>NW_027071925.1:4145861-5370028 GCF_038088225.1 Cyrtonyx montezumae
TTCCGGGTCGCGCGGCGCGGCCGGACCGCATCCGACAGGTGAAGCCCTTAAAGGGGCCGCGGCCCGGCCCACCTCCCCGCTGGCACCGGGCGGCGGCGCGGACGGGCCGGGGCCGCGCGGGGCTCCCGCCGCCCGCGGGGACCGCCCGCGCTCGCCGGACTCCTCCGCCCGGCCGGACCTTGCGCCGGGGCGGCTTCTCTCGCCGGCGGCTCGGTCCGGTGCGCCCGGGCGCTGCCCTCCGCCGGTCCCGGGGGCTCCGCCGCCTCCCGGAGCCGTTCGGTGGAGGCCGCGGGGGAAACCGTCCGCGGGGCTCCCGGGGGCCATGAGGCGGCCGCGCAGCGCGGCGGGGGCCGGCGGGGCCGCAACATGAGCAGCTCCTGCCTGGGGCTCCGCAGAGCCTGCTTCCTGCTGTCCGTCACCGCCGCCGCCGTCCTCCTCCTGCTGCTGCCCCGGGGGCAGCCCCCCGCCGCGCCCCGCCGCCGTCCGCCGCCCGCGGGGCCCAGCAGGCCCTCCCCGAAGCGGGAGGGGCAGCCCGCGGGGAGCGACGTGCCCGGGGAGCGCGGCGGCTCAGGGGCCGCGGGCGGCGGTCGAGGCCTCGCCGGTAGCCCGTGGCCTGCGCGGAGGGTCCGCCTCGGGCCTCCCGGCGGCTCGGCCAGGGAGAGCCTGGAGCTGAAGGACATCTTTATTGCGGTGAAAACGACCAGGAAGTATCACAAGACGCGGCTGGAGCTGCTGTTCCAAACCTGGATCTCCCGGGCGAGGGGACAGGTGAGTGCCGGGCCCGAGGCCTGCCCGGGGAGCTGTGCTGTGCTCTCTCTGCTTCCCCACTGAGCCCGGACACACCTCACCCTGTGAGGCTGAGGAGAAGGGCCTGAGGATTTAATCAGAGCGTATAGCTTAGTTCATTCTCAATTAAGCTAATTCATCTCTATCCAAGGACATGCAGAAACCATTTTTTGAGGACTAGGAGAAGTACAGCATGGTAGGTGCAAGATCTCCAGTGCTGGTGTTGGCTGAGGTCCCAATGTTTTGGGGCTGAATGGTTCAGTAACTGCAGATTTTATAGAGAGTGATGTAGAACCCGTTCCCCTATTTAGCAGTTTCATTACGTTCTGGCATCTTAATGCAGTTTTCCCCAGCAATGGCCTGGGCAGGGTTACTGTCTGACTGTTTCCACTATGACTTTCATTCTTTCCTTTTAGTTTGCTTAAGAGTTGTCATCACGCTCCTGGACAGAGAGAGGTGAAGTTTCAGAGGAAAATATTCTCAAATAAGATGGCTATTCTTATTTGGAAACACTTTATCTGTACCCTGGGATAAGGAGACAAATGTTTTGGGTATTCTTCTGAAATAGTTCCTTCTAGTTTGCAATGGGGGAACGCTCCCCCAGCAAGACAAGAGCTGAAGTTGCTGGGGTTCCCCCTACAGTGGCTGATAGGGAATAAATTAAAAGCTGAGCAAAGTAGACACTAGTTTTGGAAGTCCTTAATTATGGACACACCTTTTTCCTAACCCTCTTTTGTCTTTTGCAGACATTTATATTCACAGACTGGGAGGATCGAGAGCTACGCCTGAAAGCAGGTGAGCCACGTGGTGCAGAAGGACACTGTCTTTCATAACTGAGTGTGGTTTTGGTCATACTTCTAGAAGTCCTTATTTCATGCTGTATGAGCAATTAGGGAGGTTAAGGCAGCAGAAAATGCTGTGCCTACTTACCACCTGGACAAAAGGCTTAGAGCTTCCTGAATGCTTTCTTCACCTTTGCATACACTACCTTCCTGTTAGTTAGCTTCAGTCTCTCTGGTCTAAAGCTTGGTCTAAAATTAGGCATTTCTTTTGCATACAGTCTCATGGCCATATTTTTGTACCCTGCAATCTGACCATCTTTGAAGATAACCAAAACTCTCCTGGATGCTTTCCTGTGCAACCTGTGTATTTTAGGGAACCTGTTGGTTCTAGATGATCTCCTTTCCAACCCATACAGTTCTCTGATGTTTATGTACTTGACAACTTCATTCTCTATGCACAATGTGTGAGCCCTGCTTGTCCTAACATTTGCTCTCTGTGTATACACTGTATGCAGTTTTGTTATACTATAATAGTGCCAAATGTATTCTTGGTCTTTCTTGGACCTTTTTTCTTTCCAAACTTGATAGGGCTGATTTTTTTTTTGTAATTTATTTCCCCCCTCCAGGGGATCATATGATCAACACCAACTGTTCTGCTGTCCACACCCGGCAAGCTCTCTGCTGCAAGATGTCTGTGGAATATGATAAATTCCTGGAATCTGGACAAAAGTAGGTGTTGTGGTTGACTTTGTTTCTTTCAGCTGCGGTAGCTAAAACATAATGATGAGCATGAGGAAGAAAGTAGAGCAGGAAGCAGTGTTTCTAAACAAGCATCATCTGAAATCTAGCAAAGTTTCAGCATCTCTGCAGATTTAGGATCTGTAGATGGTTTCAGCTTCCAAGTTAATAGGATGTGCTTCTGAAAGACCAAGACTTGGCTGTAAAACTGTGACTCATTTCCTTCTCACAGCTTTACAGTAATTTTGTTGGTTGTTTGTTTATTTGAAGGTGGTTTTGCCACGTGGATGATGACAACTATGTGAATCCACGGACTCTCCTGCATCTCTTATCTGCCTTCTCCCCTAGCCAGGATGTCTATGTGGGACGACCAAGTCTGGACCATCCCATTGAAGCAGCTGACCACGTCCAAAGCGATGGATCAGTAAGCAAGTTTATAGTTAAGGATAATTCTCAGCCTGATCCTTTTGGATTCTTAAAACCACAATAGTTCATAGGTCTGCCAGAAAAAAAACAACAGATCACTTACTGTCCAAGTAATGGTCGTTGTCAGAGACAGTGTGCCAGGTTAAATGTACCTTTGATCTGACCTCACGTGCTTATGTACGATAGAGTGTCTCCTGGGTGGATGTCTGCTTCTCTTCCTTTGCTCACTTATGTTGGTGATCTCCCTCACAGTGAGGTGAGTAGGGCCTCCCCACCTTGACTCTCCCTATTGTTTTAATTGGTTTTGGGGGCTGATACTTGTTGCTTTGTTGTGTTTCTGTTTTGTTGCCCTTTTGAAGGGTGGGGCTGGTGAGAGCAGTATCCCTCTGTTACCAGCTTGAACTAACCTCAGATGGGTGATAGATTCTCTAGGTCTTAAGGCCTAGCATTTCCAATACTGATTGGTTACTATGTTTCCAGGATGTAGAAGCAAAGGTGCCTCAGTTGTAAGGTTTGTGAGCTGAAATTCAGCTTTTCAGAGTTGCTCCATGCTAACAGGCCTGAAAATAAATCAATTCCCTACCCAGAAAGTCAGCTATAAAGCACTCTGTTAGGAAAAACTGCAAAACAGCTCCTGTGGAGCCAAACATCCAACAAAACTGCTGTGATTTCCTCAAGAAGTCTGAGCTAGCTGTGTCCCCTGGCTAGAATTCTCAGGGAACAGCTGGAAGTCTTTAGAAGTGGCACTGTACTTTCCCACTCACACGTAGTCTCTCAGTTGTGTAAACCTGATGGTATGCCTGGTGTCATTTCCAAGGTGGAATTTAATTAGAGAGACCATCTAGCCAGACTTTCAGCAGCCTGAAGAAGTAGGATTAGCCTGTAGTCTTGTTCTGACTCAAGAGCAGTCTGATATCAAGTAGACTCGAGTTCTCCTCCTTGCCCAGCCAGAGAAAAGCTGATTATCAGTAACTAGCATGTGTTTTTGTTTTTTTTTTTCCCTTGTTGCTTCTTCAGAAGACAAGCGTGAAATTCTGGTTTGCCACAGGTGGAGCAGGGTTCTGTATCAGCAGAGGTCTTGCTCTGAAGATGAGTCCCTGGGCCAGGTAAGTGCTCCTCCTAGCTGAGCTCCATTAATATGTGTTTGGTAAACTTTAGTGTTTCTGATCTTGTCTCCTGTGCTCTCACAGCCTGGGAAACTTCATCAGTACTGCAGAAAGAGTGCGTCTTCCAGATGACTGCACGATTGGCTACATCATCGAAGGGCTGCTGGAGGTAAAGCTGCTGCACAGCCCATTGTTCCATTCCCATCTGGAAAATCTGCAGAGACTACAGGGCGAGTCTGTGCTGCAACAGGTAGGGCCAAGCTTCGTGTCCTGTTCCTGCAATCACACCTCAGACTGATGAGAAAACAGCCTGTGAATCAACTTAATATGCTTTGGCAAAGAATGATATCTGCAGAAGAGCTCAGAGCTGTGTCCTGTCAAAATCCTTCATTTAGGTAAAAGGCATACTTCCACCCCAGGCAGTTTGTTCATATAGATGTCCTCTCTTTCAGGGACATGTTCTACTACACTAAATCTAAATATTGTGTTCCCAATGTCCTAATCTCTGAATTTCCAAGAGTCACAGTAGCAGCAGGTTTAGAAGTTTGATTTAGTTTGCCTGCTGCGTGAGGAAGTATTGTTGTCTAACAAGTTCTGTCTTTGTTTGTGATGTTTAACAGTATTAGAGCTATAGCAAGTACCTGTTCAACAACTAAAGTATAACTAAATGTTTGATCATTTTTAAGACTGACTTGCCTGAATCTCAAGAAACTTAACCAGGATGAATCAGCCTCAGGTTTGTTAGTTTTGTTTCTTAAATTGCTGGGATACCAGCAGTAGATGGAGCTATGATTCTATCCAGATGCTTTACCTCTTATTGATTGACAACTCTGAACAAAAAGAAGTGTAGTTTTGCCCCTATAAAATGCTTGCTTGTGTTTTCTTGGCAATATTATTAGGCAGCCCAAATGTATATTTGGGACTTGATGTCATTCACATGAGGGACCTTAAGTACAGGCTGAATCCGACCTCTTCTTGATCATCATGGTTTCCCTGAGGCTGACAGCTCACCCAAAATGCAGACCTGCAGTTTGACAGAAGCTGGCCTTCTTGTACCTGCAGATTTCTCAATACAGAGCTTGTATGGAAGAGTAGCAATGAGCTGGAATTCCAGGGATCAAGACTTTGTTGCCAGGTTTGGTACACAGCAGTCCTTTGCATGCCATTCAACATCCAAATGTTCCTCTTTCCCCTCTTTGCTAAGACACTGCCACTGCAGGCTTCAGACTGTGCCTGAGGAAGAAGAGATGTTATTTAGTGAAGGTAGAGATGTTAGCAGGATTGGTGCCCTTACAGAACTTGGTTGTAACTCATTTTGTCCATTAAGGCAATGAAACTTCAGCTCCTTTGTTTATTTTCTCAGCTTGCCTTTTGATCAGCAGTGATCCAGTGCCAATATTGCTTATGTCCAAACTGATCATCATTTCTAGGTGTAACCCACCACTCAAATCACACAAGGTCTTTGGAGTCTCTCTTCACAGCTCGTTAATAATCATGCTGTCCCTATTCTTCTGTAGTGGTGTTACAGTTTGAGTTTTTATTTGCTTTTCCAGGTAACCCTAAGTTATGGAGACCCTGAGAACAAACACAATGTTGTGAGTGTGGGAGGAGTGTTTGGACTTCAGCAAGACCCAACCAGGTAAGTGTCCACTTTCAAAACAAGATCTCTCTGTCTTGTTTGTTTTTCAACTAAAAGATGATCAAACTCACACATGGGATTATTTTCTCATGCCAGATCTTAGCACAGTTAAAGTGGGTAGAGCCACCTCCTCTGCTGTATTAGGCTGCTGCACACTCAATGCTAGCATGTTCCTGATCAGGAGAATTTCAATCTCACTTTTTTTTCTTTCCCTTCACAGATTTAAATCTGTCCATTGTCTTCTCTATCCTGACACTATCTGGTGCCCCAATAAGAAGATGTCATAACTTTTGACCAGTCACTGACACCTTTATCCTACCTACTTTGCAAAAAGCATGAGCTGTGTTGGGCTCTTTTCTTCTGGAACACAAACAGACATACCTACAAAGGAGGTAGACTATGTACAGAAGTAAGACTGACAAGTAATTGTGGCAAGAAGGTGTTTGTTCAGCTGCAGCCTGGGACGTTCCAGAGAAGATCTGTTTCTTGTTTGGTGCAGTGGCTCTTCGTGTGATGGCTCTGGTCACAGGTGTACAGATCACTTTGTGCTTTCATCTGGTGTCACATAAGCCCTGCCTGTCACGAGAATCTGTGCTCAGGCATCCTAGGCAAATGCAGTACTTAACATGACAGCATTCTTACTGCTGTTAGTAGCTTTCAGAGGCCGTTGTCTTGAAGCTTGAATGTTTAAGCAGACTGCAGTCCCTGTGGTGATGGGGCAGTGAAGTTTTTGCTCATCTTTTTTGAGAACAGGACTTAAGAACTTCTGTGGCCTGCCATATTATACCTCCTTCACCTGTGAGCTGGAACACGGTCTGTTTGTAAACACCAGAAGTCCTGGAATTGCTAGGGTAGGCAAGGGTGAAAGCCTTTGTCATGGGAAAAACCCTGTGTAAGGGTAAACTGACTCAGGACTGTGTAAGAGTTGCTTACAGTGCACCTTCTTCCCAGCAGTCCTTGTGTACCTCCCATGGAGGTGATTGTCAGACTTGGCACTCTTACCACTGAATGGCAGTGGTTATGATGGTGGTCTGCTAGGTCTGAGACTATTCCCTTGGTATTTGATACTGAAGAAGTATTTGCCATGCTAGATGCTAACTGTTTCTCCTCCTTTGCCCTCAGCAGGTGGTATGAGCTAGAGCATGCCCACTGGCTGATGAAACCCATTTTGAAGTTGTGCTGCATCCTTTGCTGCCTGTGAGGGTGGAGGAATGCTAGATAGCTTTAGTGCCCTGAGAAAGTTTTTTGACATTATCATTTGAGATCTTTTAATGGTGTGATTGTGGTTACCCCACTTCAGCTTCTTAAGGTAACTTTTTGAGGCCAGTGTTTTATTTCTACTCTACATCTTAATGTTTCAATAAGTAATTCCAGCACTTGATAAGAGGGAGCTGTGCTGATACAGAGGCAGGAGTCGAATGCCGTAGCAGTATCACCTGCTGCTGCATCATAAATAAAATAAGCTTAGTTTTGAAATGGAAGAAATGAGACTCCATGTGTTTAGTTTTGTTACCCCAAACTTTGCCTTTGTGCAATCTGTACCTGTCTTGAAGAACAGCATAAAAAATGATTTTGTAAAACCAAGGATTACTCTCAAACACTTCAGAAAATATTGCTGGCTTAGTGCTAGAGGCTGAGGCTGAATTAAGTGGCGAGTGATAGCATGATGTTGTATAACCTGAAACTATGACTAATGGCTAGAAGTTGGACCTAGCAAGTTTCAGATCTGCAATCAGCTGTGCTGAGCTGTGTATTTCAGCTAGTTGCTTAACTTCTTCCCCTTTGAAAAGTGGAATAATATAGGCAAACACCTGCAGCATATTCAAGTATGAAATGTAGTGTAGGTGTCAGCCTCCTGTAATATAATATTTTCTGCTTTCAATTTTTAAAGCAAACCTTTCAACAACTGGATACACTGTCCTCTCTGCATGATTTTAATTTTACAGAGGAGCCAACAAGCTGACTACTCACTACAGTCCAGCAGCTTGTTCTTAAATTTCTTTTCCTTTATCTGCTAAGGCAGTGCTTTGACCAAGAGGCACAGGAATCAGAGTGCTGCAGGCAGTCAGATCAAAGTCCAGCCAGCACAGGGGCTGTTTCAGAACAGGAACATCTGCAGCACTGGCAGCCTGTTACAGAGCGTGGAGGAGGGTTGTGGTGTGGTAAGCTGTGGGATGTTCTACCTCTCCATTAGGTGTTCTGCTCACTGCAGCTGAGGTGTCCTATGGTTTAATGATATGTCATTAATGGCTCTGGAGATTACTGGTATCTATATAAACACTTTTTTAAAAGCACTTGTTGGGTTCTTGTTTTCAGCTTCCTTGGAGCAAAAAGTCACGAAGCCGCATAAGCACGTGTTGAGATTTTATTATTCCATCCTCCATGATCTCTGAATTCTGCTAAAGTTTCTCTTCCTCTCCTACTAGGAGCAGCCTCTTGTCAGATACTACAGACAGCATTGGGTTGATAGCATAAAAAATGACAATGCTTCATAGTGATGGCAGCAAAACTGAGTAGAAGTTCCATGCTGTAGTCACTTCCCGCCCTATAAATGGAGCATGCTGCCCCTTTGTCATCCCTAGTGCTGGTGGGGTGCTCCTCGAGCTGAAAAAGGACCACGTTCTTCTGTATGACAATGCAGGACTGTTTGTGCTCAAGCTTCTTTTTAAGGTTTCTCTTGTTCACAATACAGCAGGCTCTATAGGTATACTGGGATGCAGCTTCTTAAACTACTGTCTCATACATGAAATGATTCTATGAAATAAATATTTAAGTACGTCAGGGTTTTATCCTGTCTCTTGATGCATTCTTTACACCAGAAACGGACCATTAAACCCTGTCATCCAGAAAACCAGTCTCCTGTGCTCTCGTGCTGCCCAGTGGACAAAAAGCATATGGGAATGAGATGACTTGGGTGTGCAGCTAATTATTTAAATATTTTTACTAGCTCTATGTCAGAACTTTCTCATTCAGACACTGCCTCAGCAGCTCTTAAGTGTCCTCAGGAATGGGGTATTACAAGCAGACCTCTGTGGCTGTCATTAAACCATGTTAATTGGATGTGTAATTGCCTGTGCCGCTCTGTGATGTCAGCTCTGCAAAGCAGGAGGCAGTTGGAGCTGCTCAGTACCACTGGAGGTAAGCTGTGGTGTGCTAACTTAACCCCTTAAGTTCTAGACCATTTTCCTGTTGTACTTTGCAGGATGTGGAGCTGCTGGAGTGAGTTCAGAAGGTCATGAAGGTGAGCAGAGGGTTGGGGCACCTCTTCTGGGAAAAAAGGCTGAGCAAGTTGAGCTTGTTTAGCTTGGAGAAGGGGAAGGCTGGGGGGAGACCTCATTGCAGCCTTCCAGCATGCGAAGGGAGCTTACAAGCAGAAGGAACGACTTTTTATGTGGTCTGATAGCGGTGGGACATGGCCTTAAAGCAAAAGAGAGGAAACTTAGGTCAGATGTTAAGAAAAAATTGTTTCTAACGTGGGTCAGGCACTGGCACAGGCTGCCCGGGGCAGTTGTGGATGCCCCATCCCTGGAGGCACTGAAGGCCGGGCTGGACGGTGCCCTGGGCAGCAGAGGGCTGGGACCAGCTGTCCTGCGCCGATCTCCTTTGTGCTTCAGGCGAGAGGATTCGTGCAGCTACGCGTGGTTTTCCGGGCACTGCCCGTTAGATAGGAGCCGCCCTTCCAGCTTCTGAGCTCTCTGCAGCGCTTTAGGGACGATCAGAGCCGCGAGATCCCAGCGGTGCACGCACGCTGCCCGCCGGTTGCGCCCGCTCGGTCCGATCCGCCGCGGTCGGACCCCCACGGCCGCCCCGACCCGGGGCTCCGCCTCCCGGCCCGCCCAGCTCCCGGGGCCGCCGGCCCGCCCCGGCCGCAGTCCGCCCGCAGCATGGAGCCGGAGCTCAGCTTCCGCGGCCGCCGGGCCCTGGTCACCGGGGCCGGCAAAGGTTGGGGGGTGGGGGTTGGTCTGGGAGGGGGGCGAGCGGGGCCGGGGCTGACGGTGTCCCCGCGCAGGGATCGGACGCGCCGTGGCCGTGGCGCTGAGCAAAGCCGGGGCACGAGTGACGGCGCTGAGCCGCACCGCGGCGGACCTGGAGAGCCTCGCGAGAGAGGTAAGGACGGCCCCCACCCCACCCCACCCGCACCCATCCCCCACCCGCACCCCGGGGCGCCGCTGAACCGGGGTCCCCGCCGCAGTGCCCCGGGATCGAGCCGCTGTGCCTGGACTTGGCCGACTGGGACGCCACGGAGGCGGCGGTGGGCGCGGCGGGGCCCTTCGAGCTGCTGGTGAACAACGCGGCCGTGGCGATGCTGCAGCCCTTCCTGCAGGTGACCCGGGACGCGGTGGAGCGGTGAGTGACGGCGGGAGGAGGGTACAGCGAAGCGCACCCCGAGCAGCAGGAGCCTGGCAGCATCGCCTCCCGGCCGGCCCAGATCTTCCAGCCCAGCCCCACTGCTAAACTGAAAGACGTTTGGTGCTAAGACCATCTAGAAAGAGAAGACAAAGCCAGCTAAGGGAGTATGAAACGCTCGCAGTTATGGGCAGTCTGATTCCTTCCCAGCTAACCTGTCCCTGTGTTAAGAAATCGAATGTGTGAGGCTGTAACAAAGGGTTCATTTGATGTAGACCATAAGGCAGAAGTATCCTACTTCATCATCCCAGAGCAATAGCTGCTGAAAACCTAACCAAGGAAGAACTGTACTTCAAATAAAATGAGGGCTGCTTCTGCCTCTCTTATAGCAAATTTACTGTTTCAAAGCCCCATGAAGGCTGGATTGCATAAGAGGAGCCATGGGCTGAGCCCCAGGAATCACTGTTTAAACTTTAATAGTACTGTATGAGTGTGCCAGAGAACAGAGTCCTGCTCAGAATGGGAAGATGCACGAGTGCACCCTCCTGTCTGCACACAGAGGCCACCACCTAGCTTGCTTCCACTGCTTTGCTGCTGGTTAAGCACTGTTGCTTTGCTGGTCAGCCTGGTGTTAGCTGTGTTTAAGTATCACCAGTGCTTTCCAATGTAGCAACAGCATTCATCCTCTGCTGCCTCTCGAAGCAATTCCACTCTGGCCTGGTCTGCAACCACTGTAACTTTTAAATCTGATTTATTTGTAGGTCTTTTGATGTCAATTTCCAGGCTGTGCTTCACGTTTCTCAGGTGAGGATGAATTGTCGCTGCATTTGTCTTCACCAATGGCAATAACAAAGCTGTTCTACGCAGCAGAGACGAGTCCTGGCAGGGGGACCACAGTCCAAAATCAATCCAACATTTTGTGTGTACGGGGTCAAAGAAGAGAGTGAAGGCCCTGCCTCTTCCACGTGGGAGGCACTGAGGACATCCTGTGGCTGTTTTTGCTCTTTTGCCTCCCACAGGAAGCTTCCTACCAAATGAAGCAATGCTCCCTCCTGTTCAGATTCTGGCATCCTTCTATTATTCTTTCTTTTCCCCCACCTCCTCAGATCGTTGCTCGGCAGATGATTGCACAGGGGCTGCCAGGTGCAATTGTGAACGTCTCCAGCCAGGCGTCTCAGCGTGCCCTGAGGGATCATGCTGTTTACTGTAAGTGCCCCTTTCATTTTTTACCAGCTGGAGACCCACAGCCACGAAGCTTCCAGCTGCCAGTGCTGGGCACAGTAAGGTATCTCTCTGTGCTCCAGACCCAGTGCTGTGCGCTTAAATGCTTCCTGTTTTTCCTTCCTCTTTTAAGGTTCTACCAAAAGTGCTTTAGATATGCTGAGCAAGGTCATGGCAATGGAACTGGGACCCCACAAGGTAGGACTCCTTCTTGAAAGAGAAGCATGAAAGCGTTTCCTCTCAGAGCAGTTTGGTACATGGTGTGTTGCCTTTGGTCTCAGATAAGGGTGAACACCGTGAATCCCACAGTAGTTATGACCGACATGGGGAGAATTAACTGGAGTGATCCTCAGAAATCTGCTGCCATGATTAACCGGATTCCACTAGGAAAGTTTGCAGGTCAGTTTCCATCTGTTGCCAGGCTGAGCTCTTCCTGATATCCAAGCCTTCCTCCTAACTGACATCACAGCCACAGCTATTTTGCTTTTATTGCAAGCAAAGTCATAACCCTGCTGCGTGGCTGTGGCTGAATTCCCAAAGCATCTGATGACAGGGCAAACTTACCCTCTATTGTAGAGCCCCCTCATCCCTGGACAAGCAGAATGAACTCTGTTACTCATGAATGTGACTTGCAGGGAGCACAGGTGCTAGCTGTGAATTAAGCTGTTCTGTATATCACACTAAGCACAGCCCAGGGGGACAGAGATTTCCCTGCTCTGATTACATGTAGAGGCCAAAGACATACTGTTTGGGATGCTTGTTTTTCTAGTACAATTTGAGGGGTGCATTGGATGTCCTCTGTGTTTGATTCCAGAGGTGGATGATGTGGTGAACAGCATTCTTTTCCTGCTCAGTGACAAGAGTGCTATGACAACTGGCAGCTCACTGATGGTTGATGGGGGATTTCTTGTCTCCTAAGAGGACATCTGCATTTCACACCTACTAATTTTCATACTAGTACTGCATAGATGTAGAAGGAATAGAAAAAAATGACAGAGACCCAGTGTTGCTGGACAGGAGGGGCAGCAGAGCTGGAACCTGTTTGAGAATTGAGGCAGGAAGTTACCTTGAGAAGGCTGCTATGTAATAAAGATCACATATGCTGTCATGGAGAATGTTTATTGCACCAAATAAGGTTTATCACTCTACATGATGATTAGAAATTGGATCCGTCTTTCTTCCAACCCTATTCCCCCCTACAAATGCAACCCTTCAGAAGCTTTCCCTGTTCCATCCAAACCCATAAAGCCTGCCTGCATTTTTCTTGGGAAGGGAAAGAAGTAGTTAGCAGACCTCACTGCTTCCTTTGCTCTCTTTAGTAGAAAAAAAACAAAACAGAGGCAACAACCTCAGTCCTGCTCTGCAGAGACTGGATTGAGGGGGGAGGCCCTGCTAAAGACTGATGGGGGGGGAGCAGCACCATGCTGTCTTAGGGTGTGCACACAAAAAGGCAAATACATTGACTGCACAAGGCTGTTTCACTCACTGAGTTCGGCTAGTATCCAATTAAGCACCTAATGATTAGTTCTTCAGCTTCACATTTCATTTACTTTGACCCCTTCTGGGGCTGGTTATGATTCCTTCAACAGTCTCAGGCACGTATCTGATAGAGCACCAATTTGTTAACTGTTAGCCACAGTAGGCTGGGAAAGGACACCCTTCTACTCTTCCAGCTGCTCTTGTCATTCACCACCACTTCTATCAGCTTCCTTCCCACTCCCACAAGGATCTTCAGCACCTGTTTCACCTGCAGATGAAACACAGGTGTTTCCAGCACAGGATGGATGTCTCAGCCCTTTCAGCTTGGAGTTCAGGAGAGCCAAAACAGCCTGTTGCCCCAAGGAGCTATCTTGCCTTCCCCATTGTACTCTCCTGGAGGCTGTACAGCCCCCAGCTAATCTCCTGCCCCCACTGCCCCTTCACATCAACACTGACGTTAAATCAAAGAGACATTTAAAAAACACTGACTTCGTACATGATGAAGGGCCCTACACATCCCAGCCCCCTCCAGAAACACCCAGCTAATATGCAATCTGTCGGAGGACAACAACATGCTGAGCCAGCACCTTAGGCCACAGCCCTCAGAACACGGTGCACTTTTTGCCAGGCTTCTTCACGGGCGGTGGGCAGAGCACGGCCCGGATGGCTTCATCAAACACCGTCTTCAAGCCCCGCTGTGTCAGGGCAGAGCACTCAAGGTACTTTACCGACCCTAGGGGAAAGAGAGCTCCAGCTCAAGCACTCCAGTCCTACCTGGAGTCAGCGTCCCTCACCCACTCCAACACAAAAAGCTCAGCGCCGTGGAGACGTTCCAGCACATCACTCACCGATCTCCCGCGCCATGGCCAAACCCTGGGGGTAGGTGATGGGAGCCAGTTTCTTATCCCGTAACCTTTCAATGGTGTCCTTATCGTCCCGTAAGTCCAGCTTGGTGCCCACCAAGATGATAGGTGTATTTGGGCAGTGGTGTCGGACCTCAGGGTACCACTGCAACAGAGAAGCACGATGAGAAAAGCAGCCGTGGCAGCAGGTGCTGCCATGAGGCTGCATCTACTATTAGGAACAAGAGTTGTACTGAGGTGGTGTAAACACCTGAACAGGATGCTTCTACCCACAATTTTGAGTATGCTTTGCAGATTGACAAAGATGTAACAAGTCACTGAAACACAGAATCACAACAGATGGCACCAGCCAGCTCTGCACCTAGTACCTGAACTCCATTTTAGCTTTTTCATCTTTAAGGCAGATTTGAAAAGGCAAAAACTTGGCCAAAGAAGTAACAAAGAAAGAGTAGGTCCCTCTTAAAACCAGCTGACTGTTACTTTGGTTTCTCAAAACAGGACTACTAGAAATGCTTATAGGTGTCACAGAGATGGCTCAGGCAGTGAATTTCACTGGTTCCTCCCTTCCACCAAGAAGGAGAATACAGTACCTTGGCTCTGACATTCTCAAAGGAGGCTGGACTCACAAGGGAGAAGCAGATCAAGAAAACATCCTGTGGGGGAAACGAGAGGATCAACAGTGTAGAAAGGAACAGCTAGAGATAATGTGGGAAAGGGAGCTTTACAAATAAACCTCTCAACAGCAAGGACTGCTGGCTGCAAGATGCCCTTCCCCATAAAAGTTGCTAAAATAAGTCAGAGGGAGAAGGGATGGGCTTTGGGTGTATGACTTCATTTTCACCTACAATACTAGACTCAACACGTTAAGAGCCTGCGACCATGCGTACCTTAACAGTGTTAGAGTTTTCATCCCTGGTGGTGGTGGCCACAGAGTAATCACTGCAGCCAGGAAAGCAGTGCTAGCACAGCCCAACTTTACAGCAGCTCCACACCATCCCTTGCACCTGAGCTTACCTACAACACCTATAACTGTTCAAACACCATTGAAAAGAAGGAACTAGAGTGTAACAGTCTCTCAGGAGAAATTCAGCTGCCATCCTCCAGAAACAATGAGAATTATGGCTGCAGCTACAGAAACTCAAACAAATGCAGCTTAGATGGCCATGGGAGCCTCCCTGTCCCCCACTGAGAGCCGTTATGAGCCAGCCCAAGCCCAGTACCCACCGTCTGTGGATAGGAAAGAGGCCGCAGTCGGTCATAATCCTCCTGTCCTGCTGTATCCCAGAGGCCTAGATTCACTGGCTTTCCATCTACCATGACATTGGCAGAATAGTTATCAAACCTGCCAAAAAAGAATTCCCATCAATGACAATCTTGTTCTGAACCACGTGTGACATTATATGAAACCCAAGGGGCAGGGAATCAGGAGAGGTCACTGTGCAATGCAGTTCCTGTGGGGTACTCTGCTCTCCTCCCATACTCAGCCATACTCCTCACGTACAAAGTTAATAAGCCTCCTCCCCCACAGAACCAACTTTTACACACACACACAGAGGGAAGAGCAGCTGAAGCACATTACTCACACAGTGGGGATGTACTCTCCAGGAAAGGCATTTGTGGTGTAACTGATCAGCAAGCAGGTCTTCCCTACAGCTCTGCAGAGGATGAGAGTGACAAGCATAAACGAGGGTACAGCAGAAAGCACTGAGGCAGAGAAATTTACCCTTTCCCACCCTAAAAAAACAACAGCACATAACCAGTTATTTGGGCTCTTCAGACATAGGTATTGAATATCAATATATACAAAGGATTAAAAAACAAGTGTCCGTAAAGGAAAGCAAACTTCCAAGTGACTACTGACAGTTTAGAAAGAAATTCTGGCACCAAGGTAGATCACTAAAATATCAGCTCAGAGCTTTGACAAAGGCAAATGGGGTCTGGCCAATGCAGGGGCAGCAGCTGGCTGACAGCTGTGTTAGGATACGAAGAACAGTCAGCCCTGTAGGGGAAAGGAGAAGCTTGGTTCTAAGAACAGAGAAATAACAGGAGCAGAAACCACTTATTTTGCACTGTAGAAGTTGTGAGTTGCGGAGAGCCTTCAAGGGAAAGCAATAGTGAGTGCCACTGACAGCTGCTGGTTAGAGGTTGAGTGAGCCTGAATAGATGCAGTTATACCCTACCTGACTCAGAAAAGTGACATGACAGACTGCAGGGTGAGACCACAGGGGAACCCAGTGCTGTACCAGGATTACGCTGCCAGAGCCACTGTGCCAATCCACCCTGCTTCTGCCCTGGACTACATCCCCTCCCCAGATCAGGGAGGTTGTGTCAGGAGCTGCTATGCTCTCACATCCAGCTCAGATCCCAACTCAGCACCTTCCTGCCAGAGCACAGTGAATCCACACAATTCCTAACACGTGCACACGTCTGTGATTTAACTGTTTTGGTACCCAAGTTCGTTCAGCCAACTTCCTTCACAGCTCACCACCAGTCTGCAGACCACGAGCTGGAGCCCACTGTGAGCACACCCCACTCACAAGTGTGCTGTGCTCTTTATATCAAGGCTGTGCTGCACCGAGCAAGCCTCCTGCTGACCTCTTTGGGCCCTTCCAGCCAGAAACGGGAAGACCTGGCTCCAAACGCATACTTGTGGGTGTGTTATGCTCAGGAAGGTGAAACGACCATTCACGCTGACTGCTCTGCACTTCTGCCCCACGCTTGCTGCAGTGATGAGAAATGCAAACAGAGCATTGGGAATAACGAGGAGAAATACTCAAGACAAGCTAGGAGAAGTTAGGAAGCACCACAAGTCCACCCGTATTTTGAACACAGATGTGTTCCCAGCAAAAGGCATGGCCGGAGAAAAGAGCAGGAAGGACGGGAAGCCAGGAGCAGCAATGCGTTTCACCTTGGAACTCAAACAACAAAAGGAGACGAGAGAAAAACCCGCGAGCATCGAAACGGACCGGGGGGGGGGGGGGGGGGGGGCGGCTGTGCACCGTCACCCCTGAAACGAGAAGCACCAAGCAGCGACGCGACCACGACTCAGCCTTTGGAGCCGAGGGAACGCGCTCGCTCCCCCGGCAGCGTTAAGGCGAAGCCTCGGCTTCACGAAGCGGAGCCGCGGCGAAGGCCCCGGGGCTCTCTCGGTGGGCACAGCTCCGGGAACGGCCCCCGCGGGATGGCGGCCCGGCCCCGCGGCTCCACCCGCTTCAGCTCCGCGGCGCCCGGTCCCGGGCTCACTGGGCCGCGGGGCGGGGCCGCGCCGGGCCGTCCCCTCCCTCCTCTCGGCGCCGACGGGCTCGGGCCCGCTTTGTGCGGAGCCGCGGGGCAGACCGGCACCGCCTTCGTCCCGCGGCCGCCGCGCACTCACCCGTCGCCCACCACCACACACTTGATCGCCTGCATCTGCCCGCGATGGCGGCGCCGCCGCGACTCCGCCGCAGTGACAGCCCCGCGCGGGCGGGGCGGGGCGGGGCGGGGCGAGACGAGCTGAGCCGAGCTGAGCCGAGCGCGGCCGAAGAGAGCCGAGCGCTGCGGAGGGGGCGGGGCGAGCGGGAGTCCTCGGGGGCGGGCGCCCAACCCCGACGGCAGTGAGAGCGGACGTCAAAGTCAGCGACTGCAGCCCCAGTGCCGCGGGACGGCCGCCAGGGCTGCAGTGCCTCCGTGAGCACCGCTCCAGGGATGGGGCAACCCCGACATCCGTGCAGTCCCGCAGCAGTACCGCCTGTGGCCCCTCCCTGCAGCCCGGAGGGTTCAGCGCACCCGCTCCCTGCATGGGCACAGTCCCAGCTCATACCTGGCGTCGGTTCCTCTGCCCCAGAGGCTGTCACGCATTGCAGAGCCTTCAGCTCCAGGTCGGGATCTCCCTGAGAGCAGCACAGCAGCCAGCTGGTCCCTGCCCCGTGTTACGGGAAATGTAAAAGCTCTTTATTAAAACAGCACAGTAAAACAATTGAAAAACATAAATGAAAACAATCAAGAACGCAAACCAACCAGTCCACACAGAGTTTTGTTGTCCTCTTCAAACATTCGTTTTTCCTGGAAAAAGCAGCAGGAGGATCTCATCCTGGAGTCCTGACCGAGCTCTCCCCTTTCTCTGTGCCACCCAACGGACCTATGTGGCCAAGGAAAGGAAACTCCTCCTCTCCAGCCACTCAGAACCATTGCTCACCTCCAGAGTAGGGCCCCCAAAACAGCTTGGTTCTGGGATCCTGAGAAGCTAGGAGGACAGTTTTTCCATGAGCCATAGGGGAATTAAATCTCAGTGTGTTTTGACCACACGAATTCTAGTGAAGGAGTGAATTCCACAACAAGGAAGAAAACAGACTCCTCTCTTGCTGTGTCAGTTCGTGTTGTAGATGAGTGAATCACAGCCCAAACTCAGCTGTCCCATGAGGATATGCCACTGCACAGCAGCCCCTCTCCATAAAGCTGTTCCTGTGTGTGTGAGAAATTGAGAAACGTTCCTGCACTGCCCATCACTACAGCCAGGACCACAGAGGGACAAGGCAAAAAAACAAAGTGAGCTGTCAGCCACTGCTTGCACCCATAACCACTGGGCACACACAGATTTGTCTTTCCAGCAGCTTCTAGACCCCGTGGCTCAGAGTAAAGTAAAGGGCTCCTACATCCAGGGACCCATAAACACTCCTACCCGTAATTTACAAGGCTTCGTTGTGAACAGCCCTGGTATTCAAACAAGTGTTTCAGAGCAACCCCTTCTCAGTGAACATAAAATCCCACTGGTAATAACGGAGTGTGCTGGCAGATTGGCACTGTATAAAAGAGCACAGAAACGGCTTCAAATTCTGTATCAGTGCAGGGTAAGAGCTCTACATCACAAATTCAGATCCTAGCTGAGTATGGCTCCTTCCTCCTCTCCTTTATGCTGCTGGGAGCAAGATTTCTGAAGAACAAGAGGGGCTTTTTGCTTGCAAGCCTTCAGGCCACCCCACTCTGACAGAACTGTCTCACTTACAAGGAAGGGGCTGTACCTGAGTAGCTTATCTTCCTCCTGACAGCAGGTACCTTGATTCTTTTAGCCACACTTTCATTTCCTTGAACTGTGGGTTCCCAAGGAGGATCCCTGCACATATGCCATGATGGCATTTTGCAATACACTTGCTCGCTGGGCCTCTTCTTCTCTCATCCTGGAGATGTCAGCCTCCTTCATTCTCAGCTTCTCCATCAACATAGAGATTTCACCTTCTTTGTCCAGCAGTGCCTCTCGGTGATTACTTGACAGGACTGTGAAAGAAGAGCAGCATTGGTACAGAAAATTCAGGTGTCCCTAGAACAAATAAGAATCCCTGCAAAAACAGCAGGATGGCGGGCAGATTTGTATTCAAAGCTAGGAAGCACCTCTGTCACTATGTGTAAGCATAGCTCAGTTCAAGGCCCAGTGCAACCTACTTTATAGGCTACATCACCACTTGAAAAGGATGGAAGGATCCATCACCTTTCAGTTGTCTCTCCAGGGCTGCAATCTTCTCTCTCAGCCCTTCCTGCGCTGTGCGTTCAGCCTGCAGGTGTCCAATCTGCTCCTGCAATTCCACTTTCACTTTATTTACTTCTGTCACTTTTTCTTGTTCCTTACTGTTCAGGTCCTGACACACAAAGACAAATCCACAGTTAACCAAACAACTTCTGCAGTCTGCTCTGACCCCATGGTGACTCTATTCCAGATGAAATTACCTGCTGAAGTTCCTCTATTCTCCTTCTGAGTCCATCAGCATGCAGGCTCAACTGACTGGCCTTGACTTGGGCCTCACCAACCATTTGTTTTTGTTTGAGGCAGCAGTTCTGAGCTTCGTTGCGTGCTTCAGTCATCAGCCGCAGCTTCTCTTCAAGGTGCTCCAGTCGTTGCTGCTGTAAGGTACCAAGGAAAAAGAGAATACATCAGTTCTACTCCATTCCTGTGAAGGGATATTCCCATTTTTGTTCCCAATTCAGTGAAACCTTGGTTCAGTCAACTGGTACTGAAGAACAAACAAGCACAGGATGTATCTATAATAGATAAAGCACAATCCCCTTGCATTCAGGAGAGAATCTAAGCTGCTTTCTGCTACCAGTGCCATTTCTGGCATTCACATCTAATGACATTTCTTCACCTCCTCTGCATCCTGACTGGCTCTGAACCACTGCTGTACGTGGCTAAACTACTGCTGTTCTAACACAGATAACAGCTTTTCTGTTTTAACTCTTCAAAGCATTTTCTTCTGTGTCGTTAGGTGTAAGTAAAAATTGTAATCATTTTTGGTGTATTTTCCTCATCCTCTTCTCTTTTACATGGTGTTGACTCCATTGCTGTTTCCACAAAGTTGACTCTGCAGCTCCTCTTCACCCAGCAGCAGCAGCTGCCACTTGGGGAAATGCTTCTGAGTCCAGAAAAACAGAACAGCACAGGAAAGTTGCTGGTAAACAGCACCTAGACCTGGTTGCTAGCTCCAGAACTTGGTAACTTAGATTTCTGTTATGACAATATCCACATCAGTCCTGATGCTACTGGAAAGCACAGTGCAGATCACAACACTCTGGAGACAATTCAAAGCAAGACTTTTCAGAGCTCCTTCCTTAGAAATTAAACTACGTGTTGGACAGTGAAGCCCAGAGAAGGGAATTACACATCATCTTCCTACAGCAAAAACATAGGCTAGGCAGTGAAATTCACTCCTTCCCAGAGACAGAGCCCATAAGCAGTCCTTACCTCATCCAACCGTGCTTGATTTCGAACTTTCATTAACTCTTCTTCTGCGTGGCTTCGCTCAGTGAGTGCAGCTGCTTTGACTTGGCTCAGCTCCTGCCACAGAAACATCAATGATCTTTTCAGAAGGAGAAACTGCATTGTTGAAACACTGATTAGAAAACACCAGCTAGTCACAGTCTACAAAGTGACACAGTTGTTCCTGTCACTCAAGGACAGGGTGAACAAAACCAAATCACACACCTCTTCTCACCCAGAGATTGACACATACATTCAGTTAAAATATCAGTTACACAGGGGCAAGTAACAGGTGAAGCTTTCCAAAGACAAGAGAATAGCAGAGGGCAGCAGTGGATCCAGGTGGGGGAACAGATCAGGAGAAACACGCCACGTGGTCTGGGATTCCCTACAGGAAATCTAGAGTCAACAGAATAGAAAATTCCAGAGCACCTGTGGCACGTTCCTCCTCTCCTACCCGAACGCACCTGCAGCACCCACTCTCACCTCCTCCAGGGCTATCCTGATGGCCTCCAGCTTCTGCACTCTGTCTTGCATGGAACGTTCACTGGCCTCCATGTGCTGTGTCAAGTGATCCACCTGCACAGCACAGAAAACATTCAAACAAGTGCCAGAAAACCACTCCTATCTCCAACCATAACAGTGTGACCACTGAGTATGAAAAAAAGCATCCCATCCAGGCAGAGTTCACTAAGCTCTTTTCTTCAAGTGGTACAAAAGACCAGAGAATCATATTCTAGTTTTAGTGTGGCTAACATCCTCCTGCCCTATGTCTTTTCTTACAAGATTCCCAAATCTTCAAGAGACCTATGGAGATATTTTTATTTGTAAGGGATTTGACACCTTCATAAACACTCCAAACAGAGCTGACCACAGCCTCTTGTCCTCTCCATCCCTCTGAAACTTGACAGAGAAGATACAAGCAGGCTGAGTCGCCTTAGAGGACTGTTTGCATAGAGCATGTATATCTTCATTGATTCCAATACTGTATCTTGATTTCACTGAGCAGGGTAAGACTGCTTATTCATAATTACCCCTATGCCTAGCAGGACTGACACGAGGACCAGCCCCCATTCCTCTGTGGCAGTCACACACCACTCCTGCTTATACCCTTACAAGCTACAAAACTTGCTAACAGGTGGAATGCCTTGTGATCCCTTTGGTTAATCTTTTCTTGCAGAAACGGCCTATTATTCTCACAGTAAGTCTAAATCTGCTATTTTTTAATCTGAAGTGCAAACAATGGCCTCCAGTGGCCAGAACCAAATGGGGACCAACCTCAAGAAGCTACAGAAATGCCTTTCTTACCTCTTTTAAGCGAAGTGATTCCATGTCTTCAAGACTTTGTTTAAACCTTCTTTTTTCCATTTCTAGGCGCTCTGTAGATTAAAAGCAAGTGCACCAGAACTGAGGCATTCCTGCCACCTACACTGTACTTACACCACACCACGAGGTCTCCCTTTGTCTGTTTTGCACCACTGACAGCAACAACACTCCGTGGGAGCCCATAAGTTGCTTCTAATCCCCCACTTACCCTCTGCCTGCACAGCCCGCAGCTTCAGCTCCGCTGTTGTGTTGGTCAGGTCTTGTTTTAGCTCAAATAACTGATCCTGCTGCACTTTACACTTCTTCTCCAACTCATCCACCTAACAGGAAATTACTGTCACAAAGGAGTTTCTTCTCCTATTAGTAGAGCAAGTTAGCTGTACAGAACAATCAGCAGAGATGAAGAGGAGCCAAAGCAGAGGAAATACACAGAACAGAGGCGAATGCATCCCAGATCCCACCTCCCAGCGTTCAACTTGCCATCCTACCTGGTTTCTCAGAAACAAGTTCTTCTCATTGCAGGCAGATAAGTCACGGAAAAGCTTGCCCTCCCGATCAGCACCTTCCTGCAAATAGAAGTAAGGAAAACTCATGTACTCACCTTCGTTCTCTGCACTCCCAAGTTAGCCCAACCAACACCACACACAACTAAATCCAACCCACCCCACAAGCACCACGACTCCTCCACCCTCACACTCACCCCATTTCCATAGGAACATTTGTCACAGCAGCTGTAACAAACCCTCTAACAGTGGGAGTCATGCTTGCCTAACCCAACCAGCATCCCCCAAACCCCACAGAGCAGGTACTGACCCAGAGCCCAGTTCTTGAGCCTCACTAGGATTTATCCAGCCCACCTGCCTTTGCTGCTGGAGCTCTGCAATGTGCTGCTCAGTCATGCTGGCTTGCTCCTGCTTCATGGCACTCAGCAGCTCTCCCAGGTTGTGCACCTTTTGCTCAGACAGTGCCAGGGCAGCTTCAGTCATCTGCAGCCTGCACAGAGAAACACATCCCAGAACCCTTTCTAAGGGAGACACTCCAAGCAGCACTACACACCACGTGGTACAAGATGTTAACACATTCTGCAGCAGATGAAATCGGGTTTGCCAAACAAAGCTTTCTTTTTTTGTTGTTGTTGTCTATGCATAAAAGACACCACAGATCTGTGCACCCAGCAGCCTCTGCCAACACCAACTCGGGACTTTCCAAGAGCCCATTTTCAATGAGGTGTTTTCCATAGCTGGATCCCTCCAGGATTTGCCAGCTCTTTTACAGCACTGCAAGATTCCTCAAAATTAGGGACAGAATTTTGAACACGGAGGGAAAGTGATGTGCTTACTCCGTACACGAGTACGTTTACTCTCTGTAATTCACTTGCTCCTACAGCAATGCACTGTGTTTTCATTCAAAGCCTGACCTGACCATAATCAGTTATCTAAAAGCCTGATCTGGCCGTAATTTCTGGATATTACTGCAGATATGATTATGTGAAATACTAAGCCAGCCACTCTAGCTTAGCCCCTCTCTTTACAGCTCTGTTCACCTATACAGCACAGAATATGTGGAAGGTTAAGGTTTTCCTCCTCCATACTTGGCTTTCAGTGAATTCATAATAGAGTGCTGCTCATTCAATGCTTCCTGAAGCCGGATGACACGTCCCGCCGATATCCTGCATTTGGGGAAGACAGAAAAGAAGAGGGGTGGCTAATTTCTGATGGGAAGGGCCCAATGCCAACAGCAGAAAGCACTCAAATCCAACTCACCTGCCACTTCTGGCTATTTCTTCTCTCTGTTTGTCTATAGTGCCCATCAAATCCAAGAACTGTGAACAAGGTACAACCCGTGAAAAAATGAACTGCATCAGCTTGAAGCATTTATATTTGTCAGCTTTCTCTTCCTAATGACAGCAGGAGACAGCTTAAGCCACTCTCCTGGAAGAAACCCAACTGCAGGTTTGAAGGGGTTCATCAACACGTCTGACTGAGGTCACTAATTACAGGGGCTCTGCACCAGAGGGCCAGAAGGAAAACTGAGTTGTACTTCTAGGTTTTCACCGCTCAGAAAACATCAAACCAATTGCTAAATAAGAAATGAGAAATATGAATATGGGTGAAGAAAATCACCAAAAGTCTTCCAGAATCCAGAGTGAATATGCAGGGGGCATCAATACCTGTACTGTCATGAATTTGATTTCTGTGTAACAGCTCAGAGGAAGGAGCCTGTTTACTGAACAATGCTGTGTACTGTTCATAAACATATCCAGGCATCTTCAGGTGCACAGTGGGGACACTGAGGGAAGGCACTGGATTCCAGCTGACCACTCTGAACTGCTGATGTCAGATTGCTGACCTGCTTGGTCTTCTCATCCTTCAGATTCAGTATCTCCTTGCTGAGCACACAAGTTCGGTTCTGTGTCTCACTGAGGATAGTCTGACGGTCCCGGTTGTGGTCCGTGGCTTGTTCTGATGCAGAGAAAACAGGAAAGCATGGACACATTTTTACAGTAACAGAATTACAAGCACTCAGAATGACACTGGAACAGCAGCTCCACGTACAAGGGGCACTCTCAGTCAACAGCACCAGGCAGGGCAGAATCAGAGAGCAGCAAATATGGGGTAACCCACAGCCCAGCCACAGGAGAACCAACAACCAAGCTCACACTGCATTAGGCATATCCATACTTGGCTCAGAGGCAAATTAAAGCCCCAGGCATTCCCATACTCACATGCATTGGCAGTCCCTAATCCAACCCCTCTTCCCAGTCAAAGTGACACCTCCAATTTGACCAGCCCTCATTACAGGACAACAGGAAATAACGTTGTGCACTGTATACAGGCTGCTGAGAAATGGAGAGGAGGAGGGCCAGCTGCCTTCTGGAGCAGCCAGTACCTTATATCCCTCTAGTGCTGAGACAGAAGAAGAGTTACTGGTTCTCTCCCATGCTCTTAGGGACACGGTTCAGCAGTACACTCAGCAGTGCTAGGTTCATAGGTGGACTTGTTCTACAGTTTTAAGTCCTACTTACCCACAGCTTTCAGAATGTCACTGGGAACATTGTTCCCAGCCAGTTCCAACTTCTTCAGGGTCTTGTTGCTCTGCAGGCAGTTCAACAAAGCTCGGCCACCCAGAAGCCCAATGTTATTCCAACGTAAATCTATACAGAAAGAAAACCTTCACTCCAACAGCCACCTTACTGAAACATACAAGGTTCAGAAGCCATGCTCTTTATACATCTATATGCACGGCTAACTCATCCTATAAGGTCTCAGCTTGTCACAGTAGTGACTACCACCTCCCTTCTCAAGACCAATGAGAGGGAGGGAAAATGACTGGCAAAGCAGGAAGGCAAACAAGAATCTGGTGTGCAGAGAGCCATACAAAAGGTACACAGTGCCTCTCATATTTTCATCTCATGGGCTTTTCTTCCACAACCACAACTCATGGCTGAGAAAGAACCAGCACCAAGAGCCACATTTTCAGAAATTAAATTCTAGCAAAATTCCTTAGAAAGAACAAAGCAAAAGTTACGCCCCAGAGTTGGGCACAAGGGATGTTAATGGATCCAAAAATGGGTATGAACACATTCCCTCTTACACTTGTTCTTACACTCAAGCACAGAATTCACCTGCAGGATGGGTTCCTGAGATCACAGCTATAGTTCCACCATAAAAGTGATCCAGGCTAATAAGAACTGGGAATGATGCTCACTGGCTGTCACAAATCAGGGTAGGCTACAGTGAGCCCATGTGCATGCAAGTAGGTGGACAACAAGTCACTCTTACCCAACTCCTGCAGGCTGGTGTTTCGTTTCAGTGCCATGGCCAGCTCTCCTGCCCCGTGATGGTTGATCTGGTTATTGCGCAGATCTAGCCGCTGGAGAGAGTTGTTTGCTCCCAGACCCTGGCAGAAAAAGGAGAAGCCTTCCTCCCACACGCCCAGGCTGTTCCATTCCAGGATTAGGCTAAGGAAAAGTCAAACAGGATTGGAGTTTGCAAAGTGACAGTTGCAAGAGCCTGAACGATACCTGAATGATCACAGCACCCAGGCATCCTAACAGAGAGTCAGAGGGCAGAGTGCTCTGCATCTCCAGAAGGAGCACCTCCAGTTCTCACTCCTTCACCTAAGCCACAGCTCACAGATAGCACTGCTTGACAAAGCAGACGGCCCAAGAAATTCACCCTCATCCCTGATTCTTTTCCAACCTGAGGTCTCAATTGGTAGGAATAACAGAGATATCTAATT
Source organism: Cyrtonyx montezumae (assembly GCF_038088225.1). NCBI lineage: Eukaryota > Metazoa > Chordata > Aves > Galliformes > Odontophoridae > Cyrtonyx > Cyrtonyx montezumae. The sequence continues at coordinate 4,171,541 of NW_027071925.1, forward strand.
TCTTACCTTCTGATGGATTTGTTCTGCCTAAGAAGCTTTCCCAGCGCCTCAGCTCCCGTGGCTCTCAGGTTGTTCCCCTGAAACAAAGTGCAAACGACTGCTGAACAGCACTTTGCCCCAGCTGCGCCGTCCCATCAAACAGCACCAGGTGTGCTCTGGCTGTAACACCCATTTCAATCAGTGCAGGCACACAATCGCTAGCGGCGCGATGCTCTATGGGAGAGCAAGTCGAGCCACTAAGAATGCGCTAATTAATAACGAAACCCAATGGAAAGCGTTGTAACAGAGCGAAGATCCACAGCAACGGCTTCCTACCAAAATAAGAGAGTAAAACCGAAACGAGCCGCGAGGCAACTGCAGAAAGCTGCAGCACTGAGTCACGGGAGAACGGGACACGCACGGAACCGCACACGCGTGCACTGCGGGGCCGATTCTCAGCCCGGGCCAGCTTGTGCTCCTGTTTCCTCCCGCATCCCTCACGTCTTCATTTTACTCTTAACAGACCCACCTTCAAATCCAAAGATCTGACGGTGGTGTTGGAGCACAGTCCGTGCAGCAGGAGCTTCGCACCTGGGCGCGGAAAGAAACACCGCCGTTTCACCCTCCGCCCGGGGCGGACGTTCCGCCGTCCCTCAGCAACGGGGTCGGCTCCGGGAGAGCAGCGGGGACTCCGTTCCGCCCCCACTCCCCCCACACACACCCCCCCTCAATCCGCCCTCCGCTCCCCGCGCACCGTCCTCGCTCAGGCCGCAGTCCGCGAGCGCCAGCTCAGCGAAGGGCGCGCTGCCGGGCAGCAGTCGGCCCAGCGCTCCGCACGTGTCCGGAGAGAGGCTCAGCTCCGCCAGGTCCAGGCGGGCGCGGCCCGGCGCTTCCCCGCGCTCCCGCAGCCGCCTCAGCACAGCGTCCTGCGGCGCCGCGCACAGCCGCGCGTAGTCCCTCCGGAACTCCTCCATGGCCGCGGGGCGGTTACCGACCGCCGCCGGGAGCGGCGCTGCCGCCGCGGAACCGCCGCGCTCCGCTCCGCCCCGCCCCGCGCGCGGATGGGACGTGGGGGCGGGCGGCGCCATGGAGGAGCGGGAAGGCGGGTTCAGGAAGGTGCGCTGCGGAGCGGAGCGGGCCCGGTCCGGCCCGGCCCCGCTCACCGCTGCTCTTTCCGCGCAGGAGACGGTGGAGCGGCTGCTGCGGCTGCACTTCCGCGACGGGAAGACGCGAGGTACGGGGCGGCGGGACTCCCCCCTTCCCCTCCATCCCGCCCCCCTCCTTAGCTCCCTGTCCTCGCAGTTAACGGCGACGCGCTGCTGCTGATGGCGGAGCTGCTGAAGGTCTTCGTGCGAGGTGAGCGCCCCGCGACCCCCCCCCACTCCCTTCTCCCAACCCCCCCCCGGGCACTTCCCCTCCCCCCCCACGGAACTCCCCTCGGTTGTACCGCAGAAGCGGCGGCGCGAGCGGCGCGACAGGCACAGGCGGAGGACATGGAGAAGGTGGATATAGAGCACGTGGAGAAGGTGCTGCCTCAGCTGGTGAGTGAGCCTCCGTTACCTCTGTTTGGGGCCCTGGAGCAGCGCTGGGGGGGGGGGGGTTTGCTGCCTTTGGAAACGAGAGAAGCCCCTGCTCTTTCCTTACAGCTTCTAGATTTCTAGACAACACGAAGCAGAAGCGAGATGGCAGCAGCTGGAAGATCCCGACCCGACAGCTCAGTCCGGCTCTAGGAAGAACAGCATCACCTCCTCCTTCCTCTGCCACACTGCTTCTGTTTCCCATCTCCTTTACCAAGTCTCTGATGTCAGATGCTGTTTTTGGTTTGGTGGGCTGTAACTGGTTCCCTGTCGCTGCCATCCATCCCTAACGGTGTGCCTGACAGCAGGGTAAAGCTGCTGTGGCTTTCTCAGCTAATGTGAGAAACAGGTGCTGCTTCGCAAGATGAGAGGCATGGAAAGACTTAATGGCTGGAAATGTCATCCAAACATCAGGCTCTCCTCATCTCAGCGGGCGGCAGTGGCAGAAACTTCAGGTCCTGCTCCAAGCCTGGCTAATGAATAGGTTGTTAACAGGAGCTCCGTTACAGGCTCTTGCCAAAAACAGGTATCTGATCTTTATTTTATAAATAAACAGTGTCTGTCCTTCACTACCTTCCAGTATTTCTCCAGGGCTGTGACATCAAAGAGCGCTCAGAACCTTTTAACCATTTGATATTCTCCTCAGAAGCTGCTTCCCCTCTGCTATAAATTTGTTCTCACAAAGAAACATCAATAAATCAAAAACGAGGCTGCCTCCCTTGTGCAGGCTCATTGCTGCAATTAATCATCAGAAGTCAAGTTGCTTCAAAGGCTTGCAGTTTTCCCCTCACCCCCCCACCCCCCCACCTTCTTTAAATCTTTGTAGAACGAAAGGAAAAAGGACAGAATAACAAACAGCATGTGTGAGAATCCCACATCACGGGACAGCTCGGCCCCTGCGCCGGCAGGGGGGCAGGATGGGGGAGCTGTGAAATAAGAAACCTCGCACATGGAGGAAGGACCCACACAACTGAACCGGCTTTGTTGGGAAGCACATAGCTGGCTGCATGAAAAGCAGCTGACGGCCGCGTGTCCTGAGGGCAGCGCTGCCGGGAGCCGCAGCCTTTGATTAGTAATGGTGAGCCATTATTTTCCAGCTGTAGCAGGCACAGGCTCCATAGGTCCGTAGCCGAGAAGCATCGAGGTCACTGCTGTGGCCGTGAGCCACTCGGAGGTTTCTACCAAAACCACAACCCACATTCTTTTCGGTGGCAGTGCCATCCTGAGCAGTGCCCAGTGCTGAGCTGCGGCCGCTCTGCCAGGAGAACTGTTTGTGCAGCTGTACAATGAAACCAGTGAAATGACTGACCCAGTTCAGCTTTCAGCCCCACGAGCATAAGGGAAAAAGGGCAGCAGCAAAAAATGCAGATAATACTACCTCAGAATGCCCAACACCCCTGGGGATGAGTTAGATACTACAGCAGAGGAGAGCAAAATCTGCACGCGTTGCTCCGCAGCATGGCAGGAATCTGCAGCAAGTTCCTTAGTGAAGAGCCTGCAGACACCACAGCCTCCCCTCCCCTTAAAAGAACCAACCCCTGTGTTTTTATTTACTTATTTATTTTAACCTTATCTGGATTCCAGATCATCTCCCCCCCTCCTGACTCTTAGTGACACACAAAGGGAGCTAAAAATGCTTCTCTTCCCCGGCCCACACCACCAGCATTCCTGACTGGAGAGGACTGCACATTTGGATGTTCAGTGGTGGAGTGGTATTTTAATAGCAGTGGCTAAAGCTTTTTTTTTTTTTTTTGCACAGGGGAGTAAGACCTGATCTAGTTAGAAGATATCCATTTTTCATTCTACTTTAACCGCAGTAGATTACACTGCCTGATGCATCGCTGCGTTACACAAGGGGCATGCACAAGCAGAGCTGGTGGACTCAGCTGCACGAGTCCTATCCTCACCAGAAACTTCTTTGGATGGCACAGTGTTAGAGTACGTTTGGATAAACCAGCTGTATCTTGATTTTTAAAATGATTAGAAAGTCAACTGTGGGGATCTGGTTAAACCCAGTATTGATTCTGCAGCTGGTGCTCATCCCAGCCACAGAGAAGAAACGGGGCTAAGATTTATTACTTTGTCAGATTAAGTCATGCCTAACTTTCTGTGAGCAGCAGTTGGCTCCAGGTAGGCCAGACTTTAACCTCCTGATCCTCACTCCTGTACTTAACCCAAGAAACTGCCCCAGTAGTACTGATACTGCAGTTCATGTCCCCAGACACTTCCTTCTCATTGCCCATACCACGTACTTACAAGTGACAGCTTTACCAAAACACAAAGTCAGAGCAGATAACACACCTGATGTTACCTGCAGTCTTCAAGAGCAGCACATCTCAGAGCCCAATACAGCTTCCTGCTTACCCAGAACACTCCTATTTACTCTTAATTCAAACACCAGCACATCACTGCCTACACTGGGAGCCAACCCATGGCTCTTAGTGGGCCTTCAATATATCCTGCACGGACTCAGCAAAGCAGCTCCAGCTGTAGCATGCTTGTAACTTCTGTGAAAAGAACGAGCACCACAGAGCACCTGAACCAAGCTACAGGCAGTCCTGGGAAGTGCAAGCTCAGCCCCCACAGTCCTCTGAAGTAGTGAGCTTTATTTTACTTTTTTTTGTGTGTGTGTGCTATGATGTCTGTAAAAGGAATATTAACTACCAGAAGAGCTTGCCTTCCAAAGGAAGAATTTAGAGCAGCATGTCTGCTTGCAGTGCTCTTGCATTCTCCACTGCCAGTGGCCGCACACATTCCCTGTTTACATTTGAGTGTCATATAAGAAATCAATCAACATTTTTGCTCAAGCATTCTGCTCCCTCCACTTTGAGTCTCCTTTTTCCTCTTCCACCTTTCATGCTTCTCCCTCCCTTCGAGTTTCTTCAAAGCATCTAAGAGCATTTGGAAGTAATTAGACCTGAAGGGAAATGTTGGCCAGGCTGGGAGACAATGACAAGTGCCAGGAACCCTGGGTGCCCTTTCTAGCTACTTTGAAGTTCATTCAGATGGTACAAAGCTCTGTTTTGCTTTGTTGGAAAAAAAAAAATGGGAGGAAGGGAATGAGGCATGACAGGCCCATTGAAAAGGGAGCAGGTTCCTGTGAACTGACAGAGAAACAGAGCACTGGGGGAAGGAACACATTATCAAAGAGACCGACAAAAAGGCCTCCTCTGGCCACTGTGCTTTATTACATCTCAGAATTGTGCAGATGCACACATAGTTTAGAGAACAATTGTCTGTACAGGGAAAATGGAAAATATGCTATTACCATAACATGGAACCCCAGCCTGCCCAATATGAATCACCAACCCATGGAGAAGACTTAAAAAATAAAATACAGCACCATGGCTACTGTGGCACTATAATCCAGCATAAGCACAGTTCTAAACAGTAACACTCATCCCACTGCTCATCCTGTGCAGGAGGCAAAGCTCAGGACTAGCCTTCCTCTGCACACCAACTGCAGTGCAGAGAACAGCCACTCTGCTGTGGAAACTCTCAGACCACAGAAGACATCTGTAGATTGACATGAAGAGACTTACGGGATTTTTTTTCCCCCCCTGCATCATACCCACAGTTACTGACAATAAATTATGTGCAGAGAAAATAAAACACTGAGCTTGCAGCAGAAATGAACTCCATGTGCATTCCATCAACAGATACCTGTGTTCTGGGGCAAATGAAAATGATGCAAGTGCAGCAGATCAAGAGTTTCATAGGAAAAGGCAACTGAACTGTTGGGAGTGATGTGCTTCCCTTAAATCCGCTTTCTAGCCATCTGTGCTCAGAACTACCAGCAAAAAGCAGAGAGGTCTTGTTCTAGTCAACACTAAACAATAGGCACAATTGAATTGTACCTTGCTGCTAGAGTTATAGCAGCCAAACTCAAGTTAACTTTGGAAGTAGAAAGGCAAAAGGTAGGAGGATTTGAATTTAAAAATATGGGTGGAATCGAAGTCCTTCAGAGACATTATCTAGGAATTATTTTCCCTTCCAATCTCCATTCATATTACTTGCATGCAGGAAATGTTAAATTTAACCTCTAATCTTGCTTCTGTGGTCACAAAGCCCATAAACAGGCCCTCCACACCTTCAAAAGGTGAAGCTAGCAGCTAAAAGAAATAACAGTGTTCTGTTTTTAATTAATGTTCATACGTATTAGATCTCTCCAGGGCCACCAACAATTTCTTACAAATTCTGAAGTAGTTCATCAGGAAAGAGGCACAACTGAATGCTCACTGCAGCACAGGATGCTTCATCTCTTCCCACCTACAACACAAATATACAGCCATTAAACACTTAACCACATCGTTCACACTGCATCATTTCTCACTAGCATGACCTTGTTCTACATGCTGCTGTGTTCAGGCAATGGTTGGGTTCCACAGAGGAACAGTTCTTCAGCAGATGGAATAGTGAATACATTGCACCTTCCAGGGAAGGGAACTCCATCCTCCACGTTACTAACAAGCACATTCAAACACGTTATTAACTTTAATACCAGCTGCTAGCAGATAACCTACATTCATAGGCAAGATGTCATTTTGTGCTTTATTCAGATAATCTTGAGAAAGTTCTACCCTTGAGTGGAATGGCTCAAGCATTATAGAAATAGGAAACAGAGCAGATAATGCTTCCCACATACTGTGCATCAGTATCCCAGTACCAGAGGCAAAATCCTAAGTGTGCTTTGTGTTGGAAGAGACCTCAAATCTTCACCCAGTTCCAAACCCCTCCACAGGCAGGCTGCCCCCCACCAGCTCAGGCTGCCCAGGGCCCCATCCAGCCCAGCCCTGAGCACCTCCAGGGATGGAGCACCCACAGCTCTCTGCACAGCCTGTGCCAGGGCCTCAGCACCCTCACAGTGCAGAATTTCTTCCAGTATCTAATGTAAATCGACTCTCTTTTAGTTTAAATTCATTGCCCCTTATCCTATCAAGGACAGATGAGCAACAACCTCAAGTGACCGTCTGCAGCCTTTCAGAAATAATTTCACACCTCTGGCTATGCTGCTAGAGCTGATGGCCCCACAGAATCAAGTATTAACGTTCTAACAGGGAACTAACATTTGGCATTATTTACCAGGGAATTCCAGACAATGTCTCACAGTTTTACTGCCTTACAGAATTAGTATCCAGGCACCTCAGTCAAGGCTGAGGTTTAAGGCACAAAATGATTTATGACTGACATGCACTGATATGTATGTCCTGCCAGCCTTCTGCTGGCATCTCCAACAGCAGTGTCAACACCAACATTTTTTATGTGGAGTTCAGTAGGAGAACTCTCCTCTGATTTTGTGATACCTGGAAGCTTCAGCCACTTGGGTATTTTCCCAGGGGCTCTTCTCTGCACCTGTGGAGCTTCATGCACTCTTGCTGGTTCTGGTTGTTCAGTCTTTTTGTCACTGCCCACTTCTGGTTCAGGTAGGGATGGAACTATTGATTCTAAAGATGATGGTGCAGAAGGAACTAATGGTTTAGACAAACATCTGAGGAAGAAAATAAACAAGTAGAATTAAACTTCATTTTTTCATACTAGCCTCATGTACCACCACATGTAAGCTTTCTAAGTTAGACTGACAAGGCTCTTCTTTTCCATGATAAAGACCCCAGGATTTACTTGTTTTAGTCACTGAAATCCTGCTTTACAAAGAAAGACTCATAATACAAGTTCAGGTATGACTGTATGTAGGAGAAACTGAAGTCCTAGTGTCTTCAAATCATATTTCTTTTTAGAAAGGCCTCCCCTCCCTGAAATACTCAACTGCAACTCTACTCAGTCCCAACATACCTGGCCATTAATAAATCAGCTGCAGAAGGGGAAACTGCAGAGCTCAGCAGGTCCGATCTCAGGTAACAATCTGTTTAAAATGAAACCCAGTGAAATCCAAACTCTCGTTTGGCAACATGAAGATATCAATCACACAATCACATAGCTCAATGCTCAACAATTATCTGCTGCATACTACATCAAGTCTTCCACCAGCTGACAAACAGGACACTTTCAAACTATGACTGTTTCTCACACAACTCAAGGGGCCTTATTTTCTCATTCAAAACTCAAGATCCTGACATTTTCTTTCAGCACTCACTCCATCTCAGAAGCTATTATTACACAAAACAAGAGTGTTATTCAATCTCTGGGACAAAGAAATTCTAAGCATAAACCAGAGGTATCAGGGAACTGAGGATTCAAATATGTTCTCCTATCTCCAGCAGGAGATCTGTAAGAGCATTTCTCAGTTGTCTAGTTAACATTTTCTACAGCTTCTATAGAACCATTCTTCTATCAGTTTTGTCCTCATTGTAGATAATGCCTGCTCCATAGCCTAACAAATCACACAAGAAATGTACTATACCTATATTTGTGCCTATGCTAGCCATAGTCAAATCCACTTCTAGCAGGACCGAGCTAGCTCTGATGAGCTTCAGCCATTCTGAAGGGAACAGTCACCAGCATTGGCAAGGACTGCATTACTGTTTGTTGGAAGAACTCTGGATGTACAGATACAATTCTTTGCAGTCTTCTACAGTGCTACAGAATCAGAAGAGAGGAAGCTCACTCACCCCTGTGCTCTTCAGATCCAAAGTGAATGACAGCAGCTGGAAAGAGTTCAGCCTGCAGCAAAGGGGAGAAAGAAGAAGTTACTGATTGTAGATGCTTCCACGGTCCCCCGTGAGCATTAAGAGAGTAGTTATACAGCTACAGACAAATTCAGAGTTTAGTCACTGAACCATCTGTAATTCACAAAAGTCTCAACTTGTGTAGAGCACAGGGCACTCACAGTACATACGAAGCAAAACTCACAAGCTATTCTCCTACACACAGATGTTCACCAGCACACTCATTGTGCCAACAACCTATTTGTTTTCAAGCCAGTTTGAACTGCCAGCTCCTACTTGTTTGGATAACTGCTGTATTTAAACTGTTTCTTCATTCATTTAGCTCATTATAGTAACTGTAGGACTGCCTTCTTCACATCTGCATTCATCATCCCAATGAACTTTATTTCATCTGCAAATATTATTTTATATTTATGTATTTACCTTCAAGACAGATACTAACAAGCAGAGCATGCCCAGAACAGAACCCACACACCACTGTAATAATCCCTGTTTTTCAACAATTTCTCAGGGAGTGTTATTTGAGATGTCAGTCAGCCAAAGCATAATTAACTTAGTATGCATTTTAATTACATTGTGGCGCACCTTAAAAAATTATTTCTGCATATAGGTCATGAAGCAATCATCAAATGAATGCATGTTACAGTATGGAAATCATCGAGTCTGATCTGATTAAGTACTGCCTCCATATAAAAATGATACAGTATGTCACAGCTGTCTACATCAGTGAAAGGATGGGAAGCACTGTCTGTCCCACCGAGGAAGGTGTGCATCTTTTGCCTTCCCCTTCAGCAGCTCACAAGCAAGTTTTGTTCAAACACATACACAAAGAACACACGTTGAAGATCAGTATGCACTCCTCCTTTGCCAGCACAGAAGAGAAATCAAGCCAGACAGACTTACCACTTCTGTCAGGGAGACAGAAAATGTTGACTAATGGTCTACATTTACTCTGGCAAAACAAACAACACTAAATTTCTCCTCTTAAACAAAAACCAATAAGTCCCTAGCACCAACAGCCCCTCTTCCCACTACCAAGGCATACCCAGGAACTGCACAGGGCAGGCTGCCTTGCTCTTGAGCTTTCTTGAGCTTCTGTTGCCACCATCAGCACAGTCAGGATATTGGAACTGATACTTCATCTGGTAAGGCAATTGTAATAACTCAAAGAAAACCAGATCTCTACTGGGGAGCCTCCAAATTCCGACCTAGCAGATGAGATGGATGAAGTGGAGTTAAGATCAATCAGCTTCCCCTATCTTCCTGCTACAAATGTCAACGAGAACATGCATTGCAAGTTTTTGGACATTAATCTCAAAGGTGCTGTAGACTTTCATACGTAGCATGGCTGCATGTCAAACTGAAGAAGAGATACCCATCTCTCTACTCCAAGCCTCAGCTCCTGCCTTCGTATCCTCAAGCTGACATTTTAGCAGAAATCACTACTTCCTAGGCCTTCTAACATGTTACTCCTCAATCAACAGCACCTAAGATTGCCTGCTCCAGTCACAAAGACGGCTCTCCATAAACTTCTTAATTAAAAAGTACCAGCCACAGTTTAGAAACCCCAGAGAAAATTCTTCCAAGAGCTTTGATGTTTCCGCTGCATTCGTCTGAAGGGATTCCTCTATTTAGGAAATGGGTGGCTTAAAAGGGAGCCCCCCCAGCACCCCCTCCCCAAACACACATACACTCAAGCCCTTTTACACACAACATCCTTTTCATGCCAGCTGCAAGTTGGAAAATGAGGTTTTTGTAACGTGTTAGTGTTGGAATTTTTTAATAACCTCCCCTCTCTGTTTTTCCCCTCCTGCCCAATTATCTTGGTAAATAATTAACATTCTGAAGGAGATAAGTAAGCACAACATCTCAGAACTCAAAGCCTTTTAGTTCAAAGCCCTGCCCTTCTCTCTCCCTTTCCCCATTGCCACCACCAGAACTTTCTTGTCAATCAAGCTCTGGGCACACACATCAAAGCTCCGTGCGGGAATGGCCCCAAGGGGTCAGAGAAAATTCATGGCAGGGCCAACGTGAGGCACAAAGAGAGAGAGAGAAGCACAGACTGAGAGCTAGACAGACACACTCAACCACAGAAGCACACAAACAGAATGTGCCCCAATATAAACCCCTACCCTATTTACTCACGAGTTGACAAATAATCATAGTTCTGAATTTCAGACTCCACCACCACAACCGTTTCCCACCGCTGGCAAAACATCAATCCAAAATCTTTTAACTGAAAGGCTCTTAAAGGCACTGGACAGCAGTTCACAGGCACACACAATGCAACCTCCTTCCCATGGCTGAGCACTTCCCTCCACCACCACCCCATCCCAGTGCTCAGCCAACAGGGCTGTGTTGCCAGATTTATATCCGATAAGTTCTTCCATTCAAGTCTCCAGAATAACACTTCATTCACACCATCCCTTATCCAGCTGCCTCGCTGCAGAGTTCTCAGGTATCACCCCCCACTTCAGGGCTTACTGTGAGTGCAGTATAGGAAACAGCCAGCTGCATCCCACTGACATCCTGCAAGTTCTCCAGCACGTCACCAGCAGCACACACTGCCTGAGAGCTTTCTGCAACACTAAATATTATAAACATGTATGTATAATTCTGCATACAGAGTGGAATAACCTCACTTGTCAAGGAATGCCTTGGCATAAAGATGAGAAAGCAGTATCCCCAGGTCAGGAAAATATACAACCCTAAATCTGGAGCCTTTACTACTCCCCAGCATCGCTCTGGAAGCAAGAGTCACATATTGGGGAGCATGTTATTTGAAATATATACTTTCAGGTCAGCTGCTATTTCTTCACTTACATCCATCTGTGCCTGTAGAAGATGAATCTCGCAGTTATAAATTCACTGCACAGAATTCTTTTAAGAATATCATTGAGCCAAGAGAGACTTAGAAACCCCTTACAGTTACTCTAGGTGCAGCAGAACTGAACAAACAAATCTCAGGATGCTTAAAACAAACATTCAAAAAACCTGACTTAGTTATTCTGCATGAGGTATATTTGCAAGATGTAGTTAAGATTGTTATTTTTAATGTAAGAGTACCCAGAAATCCCATTGGAAATGGTGTCCTAGTGTGCAATATATACGTATGTGTGTACGATGAAAAGCAACACACAATGTAAATTAAGCAAAAATAAGAGAAACTACACTTAATTTTTTGTGCCAATGGAAAACTGAGATCTAATCTGAGATCTAATGAGAATAAATAACTTATCTGAGGTCACACAAAGCGGCAGTAGCAGAAATGACAACATATACTTCCAGAGTACCAACCAGGGTCACAATCGGTCACTGCTGAGGCAGGAAGCATACGCAGCCCAGTCCTGCTTATTGGGCTCTGTATTTAAGGAGGGTCATTCCTAACAAACAATTCCTTAGGTTTTAAAAATTTCTCAGTAACACAGCTTCATCAGTTTGCTTCATTACAAGTTTAGGTTCACACTTCCCATTTCTGCTGTCGGAAGACCGACCTGTTACTCACACAGCCACGTTCAGTCCAACTCTGTAGCTACAGTAACCCCAAATTCTATTTCAGACAACCCGAGTGAAGTTACTCAGATACCACAGTGGTGAGCACGGTTTATGACAGCAGGGCATCCTGGCCGTAGAGCAGTATATTGGGTCATGATAAAAATATCTATCCCAGAACAAAATTCCACTGTGAATCCAACTGTGACGCACAGGAAAAATATTTCTGATTTCTTTTTTTTTATGGTATGTTTTAATCATTTGTTCTCTAGAGCATAAAAACGATTTCAGACGGTACCCTCCCTCAACAACATCCCAATACTTCTTCCTTCAGTGGGCATTCCTAGGCGCACGCATTCCACAATCCTACAACTGAGTACCACAAAATATGTCCATTATTACCGTGCAGTTATTCTGCACACAGAAAGAATGATGCTTTCAAATCAGGCAGGGACTGTTGTCTAAGAGGAGCTCGCAGCTGCCAGAATGAGAAGCATTCTTTCCGTTACATGATCTGAAAAGATTAGAGTGCCACAGGTCTGCTGTTAGTTTGATGTTAAAAGATGAATAAGAAAATAAGCACTTCAAAGGAACACGCGCATGGAAGGAGAAACCCAAGCTACCAACATGAAATACTGCACAGTACACACACCCCAAACACATAAACTAGCCCTTGGAAAATTCAACCGGAAAGCCGGTGGATCAAAAGCTTCCTCTAGCAAGGCTGCAAAGCATTGCTGAAACAGAAATAAACACCACAGCCATGGTGAAAGGGGCAGAGTGACTAAGTGGCTCTTGTTTATAACCTGAGAACAAAGCTTCCCAATGTGGACTGCAACTGCAAAAGAAGATGGATATTCTGCAGCCAATACGAGGGAAATCTGATCCAGCTTGAGCGGGGGCCCTTTAAAATTCATAAGGCAAAGATAAGACTTGAAAGCACTATTTTGAGAAGGCTACTTAAGAAGGAATCCAGGTATAAAGAGTATTCATTGAGCCCTTGAGCTGAGATCAGAAAGATCTGGCCTCCAAAATTAATAGTAGAAGAGGGAATATTTTTGGCAGAATTTCCACTCTAACCTAAGCCATGCAAGAAAGGCCTCATCCTTACTGCACTGACTTGCCCTAACCCAAGTCAGCACAAGAAACAAGTACGTACAGCCATCATGAGTTACCAGAACTAGCATGACAAACAGGAGGTAAGATTCCTACCAAAACCTACTTAGATGAGAAAATCCTGAATGGGTAATAGAGAGCTGAGGCTTCACACAGGAAGGTGAACGCCATCCTCTGGATGAATTTCACTATTAATTGCCATTTTCCTTATTAGTGAATGGAGTAACAGCAAGGCCAGCCACTGGAAGTACCTCTGATGGACTGGCTCTAATGAAGAGGTTTTTCTGAAATTGCATTCAGACTCTTGCCAACAGCCAGAAGCCTTCACACTGCCCAAGTCACAGTCAGCTTCACTGAACAGAATCCCAGATGCACTGCCCAAAATGGCATTTACAAATAGGACATGGAAACAGAACTGAAGGCAAAGAAAGGAACAAACAGCTCCTCTGCACTCCTGCCCCACAGAACGTGCCAGAAGAAACGCTTGGTGCACTCTAAGTTCTGATTAAAAATACTAAATGTTTTACATGGAAGAGTGTGGATTCCTTCAGCTCCTCTGAAGAGGGAATATGGCCTCTTGCCCTCTTTGCTGCCTTGACCTTCCCAGTGGCTGGTACTCTTACCTTCTGCTAACTCTTTGCTTGTATTAACTCAGCACTTAATTACTTTTACTACTAACATCCTCCAGATACACTCTACTCAAGTGTCTGGTTCTGGGAGGAGAGAGAAAGGGAAGATCAACTCTGAAAAGCTTGGCTAGCTCAAGGAAGCACAAACAGGCAACTAGCACTGTGAGAAACTCAAGGCCAAGTGCTACAACAGGGAAGCCTGTGGTTGTTCAGTTCTGGAGAGCAGAACATTATAAAACACTTCAAGAGACGTGACGAAAAGGCAGCCAGCAAAAACTACAATAACAAAAATAAAACAGAAAAATCAAAGAAATGTCTTGAAGTCTTCATGGGTTCCAGAATACCTTGCTGCCAATCTGCGTGCTCACCATAGTGTAAGTACACACATTTCAGGAGAATTCACTTCAGACATTTCTTTCAGCCCAAATATCTTTGCAGACAAGTAGACAATATTTGTCTTTTTCTCTGGTTTTATCACAAAGGTTCTCCCTTCGATTGTAAGCTATCAGATTTAATAAATGTGGTTCCAACTTTATCTGCTTGGATGTAGTGAGAGAGTGGAGAGAAGAGAAACACTGATAATATTGTACTCCACTACCTGCAGTGACTCCTGTGACTGGATTCAATGCTAATTAGTCACACAAATATTTCAACACTCAAATGTGCCCACGTTACTACCTCAGACACCATCTACTTTTTCGTATAGCTAGCACCACAGCAGCCTGAGAAGTGGAAGATAACCTACTGCTAGCAAAAATCCTGGGAAACCTAGGTGTAGCTCTGTGATCCATGTTTGACATTGGCCAACCATTCCCAAGCAGTCAATTCCTAGCCATATCAAACAAAGGAACTCCACCCACTGCAGTATGTTCCTAAAACATTCAGTTGATGTCCAGAATGCTTCACGCTGGGGCTCAAGCAGCCTCTGCCTCTGACAGTCTCAATAATGACCACAGGTTTCTAGAAAATCCTTGAAAGGCAACGTTAAGGTGACAGGTACACAAGCAGGCAGGATGCTTTCCAACAGTGGCAGAAAGCAGTGTCAGAAAGCGAAGTACCTAGGACTTCAGGAGAGACAAAAAAAAAGAGATAAGCAAGAAAAGGGAAAAAGTTAATTACAGAGGCAGATATTGAAACTCTGGATTCAATATCTTGGAAGTACTTTAAAAATATCTTAAAGTAAATAGTGTCAAAACTCAAAGCCCATTGGATTCTAGAGGAAAATGTAGCATATGGAAAAGAAATCACTGCAGAGACACTGAAAAGAAGCAGTATATTTTGCAGGATCAGAAAAGAAACTGGAGTCAGACAGGAAAGCTTGGAAGGCATCCCAGGCAAATCTTAGAAAAAGACGAACGCTCGTTTAATGCAGGAGACATCTGCTGTCGAGAGCTGAGGAGAGACTTTGGAATTATGAAAAAAAAAAGCTTTCCAATAAGCTCGTTAAAAAACACACATTAAGGAGCTCTAGGTGAGGAGTGTGCTCAGACATGACAGCTTAAGACGAAGATGGGAGAAGGTGTGGGGGCAGAGAGTAGCACACACGTGCCATTTCAAACAGGCCTGAGCAAGGCAATTCCAAGGCTGCTCCCCTTGCCTCAGAACAGCTAACAAGTGCATAACATTTTTTATTATCTGCTGTTCCTCTGAATGTTTTCCAAATGTATTATTAGCAATGCAACTATAACCGGTTTCCTTTTCCTGGAGTTTCTCAGAAATCTGAAGACAAAATTTGTCTTTTGCATTTCCCATCATGGTTACCATGTGGGACTTGAGACAGTATTTTGGATGGCAGATGTGGATGAGATGGCACAAGTCAAAGGAAGCTGGGAGGAACTCCCTTCATGCCTGAGCGGGCAAGTCTCCTGTTTCAAAGAAACAAAGTGTTTTCCACTGGTATTTTTGTTATTGATTAAATCATACAAAAATGGCTTTGAAAAGAAAATCATTTATCACCCCACTCAACACGGTATTATGTCTTACCAGGACATACATGTTCACATTCCTGTCTGGCAGGAGAAGCCTAGTCCTCTGCACAGCACATTCGAAGACATGACATGCTTAAGTAGAGTGTAGAAAGTCTGATAGAAACAGAGCAGTCCTCAGGCCGTGCAGCTGGGCAGAGGCCAAGAGCTACTGCACAGCACTTCCTGAACCACAGAACCAAACGGGGCTGTGATCCCCAAGAAGCTCCAGCCACTCTAGGAATCTTTACCTATCATGAGCACTGTGACAATATAAAGAATGTTGTCATAACAAAACCACTCCCATAACTGCAAATTTCAGCAATGAATCTTTAACATTGTACAGGAAGAGGAGAGATTTCTCGCTGTGAACACAGGGACACACACTTTGCCTTTGAATGTTCAATAGCCTACAAGCAGCTGCACTTGTATCATATCCACATGGCCTGGTCAAGAAGTTGTGGAATTTGGAAAGCTCCATCACAAACAACTTCAGAGACATGCTAATTCCTACCTCACTCGCCACACTGCCTGAAAGGTCCCTTTTTCTCTCCTGCCACTGCACTGTTTTGCTCTGAGACATCAAGCTAAAACCTTCACTGCTTGACTCTTTATTCTGCAAGTGATCTTTCAGTCCATTAGTGCAAAAGGCCACAAAGCTCTGAATAACAAATATCATGAACATAGGGTAAAGTGACTGGTAAAAATCTCTTCTTCAGCTTCTTCTTAGCACATGCAACGTACACAGCCATATGCTTAGCCAGAGATTTCAAGATCCCTCTATCTGACATTTGTGAAAATAATCCACGAATATGGATTGGAAAAGTTAAACACTCATATAGTAGTTTCAGAATGATCAGATCTGTGACTAACACAGCCTTTATTTCTTGCCACAAAAATTGAAAACAGGCACCTATTCAAATCCAGTGCCACATCATTAGGCCAGCTACAAATACAAACTGCCCTTGGCTTAATTTTTAAGGTTAAACGCAGTTTTAAGCGAGGTTAAATACAGTCCAGACTTGACAAGGCACTAACTGTATGTACACAACAATATGAAGCCCCTTCCCCTGCCACAAAAAAAAAAGCACATATTGCTGCACAAGGTGGACCTCTTCTGGTGAGGATCTTGTGCTCTGAAGCACCTGGTTCCATTAGTTGTGGCTGAGCAGAAGTCTACAGGGACCACAGCAGCACACAGCTTCTTCTGAAAGTAACTAAAGTATATGGAGGCAAGGGGAAGCAGCAAGTCAGAGAATCAGAGCACACACGTGTGTCCTTACCTCAAAGAGCGTCAAATTTTCATCGTTCAAGATGACTCTGGGAGGTGCAATAACTGAAGTTAAAAAACAAGTTACAAAACAGGGCCACCCAGCAACCAAAACAATAAATACAGCAGGTATGGGAGGGATTACTATGTTTTTGTTTTGTTTTAAAAAAAGTGACATTTTCACACTGCCCACACAAGCTTATTATGTAGAACCATAACGTGGCTGAGAGCAGATTATGCCCCCTTTGCATTCTGGTGCCCTACTCAAAAATATATATATCCCTCCCCAGATCATCACAAGCATCACAAGATCTCATACACATCACGATTAGGAACAGGCTTTATGAAGTAAAGTCAAACATTAGCAACAGCACACTCACACAAGTAAAATGGCAAATCTGGATCTGCAAGGTGGCTTCTTACAAAGTCTCTCACAATGCCAACTGTGGAAAAAAAGGGAGAGAAAAGTTTGCTGAATTACTTTTGTCTCTTCGTGTACCAGGCAGAAGGGCTAGCACACCTCCAGAACTAGCCTCTGCAATGTCTGCAGATTGCCTTTCACTCAAAGGAACACTACTACACTTGTTACTACTGCAAGCTTTTTGGAGAAATGCTTAGACATGATGGGTCCCTGGTAAAAAAAAAAAAACAAAAAACAAAGGATGCTGTCACATCAAGTTCTTCCATTGAAATCCTACAGCATCTCTAAGATTTGCAGGCTGCAGCCAGGTGCAATGCTGGTAACTAGATACTAGTTTTTCCTTCCATATACAAGTATCAAAACTAGCATCGCTACCAGGTCAAAATAAGATGATCTAAATTAATAGCAAGAGGTGCTCTGCACACAGCTCGACTTACTATCTTCTGTGAAATTAAGAGGCAGAAAGGTCCAGCCCCTGTTATCCTTATTATAGTAGGTAAAGCTTATTTCCTTCTTTTTTTTTTTTCCTAAAGGAAAGTCTATTACTCCCCTGGACAGCAGAAAGATCAGCCCAGAGTCACCCCCCTTCTGTCATGCAGCTAACCAGTGCTGAGAGAGGTGAGCTGCAGGCACACCTGAAGCAGAGGCTGCTCTTACCAGTTTCACTAGGTCGGAAGAAGCCCTGCAGGACATGGCGGTCTGGGAAATGGACTCTCAACACCACCTATTCAGAGGCAAAGCACATCAGGTCAGTTGTGCACGGTCATTTGGGAAGGCCTGTCCTTACCTTCAAATCTGCATGTCTCTTTAAAGGGGGAGATTTGAATCTTTTACTCTAAAGGCACAGAAAAACACTCCGGTTGGTAACTACTGTGCAGCTCCTCAGAGGACACACACAGGCTGCCTGGCTTCCCAAGGCTGTATGAGAAGTGATCTATACAAACACTGTTGCATACAATGCAGCAGCATTGTCAATTAGCTCCCAGTATTAACAGAGGCTCAAAAGACATTGCTAGATCCTAAATGTGGACAGGTACAGACAGTGAATCAGTGCCTTGAAGTACCTATGGTAGCAGGAATCTGCCAGTCACACAGCTCCCAGACAGTATAAAACACAAACAATTAACAAGGAAGGAATCTGCAATGTCCTCCTGTAAGTAGCTGAAGATCCTGTTGTTCTCATCTGGTTTACAACGCTACTAAGCCCCAAGTTTGGACTAGCCAGAAGGACTAGAAAAAGAACAAAGGATACCTTTGGGTAACGTCCTATCTTTTCTTTCAGCTGAGCCTCCCTTAAAGATTTGGTCAGCAGTGGAGCATCTTCCAGGCGTTTCCTAGATACACAGGAAGACAACAAGCTGTCACCTCTGTAAATTTAAGACATACTTCCATTTTATTAAGAAAGTATAAAATCCAAGCATGACTGATGAGAACTGCTCAGTAGTTCACGTATCTCTCACAGCTGTATTTGAGAGGAAATAGCGCTTTCACCAAAAAAATAAATATATATATTCATATTCCAGTAAGTAAAGAAATAAGCTCCAACAGATCCCTTTCAATCCCATGTTCAGTTTCAGATCTTTCCCTTCTCTCTGGATATCCTATTTACCAGAATACATTTTGGTGAAACATTTGATTGTATCATTACAATAATGCACAACTACTTGTAAGTTATCTTCTATGCCTATCCAGTCTGAAGGACCTCTTTATTTCTAAGAGTCCTCAAGGTACCTCAGGAACAACAGCTGCTGAACAAAACCACTACAGGCTTACTTCACCTACTGCACTCGGAACTGCCAGCTGGGACACCACATTCTAAAATAATCTGAAAGTATTAATCACAGTCTGAAAAACAAAAATGAAATTAACCTGCCCCATGTCATCTTTGGGTACTCACTTCTGGTATCAATTCTTGTCTCTTCACGAAATCAGAATTAAATCAGAAATTAATTCTAATTGCATATAAAATACTGCCTTGCATGCAACTAGTCCTTAGTAAGACTCAGCAGCTTAGATCAGAAGCCAACTGATATCGCTTTCATGTGGAACTTGTCTTTATATTTATCCTTGGCTATGAGGGGGAAAAAGCATTACAAGCATCAGCAAATTTGGAAATGAGGAAATTTTTGAGGGGGCTGAATTCCAGTAACCCCCAACCAAATGACCCTACATTTGTACCACTAACTGCTCCAGACCCACAAGTGGCAGAGCAATTTTCAAGCCCATCTATGTACTCATGTGGATTTCAGAGGCCTATGGGGAAAAAACAGCTCCAACTCATCTTGGCTATAGTGCAGTTTCATGGATTACTTGCAGAGTTTAAAAGAATGGTGTAATGCTCTTAAATACACTGATGAAATCGATTTATTTGAGGACATATTGACAGCAAAATGCTGTTGTGATAGGGAGGCTACCTTACCTTAACATAAATTCTAGCTCTGAGTTAAAAGCTTAAGTGCAATAAAGTTGTAAATAATCAGCAACAAGTTACTTAAACAGTGAAATGCCTCATTAGCTCAGCTTCCTACAGTTCCTTTGTGTTCCCCTCAAACATCCTCATATGTCTTGATTTGTGGTTACATTTGAATTTGCATTATTTCAGTTTGGGTAATCTATCTCAAATTTGGCTTTCTTTAAACAAGGTCTAGTAAAAGGTTAATTCTGCTTCATAAAATATAAGGCTTTTCTTCCTGGCTGAAAAAGCTAGTAATTGCTAATGAACTCACAGAATCATTTAGTTCGGAAAGGACCTTAAAGATCATCTAGTTCCAGCCTCCCTGCCATGAGCTCAAAGCCCCATCCAACCCAACCTTAACACTTGCAGGGATGGGGCATCCACAATCTCTCTAGGCAACCTGTTCTAGTGCCTCACCACCATCAAGGTGGAGAACACCTTCCCAATGTCTAATCTAAACCTACCATCTTCTAGTTCAAAGACACTACCCTGTCCTGTCACTACATTCCCTAACAGAGTTCCTTCCCAGCTTTCCAGGAGGCTTCCTTTAGGTACTGGAAGGCTGCTATAAGGTCTCTCCAAAACCTCCTCCTTTCTCGACTGATCAACCCCATCTCTCTTAGCCTTTGTTCACAGGAAAAGTGCACCAGCCTTCTGATCATCCTCAAGATGTTCCTCCAGACCTTCTCTAGCAGAAGCACATCCTCAAAGCTGGACACAGTACTCCAACGGAGGGCTCACAAGAACAGAGCTGAGATAGAGAATCTCCTCCTCCCTTGACTTGCTTGTTATGCTGCTTTTGATGGTTACTCAGTGGGAGTTACTCCTAAGAAGCTGTACCATTGTGCTCATACATTTCTCCATTACAAGTTAATAATTCCAGACTTTTAATTCCTAGTAGTTAATGCAAAGTCAGATCAAAACAGAAAACAGGAGTTCACCACTGCTTTGAGCCTCCAGCAAAGAAGAGCACATCTAATATAAATACAGTAGCTTATCTTTCAGAAGAAAGGAGAAGAAAAAGAGAAAAAAAAAAGAGATGGAGTGTTAAGTAGCTTTGATTAACTCTTTGAAATGTAGAAGGCAGGAAGGAACCTTTCTTTTACTCCTCTTTTTTTTCGGGAGGGACTGGCCCTGACTAGCTGGAGGTTCTCAGATAAACTTATCACCACGCAGGCATCACAGACTTCATGATGAAACTTTCAAGTGAAGCTTTCAAGTGAAACAATTATCCCAAACACAAACAGTTAACTAGTTCACACAGAAACAAAGGATCTTTAAACAGAAACATGGCATAGCCTTTGAAACCAAATGGCACAATGGGCAGAGATTTCCAGTGCTTATCATTAATTCCATACCCAGTAACTTACCTACAACCCTTACCCCAGAAACGACAGCCAGCAGCAGGGCCACAGTGTGACTGCACTCAGCTAAAGGATATGAAGCAAACTCAGTCACCAGCAGAAAGGGAACTTGCCTCTCACTCTGCAGTTGTGCCAAACGTTTCCGTACATCATCCACTGTGACTTCAAAAAACTCATCAGGAAGGTCCTCCAGGTCAGCAGGAAGCGGTTCCAGGAGGTCTGGGTGACACAGAAGTGGCTCTCGTTCTACAAGCTACAAAATAAAAGCAGGTGTGGGTTGGTCTTAAATGCACTGCTTTGCTTACACCGCAAGGTTCCTGAAAATAATAAAAAAAAAGGGTTTGCAAACTGAACTACAATCACTGGTTGAGAATTCATGACAATAAGCACATACATTCACTTTGCAGATCCTGTCAGTGTTTCAACTAGTTGTTTTTTGCTGTTGAATAGCTGATACAGCCACACTCTAACAGTTAGCTGCTCTCCTCTGTACTGAACCCAGAGTAATAAGCTCAGCAGTCACACAAGGTGAGGAGAGAGCACTCCTTTGCAGGAAGGGATGGTGAAGTCTTTTCAACAACACAACAGTATTTTGCAAGTTACAAGCTTGTTACAAGTACCCCATTTCCAAAATCATGCCTTCACTCTAGCTCCACTTTCTCACCATCCCACAGGCATCACACAACTAACACAGGTGCTATTCTACCAGAGCTTATAAACCTCCCTTTTAAGCTGTTCATCTGCCACATACTCCTGCCTGTATCATTCCTTCTGCTCTCCTTGCTTCACATTTTGCTTCACAAGCTCCCAAGTCAGGCCTCAACCCATTTTTTTCTTATTCTAGAGAGTCATTCTTCAACCTGTTGAGTTCCCTCAGTCACAGTGGAGTTTTTATCATAATTTTCAGCTTTCTGACCTGGTTTCTGGTACATATCCCTCCTCATCCAACACAGAGGTCTCCCTTAGACAGCAAAACCCTTTTGCTTTGCACTTTGAGAAGAACTTGGCACTGAACTCAGCCATCATTGCAGGCAATGAAGACAAATGCTGGGGGAGCACTACACTGTAAGCAATAGCTGCCATAAAGGTACTCTTTACATTTATTGGGCAATTTCCCTACACCACAAGTGCTGAGGACAGGCTGCTCAGGCAGCACACAGACCTCCAACAGCTGAGACAGCCCTCACTCCCACAGGGTACAGGCAGCCTCTGTCCCCCCCATTTCCAAAGCCCAGCGCTGGAGTTAGAGATCACGATGGCAAACCACTAAGTGTCCTGTCCTGTAACTGCACTCACTGTTATAAAATCTACAGTATACATATGTGTACGCATAGACACAGATATACACACACCAATTTCAAACTTATTAGATGGTGTTCACTGCCTCTGAAGGAAGACTGACACTGCCTATCCCTGCTCAAAGGAGATGCTGCCTACTATCCTCACACCAGAAGCAGCAGATATATGTGAACATAACCACTGTAAGGGTCACATACACAGAAGGCAGTTACATGTCTACTCTTGAGCAATTCAGACTTTTTAAGCCCTAGACATCTTTAAATGCCCAAAGCTTTAAAGCATGCACTGTACTACAGGCAGCAGGATTTACAGGGGGAAGCAGTCCAAGACTGAGGAGCCCCATGAGAACAAAAGTTTTGATAGTTAATACAGCATTTCTTTACAGTCAGCCTAACACAGCTCGAGGCTCTACGAACAAATCTGTTTCCCATTTCTCCCCCCTATATTCCCTTGTATATTCTTTCCAATCCAAATGAATGCCTCAATGCCTGCCCTCCATCTCCCTTCCCCCAGGCACAGGCCCCTTGGGAACAGAAGGAGTCT
This sequence comes from Cyrtonyx montezumae, assembly GCF_038088225.1. Classification (NCBI taxonomy): domain Eukaryota; kingdom Metazoa; phylum Chordata; class Aves; order Galliformes; family Odontophoridae; genus Cyrtonyx; species Cyrtonyx montezumae. The sequence goes on from NW_027071925.1 coordinate 4,194,273, forward strand.
CCTTCAATTGTCAAAAGAGACAACAAATTACAAGGCAATGTTCACTCTATTTGTGGGCACTAAAGGGTAATTTGAGAAATTAGAAGAGCGAGGTTGTATGGGTGGGACCCTTGGCTACATTTAGAAAGCTGAGCAGAGCCTGCTCTAACTAGAGGGTGAAGGACCCTGATTGCAGCTTTCCCTGGGCACAGGGAGGAACGTGGGGCTGCAGCAGGGAGTGATGCTGAGCACAACTGAGCCACCCCGGGCTGCAGCACAGCATGGCTCAGTGCTGTGAGCAGGAGCTGGGAAGGCCAGGCCGGTTAGCCCGGCCTCCCCACCCATCAGGCACATCTCATTTCACTCTGAACACATGCATGTAGAAAAAAAGGCTTCTGGAACATCCCCTACAGCCATTCTCCAGCCTATTGGAACTACACACTGACACAACACCCACTACTTCCCATAGAGAAATGCCCCTCTCAAGATGTCTCCGTTTAGCTCTGCAGTGTACCTGTACCAGCCCAGCACAGACACAGATGGAAGCTGAAACAGCCGTGTCAATTTTTTCCTGTCTCCTGGCCAACCCTGAATGCTGCCTACATCGACTCCCAAACTGACACAGTGCTTAGCTGCAACTTAGCATGAAACAACAAAGTTTTCTGTACAGAAGAACAGTACGTGAACATCTAGCAGGACTGCAAGCACACACCACCACGGTTATGAATTTCCTAGTATGACATCTTCAGCTAAGTCCCAACAACAACAAGAGTTATTAAGAGAGTGAAAACTGATCCAAGCATTTTGAGCTTGTTTGTCAAAGTTCCTGCAACCTGATTTCAGAGTTGCATGGCAGTCTGATTCCAACCAAGAGCTGCACGAGGTATCTGCAAGGCACTGCTCAGCAGCCAGAAGACATGACTGCTCTGCCCCCAAGGATGCCACATCATCACATCTCTTCTGCCACATGGTTTACACCCACTGGAATCAACCATACATGTTGCCTCCTTGCAGGCATGGGAAACAGTCTGCAGAGGAGTTCTGCTGCTGCTGCACCAATCCTCTCCTTGCCCAAAGTCCAGTAACCAACCACCCTATCTCCATTTCCTTACCTGTTACCATTTACTCTCATAGAGGCGTGCCTGACAGGAATGACTGAGTACTTTCAATGCACTTTTACTGTAACACATCACCCACCAGCCTAAGGTACAGGCAGAATCCAAGGGCGATTTAAGGAAATGGAACACACCAGGCCAACCAACTTATTTCCCAGCCCATGTGGAATAAGGGAGCTCTCTTTTGTAACAACAAAAGGTGACCATAAAGCAGTTTCTACCTTCCATTATTTAAGAATTACACACTTGCTGCCATCTTTCTGCAGTGATATCCACGTTACAGTTTATCACCTTCCCAAAACAGCAGTTCTTCAAAGTCTCTGCTTTTGCTACCGAAGCCACAACATCTCATGCCTCCCAGCAGCAGGCTGAAGCCATCTATTCACAACGGTGTCTGCTACACAACCTGTGTAACTGCATTCTGTGCCACACCACCAACTGCAAAGAAAGCAATTCACTCCGAGGTCACTGCTCTGTCCCTACGCAGGTTTTCCCAGATCACCTTTCTCCGACTTTAAGGATAGTGGAGGCTGCTGAGCTTTCCAGAGCAGTAAGATCTCCTTGGAGACCCACCTCCTCCCCACCACCTCAGGGAGCTCTAATCTCCAGGGGAATCTGGTGTAAAGTTACCTTCTAATAATTAATGTTCTGACATCAAAGTCAGCACGCAGCTGTCTGTAAACCATCTTTAGCCTAAGAAACGAAGGGACGCCAGCACAGATTTTATCCAGCCTCTCTTCGGCTCCAAAAACCACACACAGGCAAAGCATTAATGGGAAGATTCTTTTACAAAAATGGACCTTTGATGTTTAAAAATAATTTGTTTTGTTTTGGTTTTTTTTTCCCCCTCAGGACTGAAAAGGGACAAAAAGCAGATGCCATGTGGCTAGCCCTGCTCTGCTGTTGCTGCTGAGAGCAGAGGATGGCAGGAATGGAGGAGGAACAAAATGTAATCAATCAGCTGCAAAAGCACCAGAGATCAAAGGGCTTGAAAACAGCAGTCAAAATCACATGCTGTTTAACACAAGGGCAGAGCCCCCACCCCCCAACAGAATCTGCAGCTGCTCCCAGGGCTGCTCTCAAACTGGAGGGGAAGCTGGCTCCCCAAGTGCCTCCGAGTGGTTTGAACTGGACTGCACTTCTGAACACGATGCTGGATCACACACAAGAGTCCCCAGGCCACTGCAGCTCAGCCCTGTGCCCATCAGCACAGCTTCCCATTAAGCTGTAACCAGCAAAATTAGTTCTGTCTCTCCAGTCAGTGTGCAGAGAAGTGCAGACTGCAGATGGAGAGGAACAGCAGCAAACCCTTGAGCTCTTCCTTGCTTTTCAGACACAACAGAAACTCCTCCTTTCCAAATCCTTCATAGGTGAGAGTGTCACTGAAGCAAGCAATGCATTACACTGGGCAAATTGCACAGCCTACTGTTTAGCTCCCCACGATCAGAATCTGTTCCAAAAGGTTAAATAACACTGATTAAAAGGACCCAAACATGTTTCTAATATACTAAAACATTCACCACTGGGTTGGCAAGGCTTCTTCCTGCTACATCCAGAGTCCTTCCAGGGTCTGGCTTCTCCTCCTAAACAACTCTGAAACTCATCAAGAATGGACTGCAACCACAAAGAAGTCAACCAAGGTAGAATCTCTACATCAGCGTGAGGGCATAGGCACAGCCTTGTTAAACTCTTCCTGGACTGAGCTCCCTTGGAATCTCATCAGGCATCTTTTCTCCCTTACATATGGCTTTCCTTTGTTTAATCCCCTGGCTGGTTCAGAACGAAAGATAAACACCAAACTCCAACTCTAGGAGGTACTAAAAACTGGGAAACAACAAAGGAGACCTCTGAAGATTAAATCCAGCCATCCTGACGATGCGTGCAGTGAAGGGCCAAAGGAAGGATCCAATCAGAGAACCTGGGACATGAAACTCCCAACACACAACTTCATAGCAATGTTTCCGTGTTAACACCTCTTACACTACACTACTTATCAGACATATCCAGCCTTGCTGAAGGCATCAAATTCCATATTGCTGCCCTACAGGAAATAGGGTTGACATTATTCAAAGACCATCCTGTAATGATGGTCATCAGTTTTGATATCATTATATGGATTAAAGCATTTTTATTTTTAACCAATATATATTTAATTCAGAGATACCAACAGCACAGATAGATGCACGATTTGAATTTATTCAAAAATAAAAGAGTTAAAAAGAGTTAGGCTTTATTTAAGAAACACGATATTTTAAAAAGCAAGACAGAATACACCTTTATATGAAAGGCTGAAAGGAAGAGGTCCAGACCTCATTTTCCAAATATTTAGATTTCAGCAAAACTGATGCAACCGTAGCTGAAAATTTCCTTTCCTGTACCTGTGGCCCTTACAATTTACCACGTGTCACCAAAGCAATCCAGAGTGACTACAGACAGAAGACCTGAGGAAGCAGATATTAACAACCACCCGCATAGGATACTGCTTTTACAATCCCATTACTTCTCTACAGAGTTCAGTGTTTCATGCAGAGTTACAAACTCAGTCCTCTCAGACCTTAGAAGCATGTGATAGGCATGTAATCACGTTGCAACAAACTTGTTAAGAATACTTCTGCTCCTAGAATACAAACATATAATGAGCTAGAAAGGTCATCCCTTTCAATATGGGAAAATACACCAGGCGTGCATCCCATAGATCACACAGAAGGCAAGTCAGCCACATCTAGCAGTAAGCACCTCCAGAGAATTACAAAACACAAGTCCGGCCAAACTCTGCTCATTTGCAGTAAAACTGCACAGGAGATAGCAGACAAACAAGGCTCAAGTGACAAAGCAGGCATTTGTTAAAGACATTTAGCTTTTTGTGAAATTTGAGGCAGAAATAAAAGCTCTTCTGGGCTACATTTCTAACACACTTGCATTGCCTCTGCTACAACCAATCAAAAATACGTTAAAGTTCAAAGCTTTTCTTACTTCTAGGCAGCACGTAAATTCATAAATTTCCAAAGTCCTATAGTAAAAACGTAGCACTTTCTTGGCAGAGCTGTTTGTATGACATCATGGCATCCAACACAAATATTAAGACATCTTTCCCCTCTCAGGAGCTCAGCTTAGGGCAAGGGAGAATACAAAGAGTCCCGACTGCAAACAAATTATTTTACCTGCTCTTGTTCCTTCTGCAGTTCTTGGCTGTTCTTAGACTTCTTTGGCTTAGAAGGGCCTCCAGGGCTAGAGAAAGTCGTTGGCAGCTCCAAAGATGGCATATCCAACTCGGGAGGTGGTGCAGACACAGAAGAGTTGCCCAGACGTCGTCCACTTCCAAAAAAAGGGACAAACGGGGTAGACTTGGACACTGAGGGAGGACACAGCTCCTCCAAGCTGGCATTTGATTCTCTAATCGAGTCTTGCTTGTCTGTGCAGCTGTTTAAAGACAAGGCCGCATCCCCGTGGTCCAAAACCGTTGGAAATGTCTGTGTCTGAGGTAGGGATACATCCACTGCTCCTTCAGTAGAGCTTGGCATCACTACTGGCTCATCACACTGTGCTGTGGTATCCACAGCTTCCTCCTGAACAGACAAATCGCATTTCTTCATGAGAACCCTTGAAGAAGACATCAAATTAAAATCATTTTTAATAACAGTAGTGTTCTTCCCACCCTCAATGTGACCAAGATGCAATGGAGATGGCTGGACTATCATTTAATAATCTGCTTGTTCTGATTGCTCTGAAATTAGTAGGGAGGCAAAAAAACAACAGGAACTACTCTCTCCACAGGAAGAGAAGAAAATTACCCCAAAGGAAAAAAAAAACAAACAGTAGTCAGATGTAAAGCACATTTCTTAATCATCTCTGACTTCCATCCATATAGTAAGGAACAGAAGGAAGTGACTGGATGAGTGCAGAAAGCCAATGACTGACTCCCATATCATCAACCCAGGCAGTCAGCAGGAGGCAGTGCAGGGTTTGGGAGCTTAAGACAATAAATAAATAAATAAATACAGAAAATGAGAAAGGAGAAAAAAAATAGAAAAGAAAAAAAAGACAAAAAGAAAAAGGAAGAAGCAAACAAGCCCCTTTAATCCGTACAACTGGTTGGTGCCAGCATCTGCAGCTGTGGGAAGCACATCTGGGCAGCAGTTTCAGATAAACAGGCAAATACAATAATTACTGAGTGCAGTGATGTTTGTCTTTTTGAACTTTTTTCATGCTTTTTTCTTTTTTTTTGTGATACTTGAGCAAAACAAATTCACTAGCGTGAAAATACAAAACAAAGAGCTCAAACTTGCTCCTCCCAACCTGACAATAGCACTGCCTCCTGTCAGGCCAAGTGACTTCAGTGTTGCCTTCTCTAGTGCATCTTTTCCTGATATCTGTAACAAAGACAGAAGAGAAATTATACCAACTGCCTACCTGAAAGTACGTAAAGAGCTCTTTCTAGGAAGAAGTCTGCATTAAAATCACCACCACACAGCACCAGGAACAGCTCAAAATGCACTCCTTCCACAGCTGGAAATGACACCTGAATCCCTCTGTATGCACCTGTACTGCTTCACCAAATTCACTATCAAATTATCTTCATAGAAGATGACCTATATGTTTCTGTCCCGTGTGTACAATCAAATCTGATCCAGTCTCAGCAAAGCACAATTTTTACGTCAGTAGTTTAACCACAGACAATATCTGAGCTAGCAGACAAGCTGATTTCATTACACACACCTCCCATCTGCTTGTAATGACCTGTTCTAGAATAAAGACAATATGTCCACAGAGGTCAGTGGGAAGTAGAAGGGACAGCTAGGGAGAGCAAATTCCATAATACGCACATACAAAATTTTAAACAAAACATTAATAGCAAAAGATCAAAACAGGGAGAAAAGCAAATATTTATTAAAATGAAACCACTGTTTTGACTCGAGCTTTAAAAGATGTTGGAAAGAAAAACACAAACAGGTCACTGAGCTCATTTTATGGGCTCAGAGGTCTAACCAGCCCAGGGTTACGTTCCAAGAGAACTTTTTTCCATACAGACTTGTCAGGCTTTGAAAAGATCAACATTTTTCTACTTCCCCTCTCAAGAAAGTTCAAAAGAAACACTTTCCAGGTTGGAAAGTGGGGCTAAGTTTTCCTTATATTTTAGAGGCAGAAGAAGAGACAGTTAAGAAGGCTTTGCTGCCTTACCTCATCTCGCATGTAAATACAGACCGGACAGAATTCACCTCCTTGTTCCAGAAACTCCCTGCAATAAAGAACAAAATACCACAGCATCTGTAGAGCAGTCTACCCCTTCCAAAACTAATGCAGAGAAATAGTAAGTGAAATTAACTGGAAGCACTCTCTTCTCCCCAGAAAAGCCATTACACAGCTCAAAGAATCAGTATCAGACATTAAGAATGCATTCCAATGCATTCATTGTACCTTAAACTTAACAAACTTCAAAAACAAATAATTCCAGCTGATTCTGAAATGAGTCCATCTTACTAGACAAATTCAACGTTGTTCTTAGTGTGCTTCACTGACCAACGTGTAACATCACAGAGAAGAGTTCAGAAAGCCCAAGTACTGCTTTAAGTTCAATAGTTGGTGACAATATAAACTGCACTTTCTTTAAGGAATGGTCAGTTTCTTTCCATGTATGCATAGCAACGAAACAGAACGAAATACTGCTCTAAGGCAGATGAGCTAAGGACAAAGAGCTGGTCTGTCCTAGTGGCAGGGAGATTTAAAAACAGCAAAGGCTTTTAGGTGATGGAGACTGGGGACAAAATAAAGGCAAAGAATAGACTGCTGTAGTAGGAAAGAAAAAGTGAAGATAAATCCACAGGCAACAGTGCAAGGTAATGACAGGCCATCTGCAGAGGAAGTCCTCAGTGAATGATTCACTGCATACAGGAGAGGAAAAAATAGCTCAAAGCTGTAAAGAAGACAGTCCCAGCATACTACTCATCCCACTTTTCTCAAGATTAGCAAAGGTAAAGTAGAATCTTTATTACATATTCATTTGATCAAATGTAGAAGACGGGGAAAAAAAATAACTGTCCATCACAGTAAGTCTCAGCAATCACCCATCTAAGATTACTCACACACTCAGCAGTGCCCACTGCGTACAGAGTAATGTGCACTCCTGCAATGCACAAATAGAAAGGTACATATTCAGGAGATCACTCAGAATCCTATCAGTTATGCTATCAGAGATCAGTTATTCTGTAGCAGAGTAAAGCTAATAGGAAAAAAGAAAAGGAAAAAAAAGCCTCCCTAAATTGTACTGAGATAACTGTCACGCATGTTCTGTACCTTTCATTATTGAAGCAGCATCTACTGTAAACATTAATAAGTCACTGAGCAGAATTTTGGACAGACAGCTACCAAGAGTTTTAGTGCTTAACTGTGGGAATGAGGTTTGGCTCCAACAGTCTCAGCATTCAGACTAAGAAAGAATCATTGCAGATGCTAACCTCGAGCACTGGAGCTGCTTTGGCCCAGCCTACAGTTAGGAGAGTGCAGTCTGCCACTTTGGTGGGCCCTGCATGCTCAGTTTGGCTGACTGGTTTGACTCCTCCCTTGCACTATAGAGAACCATCTCACACACTTACTTTTTGCCTTTATGTTCCCACGTGTTCTACTCAGGGGCATCTCAGCTTTGCTGAGCATTCATCTGTGCACAGCAGGAGATGAGTCTGTGTACCCAAAGGCAACATACTGGAATCACTGCACTGAAAACAATAACCTTAAGAGTCACCATAATGCTCAACTGGAGTAACACACCACCACTAAGTTTGTCAGTGTCTTACATAGTCTCTCTGTTGTGTCCAAAAATACAGCAAAGTTTGGCAGCTTAGAAGAATACATATGCAATCAGTGTTCTGCCAAACATGATTTTATTTACTCTTGTACCAAGTGACAAAACAAACTGAGCAGGGGAGGAGTCAGCCAGTCTACAGAGCAGAAAAACAAGGGGGAAATAGCCATTAGGCTCCGGGAAAATTCATCAAGGACACTCACATTTAAGACTCAAAACATAGCTTCAGTGAAATGCAAGCAGAGCAACTGCAATGAGTCCCTCAGAATTGGGAGTGCCATCTGCAAACCCACAGACCTCAATCCTTGAGCAACCCTCAAGAGTAAGAGGGCATCAAAGAGTTCCAGATGGAGGACACGGGGGAGCAGACCAGTAAAGCACCGACTAGAATTCAGACTTCCATTTACTTTAATTGTAGTAGACTTTCTCCAGCCTTGATCTAAAGACTAAAACTTAAATCTCTCTAAAGAAAGCATGGTGATGTAGGATAAGACAAATCATAACCAAACTGATGAGCTCCACTTGCTAGGCTCAACAAATCCATGAACAGAAACATGTAAAACCAGTCCTGAGAGACAAGTTCAGCTCAGGGAAGTGAGGGGCTGAGAACTGCTATCAGATCCACTGCAACAGACTGGAATGGGTTCAGGAGTACTGAGGTATCTCCTCTTTTTTGAAGGGGCAGGGAGGGGAGAACACACTTCTCCCAGCCATCGTACCAAATGCCATCGTGCAGAAGTAGGTGACAGAAACAGCCACAGTATCCTAATTACAGCCAAGCTTAAGCTTACGAAAAACAATTAAGTTTCTAGTTCAAAGAAAACAAACAAAACAAAAAATCCAACGCCAAAACAACCTAAAATAGGTTGCAACCACGTGCTGTTCTGCAAACACTTACACTCTGCCAAGGACAAAAAGCAGCGTACGACGCTCTGCAGGAACCAGTCTGCAGCAGATGAACTGCTATCTGTTCCAGTACAACTATTCCTACGTGATCCCTTCTGTGTTGTTACTCAGGCACTGGAGTCACACTGGTTTCATTACTGCAGGCATTCTCCCATACACCAGGAAGACCCTTCTTGCAGTTGTGTTTATAAATCCTGCAGCTGCTTGTGTATTTGAAGCAATGGCAGCAAAGCATCAGCCTCCAGGACACACTCAAGCTGTCAGAAACCTCGGAGTTACGCTGGTCTCCAGAGGCATTCTGCAGCTGTCAGTCTGCCTGTTCCCAAACCCATGGTGGGGGAAAGAAAGCCTGCAATAAGGAGCAGGCTCTGCTTACACTCTGGTACTGAATGCAAACCTTGATGAAGAAAGGCAAAAAACCAAACTAACCAACCTCACATTGTGTCTCCTGTTAGCTTGGAACAGAATAGCACCTCAGAGGCTGCCTCTAGCACAACCTCACAGGCTATGCATGCTCAGACTTTTCCAGACGACCCAGAATGGATAGTCATCTTTATTTTGCTTTTAATATTTTTGCTTCCAAACAGGATCACCTGTATCCCTACAGAAATCCTCCATCAAAATGCATAAAAATAAAGGGCTGCCGAGGTACGGAGGAAATGATGCAGATTTTTTTTATAGGCTGCAGCTTCTCTCTGGAACTACAGAAAATGGCAGACAAAGACAGCTCAAGGGAATAAAAACACAAACCTCAGGTCATCTATCAGAAAATCTGGATGATCACCATTTAGGAGAGAAGCTGGGATGCAGTGGAACACCCATCTTCACCAAACAGACCAAGAAGAGAAGAAACCAATTCGACTAACACAACCTAGCTCCATTCTCCTTTCTGAAATCTCTTTCCACTTCAATCCAAGGAACCCTTTGATTAAACACCCTTCTAAAAACATGTGAAAAAAATATCTGAGCTGAATGAACAACACCACAAAGGTACTAAATAGTCACAGTCATTGTCAGAATGGACATTAAGCATTCAGACTGCTACCACTTCAAGGTAAAACAACCCACAGAGCTAGTGAAGAAGCCATTGGGGCAAGAGTGGGAAACTGAAAAGCAACAGTTCTCCCAGGCCTGATGGTAAAAGGCCATCCACCACTTGTGCCCTCAACCAGACTCTGAAGAACAGACTCCAAGCAAAGATCCCTGGGAGACTTATTTTTGTATAACTCTTGTAAGCCAGCAGGCTCCTCCTCCAGCTGCTGTTAATCCAGTACATTCATTCACTGAGGCAAGCACATACATCAAACACATTGTCATTTCTTTGATGTGCTGTTCTTCAGAAGGGGAACGGCAAGCAGATTAGATTCCTTCATGTAGTGATCTGACAGGGCCTGTAAACATCTTGTGCAAGGGCTGCCGCATGCTGAGAGGAGGAGCAGCCTGACAATAGCTTCCAGACCTTCTTCAGACCCAATTAGCCAAGATGGACGTTGGAGACCTGGGGGAAATTCCAGTGGATTTAGAATACTTCCCCTCACGCACTTACAGCAGCTGAGCATTCCAGGAAAACGTCTCCAGTTGGAAACTCAAAGGGAGGATTCAGCAGAAGTCACAAATTAGTGGAGTCATTAGTCAGCTGTGTCAGCGTGTAGTGGAAAACAGCACAGCCCACGAAATCTCAGTGTATGGCTATAGGTCCAGCTTGTTGTGCCAGCCACACACACCGCCTTTGCTGCTTTTTGACTTTAATCAGAAGTCTACAAAGTCCATCCTGAGCTCAGCTTCCAGAGGGCAGAAGGGAACAGCTGTGTCTTATGAACTGAAGTTAATAACACTTAAAACACAGTGGCAGCTATAACCTTAAAAATAGCACTATGTATACTAACTATTAGTGTTACAGCAACCTGTAACAAATAAAAGCTCCACCAGTCTGGCTGCTCCTGAACTGCAACAGGCAATCTTCTCCCAGAAGCACCACAGATGTAGTAAGGTTCAAGAGGGGCCTTAAAACACCCAGAAAAATCATATCTGGCCTTTGTTTCTCCACTCTCCTCTTGCCTATATCTTTCTTCTACCAGAAAATAAAAAAAAAAAAAAAAACCAACTCTTTTCTATCTAGCATTTACATGAAGACTGTCCCTCTTGACTTAAGAGTAAATGCCAGACAGTAGACTTCACCATTAATGAGAAGAATGAGTAAGACTCACTTGTACCACTTCAGATTACCTCAAGCATTTCCTCTAACTATTGTTTGGTGATACAAAATGCTGAGTAGAAAAACTGACGTAAACCATTCCTACCCATCTGTTTCCCCCTTTGGATCTTTATTTCTGATGTGTTACACTTCTTGTCGTAAACGTCTGTGAGACAGCTCTTAACTGGATTAAGACACTGACCTAAGGAAAATTGTTTTTCAGCTGAATTAACTACATAAGCCAATCCCCCACAAAGCTGTGCAAATGCCATGAGGAGAGTTAGATGGGAGTACAGGAAATAAGCAGTAACTGCTCAACCCACTACTACTGTGGTGATGTTTCTGACAGAACCCATGATCCCATCTCCATCCCCTGGGCCAATGCTAGGTACTCATTTATCTTTCTGGGTTGCAGGAGGGGGGCTAAGCAGAGAGAAAACCAACAGCACATCACTGTTGGTGATGTGTTCAAAGAATTCGTTCTTTTGCCCTGGCAACAGCTCCAGAGCAGCTCAAGTCACACAAACCAGTTGTGCTACCTGACATACTGAGGTAACATCAGCCAATTCAACTCTGTTTCTTCAGCTATTTCAAGCACAGTTCTGAATAAGCAACTTTAAACTTCAGCTAGAGTGGTTTCTGCAGGTACACGTTGGTCTAATCTTAACAGATGCCCACAAACGGGCAACTGCTACAACTCAGCATGACAATCCATCACTTCACACCCTCTCAGCCTATGCTGAAAGGTTGAGATTAACTGAAAGCTAGTTCATTACCCCTCCTTCCCTTCCCAGTGACCACTCACTCTACAGCTTTTCTAGCACCACAGCCCTGGAGATGTAAGAACACAGTAGACAGAAGGCCACCACCTCTCTAAATTGATCAGTGTTTAAGTGTTTTGAGAAATGAGTCACACAATACTGTAGTACAGCATCTGTTCAGAGGAGCAAGAAATTAAAAGGCAACAAAAGCAAGTTCTCCAGTCACTTTAGAAAAAGCCAAGAGCATCTGGCAGAAGGAATGCAAGAGAAAGAAGACGACAAAAATCCAGGTTCTGAAGACGTTATCAAGAGAAAAGTGAATCCAACTACAATAGAAAAAAAAATAGATTTGGAAATTCTGTTTGGTAGAATGGCTTTCACATCTTCCAAGCCACAAAAAAAAGAACTGTCTTTAGAGAAAAGTTTATTAGTTTGACATCTTGAAACAATACAGCATCTTTAAGTCAAAAAGAAAGACAAAAGAAAGCACTGAATGAAAATTAGACTCAAAAAGCAGGATTTCTAACTCATGTGTATGCTTAGTAAACACAAGACCAGATTTTCTTCCAATTAAATGGGATTTAATCAGTCATTCGAAGATTCCATGTTGCCTGCTGAGAGCTCCAGATTTCCTTGAAGATCTGCACAACAGCAAGTCCCAAAAGCAACAGCAACCTGCTTAAGAGCCCCTTCTACCAGGTGAAGCAGGAGTATGTAGCTGTTTAACTTATTAAACTGCAGCCAGCAGCTGCCTACTTGGGGTTAAAGCAGAAAACTATACACCACCACACAGATCTGTTCAAACAAGTATTTTTTTCACTGCATTGCTCACCTGGTCTTTGCAAAATGGTTCAGAAGTTCCCACAAAGTCTGTTGACAGAGAAAGGTATCTTGCAAACGGGAGCCATCATCCAACTGCAGTGCAATCCGAACCTATGGGACAAATATGCTGAATTATAAATATCGAAGGAAAACTTCTTCTTTGCAACTTTCTTCAGTATTTCAATGATCTTTAGAACCTGCTATCCAAAACAAAGCCATTTCCTTCTAAGCACTTGCTGCAAGTGATTATGTTAGGTACAAATGTTGATAAAAATACCTTAGAAGTTAATATTCATAACGAATTATTCTGCTACAAATATTTTATCATTTTAATGCTCCAGGAAATAGATTCATTTGAGCTATTCATTAGCACTGCAGCGTCCTCTCACATCACTGAAATCTTAACACTGCTGTATGATTTCAGCTCAGAGATGTGCTGAATGCAATTAACAGCTTTGCCTTCAGAGTCCAAGCTCATTTAGTGCTGCTAGGAAATCTCCATTTAAACAATCTGACACGAACCTGACCTGTTCCTCTCACATGTAATGCAGGGTACCATACTAGCTATTGTTGCTACCTCTGTCTGCAGGAACAGAAGGACAACAGATCTGATTCTGTCATTCAAACATCCACCAGCCTGACCAGTATCACTCTCCAAGGATTTCTCTGGACTCCAGACTTTGCTTCTCCATTAAATATCATCAAGAATTCTAGAGGACACCTATTTGATTATGAAATGTTCTAACACAAAGAATATTCCTGGCTTTCCAATAATCCTAAAGTGACAGTAAAAATAAGAAAAAAAATGGAAGCCCTTATTAAAAAAAATAAAACACAAAAAAAACCAATCTCCTCTTGAGTAAGAGGATAGAAAAAAGAGAAGTCACACTGTTTTCCAAATATTGCAACGCTTGTGCAGCTATCAGTTCACTACAGTTGCTCCTCACTTCCACGACTGCATATCTATTCAGAGTCAAAAGGAAATGACTCTGAAGGAAGCGTATGTGCCAGGGTAGAGCCAGAAGATGCAGGCAGAGAAGAGAGAGAAGGAACTCAGGCCAAAGCCTAGAGAAAGTAAAAAGAATATGGAAGACATTTTGAACACGCAATTGGAGAGAGCTGAAGAGGAACAAGTGAGAAATCTGAGGTCAAAAGAGGAGACCTACATAAAAGGTGTTCAGCAGCACTGAAAGCAGCTGACGGGGCCATGGTTACAGGGGAGCTCTGCAGAGAAGTTTCAGCACAAGCAGCAAACTCAGCCTCAGCCCTGGGTGGAATTTGGAAACAAGACAATGACTGTAGCAAACCCATTTGGTAAACTTCATGAGGAAAGGGAAGTTTGCCAAACAGCAGCACTGACTTGTTTATCTCTTCCTCTCCACATTCTGTTGATTACCTGTTTTTCAGCACAGCAAAGCGAGAAGCAGGAGAAAGATGTGAGTTTAATATGAAATGAATGCTGGGATGGTGATGTTTCCCCTCAGAATCCACACCACAGCCTGAGATCTGCTCCCCCAAACATTCACTCACTCTGCCAGCATTCTCAGCTCATACAACGTTTGAACAGCGTGGCCAAAGGTGGTGGTAGAAAAAATACAAAGCAAATCAATCCTCAGGTACCAGATCCCACTCACTAGGGGATCCTGTGTTGTATCAGGCTTCCTAACCACCAAGTCTTAACATGCAATTTCAGAGCACGTTAATCAAAAACCTCAAAAATAATTCCACTTATTCAGTTATCAAGTTCTCAAACACCTGCAAGTGGCATTAGAAGGAAGACAAAAAAAAAAACAAAAACAACGGGCATTTTCCAACCCAGAACATGAACATCTACACTTCTGAGCTCACGAAGCATCCTTTATACCCTATAGAAAACTTCTACTGGAAAAATCAATCAATAAAAGGCACTTCCAAAATGAATAAGCTGAAGAACAGACCCAAGGAAAAGGTTAGAAGCCAAACAATTACACCATATACTGCTGCAATTTCTGTGGAGGAGTGTGTTTGTCATCTGCTACAGCTCCCAAGAGCCCCTGTGGGACTGCAGGCTGTGATCTGCTGGAGATGGGAATTTTTCTATGGAAAGGAAACCGTAGTATCATCAACAACCAGCTAACAGAAGGCAGTAGTTTCACCCCACCATTAACATGACCTCCTGGTTTCTTCCATGCTGAGGACAAGCCTGAGATTACCCTCAGCAACAGCAGAGTGATGACAGCTGACATCACTGTTCTACCAGAATCCAGCCCTGAAATTCAGACTGCCAGTTGCATCAGTCTGTTGGGCAGCAGTTCAAAGCTAAATATGTCACGAAAGTCACAGTCAGTCAATTGGAAAAGTCTTTCTAAAAATCCCAGTCTCCACATAAAATAATTAAAGATAATTGGCACTGGTCTCTCTAAGCATACAAACAGGTAAGGACAACAACTTTATCACGAGACCGAGCTGAATGTGCCCTCAAATCACCTGCCATCACAGGAGGAACATGATCAGTAACAAATGCCACAGAACCAGATTCACCCCAACATTACCTCAACCAACCTGCACGATCGAGTCCACATCTCAACTGCCTAACAGGTCACATTACAGCATCACTTCAAGTCCCAAGCTAAATGGTTGTTTTAAGCTTCCTACAGAACGTGACACTCATTCTCAGTGAAAGAGAATTCTTTTGGACAACTATTTTTATTTTTATTTTTTTACAAAGTACTTTCTTATATCGTCCATAAAACTACTTCTAGTGAAATGTCTATTCTTACTTCATGGGACAGCAACTCTGTTCAGATTGCACCCTTTGCAAGCATACTTCTGTCTTCTCAGCTCCTTTAAACATCAACAAGCACACTAAGGGAAGCCTTACTTCTGTAGATTCTTTTCTTGAAATACAACTAAATAACAATCTTTATTAACTTTAACAATGACCAACCTCAAACAATCTGTGATTACACCTTATAACCCTTCTCCTACATTGCATAGCACTCAACCATTCTGATACACTCCACTTTCTTTAAATAAAACCATTTTTTTCCTTTGGTACGATGCCTCTCAAACTAGATTCAAAGGTCAGGTGTATCAGAATGGTACAGTGATGACCAACACTTTCCCCTGGAAGAGTTATTCCAGGCCATCATAACTTTATTTTAACTGAAAATTGCAGCAGATGCTCCCAGCCTCATTTTGGTTTTGTTCTTTTAAATTATGATGTTTTGAGCAGATGGGTCTTTCTACCACAGAGCCAGAAAGGAAACACCAGCACCAGAACAAAGTGTGTGGAAGCTTTAAAGGCAAATGTGAACATCAGTGATACCCAAAGCTATAAAACACACCCACAGCAAACCAGAGTGGAGACCAAAAAGCCTTCTAATAAAACAACTCCCCAACCCTCCATCACCACATGGACTGTAAGCAAAGACTTCCAGCTACGAAACTACGTTCCACCACACCTCCACTATACTTCGGGTGGAGACTTAAGCACCAGCCAAGCCTAAACGTGCTCCTGCTCATTAAATCTGACAGAATCACATCGAGCTGGACTGGAAATTATACTAATCAGGTCACCATTTGTAAAAACATACCGTGTTTTCAGTTTCCACTCTATTACAAGAGACTGGCACCATCTCCAGCTTGGCATTGTTGGGCAGTCTGGCAAATCTCCACTGTAAAGTGAGATCAAGTATACTTCTTTGAAACCTAAAGAAAAACACAGCAGATGAGGACACGGGGAACCATCACATACCAACATCAGATCACTTTGGGGACCTAACATCTGGATCTGGAGCAAGAGAACTCTCCAGAGGCAGGCTGTAAGCCATGCAGTGTAATGATACAAAGCTACAGTTTGTAGAAGTCACAGATAAAATCCTCAGTGCACACTCTTACTCATGATTTAAGAAATGTCAACATGTGCACTCAGAGAAGTGTAAAAAGGCATCTTGCTGCTGGTCAGATGGACAGGCTCCTGCTCTGCACAGTGTAAAGGCATGCAGTCACAACACCAGGGAACAGAGGGGTCCTGCAGTGAATCAGAAAAGGCGTACGAGGTGGAGAAGCAGGGGCAAGTTTTTACGGAAGGATTTCGGTATCAGCCTCAAACGAGAATGGACTTTGACACTGGAAAATCCACTGAGATTCATTTGAACAAAATAACTTCCTGCGGGGACCATCGTGCCGCGTGGATCTCTCTCCACAGCGCTGACCGGGCACGATTTCCTCGTGTATTCCCACACAGCACCCGTACTGGCGTTACAGCGACCAGTCCCAGCGAACAGCTCCAGGACGCGTCACACGGCCTTCCCGGGCCGAGCAGGGAGCGGGCAGCGGGACGGCAGCGGGACGGCCGCGGGGCGCCCGAGGGCAGCGCGGCGCCGCCGGGAGGGCCCACCCGGGGCCCGGGCCTCAGCCCGGCTCGGAGCTGAAGCAGCGCGGACGACCCCGAGGAGGGACTCACTTCAGGCCGTACTCAGCGGGACTGCCGCCCTGCTTCCTGCAGACCTCCTCGAGGATCTGCGGAAAGAACGGACACGTCAGGGCCCGGCTCCGAACACGGCCCCACCCCGCGCCGCCCCCGGCCCGGACCCACCTGGAGCAGCACCGTGCCGGGCCCCACCCGCACCGTGACCCGCCGCCCGCTGGGGGCCAACACCGACACCGCCGCACCCCCCCCACCCGCCGCCGCCGCCATCTTCCCTCCCGCCGCGGCCGGGGAGGAGCCGCCCCGCCCCCGCCCCGCCCCCCGCGGCCGCCGGTACGAGCGGGGCTGCGTGCGGCTCCGGTGCGCTTCCTCCTCCGGAGAACGAGCTCGAAGCGAAGCTCTCCGGGCACAGCAGGGCCGTTGTCCCGGGGGCACCGCCATCCCCGCGGTCCGCGGCTCCGAGCCGACGTTTCCAGCGCTGTCCGTAAGGCGTTTTATATCCTTTGGCTGCCGGTGTCACAGCCTGACAGCGCGGACCTCCTCTGCCTCGTAACCACGCCGGGAGCTCGTGCCTTCCGATGAGCTGTGCGCCGGGAGGAGCGGGCACGGCTCGGGATCCTCGCGTCTCGGGCATCTCGGAGCAGCCCGGAGCTTCCCTTCGCTCCCGGCACCGCCTCCGCTGCGCTGAACGCGTTCCCAAAGGCAGCTGCGGTGCTTTGGTTGCTCCTGTCGTTAAGGAAGGGAGCCTGGGTTAGCCACTGGAATTTCTTTAGCTGAAGCTTTTCCCCTCCAGCACCGCTCTGCCTGGTTTATAGAAGAAAAAAAAAGGCCCTTTTAAGGAAAGACTTGTTTAAAGATAACGCTCGGTCTTCTTGAGCGCAGCAGAAGTATGAAAGAGGGGAAGAAACGAAGCAGTGGGAAGTTAATGATGGAGACGTCCCCTGGCTGCTGAGCACTGCTTCCCAAGTCCAACACCAGGACTGCTCAATAGGATATGGCAACAGCAATAAAGGATGCTGCAACGTACACTGAACATCTGAACACTGTTCAAGTGTAAAACTCAAAAGTGTCTTTACATTCGTGATGATTTCTGCTCTTTCAGTTCTGTTGGGAAGGGCCATTGTCACCCTATGCCTCCAAATGGGGCAACAAATACCATGATGTGGCTGTAATGGTAAGGGAGCAACCCAAGTATGGAACACAAACCAAGGCACCCTGTCCTTCCCCTGACAAATACCTTCACAGAAGGGATGAAGAAGCAGCAACAATTAAAATGGCTTTGTTAATGACAGCTGCTGAGATGGAGCAACCATTATGTTTTAAAAGATACATTTCAGTTTTCATGGAGCCTGAAAATTGTTTCTGGATGGGGGGTGGCTCCTATTTGATGTCTGGACAAGGCAGCTGTTTCCTATTTTGCATCTGAAAGTGACAGCCCCCATAGAAAAGTTGCTCCTGTTAAAAAAGGAAAAACAAAAACAAAAACAAAAAAAACCCCACAAACACGGATGTAATTTCAGCTGAAAATTTTGGAGTTGCAGGAATAGAGAGATGGATGTAGCTTCCAATGGCATGTCATGATCAGAACGCTGCTCAGAGGTGAAGGGTCACGTTACACATCCACAGCCACTTCTGATCTTCAACATTTATTTGAAATGGGAAGCACCAGGAGAAAGGAGGGGGGAGGAAACTAAAACCTGGAGCTCATTAAAGTGCAACAAAGAAAGAGGGACTCATTAGGGAACAGCTGAAAATATCTTCAACAATTCAGATTTCTGCCACTGTCAGGATGAGGACAGAGCTACCAGAGAGCTGAGCAGCACCCAGCTGAGAACTGCTTTCCATCGCTGATAACAGTGAAGAGAACGTGGCAGACCCTTTCCCTGCAGTCACCTTTTGGGCAGCCAGCATTGCTTGGTGTTAAATACGTATTCCTGAAGTTGTGTGCATTTGCATTCAGTGACACACACACATGGAATAATGTTTTGTTTTGTTTTTTTTCTAGAAAACACACGTGCACACCGAAAAATAAAGCAATAACCTTTTTATTTTCTTTCAAATGGATAGGAAATTAACTGTGAACATGTAGAAATGCCTTGTAACTGAAATATCATGCAGAACAAGAGTCACTCACCCCAGTAAGGAGGATTTCTGTACAGTGCTTCTCCCACTGAGTCCCAGCACAGAGCTCTGTGCTGTTGCTATGGCCGGGATACACCATCCCACTAAGGCTCCTTTATCCACCCCACCACCAATGGCAGAAGAGTGGTACAGCAGTGGGGCCACGAAAAGTGGGATTTGAGCTGTTGGTGAGTGCTGTCTGCGGGGTGGTTTGCATCTCTCCCACCACCACAGCTTTTGGTCAAGTCTTAGGAAATGAGTTGGGGAACTTGAGCAGAGCTGTCCCATTTCTCTCTCACTTCCTATAGTACAGCAAGGTCCAGTGAACTCCAACGTACCAAGTGAACTGCACTAGGACATACTGGACCATATTGTATATTGCACAGGCTATTTCTTCTGGAGTACTACATCAAGAAGCATCTCCCTTTACAGTACTCCCAATGGTTAAAAGTCTCCCAGTGGCCTCCTACATGTCTTACGCCTACCAATAATAAATCCAAATCTTCATTGTGTGGTGCAGGTGTCTGTGTATATCACAGCTCTCACTGAGCCCCTGCCATGCCAGGCACGATGCACTCAGCGCAAGGTGGCTCGTATCGAAGGAGAAGCTCTCACACTGACAACAGCATTCAATGTGCGTGTGCTTGGATGTTCCCCCAAACTCAGTGTGTCACTGTACCAAAGGTGAATGTCCCGAAGGAAGCTCCTGCCATGCCCTCAGAGCATCGTGCTCCCCCAACAGCCCCCGCTCCTCACGACAGCGGTGATTCGGGCAATGGAAGGATGAGTGAGAGATGAGAAATGCACTGTTACCTGAGCAAAGCAGGAGGGAGCCCTGAACAGGCAGGACAGGCACTGTTTGAACCTCTCTGCTTCACCACTTTGGACAAAAGCCCAAAGATCTGCAGTGTTAACACGCACTCCTCTTTGCCCTAAGGCTCTCTGTGCCCGGTGGGCACGGCAGCTGGTACAGAGCCCGCCAACTCCAGAGCTCCTCAAAGAGACAGGACACAAAAACGGAAACATGGGCCCGTCAGAACAAGAGGGATCCTCTTCTCCAAGTACACAGGACGGGACTCAGTGATATCACGTCCCATCTTCTTGCAGCTACTGCGATATGAGCTCCTGGAGCTGCTTGTGCCAACCACGCCCGTGATCCTGGAGCACTGCAGCCCCACAGAGCAACACGTTCCAGCAGCTCTGGCTGCTCCCCAGCCCTGCAGCCCCCCAAACTCCAGCAGCACCTCCCAGCAGCTGTTCAGGAGGGATGGGAATGGAGCTGCAGTAGGACAGTGTGCTGGGCCCAAAACTATGAGGGTGATAGTGCAGGGCTATGTTCAGTTCAGCTCAGCTGCTTTCCTGGCTTGAAGTACCATTAGCACCATCAGTATGTGACTAAAAGAAAACAAAAATCAGACTGGGGACAGAGCAGAGGATGAGGGTACGTAAGAGTAACTGGACAGAAGGTGACCATCAGGTTGTGAAGACACCTGCTTTGCGTGTAGGACGCTCAGTGCTGAGTCCAACTGCACCGATGAAAAAATGCAGCTGCAGCAGATGAACAGCCTTAATTTGCACCCAGCAAAAAAAAAAATCCTCACTATTTCTGTATTCCGCTGTTTTCACCTTTTTGATACACTTCCTGACAAGGACATCCTGCAGTGCTGCTCCTCTCAGGGCTGCTGAAGCACAGGAGCTGCCCTTTTCGGTATCTGAACAGAGACAGACCCGTGCTAAGCGCAGCATTTTCTCTGCACGTCCGTGGTTTGTAATGCTGAATTTTGAGATAATTACATTTTTGTGACATGCCTTGCTCTTATGGTTGACAGGCAGCCCACTAACAGATACTTAACGTTGCCTTTGGACCAGATTTTTTTTTTTTTTTAAATACCGTAAATATCACAACACTACAGAACAGCCAGGGAGAGCTGCTGGCAGATACCCCCCCATCCCCCGGTAACTGCGAGGAGCGGCAGGAAAAGTCCCTCGGAACCTCGAGGTGAGCGGCAGCCGGGGGGGTGAAAGCACTCCCCGTACCCTGCGGACAACCCCCACCCGGGACCCCCTCCACGCAGAGTCCCCTTCGCTCCCGTTTCCCGGCTTGCAGCCTGCCGCCAGCACGGAGCGGAGCGCCGCTTTCGCGAGAGAAATGACCGCCTCCCGCTCTTGCAGCGCTCCGCAGACCGGCTCCGGGCTGCGCTCGGGCCGGTACCCGGAAAGCCGGCTGGGGGAGCGGCCGCGGAGGATGCGGGAATTACGCGTGGCTCCGGGACGGCTCCTCCAGCGGGCGGGAAGCACCTCCCCGCGGGGCCGGGGCGGAGCGGCCAACGGGTCGCGGGGGGCCGGGGGGGGAGGGGGAGAGAGGAGTAGGGGGGCGCGGGTCGGGGGCGCCGCCGTCGGGGCTGACACGTGCGGAGCCCTCGCGGCGCCGTCGGGGCCTCCGAGCGGCCCGGCCCCCGCGCCCGGCCCTGCCCGAGGGGCCGCCCCGCGGGCGAGGAGGTCCGGAGGCGCCGCCGTCCGCGGTCCCGGCGCCGACCCGAGGGGCGGCGATGGCGGCGCGGCGCGGGGGACGGCCCTGCGGAGCGGCGGCGGCTCGCCGTGCCGGTGCGGCGGGCGCGGCGCAGACCCCCCGCTCCCTCCGCCTCGCTCCGAGGGGGCGGAGGGCAGGGCAGGGCGGGGGCTGGCCGGCTGCTGCCCCACGCGGCGCCCGGGCTGGCGGCGCCCCCGGCGCGCTCCCCGCGCACTCCGTGCCCCTCTGTCATGCTCGCCGCCTGGGAGCGGGCGGCGGGCTCCTGCGCCGGCAGCCGCCCCGCCGAGCCCGCGCCGTCGGCGCTGCCCTCGCCGCCCGCCGCCGACCCCCGGCCCCGCGGACGGCGCGGCGGGGCGCGGCGGAGCGCGGACGGCGCTGCCCGGCACCGGGGGCTGGCGGCCGCCGCGGCGCGGGGCGGGTGGCGGCGGGCGGCGATGGGCACGGCGGCCGTGCACCTCCTGCTGCTGCTCGGCTTGCTGCACGCCGGGCCCGGCGGCGAGGGCAGGAAGGGCTGGCGGCGGCGGGGCCCGGCGGCCCGCGAGCGCGGCGAGGCGGCGGCGGCGGCGGCGGCAGCGGCGCCGGCCGAGAGCTTCCCGCTGGACTTCACCGCCGTGGAGGGCAACATGGACAGCTTCATGGCGCAGGTCAAGAGCCTGGCGCAGTCGCTGTACCCCTGCTCGGCCCAGGCGCTGCCGCACGACCTGCGCCTGCACCTCCTGCACAACGCCTCGGTCACCTGCAACGACGGCAGCCCGGCCGGGTGAGTCCCCGCGCCGCGCCGCCCCCGCGGTGCCCCGCAGCCCCCGGCCCGGGGAGCGCTCCCCGCCGCCCGACCCCGGCGCGGCCCCGAGGCGTTGCGGCGCCACCTCGCGGCCGCGCCCGGCCCGGCAGCGACAGGTGCAGCGCCTGCGGGGCGGCCGCGCCCGCAGCGTTCCGGCGCTCGGCGGCTCCGCTCCCTCCGCCTCTCCTCGGCGCTGAGCAAATATTTTGCGTAGCGCCGACGCTCCGCCGGGGCGGGCATCAAAGCGCTGCGGTCGGGCAGCAGCTCCCGCTAAGGCCGCGCCGCCTCGTGTTTGTTTGTCCGCAGCTACTACCTCAAAGAGTCGAAGGGCAGTCGGCGGTGGCTGCTGTTCCTGGAAGGTGAGCCTCCGGCGCCGCCTCGCCCGGGCGCGGCTCGGGGCGGCCCCGCTCTGGCCGCCTGCCCTCGGCTCCGGGCGGCCCGGGCCCCGCGCCTGCGCGCTGTGGCGGCGCGGCGTGACCCGCGGTGCCCCGCAGGGGGCTGGTACTGCTTCAACAGGGAGAACTGCGACACGCGCTACGACACCATGCGGAGGCTGATGAGCTCCAAGGAGTGGCCCGCGACCAGAGTGGGTGAGCGTCGCCCGGCGCCGGGGCGGCTGCTGCCCGCGGGCGGACGCGCGTTGGGAGCGGTGCGGCGGCCGTGGGCAGCGCTGCCTCGCGGAGCTCCGGCCCCTCTTTGCTGTACACGCATCCCAGAGCCGCCGGGGTCTTGTGAAGCTTGCTTCGCTCGTTTGTTTCGGGGCACGTTTGTGCTTCTCTCGGTACACCCCGTCCCCGCTCGGTCGCAGCACCCATGGCAGGGTTGTGTGCATCGCTGCACGTAGAAGCGCCTTCGGCTTTTTTAATGCCGCGCGTGAGCTGAATTGACGCGTGGGACCGCGGGGCTCCAGGGCCGGCAGGGCGCTGCCAGCCTCCCTTCGTTCTCACTGTGCTCAGCCCCGTGCATCCCCGCACTGCTCCCATTTGCAGGTGCGTGTGCTACCGCTCACCTGAGGGCATTCGTTGTCCGGGGAAGTGCTTATCTCCGTGCCTTTCTGTGCGGATGGAGCTGTGTAGGCAGGCTCCAGCCCTAACACAAACCGCGTTTTGAAGTTCACCTAAACGTGGAATCAGACTGTCACCGTCCACTCCCTCTCTCTGTGCTTCTGCAGGAACGGGGATCCTGTCATCGCAACCCGAGGAGAACCCTCACTGGTGGAACGCCAACATGGTGTAAGGAGAGACCGCTCGGGAGATGGGTTCTGCTTACACAGCACCTCCTGCTTTGGGGTACCAGGAATGCTGCAGGGACAGGTTAACGCCAACAGCCACAAGGGGAAATTGCCCGTAACCTCATTATTTGCCTTACACGTCTCTCACTGAAGTTGTCCTGGCCAGGACTGGAGATCCCCAAGTCCGCTGTGTGAGGGTGATGGAGGAGGACTGGGGGTAGCTGAGAGCCATCTCCAATAGAGGAAGTGGCAAATCCCACGGCGGCTGATGGCGTGTTGTATGTCTGCCAGCTCGAGAGGAACACGGAGTCGCTCTTTTAGTTCAAAGAGGAGAAATGAGAAAGATCCGTTTGTCCGTGTCTGTGTAGGAGGGAAAAGCAGAGGGATGTGAACGCGCATCCTGCAAGCTGCAGGCAAACAGCCAAGGTGAAATCGTTCCTGCACAGCCCCTCAGTGGCAGCACTCAGTGTTGCACCGTGTCAGTGGGAGCTGAGGGCAGCATGGCAGCCCTGTGCCCTGCCCACCTCGTGTAGTGCTTCACTTAGGTTCAGTAAAGCCATGAGCGTTAGGAGGAAGTTGCAAGACACCGGTGTAAGTGTGACTCAGTGTGCAGGAGGGTTTGTCAGGGGCTGTGTGGATGAGAAGCCGTTCCCTTCTCCCCTCCCCAGGGTTTAATTTTCTTCAGTCGTGTGACCCCGTCCTCACCCCAGAGGAACGCGGCACTCACACAGCTCTCTTACAGATTCATCCCGTATTGCTCAAGTGATGTTTGGAGCGGTGCCTCTTCCAAGTCTGAGAAAAGTGAGTGTTGCTGACGGGCTGTTGCTGCCGCAGACATCGCACTTTGAAGGCGATGGCCAGACTTCTGTGAAGTGCACGAATGGAGAACAGGCTTCTCTCGCTGAAGGGCAGGAAAGAATATCGAGCTACTTCCAGATAAAACATCCTGATCTCTTTAGTGCAGTCTGTTTTGACATAGTTCAGAGCCACTGCTTGCAGAGATGTTACTGATGCAGTAGGCGAGGATTAGAGGAACTGAATTCCTTTTGGATGACTCCCCGGCTTCCAGCACACAGCAAATTAAACGGGGCAGCTGAGGAACCATGGTTTGTTGCATGTGACTTTGGCTTTGCCAATGTGAGAGGCAAGTGAATTTAACTCCAGACTTGTCTCGGGAGATCTGTCCTTGGAAAGGAGCTGTTGTGTGTCATGCTAAAGCTATCTGCAGGTTGCTTTGCAAGAAGGATAGTTGCATTGCCTACGTGCCCACTTTGCATCAGCTGTCCTTTTGGTAATGCCAGAACCCAGCGTCTGCCTGGTGCAGGCCTCTCCCAGATGGAGCTAAATTTCACACAAGTGATCTGTTGGGCCCTGTGTGGTTCCCTGTGCTCACAGTTAAGTCATTACAAGAAGTGATACCTGCAGAAACAGTCTGCTTTGCTCTCGTTTTCCTTCTCTGATTCCTGGGTGCCATGTAGGAAGCCATTATCTGTTATCTTCTGTTCTGTTCACTGCTTATTCACTTCTTTCAGGGAAGTTTAATGCTGGGGGAACATGCAGGCAGAGGGAACAGGCTGGCATTTAGATCTATGATCCTTTTCTGACGTTCTTACACATGTGTGGAAGGGAATTGAAAGTCTTATCCTGGGCAGGAAGCAGCTTTGTTGACACTGAGCTCTCTGTTTCAGATGAATATGCCTTCATGGGAGCACTGATCATCCAGGAGGTCATCAAGGAGCTCGTGGGAAAAGGTCTTAGCACTGCAAAAGTGCTGCTGCTGGCAGGGAGCAGGTACGTGTCTGCAGGACTTCCACAGCACAGAGCTCTTTGGGATGAGGTCTCAGCAGCTCCTGAAAAATTTCTTCTGGGAATATGGTAGTACTGGCACAGCAAACCCTACACCTGTTCTCCACGGCCTTGTCCTGTGGATAAATGAAGCTGCTTGGAGTGTCAATGCTGTGAGATGAATGCTAACGGCCGTGCCGTAGCTGTGCCTGCACTGTCACTGCAGTACTAAAATTGCTGTTGCAGTGCTGGAGGAACAGGAGTGCTCCTGAACGTGGATCGCGTGGCGGAGCAGCTGGAGGAGATGGGGTACCAAGGGATCCAGGTTCGTGGCCTGGCAGACTCCGGGTGGTTCCTGGATAACAAGCAGTATCGCAGAACTGACTGCATCGATACCATAACGTGTGCTCCAACAGAAGCCATCAGGAGAGGGATAAGGTACAGTCGTGCTCTGAAGTGTGCTTTTGTAAAAGGTCGGAGTGGGAGGATGTTCTCCCTCTCTAGCTTCCTGCATTTTGACACCTGAAAAGTATTTATTATCTAACCTCAGTGGTGTCAGGGATTTTATGTTTAAAACACAGTCATGCTAAAGAATGTGTGCAGTTAGCTGCTCTAGAATGCATTGACCATACAGTGTAGCCAAGAAAAAGCTTTGCTTCTTGTAAGTTGGCACTTTAACCGGAACAGAAGTAGACCAGCATATGGAAAGATCACTGCTGAGGTGTCATTGTGGCATTCTATTGTTCTGTTGTTGCTTTGTCTTCCAGGTATTGGAACGGTATTGTTCCTGAGCGCTGTAAGCTGCAGTTTAAAGAGGGAGAAGAATGGAATTGCTTTTTTGGATATAAGATTTACCCCACTCTTCGATGTAAGTATCAGAGGGGAGAGAGAAAATGGATTCTGGGGTTTTCTCTGCAGCCAACATACAGCAATTTGTTTGCCTTTTTCTCCCTTTTTTTTTTCCCTGTCTTCCCAGGTCCAGTCTTTGTTGTCCAGTGGCTGTTTGATGAGGCCCAGCTTACTGTAGACAACGTACACCTCACCGGGCAGCCTGTTCAGGAAGGGCAGTGGCTCTACATCCAGAATCTGGGGAGGGAGCTGAGGAACACCTTGAAGGATGTGACGTAAGTCTTTCAGTGAGAAAAGCCCACGCATGTACTTCCAAGAGGAGCCCTTTACCCAGTACGCTAGTAGCATTTACCTGAGCTTTGCAGAAAATGGGGTCATACATTTGAGAGCTACACTTCGTCTATGCCAAGGATGTTGACTTTTTCATTTCTGAGTAAGTGCACAGTAATTTCCAGGCTCACAGTTACGGGTTGTCCTTTGCTATTGGTGCTGGTTGGGTTTGTTTTTTACCAACCTCCACTGTGAGGTCCGAGGCCCCTTGCCATTGCACAGCCATCCACTCCACAGGGTTGTTTTGGAAAGTTATGGATCAAAAAACACTGAGATAGTTGGTGAGACAATGGAGGAAGAACTGTTAACGTACTTTAGTTGCTCCATGCAATAGGAGTCCCTTGTAGCAGATGCAGGGTGGAACCCCTTTTCTTCTGTGTACTTTAGAGTTCAGCTGGGTTTTATATCACAATAGTCATTACTATTTCAAAAAACTTTTTCAGGGCAGCAAAAATCCCACCCTCTGCCTCGTTGAGAAGTTGTGTTGAACAGGAGTTAATTTGTCCTTCCAAGACCTAATCTGTGTTTCTGTTTTCTCCTTTAGTGCTAGCTTTGCTCCTGCCTGTTTGTCTCATGAGATCATTACACGCAAGTGAGTGATTTTACAGTTTCTGTGAAAGCTCAGCGTGGAAACAGGAGGGAAAATAACCAGTTCTGATAGCCCGAGCTCTCTGACACAAGTGTGGTTTGTCTTTTCAGCCATTGGACAGACATCCAGGTGAAGGGGACATCGTTACCCCGCGCCCTGCACTGTTGGGATCGGAGCCTACATGAGAGCAACAAAAATGGGAAAGCCCCTCTGAAAGGTTGCCCAATTCATCTGATTGACAGCTGTCCATGGCCCCACTGCAACCCCTCGTGCCCCACTATCAGGGACCAGTTCACAGGGCAGGAGATGAACGTGATCCAGTTCCTCATGCACATGGGTTTTGATGTGCAGAAGATGGCACAGCAACAGGGCCTGGAGCCCAGTAAACTCCTGGGGATGCTCAGCAGTGGTAACTAGGAGGGGATCTTCCAAGGGCAGAGAAATTAGATCAGGAGGAGACCCGGAGCCCTTCTCCCACACTCTCTAATCTTCCTTAGGCTCATGCAGGCTGGTGCACGCTCACCCCCATGCAGGCTGAGACCTGCACACCCCCACATGCTCCCACACTCTTGCACACTTAGGATGTGTTAAAGAAAAAAAGAAAAAAAAAGCAATTTCTTGCTTACACTGTTTGACTGGAACTTGTTACCTCCAAACTGCAGGGCTCAGTCTTGGCCATTCACATCCTCTTCTGTGTTACACAAGGCAGTCTGACACAGGGAGTAGAGAAGCCATAAATAGCACGAGAACCTTCCCCAGATCTAGGACTTTCTCCCCTGCCATGAATTTGTCATCATAGACTCGTACAAGTAGTGAAAAAAGCAAGCACTGGATTTCTTTTGTCCAACAAGAAGAGAAGAAATGATTACGTGACTTCCTGGAGGCCAGCATCTCATCATGTATCGCAGTGTACAAACCAAGGACACGTGCTAGGGATGGACACTCTTGTAATCAACTTACTTTTGTCTTATTTTATAAAATGACTTTTTTATTACTTTTTTTGAACTAAGCAAGAAATATAAATGATATTGTTTTGTAACATATTTTTTTTAAATAACGAAGAAACCTCTTGCTACTTTGGCAATGTGGACATATTTATTTTAATATGTAAAATGCTATTTATAAGAGCTGACCAGAGAACCATTCATATGTCTTTGTAAAGTTGTATATGCTGCTCATTTGGATGGGATTTCCTTACGATCACTTGTGCCTGGCGATGGGTGGAGAGTGGTGTTGGCATTTTATAATAATGAGACTCTGGTGTTCCCCTTGCAGTATGCTTTGTCATTCTCTCTAAAGAAGAGATTGTAGTATGTGAAGATGGAGATACTCACCCAGCATCTGCTGATTGCATCCTTACGTGGCATTTTCAGCTTGAGGATTGTGACGTGTCAGGTTTTCCAGGGCACTGCATTTGAAGTGTGCTTTAAGATCTGTTTTTACAGCAGTTAAGAAATGTCTTGATTCAAGCAGGCCTGTCTTAAAAGGCAAAGCGTTTCCAACATGAAAGAGAGCACAAGGCAAGAAACAACATATTTCCATTCCTCTCATCGTTTGCGAACACACCCTCCTCTTTGAAATGGGAAGAGAACAGGGGAGGGATCAGAAGTGTGACTGAAGCTGGAGTCAGCAAGGGGCCATTCCTTAGAGCAGAAAGCTTCTGCAAAAGCTTCACTGCAGCACACCGAGTCAGTGCAGACAAAGCTGTGCACAGCACAACCTACATCCTTTCTGCAGAGGTTCTTGTCCCCTCCTTTGCACTGACTTGCACTGTGGTAATGGTTACACAATGCGTGACAGAAAATGAGGGCTTAACATTAGAAAAATTGCATGCACTTTCAAGAGAGACCTTAGCACATTAAAAGGGCTGTGAGGTCTGTATGATACAACCGTTCCCTCCCTTTTTATGGACTGCAGCAAACACTCGGGCAGCACCATGCAGGGAAGCAGTCCTGCTGCATGAGATGGGCTCAGGATGCAGTGGGATGAAGAGCTGAGGAGAAAATGAATGCTGCCCCCAGCAGAACTGAAATGCAGGAAAGCTGTCAGTGGAGCTTCCATATTATTTGCATAGGAATTACTAATATTTTGTATGTTTTAATGGCTGGTGTAACAATAACGTGGTTCTGACTGTACTTTTCATGCCGCTAAGCTGAGAGGCTTCTTTAATACGGGGAACATTTGGAGGCAACCAGAAAGGTGGGATTCCTTCGAGGGCCAGAGATGAGTAGCAGCCAGAACTGCTGCCATGCACTTGTTCTTCTGCTGGGAGCATCGAGGGAAAGTGCTGTGGCTGTCGGAAGGATTGTGCCCAGGGTGATGCATTTTGATAGCAATGCCCTGGTCTGTGTCCAGCGATGTTTCTGCCAGGAAACATGTAAATGCCACTGTTGAAGTTTGCAATGTTTTCCGCAGAGCTGGCTGCCTGTATTTCTAAAATATTAATTCAAAGGCTGATTTCTAAAATTTCTATGTTCAGAGGGATTACATGACATCTTTTTTTTTCTTGCAAACAGAGGAAAAAATTCCGTGGAAGTCAGCAATCTCTCCTTTAGTTTAGTGTGGCTCTGCAACAATCTTTTGAAAGGTATTAACAGAGCAGGAGCCCTCAGAAATATTGTTAAGGGGGGAATCTGGCTAATTTATTAGAAAAATTATATGATGTGGTTGCCAGCAGTAGCTGGTAATCAGAATCCGTAACCCTGGGGGTCATTTCCAGTTCTATATTTCTTCTTGTACTTGTGCAATAAATATAATTTTCCCAAGCCTTTGTGAAGCTGGCACTTAAAGCTCATCAGCAGTGAGATTTGCTACGTGGAAGCCAATGGCAAAAAGGGTGAGACTGGAGGAATTCCATACCACGTGTTTGTACACTCAGATCTCATGACTAGATGAAATGCTTTCTATTAGAAACTCATCACTGAAAAATTGTCCCCAATAGGATCATGTGATGGAGCCAAAATTAAAATGCAATTAAGAAATCAAAAGCTGACAGTGGATGAATGTATGTGCACTACGTGTCTGTAGTTCCAGACTCAGCGTAGCCAGCATGAACCATGGGATGGCTGGAGTTGGAGGGGACCTTTAAAGGCCATCTGGTGCCACCCCCTGTGCTGAGCAGGGACACCCACAGTGCTCACAGCCCATGCCCTGACCGTGGCTGTCTGCAGGGATGGGGCACCACCACCTCTATGGGCAACCTGTGCCACTGCCTCACTGCTCGTAGTGTAAAACCTTCTTCCTAATATCCAGTCGAAACCTGCCCTCTTTCATTCTGAAACCATTTCCCTCTGTTCTATCCCAAAAGACCCTGCTAAATAGTCTGTCTTCTTACAGCCCCCGTTAGACACAAATACAGCCTGGAAAAGGCCCTGCTGGAGCTGAAGGATTAGCATGGCAGAATAAGGAAGGGCAGGGATCAGTGACAGCTGACCCCCCCTGCAGCCCCTCAGCTGCATTTCCTGGTTGTTGTGATGTTAATTGCGCCAATCCCACCCCGATGTCACAGCTGCAGTGTGCGGGTGTGAGCAGGGTGCCCCTGAGCCCCACACACCGAGGGGAGGACCAGGGGCAGCCCCACCTGCACAATCCCAGACCCCCCCCCAGCAGCACGCCAAGATCACAAACGGTTGGAAGCAGCATCTCTCCGTTGGCACCTCTGCCTGGTGTGAGATCTGAGGTTGGGGATGTCCCCGAGGGCTGGAGTGTGGCAGTGGCCCCGTGCCACGCGTGGGCTGTGCGAGGAATCCCTTCTGTGGCGTTTTTTGCATTCTGAGGCAGCAGCAAGAATCTGATTTAACTTTTAGAGTGAAAATGGAGAGACTTTTCCAGCGGTGAAGGAGCCTGGGGAAATGCATGCTGTAAATGGTGATGGGGATCGCAGGGTTTGATGATTCCTATAGGAATCCGTGTTCCAAAGCAGAGCGAAGGATATCAAAACCATTTTTTGTCAACAATTGCATTTGGTTTTGGCACTCGGAAAGATAAGAATAAGCAGTTCCCACATTAGTAAAACAGGGGAGAGCTTAAAGGAGACAGCCAGGACTGCTGTCCAAACGCTCGCAGCACAGCGGGGCCTTTCACAGCATGCAGATATATCGCTGCTCCAGATCAGAAGGAGCAAAGTGAGTCAGCTTCTATCGCAGCCTCTGCACTTTCACAGTGCCCGTGGTGCCCCCAGGCCCCTGCAACCAACCCCCCCCCGAGGGCTGTGCTTGGAGATCTGCAGCTGCAGGGAGAGCAGCAGTGACCAACACACGTCCAGAGGAGCAGAAGGGGGACCCAGAGCTGCAATGGAGCTCGCAGTGTCAGTGTTAAATAACACCCGCTCACGGCAGTTGAGGGGGGCAGGATTCGTTCCAGCACTATTAATATAGCCCCTATTTATATTCCTGGGTTCCTGCAAGCGCCACGGCATTGCTACAGCTGCAGAGCTAAAATGGAATAAATGTCAACCCCCGGGGAGAACGTGATCCTTTCAGCCATCATGAGGGAAAGCAGGCAGCGAAAGGACAGAATAAGGGGCAGTGTTCAGAGCCGGGAACTGATCGCAGCTCCCTGAGAGCGCAGCCGGTGGGCAGAGCCAGCAGTGACCTCCCTGCAGCAGCACTCTGTGCCAGAGACGCACGCTCAGCGTCACGCACAGCACCTACGGATACCGGCAGAGGCAGGCGGGGATTCGAGCTGCCGTCCGCCGATCCGGTGCCAGGTGTGACTCAGGACAAAGGAGCAAAAGCCCGAGAGGAAGTTTGGGCGGTTTTATTTTGTTGTTGTTGTTTAAGTGCACTGTCTGCAGGACTGGAAAGATGATGGAGAGCGCCGGAGGGCCGTATCTGAACACCGCGGCTGTGACATCTCCGGTGGGAATAGTCCGTTTGCTGCAGATGACGTTTGGATGCACCACGTTCAGCCTGGTGGCCCACCAGGGGGGATTCAGCGCAGCATACGGCACTTTCTGCATGTTTGTCTGGACCTTCTGCTTTGCCGTCACCGTCTTCATCATCACCTGCGAGTTCACGCATCTGCACAGCTGCCTGAGCATCTCCTGGGGAAACTTCACTGCCGCGTTCGCCATGCTCGCCGCGCTCATGTCGGTCACGGCGGCGGTCATCTACCCGCTCTACTTCGTGCAGCTCGGCTGCTACCCCATCACCTGTGAGGTGAGAGACTTCCGCATAGCGGCCAGCGTCTTCGCCGGCCTCGTGTTCCTCGTGTACGGCGCGGAGGTGTTCTTGACCAGGGCCAAACCGGGACAGGTCACCAGCTACATGGCCACCGTCTCCGGGCTCCTGAAGATCGTCCAGGCCTTCGTGGCCTGCATCATCTTCGGGGCGCTGGTGAATGACAGCCAGTACAGCAAATACGTGGCGACACAATGGTGCGTGGCTGTCTACAGCTTCTGCTTTATGGTCACGGTGGTGGTGGTCGCCTTCAGTGTCACAGGTAAGACCGCCCAGCTGTGCTTCCCCTTCGAGCGCTCTGTGGTCGTCTACACTTTTGGGGCCGTCCTGCTGTACGTGAGCGCGGCCGTCATCTGGCCGGTGTTCTGCTTCGACAGCAAGTACGGCTCCCCGCAGCGCCCCAGCGCCTGTTCCAAGGGCAAGTGCCCCTGGGACAGCCAGCTGGTGGTTGCCATCTTCACCTACGTCAACCTGCTGCTCTACGTCGTGGACCTGGCCTACTCCCAGCGCATCCGCTTCGTCTCCCACATCTGAAGCCCAGCTCTGCCCCGGCTCCAGCAGCAGCAGCGGGAGATGGGACGCAGCGAGGACGGGCACCGACCGGCTCAGGAACCAGAGCTCATTGCCAGGGCTGAGTGGGCCCACAGTCACATCCGACACGGGTCAGCTGCCCACCCCCCATCAGTCAGCATCTGCTTCAGCCACCTGGTGCCAGAGTGAAGAAGTTCTGCAGTGTGAAGTATGCAAAATGGCCTCTCGTCTCCAGAAGGCAAAAGTACTTGCTGCAACAGTGGGTCTGTACGCTGCTGGAATCCTGAGCCAAATATTAGGAAAGACACCAAAGATTTTGAAACTGTTACCAACACTTAACTATAATCAAGTGACTGCCCAGGAAGTGGGAAAGTTAAAAGCTGCATCAAGGAACAGCAGTTCCAGAGATGAAAAACAATGCTAGAGTTTGGGTTAGTCTGGGCTGTGTGGTGAGACATGAAATACTTGCAAATGTGGGAAATTCCAGTCAGGACGTTTCTGAGAAGAACTTCATAGCTGTGATATTATTTTGATGATTTCCTTTCCCTCTGCTCCCCTGTTTAGCACAGAAAAAAGAATATCCCAGGCACGCACCTCGAGGGGAAGTATGGGGATGACCTATTTAGCAAACACAAAGTCTTTACAGCAATGAACATTGGTGAAATTGGAGTTCTATTGCCAAGAAATGGTGCAGAACAGCCCCGAAATGCAAAGCAACTGCAATCAGATGTCCTCACTCGGACAGGAGCAGAGGGTACCTCGGCGCCTGCGTTGTTCATATGCCATTGCTTCTTTATACTGATGTCAGGGTTCTTTTCCTGGAAGTTTAAAGATAAGTTTTGGGGGTGGAGGTGGGGAAGAGGGGTATGCAAAGATGAATTGATGTCACAGCCCTTCACAGCAACCAAACTTGCAGGGAAAATCACTGCGTGCAATGGTAACAAATTGGGAGTGCTGGCTCCGAGCAGATCAGGTTCTGGGATTCCTGAGCTCTCTGTGTCACCCACCAGCTGCACTCCTCCGGCCCATCCCTGACAAAACACCCAAAAAAGTCCCATGCAGCACGGCTCAGATTTCTGGCTTAACTGAATAATTCTTCACTTGTGATCAGGAAGACACTAAAGCAGTCCGAGTTCTTGTGCTGAAAGCATGCAGAGCAGACAGAGCTGATTAAAATCCAGAAGTAGCTGACTGACAGAAGCGAGATTTATTTTTTAAGCAAACTAAAATAAAGCTGAATGGCAGCCTTGCAGACTCCACCTTCAGAGGTTTGTGTCCTTTCCTCTTGCTTTCCAGCAGAAAGCAGAGCTCAGTTCATTTTGATGCACAAAGCCTGTATGGACCAGGCCACCAGACCTTCGGGGTGATGTTCTTTGTAGCAGACTCACTCCAGAAAAAGGAAGGAAACATGCTTTTTGTTATGGCCTTGTGTGGGGTTTGGAAAGCAAAGGTAAAACGTCCATTGGGAGAGGTTGCATTGCAGGATACTACTACTCTAAGGACCGTCCTTTAGCTGGGACCGTTAGCACGTGAAAGGAGCATCTATTCCATCTGTTGGAAAGGGAGTGTGCCACTCAGC
This sequence comes from Cyrtonyx montezumae, assembly GCF_038088225.1. Lineage (NCBI taxonomy): Eukaryota > Metazoa > Chordata > Aves > Galliformes > Odontophoridae > Cyrtonyx > Cyrtonyx montezumae. Next base: position 4,228,763 of record NW_027071925.1, read on the forward strand.
CTTAACTGGGGCTTGGTTCTCTTCCACAAACCCCAATTAAGGCAGGAAATATGGAAGGTAACGGCTGAGCAAGAGGCTGGGCAGCTTCTCCCAGGGCAGAGCTTCATGCTATCTAACACAGGTATAAAAAGGGACACGAGGGAGCTCTATTTCTTGCAAACCAAGCAAAATAACATTTCGTACAAGTAAGAGATGCTGTTTGGAAAAGAAACCCATTTGTATTGGAGCAGGTAGCACACCAACAGAACCACTGCATGCAAATGGAACCTTGAGCCCTTACAATGCATTTTTTTTTAAACTGATTAATCTGGACAAATTAAGCTGTGTCACACTTGGAAATTATTTCATTGTTTTCATTACAGATTGACCTGAGGAAAAAATAAATAAAAAATGGGGGAGGGGGGGAGGATTGGCTTTAAGAAAGCATCATCCTTCCTGCAGAATTCACTGTGCTATGAGGGGATGCTGGCCATGGTGCCCAGCAGATGCCGCCAAATCTCAGATGAATCACAGAACTGTAGGGGTTGGAAGGGTCCTCCAGAGATCATCGAGTCCAACCCCCTGCCAAAGCAGCTCCCAGCCCAGGATGCACAGGTAGGCATCCAGGCGGGTCAAAGAAGAAGCCTCCACCATCTCTGTGTGCAGCTCCAGTGCTCCGTCACTGCACTGTGAAGAAGTTCCCATGCACATTTGTGCAGAACTTCCTATGCCTCAGTTTGTGGCCATTTCCTTTCTTCCTATCACCACACACTGCTGAGAAGAGTCCAGCCTCATCCCTTTGCCTCCCACTGCTCGGATATTTATAGACGTGGATCAGATCGCCTCTGAGTCTTCTCAAGGCTGAACAGCCCCAGGTCTCTCAGCCCCTCCTCACGCAGGAGGTGTTCCATGTCCTTTATCATCTTTGTATCCCTCCATTGGACTGTTTCCAGATCCCTGTCTTTTTTGTACCAGGGAACCCAGAACTGGACACAATACCTGGACATCAGGGCAGAGTAGAAGGGGAGGATCCCCTCCCTCGACCTGCTGGCCACGCTCCCTCTAGTGCACCCAAGGATCCCACTGGCTTCCTTGGCCACCAGGGCACAGTGCTCATGGCCATCCTGTTACCCACCAGGACCCGCAGGTCCTTCTCCTCAGAGCTCCTCTCCAGCAGCTCATCCCCAACCCGTACCGGTGCGCGCAGTTATTCCTCCCTAGGTGCAAGGCTCTACACTTGCTCTTGTGAAGACTTCTGGAAGTTCCTGTGCTCCGTAACACCACATTTTTTTCTCTTTTTTCCCCCTTGTTTTCCAGCTTGGTGCAGGTTTTGCACCAAGCAATGAGCAGAAACACTACAAAAATCTGTGACCACCACCGAGCGACAGCATGGGGGGGGCACAACACGAGGCCTGGGGGAAACCTTCGGGGTAACATTCACGAGGAAACAGAACGTAACGTGGAAATGATGATAGCACTGAGTGGAGGAGTGGAAAGAGAGGCACTGCCAAGAACAGCGCGTTCACATCTGCCAGCCAAGGGCTGCGCAAAAATGTTCGCATGGTCAAAATGGCAAAAAATGAAGATTGTGTGGACAACAATCTGCTCCTTTAGGGGAAAAAAAAACCAAAAACAACACCAACAACCTCATGCTTCGGCGGTTAAAAACCCTCAAACCATTGGAAAGTATGAGATTGCCCAATCCGGGACAGACAACGTCCTGTATCTGCTTAATGCGATTTTAATTAGCACAACCCTGTTGCGATGCTGCTAATTAAAAACCCTTTACTTCCAGAGCTCATCCTCCTCCTTAATGAGTAAACGATGATGGAGGACCTCATCACGAAGGCGTGCTGCGGGTACGTGCGTGCCTGCAGAGCCCCGGGGCTGCGCGGGCACCCGCACCCAGACATACACGTTAACAAAACGAAACGCTCAACGCGAACAACAACAAAAACCCCAACCCGGGGAGGGCCGCCCCTCCTCGGCCCGCGCCCACCGCGTCCCAGCGCAGGGCGGGGTCCGAAGCTTCCAGAAGGGACCGCGCTCCGCGCGCGGCTGCGGCGGAACGAGAGCGCCCCCCGGCGGCGCGGAGCACGGAGGCCGCGGCGGAGCCCCGGGCGGTCCGCGGAGGCGATGAATGATGCAACACCCGGAGCGAGTTGCACCAATCGCTGGCGAGGGCTCAGCCGGAGGCCCCGCCCCTCGACCTTTGAGAGGCGGAGAGCCGGCTTGGCCCCGCCCCCCTGCACGCCGATTGGCTGCGCGCTTCCGTCCTGCCCCGATGCGCCGCGTCTCCGCCTCTCTGAGCGGAGCGCGGCCACGTGGACGGCGGCGCGGTTGCAGGTGGGCTGTGGGCGCTCCGCACCGCACCATGAGCGTGGGATTCATCGGGGCCGGGCAGCTCGCCTTCGCCCTGGCCCGGGGCTTTACGGCAGCAGGTGGGTGCGGGGCTGGGGGGCGTGGCGAGGCGAGGCGAGGGGCCCGGGCTGACTCGCACTGTGTCTGCAGGGGTCCTGGCAGCTCACAAGATCACGGCGAGCTCCCCGGACACGGAGCTGCCCACCGTCAGCGGGCTGAGGGTGAGTGCGGGCGGGCGGCTGGGCGCTGCCCCAGGCCGGGAGCCCCGGACCACAGCTTCTCTCTACCGCTGCAGAAAATGGGCGTGAACTTCACGGTGAGCAACAAGGACACGGTGAAGAGCAGCGACGTGCTCTTCCTGGCTGTGAAGCCCCCCATCATCCCCTTCATCCTGGACGAGGTGGGGCCCGACATCGAGGAGCGTCACATCGTGGTCTCCTGCGCAGCCGGCGTCACCATCAGCTCCATCGAGAAGGTGAGGGCTGGGTGCTGCTGAGCCGGGCAGGGCCCACTCAGGGCAGCAGTGCTCTGGCAGTGCCCTCGAGCCTGACCCTGGCATTGCCTGTGGTCCCCAGTGCAGCATTTGTGCTGTGTTGAGCTGCTTGCTGTGGCCCACCTTTGCTTCATCAGAATAAGCTGCAGTGCTCCTCATGGCAGCTCTTTTATTACGTGAAGTGGTATCAGATTGCTTTTTCTCTCTGCAGCAGTGGGTCTTCTCCCCTGAATTTCTGCAGGCTTTGTGCTTGGTGTCTGCAGGAGCTGTTTGGGAGCTGATGGGGTGGGTGGTGGGGATATTGTTCCCCACAGCAGCTCTGCTCGGTGTTCTGTTGGGTGTTGTGACTAAAGATTTCACATTTAAGTTTTGCCTGCTTTGACTTAAAGCAGTGAATTTGGTATACAGGAATCTCTGTGTTCCTCTGCTTGCACTGCTTTGTCCCTTGGGAGCCCCTTCCTGTTTGAAATGCCAAATATGCACTAAAGCTCTTTTTTTTTTTTTTTCCTTCTTTCTCTCTCTCTTCAATAATTTTCTGCCCTAAGAAACTCTCTGCCTTCTGCCCCACACCTAAAGTGATCAGGTGCATGACCAACACCCCTGTGATTGTCCGAGAAGGTGCCACAGTCTATGCTACCGGGACTCATGCAGATGTGGAGGATGGGAAGCTCTTGGAACAACTGATGGCCAGCGTTGGCTTCTGCACCGAGGTGGAGGAGGACCTGATTGATGCTGTAACAGGGCTCAGTGGCAGTGGCCCTGCGTATGTACGTGCTGCTCTCTCAATTCATGAAAATGCTGGGGATAGTGGTGGGCTTTGCATGCACTGAAAGTCTGTGCGCATTTAGTGTGGGGTTTTTTTTGTTTTTCTCATTCACGATGGGACATGTAATCCAGGTATCCAGTTTATAACCAGTGTGGGTCAACAACAGAAGTCTATTACCAGTTGGATGAGTCTGAAGTCCATACCCAGTGTGCAGTGTCTGCGTTGCAAAATCTGGGCCTGTTGTTAGGATGACAGAAGTTGAATTTCTTCTATTCTCCCTACAACTCTGCTGGAGCTGGTGGGAGTGAAGCATGACATGGTGTCAGTGCAGTAAAGGTGCTGACTTTTGTCAAGTCTCTGTGAGTGATAGGAGTCACAGTGTGATCCCAGAGTTGTGTATTCTGTCTTTTGTAAGAATATTGGCCTCAGAATCGAGACTTTGAGTCCTTTTTTTCCTGTGTCTGGTGTCAGGCGTTCACTGCTCTGGATGCTCTGGCAGATGGAGGTGTGAAAATGGGACTTCCCCGTAGGCTGGCTGTTCGACTCGGAGCCCAGGCTTTGCTGGTCAGTATTGCTTCTTCCAAAATGCACTTGTACCTCTGTCTGCCCTGTGCAGAGCATTCTGTACATTGTAGTTTTAAATGATTGTAATCCCTTTACTGAATGTAAATATACACGATTTGAATGCACACAGGTTCCTGGTGAGGGGACATAGGAAGTATCTGCAGCAATTTGCTGGTGCTGATGGTGTGGTGGGACTTGGGCCTGGGGAGCCATCTCTCCTCTGTAGGCTTTTCCAGCTCTGAAAAGTGTTTTGGCAGCCTGCTAATGGCTCTTGGGCAGGAGACCAGTTTTGCCCTTTGTGAGTGTTTAGGTGCTGCTCTAAGCAATGAAGAACAGGAGTATCTGGCAGTGGGTTTCCTCAGAGTTTGGGTAGGTGTTTTCTCTTCCTCGCTACAGGGTGCTGCCAAAATGCTGTTGGAATCAGAGCAGCACCCAGGTCAGCTGAAGGACAACGTCTGCTCCCCTGGGGGAGCCACCATTCATGCTCTGCACTTCCTGGAGAGCGGTGGCTTTCGCTCACTCCTCATCAATGCTGTGGAGGCTTCCTGTATCCGGACAAGGTGAGCACTGAGAGATGCTAAAGAGTCAGCAACACTTGTCTCTTCCTCTTGCTATTTCTTACAATCTCTCTCTTCTACCACCCTATGGCAGGCAGCTGCAGCATTTGGCAGACAAGGAGAAGATCTCCCCAGCAGCCATAAAGAAGACTTTGTTAGATAAGGTGAAGCTGGAGTCTCCTTCTCTGTCTTTGGCATCTGCCAGCAAAGTCAGTCTGTTCAACAATAAGAACCCCAGCAGCAAGAACAACTGAGCAGACTGCCGTATGCTGGCTGCACTGACCATCAGTTTCCTCCATGCCCTTTCTTTTTTGATCTAGGGAAATGTTCATGCTGAATGTTGGTGTCCTCCATACCTGACTCTTGGTTAGCAGCAGCTGTGGGGCAGCACAGAGCTGTTCACTGTGGGCATGGGTAGCACCATAATCAGAGCTTTGTGACATGCACCACTTGCTGGAAGCCTTGGATGCTTCCAGAACTGAGGTAGCATTTATTGTGTTCCATGTAGAAATAGTTTATAGGAAGATTTTTAAGAACTTTCTGAATGCTTTTTAGTCTCAAAGCTTTGAGTCAGGTCTGGATCACTCTTTCCCCTTCTCGCATCTGCTATCAGAGCTCATCTCTTGTCTTTCTTAGCTAGAGCAGGTGCTACCACGCAAATGCAGTGCTGTGCACTTAGGCTGGGTTCTAATATGCTTCTCACAAGGGACCAAAGTGCCTCTGCCTCATTTCCCATCCTCTTTGACTTAGAATGAGGGTTGATGCAAAGCCCTGGGCCACCTACTATTTCAGGTGCAGTCTTGGCAGTCATCCCCAGAACAGCAGCTTTGTGTGGCTTCTTTATAGCCACTTTCCCTGCAGAGTTTCCTCTTCCCCCAGAGTCGGAGTCCTGAACCAGGAAGCTGCACCCAGCATTGCACACTGGTGGATCACTGTGTCATACTGCTCTACTTCGATGTATACCGGGAACGCTCTGGTAGAAAGAAGGTGCTTAAGAGGGACTCAGTGCCTCCTTACGAACCTGGGGCATTTACGTATGTGGTGCAGGGAAAGCATTTGGGAATGAACGCAGAGGTTGGCAAAGGTGCTAGCAGTGTCTGTGCAGTGCTAGTGTTAGACGGTAGCAGAGCGAGACCCCGTAGGTGTGACATAGCTGCTGCTCTTCCTGGTCCTTAAATAAACGGTTCTTCTGACGGACCCGTGGCTGCTCCCGGCTGTTCTCCGTGGGCGCAGCTCTGTGCCCGGTGTGTCCGTGCCGTCCGGCGCTGTGTGCTCACCCGGCTCAGCACTGCTGTCCCATCGGCCTCGCGGCGGATCCCCTCCGCGTTCGGGCTCTGACCGGAGGCGGGTGGGGGCCGCGCTGCTTCCCCGCTCGGAGCTGCGGACGCCCCACGGAGCAGGGCCGGGCGTCGGCCGATGCAAAGGAGAGGAGCAGCCGGGGCCGATGTAGTGCGGCGTGGGAACAAAGGGCGACGGCAGCGGAGCCCCCAGCGCTGCCCAGCGTCCACACGGCGAGGGACTCGAGGCCTCGCGGGGCTCCGGCCGCTGCCCGACGTCTCTTCCCTCGGCTTGCGCTTTCTCCGTCATGCAGCCTGGTTTCTCGCCGCCCGTCTGCAGCGCTCCTTCCCGCCCCGGTCCGGGTCACACCGCGGCCCCGCTCCCGCCGCCCCTTTAAGGCGCCGCCCCGCCCTCCTCTCCCCGCCGCCTCCGACTGAAGCGCGCGTCCCCCTTAAGGCGCGGGGCGGTTGCGCCGGGCGCTTCATGAATGGAGCCACGTGACCCAAACATCACGTGACGCGTCCGTGAGCGGCGGCGGCTCGCGGCGTCCCGGTCCCTGCAGCGCGGCCTCCCCGCCCCGCCCGGCCCCGGCCCCCGCCGGCTCCGTCAGGAGGTGACCGCAGCGAGCGCGGGCGGTGAGGGGCGCGCGGCGGCGGCGCCGGAGGGAGGAGGCGCGGCGCGGGCGGCGGGCGCGGCCCTGGCACCGGGCGGGGCGGGGCGGCGGGCGCGGCGGGCCGGTCCCCGGGGGCGGAGCGGGGCGGACGCCGCTGACTCACGGCGGGGGTCCGTGGGCCGCGGTCGCCGCCCGTTTCGCGGCGCGCCCGGCCCGCTCCCCGCCGCGGCCGAGCAACAGGTGCGCGGAGCCCCGCCGCTCCGCCCACCTCGCTCCGGGCTCCCCACCCCCCCCCCCTACCCTCGGCTCTCGGTTCTCCGCCCCCCGGGCCGGCCCCACGGTGTCCCGGCGGGCGTTGGGGCTGCGAAGGCCGAGGCCGCAGCGCGGCGCTTCCCCGGGGTTCCCCGCCGCGGGGCTCGGGCCGCCGGGACGCGGTACGCGGGCGGGGCGCGCCGCTCCGCTCCTCCCGCGCTGACCGCTCCCGTCTCCGCGGCGGTGGCGGCTGCGGGGTCACCGGGGGTCCCGCGGGAGGAGCGGCGACGGCGCTGCTCTGGCACTGTGCAACGGGGAAACTCCGGGTGTGTGAGTTCCGGGAGGGCCGCGGGAGGTCGTCTGCACACACACAGACACACACACAAATAAAAAGCACAAATAAACGCAACGGGGATCCCGCACCGGGGGGGGGAGGGAAGGATTGCTCCCCGGCCCTGCCCCGCGTCCCGGCGACGTCACCGTGTTTACAGTGCGCGCGTGGCGCGGAGCCGCGCTCGGGAACGGGGAAAGGGCCCCGCGCGGTCCGATCCGCGCAGGGGGGGTATTGGCTGCGGCCGTGCTGAGCTCAGTGCTTTTGAGCGCTGGAGAAATGTGTTGAGGCGGCATTTTCTTCGCTGCAGTCATCGCGTTTGGCACTTTTCAGTGAGATCTTTCTTCGGGAGCCTCTCAAAAGAGGAGGAATCGGCAGTCTGCAGGGCTGGGCTGTGTCTGCGTGCTGTTCGGGTCGGCTGCCCCCATCCCCGTGCTGCCACGGCTGTGTTGTGTCTGTGGAAGGGGGCAGGGGGGCCCAAAGTGGTGCCACGTTCCCAGAGCACAGCACGCACTGCTCAGTGTGGTACAGACACCGCAGCCTTCTGTCCAACAGAAGTGACGTTGCAGTTCGGGGATGGGGAGCACTCTCCCGACCCCGTTGCAGTTCTCTGGGTCCCTGCACGTTGTCCCTCACGGCCCATTTCTGCACTCACTGCACAGCAGCTCTCGTGGGCTCATCCTTTTGTGTCTGTGGATTTGTATCTTTTTCTCAGCAGAAATGACGGTGTGAAGTGCAGAGTGAGTGCGGGCTCTGCGGTCTGGGCTGTGCGAGCACCCTGCTCTGCTCTGCACCCTGAGGAGCTCTGCCCGTGCCCGGCCCGATGCAGTGTTTGTTTTTTCAGCTCTGAAGGAAGTCTGCGTGTTTCCCAACAGCAGGGACCCATTCAGCACTGCGGGGTGCACGTTTCTGAGGCCATACTGGCCCCAGCACACGGTCAGAGGGTTCTGCAGGTCCGGTGTTGTGTCTCTCCCCAGTTAATCTCTTCCTTCTGCCCCTTTTTCCAGCGGCCATTTTGTTTGCTGGGGAGGGGGGGTGGGGTGGGAAGGAAACAGAGGAAAGAAAGAGAAATAACGGTATAGGAGAGCGTGGAACTGATTTCAGGAGGCAGCAGTCTTTGTGTGTGCTCCCCCCGCTGCAGCCGCCTCCCTTGGTGGCAAAGTGACCCTTATGGCTGTGCTGTCAGGTTGTCAGGGACATGGTGCTGCGAGGAACATTGTCCTCTGGGTATAAATAGCTGCCTCCTGGCAGGCTCTGGCCTCGGGGACGTGTGAACGGTGCTCCTCTGCTCGGTGTCCTGCAGATCCCCCTCACCTCTAGCAGACAGCGCTGGGCGCATTGCGGGAGCCCGAGCCGCAGCTGCTGGAGGAGCAGAAATTGGTATTTGCTGACTGTACATCTGGGTCTTGGCTGCAACTCTGCCTCTTACGTGTAGCAAACAAAAGAGCAGCAAACAGAATTGCAGTTGGCTGGCACGGAAGGTACAAAGGTGCTCACTGACTGCACCTGCACAGAGCGCTCGCCTTGCTGTGGGAGGCAGCTCCTGGCTGGGTCAGACAGACATGGCTGCTGCCTGACAGCTGAGGGTTCAGTTTGTTGGGGTGCAGTGGCATTCTGACCTGAGGTGCGAGGGGAGGAGGTGCGTAGGGACTGGAGCAGGAGCACAGGTATGCCCCAGTGTGAAGACGGCCCCAGGATCTGCTGTTACAGTTCTGGAATGCTGTCTTCCCTGGCAGCGAAGGAGTCGGCTCTCCTCTGGTTTCAGCTTCCCTTCATCTTTGTTTTCTTATCTCTTGGCTCTGAAGATAAGGGAGGGAGAAGGTGGTGCTGTCCTGGCACTGCTGGGGCTGATAGGGACTGCCTCAATGAGAAAGACGCACGGCTGTGGGTCAGCTTTGGGTGACAGGAGTCAGGAGGGCTGCTGAGGGCTCCCCAGATCGGTGATGGGATTCCTGTGTGCCCCAGCACCATGCTGCAGGCTCAGGCTGCCCATCCTCCCCACGGGAGGGGTCAGGTGCAGAGCTCCAGCTCCAACCCAGCCGTGCTGGCTTTGCTGAGGAGCAGCCACGGTTTGGGGAGGAGTGAGCACACCTCTGTTGCTCAGCTCCTAGCAGGTGCACTGAGCAGGTGAAGCTGTCCCCTCTGTTTACAGCCAGTCACGTGCTCCTGGACTGTGCCAGGCTGTGTCCTCAGGAGCATCGAGGGTCTGGCAGGACTCACCCTGTGCAGCTCTGGCTGTGCTGGGCAGCAGGCATGTGGGGCTGTGCTGATCTTAGGGGCTGAGGGGATGCAGCTGGGAGCAGAGGCGCGGGCTGCCGGTGTGCTGAGTCAGCATGACTGGCCCTGAGCAGGCGTGCTCCAGACCTGGCTGCTGCTGCCAGGCTATTTTTAAAAATGTAGCTTCCGTGTGTTCTGGCTCCTCCTATTTTTTTATTCCCCCCTGCCTGCCACAACCCAAACAAAACAAAAAAAAAACCACTGCTACAAGTCTCTGTGGTCATAGGGCTGCGGAAGGGCAGCAGTTTCTGCTCAGGGACAGACTCTGTTGCACTGTGAGTCCGATGCAGTGGGGCTGAGTGCTGCCTGGGGAGGGCAGTGGAAGTGCCCCAGCATGGGGTGTTGCTGCGGGGCTCCGGCTCTGCTGGGAACTAACCCGGGGGCTAACCTGACCTCCTTCCCTTCCAGAGCCTGACTGACGTGGCTGCCGTGTTATGACGACCCCCAACAAAGGAAACAAGGCCTTGAAGGTAAAGCAGCAGGGGGAGGACGGGGCTGTGGGCGCTGCTCGAGGCTTGGGACTGCACACCTTCTGTTCTCACAGGTGAAGCGGGAGCCAGGCGAGAATGGGACCAGCCTGACAGATGAGGAGCTGGTGACCATGTCTGTGCGAGAGCTGAACCAGCATCTGCGGGGCCTGTCCAAGGAGGAGATCATCCAGCTGAAGCAGCGTCGGCGCACGCTGAAGAACCGAGGCTACGCGGCCAGCTGCAGGGTCAAGCGTGTTACCCAGAAGGAGGAACTGGAGAAGCAGAAGGCAGAGCTGCAGCAGGAGGTGGAGAAGCTGGCCTCCGAGAACGCCAGCATGAAAATGGAACTCGATGCTCTCCGCTCCAAATACGAGGCACTCCAGAACTTCGCCAGAACCGTGGCCCGAAGCCCCGTCACCCCCGTGCGGGGCCCTCTCACCTCCAGCATGGGGCCCCTCGTCCCTGGCAAGGTCGCTACCACTAGTGTCATCACAATAGTGAAATCCAAAACGGACGCCCGGTCTTAGTGAAGCGAGTGTTGCCTGAGCTTGTCTGTGCAGGGCAATTAGGCACAAAACCAGCCTGGAATCCCCAAAGCACAAACCCTTCCCGCACGGGTCAGGGTTCCTTCTACTTGGCCCAGGACTGGCCTGCTGATCGCTCTGGTTTTGTTTTGTTGTGTTCAGATTGGTATGAGCAGTGGTGATGCATCCCTTGTCCTGTGCAGACAGCACCTCCCACCCAGCAGTCTGTAGCTCTCAGCTGCCCTTGGGACAGGCTGTAAGATCTCGGTGTTCTAGCCAAAGGAAGTCTGCGCTGCGCAGCGAGAGGCCTGGAGGGAGGCTTTCTTCCTGGAACCCCAGTTTTCAGTCACTTCCAAAGGCTTGATTTCATTACTCTTCCAGGTGGTGTGTGCAGGTGTCTGACTGCCCAGCACCTGAGCCTGCTGCTTTTGTCTCATCCGGTACCTGTAGTTGCAGCTGGGATGTTCTGTGTAATAGATGTGGCATTCATTTCTAGGTGCGCCTCTGTGCCCGAGCAGTGAGTTTCCTTCAGGCTTCCATTGCAGTAGAGTGTGGATAGCAGTGGTGGATGGGAAGATGCTGGCGTGCCCTGCTGCCTCTGCCCCAGTGGAGGAGAGGGGGTTGGGACGGGGTCTGCGTGGGGGCCCAGCACCTGGGGGGGGGAGGGGGAGGGAGGTACCTTGCTGACTGCAGGCCGGTTTTGTGCCTAATGCGTTGCACTGAACAAGACCAAAATCACTAGTTGTTCCCGTGTTCTGAGGGTATCAAGTGTCTCTAGTGTGATGGTTTACACGACCAGTTTATGTGGTTAAATAGCCCTTTTATTTAAAGAGAAACATCGTTTTAAGAGTTATTAAATTATCTAAGTTTAAAATGAAAAATCAGACAGAAGAGAGAGCGTATTTATAGTCAGCTTTTTTTATCCGAGAGGGCGAGAATATTTGGCCATAGAAATGGGGAAATATTCTCGGAGACTTTGCTAGTTAAAAGTTAATAAATAAATAATTTTAAAGTTTCTCATGAACCTCCCGCAAACTGTTTGTGGCTCCGAGGTTAGTTTTTATAAAGAGTTATCAGACTTTATTTATAAAACTTAGAAAAAGACAAAAAAAGAGGCAAGTCCTGTTTGATATCTTTTTGCAATCGTACCAAAAGTGACTTATTCTCGACCTTGCTGGCTTCCCTTGTGTCCCCTCGTGTTGCGCTCTCTGTGCCCTCCGAGCTCCGCGTGGCTCTGTGCTGTGCTGCTGTCAGTGGTGCCTTTGCCATGTGCTGTTGTTCTCATGCTTCCGTTGTTTATCCTGAGCTCAAGTGAGAGGTTCACTTGGAACCTCTCCGAATTCTCCAGGAGGATTTCTGGCACACGGGCAAAGTTGCTGTTCTTCTCAGAGGCAAAAACAAATGGCTGGTGCTGCTAAGGAGAGGTCCCTGCCCAGAAAGCACTGCTCTGCAGAGGCACTTGGGATGTCTGCTTCTCTCTCTGGGTGTTGCAGCTGTGCTTCTGTACAAGCAGCTCAGGCCTCTCACTGCTCAGCCAGTGCTGGTCTCGGTGTTACCTGCGTGGGGGATGTGTTCCCAGTGGAACTGCTCTCCTCTGACAGAGACGTAATGCAAGGGAGAGCTGTATAAGTTCAGAAGGAGGCTGAGGGGATTTACTGCTGGAGCTGGATGTGGATCCTTTGGTCAGAGCTCATGCAGTTCTCATGGCTCCAATAACGAGAGGCAAGGCTGACAGTGTTTTGGGCAGTGTAGGACCTGCACTTGTCTTGAAGTTGCAGTCTCTTGTGCTGAGCATCTGCATATTACTGAAAAGTGAGCCACGTCTCAGTTACTGCTTTTTTCCTGGTGCAGCTTCTGGCTATAGGTATTGGTAAAGGTACTTAAACTTCAAGCTGTGTGACACAGCTGAGAAAACAATTTGTAGTCAGGCTCCATTTTCACTCTAGGACAGACCTCCCTGCCCTCACCTCCTGGGAGACTCAGGCTGATTAACGAGTCATTTTGGAGAAGCAGGGTATGGGGATGAAGTCCATTTGATCTTTTGGCTGTTGAAAATCACCTGAGCACAGGAGACAGACAAGGATGGCACAAGTGAAGTGTGATTTGCTATACTGGGTGTGTTTTGGTGATGAGTTTCTCACATAGCTGAACTGATACTGCTCTTCTCTAGGATGAAAAGCAGGTAAACCTCATGAGAGCTACAGTACAGCAGGAGAGGAGCTGATGGGATTTCTTGCTGAAAGAGGAGATCAGCTTTGCACTGACTGATTGCAGATTTAGGGAGAAGCTGTTCAGATTGCTTTTCCCAGTGAACTTTGTGGATAAGGAGTAGGTTAGAACATCACCTCCAGGGTTCCCCCATCTGCTCTCTGAACTGAGATGTTATGCTGCTTCCTTGCCACACACCAGACAGGCTACTTGCTGTGCAACAGTTGGCACAGACTTCTAGGCTTGAGCCTTTGTCTTCTAGCTGGTGGATGGTGCCAGGAGGACATAGGACACCCAACACAGAGTCCTCTGGCTGACTCAGGGTGTAAAACCCAACCGTGTCCCTCCTGGAGCCAGCCTGAGATCTAACCTGGCAGGAGAGCTCTTCTGACCCCAGCTGGAGGCCTGACCTCTGCAGAGCGAGCAGCCAAGGTTTTGTGTGCAGAACTGGCTCCATTTGCTGGAGATCGTTGTGAGGAGGGCTCCATCAACAGAGCAGGCAAATGACAGGCAGTCCCACAGCCCTAGCAAACTCGTTTCTGTTGTATTCTGCACCTGATCCTTCTCTGCCTGCTGGACGGCAACTGCTGCTGCCAGTAAGAGCCTGTGCTTCCCTGGAGCAAGTGAGGAGGACAGGACAGGTATCAGTGCTGACTCCACCAGCCATGAATGATGTCATTTCTCCTCTGTGCTGTGCTTGCTAGCTTGTGGTGCCGGCGTGCTTTCAGTGGCTGAACGCATTCAGTGAGGACACATCACTTTAGGGACGAGCAGGCACAAAGCCGCTGCCATAGGGCGCCTGTGTGGTGAACCAGCTGTGCAGGTGAGATGGTTCCCTGCTCACAAAGCGCTGTCTGGCTCCATCCTAGAGGCGCTGGGGGGGATGTGGTCCTCTTGCGGGTGCTGGCGTGCTGTTTTTGGTTTTGTTCTCAGTGAAGTATTGGAATCTGAGTAATGTATTTCTGCGGTGTCTGAGGAATCTCCCGTCACGCTTAGGGGACCCTGTCCTCGCCACCTGGCACCCGGTGCCTGCGTGAGGCAATCCTGCCCCGAGCCCGTCGCTCTGATCTCTCTCTCTCTCGTATATAGCGTTCTGGAGTGTGGCAGTTCTTGTTCCCGAGGTGCTCGTCCGTTCGGTTTCCTGCTGTGAAGGGTGTTGTGTTTTCTTTCTCCTTTCCCGGTACATTTTTGATGCAGTGGTTGGGAGGTGGGGCCCGGCCCCAACCTCCCGCAAAGGAACCATGAAGTGTGTCCCCTGCAGCGGCCCAGCCGGGCGGGGCTTTGTGTATCGTGTGGTGAATCGTGTAAAGTGACTCCTGCGTTGTGCGGCGCCGGTGGGCAGCGCTGTCCCGAGGGAGCGGGGCGGGGGGGGTCCGAGGTCCCGGGCCCGGCGGGGCGGGCGGTGCCGCCCTGAGACGGGCACTGCCCGGACGCGGCCGCGGGGCTCCGGCGGGGCTCGCCGTGCCGTGGGCCGAGGCTGCGGGGGGGCAGCGGGCCCGCGGTTGGCGGCGGTATTTATTGCTAAGTTATTGCCCTGCGCGGCGACGGCGGGCGTTATTTATTGCTGTACATAGTGTTCGTCTGCCGGCGCGGCCGCCGTTGTTTTGTACATGACAATAAACAGCTTTCAAACACCACGGCCCGGCGCTTCCTTCCGGCGCGAGTCCGCCGAGGCGCGCGGGGGCGCTGCTGAGCACGGCGGGGTGGGAGGGGCCGGAAGTGGCGCTCTGCCTCTCCCTCCGAGAGGAAGCGGCGCCTGGCGTCTGGCGTCCGGTAGCGGAAGTTGGGCGCTTCCGGGGCGATGGCAGCCGGTGGCAGCCTCAGCCGCTCGGAGCGGAAGGCGGCGGCGCGCGCCGAGATCCTTCAGCAGGAGGAGCAGCGGGACCGACGGAGACAGGTGCGGTGCGGTGCGGTGCTCCCCGGTCTGCCCGCCCGGCCGGGCCTCTGTGACACGCTGTGTGTGCCTGGCAGGTTTCCCGCATCTGGAGGAAGCCGCCGGCGGAACGGAGCCCCGAGGAGTGTCAGGTGCTGAGCGAGAGCGAGGACATCGTCCGGGAGCTGGAGAGGCACCGCAAGAGGCGCGAGCGGCTGCGCCGGCGGCAGGAGGAGGTGGGCGCCGCCGGGGCCGGGCCGGGCCCGATGGGTGCGGCTCGAGGGATGCGCGCCGGTGGTGCGGGGGCCGCTGCCGCAGGGAGGGGCTCTGCGCTCCGGGGGTATTGTGGTCGCTGAGCTCCCGCTGGTGCTGCGGGAGGAGCTCTGCAGCTGAGACGGCGGAACCTTCCCAGGAGTGCTCCTGTCCCTTGGGGATGTGCTGTCCCGTGGCACTCCTCGGCTGATCTCCCTGCACCAAGCCTTGCTTCTTGCAGCTGCTAAACCTTTTCTGAAATGTGTGTGGTTTTCTGACTGGGCATGCCGCTGGGATGGGTTTATCTGCTTGTGCTGCTATCCAGAAACCTCCTCCCCTTGGTCCTTTGTAGATAATACAGACAGCAAACACCCACATTCTTCTGGTTAGAAATTGCTTCTGATAATATTTGTTCTCTGGGTAGGATAGACCATATCAAAATACCCAGGGAGCTCTCTGTTCCTTCAGGTTCTGTGATGTGCTGAAACTGCCCATTTACATTCCCTAGGTATGTGATGAGCCAGAGGAGCTGAAGAGAAAGGTCATTGAGCTGGCTGCTGCTATCCGGAATGCCAAGCACCTTGTTATCTACACAGGAGCAGGGATCAGTACGGTAGGATTCTTTGGGGGTGAGTGGCTGGAGCTTTGGGAGCTCCTTCAGGAGTGTTGCAATGTTTGAACTCTGTTTTTTGTGGATTCCAAATGACCATAGGATATCTGGGATTGTATAATTACACTGTTGAACTACAAACTGTGACAGAGATGTTAACTGATTTGTATCTTGAGGATATGCCTGCTAGCCAAGAGATTCATCATCTCTATGTGAAAAACAAGCTTCTAACATAAGATCAGTAGTCTGTCTTTATTTGAGTCTCTTCAGCTGCAAAACCTAAAAGAAGTTAGCTACATAATGCTCTATGCATTAAGAAACAATTTCAAAGTAACAAGTGTTTACTAGAAGTTAAAGATGACAGTTTAAAAATGTTTTTTGTGGCCTGTTATGAGAATGGAAATCTGGAGCTGCCTCTTATAATTTCGCATTTGTCACTTTTGTCCAAACTCTGAGATGGGAACGTTGCTGTTCTTTCTCTTTTCTGTAGCCTCAGCTGATAGGGAGCATGGAGCTGGGCTGAGTGTATGGAAAAGTGCTCATGTCTCTTTTTTCTAAAGAAGACCGAGTACCAGATATCAGTCAAGTGAAAATAAAGGTTCAAGATCTGGGTTCTGTCTAGGGAAATGGGAAGTACCTAGGGGAGAAGAGTGGAGGGATTTTAGAGTGGTAAAATAGGAGAAAATAAATACTGGAGGTGAAAACGAGAACTGCAGGGTAGGAAAAGAGCTCCCTATAATTAGGAAAACACTAGAAAACTTGGAGTGAACAAAAAAGCAGCAGTGAATGGATTATTTCATTGTCCTGGGTGTGGCCAGGTTGATGTGTTGGTGGACAAGAGGTATGAACGTTCCCATCAGGCCTTGCTTTGTCTCTCTCAATAACTCAGGCAGCTTCGATCCCAGACTACCGAGGCCCTAATGGCATATGGACATTGCTGCAGAAGGGCAGGAGCATCAGGTAAGGAGGTGACTGTAGTGAACTTTTCCTTTCTCTTTTCTGGAGAAGAAAGTTCTGCAGCTACTCAGGAATTCTGAGCTGCCCAACAAACAGCTGATATTGAAATACAGTGTTAATGGCAGTTTCTAACTTCTTATTTTTTGCCTCTTTGTCAGTGCTACAGATCTGAGTGAGGCAGAGCCCACACTCACCCATATGAGCATTGCTTGCCTGCACAAGCATAACCTGGTAAGATTTTTTTTTCCGTGCATCATTTGTGCCGCACTGTCACAGTATAATAGATCAAAAAGGAAAGAAATATTTTTCATGCTATTGCTTAACTGCTGTCCTTACTGAGGTGGCTACAACTGTGTAGGAACAATCTGTGTTTTTGTGTAGCTGAGCCTTTACCAGGCCACAGCCAGGCTGTAGCTCTAGCAGTTTTTTTCTCTTGTGCCTTATTTCAATATTTGCCTCCTGGTGAGGTCTGAGGACGTGGCCACAAAATCTGCCAGACCTAACAGAGCTATATTTAGCAGGAGTCTTTTTGTTTAGTTTTCAGAGTTCTGCTCTCTGTGCTTTTCTTCTGTTAGCTCAGTATATTCATAGAATCATATCATAAATTCATAGAACAACCTGGGTTGAAAAAGACCTCAGAGATGGTAGAGTTTCAACCTCCCTGCTGTAGGCAGGGTCACCAACCACTAGAGCAGGCTGCCCAGAGCCACATCCAGCCTTGCCTTGAATGCCTCCAGGGATGGGGCATCCACAACCTCTCTGGACAGCCTGTTCCACCCTCTGAGTGACAAGTTTTTCAATTGAGGCAGAGCTGTTTATTGCACATTGAGACATACGTGTTACCTGCAGCTGAATAACACTTTCAGAGTCTTCTCTCTGTGTGCTATTTCAGTGTTTTATTCTCTTCCAGGTGCAGCATGTGGTATCTCAGAACTGTGATGGGCTGCACCTGCGAAGTGGGTTACCTCGATCAGCAATATCTGAGCTTCATGGAAACATGTACATTGAGGTGAGTAGCTAGAAAAGGATAAAGTTACTGTCAGTACTGGCCTCACAAAAAGATAATGCTAACTGTTTCTCTCTCCCTGACTCAGGAATTAGTACAAGGGCTTATCTCAGCTTAGTTTGTATCTTCAGATCAGCAGTTTTTGGGTGAACTAGTTAGCAAGCCTTGTAGTTAAGTTTTATCTACAACCCAGTAGCTTCTTCTCACTATTTGCTGGAGCCTTCTGCTTCTGACTGCTGTTCTTCAGGCCTTGCCTGAAAACCCTTCCTATTGCCTAGCCAGCCTGCCTCTGTAATGCCACTCACTAGTTGAGTGTTTCTGAATATTTCAAGTTAGCATCTGAATGCACTGATGAATCCTTGTACTGCTTCCAGGTTTGTTGTCCCCAAAAGGTGCTTTTCTTTGAGGTGTGGCTGCATCCCTGGGCTCTAATGGAGCAGATGCTGACAGTACCACCTTTTTCTTCCTGTGCTATAGGTCTGCACTTCGTGTACACCCAACAGAGAGTATGTGCGGGTCTTTGATGTGACAGAACGCACAGCCCTGCACAAACATCACACTGGCAGGATGTGCCACAAGTGTGGGGCACAGTTGAGAGACACAATCGTCCACTTTGGGGAGAAGGGGACACTGACACAGCCCCTGAACTGGGAAGCAGCAACAGAAGCTGCAAGCAAAGCAGATGTGATTCTTTGTCTGGGTTCCAGCTTAAAGGTAACTTTAGAGACTCGGTGAAGATTGTTAGCAGCATTCCCTCTTGGTGATACACCTTGGTGCTGAGCAGTCTCCTCCCAAACAGACAACTGTAAACTCTGGTGTCAGGATTCGCCCACCATCTGTGTGATAGTCTCTCTTCCTCCCTCTTTCCCTTCCTGGTAATACATTCCTTTTCCTCTCGCTGATATGGTTCACAGTCACACGTGCCTTTGGCTGTGCTGACTGCCTCTGTTTTGTGACAGGTTTTGAAAAAGTACCCACGGCTTTGGTGCATGAGCAAGCCCCCACCTCGTCGTCCAAAGCTGTATATCGTGAACCTGCAGGTGAGCAGCTCCCCAGTCCTGGGCTGGGAGGTTGGGTGAGTCCCCTCGCAGCGCGTGCTGCAGCACGGTCCTGCTGTCGCCTCGCAGTGGACGCCCAAGGACGACCTGGCCGCCCTGAAGCTGCACGGCCGCTGCGACGACGTCATGCGGCTGCTGATGGAGGAGCTCGGCCTGCAGATCCCCGGCTACGAGCGGTGAGCGCGCGGGGACCCCCGCGGGGCACAGTGCCTTTGGTGCAGGCCCCGCCCTGAGCTCCTTCTCTCCGCAGGGCGCGGGACCCCATCTTCACGCTGGCCGAGCCGCTGCGCCCCGGAGAGGAGGGCACGCACTCCCGCAAACCGGTGGCCCCGCCGCAGGGCACCGAGCCGGCCACGGCCCCGCGGGACGAGCCCCCCGCCCGGCCCGGCGGCTGGCTGGGCCGCGGCTGCGCTAAGGGCACCCGGCGCAGGAAGAGCAACTGACGGCGGGGGCGGGGCGGGGCGGGACAGAGCGGCGGTTGTCGGCCCGCCCCGGCCGCCGGTGCTGACGCGCCCCAAGATGGCGGCGGGGGCGGGCGCGGGGCGGGGCTGGCGGGGTGTCCCGCTCGGCGGCGGCGCCGCCGGTGACAGCGCGGCCATGCTGCGCAACGGGGCGGCGGGGGGCGGCGCGGCGGCACAGCGGCCCGTGCGCGTCTGGTGCGACGGCTGGTGAGTGCGGGCGGGAATAAAGCGTGTCGGCTGCGCCGTGCCTCCGCTCCTCTGTCACCGCCACCGGGGGGGGAAGGGAGGAGGGAGCGGGCGGGGATGCGTTCCGGTGGGGGTGTGTGTGGGGAGTGAGGGGGGAAGCTGCGTTCCGGAGGCAGCGGCGGAGCCGTCCCGTGCCGTCCCGTGCCCGGCGGCCGTCCCCGTGCGGTCGGAGGAGCGCTGCCCCGGGACGCGCATCGCGGCCCCGCGATGGACGGCTTTAAACCCCCGAGCACTGCCGGGGAAGGTCGGCGGCTGCGGCCCCGTAGCGCGGAGCGTCCTCGGCGCTGAGGGCCTTTGTCTTTGCAGCTATGACATGGTGCACTACGGCCACTCCAACCAGCTGCGCCAGGCGCGGGCCATGGGCGATTATCTGATCGTGGGAGTGCACACGGACGGTAAGAGGTTGCTCGGCTCCGCGCCCCGCGATGTTACCCGGAGAGCTCTCACACCGGCAGCCCTCGTCCCGCGGCTCCCGGGAGCTGCCGGTGCAGCGCCGGGCCGTGCTGCTGTGTGTCGCGATAGGAGCAGCTGAGAGTCAGCCCCTGTGCAGGCGCACAGAACCGGTGCTCCTCATCAAATTACTGCGTGAGGAGCTCGTGTTGAGCTCGCAGAGTGAGGTGCTAGGAATTGAACACCGTCTTGGGAATGTGGATCTGGAAGCAGGTTATGGATGCAGCTTCCAGCGTAGGGTGAGGCTGTTGCTCCCAAGGAGATGTTCCATGGGGACAGGCAGTGCCCTCAGGAAGCAGTGTCTGGGTGCAAGGAGTCACCGACACCTCTGCCTTTAGAGTGTGAACCCCCACACCCCTTCCACACACGACAAAACATTTCCTTGGGCCTTTCTTCCTTGCTGCGAACTCCCCTCGAGCCGAGTCTGGCTGCACACCATACTTCTAACTCAGTTTTTCTCTCTCTTACCCAGAGGAGATTGCCAAGCACAAGGGCCCCCCTGTCTTCACCCAGGAGGAGAGGTACAAGATGGTGCAAGCCATCAAGTGGGTGGATGAGATTGCGCCTGGGGCTCCTTATGTCACCACACTGGAAACCTTGGACAAATATAACTGTGACTTCTGCGTGCACGGTGGTGAGTGATGTTCTGAGGTGGATTGGTACAAAGAAGGGCCCCGTAGGGCTCGTGTGCTCCTGGTTTTCCGTCTACAGAACAAGGAGCTGTCTGACTCGTGCAGAGGATAATTTGTGTGTACAGACTGTACCACCAGTGCCTGTGCTGGTCTGTACAGCTGCTCCCGTTCAGAGAATTCAGAGAAGTGTTTGTGTGAGGTGCTGGGAGAACGGTCCAACTCCTTGGCTGTGAGCACCTCTTTCACTTCCAGAGATGAAACGTATTGTCTG
The DNA here is from genome assembly GCF_038088225.1 of Cyrtonyx montezumae. NCBI lineage: Eukaryota > Metazoa > Chordata > Aves > Galliformes > Odontophoridae > Cyrtonyx > Cyrtonyx montezumae. Next base: position 4,249,252 of record NW_027071925.1, read on the forward strand.
ATAGTTGCCCTGAGGTAACCCTTAGAACAAGCAAGGACTTGTGCATGGAAGGAATACATGTTTACACGATTTAAATGTGAGAAATGCTGTTGTAAGGTTAAGTGTGCAAAACCACAGTCATTTGTGTCTGCTTATCCTGGGATGAGATCAGATCTGAAAAGCTTCAGTCTCTTGATCTAGCTGATAAGCTCCTAAAGCGCTTAGCTGACCCTGCGGTCGGACCTAGTTCTTGTTAGGAACATTTTTCAGCATAGAGTCACTGAAGAGAGCCAGTGTTCTGGGGAAACATTCCTGCTTTTGTACTCTGTCCCTTCCTTGGACTATTCATGCTTGTTCAGTTTTGGCCCCTCCTCCCTACCCTTCCGAAGGTATTTTGTTAATTTAATCGGGCGCAATCTTTGCACTCTTTCTCTAACCCTTCCTCGTTAGATCCCAGCAACTTCCTATTGATAAGGCAAGCATTTCATTAAATGCAAATAAATCGTTAATCCTCAATAAGATAGATGTGGAGTTTTTTTTTCCGCACGGACGTGATGAGTGTTGCATTCCTTGTGAACTTGATTACCTGTCCTGAGAGTGCCTTTGGTGTTCATGACCCTTTGCTGGGCCTGGCAAGGGATTAACAGAACAGAGGAGTGCTGGTGGCCTTTGCTCCAATTTTGTTGCCTTGATCCCCTTTGCCAGTCACTCCGTCCTTCCACCTGGATAGTATTCATGGATGCTTGCACTGTGGACAGGCTGTGTTTATGCAGAGGATAAGTTTTGAAGTAGCTGAGCTTAGCTCGGGAAGGTGCAGACTGCAAACCCACTGCTTCTGCTTCTGCCTCACTCTTGTCTCTGTGCTCTCTTCTGTCCCTGTGCCCCGAGGGGTGGGATGAGGTTTTAGGAGAGCTCCTCAGCTTTCCTGAGCGTGCCATGCTGTGTAAGGGAGAGCCCACAGGAATTACCACTGCCTGCGCTGTAAATGAGAGATTAGGCCGAACGAAGCCAGCGTAGGTTTTCACTTGTGAAGACTTCAGACCCTCATTAAAAGGAGGAGAGAAGTGGTTTCTGTAGAAGGAAAGGCTGCCTTGCAGGGAGGTTTGGAGTGTGGCTCTGAGACTTTTTTCTTTCTGCAGATGACATCACCTTAACGATAGATGGCAAGGACACCTATGAGGAAGTGAAGACAGCTGGGCGATACAGGTACTGCACTGCTGCATAGCTTCCTACCCTGTGCTGGGCAGTTGCTGGGAGTTTCCATCCTGAAAGGAACTCATTAAGACAGCTGTCTTCAGGTTGCACTTCAGCTTTGCTGTGCAGAGCTTTAGCTGCTTCAGAAAGTGATGCAGTCCAGCAGCTGTTTTTGGTCAGCTCTGGGAGTTAGCTCTGCTGGGAAGACTGTGTCTGGTAAGTTCTCCTTGTGTGACCGATTGCTGTGCAGGCCCAGCAGATGAATAGTGTAGTTTATACCAAGAGCAGGTAGTAGGAAGATGTCCTCCGGATGATTGTTCGTTTGGATTGATCAGATTTCAGAGGTGTGCCAGTGGTAACAGCAATGAGAGAGAGAGAGACAGAGAGAGGCACATGCTTCTGTGGTGTCTGCTTTATCCTCTGCTTATCTCCCTGCAGGGAATGCAAACGCACTCAAGGTGTGTCCACTACCGACCTGGTTGGCCGCATGCTGCTCATGACTAAGGCTCACCACAGCAATATAGTGAGTCACAGGGCTTTGGGTGGGAGTTTGGAGTCTGGGGCATACGCTGGCTCTTGCCCTCCATTGCTCCAAAATGGCAGCGGAGCTCCTGGGCCTGTCTCCCATGTCCATGGAGAACTGGCAAGCTGTTTGTGGGCAAAACAGTCTTTATATTTACATAAACCTGCCTGAAATCACAGCCTACAGCCCATGGTGCTTTGGAAAGGTGTATGGAAATAAAACTTTGATTCCCTCTTGATTGGTGTGGGCTTCAGGAATGAAAATGCTGCTAGCCTACAGCTCCTGTGATCGTGGAGTTACAGAGTGCAGCCACGTTGATCTAACAGCTCAGTGCTGCCAGAATTGGAAGTTCTTCCTTCTCACTGAGCTGCACGCTTCTGCCTTTTGCTGTCTCTGAATCTTATCAGACCTTTCTTGAGTCTCCTCAGCTACCTGGTAGATAACATAACCAAAGCAAAAACAAGCAGTGTTGTGTAGGTTAATGAGTTGAATTGACTCAGTAAACGAGCAATCTGTTGAATGGAATCACTGAGTAACAGCAGGGCCAAGACAACAGAGAAATGGGAATTTATGGGTAGGGGGAGATCTTTCTTTTAGTGTGCTGAGCTGTTAGATTGGCTTAGCCATAATAGTGCAACTTCACACCACGATTTGAGCCCATCCCTGGCGGAGTGTCTTTGGAAAAAGAAGGGATGCAGTCCTGCTAGGGGCTTGCGTAGTCGAGAGAAGACACAGGTGTGCAATGCTATCCAGCTGTGCAGGTTGAGCAAGAACCACTGTCGTTGTGTGATGCCAGGCTGAAGTCAGATAAGGAAATTTCATCTGACTCATGCTGGGACATGACCCTGGTTTAGGTATTAACTCCTTTGTTAGTATTTAGTGGCAGAGATCAACGATACACAGTCTAAGCGTGGACTTCCCAGCACTGCTGCCACACACGAGCATATTTTTGGTTGGATGAGCTATGTGAGTGCTTAAACATCTTGATTCTTTATCTCCCTTCAGGATGAGGACCTAGACTATCGGAAGCACACTGACAACTTTGGGAAGGTAATGTGAGTTCTGGTCTGAGACATCTGGTCATTGGCCTGTCTGAGAAGCATTCCAAATGTGCTTTTTGGCCTGCGTTCCAGGCTTGGTTTTTCCTCTACATTTGTTAGTAACCTCAGAAAATCTCTGCCACCCCCATAAAGTAGCTGTTGTAGCCAGTGAGATAGGCAGGTGTGGCTGCTCAAGCCCTGCAATACTGCTTTTGTGAATGATGTTTAGTGGCACCACAGAGCTCCACCTGTTGAGGCTTGGCTGTTTGGCTGGCTTGCTTGAAAGGTCTTTACTGCCACTTCCTTTGGAATGCAGGTGCCTCGAGTTCCAGCCAAGGGACAGTTTCTTTGGATTCTCCTTTTAGTGCTTATGTTTTTAAAGATGTTGCATTAGGTCTGGGAAGCATTTATGTAAGCATTTATGTAGCAGCACCGACCTAGCATTCCATGCAGCCTGGTCTTAAGTAGCAGAGTGTTCCTGCTGGGTCTCTCTGCTGTCATGTTTAGCTCATGCCTTGAGCTACTTCTGAAGAGCTGTCTGTCTTTTTTTGCCATTTTTTTTTCCTTGGTGTTATGTTGTTCCTCATTAACCACCTGTGCCTAAAGCTTGAGCAGGTTTTCTGCTCGTTGGAGTTTTGCTGACCATGCTGAATTGTTCTACATCATGTCACCTGTTTTGAGCAGGCTTTTGGGGGTCTGTTGCTCTACTGTAGCTGTTTCCTGGCTCTTGGATTTGGAGGTGTGTGGGCTCTAAGCACTCTGCATGACCCCTGCCAGAAGTATATCGCCTTCTGCATACTGTTGTTTGTGTGGCATGCCCTGGTCTTGACTGAACTGTGTTTGTTCTTTCAAATCTTTTAGAGTTGTTCATGTTAGGGGAGCAAAGCAGAGGTGGGGGCCAGCAACCAGAATTGCCTCATGGTGGGACTCAGCCTCCACCTTTTGGTTTCACTGCAGCTGGGCTCTGGTTGCTGAGGCGAAGGTGGTTCCCTTCCCACTTAGCATACCACCCTGCCAGCTAAAGTGGAGGGCTGCCCTGCAGCTTGAAAAGAGCGTATGCATAAGAGGATGTAGGTAGGTTGTGTATTGTGCACCTGTTTTGTTAGTACCCTGGCTCTCCCTGAAGCCCTGATCTGCTCTGTTGCCTTCTTCCTTCCTAAACTTTTCTCAGCATCTCCTTAGCTGGTGGTTGAGGGGATGATTTAGACTGTTTGACAGAGAGAAAGGGGCTTTGGTGAGATCACACAAATATCTGGTGCTGGGAACATGGAAAGTGCAAGCTAAGAGCTGTTGATGTTTGCTGACGAATTAAGACACAATCATGCCTGCTGCTGCGTTCTGGCACTGTGTATTTTTTTTCCACATCCCCTGCTGGAGCCTGAAAAGGAAACATGTATGGTGTGCGTTTTCCTAGGGACCAAAAGGTCATAGTCCTTGGACCGGTGTCTCGCAGTTCCTGCAGACGTCTCAGAAGATCATCCAGTTTGCATCAGGGAAGGAACCGCAGCCAGGAGACACTATCATCTACGTGGCTGGAGCCTTTGACCTGTTCCGTATCCTTGTGTCTGTTTTGTCAGGAAAATAGTGCTCTTCTGTTTGATGTTCTTGTATTTAAGGCACCAGAAGAGCATATCTTGAGGTCTGGCTGTCTTAGACCAAGTGACTGCTGTTAGAAACCACAGTACGTGTGGAGCAGACACTTCAGCCCTGGGACAGAGTTGGAGGCATTTTGCAGAAACACTCAAAACAGACAGAAATCCTGGATGAAGGCAAAGTGGCATCCATGTAAGGTAGAGCTGGAAAGATGGCTGGCTTTTGCCCAGAACCTGAGAGCAGAGGAGGGAGCAGGTGAATGTTAGTAGTCTAGAGGCAAAAAGCAATGGGGAATTAAGCCCTTGGGATTAATATATTCTGCTGTGGTTTCCTGATGCATCTGTTTCTGGCATCCTTTCCCCATTTTCCATGTGAACTTTAATTCCTTAAACAGTTCTCCAGATATTGGGCATGTAGATTTCCTGGAGAAGGTTCACCAGCTAGCAGAGAGTCCTTACATCATTGCTGGGCTTCACTTTGACCAGGTTTGTAATGTTCAAAGGCAGAACAGCTTGGCTGCTGTTCTGAAACAAGCAGGCTGTGTTCTGGAAGGGTTGTGTTGGCCAGTACAGAATATTTGTATTTGAGAGAAAATGAAAAGGAAGAGGATCCCATTGAGCTTCTTCTAATTTTGACTGATGCTTTGCCTTAGGAAGTGAATCGTTACAAGGGGAAGAACTATCCCATCATGAACATCCACGAGAGAACGCTCAGTGTCTTGGCCTGTAGGGTAAGTGCCTACAGCTCTGACACTGTGTGCTGTTCCAGAAGTTGCTTAGGAGATCGTTCACTTGTAGATTGTTCACTTATTAGGAGATTGTTCACTTGTAGCTAAAAATCCTGCATGAATTCATTAGAATGTGCTGAGAAAGCAAAGACAGGGCTGATTGCTTCTGGCTACCACAGGTGAGCTCCCAAGGGAAGTCACTTGGCTTAGCTGCCATCCCACCTAACCCGTCAGTGAATCCATCCACGTCTTTCACCAGCAGTGAAAAAGCACAGTGGTACTGTGCTGTATCCAGAGACATCTGCATTCTTGCAGAAAAGCGTCTCCTTTCTGCAGCAGGAAAGAAACTTCTTCAGAAAGAAAATGTGGTGAGGCCCAGAAACGTGTGCTCTGAGCAGTTAGTTTGGGGATTTGCTATATAAAGCCTGCCAGAAAGCCCTGACCTCAGTGGAACAGAAAGATGCTGTATGCCGAGTCGTGGCTGCTGATCTCACCTTCCATTTCTCTTATTTGAGCTCATAACAAGATAACTTGCACAAGTGCTTCTGTTTGTTTTAAAACAAAAATCCCTAATAATAATCCAAACTCTTGATCTGTTTTCTAGTATGTCTCAGAAGTGGTGATTGGAGCCCCCTATGCTGTCACTGCTGATCTGCTGGATCACTTCAAGGTGAGTATTTGTGTATGGATGTACAGGAAGATGTTGGGTTTCTGTGTGCTTAGAGAGCTGAAATGGTGCTGGAGGGCAGCAGAGCAGGGAGGGGGTCCTGCTCAGTGTGTGCAGGGGAGCTCTGGGGGTTGGCAATTCTGATCTCCCAGCTCTGCTCAGTGAGTGCAGTGGCAGTGTTGCTGTCACCTCCTGGAGAGATGTGATGGTGTCTGTGATTTTGTACCTCTCTAGGTAACTCTTGTGTGTCACGGAATGACTGAGGTGGTTCCAGACAAGGATGGTTCTGATCCATATGAGGTAAGGTGCCAACTACTGCAGTCTGTGCTGTTTTGTCATGATCTGAGACAGGTATGGTTTTGTTTATGTTTTGTTTATGCTGAGATGTGAATGGCAGTGGCTGCTACCAGCACACCCTGGGCAGCTGGCTCTGTTTTTATCCACCCCTGGGGAGCTACCTGTGTCATTCACAACAGCCCCATTCTTTTAGTCACTGATCTGGTTTGCCTGTTTCCAATACCTTTGTGTCAGAGTGAGAAATCCAGTAGTCTTTGCTCTGTGCCAATCCCTCGCTCAGCTCCTGAGTGCATCAAGTTTTGCTTCTGGCAGTAATTCATTGTGCATCCGAGGAGATCACCTTGTGCTGTGCCTGGCTGAGTGCCCTCGGGGCCTTCTGGAACTTCTGCTCAGCTGTCATTTAGGGAGCTGTAAATCCAGAGGTCCTGCGTGCTCCTTGCAGATAAATCTGCTGTGTTTGTTCACAGGAACCGAAGAGACGTGGCATTTTCCAGCTCGTGGACAGCGGCAGCAATCTCACCACAGATTTAATTGTGCAAAGAATCATCAAGAACAGGTTGGTTTTCTTCATCTCTTATTTCTGATCAGTCCTGCTTGTCTGAGGTCTAATAGATGGGATTGAGCAGGAAGAAGGGAGTATTTAAGGCACAGAAGAGGGAATCAGTGAACTGGACCTTCCTCTTCCATAGTTTTGTTTTAGAACTGTTGGCAGCCTGCTTAAATGTGAATTTACCAGACTGTACAGGAAAAGGAATAGCTAAACTGTTCTGCATAAGAATGTGCTTCACGGCGTGCTCTATTGCTTTTCCTCTTCTGTCAATGGAGAGATTTCTGTTCTGTCTTCTTGTGGATTCAGCATACTGCTTCTTTCCAAGCTTTGCTCTTTTAAGCTTGAGCCCTTCACCTTCAGTGACCCTGGTTCAGATCAGTTGTCAGTTTGAATTTGGTACTGCAGCATTAAGTGGTCTGCCCAGGACAGACCGAGCGTGGAACAGCAGCACCTTCTGCAGAGGGTGAAGTAAGTGTGGTGTGAGTGATGTGGGAGCTTAGGATCCGAGTGATTATGACACTCCTGGGAATCTGTCAGTGCTGGCTCTCAAAGAGGGGGGTGGTGGGTGATGATGAGGCTTCTGAAACACTCTCAGTTCTAAACTGCATAGGAAAGGGTGGTGCTCTCCTGTTCCAGGTGGTTTTAGTCTCCTAAAGGTAAGCATTGGATAAGACTGATGGCATTTTGTGATTGATGCAGGCTGGAGTTTGAAGCCAGGAACCAGAAGAAGGAAGCCAAAGAGCTGGCAGTACTGGAGGCCATGAAGAGACTGGAAGAGAAGCACTAGACCAGCAGAGAGCTGATGTGTTGCTCACTAAACGCTCCAGCGTCACCTTCTGGAGGAGCAGGGAACTCTTCTAGGGAGGACCCTGAACAGGGGCAGCGCTGCCAGTGTGCTCGGGATGTGCTGTCCTACCCTCTCCTGCACTAATTATGCAGACATAATGAGTTGGGATCTTGTTGCCTAGTTCTTCCTCTGTTAATCAGCCACTGTTCCCTTTCCCAGGAGAAGATCTGACAAAAGGAAAAAAAAAAAAGCGTTTTTAATTATAACTAATGTTTTAACATGTTGATGTGCTTTTACTTTCTGCCATTTTCTGGCTTTTAGAAGATCAGAAATGGAGCAGCTGCCCAGGCCCCTCCTGCCCCCATGCAGGCTCTGCTCAGGTCCCGATCGGAGTCTGCATTTCGGAGCAGCCCTTCAGGCAGTGATGCGGAGCAGAGGGGTCCCAGGGGAGCAGACACAGCCCCACAGTTCTGAGCTTAGGGCTGGGGATGCCAGGCCCATCACTGTGTCTGCTGCTGGCGGTGCTGCCTGTGCCCTGAGGTTCCCAGTGGTGCTCCTCAGCTGCTGCCTCTACACAAATATCAGACCTGAACTGCTGCTGGTTTAACTGGATAAAGCCTTTCTCCAGCTGTGGCTGGTGCTGGTGAATCATTGCTTCACCAGTGACAGGCAGCAGCTTGGCATCTGCGGGGTGGGGGGGGGAGGCACAGTGCCCCTTGGTCCTGCTGTTCTCCCTGGTGAGTGGAGGAATTTCTCTTGCACAAGGCTGGAGCATACAGGGGGCTCTCTTACCAACAGCCCTTCCTGCCCTACCATGTGCAGGACTCAGTGCTCCCCATGGGCCGTGCCTGGGGCTGTGCTTGCTGCTGCTGCCAGAGTCCACCTTGTGCCTGACAGATGTTACTGGGAGGAGTGATTCTGTGGGCTGGAATTTCACTGCTATTTTTGGAGGGTTGAAGTGCAGCATGTTAACCTCCTGCAGGGCTCTGCGGGGCCTGAGGAGGAGGTCTGGGAAGAGCCAGGTGCTGGGCTGAGCCCTTCTCTGCCTCGTACATTCCAGGGTGCTGTGCTCGGCCGCTCCCTGCACTGTGCTGTACGGTCCCTCCATGCCCATTCTTTTGTCCTCTGTTGTGAACTTCTGTTGCTGATCATTAATAAAACATTGAAGAGTTGTCTGTGGGTCTCTCTGGACCTCGGGTCTGGGTGCTAGCATGGTTTCAGGCCTTTGGATGCTTCTGCAGAAGCTTTTCCCTGGAAGCTCTGACCAGAATGGGGAGGGTCGTTGGCTGCGTGGAAACGAAGTGCTGTGGGCAGCGCTGCCTGAGCTCTAGGGAATGCCAGATTGGTTCTGGTGCAGGGTTGGGGATCGCTCTGTCTTGAAGCTGTTCTTTTTTGTCTCATCACTTCGGCAGTTGCATGAGCCGTGACAGATGTGGAGTTGGGGTTTTGCTGGTGCCTCAGTGCACCGTGGTGTGCGGGCAGCCCTGCAGGGTCCATCCTGCCTCAGGAGGATCCTCAGGGCCTTGTGTCAGTGCCATCTCCACAATGAACATGTCATCTGTTGCAAGGTGCTATGGAAAGCCAACCACCCACCTGCACGGGAGCGCTCAGCCTCCCTGTGGGGTGGGAACGAGAGAACTTGGAGGCTCCTGTCCACTCCCAGAGCTTCTTGGGCACCTGTGATGGGAGCTGTGGGTTTACTTCAGACCTCACTCAGCCTACTTTTGGCCCCAACCCACTACTGTGCAGTGCTCTGCTGTCCTGTGCCACTCCCAGGGTCGGGGCTTCTGCCTTGCTGACCCCCAGCTCCCCAGTGCTGAGCAGCACCGTGCAGCCACCATCACAAACAAACACCTCCACCACAGCGACAAACTGACCCCAGGCTGTGTGCATCTGCATGCAACGAAATGCCCCCAGCATCAACACTGTGTTATTAAAAAATGACAAAACCTTTCCATTTCTGATCTTGGTGCTCGGGTGCGTGCCTGCCAGTGTCACTTCACTGCCAGAGAACCTTCAGCTTTGCATGCTCAAGTGGGCGTGTGGTGGAGTGACATTCTGTGCAGCTGCTCAATGCTATTTCTAAGCAGAAAACTTTTGCACATGACATCTCCTACCTCAGGTGCCTGCGGGTCCTTTTAATTCTCCTTCCAACACTGCATTCGCTCACCTTCTGAGAGCCCCAGAGGGCAAAAAATGAGTGTGGAGTCAAAATAAGGAAATAAATTAAACGAATTTAATGACTGTGACTGAACAAATATTTTTGTTTTTGTTTTTGTTATTTCATTTGTTCTTTTTTCTTCCTTTCCCAAGTACAGCTAAGGGCTTTAGCTCCAGCACCAACCCCAAAGCTGCTGCCCCTGTGATGTGCAGCACTGAGAGTGGTGGCAGTGGTGCTGGGTACGTGGGGCTGCACTGAGCCCTGAGTGGAGGCACGGTGGGATGGGGGCACTTCACAGTCTGGAGCTGGATCTGTCTGCAGCCAATTCAGCCTCACCTCTTGCTCAAGGGCCCCAGGGCCTGGGCCTGCCTGGGTGCTGCCCTGGCCAGGGTTGGTGGCCACTGCTGCACCCAGGTCCTGCTGCCAAAGCCTGAGCTGTGCACCCTGAGGCTGGGCTTTTGCCTGCTGAGGCAAAGATGGGGGCAGCAGGGCCTTTCCTGGGGCTGTAATTTGTTGGTTGTGATCACAGAGTAATTTTTCTGCCAGGGATGTGAGCAGCCACGGGCACCCAGAAGCACCACCCCTGCCTGCCCCTCTAGGACAGTGGGGCTTGCAGGGCTGAGGCTGTGCCAGCACTGTCATGAGTCCCTGCAGCTGGGACTGAACTGGAGGCCGAGTACTAGCAGAGGCAGCACTGGGGTTGCTTGGGGTCAGCATGTAGCTCTTCCTGCCCTCAGTCCATGGCATCCCCCTGGGCACAACTCCTGCCCCAACCCCAGGGCAGAGTCCTTCCTCAGCTTGGCTTGGCCCTACCTGTGCAACCCCCCCAGCTCCAGCACACTCCCTGCAGTGCTAAGAGAACTGCAAAAACAGCAAATAGAGGTAGGGGCTCAGCAGACATGCAGAAGAGTCTTTCCCTCTGCAGCAGCTCTGCTCACAAGCACTGTGCTCCAAGCTGGGCTACTCCATGTACTGGCAGATCCACACTTCCCCATCCTTTGGATCCTTATGTCCCTCTGTCCAACCAAGGTGGGTACCATTCCAGCCCTGACACTTGGTTTCCATGGATTCCCTCTCCCTGCACTGTTTAATTTGCAATGAGTCCAGCTGTGGGGCCCCAGGCTGTGATCTGTTCCCCACGCCTGACACCACAAAAGCTCTCACCCACTCCAGAGGACACAGAGCCCTGGGTGGGCACTGCTTCTCAGGGTGTGCACCTGGCAGGCCCCCCTCACATGCCACAGATCCTGGTGGGCTCCCCCCAACCCTCAGGGCTTCCAAAAGCATGTCCCTTCCCCCAAGGACAAACAAGATCTTTCCATTCCATATACATTTATTGTCACTGTAGAGCCAAAGCAGTGCTTCAGGCACCAGCACACTCTGTGGAGACCAAAGACAGCGTCACAGCCGCTCTGCACTGGAGAGCACCGGGGACCCCCGACAGCACCCGGCAGCTCTGCGGCTCGGGGTCCACATCTGTCACACACGGCACCTGCAAGGAGAGCATCACAAAGACCCACGTTCCCGAGGCTGTGCGGTTGGAGCAGTGCCCCGCGGGTGGGCGGTCCCGCTGGTCCCAGCACATTCCACAACCGGAGCATCCCGGTACTCACCGCGGTGCGGAGCCGAGCAGCGGGTGCGGGATGGAGCACCCCGGGGCGGTGTTCGGCGGCCCCATCGCTGTCGGAGCGGCGGCTGTAGGGCAAGCGGCGGAGACCGGAGAGCAGTCCCGAGGCTCTGCCCACCGGGTAGGGGAGGGGCGCGGCCGCCTGCCGGTACCAGGGCACGGCGGGGCGGCAGAGCAGCACCACGGCTACGGCCAGAGCCAGGCAGCGCGCGGCGCGCATCGTGCCGGACGGAGCGCAGCGCTCCGCACCGCCGCCTCTTTATGGCCGCGCCCGCCCCCGCCGCGCAGCCCGAGGGAAACCGCCGCTCCCCGCCCACGGCGCCGGGAGGAGAGCGGGGGACGGGGGCGGCGGCGATCACTCCTTGAATTTCCATTCCTGGCGGCACATGGGGCAGTGCTGCTGCACCTGCTGCGAGTGCAGCCACTTGAGGATGCAGTGCATGTGGAAGCAGTGCGAGCACTGTCCCCACACCAGCGGGCAGTCGTCCCCGGGCACTTTGCCTGCGGTGCGGAACCAACATCAGGACGGGCACCGTGCCGGGCACCGTGCCGGGCCCCGCGGCCGCGCCGCACTCACAGTCGGGGCAGCAGCCGTTGAAGGCCATGCGGCAGATGCCGCAGTTCTCGTCGTTCGCCACCCACAGCCACGAGGCGACGCCGCTCCAGCTCCGCACCTTCACCCGCATCGCCGCCGGAAGTGCCGCCCGCCGGACCGCGCCGCGCCGCCGGAAGTCCCGCCCGCCGCCTCCCACAAGCCCCCGCGAATCTGAGCGCGCGCGAGCGCCGCGCCTCCGCCGGCGGCCGCGCCTCTTCCGCTTCCGGCGTCGGCGCAGCGCGGCCGGAAGCGCAGGCCCCGGAGCGGAGCCGCCATCATGGCCGACAAGATGGACATGTCCCTGGACGATATCATTAAGCTCAACCGAAGCCAACGCGGCGGCGGTCGGGGCGGCGGCCGGGGGGGCCGGGGCCGAGGCGGCGTCACCCGCGGGGGCGGGCCCGGTCGGGGCGGCGTGGGAGCCGGGCGAGCGGGCGGCGGCCCCGTGCGGAACAGGCCGGTGATGGCCCGGGGCGGCGGCAGGAACCGGCCCGCGCCGTACAGCCGGGTACGGGCCGGGAGTGGGGGCGGCCTGCGCTCGGAGGGGCCCGGAGGGAACGGGCTCGGTCCGCTGGGCGGGGGGCGTTGGTTCCTGGACGGGGCGGGGGCGGCGGGGCGGTATGGCGCGGAACGGGGGGCGGGCGGCCCTTTGTCCGCCTCCAGCAGCCGGGCTGTGTTGGCGAGGCCCGGCGCCGCTCAGCGAGGTGTTTCTGTCGTCGCAGCCGAAGCAGCTCCCCGAGAAGTGGCAGCACGACCTCTTCGACAGCGGTTTTGGGGCGGGTGCTGGTGTGGAGACCGGCGGGAAGCTGCTCGTCTCCAACTTGGACTTCGGCGTTTCGGACGCGGATATCCAGGTACGGGCTCGGGGCTGTTCCCGGGGGGTTTCATTCATAACATTGGTGCTGGATGCTGGGGGTCGCTGCAGGAGCACCATTAGCCCTGTTCCCACTGAGAGGGCCCAGCTCCATGCAGTGCCCGTCCCTGTGCTGCAGGCACTGCTGGGACCCTGTTCTGAGGAATTCAAGTAGCTGTAGCTCAGAACAGCTATAGTCCTTATGGAGTTGTAGGTAATTGCATCTTGAATGGCTTTGCCATGATGCTGTGTGGCAGATGCTGCCTTAGCTCAGTCCCAGTGTGACTTCACACAGGCTGTGTGAGCTTTTAAGGTCTGTGTAACTCTAGAGGTTTGGTAACTGTATGTTGGCTCTGTTTTCATAGGACCTGTTTATGTACTTTCTTTGTTGAAGCTGTGTTTTGTTCAGTGTCAAGGTGTTCTTATAAATGCATCAGTGAAATTGAGAAGTCTGATTTGTGAGGGAGAAACCTGCTCATTCATGCTATCATATCCACAGTTGTGTCAGCTGAATGCTTTGGCTGAGTTACCAGCTGCAGTTAAATCTCTTGTTCCTGCTGTGCCCTGGGTGAGGGCTGTCCACAGCAGAGCTGAGCCAGGTAGGACTCAGTGCCCCTGCACAGCTGCTCTCACCTGTGGACCAAGAGATGTGCAGAAACATCTGCAAATCCAAGGAGTGTCCCCCCTGGAGAGCTTTGCTGGCTTGGTCACATTGCAAAGAGCTTTCGATGGCTTCTGGTCCTTGTCTCCCCACCAGGGAAAAAGTGAAATGCTTTTATACTTTCTTCATCTGTTAATTCATTTCTGTTCACCCACATGCCAGTCTGTCTGTGTCAGGAGAATTGGAAGTGAGCTTTTTTAGGTCACCTAGTTATTGAGTGATGTGCTTAAAACCACTGTTCTTTCCTCAAGCTTAGATTCAATTGAAATAAATTTGCTGTTTGCTGTAACTGTACCCAAACGTGTAAAACATTAATCTGTGAAGTTGTCTCAGTGTAAGGAATTTGTGTGTTTTGTGTGGCAGTTGGGAGTTGGTGTACCACAGTTGGCTTGGACTGCAGGAGCAGCCAAACTTCTGCATGTGTTGTATGTAGCAGCAAAGCTGATGTGAAGGGCTTGTGCCTCTTTGTTACTGCCCATCCCATAATTTCGCACTAAGACCCATTGATGGTTTTCTTTGTTTCTATGCTGATCTTGTCCTGAATGTGGTACTGCACAGCTCAGTGCTGTGCTGCAGGAATGAGGGGCTGGAAGGAGCTCTTGAAGGAGGCTGCGTGGTGCTGTGGCTCTGGCTTCTCTGCAGCACAGGGATGTGATGGAGCACCTCTCCTCCCATGCAGTGCTGTCTTCCAGAAAACTTCTGTTAGGTGCTGTGCTAATGTTTGTGTCCAATAAATGAACACAATGGAGAAACTCACTGGCAAGCTTCCCTGAAGTGCAGCTGGCTTAAGAAGTAAAAATATTTATAGTGCTCTTTTCAGATGCTTGAGTAGGAATTCATGGAGATGGCTGGAAGAGTGTTCAGGCTCTGATGCAGGTAAAGTAGTAGGCAGCCTGTGGTGTCTGCTTTGGACACATGACAATTCTGCTTTTGAAGCATGGGGTATAAAGAAACTTGCAAAGTAATGAGGTGTCCCTTGTTGGTATGCGAGATGTAGCATCTGTGAAACAAAATGGGTGGCTCCACTGTTGCCTTCTTCCATCACTTGTGATGTTGAATGATGAACTTCAGTAGAAGACTTCCTGATTTCAGTTTACTCAGAAATATCCCTAAGCTCTGGAAGGGACTGTGTTTTTAAATTGCACCTGGTCTAGCAAAGCTTTGAGGAAAAAAAGTATAGCACGTATAAACTGTGATTATTTTATGAATTTCTGTATTTGTATAGTTGGTCCTCCCTCTATAAATTGAGGGTCTGGATTATTTTAAATTAGCATTTCTATTGGTTCAGCCTTGGGGAAAAAAAAACCTGGCAGTGTCTCTGGAAAAAGCAGCAGCTCAGCCTATCTTGAGGCTGCTTTGTTGGCTGTATCCAAGAAGAAGGCCTGTTTGTTTCTGCCACCTGTGGCAGCTTCCTGGAATTCTTGTGATGGCTTGTGTTCCTTCTTTCATTGGTGCTTTTTCTGAGATGCCAGGGAATGTAAATGTGATTGCTGAAAGCAGGAGCTGCCTGCACCTTGCCTGGGCTTGGTGTCTGCAGCACTGACTGAAGCATACTCGCTTCTCCCTCTGTTTCTCAGGAACTCTTTGCAGAATTTGGGACCTTGAAGAAGGCAGCAGTGCACTACGACAGATCCGGACGCAGTCTAGGGACAGCAGATGTGCATTTTGAAAGGAAAGCAGATGCTCTGAAAGCTATGAAGCAGTACAATGGAGTCCCCTTGGATGGTGAGTCTCCATGGCTGTTGCTTGCTCCTCTGCATGGCTGGAGCCATCTGTGTGCCTGCCACCCTCACAGGGTAACCAACTGCTTTTCCTGCAGGGCGCCCCATGAACATTCAGCTGGTTACATCACAGATAGACACACAAAGGAGACCAGCACAGAGGTGAGATGCCATACTGCCGCGGGAGTCGCTGTGCCAGTCAGCACGGGGAGTGAACTGGCCTGTGTAGGAAGCATGGATCCTCCTCGTGCCCTGCAAACTTCTGAGCCCCTGTTGGGGTTAACCAGAATGCACTGTAACAGTTGCTTTTTAAAAATCACAGCGTAAACAGAGGTGGCATGACCAGAAACCGTGGTGGTTCAGGAGGATTTGGTGGTGGAGGTACCAGGCGAGGTAGTCGTGGCGGGAGCAGAGGGAGAGGCAGAGGGGCTGGAAGAACTTCCAAACAGCAGCTCTCTGCAGAAGAACTAGATGCACAGCTGGATGCTTACAATGCCAGGGTAAGTGCTGCTCTCATGGTGTTCACAGGTACCCTGTGGTGTCTTTTTGAGGAACATTGGCAGCTGGCTGGAAAGAGAAATTGTTTTTCAGGTCATTGGACTTAAATAGCCTCCCTCTAAAGCTGAGCATTGCCCTGTTCCTGTAGCTGCCTTAGCTCTCCAGGACTACTGTTTCTCATAAGTAAGAAATAGCCCTTTTTCCAACTTCCCCTGGCTCATTACAGCCTGACTTGACAGTAGCTGAGACATGTGTGATGAACACAAGCTTTTTAATGAAGCCTAGAGAGATAATAGGCTGGAAAGATGAAAAACAAAAAGAAAAAACACGTGAAATAACTACAGTGCTAAGAGAGGAAAGAAATCTATGATGCTGATCACAGCCTGCAAGACCCTAATGCAGAGCTGGATGAGCAGAGCAATGCACATGGTTTCTTTCATTCTGAATGAGCTCAGATGTTGTGCCACAGCAAGACTAAAATCTTAACAGAGACCAAAGTTAGATGTGTGCATGATGTAGTCTGAATCGTACTGGGCTGTATTGGAGAAATGGGATTAAATCGAAGTGATAGCATGGATAAAATGAGATGAATTCCAGAAACATGTCTGTGGAAATGTGTTTTAGAACGGTGCTGTCTGAAACTAGAGGTCCTTAAATAGAGGATTAAGAGGGGTGAGATAGCGAGTTTGCACATGTACTGAGGTGCAGTTCAGGTCTGATCAGGAGGCATTGTGGGGCCAGGGTTGGGGCTGCACTTCTGCCATTGAGGCAGCATGGAGCAGCCTGAAAGGACTGGGATGGTCGGGGCTGGGGCTGGGGTTGGAGCTGGGGGGGGGTTGTGGTGGGCTGCTGACACTCCTCTCTGCTCTCTTGTAGATGGACACCAGCTAAAGTGGCGAGCAGTGCATGGAAGGACTCCAGACATCTCATTCCATGCTCTGTGGCGGGGAAGGGTGTGCGACTGTGGCTACTAATATCAAGGATGGAATTTGTTTTACTTTTATGTTTTGGAATAGGTTTTAAACTCATGTAAAGGTTTTTTTTAATTCTGAAGCAGACCTGTTTTGTACCGAGTTATTTTTGGGATAAATTTTACTGGTTGCCTGTTGGGCCGAGGTGGCTTTTTCACCTTTGCCGTAATAAAATAGAACCGTGTCTAGAGCTCTGCCTGCTCCCTGGCGGCCGCTGCTGCCCCGTCGGCCCTCGCGCTCGTTTCCCGCGCCCGCCCGCCCCGGCCCCGCAGTGCGCGCCGCGATCGCGCGCGTACGCCCTGAACCAATCGGAGCGCCGCGTCGCGGCCGGAAGTGAAGAGCTGGCCACGCCCTCGCATAACGGGAAGTGACGGGCGTGTCCCGGAAGTGCGGGGGTGCGCGGGCGGCTGGGCGGATCCCGGCGGCGTTGGCACCGCAGCGCGGAGGGTGAGCGTGACCGGTACGGCGGGGCCGGGCGGGCGGGGCGGGGCGGCGGGCACGGGGCGGAAGGCGCCGGGCTCCGCCCTGTTCGCTGCGGGCGGGCCGAGCCCCGCGGGCTCAGCGCCATGCGAGTGGCCGGGGCGCGGCCGAGGCGCGGAGCGGGGGCAGCGGGTGCTCCTCCCTGCGGCGGGCAGCGCTCGGACGCGGATCGGAGGGCCGCCCCTCCCCGCTGCTGTCGTACCGGGGACGGCAGCGCGGCGCCGGGCTCCTGCTGGCTGCTCGGGGCCGACTTCGAATAGATTCTCCTTAAATGGTTTCTAGTTATGAAAGGAGGAACTTGAAAGCAACTTCCTTCTCCAGGGTTGGTTTCTTTTTGTGTTCGAGCCCGGAGCTCGGTTCAGCCCCCGGTGCTGCGGGCGGGACGAGGGTTGGAGCAGCAGTGCGGGGTGTCTGAGCTGCGGTGCCCACATGGCCGTGGCAGAAGGACGATGCCTGTGCTGCCTCAGTGGGCGCTTTGCAGCAGGCCTGGGAGCTGTGACTTCCTTTTCTTCAGAGAAGAGCTCCAGGTTGTGTCAAGCAGCTGAATTACTGCCGTGAGGGTTTCGGGTCCCGCCCAGAGTGCTCTGTGGTCTCGGTTCTCCACGTGTGGTCTCAGTGCAGGTATTCTCATTCCAGAAATGCTGAGTGGAGACCGCTTCCGTGTGGTGTTGAAGAGATGTGTGGCAGTTCCTGCAGTGTGGTCGTGCTGTAGCTTTGCAGTCGTTGTACTTACAGGTAGCTGCAGCCGGGCTGCAGTGCACTTACCATGCAGCTTGTTTGCGTTCTGAGTATAAGGCTGCAAGGGCTTCTTAAACCCGATGAGCTGTGAGAGCTGTCTGCTCATTTCTCTGGTGCTGCTCCTGGCAGATGATACGTGCAGGTGGACTGCAGTCCAGGGCAGTGTCACGAGCAGCATGCACAACTGCAGATCTGTCTGCAGAGCACCTGGCAGCAGCAGCTGTGTGGCCCTACAGCTCCTCCTCCCCACGCCTGGAGCTCTGGCAGGGATCAGCCCTCGGGCAGGGCAGGAGTTTTCCACATCCTCACAGAGTGGCTCAGCAGCCCTGCTGGAGCTCCCAGCCCTGTGTTCTTAGACCAGCCTGCAAGTGATACTGGGAGAAGGATTGCTGCCCCATGCGATGTGATTAGACTTGGGTCTAGGCTAGCTTAGGTCTGGCTCCTCGAGCTGCCATCACGCAGGCCCGGCTGTGCTGCTTGAACTGGTTTTCGCAGCTCTTGCTTCCTGTTTCTGCAGTCTAGCAGCATGTGCAGCTCTGAGATGAACCAGAGTGGGTGAACCGACCTGTGTGGAAAGCCACATTAGATTCCAAGTGGCTTTGCTGTGCAGCTTCACGAGCTTTCCCTTGTGCTGTAGGGAAAAAAGGAAGGGTGGGGACTGCTTGAACTGGCACTGTGGCTGTCCGTGGCTGAGCCGTGGCCTAACGGATGTCCGAAGCCAATTAGCTCATCTGAAGAGACTCTGACCACTCTTAGGTCACTGCACTTGGGATCTCAGCCGTGGTGTGAAGAAGTCACTGCTCACCCCCATCTGATAAGTGTTCTTTTCCAAGCAGTGTTTCTATCTGGCAGAAGGTGGGGCTCTTGAGTTTGCTGCTGCTAGCTCCTTAGTATTGCACTAAAAATACTGAGAGTATCCATGAGAAACTGCTGACTTCAGGAAGCAGCACAGGAGGCTGAGTGCAGATTTGCAGCTGGGAAGTGATTTGGTCTCTGCTGCCTTCTGCAGGCCCCAGTGACCGGCAAGGATCTGTAGGGTGACAATGGCCGTTTCCAGACATTCTGGGACATCCCTGAGGCCACGTGCTCTCGTGACCCACCCTGGGCTGAATGCAGGGGAGTGCAGAGGCAGCAGCTGCACTGTGCTGTGAGCCAGGTGTGTCTCCGCAGAGCCTTCGGCGCGGGCGGTGCCGCACAGTGCACAGATGCCTTCCGGGTTTCAGAGTTGCCAAGGGGGAATTCTTTGCAGAGGCCTTGGGGTGGTGCCCTGGGTCTGAGGCTCAGGGCTGAAGGTGAACGTTGCCTGCTGGAGGTCAGTGTTCTGGGAGGCCTTGGTCATGAGGGCTGAGCCCTCTGAAGGGGATGTGGCCTCAGGCTCCCATTCCTCTGCCTCCACCTCTGCAGCAGCTCTGTGTGCTGGAGGTTGGGCACAGCGTGGGGGGGATGCCCGACCCGGTGTTCTGATGTGTCAGGTCCCTCAGCTCTGCTTTGCCTGGCAGTGAGGCTGCTGCTCCTGCATGCACCTGAATGGCTCTGTTCTCCTGGGCTGTAATTAGTGTGTTATTGTAGAAGCCTGGAGGATGAGGATGAGGCTGGAAGCCTCCTTCCTCCCTGACAGAGCTCTCAGAGCAGCAGCTGAGGTGCTGTGATGTGGGGCTGCATAATGCTGCATGCTGGGAGCAGGGTCAGCCAGGCTCAGTGGGAGCACAGTGCCATCAGAACACTACAGCAGAGGGGCTGCAGTGCAGCCAGCTCAATGAGGAGGCTTCTCCAGGTCCTGCTGCAGGGAGCCTGAAGGAGGCACAGCAGCTGTTTCCCTTGCACTTCCTTGCAGAGCTGAAACCCAGCCTGGCCTGAGCTGCAGCTTGGAACATCACTTGTTGTTTCTGGTGACTCTGGGTCAGTTTGAAGAGCCACTTACCAACCATGGCAGACTTCCATGGGGGAACAATTTGTGGTGCTTGAAAGGGGGGGGGGGGGTGAAGTCTGGCTTGGAGCTGAGGCAAAGGGCAAAATGAGATTAAGCACTGGAACAAATGCTTGAGTAAGTGTTTGTTGAACACTTCTGGGAGCTTTCAAGCCTGGAAGCTTTTTTGGATGGGAGCCTAAAGGAAATGACTTGGGTTGATATGGATTTGCTAGAGTGAGAACTAGTCAGTTGCTTACATATGGCATAAGGTTTGATCATAAATTTCCATGGCAGTCAGTGCCAGGGGACTGGAGAATCCCATGCAGAAGGGATCAGTACAGGTGGTTGTTGGAGTTGTATGTAGGAAGATGTGGTGGGAGGAGCTCCTGTACAGACCTAAAATCTCTGCAGGAATCTCAGATGTGTGGTATCTTCCCCCCCACCCCTTGTCTGCTGGTAGAGCTCAGTCAGGTTTTAACGCTCAGAAACACCCATCACAAGTTCCCTACCCTCAGCACACCCAAGGCAGCGTGACAGCCTTCCCAGGAGGTGCTGCCAGCCCAGGACAGCTTGAGAGATTTGCTCTTGGGTTTGGCTGGGGGTGCACTCACACGGGGTCTGATGGCACCTCGTCTCAGCACCAGAGCTGTGCCCAGGTGCTGTGCTGGTGGCCGTTCTCCTGCCCTGGGTCAGCCATAGTCTCCAGGCAGAGATGTTGCAGCGTTTCACTTTATTTTGTCTCCTTGGCAAATATTTATGGCTAAAAACCACCATCTATGCACACCTCTGGTGCTGTGCTGCTCCAGCTGTCGCCAGGCTCAAGATGGAGGCAGACGGGCTGCGGCATCCGCACAACTTGTCTTGTGTCACTGCAGAATGTGCTCTGTGAGCTGCATGCGCTCAGTGCCAGCGCTCAGGTTTCTCTCTCCCTGTCTGGGTGACACATTGGGTAGGAATGGAGTCGTTGAGTTATGGGCTATTATGTCAGCTAGTTTGAAGATGAGAAGAGCAAATAACAGTCGGCTCAGCGTAGCCTGTGCGGCAGACTGCAGGTTTTCCTTAACGAGTCAGCACTTCTGGCTGCGTTCTGGTCTTCTGTGGAAGTGTGTGGAGATCATAATGAAGATCATCATGTTGATTTATTTGGAAAGCAGATGCCAGAGCAGAGAATGCAGTTTTCCAGTCTGACTCATGTGTGCTGATGTGCAACTCCAGGCAGGAATGCAGAACAGGACGTGGAAATGGCAGGTAATAACGGAAATACCTGCATCCAGCAGCACGTCACGGGAAAGGTTCTGCTTCTCTGAGAAGCCTTTCAAAAGCTGTCAGCTGAGGGTTTTTTTAAGCCTTCAGAGCAATCCAAGTTGACATTTCCCATAGGATCACCCCTAGGACAGTGTGCCTGGTGGTTTTACTGAGGACATCATTGGCTTTTTCGTGGTGTCCTGATGGGTGTTGGCACCACCTCTCCCCAGCCCCCAGTTGGGTGTTCCCTGGTGGGATCGTGGGGCTTGCAAAGCAGTGCTAAGCTGCATGCTGGTTGTCAACCCGTGGCCTTTGTTTGCCCGTATCTTCGGAAAGGATCAGGATGAGGTCAGCTGAGCCGGGTGTCTCCTTCCATTGTAGAATCTGATTGAATTACAAACTGTGAGCTCCAGATTGCAGCAGAGGCTTCTGGTGTTTGGGCCAGTGGTGGGGCTGGGCCTGTTCCTTGCCTCACAAGGTTGTGCTGTGGAGAAGGAGATCTGAACTGGGTTTATTCTGGACTGAAGTTTATTGCAAGTGAAAACATCACTGAGCTGTTCATGTGGAGGAGTTGTTATCTCTATGGTGTAGGCTATCTGTCCGTTCCAGCTGCTGAACAAAGCACAGAGGCTGATTTTTTTTCCTACCCTCTTGCATGGGCTGAAAATGAGAGCTGGGCTGCTGAGGGAAAGAGTCTGGGCAGGCTGGGAGGCACAGCCCCTTGGCAGCAATGTGCCCCTGGAAGTTCCACCGAGGACAGCCAGTGGGGGCCCAGTGCAAGAGGGACCTGTGGAGTCAGGGCTGTTCTGGCAGGGCTGATTTGTGCCAATGTGCAGCAGATAGCTACAGTTACACCTCTCCTCCCCACTTCAGTGTAATTCGTGCGTGTGAGGATGGCAGAGCAGGAGCCAACAGCAGAGCAGCTGGCCCAAATTGCAGCTGAGAATGAGGAGGATGAACACTCCGTCAACTATAAGCCACCTGCCCAGAAGAGCATCCAGGAGATCCAGGAGTTGGACAAGGATGATGAGAGCCTGCGCAAGTACAAGGAGGCACTGCTTGGTGCTGTCACTGTGACTGCAGGTGAGCCCTAGGATGTGGCGGTGCCAGAGCTCCACCTGTGCCTCCCCAGCCTCAGCTCTGCTCCTGTCTGGGAGCTGTTCTCTCCCCAGCTCTTTGTGAGTTGGTGTGAGTGTAGCTAGGAGCATAATGGCCAGTGTCTGCACTCCCCCAGTGCTGATCAGTCACCCCTGGAATGGAGCACTGGGTCTGAGGAGTTCTTTTCTGACCTCTAAGGGAGAAGTTCTGGGAGAGAATGTGGGCTGGGTGTAAATAACAGAGGGGACCCCTCACTGGTTTTCTTTTCTTTCAAGAACCTCCTTGGAAGAAGAAATGAGTTGCTTGGTACAAGGACTAGTTGTTTAACGGCTTTTTAATTTGTCTTCTAGATCCCAATGCTCCAAATGTGGTGGTGACCAAACTGACATTGGTCTGTACAACTGCTCCTGGCCCTCTGGAGTTGGACCTGACAGGTAAGCTGGGAAACGAAAGCAGCCCTTCTCTGGGTCAGAGTTGGTTGATGTGGGGTCTTCTGGAGGGTCCTGGTGCTGTGTTGGGCAGCCCACTTGCATGTCCAAAATGCTCCTTTGTTGGATGTAGAGCCAGGTGCCCCAGTCAAGAGGATTTTCCACCTCAGCTTGCATCTCAGCGTCCCTATTTCAGCAAAGGCTTCCTCTGCATTGCTTGCCTTAGTTTTATGTGAGCTGCCACCTGGGGGAGCCAGCTGTCCTCCAGCCTGCACAGCGACACTAACAGCAGCTTCAAGATGGTGACAACTTTGGAGCAGACATTTACAAAGGAACATCCTTGAATTAAGTGCACTGCTGTGCTGCAGTTCCCTTTCCTAGGGCAGAACTTGGCCACCTCAAGTAGCACGGGCAGCATATCAAGGAGAGTCCTGAAATGAAAAAATAAAAGGAAAAAAATGCATGCTGTGTAAGCAGTAAGGGTCCAGTCCCCTGCTGCTGCAGATACTGTCCATTTCACCTCTTGTATCTGAAATCCATTCCAGAGCATGATGTGAGCAGACTTTGAGTAATGGTTTACTTTCTTCGTAGGTGACCTGGAGAGCTATAAGAAGCAAGCATTTGTGCTGAAGGAAGGTGTGGAATACCGGATAAAAATCTCCTTTCGGGTAAGAATTCAGGTCTGCAAACTGAACAGCGGGTGAAATTTGGAGCAGCTGATTGCTGCAGCTCCATCATAGGGCCCCCACATGGGTGTGATGGAGGAAATATTTCCCTGCAGTGGGTGGGGTGGGCAGCATGTGGAGATCTGTCTTTGACCATATTTGCTCGTCTCTGCAGGTTAACAGGGAGATTGTGTCAGGGTTGAAGTATATTCAGCACACATTCCGGAAAGGAGTGAAAAGTAAGTGCTTCTCTGTGATTTACATACTGCTTTCTGTGAGGGCTTCCTGCTCTTTCTGCTGCTGTGATGGAGCCTTGTGTGTGGGTGCCCCAGCAGCTCACAGTGGGAGGAGACAGTCTTTAGTGGAGCACAGCCATGTCTGTGCCTCTGCTGTGGCAAGGTGTGGAGGTTTCTGGCTCTGCTGCAGGAGGCCACCTGTTGTGATGACTGTACCTATGCATGAGCTTGGTTTGCAGTTGCTGCTGGAGCCTGGAGTTGAGATTGTTGCTGTGTGGACAGCGGGACGAGTGTTGGGGTTTCGCTCCCAGTGGAAGGAGCAAATGGAGCTGTTAATGTGGGTGATGTTCTTCCTGTTGGTGAACTGTAGCAGTAACAACCCTTTCATTTGCTTTAGCCTTGCCCCAAATACATTGGAAGCTCTTAAATAGCTTCCCTCTACCTTTTTCTCCTAGTTGACAAGACTGAATACATGGTTGGGAGCTATGGCCCCCGAGCAGAGGAATACGAGTTTCTGACCCCCATGGAAGAAGCCCCTAAGGGCATGCTGGCCCGGGGCAGCTACAACATCAAATCCAAATTCACAGATGATGATAAGACTGACCACCTGTCCTGGGAGTGGAACCTGACCATCAAGAAGGAATGGAAGGACTAGCCCTTCCCAAAGCTAATCCCCAGAGAGCGTGAATCAGACAGTGGCTACCGTAGAAATCCCTCCCTGTACCAAAGTGCTGACATTGGAACCCCCTTACCTTTCACCCCGTTAAAATTTGATCAGAGTTTTGTAATGTGCCCCCTCCCCAGAGAATCACTGAATCCAGTTGACCAAACCATGCTGTCTGCATCTGATCTCCAGCTGCCCGTCCCTGGGCCATTCTGTCCCAGCACAGAGGTGGGGGCATTTGCTCCTTTGCCAGGCCCTTTGCTGCTTCTCACCTTCCTTTATTCTGGTTGGTGCTGAAGAGGAAATTCCTATATTTTGTGTAGGATCCTGTGCTTAGCTTTCCTGTGCACAGCTCAGGGTAGCTACTGCCTCCAAGTAGCTGAAGAATTTTGATGCCAGGCAGCTATTTGAACCTGTTTGTTGGCTAAAATCATGTTCAGCCTCCCCATCCATCCAGTTGGTGTCCTGAGAATGCTGGCACCTTCATTTGTGGATGTTCCCTGTAACCATGATGCCTTAATGTGTAACACGTATCCTCTAGGGAGGGGGCCCTGCCCCTGTTACACTTTTTAAATGCCACCGACCCTCCCCTGTCTGTTGACATGGCACTCATTTTGGTCACGCCCCTCATGGATTATTAGGAAAGATTCACAACTTCCCGCTTTGCTGCTGGTCCATTCTTCACTCAAGACTGGACATCCCCACAAGGGAGGGCAGTGTGACATCCCGGGTGACATCTAGCCCCTTCCCCAGGCCATCCCTCCCAGTGTCCAGAGAGCTGGCCTGGCAGAACCCTGGCCTGGTGTGCAGAGCTCCGGACTCTCTGGGCAGCCCCAGTGCCTCCAAGGCACAGAGGGGGTCGCGAGGCAGGTAGGTGCGAGAGTCACCAGTGTTGCCATCACCTCAGACTTCTCATTGCAGCCAAAGTAGCTGCAAAGCACTGAAATACCAGGATAGCACCTGCCCTCCCAGCTGTTTTGGGCTGAGGATGGACTAGCCTGTTTCTGCAGCTGCTCTCCTGATGCGATCAACAAAGAGCTTGCAATGCTCAACTATTCAGAAGCGGTTAATGCCTTATGTATCTGTTCTGCCTTTAAAATCTGTGCCTGGCGTGTCAGTATTTATTGCCTTGACACTCGACTCCCTCCTCCCCTGTGCCCGTAGCAGACCCTGCAGCAGTGCAGCCCGTGGCTGCATTGACGTGGCACATGGGGGTGATGGGGGCTCCTGGGGCCTGCGACCCCCCCCGACCACTGGGCAGGCATGTTCCAGCACCGCAGCCCTCTTATTTGGATCCTCCCACGTTGAGGTTGTATTAGAACTGGGACCAAGTACATGTGGCTTTCTCGTAGCTACGTCTTTGCCTCTAACTCTCCTCTGCCCTGCCCCTAGAGAGATTTTTGTTATTTTGATTTGGTGCATATTGTCTGTAAATCCTAGGCCCAGGTTAACAGGTTTGGAATCATCGTCTGCTTCTCCTTTTATGACAGTTAAATAAAATCTTTGAACTGACTGTTCTGGATCTGCTCTGGGTCTTTGACAGGATGCAGCAGAACTTCTATTACAGAGGTGATTTCCACAAACGCCAGAGGTGGGGAGAAGAGCAGAATCCCTGGTTCCCTCTGTCACATAGCAGGATCTGGGGAAGTCCTTGCCAGAGCAGAAAAGGAAAGAGGCTGCCATTGCTGTTTCTCCTTTGCTGCTCTCCAGGGCTTCAGTTTGAGATCAGTCTTTCACTGCTCACTCAGTTCTGTGTGGCCTGCAGCGTGAGGGGTGAGGAGGAGGGATGTGAACATGGTGGGTCTCAAAGACTGTGAGGTCAGGGGCATTTCCTGCCAGCTGGGAGCAGGTGGGTTCTGAGCACTGGCCTGTGCCAGCATGCAGGCACGAAGTGAAATTCCTGTGCAGTCAGGAGAACAGAGGAAGCATTTGGAGGGACAACAGAACCTAGGAGAGGTGATGTGTGATAAGAGCCTGCGGATGTTTACAGAGCTGGTTTGTGATAAGAAACTTCACAGCGTAGCTGAGAAACACTGAAGAATGAAGGAGTTGTAGACATGGCTCAACCTGCTCCTGCTCTGAGGAGCCTGTAATGGAGCCTAAGGACAGAATACAAGATAATGTGCTGATGGCAAAGGCCTTTCTTTTCAGTCCCCTGAAAGCTGCCGCACTTCTCAGAGACTGCAGCTGAAGGAAATGGTGTGACTTGAAACCTGTGAGTCCAAGAGGTCCTGTCAAGTGTGCTCAGCAGGGCAGGAGCTGTCTGCACACGTGGGTGAAGAGCAGCTGGAGAAGTGCTGTCAGCACTGTCAGCAGTAGCCTGCACCTACAAGTCACTCTGCTGGTACTGCTCCATCAGCTGTGCCCAGCTCTGTGTTCCTGCATCCCTCTCTGCTGTGGCACAGAGATGTGAGAGGCAGCATGGGAGCAGGACCATGAGCAGACGTCACCCCAGTGTCAGTTAGAGCGAGCCCAGATGCGCTGATAAAAGCTACAAAGGCTGTCCTTGTGCTGGCCCCTAACAGCCGCTCTGTGGGCAGTTGGTGGCAGAGTTAGATCCTGTCTGATGCAATCTTCAGCTCCCTGGCAAGTCTTTCCAAACTCTGGACGTTAGTATTTCTGACAGATCGTTCCTGTGGTAGTGGGGTGTGGTGAGGTGTGACGTCAGGGTGTGGGGGGGAGGGGGGGGGGGGGGGGCAGGGATGGACACACAGGAGGGCTGCAGCTCAGCATTGTATCCACCAGTGTGGGATTGGCTGCAGGGTAGCAGGGTGGGCTCTACCTCCAGACAGCCAAGCCCACAGCCACACAGAGGCATAGGCAGCCCAGGGCATGCATGGCTTTGCTCTTGGGCTGAGCAGCACGCTGTGGTTGGGAGGACCAGGGGATTGTCACTGCTTGTGGTTTCCCGGCAGAAGCTTCAGCTTTTTCTGGGTGATACCTATCATAAATCTTTGCACAACAGTGGCCTGGGCTGCTTTTCTAGTTTGGTGGCTGTTTGTGTTGCAGCAGCTTTGTCTTTGACAGTTGCTACTGCAAAGCAGCAGAGCTGCAGCTCTTCAGGTGTGGCAGGGTTCACGTGCATCTACTCCAAAGGCAGCCTGGGAGACCTGAGAGAAATGGTAGAACATGCTTGAGAGCCACGGTGATGGGCCTAGACCTCGTGTGCTGCTGGCTGGTCAAGTATGAGAGTCAAGGAGCATTCCATCCCAGGTTATGGTCCCAGCAGTAATAAGATATCGGGGGAAACATGCTGCACGTGTACAAACAGTGCCCTACCTGTGCAACTTCATTTTTTGTAGGCATTGTAGTGCAGGGACATATAAAGGGATTTTAACAGTGAAAGAAATAGGCTGCTTACAGAATGCTAGAAAGCAGGCATAAGGACAGGACACGACATTCCAAGAAGGAAAATCCCCACCAAGAACAAGGGCTGCAGCACCCTCAAGATGTCAGCAGGCTTGCTTTTCCTTGTCAGCACAGCCAAGCAAACACTGGCTGTGCAGATGGGCCCCACTGGCACAGCTGACTTGCGCTCAGAGACTACTGGCAGCAGAACTGCTATTTCTCCTTGGCTGCTGCAAAACTTGCCCCTGCCAGCACCAGGTGATGGTCTTCTGGTGAGAGCTGGCTCAGTTCACAGCCTGGTCCCTGCAGCTAGAAGCATCCCCTCAGAGCCCTGCTTGCAGATAATGAGCAGTTTGCTCAGAGTAGTGGCTGCCAAACACTCGCCCATGGAACCAGCCAGGCTGTGAGGCAGCCAAGTGAGAGCAAGCATGGGATTGCTTTCTGCAGTAGATGATTCCCCACCCTGGGTGCTTGACATGCCGGTGCTTGCAGCCCTGTGCAGCTGCTGTCAGGTAACAACAGAATCACAGAATTGTAGGGGTTAGAAGGGATGTCCCACAGACCCAACCCTCTGCTGAAGCAGCTTCCCTAGAGCAGGTTGCACAGGAAAACATCCAAGTGGGTTTTGATATCTCCACGAGACTCTGCAACCTCCCTGGGCCCCCTGCTACACTCAAGTAAGTTTTTTCTCATGTTAATATGAAACTTCCTGGGTTTCAGTTGTGCCCGTTGCCCCTTGTCCTGTTGAGGGCACAACTGAAAATAGCCTGGCCCTGCCTGCTTGACTCCTGCCCTATAGATAAGCATCGATCAGCTCTCCTCTCAGCCTTCTCTTCTCCAGGGCGAACAGCCCCAGGGCTCTCAGCCTGTCCCCATCAGGAGATGGTCCTGGCCTCCAACATCTCTGTAATCCTCTACTGGGGTCTCTCCAGCAGTTCCCTGTCTGCCCGGAGCTGGGGAGCCCAGCACTGAGCAGTGCTGCAGATGTAGCTTCCCCAGGGCAGAGGAAAGGGTTTAACATCCCCTCACTCTGCAGGCTATGCTCTTTGTAACTGATGACAGCTGCAGCAGGCAGGCTGCCTAGCTCAGAGAAGTTTCATCATCTAAAACTTCACTGGACTCTGAGAGAGGAGCCCAGCTCCATGCCCAGCCGAAGCTCCTGGAGAGGACAACTGCTCCCAGTGCCGACAGAAAGCGCCAGGGGGAACGGGGAGCTCCTCGCTTCCAGCACTGCTGCCCTCGGGCATGCGTGGCTCACTCCCAGCGACGGGAAGCAGGAAGGGAGCAAAGAGCAGATCTGTTTTGTAAGCAGCCTCCTTTGCCGGTGCGTTGGCGGGGTGCGGCCGGCCCTTATCAAGGGGCAGCCCACGCGTGCCAACGCCGCAGCCAAAGGCCACGCGTGTTCGCGGGGCGGCGGCCGCGGGCAGGGCGTGGCAGCCGAGCCTCGCGCTGAGCCGCGGAGGAGCTCCAGCAGCACGGGGCACAGCCGCCCGCGGTTTGCAGGGGGAGGCCGCAATGAAACACTGTACTCCCGCCGCCACGCGA
Source organism: Cyrtonyx montezumae (assembly GCF_038088225.1). Lineage (NCBI taxonomy): Eukaryota > Metazoa > Chordata > Aves > Galliformes > Odontophoridae > Cyrtonyx > Cyrtonyx montezumae. The sequence continues at coordinate 4,278,052 of NW_027071925.1, forward strand.
CGTCCGGTCCGGTGCAGACGGGGCCCGTACCCGCCCCCATGACGCCGGGACGCGCCCCCGCTGCCTCACGTGGCCGCGCGCTCCCCTCCGCAGCGGAGGCGCGCACCGGAAGGGGCGCTTTCACTTCCGGTTCGGCTCAGAGGGCGGCGGGTGCCGTCCAGTCAGAATCCACCACGCGCGTCTCCCCGCGCGCAGGCGCAATGCGGCCCGCCGGGCCCGCCCCATTGCCACGTTCGACGGCGGACGGCCGCGCGAGACAGAGGTGCCGGCCAATGGCGGCCGCCACAGCGGGGAAGAAGACCAATGGCGGCCCGCGGGAAGAGAGCGAAGCCGACGGCCAATCCGCGACGGCGGGCGGGAGGCGCGTCCGACGAGCCGACCAATGAGAGCCGCGCGGCCGCCCGGAGCACCAATGACAGGCGGCGGCGGAGCCAGCGCGGCGTGACCAATGGGGCACGGCGGCGGCGGGAGGCGGGTTTATAAGGGAGGCGGCGCCGGCGGCCGCGCGCCCGTCCCGGCCCGTCCCGACTCGGAGCCGCCATGGCCACGGCGCGGCTGCGCGCGATCGTAGCGCTGCTCTGCCTCGTGCCGCCGCTCGGCCTCGCGGAGTCCCTGGAGGAGGAGGACGGCGTCCTGGTGCTGCGCGCCGCCAACTTCGAGCAGGCCCTGGCGGCCCACCGCCACCTGCTCGTAGAGTTCTGTGAGTACGGGCGGGGCCGGGCCGGGATGGGGGCGGCGGGTCGGGTCGGGTCGAGCCGCGCTGACTGCCGCCCCGCAGACGCGCCGTGGTGCGGGCACTGCAAGGCGTTGGCCCCGGAGTACGCGAAGGCGGCGGCGCAGCTGAAGGCGGAGGGCTCGGAGATCCGCCTGGCCAAGGTGGACGCCACGGAGGAGGCGGAGCTGGCGCAGCAGTTCGGCGTGCGCGGGTACCCCACCATCAAGTTCTTCCGCAACGGGGACAAGGCCGCGCCCCGCGAGTACACAGGTGAGCGGCGCGGGCAGCGACGTGGCAGCGGCCCTTGCTCCGGCCCCGCGCGCACGTGGCACCGCAGCACCGCGCCGGGGGCGGACAAAGGTCCGCGGGGCCGACCTGGGACGGGGCCGGGGGGGGTTCGCTGTCGTGCGGGGGTGTGGAGTGGTTGGAGCCCGCGGCTTTGTGCCGTGCGCCTGGGAAGTGGGGGGAGCTGGGGGAAAGGCGGGCCGCGGTGGGAGCTGCGGCGTAGCTGAGCTCTAGAGGTCTGGGCTCAGGGTGAGGTGCAGCGTGGGGTTGACGTCGTCTGTGTCCAAGAAATCAGCGCTGCTTCACAGTGAAGTGCTGTGTTGGTGCCGCTCAGAGTTTAAAGCCCACTTGGGCTGGAGCAGCGGTGAGAAGGATGGGATCCTGAGTGCCCATTCCTTGGCTTAACACCACCGGGGACTTAATTATGCTAGGAATGAAGGAAGCAGTTGTGTCAATGATATCTCAGCTCTTTTCAAGCTTGCTGTTTGGGACTTAGGGGTTGTGGGCTCTTAAGCTGAGGCAGAAGTGAAATGGTGCTCTTATCTTTCTGGCCTAGCTGGCAGAGAAGCAGATGATATTGTCAGCTGGCTGAAGAAGCGCACAGGTCCGGCTGCCACTACCCTGACAGATGCTGCTGCAGCAGAGACGTTGGTGGATTCCAGTGAAGTGGTTGTGATTGGTTTCTTTAAGGTAGAGCTTATGCTTCTATTCAGGAAGTTCTTGTGTATTCTTGGGACCTGTCCTGCTTTCTGCCCCTTTGGGACCTGACAACTTGGGAAGGCTCATAAGTTGTGAAATGCCTGCTGTCCTGCCTTACTTGATCTTCAAGTTCTCTGGCTGGTGAGCCCTGTGCTGTAGTTTAACATGTTCTGTATGAAACACCTTGTTTTATTCTCTAGGATGTGACATCAGATGCTGCGAAGGAGTTTTTGTTGGCAGCAGAATCTGTGGATGACATTCCTTTTGGGATTTCCTCCAGTGCTGATGTCTTCTCCAAGTACCAGCTTAGCCAGGATGGAGTGGTCCTTTTCAAGAAGGTACACAGTAGCTCAAACAGGAGCACCACACCTGAGTCATCTTTTATCTGAACAGAGTTTAATCCAAATCAGGATGCTCCTGAATGGAACTGAAATGTTCTGTGCTGTCACAGCCTGTGGGGAGGGTGGAAAGCAGAGCCTGCAGCCATGTTCTGGGGCAGCAGAGCCCTGAGTCTCTTGGCAGGGTACTATGGTTGGGGTGAGGCCCACAATCGGTAGAGGGCAGTCTTGTCGGTCCCCTGACCATGCCTCACCTTCAGGAGCTGTTGGACTTTGAATCCAAAAGATTTCTTCACTCTCACTTTTGTTTCTGGAATATCTGGCTGCAGTGCAGTAATGGTCAGCATGATCTTTAAAACATTTATGGCTGTAGCTATTACAGTGCCCTCTGTCCCACACCCCTCACTGAACTTTGAAGGCCTTTAAACAGGGTGACAGCCAAGGATTTGGTGGCTTGGTATCTTGTTTGATTATGGCTTAGCAGAGTAGCTTTAAACACCTGTTATTGATCCCTGCTGCTTCCAGGACTTGTTCTGTTTCCCATTGCTGCGGGCTTCACTGCATAGTGATTATGATGGAAGTTCCTAAGAGGATTTATGATCTCAGCTGATGAGGTTGGGGAAGTTGAATTATATGCAGGGGGATGTTGGCAGTCTATGGAATTGGAAATAAACTTAATGACATCTTTCATTTATTAAAATCTATGTCATGGAGATGATGTTCTAGGTTTGAGAAGACAAGTAGAGGTTCCTTAGATGTGGTGGCATTGCATGGTTGAATGCAGCAAGGTAGGGTGGAAAGCTGCTTTGGGTTCAGACTGATTTAATCTGCAACCTAATCATAGTTGACACTCTGACCAGTCTAAGGACAGGCTGAGGGCTTTAATGACTTTGGTTTTCTTTCAGCTAAAACAGCATGTTTCATTTCACTCTACTTCTGAAATTCTAGTTATCTTTATGGTGTTAGAGGCCTGTACTCTGTAAGCCAGAGGTTCTTTGGATTGGTGTGGCTGAGGGTGCAAGTGGACTCTCTGGCAACAAGTTCAAGGTGTTAGTTTCTTACAACATGGAGATCTGGGACTGGGAGCGAAGAACACTGGTTTGTTCTTGGCTGAATTACTTCCTGCACTTGCTGCTCTTGCTGTACAGCTTCCAATATGCATCCCTCTCTTCATGGCTCATGCCACGCTGAAATAGCTGTGAGGGTTTCTTTTGATTTTATTTTCTTGTCCTTTGACAAACCCTCAGGTCTGAGTAGCAGTGTTCCTTTCCAGCTGTCCCTGCTAGCTGTGGGAAGTAGTAGCATCAAGCTCCAAGTTCAGAGAAATTGAAGCTGTTTTCAGTGGCTGGGATACAGACAGCACTTCCAGCAGGAAAATGGATTTGTGTGAATTTGATTTTGTGCTATTTCTCTAAGACTTTGCTCCTGTGAATTCTGTTTCTGCTTCTAATGCTGTCTCAGGGTTTTCAGTAGTGGCACCAGTTTAAGAATGAGGAATGTTTCAAGCTGTATTTTGCATCAGTGTAGTTAACTTAGGTACACGTGAAACTCTGCTTGTGGGAGCTTTTATGCTGTGTGCTGGGAGGAGGAGGAACCTCGGTCTGAAAGGCAACTCGTGAGGCAGCAGAAGCCAGAAGTGCTGTAAAGTGCTCTTCTGTGAGGAGGAAGGAAAGCAAGGTTACTTTCAGTGTTTGGGCATTACCTGCTTGTTCTTGTGGGCTCTTGTGGTAGTGCATTGAGAATTCTAAAACACATCCAGCCCCCCTAAACCAAGGTGGAAGTGAACCCTAGTGAAAACCACACATGGGGCTCGAAGTGCTGCTTTTTGTACCAGCAGAGCTGGTTTTAGACTTTAGCTCAGCTTCCTGTGTTTCATTGAGTGTTTCAGCACTTGTGGTTCATTGCCTATTGTTTGTGTATGTTATCCAGACCCAAAGACCCTCAGACAGCAGTTCTGAAGGTGTCAAGACACAAAATGCTCTGGGAAGTAACTTCATTCAAATTTCAGGTGTTTCATGTTTTGCTCAGCTTTTCAGCTCTGGTTGTATTTCCTCGTTTGTTTCAGTCCACTGTCTTGTTTCTACCAGTAACTCGAGAGCTGTTGTGTGCTGCCTGCTGTCCTGTACATCCTCTTTAACCTTGATGCTCCTCTAAAGCTGTTCTCTTTCCAGGCTGCCAGAGTGGGTTCTGAGAATCCTGGTCAGGCATGCAGGTGTTGTCCTAATTTAAAAAAAGGATTTGGCACCTGTAGTGCAATGCATGTATGAAACATGTGCTATCCTCTCTAACAATAGAGGCTGAACCACCCCTGCAGAGCTGAGTAAACTTCTATTTACTTCCACAGCACAGTGGGTTTTGCTGTCATACTTCCACAGCACTGTCTAATTGTTTGGTTAATGTGTATTCTGCTAACTCCTAAGCAGAACCATGTCCCTGCTGTGGTAGCTCCTCACTGGTCTGCCTAATGCCTTCAGCAATGCTGTAAGGCAGCTATTAAAAGTTCTCAGTGACCTATTTCACAAATTGTTTCATGGCTGTGTAAGGCAATGTGGAGGTAGGGGTTGTATGTCTTGTTGCTGCTCATCTTTTGCTGCTGGGGTTGATCTGGGACTTTGTGTGCTGGGATGAGGAGTATGTTGATCCAGGCACTGGAAATGTGGTGACCTTTTTGAGAGACGGAAATGTGCTCAGTGCAGCTGAGATTATTGAAGCAATAATTCTGATGCAAATGTAATCATTTCTTGAAAGAGGATGTACAGCATATAGAGGTGTTGTAATGCAAGATTATCTGTTTTTCAGTTTGATGAAGGTCGTAACAACTTTGAAGGAGATCTTACAAAAGATAACCTGCTGAACTTCATCAAGTCCAATCAGTTGCCTCTTGTCATAGAGTTTACTGAGCAGGTGAGTATTTGGATGTGTGAGACCTCTTTCTGTAGCCACTAAACACATTGTGTCATTAAAAGATACAGATTGTGCTGTTTTATCCTGGGGATGATGCTAGTTTGAGTGGTCTAACTGCTTATGCTAGAGCTGAGGCACTGAGGGAAAAACACATGAGGGGAGGGGAGGTGTGAGCTTGCTGTTCAAAGCAGCCCTGTGGTACTTGATTTGTGTGACCTAGTGAGAGTGGCAGGACAAGCTTTGTTTTCAGTTCAGTTTTTTATCCCCCAGACTGCTCCTAAAATCTTTGGAGGAGAGATCAAGACTCACATCCTGCTCTTCTTACCAAAAAGTGTGTCTGATTATGAGGGGAAGTTGGACAACTTCAAGACTGCAGCTGGAAACTTCAAAGGGAAGGTAAGAGGGATTTCTTGAACTATGAATTAAAGTGACTGCCTCCTGGGGAACTGTCTGCCTGTATCCGTTTGGATGTGGAAGATGACTTGAAGCATCACTTGCCATAATAAATGATGCCAAGTCTGCATTCAAGCTGCTTGAAGTGTTGAAGCTCTAGCATGTGTTCTGTCATAGGGAGCCCTGTCAGTGGCTTTCAGGAGGATAAGGCTGACTTAGTTACTGTGTGAGTGTATTGACAGGTGTGTGCATGAGTGATGAGTGTGTGAGAAGTGTAATTAGTCAAAAGGTCTTTACCACTTTGCCTCTTTTTCCTCCAAAGATCCTGTTCATCTTCATAGACAGTGACCACAGTGATAATCAAAGGATTCTGGAGTTTTTTGGCCTAAAGAAGGAAGAATGTCCTGCTGTACGTCTGATAACACTAGAAGAAGAAATGACCAAATACAAACCTGAGTCAGATGACCTCTCAGCAGACAAGATCAAGGAATTCTGTAATAAATTCCTGGAGGGCAAGATCAAGGTAACAAAGATGAATGCTACTGTTGCTAAACCTGCTGGCCAAGCAAGTGTTAAAAAATGCTGCCTGTGAAGAGTTGTCTGAAATGTTGTGTGTGTGAAGAAAATCTTTCCAGCTAATGTACAGAATGTCTAGTAGCCTTTATACTAAGGAACAAAGAGTAAAACAGTTGGTGCATGAAGACTGTAGTAAGGCAGTTACATCTGGTACCTAGTACAATTGTTTTCTGCTCTTCCTGCTTCCTAGAGGAGTTGGGCTATTTATCTGGCTGTTCCTTCTGCCAGCAAACCTCAGTCCTGTGAGAATGTTACCAGCAGTATTCTCCTATCAGAGCTAATCTGCAGTTCTTCCCATACATAAACACCTGTTTCCATGCTTATTGAGGCTGGGGAGTAGAATTCCTATAGCCAGAAGAGGAGGTGAAAGATTCATTTGCCTTACTTCAAAGTGCCTCAGACTAATGATGGTTAGGCTCAGGTTTTCCAGTCTGTGATGTGTATACACATTCCGTAGCTGTACAGCAGACTGCATCTCTAACCCTCTTATTCCAGCCTCACCTGATGAGCCAGGATCTCCCTGAAGACTGGGACAGGCAGCCTGTCAAAGTTCTTGTTGGGAAGAATTTTGAAGAAGTTGCTTTTGATGAGAATAAGAATGTATTCGTGGAGTTCTGTAAGTATTTTTTCCATAGCTGTTTTCAAGTCCATTGGTACAAAAGGAGTTGTAAAATTCTCCATGATTGGGGCTGGGGAGAAAGAAAGCATCATACAGAGTCTGAACCATATCATAGAATGTCATATCGTGGACCACAGAGGCATCAGTTGAAAAAACACGTGTGAAGTTGGTTGTCTGGTGTGGGGTCTATGTGATGTTAATTTGTTTGTTGGTGTTAGCAGTATCTTTGCTAATTAACAGATGCCCCCTGGTGTGGTCACTGTAAGCAGCTGGCTCCTATCTGGGACAAGCTGGGAGAGACCTACAGGGACCATGAGAACATTGTCATTGCCAAGATGGATTCAACAGCCAATGAAGTAGAGGCAGTGAAAATTCACAGCTTCCCCACGCTCAAGTTCTTCCCTGCAGGCTCTGGCAGAAACGTAAGAAGGCAGCTGACCTTTCTACTGATGGAATAACAAGGGAGCACTAGAGGAGCACTAGAAATGCTTAGTTGTCTGCTCGAGTTCATTTCTGGGCAAAAAGCTTGTGGGAGGGCTCTCCCTTCTGTAGAGATGTCAAGCCTACAGCACGTATGAGGCTCTCTGTGGGAGGGTGGGTTGCAGGAAACAGTTGGTGGGATGGGAAGTGGGAACTGGGGAAAAGAGGAAGTATAGCAGAGGACAGTGTGCTCATCTGCAGGCTATTCTCTCCTCGCAGTGATCTCTGAAGTCTAGTGGCTGAGCTGTTTTCCTTCGTCTCATATGGGTGAAGGTGAATTTTTAAATTCCCTTTTGCTTGGCATGTTAACTGTCGCTCAGAAAGAGAATTCTCCTCTCCAGGGACGTGGTTCTGTGGGTGCCTGTAACAATTGTCTTGATTTGGTTTCCTGTGTAGGTAATTGACTATAATGGAGAAAGGACACTAGAAGGCTTCAAAAAATTCTTGGAGAGTGGAGGCCAGGATGGAGCAGCAGCTGATGATGTGAGTAATAAAAATTAATACATTATTTTCTAAATACAGCTCTCTAGAATGCAGAGCGTGGATTATGTGACAGGGAAAGTGCTGCTGGTGAGCCACAGTGCCTCACAAAATGGAACTGGTCTGTTCACTTGAAGCCTGGCTAGCTGCTGGCCTGTAATGGACTGCTTTCATTGAGAACACTTGAGTTGGGTGCTTCAAATGAAAAAATATTCTGGGAATGCCTAAGTACACATGCACATAAAGTGTTAATACTAAAAGCTTTAAACTTGAAAAAGCAGTCTCTATAGCTGGTGTGCAGACTGCTGGAGTACTTGGGCCTTGTTCTTAAAGAAGCTTGCTCAGTGGCTGGAAATTGAGTGCTGTGATGAACAAAACATGTGTTGTGCATTCGGATAGCAGCTCCTCTGGGCAGGGGATGCTATGGATGCAGGTACTAACTTTCAGAGGGTTCTAAGCTGTGATCTCTGAAGAGTTCTGGATTTGGGAGGTTTCAGGATGCCATGTTGAAATGGCAGCAACAGAACAGGTTCTCTAATTTCACTGCATTTGGTTTTGGATCTGCCTGGCAGGCCAGAAACAAATAGTTATCTTTTGTATGCTGTACAGGATCTGGAAGATCTGGAGACAGATGAAGAAACAGACCTTGAGGAAGGTGATGATGATGAGCAAAAAGTCCAAAAGGATGAATTGTAAAGAGATGACTGATCTACATCACCCAAAAATCAGACACTAAATTGGTTGCTGTTACGCAGCCCATTGAGTCAGAAACCCATTAAGATTTAAAGCAGAAGGTGAATGACTGGAAATCCAGGGATTGGCTTTTAAAGTAACACTTCACCCTCACTTGTCTTTACACTTCACTATCTTTTTTTCTTTCTTTTCACTTTTGAGAAGGGATCTATCACTAGGTAGCCAGCCCAGCCAGCTGGGTGCATTATTTTTTTTATTGTGATGTACTTTTTTTGTACACAGTTTTGTTTTAAGTATTCTGTTCTTTTTGGATAGAAGCAAGTTGTGAAGTGGTAGCATGAATTTAATTGCCCAACATTCTGGAGCATTGCCACTAACACCTTCCAAGAAAGCTTTCTTTTTTTCTTTGTAAAGCCTGTAGATTTCTCCACCTTGTCAGGGTTCTTATTTGTCTCAGCTGTTCTTCCCTGGAATCACAGTATGTAGGGGAAGAGGCAGTAGGCTGACTGCATCAGTCCTGGTGAAAGGTGGATGTGAAGGTGCTTCTCTTCATGCTCACTAGACATTTCATTTCCTTTCCCTTCTGCTTTAAGACACTTAAAGATGACTTCAAAATGTGGAAGGGTGGAATACTGTGCACTGGCTGTGGCAGGCTCTGAGGGTGGAAGTGATTGCTGGCTCACCAGCTTAGATGTGCTGCCATCCTTTTGATCAAATGAGAGACCATTTTGCAGTCACTTTCCATGCATTATTTTGAATGGGTTGACCAGGCAGGTGGGTGGTAGGGGAGGGCCTGATAAAAATACATGAAATTAGCAATTACTGGGTATGGGGAAGGAGCTTGAACAAGGGAGTGCCTCAAAGGCCTGACCTGTGTCAGGCTAGTTCTTTGCATTCCGCTTAAAATAACATTGGAACTGAATTTGTTGGCCAAATAAAGTTGAGATTTTAATACTATTCTGTCCTTAAATATTTTCTGGAGTCCATAATGAATATTTGGACCTGATCTGGCAGGATCAGACTTTCACTCAGGAACCACTCTGATCCCATACCCTAATGGTGTTGGAAAAGTCATAAGCTTTTTTGGAAGGTTACACTTCCTGGCTCCATCCAGCTCTGTGGGTACCACTTGATGCCTTAAACTGCCTGAAGCAATTTCTATTAACTAATCTATACATGAACACAGAGATGAACATATTGTGATCAGTAAATGAGTTTATGCAGGCAGACAACTAGCTGCTCTATTAGCAGTCAGCATGCATTGGCTGGAGCTCTGAGAGCAAGCTACTGTGGCTGCCAGCTGGCTTGAGATGATGGGACCTCTTTGCTCTTGAGCAGTTAACCAAGGAATTTGCCTACAGGGAAACCTGGGGCTGCCTGAAGCTCTGCTAGTCAGGCTCACATGATCTAGTGAGCCACATTGCTATTTCCACACCAGTCACTTACTGCTGAAAGTATTTTTGTGGGGAAATTTGCTAAAAATGTCACAGTGAACCTGGAGGGCACCTCAGGAGGTTGCTGGGGCCAGTTGCTTAACTTCAGTACACTGGAGTTGGGACAGTGCTGGGCTCCAACCTTTTGCTGCAGACCCTTAGGAGCACAGCCACTGCCTGGTGCTGGCGTGGTATGCACAAACCTTTGGATCAGCAGTGCTGGGTCTGCTGATAGGCAGTGTAGCTGATCTGAGTAAGAAAACTTTTACATTCGAGAGAGGGGCAGAAGAAGATGCTTGGAAGTTCTGCTTTTGGCTAGGAGTGTGCTCAGGAAGGTCCATTCTGGGGAGCCAGTAGAAGTGTAAACAGGGTTGAGCTCTGAAGTGGGGCTGGATTGTTTACAAATCTGCTCAGTGGAGGGGGGCTTGCTCATGCACTCAGGCTGCTCTTGGCAGAGCAGGGCTCTACTGGAGTCATCTCATGTATACAACTTTGCCGTTCTGAGACAGCAGGCTGAGAGTGTTCTGTCTCTGCAGCAGATGGTTGTGCCTCCTGTTGTGTGGTGCAAAGCACTGCTGAGCAGAGATCAGTGTCTTGGCCAGAAGATGACAGCTGCAGCAGGCAGCTCAGGTGTGAGAGGGGCTGACCTGGCAGGAGCTCGGTACAGGGTTAAGCTGCAGCGGTGCAGAATGAATGCTCTGTGACTCTTACAGTGGGACAGGGATTCTTCCTGACATGCTCCATGGCTTATTGTCTGGGCAAGCCACATCAAAAGCAGCACAGAATGCTTGAATCACCAAACCGTGATGGTAACAAGGATAGAGGAGCAGTTGTTTGAGCCTTTCAATCTGATTTGAGATATTTATCTCAAAGTTGATGGCCTGTTACAGGCCTTTGATGGCCATAGCAGCCGTGTGGCAGTGGTGCTGTTGTTGTGAACCTGTTCAGCAGAAGCCCCCTGTCACGTAGCAGCCGCTTCCAGGTTCTAAAGCAGGACCAGACTGTCACCACCCGGCTCTCATTTGCATCACCAGCAACAGCAGCAGCACCTCTGTCCTTGGAAGGTCACTCATGACACCCATGTACTGGTGTTTTCCTGGCCTGGCTGCAATCGTGCTGGGAAGCACAGCTCATGCTGCTCCCTCGCACGTCAGCTGATGCAACTACAGGAAAGTGACTTAGCTCTGAGTGTACATGGCACCATCAGTGCACAAGCAGCTGGCTCCCCTCGCCCGGTGATCGCATTTGTGTCCTTTCCCTGGCGTGCTTGTGTGTGTGTGAGGACTTGCTGCTGGAAGTTCTGAGCTCCTCTGGAGGGCTGTCCATGAGCAGCAGCAGGTTTGACCCCTTGGATGGGCACATCAACAGGTGGGCAGTAAGACGAGACACCAACCTCTACCCAAAAGTGGGAGGCTCCGGGCTGGGCGGCTCGATTACCAATATCACAGCGAGCAGCATGAGCTGCACGTCCCCAAAATAGCCCCCAGAGCCTATATAATGCCATGCCCCAGAGAACTGTCAGTCCTGGGCCCAGGGTGGCACGAGGCTGTTGCCACGTCCCGCAGGCTGCTCACAAGAGGCCCCAGCAGGGCTGGGCTCCGTCGTTCCTCCTGGCAGAGACAGGCCTGCAAGGGAGAGGAGAAAGCGGTGCTCCAAGGGCAGCAGGGGCCGAGTGCTGCCCACGCAGCTGTCCTGCAGCCTCCACATTCCTGCGCAGCGTCCCGGGGCTGCGGGCAGCATGAAGGACTATTTCCCAGTCTCAATGCACCGGTACAGTCGGTATCGCCAGAGACTGAGAGCTTCGCGTACGGTGCACTTCCCCAACGACGTCGTCTTTCAGGACCACATCAGGCAGGGGGACCTGGAGCAGGTGGGCAGGTTCATACGTGCCAGGAAAGTGGCTCTGGACACCATCTATCCCTCCGGTGAGTGCTGTGAGCTGCGCAGTGTCACGGCTCGCTGGGCCACGAGGGAGCGGTGCGGACAGAGCCCGGCTCCGGGCTGCCCGTGGCAGAGTGGTGGTTGAAATCAAATTGTCTTCCCTCCCTCGTGAGGAGTACTGCCCCCAATCATTGCTAGTCACAGGGCCCAAGAGAGCCCTGCATCACTGCCCCGGCACTTCACCTCAGCAGCATGGTCGGTGTGTGCTGCAGGAAGGAGGAAATGAGGCAGGGCCCTGCGGGGCACAGCGATGCCCCCACGCACCAACCACCATGGTGTGACCCAGAGGAGTAGGAATGCAGATAGAGACAAAGAGCATGGGTGGGTATGTGGAGCTCGGGACTGGGCAGTGGGACTCTCACTTCTTTCATCCTGCTTCTGGGGAAGGAGGGAAGAGAAGTGAGGTACTGTTTTGCTCCTGGCTCTGGCCATAGCTCAAACAAACGCTGCTCTCACACGCATGGTTATGCGGCCTCGCGGAATTAATGTTTATGGAGAAGCAGTTGTGTTCTGTTTGTGCCCAACCTCGCTAAAGACTGTTTATGGAATGCCTTGAACCGTACAGGCTGGTGCAGAGCCCAGAATTTCTCTCTCTTTCGTGTGCTTGGCTTCGGCATCTGCCGTCACATGGCCACAGGGGCACGATCTCAAATGACCCACGTATGCTGACTGCCTCATGCCTCGCTCTGTACTGAACTTCTGGAAGTCAGGCAGCACAGGGCTGCTCCTGGAGGAGGATAGGGGCCAGGCCACGGGCAGGGGCTCGGTGGAGCCCCAGATACAGGGGAGATCTGGGGAAACGCAGTGCAGACGGGCGCTGCGCTTGCTCAGCGGTGCAGCGTGGCAGTCCCTCACGCTTCCTCGGGTTTGGTCCCTTCCCCAAACGACACCGCTCCATCCCGGGCCGCGCTCAGCCGGTGGCCGCACGCCGACCCGTCCCTTCCTTGCAGGCATGGCCGCCCTGCACCAAGCCGTGCTCACGGGGAACCTGGACTGCGTCAAGCTCCTGGTGAAGTACGGCGCTGACATCCACCAGAGGGACGAGAACGGGTGGACGCCCCTGCACATGGCCTGCAGCGACGGCCACGCCGACATCGCCAGGTGGGCAGGCGCGGGGCCGGGGCCGGGCTCGGACGCTTCGCCCGGCTCGGGCTCACGCTGTCGCCGCCGCAGGTACCTCCTGTCGCTGGGGGCCAGCCTGGAGGCCACCACGGACGACGGGGAGAAGCCGTCGGACCTCATCGACCCCGAGTACAAGGACCTGGTGGAGCTTTTCCAGGCCGCCACGATGGACTGAGGGGCCGTGCGGCGGTGCCGGGCAGCGGGGCTGCGCGGGGCCGGCTCCGGGCGGGGCCTCGGGGCGCGCTTTGTACTTTTCCAATAAAGCCTTCGTACACGGCAGCGCGCAACCGCTGCGGGAGGGGGGGGGGAAGGGGGGCGGGGTTTGGGCGCGGGGCGGGGCCGCGTGACGTCGAGGGCGGGGCCGCGCCTGCGCGCTGCGGCGCTTCCGTGGCGGCCCGAGGGCGAGCGGAGGCGGGAGTCGGGCCCAGGTGAGGGGCGCGCGTTGCCATGGCGACGGGCGCGGGGCCGCCCGCGGCCTAGCCCCGGCCTGGCCGCCTTCTCCTTTCTCCCCGCAGCCGCGCCGAGCCGAGCCGCGCCGCCGCACGCACCGCGCCATGGCCAGGTGAGCCCCGCCCCGAACCCGGGCCCAACCGCGGCTCCGGGCCCCGCTCAGCCCCCGCGCTTCGCTTTCAGTTCCCCCGTGTCTCGCGTCGTTTACAACGGCAAGCGGAGCGGCGGGCCGCGTTCCCCCGGCGCCGGCAGCGAAATCTTCACGCCGGCCCACGAGGAGAACGTGCGCTTCATCTACGAGGGTGAGCGGCGCGTTGGGGGGGGGGAGGTTGGGGCCGCGGCCGCGGCCGAGCCCCGCGCGAACCGCCCCGCCCGTGTCCCCGCAGCCTGGCAGTGCGTGGAGCGCGACCTGCGCAGCCAGATGGGCTCCGAGCGCGGCCTGGTCGAGGAGTACGTGGAGAAGATGCCGAACCCCAGCTTGAAAGGTGAGCGGCCGCGCCCTCTGTCCGCTGCGGCCGGAGGCGTCTGGGAGGGCCCGGGGTGGGGGGGGCGGGAGCTGCGGCGCGGACAGAGTCTGTGCTCTGTTCCCCGCAGCATTTAAGCCCGTCGATCTGAGCGACCTGAAGCGGAGGAACACACAGGATGCGAAGAAGTCGTAAGGCAGGTCCCCCCGCTGATCGGCCGGTCTTTAAAGTCCTCAAGCAGATTTAAGTTGAGATTTTGTGTTGATTTCCTCCTCTGGTTACTGTACTCTGCCCGTGGGAGAACCAGTCAGCTCTGGGGCTGGCTTCGGAGCTACCTGAATTCTACAATGCTTGGGGGCTCACTGAAGCTAGACAGAGCCCTCTGTAAAAGATTGCAGCCCCTGACCTGCAGCTTCCTCAGGCCTCCGTGCTGGGCTCACCGGTCACTTGTTTTTCTTCCATCTCTGTCCCTGTTGTACTGAGCACTCGGGCTCCCTGGGCTCTAGTGCAAGGCAGGGCAGGGCACCTGTGCTGTCAGGTAGAGGCAGTGCCAGCTCTGCTCCCCTTTGTGCACTATGGGTGCTGGATGGAGTGGACCAAGCGGAGAAGGAAGGAAACCTGATGCTGGCCTGGTGCCAAGGGAGACACTGGCAGCCCCAGTTCAGCACCATCAAGCAGCTGATTGCTGCCACTTCGGCACACTTTGCCTATTCTTTGCTCCCTGGTTGGAGGGCTTAATTTGTACCTACTCTGCTAATGCCCAGGGCTCATCAGTGCTGCCAAAGCTCTTGGGTCTAGTCTAAATCCGATGCCAGATTTTCCTTGTGCTTAGATTGGGCTATGTCCCTGCAGTGCTGGTAGTGGAGCTACTTCTCTTTCCCTGTGGGGGGAGGGACAGAGAGAGGTTCCAGAACCAAACATCCCTGAGGTGCTCTAAGCAGGAGCACTGAGTTGTGCTCAGCCCCTTCCCACCCCCAGCCAGGGGAGTGGCTAGCACGGACTTAACATTAAAAAGCTCATTTGCATCCTTGCCTGAGCAGCTCCTTGCTGTTTGAGCACTAACACCACCTCCCATACATGCACCCTTTGAGGAGACCTGGCCCCCACAGCTGCCTGTAGCATTGTGCACTGGCTGTGGTGGTCAGGTCTGACTTGCCCTGGGGGCTGACTTTCTTGGGACCCTTGTTCCTGCGTAATCATTTCTGTGCAGGGATAGTGACTGTGGCCTCAGCGCCCATGTGAGCAGAGCAGCTGTGGGGCTGCTCAGTGCCTCTGGGCACGTGGGGAGCTGTGTGAGCAGCCTGCTGCCTGGGCTCAGAGCTGGCAGGGAGGGAGCTGCAGGGGCTGTGCCCAGCACGTGGTGGATTCCTAGTGCAGGGGAGTTGTGGTTGCTGTTAACTTTCTTTTGTTACGTCATTGAGTGATACTGTTCCCTTTTTATTTTTTTTTCTATTTTTTTTTCTGTTGTCTGTCACTTGAGGAGTGTTGTAAATAAAAGCTGGTGTTCTTTTGAGTCTGCCTCTGTGTGGCTCTGCCTGCTCCTCCATTGCACATCACAAGCATCAGCTCCAGGGCCACCTCTGCCCGACCTGGCTGTGTGCTGCTCACACAGGGCTGTGCTGGCTGTGTGGGTGCCCGGTGCCCACAAGAGCTCTCAGCCATGCCATGGGTGCTGGGCCAGTCCCACGGGGCTGTGCCCTCACTCAGCCCCTCTCCTTTGAGCTGTGTATGCACATTGCATCTGTCTGCAGCCTTTCTGGAGTAGTATCCTTTTTTTAGGCTTCTGAACGTGTCCTGATTTGTTGCTTAAACACTGTGTTTCTTATTTTAGGCTTCAGTGCTGACAATAAACATCAGAGTTTTGTGTACTCCTTCAGGCCTGGCCAAGCCCTAAGGACAAGGATCACAAGGGGCAGAAGCCACCTCGTTTCTTGATTTATTCATTTTCTGGAAGGGGTCTTGCCCTTGCACTTGCTCTGGGCTCTTAATTTCACTGCAGGCACGTACAGCCTGGCACCGTGTGCTGGTAGCACAATGCCCTTGGGCTCTGGCAGCCCTCCTGCCAGCCAGCATCCTAGGAACTGTTGCTGGACCAAAGATTGAAATGTTCAGACTATTAATACACCCGTATCCTTTTCCCTCTCCTGCATTTATGGCATTTAAACTATACTTAGCATTGCTAGAATTTCTCCTCAAGTGCACCTCTGTGCTGCGCCGTGACCCTGTTTGCCTCCCATCTCCAAAACGTTGCTGTGGAGCGCCGGGGTGCACCGCCCCTGGATGGTGCCTGGGCAGCGCTGCGGGAGCTGCCCTCTGTCGGAGCAGCAGTGAATGGGGACCGCTGCCGCCTCCGGGTGGGCCGTTCCCGCAGCTCCTCGCGGCTGCTGGAGGCGTGGGTGATGCGCGTGGGTGAGGCCGCGTCCCCGTGTTCTGCAGCGGGGTCAGCAGGGCGTGGGGCAGGAGGCTGCAGGGCTGCAGCCCGCTGCTGTGTGGCTGTGGCACAGCGGCTGTTTCGGGGCCCCAGCACCCAGCCCTGGAGCCCTCTGCCTTGTTTGTCTCTTGGCTGCTGTGGTGCTGGAGGCGAACTGCTCGCTCAGGCTCTAATGAAGTGTCATACAGAAAGGATTCTCTAAAGGCTGCTAACAAAGCACGGGGTGACTGTGGTGAAGCAGCAGGAGGGGAGGTTCAGGTGGAGGGGGGGTGCCCTGAGCGGGGCTGAGGCCGGAGGCCGAGGGAAATCAGGCTGTTTACCTATAAAAATCAGACCCGGCCATGGCTTATTTTCGCCGTGACTCGGCTCCGGCTGTTATCATTAGATTAAGTGGTGGGAGGAGGAGAGGTATGTGTTGTATCATTGAATTAAGTAGTGGGAAGAGAGAATGGTAACAGGCACAATCTACTTAGCAGACCAATTTGCAGCCTCCAATTACCCTGATGAAGCGGCAGTATCACTGCGGGGCGAGCGAGGCCTCGTGGGCGCCGGGGGCTGCCCGCCGTGACCCGGCTCAGGTACCGCTCCCGGTGCATCCTCTGCACGGCTCTGCTCCTCGTCCCCGCTCAGTGCTGGGGGCACGGGCACGGGCACGGGGACGTCGCCGCGAGCGGGGGTGGGCACTGCACGTCCCCGTCCGGCCGCTGCCATGGGAACCCGTGGGCGACGGCGGCCGCATCGCTGCGCTGCTCTGCCCGCAGATGTCAGCCCTGCGCGGGGGTGTGAGCGGCGCAAGTGCGTGTGTAGATGCGAATGTGGCTGTGTGTGGGGCACAAGTGTGTTTTCAAGAGTGGGGGGAGCACGGTGGTGCTGGTGCTGTCGGACCCCACGGCCGTGTCCAGGTGCCCAGGGCTGCTGACTGACAGCGCGGTGTTGGCACAGCGGGGCTGGGGGTCCCTGTGCCCCTCAACTTGGCCCCAATGGGGCGCCACGGTTCTGCAGGGGGTGGATGGTGTGGGGGGGGGGGACAGTGGTGTGTTGCCATGGAAACACTGGAGCAACAGGCACTGGGGCCGGCGCCGTGCATTGACCATATTTACCTTCCCAGAAACCGCCTCGTGCTTCAGCAATTTGCTCCAATTAGGCTCGTTACCGCATCAGGAGGCCGCGGTGACGGCAGTGCCGTGGGGACAAGTGGCGGCTGGCGCTGCAGCCCTGGGTCCATCCCCATCCATGTCCCCATGCCCAGCCCCGTCCCTGCCATCCCCTCTCCCAGCTCACCCCGTGCCATGGCACTGCCGTCCCAGTGCTGTGGTCCCGTGGGTTGAGCTGCCCTCACCATTGCAGCCCTGGCCCTCGGCCCCATGGTCCCGGCTGCTGGCGCGGGGCTGGCCCCATGGTGGGTGAGCAGAGCAGGGCTGGCTGGGCAGCCAGCGAGTTGTCACGTAAACAGAGGAAAATTACTGTGTGCTCGGCCAACACCACGCAGCTGGGATCAGTGCTGAGTGCTCTCCTCATGCCTGCCCGGCCCCACTGATGCTGCTGCCCTCGCTGCAGCTCCCTCAGCCTGGAGGGTGTAGGCAGGCTGGGACTGGCGCTGGGGCAGAGAGGGATGTGGCAGTGGGGCACTGCCAGCCTGGTGCAGCTGGGGCACTGCACTGTGCTTGTGTTGTGTGGCACAGCTCGTGCCTATAGAACAGGTGGGGACAGTGCACGCCGGGCTGCGCGTGGGTCCTGATGCGGTCTGTGGGGGCTGCCTGTCCACCCGGGTGCAGCCCGGGCACAGGGCAGTGAGTTAATCCCTGCACAAAGCCATTGTGGTTCCTAAAGCCGTGGCATCCGGGCTTAGCGCTCATGTGCACCGCACAAGCCTCTTAGGGTGCCAGCCCACCCCACCGGCTGCCCAGCCTGACCCATGGCACTGTGGGGACAGCCTGCCCGGCCTGAGGGTGAGAGGACCCCACGGTGCTCAGCGCCAGCAGCAGCTGCTGCCCATCCTCAGGAGAGCAGGGCTGAATGGGCAGCTCCAAATGATTTAATTAAGGGCTCCTGGCAATGCTGATAGAGCTGATTAGTGGCTGGAGGAGAACTGCAGCCCCCTCCCCCTCTTGCCTGTACCCTGCTCACCTGTGCGCAGCCATAGGGACAGCGGTGTGGGGGCTCCCAGCCACGTGGCCCCATCCCCAGCTCGGGGTGAAGTTCCCATCACCCACAGGCAGATGGGGACGCTGTTGGGTGGTGGTGTCACCACTCCCCACCCCCTGGACGTTCATTCCCCACAGACAGGCACACTCAGAGCTGGCCCTGCAGCCCGGCATGGGCCCACACCTATTTACACAGTTATGACATAAATTACACCACTGCGCAGAGGGTCTTGCAGGCGCACAAGGGCAGCACCACAGGATAAACCCCACCCCCCCAATTCCCAGCCCCCACAGACCCCCCATCCCCTGTTCCCCTCCCCAGCCCCACTCGCCTTCTCCATCCCTGTCCGTGGGCCACTGCACGGCCCCGCAGTGCCCGGGGTGAGCGCAGCAGCCGCCCCACAGCTCAGTCTGCCTCAGCCCCACGGGTTCAGCCGTAGGCTCACAAGTGGCTCTCGGCCGTGGTCTCGGGGAACTCATAGCAGTGGTGCCTCTCTCCCATGGCGAGCTGCTCAGCAGCACGGTGGCCGCTGCTCTCGAGGTAGTGGGAAGCGGAGCGTGCGGCCGCGCCGCGGCCCGTCCCGTTGGTGCAGCCGCCCACCAGCTGGTGCTTCTCGCAGCCGCCGGTGCCGTTGCGGGCACTGGGAGCGTGGCTGTAGGTGTGCTTGTACTCCTCTGCCAGGTCCTTCCCCAGCTTCCAGCGCTGCCACCGCTTCAGCAGCTCCGCCTGCACCTGCGGGCGGCCGCCATCAGCACAGCCCATCGACCCCGCGCCCGCTCCCAGCTCGGCTGCTCACCTCCTTGTTGACGAAGCAGTAGAGAATGGCCACCAGCATCCCCTGGGCAGAGGCAGGAGAGGCATGAGGGGCAGTGGCCAGCCCTGACCCCGGCTCTGACCCTCCCAGCACAGCGTCCCTGTGGCCAGCCCGGCCCTCTGCGCTCACCTGGAAGGAGCTCAGGAAGAGGTCGAAGAAGAGCTTGACGTAGCGCAGCGTGCCCTGGGCGTGCTCATCCGTGATGAAAGCAAAGATGACCTCGTGGATGCCCAGCAACGGGATCAGTGTCAGCGTGGACTTGGCCAGCCTGCACAGAGCAGCCAGCCATGGCGTGGGGCCGTGCCACGAGCACTGCACCACCCGCGTGCGGGCACGCACCTGAACTTGTAGTCGGTGTAGCGCATCTGGTGCGCGCGGAGCTTGGAGACGAGGATCTGGATGATGCGGATGAAGATGAAGAAGTTGATCTGTAGTGGGGAAGAGAGAGCCTATGAGGGGCACATGGCAGAGCGAGGGGAGGTGGTGGGCAAAGCCGTGGGCTGAGGGCTCACCAGGATGGCCAGGAATGTGGGGAAGCGGATGATCCACCAGAAAGCCATGTTGTTGTTGGTGCTCCAGCACCTGCAGAGATGGGGACCACGGGGCAGCCCTGCACCAAGGTGGCTGCAGGGCTGTCCCATGGATTTATCTCCAATATATCTCACACGTACCCCCTGTGCCCCACACCCCCTATGGCACAGGCTGATACTCACTGGATATTTTCATAGAGAAACTTCACAACGACCCAGGGGATGAGAAAGAGCACAGGTGCCCCTGGAGGGAAGGCACGGGGAGGGGCAGGTGAGGCACAGTGCAGGCCCAGGGATGGGGATGGGGATGGGAATCAGGCTGTACTCACCCCAGCCAATGCACAGATAGAGGGTGAAATAGCTCCTCTCGGAGAAAACAGCCACCACCAGCAGGTTGTGCAGGTAGATGCCCTCTACCAGCAGCCAGCAGTAGTTGGCCACGATGCTGTACTGCATGAAGACCGTGGCCGCCCGGCAGCCAGCAGTAGCCTGCAGGGAGGGGTCAGGGCCTGCCATGGTCCCTCACCCCCAGCCCCCACTCCCCCCGCTCACCTCATCACTCAGCCAGATGCGCACGTTGTTGTCGTCGATCTTGTCGCTGTAGTGAGTCTTGAGCAGGGCGTCGATGACCAGCACGGAGACGCCCTTCACGATGAAGGAGGCGAAGAGGTTCATGTGGATGTAATTCCTCATGCAGTGCAGCTTGCTGGGGAAGCGGGGGACCGCCGTCATTGCTTGCTCCCCCACAGCCCCCCCCCACTTCAGCCCCTGCCCACACCCACCTGAAGCCCAGCAGCACGGCCAGGGCGAGCAGCAGAGCGCACAGGGACATCGAAAAGCCCACGGTGTACATCACCCTGAAGCTGCCGTAGGTCTTGGCAAATTTTTCCTGGACAGTGAGGGAGGCAGTGAGGGTGAGGAGTGGGGCGGAACAGCACAGGGCGGGGGCTGCACTCAGCTGCCCTGGCAGCCCCCTGCCCGCTGCCCACCTGTGCCTCCAGGTCCTTGGCGTCGATCTGGCACTGCGTGGCATCCCGCAGGGACTGCCCCTTGGGGCCCGTCACCCACTCCCCATCCGGCCCGCACGTCTTGAAGACGTATCTGTCTTTCACTGCACGGGGAGGAGGGAGATGGGGCAGCTGAGGGCAATGGGACATGGCCGGGATCTGCGTGCCAGCCCAGGGGACACGGAGCAGCACACCAGCAGCGTGCACCCGCACAGAGGTGTGCATGCACACACAACCCTGCCCTGCTCAGCCGCCCCACCCTGTGCCCTGCTGCTACCTTTCTGGTACCAGGGCAGGTACCAGGGGCAGGAGACGTTGACGGTTGTGTTGGGCAGCGCGTCGGGCCAGCAGGAGAACTTGTCAAAGGTTCGGTTACAAACCAGCTCTGCGGGGAGGCAGAATAGAGATGCACTCTGATTCAGCCCATGGGGGGTGTCAGCTCAGGAGCCCCCACAGTCACCGTCCCCACACTGCCCCATGCCCACCCTCGGGGGGTCCCTTTCCCAGCAGGGCAGTGGATGGGGTGCCCCTTCTCACCTGTGGGTGCAGGCATCCGGCTCATGTTGCGGTGGCACTCCTCGCTGTAAGCATTCCAGCTCTCGAAGAGGAAATCTGTGATCTGGGCAGAGGGGCCCTGAGGGCACCAGAGAGGTCACCAGGGCCAGGCAGAGGCAGGCAGTCCCTAGCCCTGCAGCTCAAGGATGGCCGTGGGCAGGTACAGATGGATGTGCCACCCTGTGCCGTGTGGACAGCAGGATTGGGCAGTGGCTGCTGTACAGTGTGATGTGTAAGGGGCTGTGGTGGGCAGCATCTCTGGGAGCCCATGCTTACCTGGCAGCAGAGCAGCAGCAGCAGGAGGGTGAGGAGATGTGGCTGGGACATGCCTCCAAGGCTGCAAGCTGCATCAGGAGCAGGGTCCTGGCTTCCTACCGGCCCTCAGCAGCTCCTCTGCCCTGGCAGTGAGGGCCCTGGCACACGGGCGACCCTGCACGAGAGGTTGGGTCACAGAGATGTGCAACTGGGGGTGTGCTGTGGGGTGAGTAGAGCTGCCATAGCCTCACTCGTGCCCCCCTTCTCCACCTGCCTTTAACTTTCAATTGTTTCTTTGTGCTCTTCCCCATTAGTCTGCAGCCCTTGAGCACCTGCCATTTCCTCCCCAGGATGGCATTGTCACTGCTGCCAGTCACCTCTCTGCCTTCCCAGAGCAAACCCAGCTGCCCCTGCTCCTTTCACCAGCCATGAGCAGTTGGAGCACAGCCACACTCAAGATGTGACTTGCTTGCATGGGGTGGGCCCTCACACTGGGAAAGCTCCCAGGCTCCTGAGGCTGCAGCTGGGGATCCCATCATCCCTGACCCACCCCCAGCTCACAGACCTGAGCTAAATTCCCCCCATTAAAACTGGCGTGTGATGTGCACCAGTGCTGATCCACAGCACCCCAGGACCATGCGAGGCAGTGGGGATGGCCATGATGCTGGCACATCAGTGCACCCCATCCCTCACCCTGCGGGCCCCCCAGCCCCAGCACACTGTGGGCATGGAGGTGGCTTCAGAGGCAGAGGTGGCTGCACAGAAAAGGACACTGCCACCCTGGGGTGGTTAACCATTAACCGCAGGGATCCCCGCTTGCAGGGCTGCGTGGCCCCATGTCAGCTTTGCTGCCAGCTCCACTGCTCCCAACACAAGCAATGGGGAGCCTCATCCAACACGGCACCCAGGAGCTCGCACACAAAGCCTGGCTCACGAGGAGCCATAAACTCCCTCTATCCCCCTTAAGCCGGTTATGGGGCTCCTGTATGGGATTTCAGCCCTTCTGACAAGGGGGCAGTGTGGCAGCTGATGCTGCAGCATTGCTGAGCCCCAGCCTCCCCCCACCTCCCCTCCAGCCATCGCTCCCAGGGCTCACTGCTCTGCTCTGCCTATATTTATCCCTGGGAAAGTCGTGTTTTCTCCATGCAGACCCGCTCGCCATGTTGCAATCAGCTGCCTGAGAAGCTCATTAATCAGCCCGTGGCGCTGCAGATGTGGCTCGGGGAGCGAGACCTGCCTGCGTGTGCCTTATTAGGCATTCCCAGGACAAGACACAGCCCCTGGAGACAGACAGAACTCACTGCGTGGGCTCTGGGACCTTCACCGATGGGCACCTTCCAGTCACCTGCCCACAGCAGCATCCCCATCCTTCTGCCCCACGCAGTGTCCCCACCTGTCCCCTCCTGCTACCCCCCATGGCACCCATGATGCCCAGCCCTGCCCTGAGCATCCCTGCACTGGGGAGAAGCACTTCTCTGGGGCACAGCAGTGGAAGTGCTGGCAGCCCCTCTCGGGCTGGGCAGGCAGCTCTGGGGCAGAGGCAGCTCTATTTTTAGCTGCTGCAGTGGGATTTAGCATGGGGAGCCCTCTGGCCTAGACTCCCCTCCCGGCTGGCACTGCTCCCCAGGCCCCGGGGCCGTGCTGCGGCCAAACTGGGCAGACTGCACTGGGTGAGGGGTCCTGGCATGTGGGGCAGTCACGCTCTTCACCTCCGGCACAGGGCCCCAACACACCCTGGCCCTGCAGCAGGGCCCTTCCCAGGCCCTTTCCCCCAACTGCCCGTGGAGCTTTGCAGCCTCACTCCCCAGCAGCCTACAGAGTGGGGGTCCCCACACTCTGGGAGGTGCAGCAGTTCCTGGTGAGTGGGAATGGGGGGGAGCCAACTGCTGCTCAATCCAGCTCTGCGGGGCTGGCACAGTGGGTCTTGGGCTCACAGCAGCACTGAGAATGGCCCAGGAGCTGGCAGTGCCAGTGCTTGTGGTGCTCCTGCTGGATGTGCTGTGGCCACCAGGACCAAGATACCCCTGTCCCCATCCATCTCCAGAGGAGGTGCCACTACGGGATGGACCCAGCCCATGTCACCGTCTCCCTTTGCTGGCTGGCTCCAGGCACTACATTCCCCACTGCTCTGAGCCACGGCCACCAAGCCCCCGCCATGTGGGTGGGTGCATCTGGTGGGGCTGCAGGGAGCACAGGGGACTTTTGCCCCATGCTGGTGTTGGGCAATGCGGCATGTCCCTGTGTCATGTCTCTGAGGCTGCTGACCCCGGTGCAGGATGGGCTGCAAACACCGAGCACTGCGCTGCCTGCAGCAGCAGAACGGAGACCTTGCACCCATAAGCAGGAGAGGAGGGAAAGGAATCGCGGTGCTGGAGAAAGGGACAGCGCCCAGCCAGGGACTGGGCGTCACCAGCCCCTGGGAGTCCCAATGTGCTCTGTCTCATCCCTGCCCCACAGCCCCAGCACGCGGCATTGCGGCAAGGCACAGGAGATGGATGAGCACACGTTTATCCCCACACACGTGGAGGGATGCTGTCTCTGCGGGCACACAGGCCCTGCCCTGGCCTGGCACCATCCTGTCCACCCCCAGCTGGGGTTGCCTTTCACATGGGGAGGGAACGAGCTGCACATCTGAGACTGCTGCAGCTCATTGCTACATGGATCAGTGGCTTGGGGAAGCCTCCATGGGGACACCCATGGGCATCTGCAACGTGACCTGTGAGCAGCCTGGCACAGCGCAGCCGTGAACAGAGCCTGGTTCACACAGCTTGGTCCCTCTGTTCAGCTCTCATCCCTTTGACCCCTGGGGATGAGTTGGGAGCACACAGCTGAGAGCTCAGGAAGTGGTAGTGGGAGCTGCCATCCTCCAGACCCCGGGTTTAGCCCCTGGTGCACTAATGCAGCACTTTGCATGGCTGGCTTGGCTTTGTGCTTCAAGCTACAAGGCAGCACAGCGGGGGCTTTGGCACTTGGCAGGGGAGGGGATGGTGGAGGGCCAGGGCTGATGCAATGCCAGCGCGAGCCGGGCCCTGCAGACACTGCTCCTCTCTCCTCTCAGCACCACAGCAAGCAGGACAAGCAGTGCCCAGAGATGGCTGTGGTGAAGAGGTCTCCTGCACCCCGTGCTGCCTCCACCTGCACTGTCCCTGAGCTTTGGGACACCCCCTGCTCCCCACTTGCAACCCCCACAGCCCCAGCCCCCATCTGCCCTCTGTGAAACGAACACGAGGAACTTGGGCTGCAGAGGAACAGCTGAGCTGCCTGGGGCACCCCTCACGCTGCACGACCACAGCTCATTTGCACAGAGCTGCATGACGGCGGAAACATCGAGCACACAGAGAGCCGACGTCACGAGGCACCGACAGCACTGGGTCCTGTGCCACTTTGGACCAAGAAAACCTAAACCAGCCTGACAGCATTTTCGTCAACAGCAACTCAGGATGCAAACAAGCAGCAATCGGCCCCACGCCGTCCAGACAAGGCGGTTTGCATCATCTCCAGGACTGCTGAAGGAGAAGGGGATGGCATCTCCTGCAGCTGCCCCATGCAATAGAGGGAGCGCAGGGGTCGGACGGAGGCAGTGTGGGGCACAGAGGGGTGCTGATCAGCAGCAGTGCGGCTCTGTATGGGGGAAACAGGTTTGTCTAGTTCATCACACTGCATGAACTGGGGTGTGAGACGGGAGGACAGCACGAGAGACTCAGCGGGCGACACGTGTGGGCAGCATGTCATGGGGGAAGCAGAGGAGTGGGAAAAGCCTAGGAAAAGGTCAGTGCAGACAGGCGTGTGTGCACGTGAGCCCGCTCTGGGGGCTCAGCACACTCCTGCCCAGCCCAGCTCACAACACTGATGGGCACTGGGGACAGCTTCAGGGTACATCAGTGAGGAGCGAGCTGCAGCGGGGCTGCAAACATGCAGTGACCCTGCACACAGCTGCCCCATCCCAGGAGGGTGTCCTCACCCCAAAGTGGTGCTGTGGGGCTGCAGGCAAAGCTCTCTTCCAGCTGCTGGGCAGACCCCGACACACGGCCCTGCAGGGCACAGGGGCTTTGCATGCAGGAGGACGGCTGAGCAGAATGCAACAGAAGAGCAAAGGGGCTCTGTGCCTCCCCTGCTTCAGGCTCCCCAGCCCCTGACCCTGCGAGGTGCAAGGAGCTGAGCTGTGCTCCACAGCTGGTCTCAACACTGTGCTGCAGCTTGGGGCTTGCGGTCACATTTTTTCATTAACTATTTTTAATCCATATTTTGCCTCTTCTCCGCTCAGCCTTTTTTTTTTTTCTCTTTCCCTCTCCAGGCAACAGAACATAAAAATCAAAAAATAATAAAAAATCATAATAATCTGCATCACAGTGCACGGAAAGGATTGGTGGGAAGGACGGGAGCTGGCAGCTGAGGCGGCACTAACATAGCGAGGAGGGGGAATTTTCCTGTGGATGCACAGATAAAGCTGAGAACATCATGGCACAGGTCAGGACGCCCGCAGTGTGTGTGGTGGGCACGGCACAGGGTGCAGTGAGGAGCGGGGAGGGCACGGGGTGGGCAGTAGCTGCCGTTTCACACTGCACACAGCCGGTTTGGCACTGGCGTGCCCTGCTCTCCCTGTGCCACCTCGCAGGAGCAGCCGGGCTGGGAAGCACTGTGCCGGGCAGAGGTGAGCTCTGCTGTTGCTTTGGGGATGCGCATGCAGCCGCCAGGCCGGCAAGGTCACATACCCAACATGTCCTCGTTAAACAAAGCCATTTACCAACACCGTGTTGACACAGCAGAGCTTGGGACAGAGTCACAAAGGGCACTCGCCGTGGGCCCCTGCGGCATCGGGAAGCCTGGGGAGCAGCACGGAGGGTGGAAAAGTGTCCCCTGCTTCTGCCCGACACGAAATCACCGCTGTGCCCGCAGCCGGAGCCCGGTGGGCACCATTCAGACGGGGGCACCTATGGGAGATGCTCCCAGCACGCCCGAGCCCAATCGATGCCAACCACCCGGTATGGGTGCACAGCGGCCACGGCAGCAGCGACTGCCGAGATACCCGACGACCGAACCACTCCCGGGGACACCGAACCGGACGCGGAGCGCACTCAGAGCCGGGACCAGGGCCCCCCCGCCCCGGGCTCAGCCCCGTCGGGGCTCGGGCCGTTCTCCGGAGCCGCGCCCCGAGCTCACGGCCACGCGTTGTGCGGTGTCCGCCGGATCTGTGCGGGCGCTCCCCTCCTTCCCTCCTCGCCGCCCGTACCTGTCGGGGTTGGGTTGACGGCGGCTCCCGGGCGCATCTCTGTGCTGGCGGAGACCGGGACCGGGACCGGCGCGTTCGGCCGCTCCGGCGAAAACTTTTGCCGGAGCCGCAGCGGCGGCGGCGGTGGCGGCTCGGGGGGGAGGGACCGGCGCGGGGGGGAGGGACCGCGGGAGAGACCGCTTCCCGCCGCCCCTCTCCTCCCGCTGGCACGGAGAGGTGGGGGGGAGGGGGCGCGGCCCGGTGCCCCCTCCCGGTGTTTCCACCGGCGCGGGCAAAAGGTCCCGGGAGCCGCGAGCGCCCGCGCCTGTCACCGCCTCTCGTCCCGGCGCTGCCTCCTCCGCTCCGTTCCGTCCCGGTGCTGAGCACCCCCGGGCCGCCCGGACAGCCGGGATCGCACCGACCCCGTGCGGGAGGGATGCAACCGAACGCGGCTTCGCCGGGTCAGCTCCGCTCCCGGTGCGACCCCCGCGCTGCAACCCGGCCCCGTCCCAGCCCCGGGAGGTGACGGGTCCCCCGCTCGCTGCCGGTGCCCGGTGCTGGCGGCTCCTGCTCGCGGGAACGGGGCTGACTCCGCGCTCGGACGGATCCCCGCGGGGCGGTCGGGAGCTGCGCCGACCCTCTCGTTCCGGCCTCCGCTGGCGGTGTCGGGTCTGTGTTTGCCATGCGCTGCCCTGGCGGAGCGCGGCCAGGTAAACACGGCCCGGGGCGGCCGCGGCATCCCCCGAACCCGGGTCGGTCCGAGCTCTGCGGCGCGGGGCACCGTTCACCCGGGACCGCCCGCGGGAGCTGCGGGAAACGGGGACGGGGAGCCGGGCAGAGGGGAACGCAACCCCCGGTGGCAGAGGGCCGCTGAGCCCCGAGGGACGCGGTCGGGGCACGGGAGAGCGGGGCCGGCGTGGGGGAGGGCTGCTCCGATCCCCGGGGCGGTGGATCCCCACCGCCGCTCGGCACCGCGCCGGCCCGCACCTGCCCTGCGGCTCCCGCACGGCTCCGGGCACCGGAACAAAGCGGCGATGCCAGCCGGCATCATTAGGCTTCGTTAAGGTGACGAGCTTTCACTTCTCTGCTGTCCCAGGCTGGCTCCGTTCCGGCCGCCGCGGCCCAATTAGGGTCACGTCCAGGACGCAGCGGCCGCCAGCGGGCACGGGCCCTTGGCACGGCTCTGCCCGGAGCCCCGCACGGGGCTGCGAGGTGCCCTCGGGACGGGGACGTCCCCGTTCCGTGCGGTGCTGAGACGGGGAGCCCGGACACCCATCATCTCCGCAACTCAGCGGGGTGCAGCTCCTTGGGATGGGGGGGGAGGGGACACACCGCACCCCCCCGCTCTGCCCTCCCCCACTCGAGCGGGACGCCGCGTTTGTTCCTCTGTTTATTATACATTACGGTCGCAGATATTCCAGTTCTTTGATCCCTCGGGGCCACTCCGCACAGCGCTGCGCGCGTGGAGGGCGGTGCCCGCAGCCCCCGTGGGGTGGGGGGGGGAGAGGGGGCTGCCAGGCGGGGGTGAATGGGGGGAGGGTCACCTCAGTTCGGGGAGCAGCGGGGCAGGACGGACGCTGCAGGGCTTGAGGACGGTGATGTGGCAGCAGTAGGATCACAGCAAGGCAGCGCGGCCGCCCCACAGCCCCCCCCCCCCGGGTCCTTTCTCTATCATTGGTATAAGGCACAATCCCTGAAGAGCCCAGCGGGCGCTGGGGAGTTTTGGCTGAGCAGAATGGGGGGGGAGGGGGTGGGGGGACAGCTGGGGGCTGCACGGGGGCAGCGGAGGAGTAGAGGAGGACAGAGGCACTCAGCAGGAACTGCTTACGTTCACTAAGCCCACGTCCACCCTTGCTGTTGCAGGAGTGGTGGGAGCCCCTTGCAGGACCTGACTGCTGCCTGGGCACAGCAAAATGGGCCCCCACCAGCCCCCCCCCGCTGCAAGCTGAGCCCAGGAGGAGGCACGAGGCGGTGCACTGGGGCAGGGTTGCTGTGGGCACTCCGGTGGGGGTGAGGGCAGAGTCAGAGTGCAGAGGGGACGAGACCCAGGAACGTCTCAGAGGTAATGGAGGTGCTGAGAACGAGGGTGGGTGTGGGATGGGGGCTGGGACCGGCCGGCCCCGGGTGCAGGGATGTGGGGAGGGGGCAGCCCTGGCCCAGGGCGGTGGTGGGGGTTCTGCAGTCCCGGGGAGCAGGGTCCAGCCCTCCCACTCAGGTGATCACTTTGATCCCAAAGTATTTTCGCAGCTGTTCCAGGAAGACAAAGGTAAGGACGGTGTGAGGAATGAGCCGAATGGCAGCGGGAACGAGGCCCTGCGACGGGACAGCAAGAAGGGAGTCAGCGTGTGGGGCCAAGAGTGCCTGCAGCCCAACTGTGGGGATGGACATGCAGAACAGCAGTAGTGGGGAAACCACACCGGTAGCATCTGGAAGGAACCTTGCATCCACTGAACCCACTGTGGGGTCCACCTGGGAGATAAGCACATGGGGAACTTCACCCAGCCCCACACACCGGGCCCAGAGCTGACCGTGTCTGCAATGGTCAGTGACACCCAGTGACTGCTGGAGCATCACTGCCAGGACTGCCCTCCCATCTGGGATCCCACACCCAGGCAGCAAGCCCAGAGGAGCATCCTGCAGCTCTCCAGGGCCTGGCACAGGACCGTGGCTGCAGAGCCCTGAGAGCTCTGTCCCCAGCACTGCTATGAACACCGACCTCCATTCCTGCCCGACCTCTCTTTGCACTCACACACCTTGTAGAAGGCGAGCGGGCCGAGCTTGGCAGTCTCCATGGCACAGTGCACAACACCCTGGGGCGAGAGGGAGAGAGGTGATGAGGCACAGCAGGGAAGGGGCCGGGAGCTGCAGGAGGGACTGCTCACCCGGTACTCGCCCTGCGAGTTCATGAGACGTGTCTTCAGCACGTCCAGGGGCTGGCACAGGAATGTGGCACATCCGCCCTGTGGGATGCACGGGGATCACGGCTCTGCCTGGTGCAGAATGATGGCTCCTGGGTACAACCCAGCAGCACAGGAGCCTCTGTGCTCCATCTGAGCCCCAGGACACCACCCTGAGCCTTGAGCCCGGCTGCAGACAGCCCCAGCCCCAGCACTGCCCCCCTGCCCTGCTCACAGCGATGAAGCTGGCCAGGAAGTGCGTGAAGATGTTGTCCGACAGCAGCCCGGTGGTGAGGACCAGCTGCTTGGCTTGGTCATAACAGGAGAGCTGCAGGGACAAGCAGTTAGCAGCACGTCCCTCCCTGTTGTGCCATGCGCTGCTCCATCCCCCAGCCCCACCATCCTACCTGCCCCACAGTGACCAGGGCCCCTCTGCTGGATGCCATCGTTGCTCCTGAGAACAGCTTCCTCAAGCCCTCTGTGGATAGGGGACGACACAGCCCTGGGGCATTGCTCACACTCCCTCTTCCCCAGGCACCTCCTCCCCTCCACCCCCCCCAACTCCAGCATCTCATGTTAAGCACACGTGTGTGTCACAGCAGTGCCACAGGAATGGAGTCCCTTCAGGTCAGCTCCATCCCCGCCCGCTGCCACTCATTCCCCCAACCTTCTCCAGCTTGTTTTTCCCAGCAGCTCCTGGACGGTGCCTCTCACAGCGGTGTGGGCGTGCTGCCATGCCCTGTGCCACAGCCACGTGCTGCAGTGATGTCCTCAGCCCGGCAGGCCCACTGCTGCCCCATCCCCCCATCTCCATTGCTGTCCTGGAGGAGCCCCCTGCAGTGCTCCTGCAGGGCAGGCATCCCCGGGGGGGGCTCACACCCCCTCCCACTGCAGACACAGCCTCACCTTCCCGCAGGACACGATACATGCCATCCAGGGCATGGGAATAGCTGCAAGGAGCAAGAGTGGGAGATGTCAGGGGCTGAGATTCCCCCACGGCACTGCCTCCCCCAGGCCAGAGCACAGCCCACACTCCCCACTCACTTTCGCCGCAGGTGGGCCGGCTGCTTGACATCGTTCTGCATCCTGCAAGGCAGAGCAGGGGGGGGTGTCATGTCCTTTACAGGTGGGCTGAGGTGGGGGAGACCCCTGCCCCCCTGCAGCACCGTGCTGGGGTCTGCCCAGGACTGTGGCTCGCTCCCAGAGGACAAGAACCAGCCCTCCAGGGCCCAGCTCAGGGCCATCCCACTGGAGCAGCTTGCCCTTCAAGACCTGGAGATCCCCACCAGGACCTGCTGTGACTGCAGGGCACCAGGGCACAAGAGGCATCAGGAAGGGGGGAGTACAGCACAACAGCGAGGGCAGAACTGACCTGACGTTCACCATGTCTGCTGGTGTCCCCACAAAGCCACCAGTGAAGCCTGCAGCCAAAGCAGAGCTGAGCTCAGGGTTCCTCCACCCTCAGGGAATTGGGTGGTGGGGGGGTTCCCAATGCCTCACTCACCTCCCACCGCACCCAGCAGCACTTTCTGGTAGAAGGGGGGAGGCCCCTGGCTGCCACGGCCCAAGTGGTCCCTCACAGTCTCATAGATGGCAAAGCGGGTCAGGGAGTACGTCATCTGGGGGAGAGGGAGGGTGACCCACCGGGCCCTGCTGCCCAGCCCTGCAGTGTGGGCACCCACCTGGCGGCACCCACCTGGCGGCACCCACCTGGCGGCACCCACCTGGCGGCACAGCGAAGCGCTGAGCCCGTTGTACAGGGCCAGGATGCCGTCGGTGCGGATCACACGCAGTGCCATCCCCATCATCCGCATCTTCACCTCCTGCTGTGTCTGCAGGTGGACCTGGCGCAAAGCTTGGCGGTGTCAGGGCACTGCCCCACGGTGGGCAGCTCCTGGAGCTCCTCAGCACGGGGCTGCCCCCATCTGAGGAGCGCTTGGAACCTTTCCTGGCCTGGCCCAGCAGCACATGGGTGGAAGTGCAGGAGGTGGAGCGCCGAGCACTGCCCCTCCCATGTGGCTGCCAGCTGGAGTGGCTGCAGGAGCAGGGCCCGTGGCAATGCCACGGTGTGCAGCCGACCAAGGAAAGCCCCGGAGTGCATCACCGGGGGGATGACCCAGAGACACGTGAGCAAGTGAGCAACCAGCACAACCTGGTTGGAAGGAACCAGGTGGCACTGCTGCTTTCACGACCTCCCGCTGCCCTGGGCACACGTGGCCTCCAGGAACAGCAGGAGGAGCAGAGGCAGAGATCGCTCCGCAGCACTGCTCCTGTGCGCTGCAGCCCCACCGGAGCAGTGCAGCAGCTCCAGCACCATTAGCGAGCAGGACTGCCCCGGGCTGCTGCAGCAGAGCCCTCGTGCAGGAGCTGCTCAGCCTCTGCCGGAGCGTGTCCTGAGCTCAGCGCAGCTCTGTGCTGTGGGTCAGAGCCCAGGGGACGTCCCAGCGTGGGATGCACAGCGTGGGACGCACAGCGG
The DNA here is from genome assembly GCF_038088225.1 of Cyrtonyx montezumae. NCBI lineage: Eukaryota > Metazoa > Chordata > Aves > Galliformes > Odontophoridae > Cyrtonyx > Cyrtonyx montezumae. The sequence continues at coordinate 4,309,963 of NW_027071925.1, forward strand.
GACGGTGGGAGCGCGGAATCCGGCTCCTGCTGTGCAGGAAGGGCTCGGCCTTTGAGGCTGGAGCTCTCTGCGTGCCACGGCAGCGCGGGCTGTGCGGGGCGGGCGGGGGTCGTGCACCTACGGCCGGGCCGGGTGGGCTCTCCCAGGGTCCAATGTCCGCAGGCACGGAGGAGTGCCCTTGGCCACCTGCCCGGCTCAGGGCTGCAGCTGTGGCCCAAAGGCAAAGCTCCGCGCTCAGCCCCGGCCTGGGCCGCTCACAGCCCGCTCGCACACCGCGGGGCAAAGGCCGACCCTCCCCCCCGAGCTCCGCCGGCTCGGCGCGGGGTCGGACCGAGGGCGCCCGGCCCGGCTCCCAGCCCGCCCCGGCCCGGCGTCCTTCCCCGCGCGGAAGGAGCCCCGAACCCCACGCGGGGTCGCGGCGCAGGGCAGCCCCGCCGGGCTCTCCGCCACTTGGCCGCCGCGGGCCGGGTCAGGGCTGGCAGCCACGGCCGCGCGCGGCCCCTTTGAGCGGCGGCGGGGATGCCAGGCGCCCGGCGTCTTGGCCGGGGACGCGCAGCCCAGTGGGCCCGCGGCCAGCACCGAGGGCACCGCCGCCGCTCCCGGCCACGGCCACGGCCACGGCCACGGCCACGCTCGGCCCTCCCGCGGCGACCGCCCCCGGCCGCCGCTCCCCGAGCCCCGCGGCCGCCGCTCCCGCACCTTGAGCAGGTCGAGCGGGTGGGTGCAGCAGGCGGCACCGCACGACGCGATCCCGCCGAAGTACCACCGCGACACGCGCTGCTGCTCCGCCATCGGCGCCGCTCTCCTCCGCCGCCCCGCGCCGCTCCGCCCCGCGCCCCGCCCCGCTCCACCGGCGGCCGCCGCCGCTGCGGGAGCTCCGCCCGGCACCGCGGCAATGAGTAACCAGGGCCCGGCCCGCGGTACCCAGCGGGGAGGGAAGGTGGGAGCCATCCACGCGCGGGCGGGAGAGGAAGGAGCGAGGAAGAGGAAGCACACAAAGCGGCCGCGCCGCGCGGGGGGGGGGGGGGGGGAGTGATGGAGCAGCACCCCGGCACCAGCTCCGTGCCCGTGTGCGCATGTGCGGTGCACAGCCCGGGGGAAGCGGACGGGGCTTTGACGGATGACGGTTCTACAGAGGTTTTCCCATTTGGCTTTTATGAATGTAGAGTTCATCGCGATGCCAGAACTAGACAGCAGCCCCGCCAAACCGCACACCATTGCTGCGCCGAACCACGCGGCGCGAGGACATCTCACGCTCAGAGCTGCCCAGGGCTCGGTCAGCACGAGCACTGCGGGCGGGCAGAAGCAGCACGTGCTGCTCCAAGAGTCCCTCCGGGTGACACTGGGCTCCCTACTCCAGAACCACAGTCCCTCCTGCTGCCTCCAGTGCCGTTTTGATCTTCTCCGCTTCCTCCTTGGACACGTTAGCCTTGATCTCCTGCGGAAGGGACTCCACCAGCTTCTTTGCCTGCGGGAGGTACCAAGCATGAGACTCGTAAACCAGCTTTCTCTAACCAGATTAACAGATTTAAAGCCATGAGCCCGACCTCTGCGTGAACAGAGCAGAGGAACACACGTAATGCTCTAAAACCCCAGACTTCCACCTGGAAGACAGAATCCCAGAACTGCAGGGGCTGGAAAGGACCTCTAGAGATCGAGTCCAACCCCGCTGCTGAAGCAGCTCTCTAGCCCAGGGTGCACAGGTGAAGACATCTACCTGCACTACAGCACATCCAGCTGGAACACAGCCAGCCCTGGCAGCACATCCTCCTGAGCCACAGACCCTCTCCTGTGTGATGTGTACGTGACGTGCACGGTGTTCCCAGGCATTCAGCCCTGGAAGGTGCCTGGGACACACAGCCCTCTGCTAACACAGCCACTGACCCGGCCTGGGCCGTTTCTTCAGCATGAATGTTTTGGTTTACATACTTGTGCCAGCGGGCGGAGAGGCCGTCTGAGTTCTGTACACAGCTGTGAGTGAAGTCACAGAGCCCGATGTACTGCGGCAAAAGAGTTCCAGTACAGACTCTGCCTGACAGCACAGTTTGGTATTTTCAGTACTTTATATACAAACCTCTGACGTTATGAAGTACGACAATAATTAAGGCACTTGAAAACGTTTTGTAACTGGTTTAAAAAGCATTCCTCGTGCCTTTTTTGCTTGCTTGTTTAACTGCAGTGAGCGATGGGAACAGGGTAGGGAGGGTACAGGCCTGCTGCAGTCAGAGCACTCCTGCTCTCAAACCACACAGCAGCAACAAACCTGGGGGGGTTCCATAGTGAGGAGCTGCAGCCAGCTCCCTGTGTGCTGTGCAGAATGAACAAACTGACCCTTGGTTTTGTCAGCTCAGGGCACGCTGGGCACAGCGACGGTGTATTGGCAGTGGCAAAAAATGCTCTGTTGCAAGGGATAACTGTCGTGCTGCTGTGCAGATGAAGTTGTGCCTCCACGCACAAGAGCCCATGGCGGTGTCTGGAAGGGACAGCCTGCTCTGGATAGGACACGCAGCACAATTGAGGCTTTTCATCTGTGCTCCCTAACACTGAACTTCTGTTCTGACATGGCCTCAGCCCCAGGGAGCAGCTGCTCACATCTCCGTGTGGGAGAACATCACTGAGAGCCCCTGGGCAGAGATGGGAGCTCATTTCCAGCAGTACTTTTCCTCCACATCATTAAGAGGATTTCATTTAAGACCACCTTAAATCTTGTTTTAAAGCACCTCAGCCAGATGACAACTCCTCGCTTACAATAATGGTTTATCAGCTACACTTTAAACACAACCTCCTCAGGCAAAGCCAGCTTTCAGCCGTATTTGTTTTCTGTTTTAAATCAAACTACCACATAGGCTAAATCACACTTTTCAAAGTTTGCCATCAATAACTGCACCCACTAACTCGTGGCGGCATCACAAGTGGAACCAGCTTGTTCTACAGGATCCACATTCTATGCCATGCTGACTTCACATTGGTTCTCCAGACTGTTTTTAGCTGTAAGAGGGTTCTGGCATCTTAATCATTGCTGGGACATAACGTTCAGGCTGACCAAGCAGGCAGATAGTTATTTCCCAATGGGCCGCTGGAACTGACATCACTGAGGACCAGAGTGTCTCTGTTATTATTTGTTTCACAATACATGGTTTGGAGGATGCTCTGCAAATCCTTCCCAAAATAACTGGGCCACATATGAAAGCAGATTTTACACTGCTTAGCATTGCTGCCTTGCAATTAGATACACAGAAAGTGCTGCTATCATGATCTTCAAGGTATGAAAGCATCATTCAGCACAGAATGGAAGCATGTTGGATGCTTCCACAGTGACAACTGTGCCAAGCTTGGCCAAACCCAGCAGCAGTGAGGAGTCCTGGCTGCTCCCAAGTTCTGCAGAAAGCCCCACAGCAGCTCTCACACTGGGAGAAAAGAAGAGTAACACAGAGGGCTGTGAGCTCTTTGCTCTGACCCTCAAACCTCACTCCTTCTGCTATGGGCTCAGCACTTGAGAGCTGGGAGGGACTGAGGGATGTCCGCCAGGCACAGCGAGTCCTGTTTTGCATCTTGACCTCCTCTCTGCTAGGAGGGGCACACTGAGCCCCACCGAGTGGGGACCCCAGGCAGCCTTCTGAGCAGAGACCGCTTGGGGCTGGGGCAGCCCCGTCCTCACCTGCACGAGGTTTATGCCAGGCACGAAGTTCTTCACCTCCTTGATGAGCTTCACCTTCTCAGTAGCCTTCAGCTCCGTCAGTCGCACGGAGAAGTGTGTCTTCTCCTTCTTCATCGGGACGGCCTCCTCCTCCTCCTGGAAACAGCCGCAGTGTGATGAAGGTGAAGCTCCCAGGCCTTACCTCCCCCCCCCCCAGTCCTGCACCCTACCTGCGGGGCCGGCTGTGCGGCCACTGGGGCGGCGGCGCCCGCGGGTATCACCCCCACATCCGGGATCTTCAGCGTCTCCTATGGGAAGAGCGGCGGCATCAGCGGGCGGCGGGGGCCGGGCCGAGCGGGACAAGGCCGTGCCGTGCCGTGCCGGGCCGCCCGCGGACCCACCTTGAGGAGCGCGTTGAGGTCGGCGACCTCCAGCAGTGTCAGCCCCGCGATGTCCCGCACCAGCTGCCGCACCTTGGGCGAGTACTCCTTGGCGGCCGTGTCCAGCGGCGCCCCGGCCAGAGCTTCCCCGGCCAGCGCTTCCGAGCGCCTCCGAGCGCGGCCCGTGCTCAGCGGCCGCGCCGCACCCCAGCGCCAGGAGAGCGGCGGGCGTTGGGCCAGGCGCGGCGGCAGCGCCAGGCGGGCGGCGGGCAGCATGGCGGCCGCAGAGGACACGGCGCCGCTCTACCCCGCGCTCGGCGATCCCGGCGGCCCCCGCGCCGCGCGTCCGCCGCTCTAGGCCGCAACCCGCCGTCTCTGTGGTGGATACGAGGCGGCGCTCTAGCCGTTGGGTCCTCCAAGACTCGTTGGTTCCGGTAGGCGCCGCGCCGCACGACGCAGCGCAGCGCAGCACGCCGCTTCGTTCCGCACACTTTATTGACACCATTGTGGCTCGGGCTCCTCCGGCGCGAACCGAGCGCGGGAAGAGGGGGGAGGGGGCGGGGGCGGGAAGGAAGGGTGGGGGGAGCAGAGCAGGGCGGGCACGGACGTGCTCGTGGTTCCCTCCTGCCCCCAACCGGGCCCTGCAGGCCGGGCTGCAGTGCGCGGGGCAGGGCAAGGAGGGGGATAAGGAAGCAGGCAGGGGGAGCCGAGGTGGAGGGGCTGCGCCCCTGGGAGCAGGACCCCAGCACCAGTGCTGGAAGCCCGTGGTCCTTTGGCCCCTCGGTCAGGGACACACACAGGGAGGAGCGGAGGGGCAGACAGGTGAAGAACAGAAGTGATTCTGGAGTAGTGTTAACGTTGAATTCTCCGCACTCCCCTGTGCAGCACTCAGTCAAATGAGATGAGCTGGGCCTCTCCGCTGCCCTGCGTCTGCTGCACGGGGCCGGGCGTGGGCTGGGGCTGCTGCTGCTGGGGGGGCCCTCCAGCCGGGGCCATCTGTAGGGAGGAGGCAGTGCCATGAGGCAGTGGCTGTGCCTGGACCCCTACCAACCTGCAGGCAGCACTCACCTGCTGGTACAGGGGCTGCTGCCCTGGTAGGTAGGACTGCTGTGCAGGCAGGCTGCTCAGTGCTGCTTCTTGGCCCGGTAGTGCCGACATGAGGCCCTAGCAGGAGCAAGGGAAAGGGGGTCAGACTGGCTTGTGGACTCAATAGCACTCAGCACTGTGGAGGAGAAAGCAAGCCCTGTGCAGGGGCAAGCCTGCTGACTCCTCAGCTCCAGGCCTGTTCCTTCCTGGCTGCAGCAGCATAGGCTCAGGAAGGCTGGAGCTCCCTGCACCCCAGGTGCTTACCTGCATGCTGTAGGGCTGGTACCCCATGGACACCGACTGGGTTCCCATGTAGCCCACAGCCCCTGACTGAGGGGCCTGCGAGATGGCAGGGATGCTCTGTGACTGTGATGCTGCATTCTGTGGAGGAGATGCTGCCAGTGAGAGGTTGTGCAAGCAGCTGGGACCCACCTCAAACCTATGTCACAAGAACTCTAGGACCAGTAGGTTGGGCATGACTTCTCTGCACAAAAGGGAGCCCAGAGCTGGGTCCCTACTCACACCCACAAGGAAAGCAGCACAGCAGCTCCAGATCTGAAACCAACCATCTCCTCCTCCCCTTGGCTCAAGAACCATCACTGGGACTGAAGTACAGGCACCAGCCCCACACAACACCCACCCCAGCCCTGCCCCAGCTGCCTTCACTTGCCTGGTAGCCCTGTGTTGCAGCAGGCTGATAGGACGAGTATGCTGGGGTTGTAGTGGGCACTGCCTGCCCCTGCTGAGCCGCCTGCCCACTGCCTGCCCCTGCCTGGTACATGTAGGCATTCACCACGTTGGGATCTGAAGCGAAGAGGGCAGAGATGGAAGCAACTGCCTTGTGTTCAGCCTCTGCCCACACCAGATCAGCATGTTAACATACCTGTCCCAGTGACAGGCATTGCTGTATATGGTCCTGTGCCTCCCTGTGCTGCCTGGTTCATGTATACACTGTGCATGGGAGAGCCCTCCACAGAGCCAGCAGGGCTGAAGGTGCCAGGGAAGCTAGTGGGCCCAGAGGGCTGGTAGATCACCCCACTGGCTGCTGGCATGGCCTGGAGCTAGAGGGAAAAAGAAAAGCAAGCTTTAGGCCACGGCCCCCAGGAGCTGTCAGTAGGGTCTCTTGCCCAGCAGTCAGACCTGGGCATAAGGCAGTGAGAAAGCTGGCATCTGAGCTCTCATCTGGATGGTCTGCTTCTGCTGCTCCAGGCGCATCTGCCTCTCCTTCTCCTGCTCCTGCAGTCGCTGGATGGCCAACTGACGCTGCATCTCCAGGTACTCCTGTAGGAACAGTGCCAGTGCTGTGATGGCTGGAAGCTAGGACACAGCAGCACTCCCTCCTGCCAGGACAGCTGTCCTTGCCAACTCTGGCTGGCACACAGTGTATACAGGCATGCAGGTAGGCCTACTCTAGAAATGCCTCCCTGCCTCACCTGCTTTTTCTGTCTCATTATCTCCAGCTTCTGGGCCAGCTGGATCTGGCGCTGCCGCTCTGCTTCCTCTGCTGCACGCCGCACCTTCTCCCGGTGCTCCTCCCGCAGTGCATTCAGAGCCCCACGCGCGTCCCGGATCTGAGCCAGTTTGTCCTGCAGGCTTTCATAGTACACTGGGGAAGGAAAGAGAGCCTCAGGGATCCGCTCAGTGCAGAACACTCAGACCATCCCTGCACACTGCTCTGGCTTCTCTCCAGAAAAAGTGTCACAGAAATGGCACTGAGGCCCAGCCCGGAGTAGGACAGCTCCCACATACTTCTGCGCTCATCCAACTGGTTGAGCAGCTCCAGCAGCTGGGGGTGCATGTTGTTAATGGACTGGAAGAGGGACAGTACAGCAGAGTCGTTGGTGATGCTGCGGCCTCGCATGTGGTTACTCTTCATGCGGTTGACAAACGTGGTGACCGCGTTTTGCAGAGCCTTCAGGAACTGCTCGTGGTTCTCCTCCGACTCACCATTCTGGTACTGCTGCTGGAAGGATAGGGCAACCAGTCAGCCACAGCTGACCCACACCAAAAACTAGCAGCAACTCTGCAGAGCTGAGCTACATGGGGGAGTCAGGCACTTCTCACACCTCACGAGCTGCTGGGCACGGGCTCAGGCCCCCTCTTACCTCAACAACACTGAGTGGGGCGGGGTGGGCTTCCCCAGGCTGAGCAACTGGCTCTGTGAGAGACAGGGGTGCTGATGGGGTGGGGCTCTTGCGAACTTCCTCTTGTTTCTTCTCCCAGTAGTTACGGTTCAGGTATCGAGCCAGCTGCCAGAAAGAGAGGGAAGATGAGCATCACAGCCCTGCTGGGAGCAGCCCTGCACCACGGACTCATCAGTCCTGCATCCTTACCTCAGGGTCAATGTCCTCAGCCAGGGGAGCAGAGGAATTCTGGAAAGAGGTGATCAGAAAATCCAGTTTAGAGAAACCAGAAAGCTGCAGCTTGCACCAGCTGTCCTGCCCAGACCTGGTCATGCACAACTACCAGTGCTGAGCACCAGAATGAGGTGTACAGCCAACTTCCTTCAGCCAGATACAGACTACAGCTACTGGAAGCAGCAGCCTGAGCCACATGCCAGCAGCATCTGGTTTTCCAGCCAAAAACACCCTAGCATTGTGAAAAACCAATGGATTGAAAGGGGGAAAACTTTTCTCTTGGGGATCAAATCTGACCCAAGCAGGAAACAGCTGGGCTGTGGAATTGGTCCGTGCCCAGCTAATTCATGCTCAGAGGCTCCTGCAAACGTACCACGGGTGGAGAATAGAGTGTGCCCACTGGAGGAGCTGATGATGTGACGGGTGTGGGCTCAGCCTTCGGGTACATGGAGTAACTTGACTTCTGCCTCTGCAGAAGGGGTGGGGGAGAAAAGAAAGAAAATCAGATCAGAGACTGTCCAGATTCCTCCCATTCAACCAGAATGCACAGTGGGTAGGCGAATCCTCTCATGGTGTCTAGGCACAGTCAGCAGACACAGCCTCATGTTCTGTACAGGCCCCAGAACTTGCATCTGGGACACAGCTTGCCTCCAACTTTCAGTTGTACAACACAACACATATCTGACTCCCTTTTCACCCTAATCTCATTCCACACGCCCCCATACCTCACACCAGAATGTGCCTAGGAATATATTACTGCACAACTAAGAGATACCCAGCACATCTGGGTTGTATGGCAAAAAACACTCTCAGATGCCAAGCAGTGTACAAACCATCCTCTCCTTCTCCTCGGCCTCTGACTGAGACAAGGCAATGGCTAGCTGGAGCTCTTCTTCTTCTTGCAGAGCTGTCTCATCACGTTTAGGGGGCAGCTGCAAGTAAAAGGATGAGGAAGTGGCCACTAAGGAGATCAAGAAGCAGGCCAGGATCATTAGGTCACCTAGTGAGGGGAGCCACTCACCTGGGACTGCTGAGAGAGGGGGCTGGTCAGGTACTCAGGGGGCAGTTCAGAGGCAGCAGCAGCTTTACCCTCAGCTTTCCTGTAGCCAGAAAGAGGTGACAGTGCAGACTGAGTGCTCCTTCCTCAGCACTGGAGCTCCAGTTCTGCACAGCATTACAGTAGTAAAGCCCATTCCCAGAAGGAACAAAACCCACACAGCCTACACAGCTTGGGAAACCCCTTGCACCAGTCTTTGGAGAAATGGCTTCATGCCAAGCCTCTCCCCTCATAGCACCAACTGCTGAAAGCAAAGAAACAATGCCACAAAGATTACTGACTTGTTGAGATGCTCATAACAGGGCTCACACACTCTCACTTCCTTCTCAATCCCAAACTTGGGGATGGTGGAATACTTGGAGGAACACTTGCCACAGAAGATCTGCCCACAGGCCCTGCAGTGATGCTGGAAAAGACAGGAGACATCAGTGTGGTAGCGAGACACTTCTTCACCACTGGACAAGGTCACTCAAACAGGAACATGTTCCCACCCAGATGCACTTCCATAGAGGCTCAAGGAGTCTTGCACATTCTGGAGGGGCTGCACAATACCAGGGAACCCAGAAAGGCAAGAATAGCACCCACCTTCCGCGTCACCACACCAAACTGCACTCGACACCTGTGACACTCCTCAGCATCCACCCAGTCTGGAGCCTGTTGGGTTTGAAGAAACTTGTATGACGAAGGGATCAGTGCCTCAAAGCCTGTGGCTCCACAGAGCCTTTCAGGAGCACCTCAGACTAACTAAAGCTGTCACAAATGACGCAGGAAAAAAGCATTTGCAGCACAATAGGATAATGGTCCTTGCATATGGTCACCTCTCATGTTACTAGACTGTGACACCTTCCCAGTCAGCTATGCCCTGCTACTATGTTCAGTCTGCTGGAAATCCACTGAGCGGGTCCTTTGCACTTTGCCCCTTTGGGGTACTTAGCAAGATGAGACTAATTGACCAGGACAGTGCCAACTGTCCCCTCCCTCTTGGCCATTTTTGGCCGAACTGCTGTATCCAAAACAGCCCAGATTACGTATTGCTGGAAGCAGTATGCACCCAGCAAGGTTTCTAATCTGTGTGAAATAGAAGAAAGCAAGAACTGAAGGTTTAGTATGTCTTGGGCTACAACAGCAAGGTCTGTCCTCCAGTGCCAGCTCCATCCCTAGCAGTGAAGCTCACCCTTTCTGCAGCAAACATGGCATCGCTTTCCTTGAACTCTGGGAACACATGACCTGTGGGAGAACAGACAGTGTCACATTGTGAAGGGCTTTTCCTGCACACGGAATATCTTAAATCCCGATATCACCAACGCTCAGCAGGGACCCAAAGCCCACTCCTTCTCCTGCAAAGCTCCTCCAGGGCAGGTCTGCTTTGCAACTGTCCACCCACCTTTGCCCCCAGTGTCCTCACCTTCAACCTTCATTATCTGATAGGTGTCCTGCACCACTTTGTACTTGGGCTCATTGCGGAAGGCATGAGCCCAGGCCTGGATAAGGTTCAGAATTTTACTGCGGACACTTGTTTCCACTTGCCTCTGCATGGGAAGGGGAAGGAAAAAAAAAGAAATCTGAGAAAAAGTCCCTGAAACACAAAAAAGGGGTCAAACACTACTCATGGAGAGAAGAACTTGGAGTACTTGTGCAAGCAAACTGCAAGCAGAACAGCCTACAGTGAGGACAACATATCCTTCAGCATTTCCACTTCCTCACTTTAGCATAAACAGGATGATATTGTTCAGAATGGCACAAGTCAACTTGAAAAGGGGTGTAGTCAGAATGCTTTTGAAAAACATCTACAGAGACTCATACAGTTGTTCCCCAGGGGAAGTGTGAGCACTGGCCTGCCAAAATTCTTGTTTACCTTCTCACAAGAGCTGATCATCTTGCACTCCAAAATCTGCAAGAGTGACAGCTACCCAACTGGACAGAGCAGCACAGTCTGCTTCACCTCAGTTCTGATTGGGCACCACAGATACACAGCTAGAGACTATTGGTGCCTAGCTGTCAGCAGCTCCAGCTTAGAGACTCCTGCTCATCAGTACCCAAAGCTACCTTGGATATGATGCAATAAGGACAGCTGGGAAGCCTGCCCTTTGGAAGCAAGGGGCAGTTGTATCACAGCTCGAGACAGAGGAAACTTGGCAAGCCCATCCCTATCCCAGTCAGCCTCTAAGTGCACCCTGTCATCAGCTGACCGAGTCATCACCTGCTCACATGACCAGTTACTCCAGAAATCACCCAGGAAGCAGAGAGGCATTGTCAAGCTCCTATTTCAGCTGAGAACTCAGCCCACACAGTGTGACTTAGTGACAGTTCCTAGAGCTCCAAACTTATAGATTTGACAAAATCCTCCCTTCCACAAATGGCACAGCCCTGAGCCTCATCAGAACAAAGATAATTTTAAACAGCATTAGGCATTCACAAGCAGCAAAGTTCCCAGTGTAGGATGAAAATGGGTCTGCAACAGTTATGAAACTGCTGTGGCAGATAAGAACTGGAGAGAATCACAGAATCTCTTGATCCAATCCTGCCCAATTTCTTCAGTGCCTGGAGTGGCTGCACTACTACACCTGGCCTTCACACTGTGGCAGCATTCCAGTTTCAACAGAAGATACTGTATGAAGACTGAGTCAGCCCCCAACAGGAAAATGACAGAAGAGAGGCGCTCTGCTACGTTGCACAAGATGATGGGACTAGCACAGCTCGCTCCACAAATATCTGGGTCATCTGCTTGTCTATTTCTGGCAGAAGACAGGGACTAGAAAGAAGTAACAGCATCACAAGCTCTTGTCCATGCATTGCTGTTCTTGGGACTGGGAACTGAAGACAAGTTCTTATTAGCACTTCACTTTCGGAAGTCTCAAGTCCTCGGACATGAGGAGCTCCTGCAGGCATCACCTTATATCAAACTGACAAGTTTGATTCTGCAGAAGTCCTTGGGCCACTTCCACAGGCCAATGAAAAGGCCGTAGTAAAGAGGAAACTTCTGTCAGTTTTCACCATGCTGCTTACCTTCCTGCATGTCTTACTGTGGTCTACAGGAAGGGAATTCACATACAGTGCTCAGATCCTAGGTAAAGTTTAAGCATCCTCTCTATTTTCCTTTGCCATCTCTGGCCCAAGAGCATCTATCATGAAACACCTGTGCCTTTACAGCATAATCCTACCTCATGGTATAACCAAACATGTTCTTTACTCTTATGACATCTTCTCTCCCCAGCAGGCACTCCTCAGCTCTCTACACTCATCCCTTTGCATTAAACAGTACAGGTTGCTTTTTTTTTTTTACGATAAAGATTTCCAGTTTCCCTTTTGTTCCTTACACACAGAGAATGAAACACAGAACATGCACCTTTTCTCCTTTCATCGCTTCTCTTGCAACTTCATTCAAAAACTAAAATAAAATAAGATACGTTTACCTTCAGTATTTCCTTCAGCTCCTCCATAGTTTGTTTGTTGGCTACCTCATCATGGACTGTTTGGCCACAGTTTTTAACCACGGACTCCATGACCTGCAAGTGCAAAGGACAGTGTCAACTTGTCACTTTCTTCCTTCTCTGTGGTCTACAGTGAAAAACCAGAAGAGCTGCGTTTCAGCACCAGTTACAGGTTATGGCAGAAGGTGCACAAAGAAGGGGGCACTAATTAACAATTCAAGTTAAGGAAGCATCAGTAAAGTTGGAGAAATCTGCACCATGAGACCAGAGCATAAGCCATTTCACAGCACCATTTATACCACTATCATTTAAGAGCCCAGGGGTAAACAGACAGATCCACAAAGACAGTTTCCCAAGGTCTTGCTCCAAGGTTGAATTCAGCAATCACACATGAAGCCCCTGCACTGGAGCAGAAGGCAGGCTTGGAAGAGATGAGAAGTGCCCTGGCCCATGAACTGGGCCCCTAAATCACAGGAGGTTTGGGCTGAAGTTACCTCCAGTGCGTAGAGTGCCACGTGGGGATTCTTGTCATTGACCTTCTTCTTGATAGCATTGACTGCATATTTTGCTCTGGATAAGGAAAGAGAGCACACATGTCCAGGTAAAGAAGAATCTTTGAGGATACTCCACCTGATAAGGATAATTCAGCACTCCCCCAGTAACAGAACGTAGTGCACCCCATTTCCCACAAGGAAAACTAGGAAGAGGAATGCACACAAACAAGCTTGAGCTTCTTTACTGATTTCATGCCAGGTATAACCTGCAGCTGCTAAGATCAGGAGCAGTACTCCAGAGCACTGCTGCCTTTCAGCACTCTTCTGAAACGGCACAGCAAGTGGCATCCTGCTGCAGGCTGACAAAGCGAGACCCCCACGTCTCACCTTCCTCACGCAAACAGACCCGTGCTCACGGCTTAAATCAAAACACAAAGGGGCGCTTACTGGGTGTCTCCCTGGCGGATCATGTCGCAGATCTGCAGGATGGATTCCCAGTCCGTCTCCAGCAGGAGCTGGCTCGTGGCCTTATCTGCAAAGAACCGCGACCCCTCTGAGTAAAGCTCCCGAGGGTGCGGGCCGCGATGCCCCAGGGCAGCGCTCGGCTGAAGACAAAGCCCCGGTTTCCCCGGGGAGAACCACAACCCTGGGCCCCGCCACGCCCCCCCTCCCACCGCTGCCGCCGCCGCCGCAGGGTCGGCCCAGCCATAGCGCCTGGGCCCAGACCGCCCCGGTAGCGGGGGCTAATCTGCTCGGGGCCGTCCCTGCCGGGAGACGCATCCCACACGGGGGGACATCCCGTACCCAGCAGCCGCTCGAAGGTGCCGCCGCCGCGCCCCATGGTGACCGCCGCCGCCGGGCCGCCCCTCTCCCTGCCCGCGGTCACTTCCGGCTTCTGCTACTTCCGCCTTCCGGTGCGGGGGCGCGCTCTGCTTCCGGCGGGGCGGGGATGGCGGGTGCAGCGCGGCCCGGGCCCACGTGCCTGGTGCTGGGGGCGACGGGCGTGGGCAAGAGCCTGCTGGGGAAGCGGCTGCGCAATATCCGGGCGGGCCGGGGGTCCCGAGGTGCGGGGTTGGGCTGGGGGAGCGTCGTTCGCTGTTTCTGGCCTGTCCTTAACGCACCGGCACAGCTGTGCGCCCGGGATGGGGCCAAGGAGTTGGGCGAGCCCCCGGCCACGCTGCCCACGGTGGGCACGAACCTGACGGACCTGGCGCTGCGCGGGAGGGTGACGCTGCGGGAGCTGGGCGGCTGCATGGGCCCCATCTGGCCCAGCTACTACGGGGAGTGCAGCGCCGTGCTGGTGAGCGCCCGCCCGGCCGCGCTGCGGGGCTGCGGCATGGAGCTGCCCCCCTCGGACCCCCCCAGCGCCTCCTTCGTCCTTCTCTGCAGTTCGTGATCGATGCCGCCAACCCGACCCAGGTCTCCTCGTCCTGCATCCAGCTGCTGTCTCTTCTCTCCGCGGAGCAGCTCGCCACTGTGCCCGTCCTGATCCTCTTCAACAAGATGTAAGGAGGGCATTGGGGCGCTGCCCGAGGGGCCGATGTGCCCTGACGGTGCCGTGCTGCCGTGGGTGGGAGGTTAATGTAGTGTGCTTAATGTGTGCCCTTCCCATCGTAGCGACCTGCCCTGCTACATGTCACTGGTGGAGATGAAGTCACTCTTCCGCATGCAGGACATCGTTTCCTGCGCCACACAGCCCATCACTATTCTGGAGACCAGTGCTCGTGATGGCACCGGCCTGGCTGATGTCCTGCAGTGGCTTCAGACCACCCTCAGGGACTCTAGCTGACCTGGCCCCAGCACCTGTGCAGTGTGACATGCTGATGGCGGGCAGCAGCTCCTTGGGGTTCTGCAGTAAAATTGAAACTTTCACCCAAGCCATCCTTTACAGTAGCTGCAGCAGAGCTCCACTTCCAAGCAATTGTGCAGCACTTAGAGTGCCTTGGAGCACAGTGCCCTTCTCCCTGTAGGCTGCAACCCCCCACCAGAGGGAGTGTGAACTGCGTGGGCCCTGCTAGCTGCCTGCTTCCAGAGCAAGATGGAGTTCTGAAAATGGATGATCCCTGAGGTTGGGACTGTTGGTTCTAAAGCCACAGAAAGGTGAAAGGAGAGGGCTTCGCAATGTGCAGGCTCTGTTTCAAATCATCAGGTACATAACTGAAAATCAGACGTGTTTATTTCCACAGGTGAAAAGCAGAGTGCTGTGTGCTGGAGTTTAGCAAAGAGCAAATGGATATCCCATTACTGTGCTGCATGCAGGACCTGGAGCCAGGCTGCATCCTGATCCCAGCTGAGCAGAACCTGCTGGCATGAGCATGTAGCTGGGTTTGGAGGAAGCATAAAGGTGGAGTGAGAGGGCCCTCCTCCCTCCCGTGCTGGTACCGTCTAGGGCAGGAGTGGTTGTAGTACCTGGGGCTCCCCGCTGCTCTGACCCCACATGCTCTGCACCATCTGTAGCTCAGTGGGGTGACCATGGGAGTATGCAGAAAGACAGGGTCTTGGAGGTGTCGTGCTGAGCTGCTGGGCTGCAGCTGCCTCTCCAGCACTCACTGTGGCTGGAAGAATTCCAGAGAAAGATGAGGAAAATCCTTTTCCTGAAGCAGCCTGATAAGCTGATTTCTAAGTCTTGTTTCTATGTTGTTTAAAAACTCTTGCTCAATGGCCTGGTAGGTGTTCAGTGGGGGAGTATGTGTCGAGAGGACCCTGTACTGCAGCCCTGGCATGCCGTGCAGCAGCTTGCTCAGGCTCTCGTTCTCAGCACAGTTTCCATGCGGCCATTGGACGTTTTCCATAGTGTCATCTGGAGGTGGCTGGAAGTTGACGTGATACATTTTCTTGCAGTTCACACAGGGTGACTTTTCCTTGAAGGCTCCATTGCTGTAGCAGAAGGCCCGGCACTGCACTCCATCGGGGAAGACAATGGCCAGATTGTCCTTCCCGTGGTACACTGCAAATGCCACCGCCCTGTGCCACGTCTGTAGGCACAAGATGCTAATCATGATCTTCCTCTCCAGCAGCCCGCTGCAGGAGAGAGATGCTCCATAGAATAGAGGAGAGCCTGCTTTGTTATGGGGTTCTCTGTAGAAGCTGTAAGCAACAATCGCAGCTCTGAAGGTGAACTTGCTGGGCTTCAAGTTGGGTGTTTGTTGCTTCATTGCTGTTTGCAGAGTGCTATTAAATTCACACAAGAAAGTCTCCATTTCCTCTTGGGTTCTGCAGCCGGCTACTTCATTGCCCTGGGAAAAGACCCATATCTGAGAACAGGCCCCTCCTTGCCTCCTTCGCTCCCCAGGAGCCAGTATCTTGCAGGAAAAGGGGATGAGTGTGGTCTTGAAAGATAAACTTATAAATAGTCCTCTATTTCCCTGAGTTCATTAACACCAGCTGGTTTTGAAGTCACATGGTGACTTGAAAAGTGCAAGAGAGAAGTCTTGCTGCCTGTTGGGCTGCACTGCTGGGATGTGCCCGCTGTGTGCTGGGGTTGTCATAACACCTGCCCTGCCCTAGCCCTGGGATTGATACCATACAGGTGTAGAGTACTCACGAACTGCAGCAGGATGGAGTATGGTGTCAGGCTGGGCAGGTGGGTGCTGTACTGCTGGAATGACTGGGGGTACATGTCTTGTAGCCTCTGGGACGATCTGGGCTCTAGGAAGTCATTGGGTGTCATCTGCCTCTTATGCAGCTTTCCAAAGAAGAACACTGTGTGCAGCACCTGTTGGCGAGCAGAGACTCAAGTGCTGAGCCATCCCTGGATGTGCAGTAGAGCCCCTGTGCTGGCTTCTGCCACAGCTGCTCGCTCCCCAGATCTGCTCCCTGCTGCCTTGCATGGCCCTGCATCCTGTGCTCCATGCAGTTTCTCCACACTGTGTTGTGGCACTCTGCACAAGTGGGGAGAAGAGGGAGCCCACAGTCCCGGGCTTCCACTCCATTCCCTGCAGACCCTCAGCCCCATAGTTCACCCCACCCTGGATGGGACGTGCAGCAGTGCAGAGGCCACAGAAAGGTCATCAGATTGGTGGGGAAGTGCTGACCTTTTCCATATATTGCTTTTTGATGTCTTCAGTTGGCTGCCATTTAATCAGCAAACGCAAGAACTGCTGGATGAAGAGATTTCCACTAATCTGCAACTGGTATTTATTCTTCTCTTCTTTCCATGCCAAAAGCCTGAGGGAGCAGAAAGGAGCATGTGGTGGCTGTGCTGGAGCTACCCTGAGCTACAGGGCAAGCAGTCATCTCTCCACAAAGCCTTGAAGTGGGCACAGAAGGGAGGAGGCCACACCTTACCTTGAAGGGTTCTGAAACACAGCATGGCCAGGACCCTGTGGGAGGGAGAGGGGGCTCAGAGGTGCAGTGCAGCACAGACCCCAGCCCTGCTGCACACTAGTTGGCACTGCATGGGCTTGGGATGACCCTCAGCATCTCTAGATGGCACTACTACTCCCTGCCGGCTGAGATGCTAGAGTGGCCAGCAGCATTCCCCAGGTGAGAAGATCTGTTCCTGTCTCTTGAAGAGAAGGGACAGGCTTCACCCACCTGATTTTGTTCCTTTGGGTGCCAGTCCATGGGGCTGTAGGAAAGCAGCGAGGTCACAGCAGTCAGAGCAGCAGCAAGGTGGGGATCACCAAGGTTGAATGCCCTCAGTGCCACACACAGCTCGGAGCAGCCACCTTTGGGATGGGATCACTTGCTGTGCATATCTGCCATTCCCACCCCATTCTGTTGTCCTCCTCCCAGTGCACAGACAAACCCCTTGACAGAGATAGAGATACAAGCAGCAGCACTTACTTGGCAGAAGCAAAGGGACCTCAGAGTCTGCGCTGCCCTCAACTCTCCAGCTGCTGAACCCAACTTGAGGACACCGTTGTCATCAAAACCGCACAGTCCTGCACCACTGCTGCTACTGCTCTGCTGCCCTTCTGCACTGTGAGCACTCCTCAAGACCAGCACCAACTGGAGGAATGGCACTGGGAGATAATGGCGTTGGCTTCAGCTTGGTGCTTCTTGACCCGTTGCTGGTATAGCAGCTCTAATAACGTACCTCCCACCAGAGCGTGATGGGAGAGACATGGAAGGGAGTGGCTCATTCCTCCACTTTCGTTTCTCTATAGTCGAAACTCAAACTTGACACGTATGTCCTTCTGGGGACAGGCAGGGTGTGCCCACTGCACGGCCATAGTCCAAGGGCTCCGTGGAGCTGCTTGGAGGCTGCACTGCTACCTGGTGGGAAGCAGGGGTCACAGCCAGGACAGCTGATCCTTACTGACCAAAGGGATATTCCATGCCATGTGGCACCTCGCTCCATACTGTAAGGCAGAAAGGCCAGCAGGGGAAGGGAGGTGTTTCTCCCCTCTGCTCTGCCATAGGGAGACCACATCTGGAGCATGGGGAAACATCCAAACCCCCCTGGATGCGTTCCTACACAGCCTGCTCTGGGGAACCTGCTTTAAGGGGATTCAACCTACTGAGGTTTGCTTCACCTGGAACTTGGCTTTATGTCAACTCTATTTTTCACACTTCTATCCTTCCAATTCTGTCCTATGTGGGAAGAATCTGTGTGCAACTGTGCCCACCCAGCAAGCAGTGCTCAGGGGGCTTTACACGAGGGAGTGCCCACGGCTGGCAGCTGGAGCATGCTGGCCCTGGCTCCCTGACTGCCACCTCTGAGGCAAGGACAGGTTCAGCTTCACTATTTCTAACACACTGTCAGCCTGAAGTAATTCTTGAAGCTCTTCTTGGTCCTGTTAACCACTTAGTGCGTGGGGAAGTTGGAGATGCCCCTCATGGTAGGGTTGAAAGCTGGCTGGCACCACAGCAGACAAAATGTTTGTCACACTCAACACAGGTAAAAAAGAATGAGTCGAGATCCTGTATATTTAAAATCTTTAATCTGTTTCATTAAAGCAAGGTGGTGTTTGTGAAAAAAAAAGCTCACTTCAGAACACAGATTTAAACAGTGATTAGCCTTAAAATAAGTGCAATTTTAAGAGCAAATCCACTAAGATTTAATCTGGAGGTGGCTCAGGAGAGACTTCATCAGACCTTCAACTCTCTGAAAGGAGGTTGTGGTGAGGCAGGGATCGTCCTCTGCTCGTGAGAGCTGAGAGGTGAAGAAGAATTTCTCAGAAAGAGTGAAGTGTTAGCACAGCCTGCCCAGGGACTCCTGGAGTCACTAGCTCTGGAAGCATTTAAGCATAGTGCAGGTGAAGTACTTAGTGACGCAGTTCAACAGCTCATTTCCACCCCAGCCACTCCCTTATCACACACACAAATTCAAGCAACAACAGGTTTGCTTTCCAGTAAGTCCAAGAGATGGTGGAACTCCTCTTTTCCACTCTCAAGGAAGTGCTCAGCACTCTTCCTCAGCTGCTGGATTTCTGGGTCTTTGTCTCGTTCCTCTTCATCCTGGTGGGAGAGAAACCAAGGAAGGAGCAGTGCAGAACTGGCACTGGTGGGATCAGGCCATATCTTTCCTCGGCTTTAACCCACACCCTCCAGCTCACCAATGGGTGTATGTTCTCCCCGCAATGGTAGACTTCTTGCCCCAGGCGTTGCAGCCCAATATTTCTGAACTCAAACACACTCTCGGCAACCTTATGCAGCGTCTCCTCCTCGTAGGCGTACACCTCCCCGCTCTCAGCGACGAGGATGACGAGCTGCTGCCCCGTGGCCAGGCAGGGCACGTCATCCACCGTGCCCACCACCTCCATCCTGGTGGGCCGCGGCAGGTAGAGCACCTCGCAGCACTCCCGCAGCTCCTCCTGCCCCTCGTGGAAGGAGCCCTCCAAGCCCCCGACCCGCAGGCAGAACTGGGGCTGCTTTACGAAGGTCAGCATTGTGCCACGAGCCCCCTGCACCCACTTCCGAATGTTTCTAAGGCTGAAAGCTGCGAAAAAACGGGAAGCTGAGCGGGGACGGGCGGCGGCTGTGCTGCAGTGTCACTGCCCGGCACGGAGCCCCGTGAGCCCGTCCGGTGCCGGGAGCGGTTCGCAGGACCCCATACTCACGTTTGGGCTTCGTAGTTCCGTTAGCATTTCCTGGGCTGCCACGGGGAGAGCACACATGAGCCGGGGACGCAACGGCTTGGGCGTTTCCCAGTCCCGGCCATGTCTGATCTGGTTTCACAGTGCTCCTCCTGGCCGGTTCCTGGCCTCCTCACAGCCCCTAGGGCTCCTGACCCCCCCCAGCTCCACACTTCAGGTTCCAGTCTTGTCCCACCTTCCCCCTCCCCCCATCCTATCCACCGCTCAGCCTCCCCAGCACCTCTGATCCAGTGCTTCCGGCCTTCTTCCAGTCTTGCCCTACCCCCCCCCCCCCCCCCCCCCCCGCTCTCAGTCCCCTCTCAGACCCCCCGGTCCTGACCTCCCCCATCCTCCCACCGCCCATAACCCCCACCCCCATCTCCCCCCTGTTGCCCCCATCCCCATCCCCCCACTCCCCAATACCTGGGCCACCCGCTGAGAGGCCGCAATTCCAACGTCATGGCTCAGCCCCTTCCCCTAACCCTACCACCCCCCCCCCCCTCCCCGAGGTGGTACAGCACCGACCACTCGGTCGAAGCCTTCTCGGCCCTATGGCTACACCCAGCAAAGCAGCCCCATCCTGCGTCAGCGGGGGGGTGTGGCCGCAGCACGGTATTTGTACGCTTATCTCTCCCAGGCAGGCATCGACGCGGGGGGGGGTGGGGAGGGCGTACAAAGCACCCAGGGCTTCCTGGTCGTGGTGCAGCTCCAGACGGGAACGCTTTAATGGTTATTGCAGAGAGGTGACAGCACCGAGCAGCCTTTTTGTGCTCTGCACGGGCAGCGCTGGGGACTGATGGTTTCTTTCTGAGCCCGTCCTGCTGCACGGCCCCGCTCACTGCACACTCCGTGCTGGTTCCCTTCACGAGGCAGAAAACCTCACCGTCTCTGTTCCAACAGGCTGATGTGCAAGCAGGCCAGGTGCTGCTCTGCAGGCTGGCCAGGCAGTTTGCATGAAGGAGAGTTGTTAGTGTGCACAGCAATGTGTGCAAGCCGGTCCCACGGAGCTGTGCTGGGACACAGCAGCAGGGCTCTGCCCCTGGCCCTGCAGGGAGCACCCTTAACTCCGTGCTGCAGCACTGCCCAGCAGTCCCTGGCACTTCCAAGGGCACATTTTCTGCTCCCAGGGCAATGCTGCTTCCAGTCCCAGGTGGTGAGCTGTACTGTTCTGCCCTGCTCCTTCCTGGGGTCTGTGACACTGAAAGGAGAGTATCCCTGAGCCCCCGGGGGTCACTCACAGTGGGCAGAGTGCTGCCATACACTGTCCGTGGGGACGAGGCTCTCCCTGTCCTCGCCACCTCCCAGTTCCCTGTCCCAGTCCCACTCCAGCTGGCACTGCACTGCTCCCATCCCTGCTGACCCCCAGCACTCTCTCCCAGTCCGGGCCTCACCTGGGATCAGGTGCAGTGTGCTTTGCTCTCATAAACAGAGAGAAGCTTCTGAATGAGGAATGTTTTATCCATCCCCTCCTGTAACAGCAGAGACACTGCAGTGAGCAGCCATGCAGGACGTGCTCTTGCCAAAGCCACTGGGGCTGGGGACAGAACACACACAGCTCACACACATTGTGAATCTGCTCCTCCAGCAGGCGGATGATCCGGCGCTGGCCCCTCACCACCTGGATGATGAAGTAGATGGCAGCTCTGCAATGACAGATGTGAAGGGACAGTGCCACTGAGGCCACAGCAGCAGCAGGGAGAAAGGTGTGTGCAGGGTTCAGCCTCATACTCACAGCACCAACCCGGAGAGGAAGAACAAGAAGAAGGTGTTCTCCACCACGTACTGCTGGATCCAACTGAGCCAGGTGATGTTGGGGATGGACACCTCCAGCAGCTCCACCCAGACATTCAATGCTTTATGGATGGTTTGCAGTCCCCGGAAGGGGCCACAGGTTTCTGATGGCTTCACCCTGAGTGGGCAGAGCGAGTCAGTGGGATGCTGCTTTGGAGGTGGACTGCTGGGCACAGGGCAGTGACTGGGCACTGCCCCTGGTGTAAGGCACTGCCCTTGCTTTTGTTTACAGCACTGCAAGGGCTGGGCCCCAGCAACTGGGCTTGGGTCTCATCCCATTGCTCTGTAGCTGGGAGCATCTGGGAACAGCAGGAAGAAGGAGGCATGCTCCAAAGGCTGCAGTGCCCTCGGCAATGACTACCATTCCCCTGACCTGGACAGTGCCCACAGCTGGGAATTGCATTTCCCACATCTTGTAGCCCATGCCCTAGCCCCTTGGCAGCCAGTGGCTCTGTGCCCACAAGTACTCACGACCAGATGGTGTAAAAGACAAAGATCGCTGTGCCCAAGAAGGATGGGAAGAAGAGGAGCGTGATGAACACAGTACTCATATGAGACGCTTGCCAGGGCTTGCTAGGGGACTGGCAGTTGTGCATCAGGCTGGTCTGCAGGCAAGGAGCAGCACATTGTCACCTCCCTCAATGTGACCCCAGGGATGAGAGCAGGCAGCTGCGCTCCCCCACATCCCCATCCCATCCATCAGCTGGGAGCTGAGACCTGGGGGACCCCAGCAGCATCTCTGCTCCCCTGCACGGAGGGCACTGCACTCAGGCAGAGGCAATCACACCTTTTTGATGTAGAAGAGCAGCAGCAGCTTCAACACCTGCACTGCTGGCAGAAGTGGTGCGAAGAGAACACCCAGCCTGAGAAAGAGAGGGAGAGGCTGAGTGGCACAGGGGGGTAATCTGGGGCTCAGGAGCGCCAGGACAGCAGTGCCAGCTGCACTCAGTCTTTTGCAAAGCCAAGAGCAAGCACACAATGTCCTGTGCCAGGCTGGCAGCACAGCCTGTGCTCAGTGGCTCATCCTGCACGTCAGGGTTGGCATCAGGTCAGATGGGTGAGGTTTCACTGACCCCTGGTGGATTTACAGCCTCTGCAGCTGCCCACACCAGGACCTGCCGGGTGTCACAAGGCAGGGCAGATACCAGCGAGCACCACGAGCGCTGGCTGTGCCTGGGGTTGGAGATGTCTCACCATGTCAGGGTCTGCCCATAGATCAGCTCCAGCACATTTCGGGCAATGTCAAACTTAGGCCTCTGTGTTTTCTTCAGCTTTTTCTCCAGGATCAGCCTGGGGAGTGAGAGAAGCTCTGCTGATGGATGCTGGGCACCCGACCCTCACCCCAGGGAGGCCACAGAGTCTCTGTGTGCTAGGGCAGTCACAATAAAAGGAACAGGGAGCATGGAGCCATGCTGGTGGGCCCGACTGGGGCACATTACCTCCAGAGCAGCTCCCCAAAGCCAGTGTCCAGCAGGGTGAATATGAAGTCCATCATCACAAAGCGATACAGGTCCTGCCCCACGCATGTCTCCCAGCACTGGGGATACAAGCGTGGTAGTGTAGGGTGGACAGTGCAGCTGCTCGCCCCTATGGCTCCTCATGGGGAGTGAAGGGTAAAGGACCCCTTCCTCCCTTGTATCCCTTCTCCAATTTGGGGTGCCTCAGCTCAGCTGCCCTCCCTCCTTTCCCTACCACAGGAGCCAACAAGTGCTGCCCAGCAGAGCCCCTGCTGCCAGACCCCTGCCCACACCACTGCCCCAGCTCTGCTTTGCACTCCCCAGGCCAGGGGCAGCACAGGGCACATCCCCATCCTGCCCTGCTCAGCCCTGGACTGTCAGTTCACACCAACCTCATTGGCAGAGCAGACTGCTCTGCGGGTGAGCCACTGGTAGCAGAGCAAGCCGAGGACTGACATCTTCAGCAGGAGGTTCCTGGGGAGCAAAAGCAAGGATGGGAGCCCCTCGGCAAGGCTGAGCCCCAAGGATGGGGAGCACATCAAACTTGGGGTGCAGAAGGCTCCCCACCCTACCTGCAGATGGCCACATAGACCTCTGCTCCTGGAGAATCCTGCTTCTCCCACGCTCCCAGCAGATTGTAGAAGTGGGGCATCAGCATGTTGAGGAATGACACGATGAGCGGCAGGGCCAGCAAGATGACCTCCTGCTGCCATGCACTGCCTGCTGCAGCTCCCTGCTCCTGCTGCACCTGGTGAGCAGTGCCTGGCTCAGCATGGCTGCCTGACTCCTGGTGCCTGCCATGGGCTCAGCCCCACTGCTCCCAGCAATAAGTGCACTACTGTCAGCAAGAGGGAGGTGCAATGGGGCTGCCATCACTACTCTTTTTCCCCTGGTGCTGTGCTTACCATGTGCATGTGCTCTGAGAAGTAGTACACGGCCACTGCACAGCCCAGCACCGTGCCCAGTGATAGGAGCCAGGTGAGCAGGAGCACAGCCACGCGTCGCCACCGCTGGGGGAGGCTCAGGGGGCTGGAGCGCAACCGCTGCTCTGCCAGCAGCTCCTGGAAAACAGCACAACAGCCACAGGGGCTGAGAACATAAGCTGGGTCTGCATCTAAAGCAAGGATTTATCCTGCCCACTGGGGTGGGACCTGGAGGGACGCAGTACAGTGGTGCAGCACAGGGTTGGTGTGCACAGAGCACCGCAACCCCACTCCTCACCTTCAGCTGAGTGCAGATATTCTCACTCTGCAGCTTCACCGAGCGCTTCTGCACCACCTTGAAGTCCCAGGCACAGAAGACTTTGATGGCCAGGTCCCCCGTGGAGCTGCCCACGCGATAGCTCTTCACAAGGGAGCGGTACATGCTGCAGGAGGTGACAGGGCAGTCAGGGCAGCAGTGCTGGGCAGCCAGGCAGTGCCGGCAGTGCTGCTCACCTGTACAACAGCAGGACACAAGTGGCAAAGAAGGAGGCCCCAATGGTGCACATGTAGGCCAGTGGCATGTTGTACGGGAGTGGGACGCCTATGGGGGAGCCTGCATTGCCACTGGGGCTGGAGGCAGAGGGGTCGTTCAGGGTGATGTTGCTGTAGTAGCCGTAGTACAGCAATGAGTGAGTGAAGGAGCCCTGTGGGGAAATGCACAACGGCACGTGTGGTGACCACACTGCTGCCAGCAGCACTCTGATAGCATGGTACGGGGTCAGCATCAGCCTGTATGGCATAGTGCCCCAGGCAGGGGCAGCACTGGGGAGCACGGGGCTCCACCCCTGCAAGAGCAGGGATGGTGGCATCCCCACGGCACGAGATGCAGGGATCAGGCCGAGAGGCTCTCAAGCAGCAGGGCACTGGCGCTGTAGCACTTACTGCTCCGGTGAAGAGCTCGAGGCCAGTGAAGGGATGGAGGCCAACCACAGCAGGGGGATAAGCAGCCTGCAGGGCCACCACAAAAACCAAGAGGAGGAGGAAGGAGAAGATGTTGAACATGAGGAGCGTCTTGAGGAAGAGGAAGTAGGAGAGGACGCTGGAGCCAAAGCGGCCACTGATCTGCTTCAGAGCGTAGTGCCAGGGCTGTGCGGCGTGGACCAGTGCCAGGAGCCTGTACCAGAGCAGCCAGCAGCCCTGGGGAGGGTGGGGACACAGTGAGGGCACCCCACAGCTGTACAGCCCCCATCACCACCTGCTCCAGCCACTACACCGCACACTTACAAGCACAATGCAGTCCTGGCACCGTGCACAGGGAGACGCCGTGTCTGCAGAGTGGATGCGCAGCCCTGGGGTGCTCTTTTTCTGACTTAGCTGCCTCCTACCCAGCATAGGGGGCATTAGGGGCAGCACAGGCAGGGTGGGGAGCCCGGCCCAGGGGGCAGGCACCTACCGGAGACTGCGCTTCTCCTCCAGGCTGAGTGGCACTGCCAGCAGCATTTGGCTGCGCTGTGCAGGTGAGAGGCTCATCAGCTCCTTTGCCAGCTGGCTCCGCTTGTCTGGGGGCACAGGGGCTCAGTGGGACGTGTCCAGCAAGAGACACTGCGCCCATCCTGAGCCCTGCTCCAGGGGAACGCTCACCTGCCAGCGTGGCGTGGGCTGGGTCGTTCTCCAGGTCGTACCGACGCAGGCTGGGCCGTGCTGTGTGGCTGAGCTGCTGCAGGGATGGACGGCTGCTCCGGCGCCGCAGCCGCGCCGTGCGGTTGTAGTACTGAGAGATAATGGCCCCACGGCTGCGACCTGAGGTGGGAGTGGGGCACCAGGAGGGGAGGCTGTGGGGAGAGCTCCTGGAGGGGCTCACAGCATGGCACAGCCCAGGCAGGAGGGGCAGAGGAGTGGCACGAGGAGGGGGTGGCACTCACCGATGGTGCGGCTGGGCATGTTGGCCAGGATGCGCAGGGTGGTGGCGTAGCCAGGGTGCTGCTCATCCTGCTCGGGCTCCAGCCTGGTAGTGACCCAGGGGTCTGGGGGAACCAGGAGAGCTGGGGGCCCTGGGGAGGAGAAGCAGGATGTGGGGTAAGAGCTGAGGTGTACAGGACTGTCCCCATCCCACGCTGCTGCAGCTCTGTGCTGTACCTCTGCCTCTCTCCTGCAGCTCCATTTCTATTGCCCCTGCCACCAAGCTGCTCTGCTCCTCGATGAGCTGGCGGAAGGAGCTGTGCAGGGCTCCCTCGTTGTCCGGGCTTGGCTCCTGACTGTAAGGGCACAAAGCTGAAGCCCCTATTTGGCCGTGGGGGGTGGGCGACGGTGCTCCGGGACAGCCCCGGGTCTGGCAGTGCTGACCACAGTTCTCGGGTTGCACTCACCCATTGCTCTCAGTGGTCTCAGGGACTTGGAGAGCGAAGGCAGGTGGTTGGGACATCCTAAGGGATCACCGCGGGGTCTCCCGGACGCTGACTGTACAGCAAACAACCCCATCAGCCCCACGTCCCACCCGCCCGTGGCACGGAACCGTGGCTGAGGATCCGTGGGGGTCCGTCGGGTCCCTGCCGGTCCCAGGGGGTGCGTGGCCCGGCGCTGCGCGAGCTCGAGAGAGACAGGAAGGAAGGGAGGGAGGGAGGAGCGCGCACGGAAGGATGCGGGGCTGCTGCTCG
The DNA here is from genome assembly GCF_038088225.1 of Cyrtonyx montezumae. NCBI lineage: Eukaryota > Metazoa > Chordata > Aves > Galliformes > Odontophoridae > Cyrtonyx > Cyrtonyx montezumae. The sequence continues at coordinate 4,336,252 of NW_027071925.1, forward strand.
TCGAGGCGCGGCCACCGGGGGCCGAGAGCACAGGGCCGGAGCACGGAGCTCTCTCCCCTCCCCACGGTTCCCGGCCGCCGCCACTGACGGCCCTATGGAGCTGAGCGCCGTCCCCATCCTCATCCTCATCCTCATCCCCGTCCCCTACCCGCCCCGTACGGACAAAGGCTACGGGCAGGAGGCGGCCCGGGGCCACGACCCGCCGCGCTCCCCCAGCACCCACGGCAGCGCACCCGGTTCCAGCGGCCGCCGCAGACGCGTCCGGAGCTCCACGCGACGTCCCGGGGCAGCGGGCACAGCGGCGTCTCGCGTGGGCGCCTCCCGCTGCCAGGCACGGGGCGGCAGCGAGCGGAGCGGGGCAGGGCCGCGCCGTCGGGGCAGTCACGCAAACCGCACCCGTGGGCGCGAGGCCGGGTCTCGCCGCGGCACAGGGCACGCCGGGAGGTCACGAGGAACAGGGTCCACGCGGTGCCCGCCCCACGCAGGGGCTCGGAGCCCCCCGCGAGGCGCACCGCACACAGCCCACGCCGCGGGACACACACGCACCGCCGCGCCGGCGCCGGTCCCCTCGGAGCTCCTCCCAGCTCCGGCCGGGGCGGGGCGGGCCCAGCAGGTGGCGGCGGCGGCGGCGGCAGCGCCCGGCCCGGCCCTCCCGGGGCGGTGCCGCGCAGGAGCGGCCGTAGCGCGGCGGCAGCGGAGCGATGGAGGGCGGCGGTGCGTACGGGGCGGCCAAAGCCGGCGGTGCGTTCGACCCAGTGCGCTTCGTGCGGCAGCCGCAGGTCCTGGCCCGCATCGCCAGCGCGGTGAGTGCGGCCGGGCCGGCCCTGCAGTGCCGCGTGCTGCGCCGTGCGGCCCGGCCTGCCCTTCTCTTTCCCCTCCCCCCTGCCTCCGAGCCCCGGTCCGGCTCCGCTCTCCCTTTCCCTTCCAGTCCTCCCTTCCTTCCTTCCTTCCCCCCGCGCCCGGCCGTAGTCACGAGGTGCTCGGTTGAGCCCGGGGCGGTGCAGCCCCCGACGGGGCCCCCGCTGCTCCGGGGCCGCCCCGTGACGCCGCCGCCCCGCAGGTGTTCGCGCTGATCGTGTTCGCCTGCCTGGTCGGGGAGGGCTACATCAACTCGAGCACCTCCTCGCAGCTCTTCTGCGTCTTTAACCGCAACGAGGACGCCTGTCGCTACGGCATCGGCATCGGCGTGCTCGCCTTCCTAGCCTGCATCTTCTTCTTCATGGTGGACGTCTATTTCCCGCAGATCAGCAACGCCACCGACCGCAAATACCTGGTGCTGGCCGACCTCGGCTTCTCGGGTACGGCCTGGGCCGGGCTCCCGACAATGGCCGTCCCATGACGTGGCTGCGCGGTGCCTGGCGCAGGGAGCTGCTGCTGGCACGGTGCCTGCAGGCCACGTGCTGCGAGTCCCGGGGAGCTGCAGGGCACCGGGAGCGGCAGGATGCGGCCCTCACGCCCACTTCCCACCCCCCCCTCACCCCCCCGGCAGGGCTCTGGACCTTCCTCTGGTTCGTCGGCTTCTGCTTCCTGACCAACCAGTGGGCCTGGACGCACACTGAGGACGTGCACATCGTGGCCGACTCGGCGCGTGCTGCCATCACCTTCAGCTTCTTCTCCATCTTCTCATGGGTGAGTGCTGGGGGGGCCCCGCGGGGCTCTTCAGCTTAGCGCCGGGCCCTGACGGGCTCCGCCTTCCGCAGGGCCTCCTGATTGCCTTCGCCTACAAGAGGTATAAGATGGGGGTGGAGGACTTTGCGCACAGCTACGTCGACCCCTCGCCGGAGGTCTCCACGCCGTACTCCAGTTACCCCAACATCAGCCACGACAGCTACCAGCAGCCGCCCTTCACCCAGACTGCGGATGCCTCCGAGGGCTACCAGCCACCGCCGGTGTACTGAGCCCTGGCCCGCAGGGGTGGCTGTACAAGTGCAATTTTCTCTCGTGGGGTGGGAAGGGAGGGACCTATAACTTGAACGGGGAAGGGGGCAGGAGGGTGACGGTTGCTTTGTGTGAAGACCACTGGTGTTGGGTGGGTGCTGGGGGGGAGGGCAGGGCCTGGTGCCCATGGTGGGGCCGTGTGCTCCTCGCTGTGAAGCAGTGATGGCTGCAGGACCCGCTGTGCACAGCCAGCTCCTCCTGGGGCTGGGGTTTGTGCGCAGGGGTTGCTGAGCCCCAGCCCTGCTGCCGTGGGAGCAGTGGTGAGCACCCCCTGTCCCTTCCTGGTGCTGCTGCCTTGGCCAGCTCTGCTGGCTGCAGTCCCCAGGTGCCACCTTTCACTGCTGTAGCATCTGTCCCAGCACAGCTGCATGGTGCAGTCCAGCTCCTGCCTGCCACTGGATTTGCGTGCCTTCCTCCCCTCCCTCAGCTGCTGCTGGCTGAGCTTGATGCCAAAGCCTCATCTGAATACGCACCCTTGTGCTGTGCCTTCCCCAGAGCCTGCAGGGGAGCAGCTGGCACTCACACAATGGCTTGGGATCCGTGGGAGTGGTGTGTGCTGGGCTTACTGCAGGGCAGTGGCCCCGTTCTTGTCACAGCTCCGTTGCCCCAGAGCACCTCCCTGCCAACTGCAGGCCCTGAGCCTGCCTCCCACTGAACCTGTGGGGGTCTCCCCATGCCGTGCTCACTGCTGCCCGAGCTGTGCCCTGCTCAGTCCCCGGGCCGGGTGCTGTGCTGTGCCTTTCCATGGGCCCCTGGCTTGTCTCAGGTTGTGTGCTGCTGTGCCTGCTGTGAAGCTGTTCCCAGCAGCAGTGTGAGGTATGTGAGCTGTAGCTGCTGGGGCCGATATTCAACTATGCCTTTGTCACTGTAGAGATGGAATAAACTTTTTCACCTAGCCACCACCTGAGTTTCTTCTCTGAAGGACTGGGTTCGTCCCCTTTGCTGAGTGGTGGGGGAGCTCCGGGGGGGCTGTGGAGCTGGTGCCTGTTGTGCTATCAACAAGTTCACGCCAGTGCCTATTTTTAGCAAGGCCTCCTGCTCCTCTGGGCAGCCTGAGCAACATCAGCACCGTGTGATCAGCACGCGCTGCTGCCACTTTGAGACCGGGAAAGCTGTACACCAGACTGCTCTGATAAGACACAGGCAATTTCATTGTTATTTATTAATTTAGAATACAAACACTACTACCTGTCCCCCATCCCTAAGGGGAAAGCCCAGGCCTGGCAGTGTGAACACCATAGCTGTATCTGCTTTAGTTAACGCTGAGAAGTGAGGTTTCAGATGGCAGCTGCCTCCTCCTCACCAGAGCAGTAAACAAGTGCTGGAGAGGGGACTGCATTTGGGAGTTTGACCAAAGCCCAACCAGAACAAGAGCTACTGCCCAGAGCTCAAGGAGTCTGACGAGAAAAAGCACTTTTACAAGAAGGTAAAATTCCTTGCAGAAGCTGTCATGCAAGGGGAGAGGATTCTTCAGGTGTTACAAGAGTTCTTGGAAGGCTGAGGAGGAAGCAGGACATATGACTATAGCTGAGAACCATCCACTCAAAGGAAAGACCCATTTCCAGGTAGCTGGATCTTCACAGGAATGGTAGCCCTGCTCTCTACAGTTTAAGTCCTGATCCCCAAACCTCCTATAGGTCGCTAAGCCTGTGAAGTGGCTGCACCAAACTTGAACTTGTGCAGAAAACCCTTTTTCATATCAAAGCTAAGAATGAGCCTAGGAGTCAGGCTGACAAGTCAACCCTTCCTTCTCCCCTCCTCCACTTAAAAACAAACAAATAAACCCCAACATATATTTACAAGAAATTTAACAGCAAGCTAATTGGCTATACACGACTGTTGAGACTGCTGAGGGCCAGGCTGCTGCTATGTGTCAGCTGAAGTTGTGCCACTGTTCTACTGCAGGTGAAGGCACATCTGCTCAGGCTGTACTAAAAAGGAAGTGGCTTCAGGAAGCCAAGTTACTGAATATTGTTGTAAGAGAACCAGAATTTAGCAACAGCACATGAGGGAGAAATGGCCGTTTGCAGGCAAGTGACCTGGCTACCAGTGGTGAGTCTGAACATGTGCCAGGAGCAGGAGAGCAGACCAGAAGAACGGCAAGTTGTCAGCGCCCCACAGCCTGCTTTGTTGTGGCAGCCTTCCAGTACCTGCTTGTATGGCAGCATCAGTAATAAAACCTCTTTTCCATGTTCTGGGAAAGTAACTTCCTTTTAGTCAGACTGTTTTCAGCTCCCCCTGGCATCAGGTCCAGCTGATTGCCCTCCTTCCTGGCATCTGGAGAGAGGAACAGCAGCTTGGTTTGGCAGGTAGAGCTATGGCATTTTACAGTTCTGTTAAAAGCAGGAGGAGCCAGATCTGAAGTCCACAAGCTGTAATATTTAGTTTCTTTCCTCATATCAACCCCTCCACGTGCTGCAGCACAGTAGTCAAGAAGCAAAGATCTTCCGTGAGGCTGCCATATCCAGCTGCTTCACTCCCATGGGAACATTCTCCTTGTTTTCCAACCCTAGCTGCTGAGGCCACTTCTGGAAGTAGCAAGCTCGGCACACAGAGTGGTACTTATCTGCTCCTCCAATCACTTCCACCTGTCAAGGAAATCATTAGAGTGACTCTATAGAGATCAGTTCACCTGAGAAGATCCCTTCTAGACTAGCACAGCTGGCGAGGTGAAGCTGCTGAAGTGGTTTCTGTTCCAAGGGAACTCACCTCCCTCTCTGCTCCCAGCCTCTTTGTGTAGGAGGCCTCTCGGTAGCACTCCATGCACACAGCATTCAGCTTCACCACGCTCTCAGCCAGCGGGACCAGGTTCAGGATGCTCCCAAAAGCCTGCACCAAGACAGAGGCTGTGCTGTTGGTTGAGTTTCATGAGGTCCCCAGTGCAGCTACTGTGCTAAAACTAAAGTGTTTTACCTTTCTTTGGAAAGTCCCATCAAGAGCAGCAACAATGATGGTTTTCCCAGTGTTGGCCATCGACTCACAGAACTCCACAATGTCTGGGAACTAGAGGAGGTACAGAAACAGCAGCTTCAGGAGGAAGAAGAGGCAGTGCTCTGCTCCAGATCTAGCAGTACACAACCCCAGGCCCTACTCTGGCCCCACACTTACAAACTGCCCCTCGTCAATGCCAATGACTGCAGAACCCAATGCCTCCTGGTACACATCCTTGAGGACGCAGGCGGGGCGAGCCTCCATGGTGTTCCTGGGGGGAGGGGAAGGACAGGGTGAGGCAGGCAGCCTGGCTGCAGGCCCATGGGCACAGGTCCTCCTGCCCACAGCTCACCTATCATGTGTGGAGACGCCGGCAGTGCAGTAGCGCGTGTCCTTGGCGTACTTCACCAGCAGACACCGGTACTGAGCGAGCTGGAAGCGCCGCACCCGCCGCATGAGCTCTGTGCTGTAAGAGCAGGAGTCAGCAGACCCAGTACCGCCTGCTCCAGCCCAGCCCAGCCCAGCCCGTCCCGCCTTACCTCTTCCCAGAGAACATGGGCCCGAAGATCACCTGGAGGCAGAGCCACACGGTCAGTGGTGAGGGCGTGGGGCCTCCATCGCCCCAGAGCAGCACCTCGGGTCCCACCCGTTACCGGCACGGCCTCAACACCCCTCCCGGCCCCGCGTTACAGGTTTCACGCGGCACGGCCCCAGCCGTGGGACTCAGCATCCCCTCAGAGCCGGTGCGGCTCCACCAATCCCAGCTCCTCCCGCACCCAGCGGCCCCGTCCCGGCCGGTACCTGGATCTGCCCGCGCGGGCGGTTGGGTGAGCCGGGGTGCACACCGGGCACGGTCAGACAGTTCATGTTGGCGCCGCTTCCCCCGCACGGACCGCCGGACGGACTAACGAACGGACCGCCCGCCTCACGGCTCGCGCGCCGCCGCGCTACGTCCAATCAGCGGCAGCCTCCCGCCCACGGACCTCCGGCGCCAGCCAATCCGAGCAGAGTTACCCCCGCAGCGCCGACCAATCCGAGCGCAGGCGGGAGAATTTTCATTTCTTGCCGTTCTCCCGCGGAGCGCTCCGCTTTCCCGGCGTGCACCGCGTGGCGCTCTGACGTCATCACCGCGGCCGCGGGGTCAGCGGCCTCGGCCCGGCCCGGCCCGGCCCAGTGCCCCGAGCCGGCCCGGCCGCCAGCGGCAGTGGGGCCGGGTGGTGGAGGAGGCCATGGGGCGGTGGCAGGACATGGCTCTGGAGGTGCGGGTCCTGCCCGGGCTGAGGCACGCTCCGGTACCCCGGGTCTGGCCGCCCTCCGCGCAGCCCCGCGTCCGTGTGCCCGCAGGAGCTGGAGGAGCAGTACTCGCCCAGCCGCTGGTCCCGGCGCATGGACAGCGAGAGCGTCATCCAGGCCCACGTCGATGTGATGACTGCAGGTGGGAGTGAGCTCTGCGGGAGGGGTGGGGGGAGTGGGGTCAGGGCCGGCCCCGGCCCCGGCCCCGGCCCCGGCCCCGGCCCCGGCCCCGGCCTCGTTCTGCAGCGCTTAGCACGGAGCTGTGGTGCTGTGTGCAGCCTGGGGGCTGATTCTCCCCTGGCCCTGCAGGAACACAGAGAGCTCAGGCTGCTGCACGGACCTTGCTGGACGTTCCCTATGGAGATGGGGATGGGGAAAAGCTTGACGTTTATTTTCCTGCGGACTCTTCTGAAAGTAGGTGATGGGCACGGTGGCTGAGGGGCTGGGATCATGCCTGTGTGCTTACCCATGCTGTGCTGTGCAGCCTTCCCAGTCTTTGTCTACATCCATGGCGGATACTGGCAGGACTTGAGGTAAGAGAGACTTCTGATACAGACAGACTCCCTTGAGAAGGGAGCTCCCAGGCCTCCTTTACATCTTCCTTTTCCAGAGAACAACACTAAACCCAGGCTTTGGTGTCCTGGACCCAGCAGCCATCCCTGCCAGCCCAATGGGGACACTTGTCCCCTGGAGCTCAGCAGCTTCTCTCTCCCCTCCCAGTAAGGACACATCGGGTTTCGCAGCCCCTGTACTGCTGTCTCAGGGCATTGCAGTTGTGGCCTTGGGTTACGACATCGCTCCCAAAGGTAGGCAGGGCCCAGCGGGGTTGTGACTTCCCCTGATGGCCTGGTGCCCACCTGGCTCTGCACTCTGCCCAGGCCACATGGATGCGATGGTGCTCCAGGTGCGGCGCAGTCTTGCCTTCCTGGTGAAGCAGTATCACAAGATCAGGTGGGCAGTGCCCGGTGTCCCTGTCCCCTCTGCCAGTAGCCTCTACTGCTTCTGTCTGGTCTTTCAGGCATATTGTGACCCTGTTGCTACTTGGGTGGTTTAGTCTATGGGGGTGGCTGTGACAGAAGCAGGATGGGGTGGGCAAGCCCTGAGTTACAATAAAGACCTCAGTGCTTCAGTGCAGCACCACTGTCTACACTCCCTTGTCATTGTACAAGGGCTCAGTTGATGGACTGGGAAATGTGGCCAGGCTGTGGCCCTTGGGACACTGCAACTGGGTTGTCCCCAGGCAGCACATTCTGTGCTGTTTCTTCACGCATTTGCTTATGGCTTCTTCTTTCTAGGGGTATTTACTTGTGTGGACACTCAGCAGGGGCTCACTTGGCAGCCATGGTCTTGTCCACGGATTGGACAGAATTTGGAGTGGTTCCAGATATCAGAGGTACAGGTTCCAGGTATTAGAGATACCCCTAGAGACCTCTGCTCAGCACCAGTGGGCTGCCCCAGAGTATCTCCTGCTTTCCTGTTCTGCAGTCTGTAAGTCTGATCACTTGCTGATCCAGCTGGCTGCAGCTTGCAGGTGCTGGGAGAACAATAATCTGAGCTGCTGATGCAGCTCAGGATCCTTCCTCTATCCCTCTAGAGTCATGGGGACTTGGGCATGAGGAGGCCTGAACTTCAGGGCCACTCACTGACCACGTGTGTGTTTGCAGGAGCTGTTCTAGTGAGTGGTGTGTATGATCTGGAGCCCCTTCTGCACACCTACGTGAATGATGCACTGAACATGAGCCTGTGAGTCTGTCTGCTGTAGGGACAGCATGTAGAAAAGGGCATGGGCAGCTTGTGAGCATATGTGGCTTTGGACAGCTCAGCCTGTGGTCAAACACAAGCAGCTTTGTGGCCTGCTCTGCCCATGCCTGCAAGCCCTGCACCCTCTGCCTTGCTGGTGCATGCTGCTGAGGGCATGGGGGTGCACACAGGCACACACTGGCTGTTACTGCAGTGTCTCCTCCCCAGGGAAGTGGCCCAGGGGAACAGTCCCATCCTGTCTGTCAAACAAGCAGTGCCTTTGGCTGTGTCCTGTGAGGTTCTTGTGGCTGTGGCCCAGCATGACTCCCCGGAGTTCCGTAGGCAGTCACAGGAATACTGCCAGGTGAGCTATGCAGGGATGCTGTGTGGACTGCCCTACTTATACCTCATCTGCAAACCCTAAAGTGAAGGGGGATTTGGCTTGGAGGCTTTTGGGCTGGCAACGTGGAGCTGCAAAGATGAGAGCAGGGCTGGCTGCTCTGCTGTACTGCCTCATGCTTTGGGAAGGTTCCTCTTCTTGCCATTGGGCCCAGCTCTTTCTTCCTGTCAGCTCTGGCAATGAAGAGCTCATGTGCTGTATCAGAGTGGTATTTCTGCAGCTCATGCTGTGTTCTGGGGCCCAGCTGGGTCCCCACTGCCATTGCTGATCTGCCCGCAGGCTCTGCGCTCGGCTGGTTGGTCTGTCTCTCTGTTGGATCTTGCCAGCGTGGATCACTTTGACATCATTGAGAAGTTGTCAGAGGAAACCTATGTCCTCACACAGGTAAGGGGAGGAGCCCATCTCCTGCAGCCATCTTTTGCTGTCCCGTGTACAGCTCAGATGTGCCAGGCTGGGAGGCACGGCAGTCGCAGTGGGTGTTTCCCCCAGCGTGAGGCGCTGTGGGGCCAGGCACCGTTCACAGCGCTTGATTCTTCTTCTCAGGTGATTCTGAACATGATTGCAAGAGCTTGATGACATGCTGGAACAAACTGAAGATGCAAATCGCAGCCCTGTGCAATGACAAGCAGCCTTCATGCACCCTGCCCTGTGCTTGTCCCTGTTTCCTCTTTCCCTGTGCCCATGTGGCACAGGGCAGTTGCTGCCCCAAAACACTGTTCTCTGTTCTGTAAGGGGCAGAGGAGCCTCCAGTGCTCCTCCCAGCCTGCCAGCAGCAGGCCCTCGCAGCAGGAAAGCTCTACTTAGCACAGGTGAGTGTCAGTGATGATGTTCCTTCATTGAGTTCCTGTGCTTTGTGGATGTTCTCAGAGCTGGACCATCAGCAGTGTGCAGGGCTGCCTGCCTGCCATGGGTCTGTCTGGTGACTGGATGCAGAAGTTTATTCCTTGGAGCTGCTTATTGCCAACACAAAATAAAATAGGAATAAGTGCTGCCTGGCTGGAAATCTTCTTGGGAACATGTAGCTGTGCTCAGCTATTGTGCTCAGCTGCTGCACAGTAAAGCTGTGGAGCCTGGGTCCTGAGGAGGGCAGTCTGTGGCAGGCAGTAGGGAGCACACTGCTCTGATAACAGCCCAGTCCTTTGTGCACACAGGGCAGCAGGGGCTGCAGATACACCGTCACAGGGTGTAACAGGAGCCTTTTTAGGAGCTGCCTGTGGACGGGCAGAGCTGTGCTAGGGACAGCCCTGGTGAGGCAGGAGCTCTGCTGCTGGGAAGTAGCCCTGTTCCTGTGTCTGTGAGGCACCTGCATGTTCTCAGGAGCACTTCTGCTTTCACAGATGCCTCCAGGCCTTGGCAGCATCCCTGCTGCAGAGTAAAGGGAGGAGCATCTTTGGGGGGAAAAAAACATTGTGTTGCCAAAACGTGTTTATTTAAATCCCAAATGCCTCATTAGAGCAGTAAGAACTGTGCTGAGCACAGCAGACTGCAGAAAACTCTTCCAGCCCTGCTGTTCCTGTGCAGCACAACCCAGAGGTCCTGGACACTGCTCGTCCTGCTTTGGCTTTGTGGTGTGGGCCGTGGCAGCCCCAGCTGCCGTGGGCTGAGGACTGGAGTGCTTGGGATAGCATTTGCTGGATGGGAATCAGCCTTGGCTGGGCCAGGCTGGTGGTGTGAGCTGTGGGCATGTTTGGGAAGGAACTTGCCTCAGGAGGTGTGGTGCTCCTTTGGGAAGCTGTGAACTGCAGTCTCCCTAGGGTTGGGTTTGCACACTGGCTTGCAGGGGTGGAGATGGTGCTGCAGCTGGTTGGGAACATGCCTGAAGAACGCAGTGGGAGGTCCCAGCTCCTTTGCCAACAGCTGCCTCAGCCCACATGCCTGCCTTCAGCAGCCCAGCAAGGATGGCCCTCCCACGGGGCTGGAAGGAGGCATGCTCCCATCTCCACTCAGTGCCCCCCTGTGCTGCGAGGACTGGAGCCCCAGCCCTGGGCCAACTTCTCCTGGCACTTCCTGGCCACAAAGCCCAGCTTGTTCAGAGCAAGCTCTGTGTCATGGGCTGAGACATCGCAGTGCCAGACCGCGCGCACAGTGCGCTCTGACCAGGGGAACAGCAGGATGCTGACACTGCAGCCCATCTCAGCCAGCTCCTCCTCGCTCACTGCCTGCAGGTATGCACAGAGCTCTGCTGGGGACAGCCCCTTCACTTCCACCATCACGATGTTCGTCTCTACAGCCTCCAGGTTGACGGAGCAGAGGGGTGAGTTCAGCTCCCGGACACCTTGAGGAGGGTGTAGGCTGTGAGGCTGCCAGCCCAGTGCCCCAGGAGGAGGCTGCTCAGGCACTGCCTCCCATCCACAAGCACAGGACTGAGCTCTGCAGCCGTGCCCTGAGCCTGCAGGGGTGTGAGTTTATGCTGACTACACCGAATGTCCTGAGGGAGCCGAGTTACCTTGAGCAAAGCGACGGGCGTTGTGGTGGTCTCTGCGCAGTGTTTCCCCTGCGTGCTCCAGCCCGATGCGGGCAGCAGCTGCCAGCACTCCTGCCTGCCTCATGCCACCTCCCAGCAGCTTCCGCACCCGCCAGGCCTCTGCCACAAATGCTCGGCGTCCAGCAAGCACGGCCCCGGCCGGGGCACCCAGGCCCTGCAAACCCAGGAGGGGTGGTGGGAGCGCTGCCTGCAGCCTGAGCACCACTCCCGTGCCCCGGGCTCCCTGTGTGAGCTCACCTTGGAGAAGCACAGGGACACGGAGTCGCAGTGCTGGGCGATATGAGCCGGCTCCACGTCCTGAGCCACCGCTGCATTCATCAGCCGTGCTCCGTCCATGTGCACCCGCAGCCCATAGCGCTCAGCAAGCAGGCGAACCTGGGTGGGGGGCACAGCTGCTGTGAGCTGTGCTGTGCCACGAGGACCCCCCTGTCCTGCCCGTGGCTCCCACCTGCTGTAGGTAAGCGAGGGGCAGCACCCGGCCGCCCGCTGAGCTGTGCGTGTTCTCCAGGCAGATGAGCTCAGGGCGGGGGTGGTAACGGCTGCCATGGGCCTCACGGATGGCCAGCTCCAGCTGCTCCAGGTCCAAGGCACCGTCAGGCAGGTCTGGGAGCGCCTGCGAGTGGACCCCTGCAACCTGCATGGGCAGCAGAGCTGGAGGGGGGGGGGCTGCCCTTGTGTCTCTTGTCCCTCAGTCTTCAGTCCATCAGCCCCAGTCGTGGCTTGTGCGATGCTGTCACAGGCCCGGAGGGGACCTCCGTGCGGCCAGAGGAGGGCAGCAGCAAGCCGTCGTCCACCCCCAGGCGTCCCCCACTCACCCACCTGTGCGGCCCCGCCGTGCTCGTAGACGTGCAGGTGGGCCTGGGCGCCCAGCAGCAGCTGAGCCCCTCTGCGCTGGCAGTGGCACATCACTGTGGGGAGAGGGGAGTGAGCACAGTGTGTGTGTGTGTGTGTCAGGGGGGAGGGTGGGTGCCAGCCCCCAGCAGGAAGGAGTTTACTAATCTGCATTGGAAAGGATTGTGTCCCCAGAGTGGTGCTGCAGTGCTGCAGCTTTCAGGTGCATGGGGCTGAGTGTGATGCAGGGTCTGCACCTGGCAGAGGAGTGGGAGCTGCTGCTGCCCCAGTCCTCCCCTGGTACCGTTAGCGTGGGAATTATAGCAGCTTTTTGAGCAGGACCAGGATGCTCCCAGAGAGGAGTGGGAGTGCTTGTACCTTCTCCATCCCCTGCTGCAGGGCCATGAACCAGCCCCCATCTCAAGCCCTGGGATGCAGAGCAGGGAGAGCTGCACTGAGCACCGGGCACTCACCCGCAATGAGGTTTGCCATTGTGGCCGTGGGTACAAAAAGGGCGTCCTCCATCCCCAGGATCCTTGCAGCCAGCTGCTGCAGCTCTGCATAGAGGAGATGCACAGAACAGGGGTGGGAGAGAGGTCTGCTCCACAGCTCCACGTGCCCCACACACATCCCCTCCCCAGCACAGCCCCGCAGCTCTGGCTTGAGGAGTGTGACAGCACAGCGGGGGCTGCTGGCCCCACACTCACCATTGACCGTGGGGTCTTCGCCGTAGTCGTCGTCCCCCACGGGGGCCCGGGCCATGGCAGCCCGCATAGCGGCGCTGGGCTGCGTGACGGTGTCGCTGCGCAGATCCACCACGCGCTGCGGGGCCCTGCGGGGACAGCGAGTGGGGACGGGGTGATCCGTGCTGCCGCACCGGGACACGGACTTCGGGAAGGAGCAGCCCACCCGTGACATCCCCGCACCGCTGCGCCGTACCGGACCGCCACCAGGTCCAGCACAGGGAACGGCTCCCTCCCCTCCCCCCCTCGAGCGGGGCCGAGCCCGGCCGCGACCTCCGCACGCACCCGAGCGCCGCTCCGCCCCGCAGCGACCCCGCGCCGCCTCCGGTCCCGCTGTCCCCCGCCGTGGCCGCTCCGCAGCGGCGGAGCCCCACTCCGTGCAGCAGCGCCCGGCGGAGCGCCGCGCCCGCACCGCCCGCACCGCCCGCCGCCAGCATCGCCGGCACCGCGGGACCGCCCCGCCGCAAGGGCTCCCGGGGCGCGTAGTCCGCGACGGGACGGACCCCGACCCGTCTGCCCGCGGCCGTGCGCTGCCCCGCAGAGCGACAGCACGGCGAGCCCGCTCCGGGGTCCCCGTCCCGGCGCTCCCGTGGGCGGTACCGAGCGCAGTTGGTCGCCCCGAAAGGGTCCCGAGGCAGCCCGCACCTCTGCCCCGTCCCCGTTCGGGTATGGCTGTGCCGGGGCGGGTTGGGGCCGTGCTCTCGGCGTGACCCGGTCCCTCTGGCAGATCCCGGGGGCACAGGGCTGCCAGCCCCTGCCCGGCCACGCGCTGCGGCTCCGCACGCACACGGAGCGGAGCTTTCGACGGGGATGGCTGCTGTGCTGCTGACGGGAAAGGCACAGGGTGACCTTTGCTGATGGGAATCAGCTCCAGCTTCTGGCTGCATCTGCCCTGCAAACAGCTGACACGCGGCCCCGTGGCACTGCCGGGTACACGCGGCTCAGAGCAGTGCTGGTGTCAGCTCGCGGTGCTGCAGCGCTCAGCACTTTCTCCTGGCATCGGGGAGGGGGACCCGCGGGCATCTGGCTGCTGCCGTAACCCTTGTGGTGCACAACGGCATGGCAGCAAGACCTCCACCTGTCCCCATCGGGCAGAAGGCTGCGTGCCATGTGGGATGCTGTGCTGGACAGAGGTGTCCTGCAGGGCTCCGCACCTTCCAGCCGATGCCGGGGGTTGGGTGCAGGTGTCCACCCCTCTCCTGTGCCATGGTCCCCACTGTACTGCCCATGCTGCCTTCCTCCTCCATCGCCCAGCTCCAGGCCCTGCATTGGAGCCCCCACAGCCCCTGGCTCGCTGCAGCTGTCAGCCTGCCGATGAGTGAGCCATAAGCAGTCCTTCACGGAGACGTTTTTCACACGCAGGGCCACATGTTAACAGTTTTTCTTTATTTACTGCCTCCATTTCCTCTTTGTTCCAGGAACTTGTCCTCCAACTTCGAGCCGCTCATGATTAGGCAAAAAGGCCTCTAATCTCCCCGATCTGATTTACCGTCACTGAGAGCAGGCGCTTCCCGTTACTGGCCCTGGACCTGGGAGCAGGGCCGGCCGCACTCTGCCGGCTCCCCGTGCCTCTCCTCCCTGAGGCTCCCCTGCCTCACACGCTGCCTTCCCAGCAGCTTCCTCTTCCAGTAAGCGTGGGGCAGCCCGGGGCCGGGGAGCGCAGCTGTGGCTGTGGGCAGGGAACTGCACCGTGCCCCACTGCTGCTCCTGGCACGTGGCAGCTCCATGGCACTCGCTGCACAGCGAGGCTCCTCGGCGATGCCCATGTGCTACGAGCCTCCAGGGCTCTGCCCACGGTGCTCTGTGGCCCCCGGTACCAGCAGCCCCCGGGAGGGCTCATGGCCACGTGTGGGGATGAGCCAAGGCTGCAGGCATGCGGGCAGTGGGGGGAATGCTGGCACCTGGCGGGTGGCCAGGGGGCTCGGTGGGGCTGGGCTGTGTGTGACTCCCACCTGGCAGCTCTGTCCCCACAGCTCCCAGCCCCACTGAGCTCGCAGCCGCTGCGGTCTGAGCTCATGCTGCGAAGGTGCCTCCCCAGGGCTAAAATTAGTTGCTGAGCCCTGGCCGAGGAATGGAGCCCGCATCCCGCTGGGGAGGATCGGGTTTCCCTACACCTCCCCCTGCCACGGGAGCTGGCAGCTGCCGGGGCGATTCCCGGAGCCGGGCTGGGCTCCCCCCTGCCTCCGGCCCCACAGGCAGCTCCGGGCACAGCCGGGCCCTGGCACCGTGCCCATGCCAATGGTGGTGCTGTCCTGGCCCCCACCACCAGCCCTGGGAGCTAGTAGTCTGGGGGCTGCTGCCTCAGCACATTGCCCCCCCCCGAGGAGGTCCTCGTGGACTGGGCTCCCCACGTGCTGCCCTGCTCCAACTGAGGCTCTTGGCGCTGGGTCCCACAGTGGGGCCGTTGTGGGGTTTGGGTTCCATGAGGTTTGGGACATGCTAAGCAGGGCTGCAGGGTGCTGGGTGAGGAGGGCTGGCCGCAGCGCCTGGCAGGGACTCGAGCCCTGGCCATGTGCTCAGGGTGTTTTCCTCCTGCGCTGCCTTGGCCCCTTGGCCTCGCCGTGTGCCCTGCAGGGTGTGATAACTCATCCCATGTGCTGGAGCCCGCCAGCCTGGAGGGCCCTGCTTGGATCTGGTGGGCAGGGGGAGCACGAATATCAATCATTCCCGAGCGGTGGGAGCCGTGGAGCCAAGTGATTTCCTACTGTCGGGAACTGCGGAGCGATGCCTGGAAGCGCTGGGACGTGCTGGGCTCCTGGCTCAGCCGGCCACGGGGACAGCCAGGCCTCGAGCACGCAGTGCTGTGCCGTGCTGTGCTGCACCGTGCCATACAGTGCCGTGCGATGCCACGCTGTGCCATGCTGTACCATGTGATGCCGTGCCATCTGGTGCTGTGCTGTCACCTACGCCAGGCGGCTTCAAGCTCTTTGGGGCGCTCCAGAACTGCTTACACCTGCAGCACTCAACGAGCCCGAGCCCAGAGCCAACCCCGCGCTGGGGGAGCACCGGCCCCTCCCGGCAGAGCGTGGCTCCCCGCCACCAGCGCTCTCCCCCGGGGCACCGCTGCGGCGCCGGTGCCGGTTCCTCCCGGTGGAGCGGTCCCAGGACCGGGTCCCGAGCCGCTGCGGACGGGGAGCCGGGCCCGGCGGGGGCTGCGCTGGAGGGATCCTGTTTGGGGGGGGGTTAGGGGCTCCGGCGATGCCTCGTTCCGCTGCCCGCCGGGCTGCAGCCGCCCCGCGCCGGGCGCCCCATCCAACCTGCCGTCCGCGGGGCCGCCCGGTGACCCCTCCCTCCGCCGGCAACAACTTTTCCAGTAAAACCACTGCAGAAATCCCGGCTTCCCGACAGGCCCGCCCCTTGGCTGCCTTGGGGGGGTAGGGGCCGCGCTGCGCTTAACCCTTCCCGGGCGGGCTCAGGTGGGAGCGCGGCGGGCGGCGGGCCGGGCACGGCCCCGGAGTGAGCGGGGAGCTCCGACGCAGCTCCGGTGCCCTCCGGGCCCGGCTGTGGGGTGTTGGGAGAGAAGAGATAACGGTGCCACCGCGGGAGGAGCACACGGAGCCCGGCCCCGGGGGGAACTTCGAGCCCCGTCCGTGGGTTCACAGGGAGCAGAGGGATGGCAGTGCCCGTGCGGGTGGTGCAGCCGTGCCCTGCGCTCGTTGCACGCGGGTCCCGGCTGCCTTTGTACCGTTGTGTTTGCACTGCGGTGTTTCCCTTCCCAAGGTGTTGCTGACACTGCGGGAGGAGGGACTCAGCCCCATGCAGGACAGCAGGAGCAGGGAATGAGCTGGGAGGGATGCCCGTGTCCGAGGGACCCGAGCGTGGCCTCCGCCTGCGGGGCGTGGGGCAGCCCGTGCCCCCAGCTGTCACTGTGTGGAGCTGCATGGTGCAGGCACTGCTTCCTGGGGGCAGCCTGAACCCCGTGGACAGCATCACCCACTGCTGTGGATTGGGAGGTACGGGGTAGATGAGCAAAAATGGGCAGAGGAGCCCGCTGCAGGGTGGGCACGAGGTGCTGCCTCAGTCCTGGAAGAGAGGATGCAGTGGGAATGGGCAGCACTTGGATGGATTTGGGACGTGCCCCGTGGCGATGAGCAGTGTGGGCAGCATCGATTCCCCTCTCACCTGATCCCTGCTGCTGGGAGTGGTGTGTGTGTGAGCCGTGTGGATGGGCAGGGATCCTGGCTGGCACCGTCCTCAGCCCTGGTATCTTGGGCAGCTCCTGCAGCTGCACGAGGGTCTGGGCTGGGCAGGGCACCCAAGGGAGCAGGGTGCTGCGTGGGGCTCAGTGCCACATGGTGCTGGCTGCCCGCTGTGCCCTGCCTGCTGCCAGCCCCAGCCCCATGCAGGCTGCTGCGCCGGCCCCGCCAGGGCTGAGGTAAGTGCTGTAATTGTTTTCTCTGTGGCCCAGGATGAATAATTGAGAGGTCTTTGAGGAGAATTAATTAGCCCATTTATTGGCAGTAAATGCTTTTCTCCAGATGATGAAATAGATCCCGCGCCACACACGGGGCAGGCGGATGCAGGCTGCTGAGGCTGCTCAGCAGTGTGCGGGGCCAGGGCTGCGGGGTGGCCGTGCCCTGTGCCCACCCCAGGACAGCAGTGGTAGCGGTGTTTCCTCGCACAGCTTTGTGCAGCCCCTCATGTCTCTTGCCCGCTGTGCTCTGTGCGGGGGCACCAAGGGGTGGCAGGCCCTGCCTGGATGCTCCCTCTGTGCTGCTTTGCACCAGAGACTGGAGACGCAGTGCAACGAGGCACAAGGGTGCAGAGAGCAGGAGCTGTGCCCCCATAGCTTCCCACTGCCTCCCAGTCCCTCCTGGGGGCTCCCACCCTGCACAGCCCCCGCTGTGTCCCCTGCTGCATCCTTCCTTGTGGCTGTCCCATGTAATGCCAGCCGGGCCTGAGGCTTGCATCTCCTCCACCTCTCCTCTCCCCGGGGTGTAAGGGGAAGGGCCATGCATGGCCTGAAATGCTTAAACAAGGATTTCCTTGTTGCTGCATGAGCTGTTTGCCTTGCTCCCAGGCCAGCCGTTAATGAGGTTTGGCAGGAGGCACTGGCAGCCCCAGCCATCGGATTTCTATAAATCAACCTGGTGCTAATGCACGGGGCTGGATGGGGCTGCTCTGCCTGAGGGAGTGGGTTTGCAGCCCATGGGCTGGTGGGTGCTGCCTGCTGAGAGGGGACCTGTGCATGTCCCATGGGGCCAGAGCTACTCTTTCATGTGAGGGTCAGTGCTGTCTGTGGGGTTGGCACAGCCAGATGAGCCCCTCTGGATTCTGGGGATGTTGGAGTCGGCAGCCCCAGAGGTGACTGCGGGGTCCGTCTGGGCTGTGAGCAGCTCCTGAGAGAGATGTAGGCAGTCCCTGGGCACAGAGCATCCTGGAAAGGTGGGTGGGGAGGGGGCCGTGGCTTCCCAGCAGGGCAGCGGGAGCGGCCCCTTCAGCCGTTGGTTTCCAGGAAAGTGTAAAACAAAATAAAGCAGTTCCCCATGGCCAAAGTCCTGCTGCGTCCTGGTCCTTGCCCCTTGCCTCTCTTCCTGCAGAGACCAGAGAGGTTGCTGTGTGCTCTGTGCCACTCAGGCAGGAGGATGGCATGGGGACGGCGTGGGGATGGCTCAGCCCCATGTGTGCCCTGCCGTGGGGGTTGCTGTGGCTGTGGGGTTGGGGTGGTGGCTGTGCCAGGGCAGTGCAGTGCCCACAAACCTCAAGCATGATGCATACCCAGCATCCCCCTGCACCAGGCATGTCAGACATGCAAAGCAGGGCAGGCAAATCACCAGCCCTCCGGGAAGGAGCACTGCAGCTGTGGCTGGTGGCCCCACATGGGCCACTTACACCAGAGCTGCCTGATGTGCTGTTGCAGCAGCCAGCATAAGGTGGTACAGGGGATGCAAATCTGCAGCACTGGGCTGCATCCCCCAGCATGACAGGGTTGCTGTGAGCAGGGCTCACTGAAGGTGATTTGCATGGAGTGGGGCACTTGGGAAGGTGACTGACTCCCTGTGCATGTTGCTCCCAGAGCATGTCACTCTCCTCTTGGTGCAGGAAAGGAGATGCTGGACGTTATCTCTGTTTCCTCACAGCAGTGTGCTCAGCTCTGGGGCCATCGGGGCTGCTTGCTCTCCTCACCTGGAGCTGCTTTTGATTCCTTGGGACCTGCAGGTCCCTGTCACTCTGGGCAGCTCCCCAGCAGCTCCTGCCAGCTTTGCTCAGCTGTGTTTGCTAGAGCCCCCTCTCCAGCTGGAGCTCCCCACTGCCCTCCACCTGCTGCCCCACTCAGCGTCCCCTTCTTGACCCAGGGTGGGTGGGCTCAGCACAAGTCAGGGGCGGCAGTGCACCCCATGCGTGCCAGGGCAGACTGGGGATGCTGGGCAGGAGAAAGGGAGGGGGTGAGCTCACGTGGGCAGGTTCAGGAGAACAGAGATGGGGCCATGCATAGTGGCCATGGGGCTGGGGGCAGCCCTGTTACTGTAAAGCTGCCGGGCAGCTGCCTTAGAGGAAGAGCCGCCAGTCTCAAAGGTGACGTTTCAGTTCCTGCTTTGAATGTATTTCCCTCTTTATCAAGAAACCCCTCTTCTCTCACTGGGAAGGAGTTTCTGCAGCGTGTAGAAACCGAGAGAAACCCACATCCACACAGCCTTGCCACCCACCTGGGCTCGATGCATCAGCTCCTGTGGGGGCACCCAGGGGGATACCCTGGGGTTCTGCAGGGGAGCTGCCCCCGACTGCAGCCTCCACTGCTCCCATCAGTGACCCGCAGTGCCGCCAGCACCGACTGCTGTGTGAAGGGGGAGCACTGCTGGGACCGTGTCTCTGCTGCAGATGGGGATGAGCATTTCCCCTCCTCCCAGCACCTGCCTGTGGGTGCAAGCACAGCTGGGGGGCCCTGAGCTGTGTCTGTCTGCTGAGGTGACAGCTGACAGCAGCAGCAGCCGCACAATACTGAGCATGGGCAGGGATAGGGAGCCCAGAACTCCACTTGTGGCTGAGGTGGCCCGGGGCCCCAGGGGCATCTGCACCGCGCTGAGAAGCTGGGCTTGTCCCCTGGTGGCTCCGAGGGCCCCGCTCCTTGGGCAGGGGGTGGCCACCGGGGGGGGGACTGTGCCCCACTGTAGTGCTGCAGAGGTGGCCACTGGAGCCGGGGAGCATCGCACGTGTGGGCGGTGGGAACGGGAACCTCCTGCATGGGCAGTTGTGCAAGGAGCAGGGACACACTCCGCGCGTTGGTTCGCACACACCCAGGGAGGGCACGGGCTGTGACTTCCCTGTGGCCGTTTCGAAATTCCACTGCTCTTACAGAAAAGCCCCTGGGCAGAATTCCTGCAATGTGTGATTCATCCCGCCAGGCTGGAAGCAATGACTGCGCCTCTCCAGTAAACCCTCTTCAGCCAAGCAGATGAAAGGGGCAGCGAGTGCTGCTGAGCCCTCGTTATCACCAGAACCAGATGTGGGGTGATGGGGCTGCCCCCAGCCCCCGCTGGCATCACTGCATTGGCACAGCCAGGGATGCCAGGGACAGCAGCCAGAGTGCTGAGGGACCATGGGTGCTGAGCACTGGGTTCCCTTCGTGTTCTCATCCCCACGTGGTCCGGCTGTGTGGCCCTGCCACCATGGCCACGACTGCACCAGGTGCTTCGGTGGGACCGTGAGGGCACTCGGGACAGCCCCTTCCAGGAAGTGTGTGCAAGGGCAGCCAGGCTGCAGAGTTCCCGACAGCAGCTCTGGTTTTAATAACAGCAAATCAATGGATGCCCGATTCCAGCCAGGGCAAACCCCTGCTGCCTCCTCCCCAGGGCCTCCCAGACAGGTGGGATGCTACAGGGGCAGGGAGACAGCATGGGAGCACAGACCCCACACAGTGCACCTGCATTTCCCAGTGTCTGAAGGTCCCATATTACTCAGTCCCTGCTGCTCACTGCTCCCCAGCTCTGCCTGGTGCAGCTTCATTGTGTGTGGGGGTCCTGGCAGCCCCGGTGCCCAACCTGTGCCCATGCAGGTGCTGCCTGTGGGTGCTGCTCTGCCCCGGGCACTTCCAGCTGCTCCCAGCTGCTCAGCTGCCTCCAGCCCCGAGCTGTGATTCAGCCCCCCTTCCCCGCGGGGTTTGCACAAACCTTTCTGCTCTCTTTGTGCTTGTTTTGAGAACAGATTAGTCATGGTTCTTAACTGGCTTCCAGCAAACTGCACAACGGCACCATGGAAAAACGAGAACAGCAAAGTGATGACTCAGCAGGGCTCACGCTCCTGTCCCCTGGGTGCCAACTGCCCCATGCTCCCGTGCGGCCCCAGGGATGGTGGGGGACCACCCAGCGGGCACTGCCAGGCAGCCGTGCAGGAAGGGCAGCTTGGGGGGCATCCCTGAGCCCCCCTCTGAGCCCAGTTTTGTGGGCTCCCTGCTGGTGTCTTGTTGCCCTGCTTGAGGCAGCTGGAGCACCCTGCTCTCCTGGAGCACCCTTCCCACCCATGCAGGGTCCCACAAGGCTGCAGCCCTGTACCAGCAGGCACAGGCAGGGGCTCAGCTGGCACCTCGGGCACCACGGCCCCTCCTGCCCAGCACCTGTGCACCAGGGCTGGGTGAGGAACAGTAACTCCCGGGGTGTACTTACTGTACCTCGCACCTTGCTCTGCAGCACTTTATTGCCCAGCCATGGCCAGCTGCCCGGAGGCACGGCACTCTGCCAAGTCTCCTTGCCAGGTGGCTTATTGTGATCCCATGGCACTGGACACCAACTAGCGTTGGCTGCCAAGGATGAACAATATAATTGCTGGAATTACAGTAAAGTGCTCCCATTCCCACTCATTAACTGCTGAGATGGGGCCCCTGGGTGCTTCCAGGGAACATCTGCTCCAGTTGTGACCTCTATCAGCTGCACTCCTGTCCTTGCCCAGTGTGGTGCCCCCAGCCCAGATGGTGCCAAACAGGGACTGGGTCTGTTGCCCCCAGGGCTACTGTGTACAGAGCATGGCACCAGGATATGCATGGGCTCCTGGATCTGTGCTGTGCCTGGCAGCGGGTTTAATGGTGCCCTGCTCAGCTCAGTGTGGCAGCACTGCACAGCAGTCAGCATGGGGTGCAGTCACTGGGCTCTAGATACAAGCACACAGTGGTTGCTGCTTCCTGGCCAGCCTGGCTGCAGGCATCCTGCTGCTCCATCCCCTCCACAGCCTTCTCTGCAGCACTGGCATGGGGGCAACAACGGGACAATGCTCCTGTGCCTGAGCCAGGAGCACCTCTTCAGCCCTTTCCCTTTGCTCCATCCCTTGGGCTATGACCTGGTATGGATGCAGACTGGAGCTGCTCTCTGCCCACGCTCTCAGGAGCTGTAGGACAGGCACAGTGTGCCAGGCATGGGGAACCCCAGGGCGTCATGTACCAGTGGGAGCAGGCAGACGAGCAGAGCTGGGCAGGGAGCAGCAATGCCAGGCCCACAGATGCCAGGACCACGTGCAGTCACCCTGTCCTTGGCTGTGTGTGAGAATCACAGCTGCCGGCTCCTGCGACAGGGAGGAGGCCAGGGCTGATGTGAGGCCAAGGGATGCTCCAGGGCTGGGGTTTGGCACCTGCCCATGGCTGTTCTGCCAGGGTCATCTGAGGACGCCACACTGCGCTCAGCAAACACACCCAGGGCAGCGGCAGCCCACTGCCTGGAGCCCTGCAGGGACCTCCCGTGCCATGCCGGCAGTGTGCCTGTGCCCAGAGTCACCGCAGCCACTGGTAGGCATTATGCCAGCTCTCCCTGCCATGCAGGTGCAGGAGCAGCACTGTCCAGGCTGAGGTCACCGCTGGGGAGAGGGGGAGTGAGCAGGGCTGGCACAGGGAAGGCATGGGATGGGATCTGCATGCATGCTGGGACCCTCAGCCCACCCTGGGCACAGCTGTGCCAGGGCAGCACCCAGCGCTGGGCCCATGGCATGGGCAGGAGTGGGGCTGGTAGGGACGTGTCCCACAGCACCTCTGGCACTGGGCTGCTGCTCCTCATCCCTGGCTGTGGCCCCAGACTCCTCTTGCGGCTTCCATTGCCACAGCAACGTGGCTTTGTTTGAAATGTTCCTCTGAAATGTCAGGACTTTCTTGGGCCTCCAGCTGCTGTGGCCAGGATGAAAACTTCCTCTGTTGCTCTGGAGATACATGGGGGGGGAAGGGGGTGGGGGGTGCTGGAGAGGGCTTTCAATCCCAGAGCCTGCCCCTGGGGGCAGTGGGAGCTCTGCCTGTGCCGCTGTGGTGCCCGATGCCCATCCTGTGCTCTCAGCCCTGGCAGGACATGGTGGGCCTGGTGTCATTTCTCTGTGTTTGTGCCACCCCCAGGAGCATGATGGCATCCCAGGGCACCGTGTGCTGCACCCTGTGGACAGCAGGACCCCTCTGTACCCCTGCAGGGATGGGAGCCATGCACAGAGCTGGCTCCAGGGCCACATCACTTGCCAGCGTGGGCTGCACCCCGTGGCACAAAGCCACCAATTCCTGCCACCAGGGCTGGTACTGCCCCCAGAGATGGTTCTCAGGGCACTGTGTGCGGGCTGGGGGTAGCTGGACAGGGGACACAGCACGGCCCTGCAGCCCCACTCAGCAATGGGGTCTGGTGGGTGTGCCAGCAGGAGGCAGCCTGGGCAGCACAGCCTTGCCAGCAGCCATGCTGATGGAAGAAGTGAGGAATCTGCAGCTGCTGGCTCCCTGCGCCAGTTTACTGTGGGTCTCGCTGGAGATACAGCAACAGAGAGGGGTTTCCATGGTGACTTACACAGGCCTCTCTGTTAACTTCTACAACCCAAAACATGGCCTGGCCCAGCACAGGGTCCCGCTGCTGCCATGAGCTGCCTGCAGCCTGGAGAAGCCAGGGATGCTATGGGGCACAGAGCACCCGTGGGCCTCAAGGACACTGCAGCTGCGGAGCTGCTTCTTGGCAGCACTGTGACCCACTGCTGCCCCGAGCCCATGGCCAGCCCCGCAGCACTGTGCTGTGGCTGAGTTCCAGCTTCCCAGCAGCACGTGCCAGGGAGCAGACATCTCGGTCCCTGTTCCCAACTGTCCCCACGGCCCTGGCCCCACAGGAGGAACTGCCATGTAAGGAGCAGGTGGTGCCATTTACAGTAAGTCCCCGGCTGCTGCACAGCCCTTTCCTGCATCCTACTGGGAAACGTGGCGGTGGATGTGGGAACGTCCTGGCGCGGCGGAGCGTGGAGCGGAGCAGGAGGAAATGCGTGAGGGGTGTGCCGTGAGATCGGGGTTTGCTGCATAGCCCTGGTGGGCAACAGTGCTGCTGCTCACTGCCACCGACCCCCAGAGTACTGCGCAGCTGCTCCTGCACCCAGCCCTGGGGCAAGGCATGGAGACACCAGTGGTAATTACCTGTCAGCCCAGGGGTGCTCCGTGCAATGCTGACCTCCCTCCATTCTCGGTCCCTCTGTCTCTCCATCCCTCCCAGCTGCTGTGGGCTGTAGGTCATGCCTGCTCCTAGGGTTGGCCTTTCTGATGTGTTGTCCAATGGAGCATCACTGGGATGGTGCCCAAAGTGCAGCTCGGGGCCTCTGAGCCCACAGGCAGTCAGCATGGGTAGAGGAGCTCCAAGCAGAGTGCTGCCCTCCTGCCACAGACACCGCTCCAGCAGAGACACGGAGCTGCTGCCTGCACTCCAGTGGCCGGGGCAGGCTGCTCTGCCCCGTGAGGGACTGCAATGCCCTGAGAGCCTGCCCTGCTCCTTGGGGCAGCGCCCTGTGTGCCTGCCCAGACTCCAGTGCACTCTAGTTACCTATGGGAGATCTGTGTGCCCGGCAGAGCCCTCCCAGCTGCCTGCTTGGCTGGGGGCTGTCTGGCAGGGACAATCACAGGCTGCAGTTGTTTCCTGTTTTTGGGTCTGCAGATGCTGCTACGCACCACGGAGTGGGTTTCCTGCCACCCTCTGACCCTGGAGGGCTCGAGTTTGCCATCCTGGTGGATACTTCCTTCTGATGCCAGTAATCTGCCAGCAGCATGGAGGGAAGAGCCCAGCCGGGGGCAGGGTGTGGGTGTGGGGGTCACTGGTGCAGCCGCTTGTCCCTAATTCCCTGGCTACATTTGCAGTGCCCAGGGCTGATCCCCTTATCTCCATGCTGGGTCCATGACCATTAACACCGATCCCCTGCACACTTCCCTGGCACTGCGTGCCCCATGTGCAGCCCCAGCTCATGCTGGAAGAGCTCTGCTGGGGGCTGGTTCCCCTGTCCCAGAGCAGGGGGCTGTGCACCACCTGGGCTGGACGGCTGCACAGTGCAGAGCTCCACGACAGCAGAGCTCTTGGGAGCCCGCTCCCACAGCCGTGCACTGGGCCATGCTCACTGCAGAGCATTATGTCCCCTCCGGTGCAGCAGTGCTGCTGTGCAGGGCTGTGCGGGGCGTCCTGCGGAGCTCAGCGTGGCGGGGGAGGGGGTTGGGGGGAGGGAGGGGAGGGGGGGCTGTCTGCTCGCGACAAGCTCGAGCGGCCGCTTGCGTAAGTGGGGCCAAGTCCGCTTGGCTCCTCTGGGAAGGAGAGGGGTTTGTGAAACGTTCAGCAGGGATTTGCCCAGCTCGCCGCTGCGAGGTTGGGTGTGTGCCAAGAGCCCCGCGGGGCTCGCACTGCTTCCCGGACTCCAGGCTCAGCTGCGGGTTGCAGCGCAGTGCCGCGGCGCGGGGCCCTTGCTGGGAAGTGCAGAGCTGGGGCTGTTCTCATAGGGATGTGGTTTCAATGCCCTGCCCCGATGGGACGCTGCCAGCCCCCGTGCTGGGAGCCTGGGGGTGCTCAGCCCTCTGGGGGCTCCCATCTCTGCCGTGCCCGTTCCCAGCCCACGCGAGGCAGCTGCTGTCTGCCCCGGAGAGCAGGGATGCCCGCTCCTGTCAGCACATTGGGTAAAACATCTTCCAGGTCCAGCTGTATGCTCCTCTGCCACAGAGCCCACTGCACCCCCAGCACTAAGCAGAGGTGCGGCAGCTCCATAGAGCTGCGTTACTCCCGGTCCATCCCAGTGATGCTGTCCCACGGCTCTCCTCGGCTGTCCCGGTGCTGCCAGGGGCCGAGGAGTGTCGGGGGAGCCCTGATTGGGGATGTGCCTCAGCAGGGCCTGGCAGGCGGCCACACGCGTGCGTGGACATTCCTCGCATAGCTCCGGCGGGCGCCCGGGCAGGCTGCGAGGCGCTTCCTGGCAGCCCACGAGCTGTGGCCCCGCAGAGCAGCACCAAAATAGTCACTGGGACTGCGCCGTGCCCATGGCCAAAGGCAGGCATGCTCACCACCCCTCTGCTCCAGGGCAATTCCTAAGGGAAACCTCTTCTCCGTGGCTGGGGGTTCCCCAGGTGGGAGCACGGGGTGCAATGCTCAGATGGAAATGCCCAGCACCACGCACGTGGCCATGGAGATGCTGCGGGGCACAGAGGGTGCTCGGGGTGATTTCTACCTCTGTGCCTCTCACACTGCATTGCTCTCAGAGCTCTGTGCCCACCACATGCCCCCACGCCTCCCAAAGCTCCCTGCAGGATGGGATGCTCAGCACTGCTCTGCGGGGGATGCCTTCACTCGGGACTCTCCGTGCCATGATCCATCCTCTGCAATGAGCCCAGTTTCTCCACGCCCGGGGACAGGTCCTGTGTTCCAGGGGACCCTTCGCAGCCGCACTGTGTGTGCTCACAGCCGGTCCTGCCCCGCAGCGCAGCGATGCGGTGGGCTCACACATACCTGAACGGTGGAGCAGCGCTTACGCACGCGGGCGGTGAGTCACTTGTGGCAGGAATCACCCAGCACCGCGGCTCCAGGAAGCCGGCACTTACGTGGTGTAAACACAATCCCGGCGTCGCACGAGGGCAGTGGCCAAGGGGGAGACGTGCGTCATGCGGGGGGGGGGTGGGAGGTGGACTGGGAGTGGACGGGGGGCACGGCCTCAAAGGGCGAACGGGAGGAAACAGACCAGATTGGGGAGGGGGGGGATGTTCATTAAAAAATAGTGCTCTTTATTATAAATTATGGAAACATTTCCTTTCTGAATATAAATATAAATATGTGCAAAGTTTCATCTGAGTTTTGGTTTGGTTGAATTTCAAGCATGGTTTTGCTCAGCCCTCAAGGCTGGAGGTGAAGATGGAATCTTTATAAAAGACAGTGATTCACATAGGCCTGTAAACATCCCTTCGGTTCAAAAGAAAAAAAGAACAGAAAAAAAAAGGATAAAAAAGCCAAAAAAAACCAAAACAAAACAAAAAAACCCAACTGCTTCTCCAGACAGACGCAGATGAGCGCTCACAAGGGGTGCACTCGGGGCATCCTCCTGCTGTGATCCCATGGGCACCGGTGCCCCACGGTGCTCTGTGTATGCCACGCTCAGGAGTGATGGAGCAGCTCTGATATCCACAGCCTTTTGGCCTCCACGCAGCTGTGAGCACGCAGGATTCCATCGTGGCATCAGGACCAGCTGTTCCCCTCTGGCTTCACGGTGTGCTACCAGGACCGATACTTTCCAGCATCACTGGACAACGTGCAGTAACCCAGACTGGGAAAATATTAAGGCTTAGTCTCCTGGAAAATGGCAACGAGGGCAAAAAGGCAGCAACCTCCGAGCCTGGGGCCTGGTGTGAAAGGAGCTTCCACAAGGAGGCAGCAAGAGGTAAAGTACAGTACGGGCAAAAACCACTTTCCCCTTAAAACCGAGGAACGGCTTCAGGCACCAGCTGGACCCTGGTGCGCGTCCTTCTCTTGGGCACAACTCCAGCACAGTCCTAGCGGGTGCATCCTGGGTTGCCCTACAGCAGCTGTAGTGCCAGGCTGCACTACAGCAACACCCACAGTCTGACTGGAGCGGCCCCATTGCTTCGGAGCATCCCCCAGAACAAGGCTCAGCCCCAGCTCCTCAGCAGCTCATCCCTGGTGCTCTTCTCCTTGCATGGGAGAGGCTGCTTGTGCCCTGCATGTCCCTGCTGCCACGGGCGTTGTGCCCGTCCCCTGCTCTTGTGCTTGTAGCGTGACCTCCCTCCAGCAGCCCCTTAGAGGGGGGCATCGTACTGGTCCAGAAACTCCTTGATAGGGGCTGGCAGCTGAGTCATCTTCTCGTAGGAGTCCAGGTGCCCGTTGACAGTCTTGCGGCAGAGGTGCTGCAGCGTGGAGACGCTGGAGGAGAGCGGGCGGCTGAGCACCAGCGGGATCTTCTCCCCACCCGAGTAGATGTAGTAGGTGCGCTTGGGGTGAAGGGCCCCCCCCGGCTGCTCGGGTCCAGCGCAGGGGGTGGGCGGCATGTAGTGGTGCACCAGCTTCAGCACGCAGTCGAAACGGGGCACGGGTTGGCTGCTGCGCGGGTCGCTCTGCAGCGAGAAGCTGCCGCCCTCGCACTGGATGCGCAGGTTCTTGGTGCCCGACTCCGTCTTGACGCTGAGAGTGAAGAAGTGCCGCTGGTCTGAGCTGTCCCTGATGAGGAAGGTGCCGGCGGGCTCGGCGCTCAGCAGCACGTTGGCCTCGCCGCCCGTCACCGTGCTCCAGTAGAAGCCGCTCTCCTGCAGCTTGCGCACGGTGTTCACCACCAGCTGGTACTCGCTCTTGGAGCTGAACGTCTTGAGGCGCAGGCTGGTGTCCAGGGGGCGGCTCATCCCGGCGGCGGGGAACTTGCTGTGGGTGACCATGGCGCACGGAGCCAGCTTTGCGCGCTCGGGATGCTGCTGCCGGGAGCAGCGGCCGCTACACCATCACCTGCGGCACAGACGGCGGTGAGACCCGGCGGACCCGAACCGACCCCCCCCTCCCCGGGGCACCCCCCGGCCCGGCCTTCCCGCCTCCATCCCGGGGCACGGCCCCCCCGATCCCTACTCCCCAGGACACGTTACTGACATCCCCACCGAGCGCACCCTATGTCCTCAACGGGGGGACCCTTCCCACCTCCCCCGTCCCGTCCCGTCCCGTCCCGTCCCGGTACCTGGAGCGCAATGCCGGTCTCGGCGGCGGCCGGGCTGCGGGACTCGGTGCACGGCGGCGGGCGGCGGCGGAGCTGCCGGGGCCGCCCGGGGAGGCCTCTTATAGCGGGCGGAGAGCCCGCCCTCGGGTTCTTCCTGGAACTGCGCGGCTTCTTGTAATGCTCCCCGGCGCCCTCCCCGCGCCCCGCCCGGCTCGGCTCGGCTCGGCTCCGCGCCAGGCACCGCCGGCCCATTCCGGGCAGCGCGGCCGCCCCCTCCCGCTCCCATTCATGCTCTTTTCCTTCTAAGAAGAGGTGAGTCCCCAGCCAGCCCGGGGACCGCAGCCCCCTGCCCGCTCTTCCCCTCCCCCCTCCTCTCTCACCCACCCCCCAAACCCGAGGAGCGCGGCGGAGGATCGGGGGTCCCGAATCCCCAGGGTAAACACCGCGGGACCCCCTGTTCGCACCCCGACAGCCTCCGCCTGGTGCAGCGAGACGCCGGGCCCGGCCGCCCCCATCCCGCCGCCCGCAGTGCCCCGGGGGTGTGGGGGTCCGGCAGCCCCATCCCCGCGGGCAGGGGATCGGATGTCTCCGCGCGACCCGAGTTTATTTCAAGCACGACATTCCGGGCTGCTGCTGCTGCCCTCGGGTGCACTTCCCAGCAGAGCTGCAGGGAAGAACAAACGCCCTCGGTTTGCGCCTTTGGGAACTACCGGGGGTGAACCCCTCCCGGCGGAGGGCTCCGAGGGGCGGCCCCGCTCCGGGGGGTGGGGGGGGTTCGGCGCTGCCCACTCCCGGGGCTCCGTACCCCCCGCCACGGGCGATCCCCCCACGCTGGGGACGGGCAGAGCCCGAGTGCCGGGGTTGGGAGGGGGGGGGGATAAACTCGAGATCCCCCCGCGGGTCTCGGGGACAACGTCGCGTTTTCCTTTAGGTACTGTCCACGCTGAGCGGACAACAATCCGCGCTCTGTCCCTGGGTTTTATTTTACATGATTCACTTCGCCCCGGAGGAGCCGCTGCCCGTGCCGCCCGTGCCAGCCGGGAATAAACACGCGGAGCGGTTCTGGGAAGCGCGGCTGCGGTGGAGCGGCTGCTCCGAAACGCGAACGCTCCCTGGAGCAGTGCCTGCGCCGGGCGGGGCGGGGGGGAGGCGGGGCTGCCCGGCTCCGCTCCCCTCCCCCAACACCGCGAGCCCTCGGCGGCCCGGAAGCGGAAGCGCGCGGCGGCGCGTCGCCATGGCAGCGGGCGGAAGCGGAAGTCGCAGCGCTGATGGCGGCGGCGGGGGGCGCGGCGTTATGGCGGCGGCTGGCGGCCTGGCTGCCGCGGGGTCCTCCCGGCCTGGCCGCGCTGCTCGGCCGCCTCTCCGACCGCCTGTCCCGGGGCCGCGACCGCCGCGCCCGCAGGTAAGGAACCGGCCCGGTCCCGCTCGCCGCCGCTTCCCCTTCCTCGGCTGCCGTGGGTCGTCCGTCCGCTCGTGGCCGTGCCCCTTAAGGTTTTTTTTCTCCGTCTTGTTGATTTCTTGCAGCCCCCGCAGCACGGCGGGGCCGTGGGCGATGCACGGCAGCACGCTGATCCCGGCTCGGTGCTGGAGGAATGGGGCCTGGAGTGTGTGCCCGCATGCTGCGGTGCTGTGGGTGCCCAGGTTGGGAACGCAGCATTGCTCAGACTCTCCCCTTCTGCCCTCCCCGTGTAGCGGAAAGGAAAAACATCCTGGGCAGCATCAGGTGCAGGGATCAGGCAGTGGATGTGAGGAGCTGGTGGCCGTGTGTGTGCCGAGTGCCTGTGCTGTGCTGCGCTGTGCTGTGCTGCGCTGTGCTGTGCAGAATGGCCGTGGCCCTGTGTGCGGGCTCTCACACTGCTGTGCTCCTCTGGGCAGTGCTGCAGTCCCCGTGCGGTGATCCTGACAGTACCTTTGGTTGTGTGCTGCTGCTTCTGTGGGTCTGTGCAATTGGGAGTACAGTTTGTGCTAAAACAGAACCATTAAAACAACAGAGGCGATTACAATTCCTTGGAACTATGTGTTGGGTTCAGAATTGATGAAACAAAAGGCATTGAAGCATCTTAAATAGCGAAGGGTCTGTTTCTGTGGCCTTTGGACATCACTTCTTACTGCGTTTGGTAAGAGAGCACTGGAAGGGCTTTGGATTGTGCTGCAGTGAGTGCAGCATCTCTCACAGCCCTCCATATGTGTGGAGCCTGCTTTTGTACAGCGATGTCTGCCACCACAGCATGTCTTTATGTCCTCACTGTCTTCTTGTGGACAGCAGCCATGCTGTGGTTGAGCTCACAGTTGTCTCAGAGCTCTTTTGTCTCCTGTGCTCTGCTGCTTGTCCTTGGTAAGCTAAGGGCATCTCTGCAGACTCCTCTTCTGGTTTCGTCAGTGTT
This sequence comes from Cyrtonyx montezumae, assembly GCF_038088225.1. Classification (NCBI taxonomy): domain Eukaryota; kingdom Metazoa; phylum Chordata; class Aves; order Galliformes; family Odontophoridae; genus Cyrtonyx; species Cyrtonyx montezumae. Next base: position 4,366,870 of record NW_027071925.1, read on the forward strand.
TCCTGATGCAGACACATCACCAGACTGAGCCCTGGAAAGGCACAGCTGAATTCAGAGAGGAGCAGTTCGTGGATCCCCGCGTGGTGACGTATGCGTGGGTGAAAGCACAGTGCCTTACCCCACAGTTTCACTTCACCTCTGGTTTCTGCAGATGAGGCTTTACAGTGAAGAAGTGTTTCAGCTCTATCATGAGTTTGTGTACTAAAACCACAATTTTTAAAAATAGAACACACACAAAAAATCCCTCATTTATATTTAGGGCCAGCTTCTTACGCAGAAAAGATCTGAGGTGAGCTCCTTTTGGTTCTGTTTTCTCTTTCTGGTTAACATGATGATGTGGAATACATGGGAAGGGTTCCCCCCCCCATCCCTGGTTTCCATTTCTCTGAAAGCTGCTTTGTTGAAGTATGGAATTTTGGTGATTTCTTCATGTTACGCTGTTTCTAATTGTTGTGTGTTACAGCTGAAAGGACTGTGCTGTGCTTACGTGGTTGCTTGAACTTCTGTCACTGTGGGCAGAAGGTGCTGGTTTGATAGTGGTTGCTGGGCCATTGCTGCTGTTGGCCAGAGCAAAATCCTGACTTACTCTGTGTGTGGAGAAGTCTTAGGCTCGCAGCCTAAATAAGTTCTGAAGTTTCTGCACTGCATTAAAAGATCAAACAGTGTAGGTGTGCTTTAAGCTGCCGGGGCAGTCAAAAAACCCAGAGTGTGTGATTAGTGGCTATCAGTACTGTGCAGAAGGAATTTGGGGCCCTCCTTCCGCAGCAGTGGGGGATCCTGCGGAGCTGGGCTGGGTGTGAGGGCACGGGTTAACCCTCAGCACGTGCTCCTTGCCAGAAAACAGCTGCTTGGAATTGTGCTTTGGGAAAGTGGATTCCTGGCTGCACTGTAGTGGCTTCTGGAGGTGTACTTGGCCAGGTTTGACCCATGGAGCAATAAGGAAAATGGTTATCTTCTTTATTGATTAATTCTTACCATGTAATGCCAAAAAACCAATAACATAAAATTGCTACTGAGTGATGACGTGGCAGGCCGTGCGTGCCTCCTGGGACACGAGTTGAGCAAGGTCCTGAGCATGTTCTGTGAAGATGAGAGTGGTTAAAAACTGGTATTTCTTGTATTTCTTTTCTGCTTTGAAAGGAGCACTTCTCTCCTCTCCCCAACCCCCATCTTTTCTGGAACATTCCCATTGTTTCCAGCAGCCAAAGTTGTTAATCGGTATCACTTATGGATGTCAAGTCTGAGCCCAATCCCCACAATCTGCTGAAAGTCACCATCCCAGGAATTCTTGCACAAACTGACTCAGTCTTTTGTTGCAATGAGTAGTCAGTGACAAACTAGTGGATTTTCCAGGAAATGCAACTGAAAGCTGCCTGGCTTCTGCGTAAGGGTGTTGGAAACCTTGTGAAGATCCAGTGTTTTATCATGAAGCAAAGGAGTGAAATCATCTTCCTGGAATCTGTGGTCATTTGGGCTTTGGATTATGGTAAAACCTAAAAGTTCCTCGTAACAAATTCTGGTAAAGGTCGTAATCAAAGTTTCTTGTTGGTTTGTGGTGGTGGCAGAAGGCAGTGGGGTGGGCCGCTGGTGGCTGCCCCCTGCCCTGTGGGACCTTGCACTCCTCCAGGATGAGGCGGCCGCCCCCACTCTGTCCTGGTTGGTGTTGGGCTCCCGAGAGCGGGTTTTGCAGACCCAAGTGTTTTTTGCACGGGTTGGGGATGCAGTTTGGTCACTCGCTCTTCAATTCCTGGATCTCATGAGAGTCACTGCTGCTAATTGTGTTGAAATGTGGTTTTGTCATGTGGACAAACTCCCACCAGGAGTTATTGTATGACTGGATAATTTTGCATGCATGTTACGCCTGCAGAGAAGTAAAAATGCCATTTACTTCTTGTCATCCCCTTAGGCATGACTCTTAGCAGTAAGTTGGTTTCTTTTCCAAATGACTTCAAAGCACTGAAATTTGTTCTGAAATTTCTTTTTGAAGAACGAGCTTCCTGCTGTTTCCCCTGTAGTTGCTTTGAAGTTTGTGAGTGAAGCCTTGACCTTCTTTTAGTGCTTGTGCAGAATGCAAGTCGTACAACTGTGAAAGGAAACCTTGAGTTCCTTGGTTGTGATCCTTAGCTCATACTGTGTACCCCTCAAAACACACATTGTCCTTGGGTGTGTTGTTCTGCTGCTGGGACTTGCATTCAGGCACTTTGTTTGTTCTAGATCTCCTTGTTTTTTTTTTTTTTGTTTGCTTTGTTTTGTTTGTTTCATTAAAGAAATTATAAAGTAGTGTGACTTTTACAATGTCTTTGCATGAAATGGGAACACGTACTCTTTAGCCCAGCTGAGAGCTAAGCTAGAAATGGCAGTGACTGTAGACTGTGGCAGAGCTGTAGCTTGTGTGTTTGGGATAGAGTTCAGAAGTGATTGATGACAGGGAGAGCTGCCCCACGGTAGTGCCACCAGACACCTGGTTTGTGGCTGTTGGCAGGGTTCACATCTCAGCCTCTTCAGCTTCTAGCCCCTTTCCTCTCCTGCTTCAATGTTCTCATGAGTTGTTACTCACTGCCAGTTGGGATAGGAGCTGATGATGTTAAAATCTGTTCTGTTGCCTTTTACATATGTTTTCCTAGCTCTAGGTTTGGTTTCAGTGTGGGAAGGGAAAGGCATTCTTGCCTTTGTGGATCCTTACAATATGCTGGCCCTGGTTGCATCCCATTCTTTATTTGGAGGCTGTCTGTGGGAGGCAAAGGCTCTGCCATACTGAATTCCTCCATCTCTCTTCACAGATCATCATGGCTTCTCCTAGCCCCACTGCTCACCCCACCTATTCCTATGATCACAGCCATGCCTTGTTCCCTTTGCCCAGAAGGAGCACACAGGTTCCAGTGGATCAGGAATCTGGTTCCAGAGTTTGGGATCTCCAGCTCACATGTCAAGGTGCTTTCTTCTCCAGCTGAATTCTATGAACTCTTGAAGGTAAGTTGTGGGTTTAGAGTGTGAATGTTTTTTGGGATCAAGTAGCAGGGCTGAGGTGAGAATGTGTTTAGCACAGTTACATGAGTCTTTTGACAGCATGTGTTCAAAGTATGTTCAAGTACTTCTGAAACATGATCTTGGCTGCAGCAAGCTACTGGAGAGCAGGCCATGTGTGGGCTGCCTGAGCAGCATGAGCCAGCAGCAGCTCCCACCCCTTGGCTTCAGTGGTAAGCAGAGGAGGGAAGGAGAGCTCTGCTGACTGAGGTCTCCTCTCACCCCCATGTGCAACAGGAGAGGAGGGCAAGTGCTCGGGACAAAGCCTTGATATGGGTGGTGGGGAAAGCTGTGATACTGCTCGTGGCCTGCTAATGTGTCACTGCACAAGCAGCTGTAGATCTTGAGGAAGGCATTAGCTTTTCGTTCAGAAACAAAACTTCAGGACTGTGGGACCACACGGTGACTTCTGGAGGTCATTTGGTCTAATCCCCTGCATAGAGTGAGAGCAACTTTGAATTTAGATCCAGCCAGGTTCACAGAGTGGGACACAAGTTTAAAGCAGTATGAAAGCTGGGATTGCTAATGTGGTACTGATACACTTTACTAGCTGCAATCTCTAAGCTGTAACTGCCCAAAGTCTGAATAGTTTTAGCTGAGAAAAAGTTCCTCAGCTTTCCAGAGAGCACTGATTTTTTTTTTCCGTTGATTTTTGGATGCAGAAGTGCTGATGTTGCTCTATATTTTAAACACCTGTGTGTTTAAATCCTTGCTGTCAGTATGCTGTTGTTTCTCCTGAGGGAAGGCCCAATGAAACTGGAGCTTTTCAGTGATTTGAACAGTTAGATCCTAATGATGGCAGTGACCGTGGGTGAACCTGAGTTTACTTTCTTCTACTCTCAGGTGCAGATAAAAGCAGCCAAGCAGCGAGTGGTGATGGCTTCACTATACCTGGGAACAGGGCTCCTTGAGCAGGAGCTGGTGAGTGTGGAAGGGGATTGGGAAGTGGGGGTGAATGCAGAAAAAAATGCCTCCCCTTGCCAAAAGCATCTTGTTCCTGCAGGTGCAAGAGCTGTATGCAAGGTGCAGTTCATGAACTTGTAATTTCCTTAAGACTTGCATGTAGATTTACTTTATGTTTTCTCCTCTCCCTGAGAGCTTTCCTTGTGGTTTCTCACTGCATTTATGTACTTATACCTTGGATGGAGGAGGGTTTACGTGTAGTTCTGTTTTAAGCCTTCAACAAAGCCTTGGAACTGGTGAACATATGAATGAATGAACGAGCCTGGGTGTTTCTGACCATCAGAGTTTACTGGCATAGTGCTCCAAGGGCTTTTGCAGCACTGGGGGATCAGGCTTGATTTATTTTTTTCTTGTCTATATGTAGTCCTGTGTATTGTCCTGAGAATGCAGTATGCAGATTTAGTACTAGCTCTTTTCATTTAAGACAGAGGTCGCTTCTGCTTTGTGTTGTTTACCTTTTGTTTCCTGTCCTTCCAGAAACAAAAGCATTCCCTAAGTCCTTTAGGGAGAAGTCTGACCTTGGACAAATTTTTATGTCAGAATCAAATTCCACAGGAGGGTAAAGGTGGACAGAGTTCTGCACAGAGATTTGTGCCTGGCTTTGTCTGGGCTTGTACACAACACTGGAATTTGCATGTGACAGACAGCCTTGTAGCTAAGGAATAAAACTGCCTCTGTGTAATTTGTGCGATCCTGCCAAGATTTTTTGTTGGTAGTGAAAGTCTTTGATTTGGGAATGAGGCTGGAACCTTTTCTGCTGAAATTAATTGCTGTTCAGAGGCTGGAAGAATGTATGCCTGTAAAATTGATGCCCTTTCATATGCTGCTGCAGGCTGACAGGGGAGGATGCCAGTCTGCCAGATGTGGTGTCTAAACTAGCAGTGTTTTGCATGACTAGGAAATACTCGTACTAGAGAGTGGAAACTTTCATGACCACTGACCTCCTGGTTTCTGAACACTTTCCTTATAAAGCTTGACTTGTTTTCCGTAATGAGTGGTACAATCTCTTTCTGCAGGTGAATTGCTTAGAAGAAGCACTGGAGAAATCATTGCAAGCAAATGAATCACCAAACCTCAGAGTTTCCATTCTTCTTGACTACACCAGGGGATCTCGGGGTAGATATTATGATACCTTACTTTCTTCAAAAGCTTATTTTAGTCAGACTGGACACGCTGTCATTTTTGAGAGAGACTGTCTTGGCTGATAGGGCCGACAGGCTTAAATCACATCCATTTCAAAACCTGTCCTGTTGTATACCAGTAACTGTGTGTTCCCAGAAAGTTGTCAAGCTGAACAACTCTTCTTCAGAAAAGAATTGTTAGGAGCCAGAAGATCACGGGGTCAGACTCTCTGCTTTGTGCAACTTGTGATTTCTTGCTTGCCTAGTTCTCGTCAGTACATTTGTCCTCATCCATTGTGCTCTTTTATGTTTTCCTTTTAAAAGGAAAAGTGGGGGAAGCGTTGGAAGTAGCTTTCTTAGCCTTCTGCAGTGCCTTTTTGTAGTGTGTTAGTGCTAGGTGTGGAGTGGTGTTGGTTCCAAGCCCGCTCACCTGCAAACATACGGTTCTAGGTATTGATGTTACTGCTGACATAAGTGCAAATTAAGGTGATTAAAAAAACCCAACCTGCTGGTACCTGCCTCGTGTGCTGGCACTGCATTCTGTGATCAGCCTCTGGCTGAGGAGCTGTTGAGCCATGCTGTGGTGTGCTCCTCACCCGTGGGGAAGCACTGTGTGACAGCCCTGTGCCCCCAGGCAGGAGGAACTCTCGAACAATGCTGATCCCACTGCTGCAGCGATTCCCTGAACAAGTGCGTGTCTCCCTTTTCCACACCCCAAACCTGCGTGGGCTTCTCAAGCTCCTGATTCCAGAGCGTTTTAATGAGACCATTGGCCTGCAGCACATCAAGGTCTATCTCTTTGATGATAATGTGATCCTGAGCGGGTGAGTCCTTTCCTCTTCATGCCTTTCTGTGGTCGATTTAGCAGTTTTTGGTGATACTAGAGTTGTCTGAACTTCATTATTTGCACCTGGTTTTTCTATAATATCATAATAGTGCTTTTCTGATGTGGAAGAGCAACCATAGGTGTTTCATGTGATCTTCTCACATGGAGGAGTCTTTCTCCAAAAGAAAAAAAATAGATATCCTCAAGATTCAAAAGGAGATGGCCCATTTCTACGTTAGTCTCATTATATATGGGGTGGGATCTGTAACTTAGGCTGGGGTGTTCAGGTTTGTACACCTATACTTTGTTCTGGAACTTTTCTTTTCTCTCCTAGTGCAAACCTGAGTGATTTGTACTTCACCAATCGTCAGGACCGCTATGTTCTCCTGCAGGACTCTCCTGAGATTGCAGACTTCTTCACAGAGCTAGTGGATGCAATTGGAGATGTGTCTCTGCAGCTGCAGCAGGATGATACAGTCGAGATGATCGAGGGGATGGTACACCCCTACCAAGGTAGGAGGAAGCCTCCTTATCTGGTTGGATAAAATGGTCCAGAGGAAAGGAGTGATTTGTAACTTGGTGTTAATGTGCGTAATGCTAGATGTGCGTGCCTACATTGAAAGCTTAATGAATATAGTGCAATTTCGAGTAATTAATATTTTGTAGTTGAGTCTATTCTGGGAATCAAATGAGTGTTGAGTTAGGAAGAAGACAGAATGGTGGATTTTTCAAGCATAGTCAAGTTTCTACTCCTCTTAGAGATGAATGTTTTTCCTCTATCACGTAGATTTGCTACTTTTGAAAGGCAAGGCTGTTTATCAGCCTTGGAGAAGAGAGCTGTGTGGTCTTGGTCTTAACTCCTTCTTGTTCTGATGTTGCTGTCTGTCTGCTCAATAGCTGATGCATAGCTCTGTACCTTTAGATCTCAGATGTGATCTCTCCTGGTTTTTCTGCAGGAGATAAGGTGAGATACTGTGAGATAGCAAATCAGAGAGTGATGGAAGTGATCAACTCTGCCAGGGCACGACAAGAACTCCTTCACACAAAGACTTTCCACAGCAGCCAGCAAGGCAGCTCCGTGTTACCCCAGCACAGCTCTGAAACAGCTGGGGGTCTGAAACCAGAACCTGACACCTGGATCTATCCCTTGATCCAAATGAAACCTTTTGGGATTCAAATAGATGAGATGGTCACAGAGACACTGCTGACAGAGGCTGAACGAGATGCCAGGATCTACCTCACCACAGGCTACTTCAACCTGACACAAGCTTACATGGACCTCGTTCTGGGCACTAGGGCAGAATACCGGATTCTTCTGGCCTCACCAGAGGTGAATGGGTTTTTTGGTGCCAAAGGGGTGGCAGGTGCCATCCCTTCTGCCTATGTTTACATAGAACATCAATTTTACAATGAGGTCTGCTGCCTTCACCAACAGGAGAGGATCCAGCTGCAGGAGTACTCCAGGGCTGGTTGGACTTTCCATGCCAAGGGTAAGATGTCTGTTTCTCAAGAGGACTTGTTCAGAAAGCACACGTGCTTTGCATATGTATGGGTTATGCAACTGGTGAGGGGATGGTTGGGTGCTGAGTCTAGATTCAACCTCCAAAGTACTCATCCAAGCTTTGAACATCCTGCTTGCCTCGAGCCAGGAGGCAGCCATGCAAAGTCCTGTCTTGCTGCTGTAGACCTAGGGATTATACAAGAATTGTCTTGATGGAGGCACTAAGATACTGTCTCAATGTGAAATGAAAGAAGGCATTTGCATGGATATTTATATGTAATGGTGGTAGGATTTTGTTTCCCATATGCCCCTTAACAGTTTGAACAAAGAGAAGCTGGGTCTTCCTGGAAGTAGGGCTTTGTGGGGTGACCCACACTTCAGGGAATTTAAACCAGCTCCCATTTATGGCACACGGTGAAGTGCTGCTTACTGATTAGGTGCGCCCTTGTGCCTTCTGGGAGCTGGAGGGGAAGTTGTTGAGAAATGGATATTGCTTAACAAATGTAGATGATAAAAAAATATATATATATAAAAAAAAGAGTACTGTCATCATAGCTTTCTGCAGAAGGCCCCAGATTCTTTCTGAATGTTCAGACCATTCACAAGACCAACACCGCCTTGAAGTGTGAATATTTTCTCCTGACTAGTTGCTACTTGTTGTCTCTCTCTGTTTTCCTTCCAGAAGATCCACGCACTGACTCTCCTCCTACATTATGCACAGCAGAGTGTAGTCATGCAAGTAGTTGAGGGCATTTGGCTGCTCACACTGCTCCCGCTGGAGACGTGGTGGTGCTGCACCTCACAGTGAGCAGTGCTCAGCCACACTGAGGCAGTTTTGCTGTGCGTGGCAGCACCTTCTGCTGCTCTGTCACTGTGTCACTTCCTGCACTGGCTCACCAGTCCCCCAGGGCAGTGCTGTTCCTGTAAGCAGTGCCCGATCTGGCACTCGATGACACGCCGGTTTCCCCAGGCTGTGCAGAGGGGCACTGTCACTGTTTGCAGCATGTGTCTGGTGAGAAGGGTGGAGGGATGCGCCCCGAGCCAGCACAGGCCTGTCCCAGGGCCCTGACCAGTAGTTCAGCTCCGTTTGTTTGTTTGAGATTAGCTGTTATCAACTGTGGGAATGCCTCTATCTACCCGGCTTCCTGCAGGGCTGTTTGGAAGAAGGTTCAGAGGTGGCAGGGAGAGAAAGCTGCTGAGTAGGCCTTTTCTTGTCTAAAGAAAACACACACACGTTACTGAGTTTCCTATATATAGAAGCTGTGAGCCTTCCTGACGCGTGCTGTGCCCTGGTGGCAGTGACATCAGCCTCTGCAGCTGCAGAGCCCTACCTTGGCGCCTCATGGTGCCTGCCTGGCTGGAAGCATTGCGTGTGCCTCCTTCCAGGAAGCACCTGCTGCAAGGCTCTGTGCTTTGCAGGTTGCTCCTCTTTGCCAGGCACTGCTGGCTCCCAGCGGGGTTTCCTTTGTTGGCCCTTACTGAGCGTGGCAGCTCTCCCAGGATCCCAGAGGGCAGCCACCCATCCCTGTGCTGCAGCAGGAGGCTGCGGGTTGCCTGGTGCTCTGGGAGCAGTGTGGGGGGCATGGCAGAGCTGTCTGTTCTGCAGGAGTCTCACAGTGTTGGGCTTGTGAATGGCCATTCAGGAAGGATCTGGGGCCTTCTGCAGCGGGCAGGGCAGAAGGGGAAAAAGGAGGACAAGCTGGGGCAAGTTGAAGGGTGACTGCACCTGGAGCCTGGCTCCTGGACTGGGGGACAACACTTAGCAGTGCCCGTTACTTCATTCTCGTGCTGAGGGACACCCTTCAGTCTCCTATAGGCTATTGCTTCACAGCAGATGCTGTAGTGCTGAGGCTGCTTTGCAAACTCTTCCACGCACCCCGCTCTTCCATGGCACCCACCATGGTTACAGCTGTCCTCGGGTCTGTTGGTGCGGCTGCAGCGCCCAGCTCAGAGCACAGCAGTCATCACACAACTGGGAAATGCAGACCTCTGCTGTGGAAGCAGCTCTGTGGGTGCAGTGCCACAGTGCCTGCCTACAGCAGTGTGGACCAGCAGGTTTCTGGGCGGGGTGCTGTGGGTGATGCAGAACTATCTTTTGGGATTAGGGTCCCTTCCATGAAAGCGTCAGGTGACAGAGTGCCAGGCAGGTGGCTGTTTGCTCTGAGATAAGCCCGCATTGCTGTTATTGAGTGGTGGCTGGGAAACTGCTCTTCCTCTTTCTGGAAAGGTGAGTCACTGTTTGAGCAGATCCTGCCAGGTGGCCATAAAGCTCAAGACACAGTAAAGGGCTGCTGCATGGCCACTTAGAAAGAGCAAGACACTGGTTGCTGCCTGGCATGGCTCTGTCTGCAGGGATCCCCATGGCTTGGGCACCAGCAGGCGATGCAGCTGCCATGATCGATGGCACAGCCTGCAGGATTTGTGCTGCTTGAGTATCTCCTGGGCTCCTTGCCTTCCACCACACCCCTCTGCACCACTGTGGGGCAGTGCATGGGGCAGCCACAGCACGGGCAGTGCCAGCTTGGGGCTTGGAGGTGCAGCTGGAAGCAGCAGTGAAGCTGCTGAGTGTGTGACGTGGGGGTGGGGAGGAGGTTACAGGAACCAGTGGTGAATCGGCAGCTTCTTACTCAAGGCATTCTTGGAACTGCTCTGGGGTTGAGTTAGGAAACCTGCTTCTATTTTAAGGCCTAGGTGGTTTTTATGGTACGGTTTCTTTGTTGTAGTCTCCATGTGACTGGCAGTGGGGAGCTGCCATCTGTCAGGAGCTGCTGGGGCTGTGCCCCCCGGGGAAGGCAGAGCTGTGTGATGGGTGGCTCTGCGAGCCTTCATCCTGGCAAGAGCTGAATTCATCTTCTGGTGAAGATCGCTCCTCAGGAAACGAGTGGGCGTTATAATTAGCACTTCTCTCAGCAGTGCTTATTTCATGTGAATTCACCTGTCAGAGCAAGGAGATGCCTCTTCATGCCGCTGTCTTGTGAGGTCCCAGGAAGGCAGTTGCTCACTGTGCTCTGATCCTGCTTCTAAAACAGATTGCTCCAGTGCTCAAGTACCTGTGTGGTACTTTGTCCCTTGGTGAAGGTGTTCTTCTCTGCTGCAGAGTACTGACGAATTGTTTCCCTTATATCCGTGCATCTGAGATGTCGTGTTGCAAAATGACCTCTAACTTAATGACAGTTACTCATTCTGAATTATTTTTGGGGTCCTTTGTGCAGTGCATTCATATTCTTAAGGAGTGTCCCAGAAAAAAAAAACAACTAACTTGAAAGCATGCAAGTTTGGACAGTGCAGGCTGTACAAGTATACCCCAAGGATCACACAACCATCCATCTGCAGGAAGGTGTGTTTTTGAGGGCTTGCTTTGTGTCATGATCACTTATAGTTGCTGTAAATCTAACGTGTTTAATTCATTTCTTCCAAGTTGAAGCAATTGTTTGAGGCTACCCCAGTCATTTCCTTTGTCTGCCACACTTCCTTTCTTCTCCTGTTTTTCCTGCAGGCCTCTGGCTATACCTGGCAGGGAGCAATCTTCCCTGCCTAACCCTGATTGGGTCTCCTAATTTTGGATATCGATCCGTTCATCGCGACTTGGAAGCTCAGGTTGCAATAGTGACAGAAAACAAAGCTTTGCAGCAGCAACTCCACCAGGTAAGCAGCTGTTTACAGGGAGGATATGTGGATGCTGTGCTTCTTGGTCACACAGGGAATGCTGATGACGCAGTTGCAATAAAAACCTACAGCCACAATAATTCAAAACCTTCTCGAGCATAGGAAGTCTCAAGGAGCTGTCAGTTAAGTGACTATTGATGAGATGCCTGCTACAAGTGCCTGTTTCTGGGAAATGGAGGCCATAATGGAAAAGAACATGTGTCCCCAGTGAACTCGAGTATCGGAATGCTCAGGCTCTGGATGCTGAGAGACACAGTGCTCAGGGAGGATCTGCTGCTCTGTCTGCTGCTCATGCAGCACATTCTTGGGCCTTATCCCCCAATATTTGGGCACTGCCAAGGTAGCAGCATGCTGGGCTGATGAGGTCAGGCCCTAGAAACCACTGTTCTCACACTTCTGTAGGACTTTGCTTCTCAGGTGTTTGGAAAATCCTTTGTAGGACTATGAGTGCCAAGCAGTTAGCCTTTGGGTGGCTGCCCATGCTCTGTGGAGGTGAACGAGGGCAGCAGATCTTAGTGTGATTTCTGCAGTAAGAGCATTTCTGGGCTGGTTGGATCGCAGCACCCACGAAATTAACACGCAGCAGCTCTTAGTGTTGACACAAGCGTTTTTCAGTGGCTTAATGTTCAGTGTCCTGGCTTTTTCTTTTCTCGTTAGGCAGTTTGGACTGTTCAGCACTCTTGCTGCTTCTCTTGTCTGTCTTGAGTCTGAATCTTCTATGGCAGCTGATGTTGTCCCCTGTCATTTCTCACGTAGTACTCTGATGCAAGGTGTATCGGTTTGGTGCCTCTGTGTGCAACTTAAGGATCTGAAAAATGTCTTATATTAAGCTGAGTCTTGGCATAGGAAGGTACAGATCAATGGGAATTGCCCTATTGCATCAGGGCTCTTCCTCAGAATGAGTCAGATTATATCTAATCAAAAACAGTTCTATTACTGGAAGAGCTGCTTGAATATTTCAATTCATATCTTGCCTCTACTTGTTTCTAATGGAAGGAGAGAATCAATGAAAACATGACAGAGGAATTTTCTCAAACAGTGCACCAGTGATCTAATTTAAAGGGCTTTAAATGATTCCCATTTGCTGGAAGCTGCTTCTGAGATTGCCTGACTGTTTACTGTTCTGTGATCTTTGTTCAGAGGACTTCGTTTTACGCCGTGGTGATGCAGCCTCTAATGGAGTGCTCTCTCCTTTTCTGTGCAAATTACAACTCCATTCAGCACTGCAGCTGAAACGTCACTTTCAGTTAAATGAGCAAACAAAATACTTAGTGTCCGTTTTCAAGGAATTTGACATGTAGGGGGGTGTTTTCTTGGCTTTTCTATTTGACATTTCTTTCTTTGATCATTTAAACTTTCAGCCTTCTTAGTAATAACCTTCTGAATAATACCTGAGCTTTTAATGTCGCAGCTGATGTGCAACAGCCACCTCTTAACTTGTACAGTGCTGTGAAATCCCTGCAACATTCAGTTCCAATTATCATCCAGCATTTTTAAAACAGGGGCTTGGAAGAAGGAAGTGGGCTGGGTGTCTCACTGAGTGAGCTGAGGGTTTTGTGAAAGCCTCCGAATTTCAATTCAGTTAACTGCTCTCACTTCCAGTGATCAGCTTACCTCACTGGATCAGATGACCATGACACAGAGTCTTCTTAGCAGGATTGATGATAGCATTTTGGGTTTCTATAATTAGAGTGGTTTGGCACACGTCCTTCTTCTGTCTGTTCCTGGTTCATCTTTCTGTGTTCCTTCCCAGTGCCTGGTTCCTGCTTTCTGCATTGCACTTTGTGTTCTTCTGTTGTTTGTGACAACTAAACTAGTCCAAAGATCAAATACAGACTTAGAGGAGATGATCTGTTCCTTGCTTGCCTGCAAATCTAGAAACCTAGCTGGCTTTGGTAAGAAAACCACTTCTGCATTGGATCAGAAATCTGCTTTCATGTGTAACGTGAGCACGTATTATCACCATGATGGTTCATTTCCTCTTTCTGCAGTGTTGTGTACACAATAAAGAAGCCTAAGTATTTCTGGTAAGGTAGTTGAAATCATGACTGCACATTCATTTGAAAACACAGTGTTTGAGCTGTGTCTAGAAAGGAGTGTGCAAGCCAGTCTCTTGAGATTATGATAAGGTTTCCTTTTCTGGCAATTACAATGAGGGATTTAGGATTTTCCTGAAACTACAGCTGTAAGAGAGCTAAGCTTCAGGACACACAAAGGCAAAACCTTCTGCCTTTGCTGTCTGTAGAGCTTAAATTGCTAATTCTTGAGGATCACTTCCTTAGCACAGCTGTAGTCACCCAGAGGTGGAGTTGCTGCTGCAGGGGGATTGGAAGGACAGCTCCTGTGTTGTCTCCTTGGTGGGTTTGTTGCTCTGTGAGCTGTGCTGCAGGGGATGAGACTGTTAGGTTCAGGCTTGTGGGAATCCTTCTGGCAGGATTGTGGCCAGTTTTGGACCATGTCTTCCAGGCTGTTACATCTAACTTAACACTTCTAATTTACTGGGATGATTTTTCCCTATGCAGGAGCAGGAGCAGCTTTACCTCTGCTCAGGTGTAGTGTCATCATCAACATTTGAGCAGCCAAGTCGGCACGTGAAGCTGTGGGTGAAACTGGTCACACCTCTGATCAAGAATTTCTTCTGAAAGAAGCAGAGCTGCAGCTTTGGGTGAGTTTTTCTGCTATTCTGATGGGGAATTCATGTGACACTGACTGTGTTACTAGTGCAGTAACTTCTATCGTGGAGACACGGAGATGTTGCAGGGGAAAAAAATTTGAATCATTGACTGAGCTCTGTACTAAAATGTCTGGAAGCTTTGTGCAAGTGTTCTAGACTCAGTTGTTCAGATACTTAATAGGATGAGAAGATTTTGGTGTATTATTTTATACCAAGGAGACAAGCACTGGCTTGTGTGATGGCCAGAGCAGCTCTCATCTACTTAACAGGTGATGATGCTGATAGAAATTAGTTTCTGTGAAAGAGTGGAGCAGATTCTGTAATCCAGAAGTAAAGACTCCAGTGTCAGAGGTTGACCAGTTCACAGCTGTCTTTCCTCTGAAAACTGGGAGGTGGAGGGTGTGAAGTTTTGTCTCTGTGGGAGAGGGGTGAGTGTTCCACAGAGCATGGCACTTCCCCAGCCCCTGTTTGTCCCAGGTAAAGGTGCTGGGCTTTCTGGGTTGTGCAGGTTGACCTGTGGGAAACTGCCAAATCTGCCTTTCTTCTGCCTGGTTTAAACAAACAAATCAGTGCTTCCATGCAGGAATATGCACTGCGTGTGGCTTGATGAACTTCTGCTTGCAATTAGCACTGAGTGATCAAATGCATCCCTGTGAAAAGGAGGAGAGCTGTGAGAAGGAAAGAAGCCTAGATGGCTGCATGCCATTGCTCTGTTGGGCTCTCTTCAGTAGCCTGGCTTTAACCAGTGCTTTATCAGAAACCACTCACTGAAAGCCAGTATCCATCATGAGAAACTCCATGGACTGCAAGAGTAGTCCCCACACAACAGCAGTTCCAGCACTGTTTTTATTAATACTTTGCTAAAAGTTGTGGTGCAGCCAGACTTCTGTGAGTTTCATAAGGGATTTCTGGCAAGCAGAAGTTTAGGTCTGCAACAGCAGAGCGACAGAAGCAAGGATCCACTTGGCAGCTTTTTCTTTTGTCTTTAGGTTAAAGGTCCAGACGTAGGTGGGACCTCGCATCCGTGTCTTATAGACAGGACATTCGTAGACGTTCTTGGTGTCCATGCGGTCCACGGGGATGGCTCTGATGAAGATGATGGGCATCATGGGTGTCAGCTCCTTCAGCCGAGCATCTGCGATAGCCCCGGAAGGGATGTCCCATCGAGCACCTGCACGATTACAGAGTACCAGCTGCCCAAGGGCATCCTCACTTAGCAGTGGCTGTTTTTTAACTGCTAATGGGTGGGAAGGGGTTGTTCTAGCAGCACAGTTGGAGGGGGTAAAGTCTGAAGGTTGGGCAGCCATGGTGTAGTAGTCATTAGGGCTGACGTGCTAGCGTCTCACTGTGACTCATGAATGCATTTTGCCTTGCTGTGTGTGGGATGTCTGAATCAGTTGTGACCCCGCTCATCCCTTCAGTGCCCGTTTACATGGTGAAGGTAAAACGTGGCTGTGATGGGAGCTACACTAAGCTGTCTTACTTGCCCTGTGCCCTTGTTTTTGCTGGCCCTGTTGGTGCTCTGCTGACATTACCATCTAATTCCCTCTCATTTATTTTAGCAGTAATTATTTTACGTTCTCAGTTTCCTGACCTGTCATATTCACACATTAAACAGAAGCGTAATGCAATTTATTCACTAGAACCATGCAGCTTAAAGCTCAGGTTCTCAAGAGGCAGTCTGCCTTTAGTTTCTGGTTTGTGAAATTCTGCTCTTAAGCCAGGCTGCTGCTGCCCTCAGCTGGTGTGTGTCTGGCACTGGCGTGGGATAAAAGCTTTGCAAAAGCTGCCCTGAAATTTAGTTAGGTAGTGAGCATTAACACCTGCTGTGTGTGCAGGGAGTTGACTCCTAGGATTAGGATTAGGATAGTCTGACCTAGGATTTCTCTGTGCCTGAAACATCTCCTGCAAGATGTAATCTTTTACCTTCCATGAATAACCCATGTACGTAGCAGCCTTCTCTGGGTGGAGCCGTCATATCCTCACGGTTTTTCTTGGTCACTTCCACTGCAAGGCACATCTTGTCCAGTGGCCATTCATTTTTTCTAGCCATGGACTGCATGATAGCAGTGAGGAAAGACTGGGGATTGAAGAACCCTGACAGCCACACTGTCACAGGCAGCGTAAAGTCCATTGTCCAGACTTCTAGTTCCTGGAAAAGAAAACAGCAAAGTGCTGGAGAGCAAAGCGTGGCCTTTGGACAGTGGAGCACTGCTTTGACGTCACAGAGATGTGCTGGGCAGGCTGGGCTGGCATGGTCAGTGGTGAATAAACACCAGATTGCACTGCAGCAATGCAGCTCCAACTGAGCATTTGGACTGTAGTAACTACTGCTGTTGTTTCTTCTTTACATACGTGGTTTTATAAAATATATATTTTTTTCTGAGATGTATAAAGTTATGTTAGGGCATCTCTTGTTCTTTTGAAACGTGGGGCATATGCTAATGGTGAACACTTAACCTTGGGATAACGGTTCAGGTAATTGAAGCAGTTTAAAAGTAACACTGAAGAATAAAACAGTGAACTCCCAGTGATTCCTGGGCTCCTGTGCTACCTTCTTGCTCCACAAGCTTTAGTGTTCAGAAGAAATCTGCTCACCCTAATCCGAAGGAGCAGGTCTGCATACCACGCTCCCAAGTTGAGAAGAGAGGGGTAGGCATAACGTGTCCAGGATTCAGGCACGTTGTCATAGAAGAGAGCAGTGGCCAGCTCTTCCATGTCTGCTGAAATCGTTAGTTCTCCCTTTAACAAAGAGAAAAATGGGGGCAGTTGGAGGGGGAGGAAGCAAGGCTGACGGCAGCTATTGCTTTTCAAACCCCGCACAAAGCACAGGGCTGCTTTGAAAGCATCAGCAATGGTAACAAAGTGGTGCTTTGAAACAAGCAAGAGCTATTTGCAGGTCGTGGCTCCCAGCCATACCTTGAGCCCCAGGTCTAATTCTTTCAAAGAGCGCCTGATCTCATTGGTCAGGATGTTCATTCTTTCACATTCCTGGAAGGCAACCAGCACGTAGGGTGTCTTATCCACAGCCCTGGCCATGAGCTCTGCCATGTTGAAGGGCTCCGGCAGCTTATCCATGATCTCATCGAGGACTAACTTCACCTGGAAAATGCAGACCATAAAACTGCTATTATTTAAGGAAAAACACAGAGTTAACGGTTAATGAAGGCAGCAAGGTCTCTTGTTTTTTTTCTTTCTCTGCTTTTGTGCTTTCCTGTGCTGCTTTGTTACTCATGCCCCGCTCTTTTACTATCTGCTCCTGGTTGTTAATAGCCAGGAAGCTGAGACTGAAATTCAAGTATAAAGGGCAAGGAGGCAGGAGGAAAGCTTTTATTTATGTGTGGAAATAACTAGGCGTGCCGTATCTACAGAGGACAGCATGTAACCTGTGTTGTGCCATGCTCCTCTCTACCTGGCTCTGAACACTGCTGCCTTTGGTGACCTCAGTGTGTGCACTGAGCAAAGACAAATGGATTGGGGAGCATTTCTCCCCTTTGGGTTTCTCAGTGTCATTGGAGGAGTGCAGCTGATGGTGCTCAGCCTGCCTGCTCTGGGACTGATGCGGGACCAGGGGAGGGGGAAAGGAGCTTACAGGACACCATGGTCTCTGCTGTGGCTCTGAGCTCTGCTTCCTCAGCAGCTGTAGGGGTTGAAGCTCCTGCTGCTGTCCAGTAACAAGCTCCCCTTCCTGCTTGGTACTGGCACTGGGTGTGAGGCCCCAGTGCAAACACACTCCAGTAGAGGTGTGTGCTCTTCCCCAGCCTGCTGCTGTGCTGGCTGTGACCCCGAGCTGCGTCCCCTGCTCAGCCCTGCCCCCCCTCCAGCCACCCCCACTCAAGCAGCAGCAGCTTCACTTGCCTTTTCCTCACGGGAGGTACCTGAGCCACCTCCAGCATCTGATTCCTTGGGCTGCATTTCTAAAACGGTCCGAAAAAGCCTCTCTGAGGTGACGGTGAGGAAGCCGATCTCGGCGTTGGGATGGAGGCCGTACAGGTAGGGGCTCTCTGGTGGCAAGTTGTCGTTGATGTACTTGTGGTAGCCCTGGGCAGAGGATGAGCAATTATATACACATCAGTGCAAATTTAGCTTCAACCTTGAAAAATTCATCCTCACTGTACTTACAGTGATTTCCACTTGTCTTGCCTAAATCTTTTCCTTACCACCACAGGAACTGTTTTTTCCAGTGATGCTGCATCTTTCCACTGGATGGAAAATGCACAGCTTTTGTTTGTGCTGTGCTTCAGCTTGGGTTGCGTGAGGGAACTCCAAAAAACGTGTGCTAATCCAGAACAGCGGTTTTCCCCAGCAGACTGTAATGCTAAGTATCGCCTCCTGTGCTCAGAGAGCTCTTCCTACCTTGTAGTCGAGGTTGGGTGGGATCAGGAAGCCCGGGGCCAGGTGCAGCTCCCCATCCAGCATCTCTACATCGATGTACTCGCTCAGGTAGGTGCGGCACAGCCGCCGGTCCCAATCGTCTGTGATGTGCCCTCCGTACATGATTTCACCAAAGAGGTACCGGAGGTCGTCCCATGGCACCTACCCCGAGATGCTGCTGTCAGCAGGCTGCAGTCCCTGCAGGGCTGCTCTGCTGTGCGCTACGGCCGTGCTGGAGCTCCTTACCTTGGGGTTGGCCTCCAGGTAATTGTAGAGGACGTTAACGGAGATGGTCAGGTCGCCGTTGTTGAAGGGGTAGGAGCGGTTCCAGCCCTGAGCACCAAACTTGCGCCGCTCCGCCACCACGGCGTGGAAGTAGCAGAGTGCAAACAGGACGCACTTGAACTCCATCTCTTTGCTGCACATCTCCAGCGTGTCCTGCAGGGGAACAGAAGGTGAGGGGAGAACAGAGGCTGCCATCCCCTCTGATCGTGGCTGATGGTAAAGGAGAATGGAGGAGCGTATGCTTAATATAAAAAAGCAAACCCACGTATAATTCCATCTTTAAAAAGCTTTCTGGCTGGTTAACTATTGCACTTACAGTCTTAATGAACAAATCAGGATCTAAGTGTGCTGTGACTCCTCTACGTGAGGCTGCTCACTGGGACAGAGCAGCACAGGTACCTGTGAGAAGAGGTCGAGGGCTCTGTGCAGGTTGGCATGCATGCCGGTGGGCGGCTCGTTGGTGATCTTGATGGCGTTTTCCAGCAGCCCCTGGGGGATGATGTGTGCCTCGGGGCTGGGTGCTGGCTCGGCACTCATGAACACACGGTAGTCAGGGTGGCTGCCTGTGCTGTGCTGCTCCACGTGCTTCTCCAGCGTGCCCAGCCAGCGGGCCACCAGGTGGATGTTCTGCAACACAAACCCTGCATGTGCTGTGTGCTCTGAAATTCGGTTTCCCTCTGGACCTCTGCACATGGCAGTGCTGCCGCCGTGGGGTGAGGGCTGTGCTATCTGGGGCTGTGCCCACCTGCAGGATGACCCAGTGCCCCTGTGCTGCTGCCACCTCCAGTGCCTGCTCCGCCACCACCTCCTGGCCCTGCCCCAGTGAGATGTTGTGGATCTTCCCGTTGTTGATGGTGAAGTTCAGCTTCTTGCCTGGAAGGGGAGGAGTTGGCTCTCTGTGTTCGTGCTGATGGGAGCACAGAGCAGCTCCTGCCATGCAGCACTTTAAGGAGGAACGACCCACTGCCTTTGTGATGCAGTGCAGCTGGGACCCGACTTACCCAGTGCTTCCACGTCCTTCAGAGGATCAACTCCAGGCGAGAGAATGAAAAACACGGGCGTGGAGGGGCTGCTCTCCTCGTACGACTTGGAGAACTCCACACTCCTGCCCTCCACAAACTTGCTGCCCATCTTCTCTTCCACAAAGTTCCTGCAGGAAAGCAGCACCCCGCCATGAGCCGGGGGCAGGCACAGGCTGCAGGCGGCTGTTGGAGGGGTGTGGGCACCTGACGGCGTAGGTCATCCTGTCGGGCCGCATGCAGCGCAGCATGCACAGCTTCTGCAGTGCCGTTTTGTTCTTCCAGTCCTGGGGGAACACCTCCTTCTCGGGCGCTTCGGACTCAACGAACTTCTTCCATCGCTTGGCAGAGCCCTCGATGTCACTGTCCAGGTTCTTGAACTCGTCCATCTCTGAGAGGACCTGCAGTCATAGGTCCTTGCTGGGTGCTGCCCTCCCATCTCCGGGTGTGTGTGTGTGGTTAACACAGTGCTCCTGGTTCTGTGATCCCTCCCCAGCTGCTGCAGCTCGACCCCAGCCCACTGCTGTGCCACACTTGGGACCGCACCATGAGCCAGGACCCACCTTGATGCCACCCCAGCCCTGGGGCTGCAGGAAGTCAACGGGGGACGTGACACCGGTCTTGAAAGGGAAGCGCAAGAGGAAGTCCAGCTCTGCTGGATTCACTTCTTTCTTGATGGACAGCACCTGGTGAGCCGAGAGCACAGGCTGGTTGCTACTGCACAGGAGCCCCCTACTTGCAGCCCCTACTCTCCATCGGCAGCAAGGGAGTAGGAGAACGTGCCTAAAATAACAAATTCACATCCAGTACCATCAGAAGCCAAACACATTTGCCTGCATTACCTGGAAGGCAACCTGGGCCAGGAAAATGAGTTTGTCCTTCTCAAAGAGGCCACGGGCAGTGTACATGAAGACCGAGTAGGTGATCTCGTCTGTCAGGTTGATCACCCGCTGCCCCACGTCCTCAGCCGGAGCTGTTCGTTGGATGGCTTTCTCAAAGACCACGTTGAATGCCTACCAGAGCAGGGCTGGGCTCAGTGCTGTGCTTCCGAGCACTTTGTTAGAGGTGTTAATGATGAAACACCCAGACCCTGCTCCACAGGACCCGACCGCCGCCTCGCCTGACGCTCACCTTGAGGGAGAACTGGTAGATGGGGTTGATTTTGTTGAGGTCGCTGAGGATGAAGTACAGCAGGGATGCTCGTTCTGCCGCTGGCCGGTAGTTCTCCCTGGCCACGTTTATTTCCACCTCTGTGACTTTGGATTCCTTCACCTTGATGGACATGAGCACAGCGTTACGGCCGTGCCCCGCAGCAGTGCCCGGTGCCCGCGCTGCCTGGTTACCTTCTCCTCGATCTCCATGGCCGTGCGCTTCGTCGTCTCCAGGTTCTCCACCAGTGCTGTGTCCCCCAAGAAGTTCCCCGAGGCAGCGGAGAGCCGTGCGAGCAGGGAGTCCTCCAGCTCCTTCAGGTGGATCTTGAACTCGTTCTGGCTTTTTGTGAGATTGGCCTGCAACAAGGCATGCACGGCATGAGCCATCGCTGCTGCCATCACTGGGGGCTCACACCACGCAGAGCAGCCCCCGCCGTGCCAGCAGATCTCATGGGCTCACACCTTCAGCGTCTCCAGGTCGGGGCGCTCCTTGGCTACCACAGCAGCCAGCAGCTGGTCCTCCAACCCCTCACGTGTCACCAGGAAGTTGATCATTGTGCACTGTGCCTGCATCTCGGGCTTGTAGTGCGGGTTGAAGTACTTGGTGTGCAGGATCAGGCGGAACTGTGGGTGGTACTCCACTTCTTTATCTCCTATCTTTATGTATCTGTTCGGGTAATTACATTCATTTCTGTGCATTTGGCAGTAACTTGTGCCAGCGAGAAGCCCGATGGGGATAGGGAAGTGGCTCGGAGGGGTCAGGGGCTCAGCACAAGCCCCATGGCTGAGCACACGCCTGCATCTGCTAGGAGCAAACCTCCCCATTTATCTGGCTTTATCCTGCAGGTGCACTGGAGAGCACACTTCTCAAACCTCAAAAAAAGCACCCATCACCCCCCCCACCCCCCCACTGGAAATGCCATGGGAAAAGTTAAATCTGTAGGATATGGCCAAAGCTCTTGTGTGAAAGGGGACGGGCCAGGCCCCAGCTGCTGCTGTGCAAAGAGGCATTGAAGGGCAGCAGTGGGTCTGTGAGCACACCTGCCCTTCTTGATGGTGTTCCTGCCCAGCAAGTGGTCCAGCACTGGCTCCACCGTCTCGCCGATATCCTCAATCAGCAGCGTGTGTCCTTCAGAAACTGCCTGCTCAATGGTGTCCAGGTAACTGTGGATAGACAGGAGGGGGCTCGTAGGGAGCTCAGGCAAACAACAGCCCGGGTACCCCCATCCCACCCCGTCCCACCTCCTCTGGCCCAGCCGGATGGCCTTCAGCTGCTCCCCATATTTGTTCCTGATCCACTTGATGCCCTGCAGCTGGGCGTCCACCACCAGCGGCCACCGCTGCGTGTTGCAGAGGATGGTGGCGTTCTCAGTGGAGGTGCGGTCGCTGGGCAGCCCCTGGTTGCTCCACGTGGCCACGTCAGCAGCGTCGGTGAGGAGGCTGAGGGGGTCCAGCCCCGGCGTGGTGGGAATGGGCACCTGAATGAGGGGGGACATCGGGGGCTCAGCCCAGAGCAGCACCAAGCCCTTGGCGTTGGGACAGAGCTGGGGGACCCAAAGCCGCACACCTTCAGCCCCTGCAGGTAGGGGATCCAGTGGTTCTCCATCAGCTCGGCCCGGTACTTCTTGGTGAAGTAGCCAACGTAGGACACGAAGGCAGTGATGAGCAGCACATCCCCGCACAGCGTCTTTTCCTGCTCCCTGAATGCCTCCACTGACTCAGCCCAGCGCATGTTTTCGGACGCCAGTCCCCCGATCAGCCTGCAGGCATTGAGCACAGCGTGGGGGCACGGCCAGGATCACCCCTAACGTGGCCCTCAGCACCACCCCTCCGCAGCTTCTGGCCCCACTCATGAGTGGGGATCTTTAGCCAAGGGGAGCGAGGGCCCTGGTTCTGCGGGGACCCAGCGTGGGGGGAGGCAGTGCAGAGCCCGTCTGCGTGGTACCTGTTGGCTAACGTGATGATTCTGTTGGTTGCATCAGCCTCCTGCTGGCATTTGATTTTTTCGGACGTCGCTTTCTCAAACCGTGCGGTCAGAGTTGCCAGATTGGTGTTCAGGACCTTCAAAAGACAACGTGCCTGCTGCCAGCTCAGCCCATGGGCAGCGAGCTGGGTGCAGGAGAGAGCTCGGCACTGACTGAGGACACACAGCTGCAGCCAGGCTGGGGCTGCACAGGTGATAACCATCTCATTCACCACTGGCTTCTCATCAATCCACCACTGGGGGACACCAGCCAAGGCACACAGCCACAGTCCTGCAGCTGCCAGACCTGGGGGGAGCACACACTTACAGCAATTTTCTTCTTAATGCGGCTCAGTTTGTCTTGTGCCTCCGCCAGCTCCGCGTTGGCCTCCTCCAGCGCACGCCGCTTGGGCTCCACCTCGCAGTACACATTGTAGAAGCGGACGATGTTCAGGCACCAGGAGCACAGCCCCGCTGCAGCTGTCGACTTGGACATGATGAACTCTGGGTCAAAAGTGGGGTCCGACTGGTAGCGCCTGCGGGGGGGACACGGCCCTGCACCTCCTGCTCATGGGCACCGTGCTCGGTGCTCGGCAGCCAGTGCCTGGGACCCATGGGTGGCACCGTATCATGGGGGAAGGAGCCCCGCACTCAACTGGAACTCCTTGAGGCACGCCTCGGGGATGTGCTCCTTGTCAAACTTCTTCAAGGCGTCGAGGAAAGCGTCCACTTTCCCCATCATGATCTTGGCCGCCTTCCAGCTCCTGTCCTTCGGGATCTTGCCGTGCGGCGCCGTCAGGATCATCACGGCCGCCGTGACGTTCACCACCGCTTGGGGTGGGGACCCGAAGGACTTCAGCTCCGTCAGGTTGTTCTGGGGAAGGAGCACGGGGCGCTGATCAGTGCTGGGCACAGGGTACCCGGGGGCCTGCAGCCGCAGCGCTGTGCTCTCGCACCTTGTTGAGCGTGTTGAGGGCTTCCTGTGCAGCGACGAGCGCGGGCTCAGCCTTGGCCAGGTCGGTCTCGCAGGCTCGCTGCTTCTCAGCCACGTTCTGGGGAGGTGAGGGGGCACGGTGGGATGAGAGGATGCACCAGTGCTGGGTATGGAGCAGTCAGTGCCGCCCACGGGTGCTGCCCAGGGCCGCGTACCTTGTTGATGGCCTGGACTTTCAGCTCCTCCTCGTCAGCAATGGCTTTCTCCTTGCTGACCTTCTCTGTTTCAGTGCCCACCACGTGGATCAGTTTATCTGCGTCCTCGTTCTTCTGCTTCAGCTCTTCCTCCTGGACTGCCAGTGTGGCTTTCAGGTCATCCACCTGCACGGGGGGAATGGGAGAGGTTGGGCAGCGTCAAACCCTGATGGGACCAGAGAGCCCAGGAGGCCCATTGCCCAAACTGAGAGCTCTGCTTGGGGCTAAGCCCTGCTCCTGTGCCCACCATCCCTCTTCAGGAAGGAGGTGGACCATGCCCACCTGTGAGGCCGTGCTCTGCAGCTTTGCCAAGCCATTCTCCAGCCTCTCGATCTTGGCTGTAAGCTCACTCCTTTTCTTAGAGAGCAGGGTTTGGTAGAGCTTGATCTGCTCCAGGAAGGTCTTTGGTGTGGTGTAGTTGTAGCGTCGCTCTATGGCCAGGTACGTCTGGGACATCTCCTTCACGCTTATGTGGACGTAGGACATGAACTGGCTGATGGAGCCCTTGACCTCAGGCTGTAGCAGAGCAGCACAGTGAGCTCCGTAATGCTGTGAGGGGTGAAGCCAAGCACCAGCTGTGCACCCAGCAGCACTCACCTCTATGTCCCCCGTCTCCTCCAGGAACCTGCTGCTGACGGACACCAGGGCATCCTCTGGCCACTCGTGGAACCAGTCGATGGCCGTGCAGTTGACAATGGCGGGGAACCTCCTTGCCCGCACACGCAGAGTGGAGCCCACAGGGGAGAAGCACAGGATCACCTGGAATGGGTGGCACTGGTGAGAGGGGTGGCTGACATCTCCTCCCACCCACTGAAGTCCCATTCTTATGCCCACAGATGGTTGGCAGCTCTGCTTGGTGGGGGCATCCCAACCCCTGCTCCCTTTGGCCACGGCCATGGGGCTGCTTGCACACAGCCCTCTGCTCAAAAGGGAAACCCGTGGGTGTCTGCAGCTGCGTCTCTGGGCCTCAGGGCATGCAGTGCTGGGGATGCTTTGAACACACCTTCATTCACACTCATTACAGCATAATGAAACCGCAGCAGTCTGCATCGTGTTTGCAAACAGACTTTGAATTCAAGACATCAGAAGCCCTCACAAACACTGCTCCTGGGTGTGCACCCACCTTCAACTGACGCCTGACTTTCTCTATAAATAATTTCCAGCAGTTATCCCTTGTGTCCTCCAATCCCAGGAACTTCACTTGTGGCTTCATGGCACTGATAATGTTTTCCAGTTCTTCATCCTGGAAAAGCCCTGGCACCTCCCCAGATGCCAAGAAGTCATTGATCAGGACCAAGAATGATTCCTCTGCCACCTGGGAGTCCGTCATCAGGAACACGGTGGGGATGTTCTTCACGGCTGCCTTGATGTACTGTGAGGCGAGGTCCAGCTGGGGAAGCGAGGAGCATCAGTGCACTGCTGAACTGCTCTGGGGCTGGGGGGATGCCAGGGGGACCCACTCTCACCTTCAGGTCTGGGATGCCGTATCCCTTCCTCAGTGTCATCTGAAACACTTCTAGAGAGCTGATGTAAGCGGCGAGCCGGGAAAGGCTCTGCTTCCCACTGCCCCCCACCCCCACCAGCAGCGCGTTGCCTTGGGGGGACTCCAGGATCCGATTGATTCTGCAAATGTGAGACACTGCGTCCTCAAAGAGCACCTATGGAAAAGGTGAGACAGGGATTAACATCCCGAATCATGGTGCCAAAAGCAGTGAATGCCCCAAATCACACAGTGCCACGGCCGTGCTGCGGCGGGAGCTCACCAGGTTCATCGCCACATTGACCTCATTGTAGCTGTCCAAGGCCTCCACCAGCAGCTTGCTGAGCGATGGCCAGCTTGGCACCGGCAGGTACCTGGGCTCCCTGATGCCCTGGGCAAAGTGGCAGTAGATGTTGGGCTTGGCGAGCACTGACTCATCGCCGAGGTCCTGGAAGAGGAGTGGGAGTGGTGGGCACGTGGGAGGAACCCTGTCCCGGTGCACCGCTCCTGGCAGGGCTATGCTCAGCATCACTGTGACCCCCCTGGCTGTGTCATGCCCTCCTTTCCCAGCACAGCTTACAGCAAAGAATTTCTTGCAGGTGTCGGTTAGCATTTTCTCAAAGCTTTTCTGATCCTTGTCATCAATGAGCTTGTCCCCGTAGACCCGCTCAGCTTCGTGCAGCCACAGCCGCACCAGGTCCGTGGGGCTCTGCAGGCACTCGGCGGTGGAGAACAGCAGTCCCTGCAAACACGGGGACCCTCAGCTCACAGGGTCCATTTGCTGCTGCTCCTCAGAGCTGACTTAAAGAGCAGCTTTGGGCACTGTGAGAGGGACACAGCATCCTGCCAGTGTGTGCAATAAAGGAAGGAATCAGTGCACTTTAACAGGAGCAACCTGCTACCTGGAATACATTGGAGAGGTCCCGGAGGTTGAAGAGGTAGTGGAACTTGATGGCAGTGGGCAGGAAGGTGGTGGTGACACGCTGGTGCAGGGCTGTGGGCAGGACATGGGGTGAGCAGGCATCAGAGTCCCGGGGCTGTGGGCTGCTGAGCCTCACCTGGCACTGCCCTCCCCACTCCTGGCACTGCCCTCCCCACAGCCGGTATAGGAACTCACCCAGCGCGGCCGCCACCAGCTCTGCCTGCAGGTTCTGCACAGACAGCGGCACATTCTGCAGGGCCAGGTGCTGAGTCAGGATGGCACTGTAGATGGTCAGCAGTGCGTCCTTGCCGGGGAAGCTCATGGCGAAGACGCAGAAGTGTCGCTGCAGCGAGAAGCACAGACTCAGGGGCAGCAGTGCCCTGCGGGGCCGATGGAGCTAGACAGCACTGCGGAGCTCCCCCGCTCCATCTGCGCTCTGGTCCCAAGTTGGGACACAGCCCCCACCCCAGGAGAGCAGCACTGTGAGCCCTGTGTACCTGCAGCCTGGGGTCAATGGTGAAGGACCCCGCAGTTGGGTTCATGCAGGCCACGTACTGGCAGTTGTGGATGTCCTTCAGGGTCAGTTTGTTCCTGTCGTACCTACACAGAGAGCAGCACAGTGATGTTTTCTTCAGGTGGGTTCCCCCAGCCCCACAGCACTGCCCTGTGCCCACATCTGAGCATCACTGAGTGTTGTGTGTGCCAGCAGCAGCCACCTACCAGTGCCCATGGTCCATGTGCTGCCTGATGAGTGTGTGCGGAGCCACAGTGCCATACTTGTCCACCTCGGGCATGTTCAAGTCATCAATGAAGTAAACAAGCCTCTTAGTGCCCAGTGGGCCATAGGTCCTGCCCGACTTCTTCTCCAGAGGCTTCTCCAGGATGGCTGAAAAGCAAGGAGAGCATGGGCCATGGGGAAGCACAACTGAGCCCCCGAAGGGACCACCGTGTCCAGCCCTTACCTTGGAGCATGGCAGAGGTGGTGTAGAAGTTAAAAGGCACGGACTGCACCATGTACTCCTCCGTGCTGAGTGCTTTGAGCTTGTCCCACATCAGCACGGTCTTCCCCGTCCCTGCATTCCCCACCAGCATCAGCGGCCGCTGCTTCTCCATCAGCAGGTCCATGAAGTAGCGGATGCGGACAGTCTCGGTGGTGTGCACCATGGAGGCCTGGAGAAGGCACACGGTTGGGATGTGCCACAGTGCAGTGTGCCCACACCCACCCGGCACTTCTGGCACTACTGCTGCTCTGAGCGAAGGCACCGCCTCACTGCACCAATCCTGGCCCTCTCTACAGCAAAAGGTCTCAGTACTCAGCTACCCTAAGGGCTTTCTGACCAATAATTGGAGCCATCAGGCTCACGTTATCAAAGCAACACAACACCACTCCTGAGACTTGCACCACGTCTCGTCCAGCCAACGCGTGGCTCAGCCCAGCCCCGGTGCTTCCTGTTCCATCATGTCTTTGATGCAACCCTCCCTCACTGCAGCATTTCAAAAGATGCATGCAAATGGTGTATTAAAGCACTTTTCATGTTCAGGCAAGGGGAAAAACAGCTAACTAACAAACTAACACAGCACGGCGAAGCAGACAGCTGGTGGGAAATACCTGCAAAGGAACTTCGGGGTCGAGCTTGAATGTTGGCACTTTATCAGTCCAGGGCATGAATTTCTTCGTCTCCGGATCGATGTAATAGTCAAAAATTGTCCCCTGAGCAGGAAACTTGATGGCTTTGAACTCGTTCACCCACCAGTTGCTGAACTCCACACGGTAATCCATGAGCTGGAGGGAAGCAAAAGAGAAAACCTCAGAACATGGCCAACACAGTTGTTCGATGCTCCTGTAGTGCTGCAGCCCAACCTGGTCCTGGAACATGGCCCCACCGAAGGCCCAGGTGCAGGCAAACACAAAGTAGAGCTCATAGAGCTCACGGGGAGAGTCCGGCGGCACGGTTTGCGGCGTCAGGAGGCACTCCAGCAGGTACAGGATCATCTGTATCATCGTGATCTCAGGGATGGGGGTGATCTTCTTGAACCCAGTCTTGAGCTTCTCCAGGCACACGGGCATGTACTTGTCAAACAGGATCAACAGATTGGACTTCTCGGACGGCACAGCTCTCTTCTCGATCCAGCTGGTCACCACACTGTAGAGGGATGGATGAGGAGGGCTGCAGGTGAGCGGGGCTGCAGGGGCTGCCCAGCTCATCCCCATCCCCACCCCCATCCCCATCCCCATCCCCATCCCCATCCCCATCCCTGTGCTCACGGGTTCCAGCCCAGGTCTGTGGGGTTGATGTAGAGAATCCCTGCCCTGGACACGGTGGCCGGCGTGGCGGTGCGCAGATGGCTGATCTCGAAGAGCAGCCTCATGGTGGGGTTGAGGGGGATGCGCTCATTGCTGGCCAAGGTGAGAACCTGGGGGAGGCAGTCTGTCGTGAGGGGGCAGCTGTGATTTCAGGGAGCAGGCTGAAACAGAGAGGTTTACCACCCTCAGTTCACAAGCCTAGCTCCTTGGGTGTGATGGCACCGACCTTATTGTCATCCATGACTGTGTTCAGGGACTCAATCCACATGGGGTCAATATCGCCATCGAGGATGATCCACTTGGGCCCCTTATGTGTGATGTTGGCCAGGTCACGCATAGTTGAAGAAAACAGGCCTGTCCATATAAAGACGTGTGAGCTTTTCCTGCCCATCTCTTCTCACTCAGGGCAGGTTTGTTGAGGCATGTGCTGGGTTGGTGCTTCCCCTGCACACACCCGTGCTCCCTCCTCTCCCCATCAACCCAGCAAAAAGCCCCAGGGCAAGGTCTTCCCATCGCTGTCACCACACCATGGGCAGAATGTTATCAAGGATGCATCTCACAGTGGCATTTCCCTGTGCGTCAGCCCCTCACCGAGGGCTTGGATGAGTGCGGTCCCACCCAGTGTAAGCTCCTTTCATGGAGCTTTGGCCTCTCACCATCCTTCCACTCTCGTGTAGCTGGATGGATAATCCCAAAGAGCTCATCGCAGGTCACAGCCTTCGGGTCGAGGTCCACAGTGACCGGCTTCCGCTTCATGTTGTGGTATGTCTTGTTGAGCGACTTCAGCACCTGTGGGATGGCACTGCTGCAGTGGTGGGGGCAGCTCCTGTGGGTCCCACAGCCTTCTGGCTCCCACCCCCCCCTAGGTGTGCTCGGCCACTACCTGGGACTTGCCACAGCCGGCGTTACCGATGACGAAGACGGAGTGCCGCACCTGCAGCAGCTCCTCCAGCTGCACCACCTTCAGCACAAAGCTCTCCTCCGCCTGCAGCTTCAGCTCCAGCACTGACTGTGTGATGACCTGGGGGAGAGGAGGTGCTGATCCCCCCACCCCCCTTAGCCTCCCCTTGGCCCTCACCCCCAGCACGCTGTGTCACCTTCTCAAAGGTCAAATCCCTCTTCCTGGGGACATCCAGAGCAGGGAATAGGTCCCTGATCAGCCCCATGAACACAGGCAGGTCATCCGTCATGATCTTTGGGATGTTGAAGTCCCTTAAGGCTCTCATGAGGACCTGGTCCTCAGCACGGCTGGGATCCCCTCTCTTCAAGGAGCCTGCTACCACCAGCACAGACTTGATAGCCCGCAGACCCCAGTCGTAGTGGTCCTGCCAAGTGGGTAACAAACATCATTTTGATGAGAGAGCTCCTTGAAACAAAACCACAGAGGGATATCCTCTCCTCCCCCCACACTCAGCTGTCCCTGCCATGCCCCACAGAGCTGTCCCGGGACCCAGGAATGGAGGGCAGTCTGCCGTGCTTCCTGGGAAGCACATTTCTGTTGGCTTCTAAATCACTTCTGCTAAGATGTGTAACATCTGCACGCTCTCATCTCGGCCAGCTGTATTCTATTGTATTTTGGAACTTCTTGATTTCTTCCAGAAGGCAGAAATACGCCGTGTGAGTTTTGAAGTGAGATTTGTCCAGACACAGAGCCGGGCTTTGCAAGCCAGCACATCGCCAGCTGAGGGATCTCAAACTGTCAGGGTTGGAATTCAGGTTAACTCTTTCCCTTAAAGAACCATGGACATTACCTGTTTGGATAGCAGCTCCTTGCAGAGTCTGTATAAAGTGATGAATTTCCTCGCTAGAAGCTTAGCATCAATAAAGCCTTCTGCAACAAGCATGATTTCACAGATGAGCTCAAAGTCCGGGACCACCATGGCACAGGGCCTGGGGAAGCAGAGCAGGTTAGCAGGGTGCACACACAGCCACGAGCCATCAAGTCTTGCACCCCGGTTTTTGATTCAGATCACGCACTGCTGCTGTTAGAAACAGGCAGTAACCCCGTGCAGCTCCCACTGCACAGCCAGGTGCTCTGAGCACCCTCCTGCAGCCGAGCACTCCCAGGTTAATGGTGACCTATCTGCCTGCTGGTACCTGAACAGAGCCTTTAAGTTTTCGGGCAGTTCTGTCCGTCCTGCGTAGCCAGGGTTCATTGTGATGAACAGCCCGACCGACGGCACCAGCGATATCATCTCTCCGAGAAAATTGAATGTTTTCTTTTTGGCACGAATTGCGTCCTGAACACACTTCACCTGGGCAGGGAGCAGAGGCATCAGCGCTGCAGTGCTCGTGGGGCTGCTCTCAGCCCCCTGCCACCATTCATCTCCAAGAGACAGGGAAAGGCACCAACCTGCACCGCAATCACCGACAGCACCTCCACCGCGATCCGATTGAACTCATCGAAGCAGCCCCAGGCCCCGGTCTGAGCGAGCCCCTTGTAGATGTTGCCACAGGACTGGAGAGCAAAGGGAAAAGGCTTCAGAGGCACCGAGCACCCTGAGCATCAGCTGCAGAGCACGCTGTCGGGAGCTGCTCCTTTGGGAAGCGCTGTGCAGCAACGCAGCTGTGCTCAGCTCCTGGCAGCTGCTGCCTGGCCCCATAGCTCTTATGGGTCTGGGAGTGCAGACCGAGGTCTCAGCCCCATTTCAGGGCACAGCTTTGGGCACTGCAGCATGGGCAGCAGCGCACCCGAGAGCTCTCCCTGAGCCCCACTCCCCTACCTTATAATCCATCTGCTCAGAGCAGTTGAAGACGTAGACCATCATGCCCACCGCCCGGCCCAGGTCCTTGGTGGTCTCCGTTTTCCCGGTGCCTGCAGGGCCGGCGGGGGCCCCCCCCATGAAGAGATGCAGGGACTGTGTCAGGGTGATGTAGCACCTGGAGGGCAGCAGGGGGAGAGGCTGAGCGTGATGGCACGGAGCTGAGCGCGGGGCGCGTGGAGCCGATCCCTACCGGTCTGTCAGCGGGGTGATGACGAGCCGTGGTGTGTTGCCCAGGTACTCGTAGGAGTACTGCAGCTGCGCGTCGCAGATGTTGGCATAGCAGTGCCTCTGGATCTCGTCCCAGCGGTGCCGCAGCTGTGACTGCCACGCGAACGCCTGCGCGCTGTCCACCTGCGGGGCAGCCATCACCGCCTGCTCCCACCCGCACCACTGGGGGTCTGCTCCTTGGGCTGCTCCAACCCAGAACCAGCTCCCCTCTCCCCCTACAAAGACTCCATCCCCCTGCAGTGCTCCGAGTGCCTCTGCTTCCCTTCTGACCTCCCCATGCACTTTGAAGACTTCAGAAAGCACTCCTGCTCTGAGGTGCTGAGAAAGCAGTGAGAATGCAATCTGTTGACTTCTACCTCTGTGAGGATCATTTTGGCCACGACGTCTCTGGCGTGCACGTCGATGGTGCAGATTGTCATGATCTTCATCCTGTCCCCCGCAGACAAGTTTCCAATGAGCAGTGAAATCAGCGCGTTCAGCTGAGCGATCTGAGGAAGGAAAGAAGTGAGAAAGAGAAAAATCATAACTCGCTTTCCTGTCCATCTGCACGGCCTCATCCCACTGGCAGCAGCAGGGACTGCAGGACAGGGCCTGCGGGAAACAAACCTGCTTCTTGTTATATTCCTTAATTGCATTTTCATAGCCCTCCTCCAGCCTTGCAAGGGCAATGCCGACTTCTGTGGTCCACCAGATCTGGGTGCAAGTCAGAGCAACCTGCAAGCGATTCAGCAGACAAAACACCCATCAGTGGCTCAGGAGCCAGCCCCTCAGCCCCGTCTGGCCCCACGGCAGCCCCACCTGTGCCGGGTAGTCGAACACCCACTGCTCCCGTGGCTTGTCCTCATAGCTGGCCACGGCCTCGGGGATCAGGCACCGCAGCGTGGAGCGCATGCTGTCCAGCACACGGTTCAGCCACACCTCCACCTGTGTGTGCAGCACAGTAAGCGTTTCCCAGCCCCACTTGGTTCTGATGCATGCAGGTTGGGCTGCAGTTGGCCACAGTCCCCGCTGACCTGCCCAGACAGATCGCACTCTGCATTCAGCGGCACAAACTCGTCCTCTTTGCTGAACATCCCCAGAGCCACCTTCAGAGGCGTTTTATCCGGACTCATCTTGAACTTCAGCTTAGCAAGACTGTCAAACAGCTTCGAGAGGTGGCGGGACACCTGCGGGCAGCGGGGACAGGAGCCCCGGGGGGGTCAGAGGGCGTTTTGCAGCTCGGGATGCTGCATCCCTGAGCCTCAGTGAGTCAGGGATGCTGTTCCATTTCACTGCAATACACTGGGACGTGGGAGAGGCGATGT
The DNA here is from genome assembly GCF_038088225.1 of Cyrtonyx montezumae. Classification (NCBI taxonomy): domain Eukaryota; kingdom Metazoa; phylum Chordata; class Aves; order Galliformes; family Odontophoridae; genus Cyrtonyx; species Cyrtonyx montezumae. Next base: position 4,399,629 of record NW_027071925.1, read on the forward strand.
GCCTCTGGGCTCTGCTCAGCCCATACCTCAGCTGGATCGTTCCCGTTAGACAGAATGTCAAGAAGGTCTGCGGAGGAAACGAAGTAGAATCTGGGGAAGGCCAACCGCTTCGTCTCCAGGTACTCGGCCAAAGCCTTCTCACAGACTGCCAGCCTGGATGGAAGAGGGGAGGAAAAAAAAATAGCTAAAAAAAAATGTATTCACTTCTACCATTTGCAAAATAATTAACATCATTAAGATAATGCTTTGGCTGCTAGGGAAAGCAAACTCCTCCTTTGGCCTCAGAACAGACTGTGGGGGTTTCTCCACAATGCTTCATCAGGATGAGCCAAACCCACCTCTTCTGCAATGCCTCCAGTTTGCTGTAGAGACCGGGTTTGTTGGTAGCTTCAATGACATTGGGGGTTTTTACTGCATCAGCCATTAGTTCCTGCAAGACAAGAAGGATCTGGATGTACCTGAAGCAGCAGTGAGCTCTGGGGCCCAAGGGGGATCAGGGATTCTCACTTTGAAGTCCTCATCGATGGAATCAAACTGCTTGGAGTCCTCTGGCAGCTGTCTGCGGATGTCCTCGGAGCCGATGAAGATGCTCTCCAGGTGACACCATGTCCTCTGCACCTCGAACCAGATGCTGATCACGGAGTCGGCGGTCGACAGCTTCTGCTGCCAGCCCGACACCTCCTGGAGGAGGAAGGCGAGGTACTTGGAGGTCATCAGGTTCTGCAGCTGCACTTGGTTGTCCTCCAGCGTCTCAATGAGCACTTCGTCAGACTTGAGGAGCATGACACCCGTCCTGGCGTGGGGCTCATGCTCAAACTGCATCGTAGCCCAGGTACTGTCCAGGGCACTCAGAACCTTCAGGGTGAGAAACAACCATGAGCTGCAGCGGCTGCGTGCTGCCGTGGGCTGCAGTGTTGGAGCACAGGGGATCTCAGCAAGGCAGGCACAAACCAAGCAGGGATTACCTTCTCCATCCCCGACTCCTTCACAGCTTTGTCCACAATGCCACGAACCTCATCCTCAAACTCATGCAGGTTCAGCTGCAGCAGATCTGCCAGGGTTGTGTCCTCGGACATGGTGAAGTTCACCTGTGGCAGAACCAGTGTTGTTGGGCACAGCCCCCCCGGTGCAGCCCCCCCACCCCTGGCTCGGGCTGCACCTTGGTCGCCTGCATGAGCTCGTGCCAGTGCCGCTCCCTGATGGCCGGGTTCTGCAGCTCGTTCACCACGCGCAGGGACGTTATCATGTTCTTCATGGTGCTGTCCAGCCCTGTGAATACATCCCAGCTTCTCATCTCCTTATCCAGGCCCCAAATGTCTTTAGCATATTTCTTGCAGTCCACATCCATCTGCTCAACGTTGATATCCTTCCACCTGGTGGTTTTCCAGTCACTGATGCTCGTGTTGACCTGCAGTCGGGAGCACGCTTTCAGAGGACACAGCCCAGTGCACGGAGCAGAATGGCAGTGCTATTCTCGCAGAGCACAGCACATACCAGCACGATCATATCCCAGATCTCCTTCAGCAGACACGCTTCCTTGCGGCACGCCTTGAGCTGCCTGTACTCCGGGACAGCCACTTCAAACAGCCTAGCTGACTTGGACAGCGCGGCCATGTCGCTCTCCATGGCAGCAATGCTCTTGTGTTGCTGCAGGAGAGAAGGAAAAGGGTTCAGCTGGAGCCTGCATGTCCTGCCCAGGGAACAGAGCTGTCCTGTGGCTCTCCTATCTGGAACTGCTGAGCAGCGCAGCACGGCCAAGCATCGCCCTCCTCCCTACCTTGTTGAGGGATCTGTAGGGCTCTGGGTCAGTGTAGGAGAAAGGGGCTTTCTCCCGGAACTTCTCCCTGAAGGCGTGCTGCCGGACCTGCAGGATGCAGAGGGTCAGTGCTCGGGGGACACTAGGGTACTCCAAGGCCACCAGTTTGTCCCTGCTCCCCCCAGTGCTGCACCTCGAACTGCTGGCATTTCCTGCGGATGATGTTGACCTCGTTTGCGTGCAGAGGTGCCACATTCTGCTTCACGTGGAACGAGAGCTTCTTGGTGTCTTCCCACTGCTCGGGCAGTTCCTGCAGCATACCCCGCATCACAGCCTGCCCCGTGAGCCCACACCTCACCCCAACACCCTGAACCACTCACCTGGAGCTGCTGGTGCACCTTCTCGGGCATCTCCTCCCCATACGTGCTGAGCAGAGTGATGGTCTCCTGCAGGGGCTCAAACATGCTGTCGGTGGCCGCCTGCCGGTTCTTCACCTGCAGCAGGCGCCCGATCACCTCCACCAGCCCTTCGTAGTCTCCCTCTTGCACCGGTTTGCTCAAGCCAGCAGTGGCTTCCTTGATGAAGGCCTCCAGCTCCTGCAGGCTGGGTGCAGGCTGGGGTTCAGAGAGGCTCAGGGTGCTGTCCCCCCCCGGCAGTGCTGTCCCCCATTACCTGCTGATGACGCGGTTGGAGAGGTGCTGCCGCAGTGCCCGGCTCCGGCTTTGTGCAGCATCCAGCAGCATCTGCTTGAAGGGGCGGCAGTTGCTCTGCAGACACCCCTTGAACACCACAGTGTTGGCAAATCCCGACACCTCCTGGTACAGTGCCTCGCACGCATCAATCTGCAGGATTGATCAGAGTCAGTCCCAGCCTGCAGCTGGCAGTTCCTGGGCACCGCATGTCCCCCACGTCACCCCCATACCTCATTCTGGAAGAGCTGCAGTGATGGAGATCCCCTGAGTGAGGATCCCTTGGGCTCTTCATGGCTGGGGGTGCTCTGGAAGGTGAGGAAACGCTGCAGGAACTCCTCAGGGCTCTCCAGCCACAGCTCTGCATACTGCTCGACGCTGGCACAGTGCTCCAAGCCTTCAGCCATGGCATTAGCTGCCAGTGATATCACCTCCTCCTGCATCCTGCTGAGCTCCACGTCCTCCTCCAGCTCAGCCTGCGGGGATGACACAGCTCTGGACACCATCTGGGGCCACAGGGCTGTGTTCAGCCCCCTGGGAACCCACCTTGTAGCTCAGCTTCCCCTGCAGCAGCCGAGGCATGCATGCTGCGCAGTCGTAGATGTTGGCCAGCAGATCCTGTAGCAGCTTCAGGAAGCTGTTCTCATCCATCACATCCAGCGAGGGCCGGAACCCCACCATACCATCACACAGCTCCATGCAGACCTCGAACAGCGGGGCCAAGTGTGCCTGGAGGAGAGTGGCACCCGAGTGTCCCCATGGACCCCACGGTGGGCACGGAACAGCCGCACCACTGACCAGAACGCACGGAGGAACAGTGCGTGGGGTGAATGTGGGCACGGAGCAGCAGAGCAAACCTGGACCTACATTGGGGTCCATGTTGGTGAGCAGCAGCTCCAAGGATTTGTGAACAAGCGTGGAGAGCCCATCCAACACTATCGTGTCGATGTGTTTTACGTAGTCCAGCCACATCTGCGATGACGGATCGGCCTTAAACAGCTCTGCGTTCTCCTGCAGGTCCAAGGGAACCAACTGAGTAGCTGTCAGTCAGTGCACAGTGAGCTCCCCGGCTCACAGCGCTTTGCAGACGGGTGCCCTCTGCTCTGCTGGTTCTGCTGGCAGCACCCCGGGCTGTGCACACCTGCACCATGGCCTCGATCTTCCTGCTCGCCTCCTGGATGGCCGCGTAGCGCCGGGGCACACTGCTTGCCCGCTCGTCCAGGTCCAGCAGTGCCGTGTCCTTGTTGTCCTTCCTCTCAAACAGGGGAGAGGCTGAGCACTCCTGCATAGCATAGAGTGCCATAGGATCAATCCCTGCAGCATGCACAGCAGGGACAGCGCGGGTACAGCAAGCAGCAAGCGCACCCACCTCCATGAGCTGGCTGACATTTTCCATGTTTAGCTTTGCTTTCTGCATTCTGGTGTTTAAGTCATACAAGATCTCTCTCATCTCCTGAATGTATTCCGTCACACCTGGGAGGAAAATGCAGGTGACAGAGCCCAGGTAGATCTGAATTAGGGCGAGCGGGGCAGGGGTGTGCTGGAAGTGGGGAGTGCTGGAAGCGGGGGAGTGGCATTTGGGGCACGGAGATGGGGGAAGGTCTCCCCAGGGTACACAGCTCTGGTCTGCAGAGCCCTGCCTGTGTCACTCATACCTTCGTGGTGCCAGCACAGGGTCTGCTCTGCAGTGCTCAGGCGGCTGTCGATGGCCTCCAGTTCTGCTGCCACCAGTGGGAGCTCCACGGGCAGTGCTGTCAGCTTCACCTGTGGGAGGGATGGCCTCGTGGTCACCGGGGTATTGGGGGACCACAGGCTCTTGGACCCATCCATAGGAGCCCCCACTTCCCTATGAGCTCCCCAGAACCCGCCTGGCACTCAGCAGGGCAGCGTTCATGGCACGGACCAGCACCAACACCAACCACTTGCCTTGTTGTACCAGCCTGTCATGAGGTCCAGGTCATCCACAAACTTCTGTAAGGTCTCATTCTGTGCAAAGAGGCTCTTGGCACTGCTTGGGATGTCCTCCCACTTCTGGAAGCACAAGTACTTCACCTCCCGCAGGACAGCGCTGAGCTGCAACAATAGACCGCAGCGGGGACAGAGCTTGTTAGAAAAAAGCAAAATGTTGGGCAGTATGTGAGTCAGGCCAGCACTGCCAGCATCACCTTCCTGCTGAAGTTCACACTGATGAGGGAGGAGTGTGGGTCCCTGTGGATCAGGGGCTGCTCCAGGTGGAAGAAGCAGTCCTCGTCAGCCCCGCTGGTCCACGCTGTGTACACCTGCTTGCAGTAACCCTGCAGAAGCTCCATCATTTCTTCATACTTCCTGGACACCAGCATGGCGTCAGGGCTGCTCATCACGCTGTCAGAGGCACAGCAGAGACAACTGTCATAGCTGGGACACATCCTGCCCCACGTCCCCAAGGTGCTGGGGCTGAGCCTCACGTACGGGTGGTTGATGGCAAAGAGCTCTTGGTGCGTCCCCTGCAGCCTCTGCTGCAGCTCCAGTGCCCACTGCAGCTGCCCAGCCACCGGCGGCATGTTGGCATGCACAGAGATGGCAGCACCAGCACGTGTCTGTGCATCAAACAGCCCCTTCACATTGTCCAGCTCAGCACTGAACACTGCCAGCAGCTCCGAGCAGTGCGGGGACACGGCGGTGCGGAGCAGCGGGCGTTCCAGCAGCGAGAAGAACATGTGCACCAGCTGCAGGGTGAGGAATGAGCTCACCCTGTGCTCGTGGCACTGCTATGGCTCTGAGTGCCAGCAGCACCCAGCACCCACCTCCCTCTGCCCCCACCCGTGGGCACCACGCACCTTCACGGCCGCCTCCAGGCTGTTGCAGTCGCAAAATCTCTGGCACAGGATGGTGGCCATCCGCCTGTCCAGGTCCTGGATCTTGCTCTGGAACTCTTTAAAATCCTGGTTCAGTTGCTGCCAATGACAAGGCGGTGCTCAGAGGAGGCTCAGAGCCAGCAGCTCCAGGAGAGTTCACTCAGCCCCAGAGCCCGGCATTGTCCCAGCACACAGCTGGCCGTGGTGATGATTTTACATGCAGCCTTCCGGCAAGAGGCAATTTTCACTCCTCAAATACAAACCTTCCATCCCAGCACCCACTCACCTCATCCTCAGGATCCAAGGGATCGTATTTGCAATCAGCAAAATCCTTGGTGAGCTCAGAGGCCTCCTCGTAGATCTGCAGCACCTGGTGCCCCAGGATGGTGCCCCTCAACCCGCCCAGCTCTGCCTTCTCCAGCTTCAGGAGCTCCATGGCCGTCTCATACAGCTCCTGTTGAGCAGAAGCAGCGCTGCATTTCACATCCCTGTGCCCCCACCTCTGTGCCTGCAGAGCTGCGTTCCCACCTCGATCATCTTCAGCCGGTGCAGGAAGGCATCCATCCTCCTGAAGACGAGGGAGCGAGGGAAGTCCCAGAGCTGTGGCTCCTTCTCCTGGGGAAGGAAGGGGCTGTGAGCACAGTGGGGTGGGGACAGGTGAACCCACACCATCCCCACACGTGCCGTGAACAAGGAAGGCAGCAGGTCAGAGCAGCAGTACTTGTAGGACTGGTAGAGCTTCTCGATGGTGGAAATGCTCAGCTTGACGCTCTCCAAGGTCTCGCTGAGTTCTCCTTGCAGCCCCTTCATCACGTCCTCGGGGCTCAGGAAGTTTCGGGTCTGGGATGAACAAAAGCTGCTGTGGGCATGGGGAGCCCTGGGAGCAGCTGATGGTTCCCCACAGCCCACCACACCTGGCACGGGGCTCTGCCTACCCCTGACCCTCCATACCATCTGAATGAGAAGGTTGCAGATCTCCTGCAGGATGACGATGATGCGGGACGGTGTGCGGTAGTACTCAGAGTGCACCCAGGTGAGGCAGATGTTGTACAGCATTCTGTCCATGTAGGCCTGCAGCTGTGGGAGCAGAGCCCCATCAGTACGGAGATGCAGGCACACAGCTGTGCTGTGCCAGGGGTGGGCACCAGAGATACCTATGGGGTGAAGCCAGGCACAGCATGGCTGTTCCTCTGCCTGTAACTCACCTGGGAGTACTCCGCCTGCTCCATCTCCTCCAGCAGCACCTGCAGTGGCTGCAGGTAGAGGCTGATGTTGCTGGCCTCCTGCAAGGCTGGCACAGGTGAGAAATGGTGTGGGCATCCTGGATGCCTCATGCAGGGACAAATATTGGGGTCAGAACATTACTCAGAGCCTCACCTGCGTTGACATTGCGGAACATGGCACGCAGTGCTGGCCAGTAGCAGCTGTCCACCTTCTCCAGGACCTCAGCCAGGGCCGTCACCCGCGGTGAGAGCAGCTGGGGGGGGGGGGAGCACAGGTGGGCTCGGGCAGGGGACACAGCCTGGCCACCCCTGGCACGGCCATACCTGCTCACTGATGCACTGCAGGTGGAAGGTCCTGGTGCGCCAGAATTCAAACTCTGCCCTGGGCAGAGGGTGCAGCCCCTCCAGCAGTGGCTGTGCTGAATCCTTGCTCAGGATTTCCCCGATCTGGTGGGACCACTCGATGACGATGGTCTCGATGGAGTGCAGCGTGGAACTGCCCGCCGTCTCCACCAGGCTGGAGGGCAGCTGGGTTACAGCCCTGAATCACCCCAGGAACCCCAGACATGCTGGGGAGCCCCACAGGCACCCCAAACCCTGCTGACCCCAGGGCCCCGCTGCCAGATTCCTCCATGTGAGCGGAGTGCAGGTCAGCATGGGCAGCACAGGGTAGGCTCAAAGTCAGGGATGTGCAGGAAGGAGCCACCATCCCTGCTCCCACTGCTGCCCACAGCAGCCCCCAGTCCTCCCCAGCACCCACCTCTCCAGCACTGTGTGGGTCCCACCGTGGCCATCCAGGTGCTCAGGCAGTGGCAGCAGTGGTTTCCCATCCATCTTACCACTCATCACAAACATGTTGTTCCTCAGCCTGCGGGCACGGCACGTGATGTCCTCTGCCAACACGCTGGGACAGCTCGCCAGGTGCTCCTCTCTCAGCAGCAGGGAGCACACGACCTGTTATGGGATGTGTGTTGGAGGGCACAGCGGTTCACCCCATCCCTCTGAGTGCTGCTCAGTGTGGGCACAGCCCCACGTGGGCTCTGAGGGGTTCCTCTCATCCTGGCTCTACCCTGCATAGAGCTTTGGGTTCGTGTGGTTTGTGGCAATGAGAACGTGGAGTGGGGGTCGGAGCACTAACAAAGAAGAATCCCGCAGCTCCCGGGGTCTGAGCCATTGCCTCCCAGTGCCCCCTGAGCAGCGACGTTCAGAGGAAGCTCAGCAGAAATCCCCTCCGACGTTTCCCAGGAATGGGGAAATCACAGTTTTTAAACAACACAGAAACCCAAGAGAACCCCCTGCTCACGCCCGGCACCAACTCCGTGTCCTGGTGGGGAGCCCCGGGGCGAGCACAGGGATTTTCCCATTAATGCCCCCCCCCATTCCAGCTGCGGGGATCCCGGGGCCACCCACCTCCTCCACCACAGTGATCAGCTGCTCCACTGGCGAGGGGCTGATGTCCCCCACCAGCAGCGCTGCCCTGCAGTTCTCCCGCGTGATGTTCTCCTTCTTCCTCTTCACGAAGTAGGTGCCCTTGGCCCCGAGGGTGGGGGGGAAGCAGCCGGACGCCCGGAGCTGCCCGGCGGGGCCCGGTGCCAGCACCAGCTGCAGCACGTCCGGCTGCCTGAAGAACTCATCCAGCACGGCCCTGGCCTCCTCGCTGCCCTCGAACTTTCTCCACCCGTCCGCCCGGAGCTGCAGCAGTTGCATGACGAAGCTCTCCAGGAAACTGCATCGCTCGTCCGGCGCTGACATCCCAGCGGCACCGGGGTCCCAAAACCTGCAGGGTGCACAGCCCCGCTCACAACCCCCCTGCCTGCCCTCATCCTTCTCCCTCTGCATCCCCGCAGGGGGCTGCCGGCCCCCGCTCCTTCCCAACCCCCCAACCCTCACCCAGGCTCCCAGCCCGCCCCATCCTTCACCCCCGCCATCATACCCACCCCACCCCATCCCTCCTACCCTTACTGCTCCTTCCCGGTCCCGCCCGCCGCCCTCGACGGCCTCCAGACGCCTTTCACAGCCCTACGGGCACCGGCGCCGGCTCCAGCTGACAATGGCTGCAGTCACGACCGACGCCGGCTCCAATTGACCACCGCGGCAGCCCCAGAATCGCTTGGCAACCTCCCCTCCCCTCCCCGCCCCCCACGTCGGAAGAAGCCAAAGGCGCTGTGATGAGCACCAGGGGCTGACCCCGCCCCACAGCAGCAGGAGCCCTGGTGCAGCGCGGTCCCTGCACGACGCAAAGCACGGCAGGACACGAGCGAGTGCAGTTCGGTGTTTATTGGCTGCAGATCCTCAGCTCTAGTTTACAAGGCCGTGGCAAAAGAAAAAAAAAAAATAAATAAAAAGAATAAAAAACTCCTGCCACAAGGTGCCCTCCGGAGAGGCCTCTGCACAGAACCCCGCCATACAAAATAATCTACAAGGAGAAAACTATACAGGAATATTTACACCTCTGATAAATAGACTTAATACTGATCCAGGTGCCTCTCCGGAGCCGTGCGGGCGGCTGGGAAAGGGGACGGCCACGGGGAGGAGGAGTGAGGCCACTCCTGATGGCAGCTGTCCTTGGTGCAGCCTGGTTTGGGGACAGGGGCTCGTGACGGCCGTCCCCACCCGGCACCGAGGGGCTCACGGCTGCAGGATGTGGCAGGGCACAGCCAGCACGGTGCCGTCAGATTGCAACCTCACCTGCACCCCATGGCTGGGGAGGGCACCCCGAGCCCGCTACAACGAGGGCCAGGAGTGCTGCCACTGCCCCAGGGCTGCCCCGTGCCTCCAGCACCCCGCAACCACCAGCCTCATCCTGCAGGATGGGGCACCTCAAGTGCTTCAAGACACAAGTGCTGGGGGACCCAGAAGCACATCCCCAACATGGGGACCCCGAGTTCTCCCTGCCAAGCTCTCCTCCCTCCTGTTGGCTGCAGCTCACTGCTGCTCAGGGCTGAAAGCAGCTCAGGGGGAGCTCAGTATGGGGACACCAGACAAACCCTGGGCTGCCACGGGAAGGGACGGCGATGTGCTCAGGTGGCACTTCCCATCCCACAGCCAACCCCGGGTCTGTGTGCAGGGCAGTCCCAGCTGCAGCCCGGCGCTGTCGAGATGCCCTTGCTCCCTCCCTCCCCCCACAGTAAAGAAACTGCAAAGCTGAAGCTAGGTCCTGGCCCCAGGGCCATGCTGAGCCCCAGCCCCGCAGCCCTGGGGATGGGAGGTATGGTGCTGCTGGGGGCATGGTGGCCTCACTGGGCTGCTAGTGCCTCTTGGTGGAGGACACCTTCTTCTTCCTGGCGGCCAGCATCTCGTAGAATGGGTCCCGGCTGATGGCTGCCCTGGTGGGGGAGCAGGGTGAGCGTCAGCCAGCAGCTGTCCCACTGGGCAGAAACCCCCTCTGCACCCCCCGGGAAGTCCCATCCCCACACCCTGGGAGCAGGGGCAGCCCCCAGAGCACTCACTTGATGCACTTGATCCACTCCTCCTTCTCCTCGGGCGTGGGGGCTGAGATGCGGTACACGGTGTGGTTGCCCTCCACCACCCGCCCGTCCGCCTCCGTCTTGCACGCCTTGATCACCTGGTCCTTGTTGTCAGGGATGTAGAGCTCAAAGCAGTTCTGTGGGGAGGAACTCCTTCAGGCACAGCCCCGGCCCCGAGGGCAGCGGAGCACCCCAGGCTGGGGGGGGAATGGAGCAGTGGGGCTGCAGGTGCTCCTGGCACACCCAGCACAGCAGGATGGGGATACGCTGTGACATCACCCCATGGCTGTGTCCTGCCACCACCTCTGGCTCTCCCTGTTCCCCCCTTCCCCAGGTGCCCCACCCCCAGCCTCGCAGGATCCTGCCCTGCACTCACGGGCTTCTTGGAGTCCTCCACCTCACGGATGCTCAGGTTCTCCAGGGGGATGATACCACGCGGCTCTTTATCCTGATGGGGCCAAGCAGAGATTTTCATTACAGACACCTCCCACCCCTCCCCAGTGTCCCACACGAAGGGCCGGGTGCTCCCAGCACCCCATCCATCTCTCCCTGTGCAGAGGCAGCCAGCACCGCCCAGCCCCAGGTCTGCATCCCACACCCTTAGGGCCACCCCCCCCTTCCCCCCCAGCTCTGCCCCAGCCCCCATCACTGACCGTCGTGTACTCAAAGTAGTAAAGGCAGTTATCGGTCAGGATGAACCAGCGCCGCTTCCACGTCTTCACCCTTCCTCCTGGGAGCAGAGAGAGGCGGTTGGGGCAGCCCCGGTGCTGCGGCACGGCACGGCACGGCACGGCAGCGCTGCAGCCCACGCGGACACACACAGACAAGCACCGGGCGTGCAAGCAGCAGCAGGCAGCCCACGGTGCAGAGCAGCAGGCAGCACACACCACGCCGGCAGCGTGCGAGCATGAGCGGAAAGCAGACGGATGAGGATGGAGGCAGAGGGAGGTGGGAGGGCAGGGACGGGAGCACCCGTCTGCACCAAATGAAACACTGATTCACACGAGGTGAGGGCAGAGGGACCGCGGTCCGGAGCCAGCACAGCCCAGCACCGTGGTAAAGCAGAGCTCAGTGCTGCAGAACTTTGGCTGTTTGGAGCTGTGCAGCCACTGCTGTGAAGGCAGAGTGCTCCCCCAGGCTCACGGAGCGCTGCAGTGCTGGGCCTGGCTCTGCCCCCACACCCCCAGCACGCTCCAGGCAGCGGCTGCTCCGCTCAGCACTGTGCCATGGGCCCCACGCTGTGCTGCCCAGGGTGAGCACGAGGAAGCAATGTGCGCGGTGCTCATCTCCTCTCCCCCTGTCCGGATCTGCAGGGAGATCCCCGCCTCGTATCCCCTGTGCCACCCTACTGCCCACCCATTAACCCGACCACAGCGGTGCCCGCTCCATTCCCTGCCCCACCGACATTCACTAGCAAAGCCCCCCCACCTCCTGCCCACACTGAGACAAGCCCACCCCGCAGCCCGAGGCTTGATGCTCTCCAGCCCCCCCCCCCAGGCCCTCCTTGCAGGCTTCAGCCTCTCCAGGTGACAACACACCGGGGCTATGGGGGAGGAAGCACGTGGCACCGAGAGCCAGCACAGCCCTGGGGCTGGCCAGAGTGATGGCCAGCAGTGCCCAGCTGGGCTCCGTGCTCCCACACGCTGAGCCAGGGCAGTGCCTGAGCACAGCACGGGGCAGCCGTGAGCTCCAGCACAGCACGGGGCTCCGCACACAGCCTCCCACCCGCTCCCTGCACCCAGCCAGCTCCAGGCATGCAGGCTGGGCCCTGCCTGGATTCCCTGAAACACCACAATCCCAACCCCATCCCTCACGGCACTGGAGGCAGATGGGTCTGAGGGCACACCAGCACCTGGGTGAGCAGCGACCACGGCCCCATCTGTCCCCAAGATGGGACCAAGGGCAGCAGAGGGGACCTGGGAGGCCTCGGGGAGCGTTCGGCATCGGAGGTTTGGGCAGCCACGTCCCTGCCCTGGTGGCTGCGGGTGGGAGCTGTCCCCTGCAGGCAAGGTCCCCCGGGCAGTGCGGTGGTTAGCAGCAGCAGCAATGAGACTAATCGCCAGCAATTAAAAACGAAAAGGAAACGAAGCCCCAGAGGCATGAGCAGAGCAGGGCATAGGGGTACGTACCTCCTGGAGTTGGGGGGCAAGGAAAGGAAGAGCCAAAATCATGGAAACATACAAATGAGGGAGAAAAGAAAATTAAAAAAAAAAAAAAAAAAGGAAAAAATAAAAATAAAAAAGAGGAAACCCCGAAGAACCCCCCTCGCCCCACACAGAGCCATGTGTGTCAGCGGGACAGGGCTGGAGGTGGGGAGCTTTAAGGGGACGGAGGTAGCAGCACCGCTGCGGGGACAGTGTGCCCTGGCACTGTGGCTGTGCCCCCTCCTCCCTCTTGCCCACCGTCCCAAGGGGGTTCAGCGGGGCTGGGGCTCACGGGCTCTCCTGCACTGTTGGTGTCCCTGTCCCTGAGCAGCCCCAACCACTATGCTATGGGATCCTTCCACCAGCAGAGTGCTGGGCTTAATGGGGATCTAGGGTTCTTCATGGCCCCTCATGCCCCCACAGCTGGGGAGCAGCTGGCACCTTGTCCAGTGCCCAGGCAGGGCTCTGTGCTGCTCATTGCACAGAAAGGGCATAAGGTCCCAAACCAACCTCAAGCAGTAGAGCAAAAACTCCCCCTGTTGAGAGGACAGAGCCCCAACCTCAGCAAGAGCCCACGGAAAGGCCCTGCAGCCCCTGCTCCTGCCAGCACCCCCCCTCCTCGCTCAACCCGGGCAGAGGTCCCCAGGAGGTGCCGAGATGAGAAGCTGCAGGAGCCAGGGTGTGGGGCAGGCTCGTGTCTGCGAGCGTCGGGCTGTGCAGCGGGGATGCCATGCACGCTGCCTGCATGTGGAGCCGGGATGCGGAGGTGATAATGCTGTGGGAAGGTGAGGCAGGGACCGCTGTGCGGCATGGAGGGGGACACGCAGCGGGGGCAGCTCGCCGTTCGCTCCCTGGGGCTCCGATGGGACCCTGCTTGACCCCAGGGCCCTGCAGAGCCCCCCAGCTCTGCACTCTGACACCAGAGCCCAGTACCAGCTCAGCCTCGAGGCAGAATCCCTCCGGGAGCCCACGTGGCTGCAGCACAGGGCCTCTCCAGCAGCAGCTCTGCTCCTGCCGCTCAGTGCGAGGCCGATGGAGGGACAGAGGTAGGGACACTGTCCCTGCAGGCCGTGCTCATGGCTCCAGCCCCTCGTCCCACAGAGCCAGGTGCAGGCACAGTCTGTGGGCACTGCACCCACGGCTCAGCCCTGTCCCTGGGGCAGAGCACACTCTGCCCGGGCTGTATCCATCTGGTTGCCAGCACTCACCCAGCTTCAGCAGCCAGCCCTCCCGGTCGGGGTTGAAGAAAGTGTGGGTGAGGTCATTGCCATCATCCTCCGGGATTTTGAAGGGTTCATTCTTGATGCTCTCATAGAGATTCTGGTACAACCACACATGGTGTCACCTCTGTAAGCTCGCTATGCCCCAGCCCTGAACCCCTGCATCCCACCCCTTACCCGCAGCAGCTCCTCGGGCAGGTCCCCCCCGTCGTTGATACCACGGTTCATGGCAATGAAACGCTCCGCTGTGGGTTTGTCCTTGACATTAGGGTTGTGCAGGCTGGTGTTCAGCATGATGATAGCAAAGGAGAGCACGTAGCAGGTGTCTGTGGGGACAGAGAGGACAGTCAGGTGCAAGGCAGGGCACAGAGCCGAGCACAGGGCCAGAGTGTGCTCACCCGTGGACTGGAAGACGCCGGGGTTGCACTGGCAGTACCGCTGTGCGAAGGCCTCCATCATCCGATCGATCTTCTGTGCCTCTCCTGGCAGCCGAAAGCTCCACAGGAACTGCCTGCAGACAGAAGGCACCGTGCTGCTTTGGGGCCCTGCACACCCTCCAGCCACGCTCAGGGCACACAGCTCACAGCCCGACCCGGCCCCGCTCAGCCCTCAGCTCACCGCAGTGCCTGCACGAGGTTGAGGTCCGTGAACTCATGCAGCTCCACGAAGGCGTGCAGGACTTGGATGTTGAACTCATCCCTGCAGGAATAAAGCCAGAGCACGAGGTGTGTGTCATCAGCCAGTCCTGTGACTGCTGCGTAGCCCCCTGCCCCGCTCTGCTCTGCTCCACTCAGGGTAGGGAACTTGTGTGCCTACGGCCTGGCTTGCACACAGCAGCCCCTCCAAGAGCACAGCCACAGACCCTGGTGCTCAGCAAGGGGCTGGCATGAACCAGAGGCAAAGAGCTCAGCGTCCTGCTGGGAGCCCTGGAGCCAGCCCAGTCCAGCAGCGCCCTGCGAGGGCTGAGCTGCTCCGGGCCTCACATACCTCTCGCCCAGGTAGTCCCCAATGGCTGTCTTGTTGAGGCCCTCTCCCTTGTAGAGGAACTGAGCGATATCCTCACACGTGTTCTTCAGCAAGTCGTTCTCAATCAGGAACTGGATGCCCTGCAGCAGAGCAAGGGGTGTTGCTTTGGGTCATGCTTCCAACCTCCACCCCATTCCCTCCTCTTGGCTCTGCTTGGCTTAGGCAGAGGCCAGCACCTGGACTATGGTGTGCAGCACCCCCTCCAGAGCCCAGTGCCAGCCCCAGGTACCTTCTTGGGATCCATGTTGAACTTCTTCCTGCCCATTGCCACCTGCTTGTTCCTCTGCATGTTTTTCCTGCAGGACATAAAACACCTCTGAGCATCAAAAACAGAATCCTAGAAAGGTTTGAGTTGGAAGGGACATTAAAAATCACACAGTCCCAGCCCAGGCTGTGGGCACTCCCAGGAATGGGGCATCCACAACCTGTGCTACAGAACTGCCCAGAGAAGTTCTGGAGCTCTGGTTTCCTCCTCCCAGCCTCTTGCCCTATGTGGATGTGAATGGGAGAAGAGCTCCTCGACCCAGGCCAGGCTCCCCAGCACCAAACTGGGCACAACCTGCATGGGACAAACGCAGTGCCTGGCACTCAGCTCTCCTCCTGCTCTGCTCTGATGCTGCCAGGCCCTGAGCATGGAGCTGCCCTGTGATTGCACCGTGCACACCATCCCAGCAGCTTCCCGTTGCCTGGGGGGGGGGACCAGTCTGGCATTGCAGTGAGGCTCTGGGGACAATGTGAGGGCAATTGGAAGTGACACTGCGAGTCAGCTCCCACCAGGACCCCCTAATCCTATGCTGGCACCGCCTGCGCCGGCCCAGAATAACAAAGTCTGTCCGTCTCTGTGGCCAGACAGGGGATGAGGCTTGGAAAAACAGATTGCTGGAGGAACAATTCAGCCTGGGATCCCACAACGGCACTGAGGAATTAGGAGTGTCTGGGAAAGCCAGGCGCAGCAGCTCGGGCTGCAGGCCGGCAGCACAGCACGGTGCTCACCTCTCCTCCGTGGAGCCCAGGTTCTCGATCTCATTCGTCACTTCTGCAATCTCATCTTTCAGCCGCTGAGTGGAGAGAGCACACACTGAGGCCACCTGCCTCCCTCCTTCCTTCCCTCCCACCCCCAGGTGTCCAGGAGAATGGAGGGCACCCCACAGACTGAGGTGGGGATTGTGCCAGCCATAGAACTACTCCCCCCAGGGACCCCAGGCCCCCCATGTCTCCCCCAGGGCACTGGGCAGAGGGGAACGGTTGCACCCTGCTGCTAATCCCCCCCATAAGGCTCTGTGCATGCAGGAAGGAAGAGATTCAGAGGTTAACAAAATTACCCCTAATCCCTTTAGATCATGCCCAGCATATGGCAGTAATTAGCCTCTGCTGCCTTAATCAGGGACATGATGGATGAGTGTCCCAGATGAGCGCTGACCTCACAGCCACTTGCCAGGGCAGTGCCCTGGCCCAGAAGCACAGTCCCTGCCTGTGCCAGGGGAGTGGCACAGGAGATGCCAATGCCTGGGCCACAGGCTACAGTGCAATCTGGAGCCCTTCCCTGCAGGGCTGTCCCTTCCAGGGATGGGGCAGCACATCATGGGGTCCTGCAGCAGCTGCTAGCCCCCTGGGCCCAGCTCTCTCTGCCCTGCGTTCCCAGCAGCTCCAATTTTCTGCCCCAGAAAATCCACAAGAGTCTTTGCAGGCAGCAAGGAGCAGGAGCTGGCAAGGAAAGGGGACAGGGGATGGAAGCACAGTGCCAGACCACAGTTCCTACATGGGCACTGCAGCTGCGGGGCAGCCCCATCCAAGGCGTCCTCTCCTCCTTCCTTCCCTCCTGCCAGAAGTGAGGTGAGGGTCCCTGGATGCGAGAGGCCTCTTCTAGGACAGCCAGAGATGGGGATGTGGGCACGCCCTACCTGAATGTCAGCGAGCAGCTCCTGCTTGCGCCGGCGGATGTTCTCCAGCTCCTGGCACTCCTCCGGGGTCAGATCACTGGGCACTGTGAGGGGACAGCACAGGGAATCACCCTCACGCCAGGCTCCTGCCAGCAGTGGGCACACGGTGCTGCAGGAGGATCTGGTGAGCAGTGCCTGGCCCTGCACACAGCCAAGTGCCCGCAGCGGCACGCAAGGAATGTGATGGCCACCACGCTCCCCCGGCTGGGCAGTGGCTGTGGGGGGTGGGGGGGGGGGCTGGCCCCACAGATTCCTGCTGATTCAGGCCAAGGCAGTGAGCTCTGGTCCAGCCCCTGTGCTCACTGCAGCCGTGGTACTGCACAGCCTGGAGGATGCCCCACTCCTCGAGCAGCACTGCTGGCAGCTCCGGCTCGGCCCTGTGCTCCTCCCTCCATTCCATCCCGGCTGATCCCAACCCTGCACCCTACACCCAGAGCCACCCAAGAGATGCTCAGCCACAACGGGTGAGCCCCGCAGAGAGATGGCTCCCAGCCACCCTTGGTGTCCCCTCCCTGTGCTGAACGCTCCCTCCTAAATGACACAGGCACCTGGCTGCCCCGCTCAGCCACCACCCTTCCCTCGCACTGCAGCTCATGGGTGACATTCCTGCTGCTCTCCGGCGTGTGACCTCCTGCTCTGCAGTTATGTGGCACCCATTGCTCCTGTTCCCAAGGTCACCCCCGGCAGTCCCCGCCTTCCCCTGCCCTACCATCACCTTCCAGCTCACATCCTACAACAAGGCCATGACCGAGACCCCGAGGTTGGTGCCTGCAGAGCTCTCACCACATAACAACCCATGCTCTCCTTCCCCACACCTGTCCTCAGGTGCCACCACAGTCCCCAGGTCCCCAGTGCCCCCTGTGCTCTGCCCTGCACTGCCCCAGGCCCAGCTCAGCCCAGCACCCCTCGTGGGCCCAACAGTCAGGACCCTCCTGTCCCCCTCTCTCACACCCCAGCACCGTCCGCTCTCTCCGGCGTCGTCCCCAGCACCGTCTGCCCCTCCTCTCCGGGGCTCCCGGTGGCCCTGGGGTGGCTGCGCTCACACAAACCGAATGTCCCAGCTCAGCACTTTCCTCACTCCGCTCGCATTCTCTGCCGAGGTTCCTCCTTTAGAGAAATCCCCTCTGCAAAGGTCAGCAGCAGCCTCAGCTTGCGACACGATCCGTCCGGACTCGACGGAACACTTCCCGTTAATTCCAGCCTCAGACACCAGAGCTGCAGCACCAGGTCCTGAACTATCGATGCTCAAAACGCCGGAGGCACTGCTCCGTGGGCCACCCAAGCCCTCCCCAGCACTGGAATGGAGTCTGTCCCACCAGAGCACGGCCTCTCCGGTCCGGTTGCGTCCGGCACCCGGCAGGATGCAGCGAGCTGCAGCGTGGGGCCGTGTGGGAGGCAAAATTCACTGCCAGCCCACAGCCTCCCCCCCCAAGGCCTGCAGGGGGTGGGTGGTTGGGTGGGAGGCTGCAGCAGTGACAGAGTGATGCTGGCACACGGTGGGCGCAGAGAGCCCTGGGGGAACGCTGCGTCTGCCCACCCCTGGGCAGAGTGGGCAGGGGGCTCGGAGGGACTCGTGGCAGCCACAAAGCTCAGCCCCCTCCCCCCCCCCCCCGCCTGCCTGCTGCTGTGCTGGGAGAGCACTCGTGACATGGCCCAGCCATGTCAGCAGCAGCAGGAGGAAGAGAAACCCCAGACGCAGAGCTTTTCTCTGCGAAGGACGCAGGCATTAACCCTTCCGTGGCACTGAGCAGAGCTGAGCCTCAGCCCTGCACAGGGCTGCGATCAGAGGCTGGAGCAGAGCACCAAGGTACCAAGGTCCAGCAACCGTGCCATGCTGTCATCCCAGGCTACCGTGCTGGCAGCAAGGACATTCAGCACAAACCAGAGGGCACGAATGCTATGTACCATCCCCCCAACCTCTGCAGAGCAATGCAGGGGTGCTGCTGCCTCACCCCCAAAGCGGTGAGGGGCACAGCAAGGCTCTGTCCTGGCTACAAGGAGCAGCAGCACGTGCTCTGCTCACACTGTGACCTGAACAGACACAAATCCCCCCTGCGTCGCACTCAGCCCCACATTCCTCCTTCCCACCCGCTGCCCCAGGCGGGATGCTGGCTGCTCACCACTGCCCCGCACCCCAAGGACCATCCTGCTGGGCCACGTCCCGCTGGCCGTGTCTGCACAGCTTCGCAGAGGTGCTGCCCTTTGGGGCACTGACAGCTGCCCCCTCCCCGCTCTTCCCGGGTGAGTCAGGGCAGTGCTGGGCCAATGAGCTCGGGGCTGTGCCAGGCGTCATCGCAGCCTGGCTGGGAGCTGGCACCAGCAACGCCCGGTTCCTGCGCAGCCAGAGCTCCGTGCCCCCTCCTCGGCCCCCAGGGTCGCTGCCACCCACCCATCCTTGCAGGCACTGGAGCCAGCCCGGCCCTTCCTTCCTCGGGTGCTGCCAGGATGCACGCAGCTCAGCACGTCCTGAGCTCAGGGTAGTGACACCAGGGACCCCTCTCCCACCCCAGCCAGGGCTCCTACCCTGCCCTATCCCCCAGCTGTGGGTTCAGGACCTGTGTGGGCTGTAAGGACCACCACCTGCTCTCATACCTGCCATGCCTGCAGCAGCAGAGCTCCCAGCACGGCCCTGTCCCACTGCAGCTGCCTGGAGAGACCGCAAGAGCTCTGCCACATTGACTCAGCTAAATCCTGCTCCACAGCGAGCAATAGATAAACAGCACCCAGAGCACTGGCTGCAGGGATCTCTCAGGAAAGCCTAGGGAAGAAGGGCCTAAAAAAAGGCTCACGTTGGCCTTTCAGCTGCAGGGCCACTGCCCTCCTGCTGCACAGCTCAACTTGCACCCCATCCATGGGCAGAGCCCAACAGACTGCAGGGACACCCCAGCCTGGGGCACGGGCTCCTGACCTAAGGGCAATGCCTGTGGGCTCCACCGTGGGGCTCCTGCTGTGCCCCACTGCTGTGGGGGGGGTGGGGGTGACTGAGGGGCCCCAAGAAACTTCCTGCCCCCGCCCCAATGCACCACATCCTGTTTTCACTATGCTGTGTGCACATCCTGGGTTGCGTCAGTCCTGTTCTTCCCCACAGACAGAGGTGTGTCAGGAGCAGGGATAGGGACGGGCAGCTCCAACACAGAACCCTCCGCCCCTGCCCCGGAGCTGAGATGTGGCCATGGTTCTCAGCCCCTCGGAGCAGCCCTGCTCTGACCCCTTGTTTTCTGTACCCTATTGCCAGCAGGGAACCCACCCCACTGGCTCCAAAGTCTTGCACCCCCTGAGCACAGAGCCCAGCCTGGCCACAGGGCTGGAGCACATGATGGGGCCACATCCACCCTTACTGAGCCGTGCCTTCCTGCAGCCCCATGTCCTGCACAGGTGCCAGGAGTGCACCCCACACGCTCACTTCCCCTCTCTTACCAGGTCCCAGCTCAGGATCAGGAGCCCGCAGGCAGACAGCAGCAGCTCACAGGCACTGCCAGCCCACAGGGGCAGCTGTGACACAGCAGGCACAGGGCTGCCCTGGCCAGGTTTCATCTGGAGAACGTAGGCCAGAGCTGCGCTCACAGCCACATATGCTCACTGCTGCTCTGAGTGAGGACATCACCCACGGTAGTTCTGGGGCAGGACAGCGAGGGGCTGCTGGACAGCCCTCAGTGTGCCAGATGAACCCACCATGCCCCTACAGGCCTCCCAGCCCCCTCTCCAGCAACGCAGTGCAACACCTTCCCACGGGGGAAGGAGGCAGCAGGACGACTGGGATTCTCTGTGCCACCCATCAGCACCAGCCATGCAGAGCCAGAGCTACGGGCACCTCGTCTGCCAGAGGGACGGGGATGCTGCGGCGAACAGAGGCGGCGAAGCACCTACCTGCCATGGCGGCCACGGAGGGGCAGAGGAAGGCCTGGAAGCTGGAGGCACAGAGCTCACTGACCGTCCCCATGCTGCGCAGTGCCGGCTCCCCTGGGGCAGGCAGAGGCCACGAGGGCACCGTGCAGCAGCAGCAGCTCCCTGCAGCCGGGGCTGCCCCGGCCGTCCCCACTCCTGCTGGAGCAGGGGAAGGCGGCTCTGGCAGCGGGAGGCTCCAGCAGCAGGAGCCCACGCGCCGGCCGCAGCCAATCCCGCTCCGTGCCGGCACAGCAGCTGCTGGTGTGCCTGGGCACCGGCCGGCTGCTCAAAGCCACTTGGAGGACGCAGAGTTGGGAAGTTGCTGGCAGCACCCCCGGCCTCGGGCTGCCTGCCCCCCCCCCCCCCCGCC
Source organism: Cyrtonyx montezumae (assembly GCF_038088225.1). Classification (NCBI taxonomy): domain Eukaryota; kingdom Metazoa; phylum Chordata; class Aves; order Galliformes; family Odontophoridae; genus Cyrtonyx; species Cyrtonyx montezumae. The sequence continues at coordinate 4,420,183 of NW_027071925.1, forward strand.
AACCCCGACCCCCAGGCGGCTGATGGCGGGGTATTTTTAGAGCGGTTTTATCCCTCCGTATTAGAGCTTTAAGCATCAAGAGCCGCTGGTTGCATAGCAACCTCCCCTGCATAAAAGGAAGGTGGATAAAGAGACACAACGGGATGGAGCAGGCGTGGGGAGCGGGGTGCTGCCACAGCCCCCCACTGTGGGGCACAGGGGAACGCTGCTCCCCAGTATGGCCCCAATGGACTCAGGCACCTGGGGGTGCAGAGCAGGCAGCCTGGAGCTGGCACACCGCGGCCATACCGGAGCTGATACCCCCGGCCCTGGCAACTGGGATGACCCCACAGCAGGAGCTGGGGCTTGACCCAAGCTATCGGCCTCTGGCAGGGCTGGGGGCAGCACTTGGCCCCACCGCACCCGGCCCCCAACCCGCCAGCCCTACAGGCACCAAGCGAGCCCAAACCGGACAGACAGCTCCTTCCCTCCCTCCAAGCAGGAGTGATTCCCCAGCGTGGGGCACGTCCGTGAGTAACAAACTCCAGAGCCAGTCGGGGCATGAGGCCGCATCCTGCACCTGGGACAACTGGGAGACTGAGCTCTGCTCACCTGCACTGGGCAGCACTGCAACGTGCTGAGCTGGGAGAACCCCAGGGTGGGCAGGCAGCATCCAGATGGGGAAGGACTATGGGAATGGGCACAGGACTTTGGGGAGGATGCAGATCTGGGCACGGGCAGGAGTTACGCAGGTGCTGGGAGTGGCTGTGGATGGGTGGAAAGGAGATGGGAACGGGTGCTGCCAGGTGGTCACCACCTCCATGACCGAGCTGCACCGCTTCCCCTTCCTGGGAAGGAAAGCAGATGCTGTCTCCTCACCGCAGAGGTGAAAGGTGTGAGGAGCTGCAGGGACCAAGGGCTGGGCCAGAGGGAACAAGGGCAGAGAGAGCATTTGAAAGGAGCTGCAACAATCACAGCAGCATATACTGTGGCTCAAGCCCTGTCTGCCCACCAGCAGTCCTGGATGTCTGGGCAGTGGGCACAGGGCTGTGAACCCAGAGCTATGGGTGAGCTGAAACAACAGCTCAGGGCTGCGTGCCCCTGCCTGGGCCCTGATGCAATTCTGGCGTGTCAGCAGCACTGCTCGTCACGCTCTGCTCTGCCTACTTTGGCTAATGGCCTTTCTCACAGCGCTGCACGCTCTGGAGCCCCAGTATCCCTACCTCACACTCCCTAAGCATGGGCTGCTCCCAATCCCACATTACTCGGCTCCTGGTGACCCATGTCACTTCACACCCTGCTGTCCCACAACACCCGGTGCAGAGCAGCACTGCCTCCAAAGTGCCCCACGGAGCCCATACCGACCCACCTGCTGGGACAATGGGCAATGGGCGGCAGCCCCCAGCCCACCCCCGGCGCTGCCCCAGCAGGGGCCCCCAGCACAAGCCGCTTTGCAGAGCCCGCATCAGCCCCGCTTAGAGAAATCCCTTAATCCCTCAGGGCAGAGCCAGCGGTAATCCCTCGGTGCTGCAGATTACCCCAGAACGGGCCCACCCGGGACACAGCACTGGGAGAGCCGCCCCACCGCCGTGCTCCCGGTCAGGGTGACACCGGCGGTCCGGTAGGGCACCCAGCAGTGCCGCCAGCTGCTCCGCCGCCGGGATTCGCTTTCTGCACCGGGGGAGGGGTGGGGGGGGTCGTCACCCGCACGACGTCTCCACCGAGGACACGAGACAACGCGGTCGGGGCCGCTCGGTGCCGCCGGGAACCACCCAGGCTGAGCCCCGGAGAAGCGCCCGGTCCGCACCGCGTACAGCGCCGGAGCTGTCCCGGGATCAGGAAGGTGGGGGGGGGGGGGAGCTCCGAGGGGCAGCACCAGGCCCGGCCCGGTCCGCACGTCGGCCGAGCCCCAGTTCCGCCCGCACCGGACGCGGGGCCGCACCGAGCACCCCTCCCCGGTTAGGGCCGCCTTATCGCCGCTCGCACCCCACACCGACGCCCCGCGGCCCGGCACCGCCCGCCGCAGCTCCGCCACGACAGCCCCGCCGCTCCCGTTACGGCCGCCCCCGCCGAGCTCCGGCCCTCACCGCACCGCACCCCGCCCCGCGTTCCCGCAGCCCCTCCCACCGCTCTCCCGGTTCCGGGCCCCCGCCCCGGTGACCCCCGGTGCCCCCTTCCCCCCCCGCACTGACCGTAGCCGCCCTCCTCGTCCATGCCGCCGCCGTCGCTCCGGCCCCGCCCGCGTGACGGCGGCACTGAGGCCGCAGAGGGCGATGACACGTGACTCAAGAGTGGGTGTGGCCAACGCAGGCCCCTCCCCCCCCGCCGCTCCCCAGGACCCCGTCTGTAGGATAACACTCGGTTCACAAACGCGGGTGGTTTTATTGCCCGGACACAAAGGCTGCAACTGCGACTCGCACAGCGGGGACGGGGCGGTGGGGGACGCGGACGGGTTGGGGGGGGTGGGGGTCACCAACCCCTGGGGACCCAGTTCTGACAGCACAGGGTCAGTGCCCCCCCTCCCCAGGGAGGGAGGAGGGAGAAGGGGGGCACGGAGCCTGGAGGCTCAGCGGGGGCCCAGCCAGCCAGGACGGAGGTGATAAAAGTTGTGGGGGGACAGCCCCCCAGGCTGGCTAATACAGCAGCACTGGAAGGCAAGCGAGCACAGCTCTGCCGGCCTGGGCGTGTTCAGCAGTGACTGCGGTTGGAGAGCATGGAGAGCTGCCCCCACACCTCTGGGGGGAGCAGAGGCAGCAGCACAACTCTTTGTCCCCCGCAAGGAAGCAGCCGCATCCTCGGGGTTGGGGGGGAAAGGGGGGGGGGGTTGAAGCCTTCTGTCAGGCACCTCAGGGAGGAGGCAGCAGCAGCTCCAAGGAAACACAATCCTTCTCCAACCCCAGTGCTGCCTGTTGTGGATTCCACCTGGGGGGCAAGGTGTGGTGTTAGCATCCTGAAGGGCCGGCTGCCCCCGCCGCCCCCAGCCCCTCGCTGCCTCACCGCCGGTAGCTCAGGCTGGCCGCCTTGGCAGGATGTGTCACCAACCAGAAGTTGCGTTTGTTCTGGAGCTGCTGGAAAGGATTGAAGCGTCTCCTCCGCTCATGTTTCAGCTTTTTAACCTTTTTCACCTGCACCAAGGGAGGAGGAAGGCTCTCAGCTCAGGGCACAGCCACCACCCTGCCCTGCCCCGCCCCCCACGCCCCCCAGCACCCACCTTCCCTTTGTCGAACTCCTTGTCCCACTCATCAATGACGGTCTCGCTGCGAGCCCGCGCGGCGTCCTGCATGGCATCACGGCTGACGGCTGACACCTCACCCTCCCAGGTCAGGACTGTGAAGTGCCAATGTCAGCATAGCACAGGGAGCCCCTGGAGCACCAGGGCTGGGACAGGGACATGTGGCTGCACTTCACCCCCCCCTTCTTGGTACGCAGGGCTGTACCTTGCTTGCCGTAAGCCTTGTCCAAGGAGTTCTTGAGCAGCTCCTCCACTACGTTGCGCTCTGGGCGGCAGGGTGCTGGGGCAGCCCCAGTGCTTGGGGCAGCTGCACTCTGCCTCCATCCACTGCTGTCTTGGCTGTCTCCTGTACACACTGCTGCTGTGGGGAAAGCGGGTAAGGAAAGGCCAGAGGGATGTCCCACACCACCCCAACTCCAGAGCACATTTCACCCCAAGGGACTAACAAATCTGAGCCTGAATCCCAGATGGATGGCACATGTTGGGAGAGAGGACCTAGAAGGAATCCTTCCCCAGAGGAGATCAAGGGCCCCTACCAGAGCACAGCAGGCAGTGTGGCACCATACCTGGGGCACTGTTGGCAGCAGGCTGCTCTAAGGTCACGTCCAGACTTTCCCTCTGCTTGCATTTCCAATGCTCACTCTCTCCCTTGCTGGGCTCAGGGTCCTGCTGCTGCTTTGTCCTTGCGGGCTCTGTGTCAGCCCTCCCGGAGCTGGGGAAGGTAGCAGGCATTAGAACTGGGTGATCAGCTCAGTAGGTTGGCTCCTCCCAGCACTCCCAGAGCCTTACCTGCCCAAGGACTGTGCCCCAGAGGAATGCTCCTCTGTCTCCTGCAGCCTTCTCTTCTTCTTCTTCTTAAGGGGGGAGACAGACTCCGTGCTGGGGGAACCACTGTGGCCTGGCTCCTCCCCGCCTGTGACAGCCACCTCCTTCCCTGAGACAGAGCCCTCTGGAGCGATGTTCCTCCTCTTCCTGGGAGGGTCGCAGCCTTCGTCACAGCCATTCACAGCTGTAGCATGTGAGCTGCCTCCCGCTTTGGACTGCTGCCGCTTTTGCTGCTTCTTTTTGTTGGATATAGAGCTGGGCCTGTGCTCCCCACTGTGGTTGGGATGGCGGTGAGAAGGGTGGGCCCAATTTGTCAGGGAGGAGACTTGGAGCTGGAGGGCTGCACTGGGGGTGAAGCTGAAGGATGGCGTGTCAGGGCTGGGCAGGGGGACAGCGGAGGGCAGCCTGCAAGACAGGAACAGAGGCTGAAACAAGCCAAAACCCAGACATAGAGCAGGAGCTCCTCTTTCCCTCCCCATCCAGGGTGCAGGAGCGCAGCCCCCACCCGGCCCCATCTCATACACAAGCCAAGAAACCACAACCAGGCTCTGCTCCAAGAGCTGCCTGTGCACTGGGCACACACTGCCTATGGGTGCTGCTGCAGCACAGGCACAGCAGGGCCTGGAACAAGAGCCAGAGCTGTCCAGAGCCTCCTGCTACCAGGGGATGCTAATGCACAGCCAGAGCCTGCATAGTGCCAACAGTCAGAGCAACTGCTGCAGAACCTGGGCCGAATCCTGCCAGCTGCAGTGCCCCAGCGATGCCAGAGTGCTTGGCAAGTGCCAGCTCCAGGGCTGCTGCCATGCAGGAGGGCTGGGGACCCCTGTGCTGCTTACCTGGGCCTGCTGCAGGGCCAGGGCTGGGCGGTGGCCGTGGGGAAGGCGAGGTCAGCAGGCTGCGCGTGGCCGTCACTTTGGCATGCCCTCCATGGGGTGCTGCCCTGCAGTTATCGACATAAATAAAAACTTGGTGGTCTAACAGAAAGGGTTCCGTCAGCCGAGAGGAGGAAAATAAAAAGGGGAGCCCAGAGAAAGGGGAGGGGAACAGACACAAGAGGGGGAGAGGGAAGTGGGGGGGGTAGAAGAAGAATCAGAAGTGTTCTCAGTTAGAAGCACAAAGGAAAAAAAGGAAGGAAGGAAATTTAAAGCACGGAAAGCGCAGCGCACGGCCGTCGGCAGGGGCAGCCCGCAGCTCTCCAGCTGCAGCAGCACCGCCGCTGGTCCAACCCTAATGCACCCACCGTGGGGATGCACAACCCACCCCGAGCGGGCCCGGCCCCACAGCCCCACTCAGCCCAGGGGCAATCCCAGCCTGGCTCTGTGAGCACCATCTCTGCCCCCCCTCTCCCCCATGCACCCGCTGTCGCAGGGCAGCAGCGTGAGCTCACTTTCTTGGCAGACAGTGCCAGCTTCTTGGCTGGGGGTGGCGATGTGGTGCTGCCCGATTCCAGCTTCATCAGCCTGGAGCCCTTGGGGCAAGCGGGGGGATCCGTGCCACAGTCTGTGTCCTGAGAGGAGTCAAGGTCGCTCACCTTGCTCTTGGCCTTTGGGGCCACTTTGGCTGCAGTGTGTGTGGGGCTGGGGGCTGTGCTGCAGGAGCTGCACTTTGGGGTGCTGGGGCTGGGCGAGGTGGGTGACCGTGTGCTGTCCCCAGGACTCTGCTGGGATGAATCTGTAGTGCTGGGGCCACACGGGCCTGGAGATGCTTTCGGCGCCAGAGGCTGCTGTGGGGACGGCAGTTTCTTGGGCTTTTGGGCTTTTTTATCACTTGGTGTCACCAGGGTGGCTCTGAGGGGCAGTTTGGGTGATGGGGACCCGCTGGGTGGCTTTGGTGGTGCAGAACCATTGGGTAGCTTCGGCCCCACACCCAGCGTGCTGCGGGCCACAGGCACCCCGACCTCCTCTGGCTCTGACAGCTTTGTGCCTGGCAGCACCTTGGGGCTCTAGGGAAGGAGGATCAGTGAGGTCAGTGAGGGAAGGCCCTGGGGACGGAACCACACTGCCCATGCTCCCCAGGCTGATGTGGGGATGACCATGGGTGCAGCCGGACTCCTCCCACTGAGTGCTCCCCACTGCCCCCTCACCCCCCTCAGCCTCACCTGGTCCAGAAGCAGTGATGGCAGGGACCCGTTGGTTGTGGTTCTCTTGGTCTGACCAGGAACAACAGATGAGTGGCTGGAGTCAGCTTTGGCAATGGGCCCCTCTGAGCCCTTCCTGGTACCAGGAATCCTGGGGGAAGCACGGTGCAGGTGTCAGTGTGAGAGGATCAGAGACTGTGAATCCCACAGCACTGGCATCCTTGTACCAACCACCTGGACTCATGTTGCCAACCTCAAAACACACAGGAGCTGCTGAAGGGCAGGGGGCACAGGGCATCTCACCTCAGGTAGAACAGCACATAGGCCTGCTGGTTGAGGACCACCTTGATGTTGCTGCAGCGCACGAGGGAGTCATTCATCTGGTACCACTGTCCATTGCTGGCCTAGGAACAGAGCTCAGGGTCAGGCTCTGCCCACAGCAGCACCAGCACCCACTGTAGCATGGGACCGTGCCCCACCACGGGCTCCAAGCTCAACATGTACCCACTGAGCAGCCTTCCCACACACCGCAGGACCCCACAGGTGCCACCAGCCCTCAGGGCTCACCTTCACATAGCAGTAGTAGTGTCCTCCGTGGCAGCTGTACCCTGAGTGCACTAGCACTGCATAGAGTCCGTACATGACGGGATCACCATTGTTCTGAGACATGTAGGGGCGGATGTTCAGGAACTCAGGGTACCTCACATCCTGTGGAGAGAGGATGTCTCAGGGGTCTTTATTCCTAAAGCAAGAGCAGCTCCAACCATCCTATGATCATAGGGCACCCAGCTCTCCCCTGGCTGAGGCTACAGTGAGGAAGGTGCTGGGAGGAAGCCAACTCCTCAGCACAGACCTGGCTCTGTAGCTCGGCCCAGGGAAGACAACTGGGCTGCAGCAGAGCTTGTGCTGCAACAGGACCCCATAAGCCAGGGCAGAACCCCAGCCCTGCACTGCCCAACTCTCACCTTTGTGATTTTGTCTCCAATGAAATTGGCAAAACGCTTCAGTGAGAGCGTAAGGACGTTGGAGGCTCGGTGAATGGTGAAGCGTTTGCTGGCTGAAACCTTCTTCTTGCACCTGCACAGAAGAGCTCCAGCTATCAAAGCTGCTCCACACCCAGGTGATTGCCCTCGGCCGGGACACACCTCATGGAACCAGCAGCACTGACAGCAGGGATCAGCTCACGGTCACATCTGCTGCTGCCCAGGCCCTTCCCTCCCAGCCAGGCAGCTGGAGCAGGGTCAGCTGGGGCTGCCCCTGGACCACAGTTGCTTTTCACTGCTCCACCCCATAGGTGCCATTCCCCACAGCCCCACTCACCTGGTACACATGTAGGCATTCTCCTCGCTCAGCACATCTGATTTCACAAACAGCTCCAGTGCCTGCACAACGTCTGCAGCTTGCTGCAAGGACAGGGCAGAGCTCAGGGCATGCATCTGCCCACGCTGCTCCACGGTGCAATGCACACAGACATACCTTGATCTCCAGGGACACATCCAGGTAGGGCTCAAAGGTGTCCGAGACACTCTTACACGCTGAGCACTTCACTGCAGAAGAAAGAGCAATGAGTGCACTGTGCCACACCTGCGCCCATCACACAGCACCCGCACCACTGCCCCTCTGTGGGTCTGGGCTCTGGGATGCCAGCACCAGCATTTCTGCTGGGCACTTGCAGCTTGGCAGGGAGGAAAGCTGCTGGCAGCACCAACCCCACACTGGCACAGTGACTGTTGCTCAACAGCTGCAAGCACTGGTTCCTTCACTGAGTGACAGTGAGCCAAGAACCTGCAGCCAACAGCTTTCTCTGTTGCCACAACAGGAGACAAGACCCACAGGCATGGCAGGAGTGGGTAAGCACAGCTTTGGGTGATTTACCCATGCTTGGCCATTTTCCCAAAAGATTTTTAGTGTGGGGCTCGTGGGGTAGCAGCAGCCCACACTCCTGAGGTCACAGCCCAGCAGCAGCACTCACCACGGGACCGCAGGTAGCCACCAAAGATCTGGTGAACCAACGTGGTGGCCTGGGTCTGCCGATCCAACCTGGAAGAGAAACGCCGCCATCTCACACTGCTCTTCCACACCACAATGCAAAAAATACCCTCAAGGGCAACCCTGTGTCCTCTGCACCACAGCCCTGCCCAGCAGACCAAGGGAAGGACAGGGAAGATGCAGCACTTCTGCTGCTCGGTGGCTCCCAGTGCCTGAGTTCAGAGGGGCATCACGCTGCGTGCACCCAACGCCCTCCAAGCACAACTGCTCCCAGCTGCAGCTCGGAGCCCAGTACTGAAGCTGGAGGCAACACCAGCACCCTGGGTCCCAGCCCCACTGTGGCCACATGGAGCAGGGCAGAGCCCAGCACTGCAGCACGGAACAGAAATGACTTCAAGTGCCTCAGTACACAGAGCTGTGTGTACCTGGTGCAACCACTGAGGCAGGCCTTCTGCATGGCATCGATGGTGCAACGTAGGAACTCGTGAGCATCCTCCTGGTTGCCAAAGTGGAAGTGCTGAGCAATCTCTGCAGGGAAAAGAGGGATCACCCCCTGTGTACAGAGCCACTGGCCCCCCAAGAGCCAAGCCATGGGGCAGCCCCATGTGGTCCTGTGATAGCTCAGCCTCCATGAATAAGCTCTGAGGCACTCGGTGCCAGGACCTGCCCTGGCCCCATGAGTCACAGATGGGGGAGCACGGCGTGGAAGGACCCATCCTTACTCTTGAGATTTCGGATTAAGGACATCGGCTTGATGGTATTGCCACTGTTGGCAAAAGCCTGGATCATGTGGTTCTGCATAATGCACATCATGCAGAAGCCTCCCTGCTGACCTGCAGAAGGAGAAAAGAAAGGATGCTGGGGACAAATGCAAGAGAGATGGAGACGGTTTGGGGGAAGGGGAATCCCTGCTGCCACACAGCACAGCCACACTCAGCCCTCCCCATGAGCCCCATGCTATGACAGTGCAACCCAGCAGACAAGCACAAGCACGTGCCATGCCAGCTGGCAGTGCCGAGGCCACAGATAACAATGCAGATGAGAACACCCATCTGCAAGGATGGCACACAGGGCACAGACACCTCCCACAGGAGCCAGTGGGTCCTCATAAGAGACAGAGCTATCTGTCAGGGCACCGCTCCCCCTAGCCACGGGCTCTGGGCTGTACCCCCAGGAGCCACCTCAGGCAGCTGCTGGGTGCCAACCCAGCCCGGGGCAGCCCCCACACCCATCCCAGCCCGATAACACCCCCCCACGCCCCACTCACAGCCACGGCTGTGCTCCTTGGACAGCAGGTAGCAGGCGAGCGGCGGCGTGTAGGTGAGGCACTGCAGCGTGGCGTTGAGGAAGCAGGTGTTGCCCATGTTTTCCAGCCCGGCGCCCACCCGCTGCATGTGCTTCCACTTCAATGAGAGCTTCTCTGCAGGGAACAGCACCTTCTGCGGTGCGGGGATACCATCCCCAGAACCGTCGTCTCCGCCTGCGGGGGTGGGGGGCGATGAGCGGCGGGTGGAGGCCTCCACCGGGACCGTAGCCCCCTCCCCACGGCCCGGCACGCACCGTGTTTCCTGCTGGGCCCCTCTGGGGGCGGCGACTGGGACTCGGCGGGCTCGGTGCTGGCGTTCAATGGGCTGTATTTGTCCCGCAACAGCTCCAACTGCCCGGACTGCCCGCGGCTGGCAGGCTCGAACTCAATCTTTTGCAGCAGGACCTTCTTGGCCGAGGTGGCCAGCAGACGGCCGAGCTCCCCGTCCTCGCTCGGTTCCTTGAGGCTCGGCTTCATCACTTCCCGCAGCTTCTCCACGATCGGCATCCCAGGGCCGGCCTGGGGGCGGAGGATGAGCGGGGGACGCCGAGAGGAGCGGCCCGATCCGAACTCCTGAGCCCAGTCCTCACAGCCCCTGGCCAGTAACCGCCCGCCGCGCGGCCCGCTCGCTGCCACCCGCGACCTTCAGCCCCTCTACCAACCGCCACGTGCTGTCCCGCCCGGTACCGGCGCTCCGCCGCAGCCTCACGCAAAGGAGAGGGGCGGTACGGAGCTCAGAGGCCCCTTCAGCCGCCCGCCCCCTTCAGCCGCCCGCCGCACTTCCGGCCCCGGTTCCGGCCCTGTCCCCCCGGCCCAACCCGGCCCCGGTTCCTGCCCTGTCCTCCCGGCTCAACCCGGCCCCGGTTCCGGCCCTGTCCCCCCGGCCCAACCCGGACCCGGTTCCTGCCCTGTCCCCCCGGCTCAACCCGGCCCCGGTTCCTGCCCTGTCCTCCCGGCTCAACCCGGCCCCGGTTCCTGCCCTGTCCCCCCGGCTCAACCCGGCCCCGGTTCCTGCCCTGTACCCCCGGCCCAACCCGGCCCCGGTTCCTGCCCTGTCCCCCCGGCTCAACCCGGCCCCGGTTTCGGCCCTGTCCCCCCGGCCCAACCCGGACCCGGTTCCTGCCCTGTCCCCCCGGCTCAACCCGGCCCCAGTTTCGGCCCTGTCCCCCCGGCCCAACCCGGCCCCGGTTCCGGCCCTGTCCCCCCAGCCCTGTCCCCTGTCCCCTGCCCGGCCCGGCCGTACGCACCATCCCGGTCCCCGGCACGAGCACGTGTCACCGCCTTCAAGGGGCAGTACCGACGCGTCGCTGCCACCACGAGCTACTTCCGTGGCAACCGACTTGAGGGTTGGATCAACTTCACCCACGCCCCCTTCGTGTGTGACGTCTCCTCCGGGTGGGCGTGGCTTAGGGGGGGAAAGAGGCGGAGCCATGGCGTAGGCCCTCCCCTTTATTGCGCGCGGTGTCCGCCCTCCGCAAATGAGAGCCGACCCCCCCCAAACCGCACCCCGAGCTTTAAATTACGGCAGCACGTTAGATACATCTTACTTTAATACTTATCAAGCAGAGATCTGAAAATAACTATACGTAAACTTTTTGTCTTTTTTCTTTTCCTTTGCTTTTTTTTTCTTTTTTCCTCCTTTTTATACACATCGAGCTGCTGGCCCGCAGCGGGGCCACGGCCATAAATTAAAGCAGCTCCTGGGGGGCTCCGGGGGGGGCTCGAGGGGTGGCCGGGGGCCGGGGCCTGCCCGGGCGCTGCCCCACAGCCCCTCCGCGATCGCCCCACCCCCTCCCCCTCCCCCCCCGCCCCACTGCAGGGCCCCTTTACAAAAATAAGTGCAATTCTAACACCTAACGGGGAAATTAACAAATAAAATAAAATAAAACAAAACATAATCACAGCACGGGAATGATAGAGCTGATGGCAGAACAGTGGGGGTATTAACTCAGAGACAGGCTACCAGCAGAGACAGGAGTAAATGTCACATATGATATAACCATACAGAAGCGAACGGGAGTCCTATATGGGACTGATTAGAGGGTGGGTGGGTTTTTTTTTGTTTTTTTTTTCTGTCATCATTTTTACTTTCTTTTTCTTTTTTTTTTTTACCTTTAACATGTTGAAGTTGCCCAGACTGGTCCAGCACCACATCGTCACCCTATGGGGACGCACAGCATGAAAACTCCCCGAGCTGGGGCCAGCCCTGTGCGTGGGGAAATGGCTCAGAGAGAGGGGGTGCAGGGTCGGTGTCCTGTGGCCATGCCCCCTGGGGCCAGGGGTGACCCCCATCCCGCCCTTAGGGGCTACAGTGGGCAAGGGCCCCACAGCATCTGTGGGTGGGAGCAGCTGGTGCTAGGCTGCACCCTCCTGGCACCCCATGGTGAGGGATGGGATGGGGACAGCGCAGTCCTGGTGCTGGGTAGCTCCGTTTGGCAGTGGGGCCCTTGTAGACCAGGGGCAGCAGCTGCTGCTCCCCAGCATTCAGCCTGCAGGGAATAGGGCTGCCCTGCCCAGCGCAGGGTGCACGTGGTGCAGGGGTATGTGCGGTGCAGTGAGCCCCCCCCTCCCCCCACCCCACGCGGCAGCTCCGTGCCCTGCGTCCCCTCAGGGCTGTGTGGGTTTTCATGCTGTCTCCAGGCCCCGATGTCAGCGTGGACCAGTCTAACATCTCGCTGGGCTTTCCTACTGGCTACTGGAATGCACGTGGTTGGCTTAGGGGTCCTCGATGTCGAGAAACTCCTGCTTCGGGGGGGCCATGCCGCGGTACCAGGCACACGAGCCGTCACTCCTCTTGATGCAGGCATAGTGCTTGGCCTGCCGCCCGCCCACAATCTTCTCCATCGCCCAATCTGTCCAGAGGCACTCGTCCGAGGAGGAGACGAAGCACGGGATGGAGAGGCAGCGTGAGATCTGCACAGGGCAGAGCGGATCAGTGCCCATCCCCACAGACCCCCTCTCCCCCTCACCCACAGGGGTGCATCCTGGGTCGTGGCACTCACCTTGCACTCACAGCCCATCTGATACCGCTGGTTGAGGCTCTTCTTCTGGGTGGGGCTCAGCGAGTCCCAGGTGGCAACCAGGTCACACAGCGTGATGTGCATCTTGCCATCGCCCTCGGATTTGCCTGGGGAGAGGCCACACAGAGCCGCTCACACACACCCAGGGGCTGCTGGGGTCCAACACTCCCCCCCTTGGACGTGGGTCAGCACCCACCCCTACCTGCAATCAGGTACTCCTTCTTGCCACCCGTGTCCAGTGGCTGCCCGCACACTGCTGTGGACGGCGCCGTGTAGATGAACTCGATGTCCTGGTCGGGGCCCTTAAACATCTGGAGACAGAGCACAGGTGTGAGCAGCACTGCCCACCCCCCCCCTGCCCACCCCAAGGTGCCCTCCCCCTACCTTGATCTGCTTCACTTCGTACTGGATTCGCTTAATGGGGTTCCCATAAATGTCATTCCCCGAATCCACCTCCTTCGCAGAGACCGCCTTTGCTCGGATCACTGCAGGGGAAGAGTGCGGAGATGGGTGGGTGCTGGGGGCACAAGCACAGCCCCCCCAGCTCCAGCTCTGCCCCAGATGGCAGCATGGGGGCAGCCCATCTCTCAAGCACACAGACGGACAACACGGCCACCCCCAGTAATCCTGGGAGCACTATTTGTCCACTGCCATTAGTTAATCCATGCTCCAGCCCAGCAGCCACGTGGCCCAACACAACAGGGGAACCAAAGGGCAGCGGGAGCTATCTGCAGCTTCACCTTCAGGTGCAAAGGGAAGAAGGAGTCCCCTGCAACCAACACAGGACCGACCCACACTGGCGCCCACTGCCTTTGCATCACGCTGCCACAGAGGTGCCCGACCACAGCTCCCTGCCAGCCCACAGCCACTGGTGCGTGGAGCCTCCACACCACCCAGGCACAGAAACTGCATTCTCCCTGGGCTGCTTCCTGCCCTTGCAGCCTGAAAAAGTAACCCAGGCAGCTGTAGGGGGATGCTGAAGCAGCGAGAAAACATGGCAGGGTGAGCTTACTGTAGCAGCACGGCCACAGGCTCCACACCTCCCCGCTCTGCAGCCACACGGAGCTGCTCTCCATGCACACTGTCCCCCTTGGGGATGCAGTGGACACCCCCATTCCTGGCCAGACCTGTGCAAAATGTGGCTCCCCCTACACAGCAGCGCAGCTCTGCCCCTGGCACAGAGGAACCCCGTACACATTGCTTCACCCCAGCTCCAGCATCACACCAAGGGACAAGGCCGCCGTGCCCCAGAGCCAGGGTGAGCAGAGGGCAGGGAGCTGTGCCATGGGAAGATGCCCGTGTCACCCCACTAGAGCAGCCCAGGGACACACGTGAGCGCCTGGCACGTGGCACTGACCTCACTGGTGGGAGGCTCACCCTGACCCACAGCTGCACAGGTCACAGCCACCCCAGTGCCCGGAGCTGGGGACAGCAGTCACGTCCCCACAGAGAGGCACTGGGGTCACGCACAGGACCACCTCCAGCCCCACTGCTGCCTGCTTCCACCTGGCACAGCACAAAGCCAATCCGGCTGTGCTCTATAAATACAGCGGGGTGAGCAGCGGGCACACGGTGCGGCTGCTTGGGCTGAAGGTCAGCGGGGCACCGCACCACGTGGGCACCCGTCAGCACTGACTCAGTTTACTATGGAAAGGAGAAGGGGATGGGAGCGAGGCAGGCAGGTCAGGGCCCGGTGCCCGTGGCTGTGCCAAAGCCACCGTGCCTGCTGCAGGGATGAGCCCCAAATGGAGCAGCCCTTGCTCCCTGTGCCACCATCGGTGGGGATGAACCCTCGCCCCTCGTGCCAGCCCCAGTCCCCCAGCTGTGCTCTGTGCCACGATGAAGGCGTGCACACCGGAGCCGAGGGCTGCCCGCGGTGCAGGCGTGGGGGACGGCTGCTGGTTCAGTGGGCTCCAGCCGTTTCCATTCACGTGCTGATGAATCACTTGACAAAAATGCAGCCCAATTCTAGGCGGATTTGTTCTGAACAGTGCGGCTTTGTGGAGGGGACGGCTGCGCTGTGCTTTCCCCGCCAAGACCCCAGCAGCGCAGCCAAGCTCCTTCGCGGGCCAGAAACCAGAGCGGGGAGAGGGAGGGATGCAGCGGGACGCCCAGGTGGGGACACGCGGGTGGAGGTGCCCCCCGAGGTGACGGCAGCACATGCTGTGGGTGCTCCACAAGCAGCCCCCGGGCCTCCCCAGGTCTCTGTGGAGCTCACAGAACCAACGCAGGGGCTGCCACACGTCCCCAAGCACAGCGTGACACCAGCAAATCCCTCGCCACCCCATCATCAGCTGCCAAAGCCCTTCCCCAGCACGGGCAGGAATTGTGGCATCTGCCTTTAACTCCCCGCTCTGCACAAAAGCTGCTGCACAAGCACGGCTGAGCTGTGCCCCGGAGCAGCCCAGCCCCTGCCCGCTGGCAGCCCCCCACCCGCTGCCCTGGGGCACGCGGGGCCGGGAGCCAAGCGACCACGATAACGCAGAGCTGACCTCGCGGTGCTGACTCAGCACAGCGGGAGCAGGCACCGGGATGGAGAGAGGAGCTGCTCAGCAGCCTGCAGCCCCACAGCACCGCTCACCCTCCCGCACCCCAGCCCCACGGCGGCAGCAGGGCAGCTTGAGGGACGTGGAGTGCTGCTGTTGTTTGCACGCACACAGCACCTGCCTGGCACAGAGCAAGGACACTCAGCACCCACACCCCTCAGTGCAGCAGCCTCCCCCTGCCCAGCAGTGGACTCCATCTCCGCAGTGATCAGTCCTCTCTGCCCGCAGACCCCCCAGGAACATGTCAGCACGCACGCAGTGGGTGTTCACCAGGAGCTGGTGGGTGGTGGAAGCTTTCCATGCTGACCAGACTGGGCTGGATGTGGCCCAAAGCCCAGAGCAGGGCCTGTGAGGCACAGGGCATCCCTGGGCACTGCGATCCCCATGCAATGTGCAGGGAGGAATGGCCCTGAGCTGGGGCACATCCAACCCTGCACAGCTCTGCCCTGTATGTGACAACCTGAGACAGAGCAAAGCTGCAGGGCAGAGGATGGCATCCACCAGCACAAAGCACCCACCAGAACAGTGCAGAGGGATGCAGCAGCCCCAGATGCCCTCAGCACCTCAGTCCTCCAGGACTCCCCTCCCAGCCTGGCACACGGCACGCAGAGCCCCTTCCTGGGACATCCCACCCCAAGCCCCAGTGCGCGGCCCCCGCCTGTGGCTGCCTGGGAAGCATCAGTGCCCGCAGAGCACGGGAAGCGTTCCCGGGCTGAATGGCTGAGGAACAAAGCTCCCTTCTCGGGGCTGCTGGCAGCCACTGGAGCACAGGGGCTGAGTGCCAGTGCCAGCAGTGCCCGCTGCCACCCAGCCCCACTGGGGGCACAGCCCTGGGGTCACCCCAGCATGGCACAGCACTGACAGAGGCAGAATGCAGCAAGATGTCTCCAGGAGGGACTCCTCCACCCCAGTCTGGCCAGGTCCCAGCCTTGGGCACCTGCCTGAGCCCCCAGGGCACTGCCACTCGAACATGAGGGCTGGGAGCTTTAGGCACACAAAAGCTGTGGGGATGTGGAAGCAGCCTGGGCACGGAGGTGCAGCTGTGGCTGTGCTCCCCTCTCTATTGCAGCTCCTGAGGGTGTACACGGGGATCAGCTCCAGCCCCAGCAGCCCCACAGGGCTGTGCCTGCAAGAGGAAGTGCTCGCGCCAGGCCCCGCTCATCCCCAGCCTGCGCGGCTGCTCCAAGCGCTGCGTTCCCCATCGCGGCGTGCGTCATCCCGGCCTCTGACGGAGTGCGATGGGGCCCAATCAGCGGCGGCCCCGAGCAGTCAGCCCACGGCGGCCCCGCTGCATCAGCTGCACGGGGTGGGCAGGCACCGGGGCCGGCAGCCCCACACCCAGCAGGGTGCACCAGGTGCAACCCAAAGAGAGAGTTCTCACCTCTGCCCCAAAGCCACCTCCTTGCTCCAGTCCCTGCCTGGCCACCTCCAGCCCCCACTGCTTAACCCATCCTTACACACCACTGCTGGGATTGGCACAGTGCTGACGGGGGCTGGATCCAAGGGTCACCCATCCCCGGTACCAAGCACCCACCCTATAGCTGTCCCATCGCCCTCAGCACTGCCGAACGCTCCTGTGACCTCACCACTGCATGGGGCTGAAGACACAGCCCGAGCATCACCTCCCTCACCCTCTGCATCTCCACACTGCAGAGAGGAAGCAAAGCAGGAGCAGGTCCGCTGTTGCAGCCCCAGCCCAGCCACATCCCTACCCAGGAGCTGAGCAGCATGGGCAGAACAACCCCCAGCAGCCACGCAGGGATGCTGCCACCCCTCACGCATATAAACCCAGAGAGCCCTCGAGTCCTGCAGAAAACTGCTGCCCATTTCCCAGGACAAGAAGCACAAGCACAGAGGCTGGGTCACCAGCCCCAGGCCACCAGAACCCAACAGCCCAAGGCAGAGCCACATCTCGCCCTTACTGCAGCACTGCACCGTGTGTGCAGCCCTGGGCTCCAGCCCCACTCTGGATGCAGAATGGTGCCTCACCAGTGGCTGCCAGGTGTGAGCAAAGCAAACAAGCCCTGGTGTGGCACAAGAAGCCACGAGAGCACAGCCCCCTGCATGGAAGGGCCCAGGTGGCAGCAGCCTGGCCCCAGGGCCACCAGCAGCAGCAGAGCAGCCCTGGCACAGGGAATGGCGGCAGCTCCCAGGCCCAGGCTGGCTCTGTGCTGGGGAGGAGCTGGCGGTGAGCCTCCTAGCACAGAGGGAAGACGAAATGGGAGCCAAAGGGCAGGGATCAGTGGCACCAGGATGGTCTCCTGTTGCATGGGAGGCTGCGAGTTCCTGCCAGGATCAAACCTGCTGCCAGCCAGCACCCAGCACCATCCCCAGATGGGGTCAGAGCAGTCAAATCCCATCCGCATCAGTTGTGAGGGAGACACAGGCTAGAGCTGGGCGTGCTGGCACCAGGGGCAGCACAGACGGGACAGGGCTGCCTGGGAGCAGACACCTGCTGGGCAGCCACAACCGGCCCCACTTCACCCTCCCTGGGACTGCTGAGACGGCCAGGACTGCCGAGACAGCAGTGACTCAGCAGCTGAGTCACGGGTAAGCCAGCACCCCAGGACAGCAGCGTGAGTCACAAGTGGCCCGGAAGGATGACCCTGATGTGAGTGTGATGGAGGCTCAGCCTCGCTGCGGGTGATCCACTGCTCTGGAGTCATCAGCTCGGAAACAGCTCTGCAAATTCAGCGCTCCATTTTGTCTGGGAACCTCCCCGGCCCCAGTACACCCTGCAATGCTCTGAGCTGCACGGGCCTGGCAGCACTGGGGCACTGCGGGATTTACCTTCACGTCACAAGTGGGGTCTGCAAAGGGCAGGGGGAGCCCAGGCTGTGCCAGCACATCCCGGATCCGGAGCAGGGGATGGGGCAGGGCACGGGCTGCATAAGTGCCTGGGAATGTTACCTCTCCAGCTGGGCCTGGGAACAGCCCCGCCAAGGAGGGCGGCAGGAACTGGGGCCGGTCTGTTTGTTTAATATGCTAAAATTTAATAAGGGCATTATTCATCGAAAGAGGAATCCAGATCCCGGCGCTGCCAAGCCCTCCCTTTCAGCAGCATCCAAGCCGAACAAAGTGGGACGGGGGAAAGGAAATGCCTGGAAATAAGGAACAGACGGGAGGTGACCGAGCCCGGCGCTGCTCTGGGCCGGGTGCTGGCTCCGCGTTCCGGGCCGCTGCCGACGGCAAAGCTCCGCTTTGTGAGCCGAACCGGAGCGCTCCGCTCCCCCGGGGCCGTCCGCTCCCCGCGCTGCCACGTACCATCCCGCACACACCCGACGTGCCGCGGGCCGGGCCCGTCGCCGCGGGACGCAGGGGCAGAACCGCGCTCCGTGCCCGGCCCCGGGGCACGGCGATGGGCCGGGAGAGGCGGGCACACTCCGGGCGGGCACACCGCTCCCGGCCGCGCATCCGCGCCCGCCGACACACCCCCGGGGCCCGCACACGTGCAGGTGCCGCGGGGCTCGACCGGGCCCGGTGCCGGCGGTCCCCTCCCTCTCTCCCTCCTTCCCCTCCTCCTCCCGATCCACCGCCCCGCGCCAACTTTCCTCCCTCTGCCCCCACCGCGAAGTTTGCGGTGGGGCTCTGCGGGGCCGGGGCCGGGCGGGGCCCCGCGGGGACAAAGCGCTCACCTACGTCGGCGTTGCAGAAAGCCTGCTGCGGGTGGATGGGCGAGCAGCTGCAGGCGTCGGTCGGGCGGGCCCTGCCGAGCAGCAGCACCGCCAGCCAGGCCAGCAGGCTGGGCAGCGCGGCCCCGGGCATCGTGCGGCGGCTGCGGCTCAGCGACTCGTCCCAAAAAGCCTCATCCACCGCCGGCCCGGCAGAGCCGCCGTCTCTCTCCCCCCCACCCTCCCCCCCCAACGATCCGCCGCCGGAAAGTTTGGGTCCGCCGCCGCGGCCCCCGAGCGGCGTCGCGATCGCTGCTGCAGTCGCTGCTCTCCGCTGCCTTCTATGGAGGTGTTTTCTTCCCCTGGCTGCCGCTAAGCCTCGCTTTTTAATGTGCTCCGGGGATTTGCTGCTCCTCCTCTGCGTGGCACGGGGCCAGCCCGGCTCTGCTCCCGCCCCTCGCAGGATACGGCTCCGCGCCGAGCTCGGCCCCCCAGCCCGGCCCGGCCCCGCCCGCGCATCCCGGCGCAGCCCCGGCACAGCCCCGGTCCCTCCGCCGCTCGTCCCGGGCGGGGCCCCGGTGCGGCCGCAGCGCCGGGACCGGGCGGGCTCCGCTCCGGGCGTTGGACGGCGCTACGGGACCCGGGCCCGGCTCACAGCGCTGGCAGCCGGCCCGCGCCGAGCGGAGCAGCAAATTGCAGGGAGGGCCGCATTATGTCTGTACCCAAGCATTTCCTCTCCTTCCTGCTCCTCCGGATCATCTCCTCCAGCCGCCCGTGTCCCCCGCCCCTCCTCGGCCGCTCACGGGGCTCTGCACTTCAGCGGTGCACCGCTGCCCTCGGCTCTCTCCGTCGTGCCCTCAGCACACCTCCAAAATCTGCCCATCCGGTCCTGCGGGAGCTGCTGCGATGCTGCCGGTGTGTCTGTACCTGTCGCTCAGCGCTGCATTGCCACCGAACCAGCGAGGGCAGCCCCAGCTCTGCCTGTCCGCACGGCACGCGGTGTGGGTGCAGCTGAGCCGGGCACTACAGGTGCTGGTGGGGACAGCAGTGCTGTGGCGGTGCCACCTGCTCCCGAGCCACAGAGCTGCCCCGCTCACATCTGGCGGAGGCCTCAGAGCTTTCGCCTGCTGGGATGAGAGGAAACAACTGAAACGTGGGCAGCTGAACCCGGCCCAAGCCCTGCCTGAGCCTGCAGGGAGCGTGGGAGTGAGCCACACAGCCACTGCGGGGTGGTGGCGTGAAAGATGGCAATGGGCTGTGGGCAGATGCTGTGGCAGTTGGCACCTGCCCTGAGTGCTCAGCGGGGCTGGGGGTGGGCACAAGGATGCTGCAGCCATGGCTGTGCCACGCGGCCCCAGCAGAGCCCAGCACCAGGTTCAACAGCCTGGAGAGCAAGGTGGGGTCTTGGAATAAGGGATGGGGTGGGGAGGACGCAACACAACGCCTGTGGGATGAGGAGGGGACGACCCTGGGGCTGAGACAGGTGCTGCAGAGCCACAGTCCCCGTGCAGGGCTGAGCACAGCAGCAGCTGGCGTGGGCAGGGAGCACAGGGAGCACCAGCAGAATGAGGGGGGTCTGCAGAATGAGGCCAAGCACCAGGGACAGGTCTGCGGGGCAGAGAAACGTGCGTGCTGGCGGCACGGTGCCCTGCAGTGTGAGTCACTGCTGCTGGGGCTAAGCAGAAACACATGTCCAGCTGCGTGCACTCCTTCTGCAGAACTCCAGAGATGCTGGACACCGAACAGGGGCAGAGCAGGGGGATGGGAGAGGGCAGTCCCACTGAGCTCACAGCAGGCCCTGGCCTGTCACAGCAAGACCCCCCCAGAACAGGGCTGTTGTCCCCCAAGCACTGCCAGCCCCTGACTGGTGCTGGGACAGGTAGGAGTGGCACAGGGGGGGCTGATGCCAATGGACCCCTTGGCTCAGCCCCAGCCCTCCAAAGCACAGCTCTGAGCTGCCCACAGTGCCTGGAGCTTTGAAGTGACTGCTCAGCAATGAACTCAGCCAAAGGCCGCTGCCTGCAGCCCTCTGCCCAAGTGGTGCTGGGAGCCTGGGTGCACCGAGGGCACTGCAACGTGGTTTGCAAGAGGAAAGGTTGCCCCTGACATCATTGGTGCATTTGGCCCCTCGCAGCCCTCCACTCAGTTCACATGGCAGCTGGGACAACATGAGCCTGTACAGGACAGCGAAGCCTCTGCCTGCCTTGGTGAGCCAGGCTAGGAGCAGAGGCACATGGTGAGATAGGGCCCCCCCCAAGGGACCCTCCCCGTAAGGCCTTCCCCTGAACACAATGACCCAAGCAGACAGTTACCGACACATTTGCTGCACCATTTATGCAAAAGAGGAAGGAAAAACAGCTAACGCAGTGAGAAACATCCTGGTGAAATCCCCTGCAGCTGTGACGCCTCAGCTCACCCTGCCCTGGCTGTCACCCTGCTGCAGTCATGGCCCCAGTGAACGTCCTGACCCCAGGAGAGCCAGAAACAGGGTAGGACCTGGCCAGTGTCCCTCCTCAAACTCACTCCTCTCCTGAGGACATTTGTCTCCCCATACCCTGTGTGCTCCTAGCAAGGTGCTGGGGAGGCA
This sequence comes from Cyrtonyx montezumae, assembly GCF_038088225.1. Lineage (NCBI taxonomy): Eukaryota > Metazoa > Chordata > Aves > Galliformes > Odontophoridae > Cyrtonyx > Cyrtonyx montezumae. The sequence goes on from NW_027071925.1 coordinate 4,441,355, forward strand.
GAGCAGAGGCTCTCCTCCCAGGACATGCCGCAGGCATGGGTGGGCCCCAGGGCTCAGGTCAGAGCCCACCCCCATGCAGGTCAGGAGAGGCTCCACAGCTGCAGCACTGCAGGGATGTGAGGACCGTCCCCTGGGCACCAGGCTGGCACGGGGGCAGAGGAGCTGAGCTCCCTCCTTGGTTGCAAATCCAGAGCACGGCTGTCACCAGAGCCACTGAGTCCCTGCAGAGGCTCTGGGCACCAAAATCTGCAGCGTGGGGAAACCTCACTGCTTTGACTGCTCCAGCAGCCAAGCCAGGGCTGGTGGCAGGGAGCAGCACCCTGTGGTGGCAGTCCTTTGCCACCAGGTGCCACTGCCGAAACACTCGCACCATACACGCTGCAGCAAAGCCAATGCTTTACACGGGACATCAACTACAGAGCTGGGAGTGCTTCACATGTCCCTGGGCTGGGGGACACACTGTGTGTGCTCCTTGTTCTGAGCACACCAGCAGGGCCCGGCCCGCACCCTCCCATCCTCTCGTGTCCTTCTGTTTTCAAGTCTGTTAAATAAACTCAATGCCCTCATATTTCACGCTCCCAATCCTGGTTTCAGGCAGGAGAAAGCGCCCATCCAGCGTGAAGGCCATGATGTAACTGGCGATCTTGCCATTGTCCTCCTCCGATTTCAGTGCCACAATGATCTGATCATCCGTGTCCGGGACGAACTTGAAAGAGGAGAAGCCATGAGTGGGAACCACCTCGCCCACGTGTCCCACCGTGATGTCCCCGAAGTCCTGGCTGGAGCTGAGCAGCAGGTTGGTACCACGCCGCTCGTCTGCCTTCTCGTTGTAGCGCTCGTGGCTGGCACGGCGCGGCAGGAAGAACCAGCGCTGCAGCGTGTCGCTCCAGGAGGCCGACTCGTGGATCAGGTAACCTACAGCAGGGAGCAGGCTCTGTTGGCACAGGGCACGCAGGACCCTGCCACGCTGTAGGGACATCCCCCTGCACCAACACCCACCATCTTTGCTTCAAAAGATGCTGCAGCACAGTTCAGACATACAAAGGACAAAGCTGTGAATGTTTCCACCTCCTCCTGACCAGTGCTGGCCCTTTCCTACCCCCCAGAGCTGGGCAGGGGCACCCCTGGGCTAGGGACACAGCTGATGGACATGGATCTGGCCACGTCACCCCCCAGAAACTGGTCCTACCAACTGTGAGGAAAACTCGGGCAGGATAAGGGGCACGCAGCAACAAGAGGGAGCTCCATACCTGGGGGTCGGATCCCAGCCGCAGCCCGCAGCGCGTTGTAGTTCGCCACCCAGTTCTCGTGGCTCACGTCGCCCTTGTAGCCAACGACCTTCACCCACTCAGGGTTCTCATTGACCACCTCACCCGTGGTGGTGGTCCACTCCTTGCCCAGGCCCCCCACGTACAGGTGCTCATCTTTCACCGCCAGCCACTCTGCCTTGAAGCCTGCAGTGGAGAGAGTAGCAAGAGCCATGCCAAGGCTCAGCAGCACGTGGATGTTAGGGTACCCCGTGGTCACACAGCTCCCAGCACCACTCAGCACAGCTCAGCGCCGTGCACAGCCCCCCAAACCCTGCAGAATGACAAAGAGGTGCAAAGGGACAGGGGCCTCCTGCCGTGTGCACACAGGTCAGGCAGTGAGCAGGGCGTTATGGGGCTCACCTTTCCCCACGGTGCCATCCCCATCCGAGAGGATCACCCAGGGCACAGCCTTGTTGCCCTCGATCTGGTAGACCACCCCGGTCCGATCATCCACGGAGTACAGCTTCCCATTGAAGACAACCAGCTCCGAGAGCTCCATGCCCCTGCCCTTCTCCGCCAGGTGGGACTGCAGCATGCTCTCCTCTTTGTCCCACTCCACCGTCACACTGTCCCCGCTGGCCGACAGCACCAGGTAACCCTTCTTCAGGTAACTGAACCACGTATGCTCCTCGGAGCCCCGGGACTGAGTGTCCAGGTCCGCAATGACCCCGATGCGGTAGCGCACACCCTCGGGGTTCCTTTGGGGTGGGGACAGCGGGTAGGTGTCATTGTAGCGGTCCCCCGCCTGCAGCCGGAGGTGCCGCCCGTGCGGGTTGGGAGGGATGGGCCGTGCTGGCGGGGAGCGGTGCAGGCAGAAGAGCAGCAGCACGAAGCCCACGCAGGCGGAGGACAGCACGATGGCCCTCCAGCGCAGGCGGAAGCGGGGGTCGGCACCTTTGGTCATGGACGCGAGGACGGGCAGGCTACCCACGCTGATCCGCAGGGGGCTCATAGACTCATGGCAGGGCGGCACGGGCATCAGCCTGCGGGTGAGGAGAGCCTGGCAGCGAGGAGAGAGCGGGTGAGAGCCGGAGCTCGGCGCCGTGCTTGGGGATAACAGCAAGGCACGGCCTCACGCGGTGAAGCAGTGGCCCTCGAAGGGGCTGCTTTGCTGCAGGAGCCCTTCTGCCACCTTCAGCCCTTCATCTCCCCCATCGAGCCCCTGGCTGCGTGCCGGGCGTCCTGCTGAGCAGCGTCCTCACCCACGGAGAAGGAGGGCACCCGCTTATAGGTGAACAGCACAGCTCTCACCTTCAGAGCGCAGAGCTCCCGCAGCTGTGCTGGTGAGCGCGCCCCGTTCCTGCGGGGACAGCAGGGACACGTGGCAGCCCCGCCCGAGCAGGATGCCGACACCTGACCAGGAAGTGCAGCGCCCGGCTCGGCGGGCTGCGCACCCAAAGCCATACCCCAACACCGTAACCCTACGATACGGCAGCCGCTGCCGGTCCGATCCGTTCCGGCCACATCCACCCCCGGGCAAAACTGCACTCCCCCGGTGTGCCCATCGCTGCGACCCACCGCGCACCACGCCCGGCCCCGGGGAACACCGCAGCTCCCGGGGACCCCGCGGACCGGGCCGTGCCCCCTCCCCCGGCCCGGGCAGCGCTCCCGCGGGCCCTCAGTGCCCCTTTCCCGCGGCCCCGGGGCGCGGCACTGAGCGCGGGGCACCGCGGGCTGAAAGCCCCGACGGCCCCCGCCCGTTCCCCGACCTCATCGCAGCCTCAGAGCCCTCCCCGCCCCGGCGCCCGGCGCCCACCCCTGTGCCGGCAGCCCGATCAGCGGCGCTTGGGAACCCACGGCCACGCACGGCAGCCGTGACACGGGCACGCGGCGCGGCGCCGGGCGGCCCCGCCGCCACCCACCCTCACCCCCAGCCCCGCCGCCCCTCGGCCCTCCGCTCACCGCGGCGCCGCCCGAGCGCAACCACGGCCACCGCCTACATATCCCAGCAACCCCCGCGCCGCGCTACGGCAGCCGCCGGAGGACAAAGCAGCGCGAGGCGCGCGGAGCGGCCGTGATAACTCCGGCTCTCGGCGGCCCCCGCTGCCATTGCACGGCGTGGCGAGGGCCGAAGTGCCCCGTGCGTCCCAGCGTGGAGTGGGGCTGCCCGGCCTCGGCCACCGCGCTGCTCCGGGGCCGCCGTTCCTCGGGTCGAGCTGTGCTGTGCGGGGACGGAGCCCGTCGTGGCCGTGCGATGCCGGGCGCTGCGCTCAGGGCTCCGCGCGGTGCTGGCATAGGGCAGTGCCTTGGGTCCCCGCCGTGGGGCAGCCCCTGTCCCCCAGCCCTGCCCTGCGCGCTGCCTCTCGCATCCGGAGCCGCTCTCTTGGCACGGACGCCCGCGTGCCCTGAGGCCGGGCCGGTGGCTGCGGGGCCGGTGCCGGCAGCCGTGGGGTGCGCACATGGTTAACGCCGTCCCGGACCACATCTGGCAGGGGGAGGGCTGCGCCGCGCTCGTCCGCTCTTTCGGTCTCCTCCTTTGCTTTCCAGAAGTTCGTTTCCGCCCGACCATAGCAGGAGAGGAGGCTGTCAGAGGGGCAGGATCTGCCCCGCAGCTCCCGGGGCGATGCGCTAAAGCGGCAAAGGCGGCACGGGGAGAGAGCGGCCCTGCCCCAGAGGTAGGTGTGGGGCAGGGCTGGGGGTCACCCTGCGGACACAGTGCTGTTGTCGGGCTCTGTGGCACCGCTGCGGTGCGTGGGGGTTCGTCCCCCCACCTTCACTCTGGGCGATCAGGCTCGCACCCCGCCCCACCTGCAGGAGGGCAGGAACGGTGGGGCTGAAGTCTCACACGTTGTTGGAGGGGCACAGCCCAACCTGCAGCAGCCCCGGGGGGGGGCAGGCGCTGGGAAGGAGTTAGGGCTGAAGCCCCAGCTCTGAGCCCTGCGATCGAAGCACCCCACGAGTACATCAAACCCAGAGCCAGGCCACCCCAGGGCAGCTCTGCAGGGTCTGGTGGATGCTGGTGGGAGCACAGCTTCTCATCGGTGCTGCTGGGCGCTGTGGGAGCTGGAGGGTTGCGACCTCTCCGTCGGTCTTTGGCTGCTCCGTGCAGCTCCCATCCCGCTGCCTGCTGGGCCTGAGCTGCTCCTGTTCTGCCAACAGCTCCACAGATGTCCCAGCTGCTGTGGCAAAAGTCTGGGGGCTTATCTGTGGATGCCAGAGGCATCCTGGCTGCAGCTGCAGCTCAAGGAGGACTGTAGCTGTGGCTGGTGAGCAGGAGGGTGAGGTGGGCATGCCGGTTCTGCTGCCCCTGAACACTCCCCCAACCGTTGCCGAGCCCCATTGCTCCTCCCCCGGCATTTGCTCGTCTTTCATCCTCGTCTTTAACGCTGCCTGGAATGTTTTCAGGATGTTTTGACTTGCAGTCCCAAGGCTTCAGCAGCCACTGAATTTAAATCTCCAAAGCGCTCCTGGAGAGCATCCAACTCAACAGGAAAAAACAGAGTCCCTTCAGCAAGACTCAGTATGCCCGTGCAGATATGCATGCTGCCTGCCCGGCGTGCCTGCAGGGCACAGAGGCAGACGTGCTCAGAGCCTGGGAGCTCTGTGTGCTGCCCACGGGTGCACCACGCTGCTGGCAGTGCTGTGTGTGCGTGGCACGCTCGCCTCCATTTCCAGCCCTACAACAGCCTGGAAACGAGCTGCCTTTCTCAGCAGGAGCATCCTGGCTAAGGATTTCTTCTCCCTGCTGAGCAGTCCTCTCTGAAGCTATGCTTTCCCTGGGGCTGAGCCCACTCTGGGTCCCAGGGAACCGTCTGGCTCAACGGGAGCCCTGCACACTGTGGGCCCGGAGTGGGGGAAAAGCCACGGGTTCCTGGCAGCACAGCAGGTTGCAAGCTGTGCTCACCGGCATATGGCTCACACAGCTGGAGCCGAGCAGGATAAGAGAGCCAGGGCTGAGCTCCCAGGATGGTATCTGCTCCCAAACGCTGGGCTGCCCTGCTCGTGCTGCTTCTCCTTGTCGCACAGAGCTGAGCGTGCACAGCTGGTGGGTCAGGGCATGGTGGTTAAGCAGCAATGCCAGGCAGCCTGCGGTGCCACCAGCCCTGCTCCCAGCAGTGGGCAGCAAACTGGGGACAGCCCCACTCCAGGACTTCCTTAGAACAGGGCGGATGGTGTGGGGGAAGCTTGTGAAGGGATGGGCCCTTTGCAGAGGGCTGGCGCAGAGGGAAAACGCTTTGGAGCTTTTCCCCATCCCTCCGCCCTTTCCCTGTTCCTTGAACATGAGTCATGAGCCAGGCATCCTGGCCTCGAACGCCCTCTGCTCCTGCTGCTGGAGTACGCCTGTCCCAGTCCACACAGCCCACGGACAGCCCACCCCAAGGCAGTCCCACCCTGACCATTGCTAACTGAGGACCCAGCCACTGAAAGCAGCATTCACCAAACTGTTGGATTCTGCCCCAAAGTCCAGCGGGGCCCACTATCACCTCTTCCCATCAAAACCCCACTACCAGCTCATGCCCAGGACATGGACTATGGCACAAGGGACCCTTTGCAGACCCACACACATGGAGCTGTGGTCTGGCAGGAGCCCACTCCCCCAGTGCTGCCATGGGTGTCCAGCAGCAGGGGGGTGGGTGCCACGTGCTCTCCTGGCACCTTTGGGGCCATAGGGCGTGGTGCAGTGTGCTTGCACCACACCTCGGAGCTGATAGGGCAGCGATAAGACAAGGAAGGGCTGGGCTGCGGTGCCGCCCGCTATCACCAGTATTAGCTTTGGCCCCACACAGGATGTGGGCTCCCAGCTGCCAGGGGTTGACTCCTGGCCACGGCCACCAGCAGCACTTGAGGCTCAGGGGAAGCATGTCAGGTTCCCTACGAACCCCATAAAGCCATAAGGGTTGGGAGCTGGCAGCTCCTGGGGCATAGCAGTCACAGGCACAGGATTTGTGCACAGATGTTTGCTCTCAGTGGGGGGATGCAGACCCCCATGGGCAGGTCTGGGATCCCTCAGGGGTAGGCACTTTCTGGAGCATCACTGTGGCACAAGGGCTCAGGTACATAAAAACAACCATTGAGTTATGGATGGTCCCTGCAGCTGCAAGAGATGCACTTGCCCACGCTGTGGGCTCTGCTGGAGGAGGGGTGCTGCAAGGAGAGCCATTTTCAGGTCTGGAAGCATGGCTGTGCTGGTACATGGTGCACCAGGCCCCTGCTGGGCACACTGCAAGACACAGCCAGGCTGGCACGACAGTGCAGGACAACTCTCAGGGGTGGAGAGAGCACTGAGGGTGGACCCATGAGCCCTTGTCCCTCAGCTAGGAGTTGGGGAGCTCAGATCCCTGCCTGGACCCCACAGCTGCTGGTCCTGGCAGGGAGCCCCAAAGCTGGGCTGTGTCCTGCTGCTCTCCTGCTCCCATGCTGTCCTTCCCCTCCAGCCCAGCCCTGCTGCAGCACCCTGATCCATCGCCCTTAGTCACCCCCGTGTCTCTCAGGGTGCTGCTGCAGCATGGAGGGGCTTTGGGCGCTCAGAGTCCTGCTGCTCTCCTGCCTGCTGCTGCCCAACCCTGTGCTCAGCCAGACCAGCCCCAACCCTGACCGGCATCCAGCGGACCCTGAGGAGGTCCCTCCCAAGCACCAGGAAGCCAGGTGAGGGGGTCCTGGGGACAGAGGTACTCCCACCAGGGATGGGGCAGCCCCTGGCACTGCGAGGGGCACAGTCCCCATGCACAGCTCTTGTTGTGCTTCGCTTTCTGCCCTCCCCAGTGACACACAGGAGCAGAAGGACAGTGGTGCCCAGGAGGAGGTGCCCCCACGGCCCCGCTGCGTCCGCTGTTGTGAGCCACCCGAGCACCGCTTCTCCTACCCCCAGTACCAGCCCCAGATCAACATGACCATCTTGAAAGGTGAGGGCAGGGTGGCACTGCCCCCAGCCAGACCTACAGCCCAGCACCCCGTGCCCGTCCCAGAGCCGGGTGGGAGATGGCACCGGTGCTAAACCCATCCCCTCTGCTCTGCCAGGTGAGAAGGGGGAACGCGGGGAGCGGGGCATGCAGGGGAAGTTCGGCAAGACAGGGGTGGCTGGCAGCAGGGGACACACGGGGCCCAAGGGACAGAAGGGCAGCGCGGGTGCCCCAGGGGAGCGCTGCAAGAGCCACTACGCCGCCTTCTCGGTGGGCCGCAAGAAACCCCTGCACAGCAACGACTACTACCAGCCCCTCATCTTCGACACGGAGTTCGTCAACCTCTACGAGCACTTCAACATGTTCATGGGGAAATTCTACTGCTACGTCCCCGGGATCTACTACTTCAGCCTGAACGTGCACACCTGGAACCAGAAGGAGACCTACCTGCACATCATGCACAATGGGAACGAGGTGGTGATCCTCTACGCTCAGGTGAGCGACCGCAGCATCATGCAGAGCCAGAGCGTCATGCTGGAGCTGCGCGAGCAGGACGAGGTCTGGGTGCGGCTCTACAAGGGTGAGCGCGAGAACGCTGTCTTCAGCGATGAATACGACACTTACATCACCTTCAGTGGCCACCTCATCAAGTACAGCGGGGACCCCTGAGCGCCTGCACCCTCATCCTGCTCTCTGGGGTGGGGGCCCGGGGAGCCCCTGCTGCCCCTCTCCCTGGGCATGCTGCTCTCCTTCTGTATACCACTACTCCCAGCTGTGTGAATACCTCCCTCCACCCTCCCCTGGCTCTTGGAACTGATTGGGTGCTCCTGGAGGAGATGGAGCCATTTGTAACCTCTGCTGCATCCCTGGCCCTGGGGCTGGCTGCTCACCTGGATCCGGTTCAGGTCTGGGTGTGCCAGGTGTCTGTGCCACTGGTGATGAGCTGGCACCTGCTGGAGGGATGTGAGCGTCTCCACTGCCCACCCCCCACCAGCACACTCGATGAGCAGTGGGGAGCAGCAATAAAGCCACTGAACATCACTTCTGCAGAGCTGTGTCCCCTGGGCCGGTGCTTCCCCAGGGCACAGCCACCAGCGGGCAGGTGCAGCAGCCTTCCCCTGCCCATTGTCCCATGGTCCCCCATGCCGCAGCCCCATCTTGATGCCAGCACCCAGCAGGGAGGAGCTGGATCTCAGCTGCCCGGTGTGCAGGGCCTTCAGCCTCAGCCCCGTCCTTCTCAGTGCTGGGTAAGATTGCTGTTTTTGTAGATGCAGAGGCACAGCAGGGCCTGGGGCAGCACGCTGCATCCTGCTCTGTACACCTCGTGATCTCATTAAACGCCGCATGGGTTCGGTTCCTGCTCACACTTCCATCGCTTCTCCTCACTTTGTGTGCGGGTACAGTGAGCGGCTCAGGGCAGGAGCACCCCGAGAGCCGCGCACGGCCCCGCAGGGAGGAACCCCACGAGCAGTGCGGGAGGGATGGGGATGCTGGGGGTCGCCCAGATGCCGGTAGCGGGGCAGGATGAGGCCGGGGCAGGATGCCTGCGGGGTGGGACGGGTCGTGACCCAAATCAGCGGGGCACAGCCGGGCAGCGAGCAGCGCTCGGGGCTGAGCTTCAGCGCGGGGGTACAGCGGGACCAGCGGACCCCGAGGGGAGCCCGTCTCAGGGCGGCACCGCCCCCGGGCTCAGCACGATGGGCGGGCGGGGAGGGCGGGCCGAGGCAGGGCGGAGCTCCTCGGGCCGCTCCCCCCGCAGGCAGGCCGGGCCCGGCGCACAGCACGCTGCCGGCAGCGCGATGGCGGAGGTGTCGGCGCGGGACGGGACCGAGCGGCGCGGAAAGAGAGCGGCGGCGGAGGAGGAGGAGGAGGAGGAGCGGAGCGGGCGGCGGCGGCGGAGGTGGGCGGGGGGTGGGAGCCGGTACCGGGAGCGGGGCGCGGAACGTTCGGAGCGAGGCCCGGCGCTGCGGGCGCTGGCCGCGGTGCTGGTCCGGCCCGGTCCGACGGGCGGACGCCGAGCGGGGCGGCCCCGTGTCTCACCGCTCTCCTCTGGCAGCTTCCAGCCGGCGGCGGAGCCCCTGGGAACCACCGTGCTGCACGCAGCCGTCAGCACCCACCCGCAGCCCCTGCCAGGTGAGGAGCCGAGACGGGTCGCCCCAAACCCCCCCGTCCCCCCCCAGCACTCTCTCCCGGCTCTGTTGACCCCGTTGATCTCACCTCGTTGCTTCCCCAGCGCGGTACTTCGACACCAAAACGACGGAGCCCATCAGCTTCTTCCTGTCCAGCTTGGAGGAGCTGCTGTCCTGGCAGCCCAACAGCCACGATGAGTTCAACATCTGCACGGTGCCGCTGGCCCAACGCCAACCCCCACTGCACAGCCGGAGGCCCCGCACGCTGCTGTGCCACGACATGCGTGGCGGTTACCTGGAGGACAGGTGTGTGGTTACCTGGAGGACAGGTGTGTGGTTACCTGGAGGACAGGTGTGTGCACCTCTTAGCACATGCCTGGCCCGCTGCTGCCCTTTCTCCAGCCTTCAGTTCAGTGTCTGATCCGTTTCCTGCTGTTGGCCTCTCCAGGTGGGGCTGGAGGGATTTATCTCTGGCTCAGCAGCGTGGTTGGGGCCAGCCCTGCTGGGAGTGCTGGAATGACACAGTGCCACCGCTCTGCTCAGCTCGTGGGCTGACTCAGGTCCTGCCTGGCCCCGTGGCATCGCTCCAGCATTGCCCAATGATTCCCTCTGCTCTGCCACAGGTTCATCCAGGGCTCGGCCACACGCAACCCCTACGTCTTCTACCACTGGCGCTACATCGACATCTTTGTCTACTTCAGCCACCACACTGTCACCATCCCTCCCGTGTGCTGGACCAATGCAGCACACAGGAACGGCGTCCCGGTGCTGGGTGAGGGCAGAACTGGGACGGTGTGGTGCCGGGAGCCTGCTGGGACATGCAGCAACGCTGCTCCCACTCCTCCTCAGGCACCTTCATCACGGAGTGGACGGATGGTGAGAAGCTGTGCGAGGCGTTCCTGGCAGGCGGGGAGGACGCGTACCACGCCGTGAGCCAGCAGCTGGCCCGCATCGCCCAGCACTACCGCTTTGATGGCTGGCTCATCAACATGGAGAATGCACTGAGCGTGAGCAGCCCGTGTCCCTCCTACCTCCTGCCCCACGGGGCTCAGCCCCCAGCCCCAGGTGTGGGTCCCCGTGGATGGGGCCATCCCGTGCCCTCTGCTCTCTCCTGGCAGGCGGCGGCGGTGGGGAACTTGCCCTCCTTCCTGCGGCATCTGACCACGCAGGTGCATGGTGCGGTGCCGGGGGGGCTGGTGATTTGGTATGACAGCATCCTGGAGAGTGGCACGCTGAGATGGCAGAATGAGCTGAATGAGCAGAATAGGTGAGCGGTGGGGCACATGCCTGCCTGAGCAAAACCAGCCCTGGTGGGGCACAAGTCCACCCCACACCTTGGGGGCTCGGGGGCTGTTGGCAGGCATTGCTGGCTCTGCCCCTCGGGGGGGCTCACTCCTGCACTGACCCTTGTCCCCAGGGTGTTCTTCGATGCCTGTGATGGGCTGTTTGTCAACTACAACTGGAAGGAGGAGCACCTGGAGCGGACGCGGGAGCTGGCTGGGCAGCGCCACGTCGACGTCTACATTGGTGTCGATGTCTTTGCTCGTGGGGACGTGGTTGGTGGTGGCTTTGACACCAACAAGGTGTGTGTGGCTGGAGCAGGATCACGAGTCTGCCCCCAGGGTAACCCAAGGTGCATCGATGATGGCTGAGGAAGCCAAGGATCCGGTGTGATAGGGCTGGGAGATCCTAGTGCTGCAGGCTCTGGGAAGGGTGATGCTGCAGTACAGCTCTGCAGCATGGTCCTGGCAACCTGTGGGACCAGTGGGACCTGTGGGAGAGGAGACGTGGCAGGGGACAGGGTGACCACCTGACTCATGCTTCTCACCACTCGTCTCTGCAGTCGCTGAGCCTGATCCGCAAGCACAGCCTGTCTGCAGCCATCTTTGCCCCTGGCTGGGTCTACGAGCACCTGGGAGAGGAGAACTTCCTGCAGAATGAGGACAAGTGAGCTCAGCATGTCCCCGTGCTTTGGTTGGTGTGGCTGCAGCAAAGATCTCTGCTCTGATGCCCACACTTTCCCCCAGGTTCTGGGGCTTGTTGGAAGACTACCTGCCCACACACAGCATCTGCACGCTGCCCCTCGCCACCTCCTTCAGTGTGGGCATGGGCACCAGCATGTTCATTGCTGGGAAGGTGGGTGCAGGGGGCAGCCTGGCTGCAGCCCCCAGGGCTGTGTGGGGGCATCACGTCCTGCTCCCAGCTCCCTGCTGCCCAGCATTCCTTGTCCTGTAGGAGGAAGAGGCTGGGCCCTGGTACAACCTGAGCGCCCAGGAGATCCAGCCCCTCTATCCGGAGCGCCGGGGCCGGCTGAGCACCAGCTGCTGCCTGCAGGATGCCTGGTGTGGGGGCAGCTCCCTGCGGGTGCAGGGCACCATCCCTCCTGGCGAGGAGCATGTGGCTGTCCGGTGAGTTGGGTGCCAACTTTCCACCTCCATGGCTGGCACTGTGCTGGCAGGGCACGGCTGCAGGAGGCCCTGGCAGAGCCGTGCCAGCGCTGCGCTGAGTGCCGTGGAGCACTCCAGCAACAGTTGTTGTCTGCTCAACAGACCTAACCCAATGCACCTTCTCTTTCTCTCTTCTCTCTCTCTCTTTCTCTGTCTCTCTCTGGGTGGATTTGGGGTCATCAGCCTTTTCTCTTTCCAGATGCATGCACCTCCCAAGCTCTTCTTGAACCTGCTCTACAAAATGGAGGGGCCACACGGGGATGACTTCACGGTTGCCCTGGAGCTCACCACCTGGCACTCGAGCAGATGCCACGATGGCACTGTCACTGTGCTGCCTAGTGAAGATGGTGAGGGCCCTATGCCCCTTGAGCTGTCCACTCTGAGCACTCACTGCAGGGCATGGCACTGACTCAGACCATCATTCCTTCCTGCAGAGCCCCACGGCCGCCACCATCCCCACCTGCTGCCGGCCCCTCCACCTGCCCTCTCCAGGCTGCTTGCCGCCTGCAGTCACGGTGCCCAGGGCTGGACCAGCCGGTGAGTGCCCTCACACTGCACCCCAGCCATGGGGGGATCCCCGGCCCTGCTCCAGCTCTGTCCCTCTGCCCCCAGGTGCTACGAGCAGGAGCTGCGGGGCTGCAGCCTGCGTGACCTCTCCCTGTTGGTGTCCCGGAAGCAGGCCAGCCCACAGGAGACGAGCTTCAGCTGCCTCCTGGGGGAGATCCGGGTGGGTGCCCCGCACATCCTCGCCGCAGGGTGGGCTGCAAACCCGGCCACAGCCATGCCTGGTGCTGACGGTGCCTCATTCCCCTCTGCAGGTGCTGGATGCGGGCAGCATGGCAGCCTCCCCTCCGCAGGTACAGAGCCTGACGGCCTCGCAGCTCTGGTGGCAGGACGGCCCCGGTGCTGAGCAGCTCTCCCTCAGCCTCACGCTGCGCTGGGTCTTTCCACCCGGCAGGGCTGCCTGCTTCCGTGTGCTCAGCCAGGGGACACGGTGCCGCCGGGCACAGCCACCGCCGCCGCAGCTCCTGGGGTTGGCCCATGGCTGCCAGTACCGTGCGGTGGGGCTGGCAGTGCCACGGCCAGCAGCTGGGCAGTCGTGCCAGCTGGAGCTGCTGGTGGAGCCGGTGCTGCCCAGCGAGCTGCCTGTGGGCCCAGAGCAATGGGGGCGGCTGCTGCTGGTGTACTCTGAGCCGGCCGGCGGCAGCAGCCGAGCCGGGCATTAAAGATGAGCGTGGCACAGCCCCAGCTCCACGCGTCCTCTGCACTGAGAGGAGTGGGAGATATGGGGACACTGCCGCTCAGGGCTGAGTTTTGGGGTTCCGCTCGCAGCCCTGAGGAGCTGCACCCTTTGTGGCTCTGCCTTGGTGCTGTCCCCCCCTCTTAGGGCTGGCAGACGGCGCTTCCACCCACGGCGGCTCCCCTGGATATCTTGTGCGGAGAAGGAGAGAAAATTTATAGCAGCAATTATTTTATCACAGTCTGGTGAGCAAGCAATTAGCAGGCAGGGACGTAGCTGAGCGTGCTGCACAGCAGGGTCGCACAGCCCCGGCTCCCTCGGAGCGCCGGCCCTGGTCCCACAGACAATACTGGCTCCTGTTCAGGAAAATTAATATGTCAGCATTGAAACTGCTGCTCCTCCGGTGAGCGAATTGCTCTGAAATAAATTATACGGTGGTTTGGAAAAGGAAAGGCTGGGACCCCACTCCCTGCGGCAACATAGGGACCCCCAGCCCCACCGTGCCCGCGCCCCAGTCAAGACTGGAGCCGCCCTGGTTGAAGAAAGAAATCTTTATTAATAATTTCCATAATAATAATAATAATCCTTGTAGTAATAATAATAATAATAATAATAATAATACTGTTTATTAGAATGGTCACACCTTTGAAGCATACAGGACGGGCCGGCGCCAGCCTGCAGCCGGGGCCGGCGCGGGGCGTTGCTGTAAGGAAGAAGCCAGTACAGCGATGGGGGGCTTTGTACAGGGGCGGCCGGGCGGGGGCTATGTACACTGGGAATAGAAAAGGGGGAGCTCATTGCTGGAGCGTCGGGGCGTCTGCAGACTATAAAGTGAGGTTTGACGAGTGGCAGAGCCACACGGGGTGGGGGTGGCTGAGCCGAGGTCACCCCGACGTGGGACAGGGCTGCACCGGGGGTCCGTGCGCCCACCGGGGTCCCTGCAGCGGGTGGGGGGCGGCCGTGACATCCCGTGCGTCCCCATCCCACAGCTCAGCGCAGGGGACCCCACGGTTGAGCCCCGGGCGCGACAGGGACGGGGCAGGAGGGGAAGGGGCGAGGGAACGCAAGCGAGTTGCAAGCTCCTCTTCACAAAAATTCCCTTTAAAACGCAGAGGCGCGTCCCCCTGCAGCGCCCAGCACACCCAGGCAGGGCTGAGCCTCGCACCCCGAGCTGGGAGCTGGGCACAGCCGGGCAGCACCGCGCGCCGGCACCGCACCGGGCGCGGAGGAAGACGTGGGGCCCAGGCCAGGCCGTGGGGTTGGCGGCTCCGGGCACGTCCCAGCGCTCCGTGCTCTCCTCCGGGACTCGCTCGCTCGGTGCGTGTGTGTGTGGGCAGATGGGACGTTCACTCGGTTGTTGCCTCTTTGCTTTTGTCGGTTGGTTGCTTTTTGCTTTTCATCTTTTTTTTTTTTCCTATTTTTTTCTTTTTGTATTTTTTTTTTGTTTGTTTTTTAAACCGTGTGTGTGTGTGTGTGTGTGCGCGTGGACGTGTGTGTATGTGTGTGTTCTGTTTTGCCCTTCCTGGTCCCAGAAGGAAAACGGCTGCGTGTTCACTACAACAGAAACAGAAAGGCAGAGCTTTCGTGGGAGCCACCACCAGCCCGGCCCCGCAGCACCCGACACGGCCCCAGGCCCACCCCCACCCCTGCCTCGCCTATAAGGGGGGGCCTGCGGGGCCAAGCCATCACCCCGAGGGCAGGGCAGCACCCACAGCCCCACTCCCAGCCGCCCCCCAGCAGCACTACGCCCGGGCTGGGTGGGACGGAGGCCGCGGCGGAGTGGCTCGAGGTCCACCTAGCGCGGGGCAGAGCCCGCGGGCAGGGCTCGGTTCCTCCAGGAGGCTCTGCCTCTGCTTATTCTGCCTGGTTTGGTTTCTAGTGAGCAGTCAGTGTTAGTGCTGTGAGGGGCTGGGTCTGTCTTGCTAGTAGGGAGTGAAGCGGCTGTACCCTCCTCGGTATAGACTAGCCTGCAACATCAAAGATGAAAAAAAAAAAAGCCAATCAGTATTCAAGAGAGAGGCAAAGCCCAATTCTTCCCTTTTTTTTTCTTTTTTCTTTTCTATTTCTTTTTTTTTTTTTTCCTCTCCAAAGTGACACCAAATTGCCTCCATCCTTGGGGTGCACAGGGTGGGCTCAGCCAGGGCACCCGGTGCTGCCGTGGGGACACCCGGGCTGTGGGGTGGGAGGGGGGATGGACGACCAGCAGCTAGAGCTCAGCCAGGGGATGTGGGGAGGGTGAAAAAAAACCAACAAATAAAAATCAAAAAAAGGAAGAAAGAGGCCATTTGGCTCGAGATCCCGCCCACAAGTGGGATTTTTCATCTTTGATGCTGGTTGCGAGGCTAGCTACAGAGTGCTCCCTGTGTGCTGCCTGCCTGGGTCCTGCCGGGGACAGTGCTGCCCCTGCACCCCTCCCGCAGCCCCCGACCCCCCCGGGCCGGCTGCAGCTCGCGTGGGGCACGCTGGAACTCAAAGCAAGGCCACAGGGGCTGCTCTTACCATGGTGCCGATGCTGTACGTGGCGGCGGGGCCGATGGTGTGGTGGTAGGGGTCTGCAGCTGCGTACACTCGGCCGTAACTAGGAGCAAACAGCAGTGGGGTTACAGAGCTGGGGGAGGGCCCTCTGTCGCTTCCCCCCCTACCCAGCTGCTGCCCCCCGCCCTGCTACACAGCCTGGGGAGCTCTGATCTAAGCATACTCTCACCATCCCCAGCCCCATCCTCACGCTGCAGGGTGCAGGAGCTGGGCTGTGCTCTGCCACATGGTGCAGGGGTGAACTGGAGCACCCCAACCCCCCCCCCCAAATCACAACAGTGATGCTTACCTGTCACTGTATGCTGCTGCTGCGGCCGCGGGCTGCGCGTATCTGTAGGCGGCATAGCCCCCCTGCAGCAGTGGGACAGACAGAGGTGGCCGTGAGGGGGGGGCCCTACCGGGGTAGGGGGTCGGGATCAGGGCGGCCACCACCCCCCAGCACCGCCCCAGGGGCTGTGGAGCAGCAGTGGGACCCAGCGGGCAGCTGAACCGCCGGGCGCACAGCGGCCTCATTACCATTCCCCAGGGGCTTTCACAAACATTAACCTTAAAAAATTAAATTTCCAGAGGAGAGAATGTCACCTCCCTGATCGCTTTAATGAGGTGTCACGTTAGATAAATCCTTCAGCCGCCCGCCTGAAATATCGCCAATGGCTTTTTAAATATGGAGGTTAAATGCTGCTGTAAGACAGCGCGCCGACACGCGCCGAGGACATAAATCCCACAGGGCTGGGGGCATAACCCCACACCGTGCCACCCCCATCCATGCAGCAACTCGGTCACCCACCCCCTCCCAGGTCCCCAGCACCACGTGGGCACTGTGGTGTGCAGGAGGGGCAGCGTCCCCATCCCGGCACAGTGTCCCTGCGGGCAGCACTTACGTAGATCTCAGCTCCATAGAACCCGTCCTGGTAGACAACCCTGCAAAAGGGGCACAGGAGTCAGAGCTGTGGGCACCGGGTTCCCGATGGAGCTGCTGCGGGCACTGTGCTCAGATGCCAGCTGTGCTCACAGTCACACCACGGGGACATGGGGAGGTTGGGGTAGCTGGGTCTGGCACACTCAGCCCCCAGCATGTGTTTGAGAAGCAAAACCCCCGGGCAGTGTTAAGCCTGAGTTGGGTGCATGGAGCAGTGTGAGCAGCAGGGAAACCTGGAGACAGGCACCTGGAGACACGGAGCCCTGCAGCCGTGCGGAGTCTGGCTGCGGCTGTCCCGGGTTCTGCTTGCAATCTGCACCTCAGCTTAAAGCTTTGATAAATGCACCCTGCTCTGTGCGGACAGCCGGTGCTGCCAGGTAGGATGGATGGAGGTGACACCACTGACCGGGAAGGAGGTAAAAATGGAGGGATGGGAAGTAGCAGTCAAGCCAGCTCGAGGTGCTGGGGGTGTGGGATGTGGGCACTGCCCAGGCTGGGGTTCCTGGCAGGGTGGGCAGGGGTGTGGGGTAGTGGAGGACAGCCTGGGCTGAATCAGTGCAGGAGCATCTCAGAGGTGGACGCCAGGCAGGCGCCAGGGAGCTGCAGCCTGCTCCCCAACACCTCCCTGCTGCGCAGGAGCCAGCAGTGCAGACACTGACAGCAGCAGAATTGAGGCAATTCAGCACCAAATGGAAAACCAAACAGAAGGCGCCTCCTTGGGGCACCCCCGAGGGCAGAGTCAGCAGCAGGGCCGGCCAAGAGGCAGCTGCTGCAGTGTGCACGGAGCAGGATGGGGCCAAGCCCCCCTAGCTGTGCAGGGCTGCAGCACAACGTGGGACTCCCACCCCTTGGGGTCCAAATGACCCCCCACCAGCTCTGGTACTCACGCGCCATAGGTGGGGATGGGCGGCGGTGGGGGTGCAGCCCGGAACGTGTTGTAGACTGCACGTCCTCGTCCCCGTAGGTGTGCCCCTCTGTAGGCCACAGCCGTCCCCGTGGCAGGGTATGGGAACCCCGTTACTGCAGGAGGGAGGGGACAAGCATGGGATTCCTGCAGCAGAGCTCACCTGGGATCCTGAGGTCACCACAGCGCATCCTGCGCTGGAGCATCTATCTGTGCCCACAGCACTGCCCCAGGGATGAGGCTGCTGGGACGTGACCCCTGCAAGTATGCTGGGGCAAAATTGGGGGGGGGGGGGGCTGTACATGCTGAGGAGCAGGGGGAGGGGCATGCAGGGGCTGCTTGGAACAGCAGAGGGGAGGAACACGGCACAGTGGAGTTGAGGTTTCAGGCATTACCTGCGTAGAACTCAGGGCCGTAGACAGCTCCCACCACTGGGTTCAGCTTCCAGCCTGCAAGCAGGGAGGGCTGGTGAGTCGAGGGAGGGGTCTGCCACTCCACACACCCACCCTGGCATCAGTTGGGCTCCCCCCACAGCTCCCGTCCCTGGGCAGTGCAGGAATGTGCTCCCAGGTTCAGCAGGGAGCAGCCACACTGTGCATAGGGCACACGTGCTGCAGAAGCTCGGCCCTACAGCATAGGAAACTGTTCCCGGGGCTGCTCAGCACCTCAGCTGTGCCCACTGTGTCTCTCTTAGTACTGATCCCTACCGTTAGTGTAGGGGTTTGCAGCCTTCTTGTTCGTCATCACCCGGGCCGTGGCATTGTTCACCTGTGGAGAGATGGGATGGGAGCTCAGTGCTGGCTGGCACAGGGCTGGCGAGGTGGCACTCCAGGCCTGCTGCTCTGTGCATCACTGCTGCGAGAAACACCAGAGGGCAGGACAGGGCGAGCAAGGAGCCACGGGATGAGGCTGTCCTGCAGCTGTCACACAGCCGTGCCACGCTGATGGGGCTGTAACCCTGAGCTGAAGGTGCCGGGCTCAGCCACCTCCTGGTCCCCACCTCCTGCTGGAGCCAGGAGCCCTGACTGCTCCCACCAGCACCTGCCCAGCTCAGCAGGTCGCTGTCCACGGGTACCACTGTGCCCTGCCAGGCCCTGCTCAGAGCTGCGGGGATGCTCACATCCAGCTCGCTCCCCACGCTGCCCTGCACACACTGCTCCTGGTGCACAGCACAGTGCTGCACAGCGTGCAGGAAGAGCTGCACCTTCCAGCTGGCCTAACACTGCCAGGGCTGGAGGGCACAGCAGATGCTTGCACAGCTCCACAGAGCCTTCTCCTCCTCTTGTGCACCCCTCCATCACCAGCACGGCACTGCCAGAGCCCAGCCAGAGCTCCCAGCTCTCTCTGCCCCTTGGGACGTTCTCCTTTGAGCCTGTCCCTGTTGCTGTAAGTTCCCTGCAGGGCACACGCATGCTCCCCGTGCTGCATTCACGAACGCATGCACACGCGGGGCATGCACAACGCAGGGCAGGCAGGGCACTAGCACACTTATCTGAGCACCTCAATCTTCCGGCCCTCTACGATCGTGCCATTCAGCTTCTCTCGTGCCCGGTCGGCATCTGTGCTAGTTTCAAAAGTTACAAACCCAAAACCCTGTGAGCAGAGGAGAAAAGGAGAAAGAAAGAGACAGAGAGAGACAGAGAGAGAGAGGGTGCGGGGACAGAGAGAGAGAGAGGGGTGAATCAGGAGAGCTGGCAGAGGAGATAGCGGCCGCTGTGTGGACCAAGTACACGGGCCAGGTCCCAGTGGAGGCTCCGGCATCGCCCATGAGCTGGGTGAAGAGTCTGGGAGAGGGGCACAGAAAGCAGGGAAGATACAGCAGAGACACCCACACACAGAGGGACACGAGCCACCCCCCCGGGCACACATTGCCCCCTCCCCTCCAGTGCTTGGTGCACAGGAACCCACGCATCCCCACAGCCAGCACAGGGCAGTGGGGGCATGCCCCCAGGATGGGGCAGGAGTGGGGCAGCTGGCACACAGCCCCTGGAGGCATGCACCCATCCAGGCTGAGCTGTGCCCACTGCCAGGGCTTGCTGTGATGGTGGCACCCACCTTGGAGCCCCGCTCATTGAAAATGATCTCCACATCGAGGATCTTCCCGAATTGCTGCAAGCAGAGAGAGAAGAGGGTGAGCGGCTGCAGAGCACCTGGGCTCCCAGCAAAGGGCCCACCCTGGGGTCCCTCAGTGACACACGCCCCATGCACGCCCTTCCAGGACCTAGAGAGGTCACTTCAAACCTAATGAGCCCCCAGTGCTCCAAATCCTAAGGAGGGATGGGAGGGGGTGAAGAGAGGGGGACAGAGGCTGCTACCCAGGTTGGATTGACCCACTGACCAGCAGAAGGGTGGGGGCACATGAGCCCAGGGGAAGGACAGTGGCAAGGCCCTGCAGTGACACGAGGACTGGGAGCCTGAACTGAGCCCAGGGACACATGGGGCTGCACTGGACTGCACTCACCCCAAACATTTGCCGCAGGTCGGGGTCCCGGAATCGGAAGGGGATGTTGGAGACGTGTAACCTCTTGGGCTGCTGCTTGTCTGTGTTGTCTGAGGAATGTAGCTGCTGGCTGTCTGTCTGTGCCGCCTCGTCTGTCTGCTGCAGGAGCACCGCTGCCTCATCAACCGAGCCCCCCCCACCAGCACCACAACACCCAACAGGGACCCGGGTATAGGATCTGTGTCCCTCTCCTCTGGCCCCAGGGACACTCCCGGCCCTGTGCTGCTCCCTCTCTGGGCAGCACAGCACTACCCCCCTGGGTCTCCACCAGCAGCAGGTACAAAGCAGGAGCAGCAGCATCTGTGGACCCAGGGAAGGGCAGCCGGGTGGGGGTGGGAATGACCTGTGGAGAGCATCAGGTGGCACAGAGGCACTCGGGAGGGAAGGAGCTGGGGGAGACAGACCCTGCACACAGAGCTGCGGTGGCCGGGCTGGGAAGTGCTCAGCTCAGCACTTTTCCCCCCCAGAGCTGCATTACAACCACATAATTGAAGCTATCTGATTGGAAAGCAGCCAAGCAGGTAGATTACAAGTGATTAGAAATGACGGGGTTGGGTTGAGTGGGGGGGTGGCTATGAGGCAGCGAGCTGATCGCTGCAGGCTCCTGCTCCCCTGGACGTGGTGGGGGCATCCCAAGGGACTGTGGCCGAGCTACCAGCCCTCCCCATCCCCGCTCCGTACCCATCCCTTACCGGTACTGTCTGTGTCCCTGCTATGGACTGTGTGCTGGCGTCGGAGCCCGGCTGCTCGGCGTGGCTCTGTGCTGGTGTGTAGAGGGTCATGGCGTGCTCCGGTACTGTGCTTTGCCCCGAGTAGTCCTGCGTGGGGTGGGGGTGCGGCGGCGCGTACTCTGCGGGGATGCCGTTCTGAGGGGGTGGGGGGTACTGGGCTGGGGGGTAGGGCTGGGCCATCGCGTCAGGAGGAGCCGTGGCGTCCTGGTTACCCTGCGAGACACAGCGGTGCCGAACCGTCACCTCCACGACAACGTCCCCAAAGTGCCAGGGCTGCAGGTCACAGTGGCTGCAGCCCCCCACCCCATCCCAGCCTTCAGACCCCACCCCACAGCCTGCGCTGTCCCTGTGCTGCACTGCTTCTGCCCCACGGCCGCAGCTGAGCCGCCGTCCCCTCCCTGCTCCAAGCCCCACATACCCCCTTTGCTGGGGCTCAGTCAGTGGGAGAATGGGACTGGAGTACGTGCTGCAGCGGGGATGGGCAGGGGACCCCACGCATCACCTCATGACGACGGGAGCCAGGGCAACAGGGGGCAAAGAGCAGTCACATCACTGCAAAAAAAGCCACACACACCGAGTAGATGGGCAGCATCCTTTGTGCCTGCAGCCCGGAGGGCAGGGATATCAGCTGCCCCTTGGCAAACAGCAAGCAGGCATCAATTAACTGCTAAATATTTGATTAGTCCCTTTGCTGTAACGTAGCTGGCCTGGCTGCCCCGGTCAGACGAGGTGAGTTGCACCTGTGCTGTGAGCTGCTCAGGGCTGGGGCTGCCTTGGGGTGGAGGGAACCCCTCCTGGACACAGCAAACCCCCACAACCCCCCCCCACACACACGTGTGCTCTGTGCAGGCGGCCGAGCACAGCGCTGGCAGCCCCCGCGGATGCTTTACAACCACCTCTCGCCCATGATATACATCTGTGGCTCAGAGCGTGCAGACAAGCTCCTTAATTGTGTGTGCGGCCGATTTATGGTGCGGAGGGACACTTGGGAGGGGGGAGGAGGACAGGGGGGGGGCATGCTGCCAGCCGCAATCCCCCCACCTGCCTCGCTTCCCCACCTGCAGGGCAAGCAGAGCCTGCTCCGGGGGCACGGTGGGGACCACATGCGAACGCAGCCAAACGGCCCCGCACGTATCTGCAAGTCATTCACAGCCTCGCATCGCCTGCCCGTGCTGACTCAGCTGCTCGGGGACGCGCCAGCCAGATGCGCTGCCTGGCAGCCGGGACGGCGATGCTGCAGGACGGTGCAGGCAGCAGGGCCACGGCACTGCCCCCACGGCACTGCCCCCACGGCACTGCCCCCACGGCACTGCCCCCACGGCACTGCCCCCACGGGGCTCTGTTCTCATGCTCTGTCTGCTCCCCGTGCACACCAGCACTGAACCCCCCAGCAGCCCCATGGCAGTGCTCCCCATGCCCAACCCTCCTGCCCGCATCCCCAGCATGGAGCTGGCAGCGGGAGCGTCCCGCAGCACTGCCATGTCCCCCTGTGCTGCACACTCATCTTTGCTGCCACCGTAACCAGGATCAGCCCTCAGCAGGGCAGGGATTGAGTTTATGCCTATCAGTGCTCGGCTCGCTTCCTTCTCCAAGGCTTTATCAAGGAGGTTTTCACTTCGGATATGAAAATCAAGGTGGGGGTCACTTTGGATTGATAAACATAACCCAGCGATGGGTCCCAGCAGGGCAGAGCCAGCCCCTGCCGTGCTCTGTGCCCCAGGAGCAGGGCACCCTGCGGGTGCATGGGGTATGCAGGGGATGCAGAGAGGTGCCGACCCCACCTGCAAGAGTCTTGGACCCCACTGGCTCCTCGCCAGCCTGTGCTGACAGCCACGTTCATATCTGTTATTAATTAGGGCTGTCGCAGTGCTTGTCTGCCCAAGTATTATTTCATTCAGGGACCATTAGGTTCCCCTGCTTTGCTACTTGCCGTCTCCGGGGCTGCTGGTGCTGCAGAGGCACAGATCTACATCTCCTGCATGCCACCCCCGGGCAGGTGGGCAGCGGTGGGGCACAGCCCTGCGAAGGAATGGGGATCTGAGGGCTTCAGCTGAGCAATGCCTGCTGTCTCCCACTGCTGCTCACCTCCACACTGCCCACCTCTGCAGCCCAGGAAACCCCAGCCCAGTGCAGAGCCCCACGGCACGGCCGCTGCCGGCACCTGGCTGGGTTTGTGCTCGCAGAGCCCTGGGGTGAGGATGGTGGGGAACCCCTGCAGAAGGTGTCTCCAGCTCTGCCCATGACTCTGTGCTCCGAGGGGTGTCCGTGCACTGCAGTTCCCTGCTGGGAGCCACCGCATGGCACTTTGTGGGGCGGCTTTCCGCATTTTCATTAAAAGATGTTCTGGTTATTAATGGCCCGTGGCCCTCATTTAGCAAATGAGACAGGAGATTAGCGCCGTGCCCGAGACCGAGCGTGGAGCGAAACAGGCGGTGCTCGACACAGTGCTGGGGCACAAGTGGTGCTGGCCACCTCCCTGCACTGCCCCACGGGACAAGGCTCCCTGAGCACAGCCCTAACCCGTCCACTAAGCCCGAACCCTGTCCTGTGCCCATCTCCTGCCCCACATCCATCCCCGTCCCCCTCCGCAGCCCCTGCCGCAGCAGGCCGGCTATCCCCGCACCGCAGCAGGCAGGGGGTGGATATCATCTTTAGCTGATTAAATGTCCCTCATTAGCGAGTTTCTTTAATTAATGAAGTTTTTTTGTTTGCTCCACTTGCTTTCTCCCCACCGCACTCTGCCTCCTCAGCACAATCCAGGCCATTTCCTTTCAAGTCATTTAGCGCGTGGGGCCGGTTCCTGCCGACGCCGCACTTTGGTGATTGTGCCTGTCAGCTCGGGGCTGACGACGCCATTTTTAACATCTTTTTTTTTTTCCTCCTTTTTAAGAAAAATAACGCACCGGGAAACCCCACCAACACCGAGGAAGCGTCGGTGCACCTGGCTGAGCGCAGTGCCGACGAGAGGTGCCAGTGGCCCACGGCACATCCCCACGCTCCGCCCACAGGAGGGGTCCCGGGGGCTGCATGGGGGGCAGCTGCAGCAGGGCTGCAGTGTGCTGCTGGAGGCGCAGTGCTGTGCCCACTGTGCCTGGGAAAGGGTGAGGCCGCTCGTGGCCTCCGCAGAGAGCTCCGCTCCTGTGCGCAGGGATGCAGAGAGTGTCTGCAACCGCTGCCCCAGAGCGGGGCTGCAGCGGTGGGAGCATCCCAGCCACGGTGACACGAGGGTCCCTGCACGAGCCACGCGTCCCCTCTTCGATCCAGCTGCTCTCTCATGCTAATGACTGTCAACATGAAACAGAGGCCGTGAAGGGGAAGAAAATTACTCCCTGAAAAGGAATTGACTGATCCCCGTCATTTCTCAAGGAATCACTGACCTGTGAATATTTCATTACCCAAAATGCTGCGCCATCCATACAAAGCAGTGCTCCCGGCCCTGGGGCAGCACAGCCGCAGATCCAGGCTTGGGGGGGGGTCACGAGGCCCCACGCGTGGGGCACCCATGTTGGGGACGTCCCATTGCTGGGAGCAACTGTTGCCCACTCTGTGCTGGTGGCACAGCCAGCAGTGCTCCAGGACGAGGAGTGGGGAAGGAGCAGCGAAATGAGGTGAAGATCTGGAGGTGGCAGCCACGTCCGTAATGTCTTCATTAAGAATGTGGCAGGGGAGGGGTGAAGAGCCCACTAATGGCATCTGCTAGGGATGCTCAACTGGGAGCTCTGCAGAGAGCAGGGAGGATGCAGGGCTGCAGGTGGGGACACCATGGCACAAAGCTCAGCTGGGGCAGCACAGGGCAAGAGCAGGAGGGGACAGGGTGCAGCTCCAGTGAGCGGCCCTGGGGACACCCTTCTGCAGAGCACTGTGGGCTGGGAGGATGGGTGGCACCTGGAGCTGTGCGTCACCATCACCTCCAGCATGGGACTGACGGGGCCAGGAGGGACGGGGTCCAGCACGGGCTCCTGCCTCCATCAGCCGGAAACTTCGGAGCTGAGGCTGCATGAAATATTCATGAAGTAAATGGTGCAATTTCATCTGCATTCAGCCAACTTCATGTATATTTCAGAGTATTATGAAATGATAATGTTGTGTAACTGAGGCGAGACGGGGGTGCTTCGTGGGGGCTCCGGGACGTCGCCACCTCCCACCCCCCCACGTGCCTGTGACATTTCCTGGGCTCACACGGACAGGGAGGGACTGTGCTGTGTCTGTGCTGGAGATGGGCCAGGATCCGTTCTGTATGGGGCTGCAGTGAGTGGCAGGACAGTGCTGTGGGATGCGGGGCCCTGCCCTGCCTGGCGGAGCAGCACAAACATGGGTGTTTGCATCCACTTTGCCAGGATTTCCAGGAGTGCTCATTCTGTATCAGCCACCAAAGGGCCTGGGCAGACGGTCGCAGAAGAGACAAGCATGGCTGCAACACCCTGGGCATGGAGATGGGATAGGAAAGGAACCATATCGCCAGCAGTGCCCACCCGAGTTACACTACCAGCTCCTGCTGAGCCCCTGCAGGCATCCCTGCCTTGGGGCCTTCATCAGCTCTGTTTTTCTGCCTGCTCTTGCAGCGTGGGCAGCAGCTTGCAAACCCTGCAGCCCTGCTCTGCCTTACCCATAGCACTCAGTGCCCGGCACAGGGAGCCCCAAACCCAAAGCTGGACAGTGACAGTGCCCTCGTGGGCTCCGGATGCAGCCACATCCCCTGGCAGAGCCCACCACTGCCACCCACCACCATGGGCTCTGGAACAGCCACGCACAGCACTTCCCTGCACACATACTTGTGACCACATGCACACTTGTGGGTGCACAGCAGCCACGTACCCGCGTGTGCACAGAGCTGGGCTCGCACACAGACCTCTCTAATAGGCAGTCAGGAGCATAATTTTTCCTCTAATTACATATTCAGCACTTCTGAGAAAATGAGATTTTGGTAATTCAATTGGACTGAGAAGCAGGGCTATAATAAAATGAAATTTGTAACAATCGTGCAGTTAAATTAGTTAAATGGAGAGGAAGGAGCTGTGGAAAATTGACCCCTCGATCTCCTAAAGACTAATCAGACATTTGAACCGAGTTGTGCTAACAAAGCCCCCGGGGTGTTGCAGCACAGAGTGAGGGGAGGAGACCAGAGACGTGAGAGGGAGGAGCGGGCACGGGGTGCACCCCGGTCCTGGCGCTGGGATGGGTCACAGGGAGGAACCAGGGGGGCACCCTGTGAGCCAGGGTCTCTGCAGCAGGTACAGAGCGGCCTCAGTGTATGTCTTGTTGTTTGGTTTTTTATTTTTTACTTTTTTCTTCTCCTGTAAAAGAAAAGGAGAAAAAGACGAGTTTCTCATTTGCAAGTTAATTAGTCTAATTAGCTCTAATTAAGAGCTCCCCACACAATGCAGATCACAAATAAGCTGCCGCTGTCGCCTGCCTCTCACTCTCCTCTCCCTGTTTTTGATTTCAGACAGGAGGCTGCAGAAAGCTGAGTGTGGGGACACAAGGAGGGGACGGTGGCACGGTGCAGCCCCTGCTGCTGGACCCCTGCACAGAGATGCCCCCAAGCAGCACGGGGGAAAAAGTAGAGAGAAATCTGCTGGAGAACAGGGTTACCCAGCCAGGAAGGTTTGGGACACACGCTGCTCCAGGCTCCTGCCCAGCTGTGTGCAGGAGGCAGTGGGAGTACTGGGAGGACACAGTGTGCCCAGCACAGCACAGGACGGGGCATGTGTGCAGCCAAGTGCAGCTCCTCCTGCTGCTTCCCTGCTGCCATCCTGCATTGCCAGCTGCCCTTTGCTCCCAGCTCCACTGCAGCACGGCCGGAGGAGGCATGGTGGCAGGAGGGGAGCAAAGGGTGAGAAGTTGGGGGGCTGCGTGGCACGTCACAGCCCACCTTCCCCCGCACTGCCGAGGGAACAGATGTTGCGTGGCACTGAGAAACAGCAGCAATCATGTCAGTTTATGTGTCATTTTCTACTTGGGTAATGCGAGCAGTGAAGGATTGCTGCTCGGAGATGAGATGAAAATCATGACAAAGTGCTGCAAGCCCAGCACTTTGGCGAGGGGGAGCGAGCAGCCAGCCCTGCCTCGTGCATGCCTGGTGCAGCCCTCAGTGAGCCCCGCCAGCATAGCAAGGCCTGGCTGGGCTGTGTGGACAGGGGTGGGCACCCCGTGGCCTCCTTGGCACTGCAGCCACAGCAAACCCATGAGGATTGGAGGGAGTGATTTCAGCTCCATGGCTCTGATGGAGGGGGTGGCCGAGACACCGAGCCACCCCCCAGCCCTAAGCAGTGCCCCCCCAGTGCTGAGGCAGGGGCTGCCTGCACACCACTCTCTCCCAAGGCCATCTCTGTGGAGTCCCTCCTCCACGCAGGTCTCCTTCCAGCACTCGTCTCACTCTGTGTAATCTGTTCCCGGTGCCAGGGATCGCATCTCAGCAGCGCTGCTTACACAGGGGCTGGAGCGAATCCTGCTGATGCTGTGCAAAGCCAATTTCTAAGCTCGGCGCGGTGCAGACAGGACGTGGGGGTGGTGGGGAGGGGGAAAGTATGGGAGTAACAAAGCCAGAATTCGGCACGGAGACACTGGTCAGGCGAGCAGGGCTTGCCATGGGATTTGGGAACTGTAGGGTAGACGCTTGCCCTCTGCCAGACACCACAGCCCCCTGGCACAGCTGCCCTGCAGGATGCAGCAGCCCAACATGTGGGGAATGTGGCTCCCAGTGCCCCCAGTTGGCACCAGGGTGAGGTGTGGGCAGCACAGGGGCAGCCAGGGGGCGGGCGGGGAGAGCTGAGCCTAATTACACCTCATCCCCGCAACGACCGCCTGTAACGCTTTAAAGAATGATAGATACTAAATCTAATTTAATCTACTCATTCACCCATCACTATAGTACTAAAATAAGAATATACCTATAAAAAGAGCATCGCCAGGCAGGGTAGGCCTAAATTACAGCTATTGTGGGAAAAGCGGCTTCACAAAAGCTAAAATTAATGCTGGTGCTTTCAATATATTAAAAGGAAAGGAAAAAAAAAAAAAACAACCAAAAAACAAAAGGCAAACATATTTGTTGCAGCTCTGAAGCCATCCTTCCTGCACACGGATGGGGTCCGGGCTCCCACCCCACAAAACACACACACACACAGGGGAAGGAACCCAGCTTTTAAACAACCCCGCTGCTGCAACAGCTACAACACTGCTAGGAATAGACTTGCTCCCTAAAAATATAAGCTGCTAAACTTGGCAGCGGCCTTTTTGGAGAGGAATTTTCCAAGCAGCCTTTTGCAGAGGCTGTTCCCCAGCCGCCGGGCGCCGATCAGATCAGCTCGTAGCAATGGTGCCGGGGGCTGCGGGGACGCCCCGATGTGCTGAGCCCACCCACAGCCGCCCTCACGTCCGGCCCCGCCGTGCCCACGAGCACAGGATGCTGCAGCCGGGCTCCTCTGCTCTCACACTGATGCTGAGTCTCAGCGCCCGGGGCTGTTCCGGGTCAGCAGCGTGTCTCTTCCTGGAGTGATTAGCTGCTCTTATATAATTATAGCGGAGACGCTTCAAGCAGTGACCGATTCCTCTGTTAACTAAAAGCAACCACCAAGGTCTCGCTGTGTGAGGCCCTGCCCGAGCTCAGCACCGCAATACGGGGACGGACGGAGCGTTCCCATCCCCTCTGGCCACCGGCCCTGATCCCGACCCCACGACCCCTCCACGGGTCCCACGCTGCCGGGCTCTGCAGCACAGAAAGCTGAGCTCCAGTGCCTGCCAAGCCAAAGCTGTGCACACAGCTCCATTTCTTGGTCGTTCCCTCCAACACCAAGATCAAAAATACCAGTGCTGGAGGACAGCACCAACAGAGCAGCCTCTGCAGGACCGGGCAAAGCAAACGGCAGTGGGGACCTCTCAGTGCACTGTGCAGAGCCATTGCTGTTCTCCAGGTCCCAGCACCCCGAGCAGAACCCAGCACACACCGTCCCATTACAGCTGTGGGGCAGCAGCACCCAGTACCACCAGCACACGCACCCGCGCCTGCCCTGTGCCACGCTCCCTGCTACGTGGATGCCACTGTGACCCTGTGCCAAACTTCCCAACACAGCCTCAATCCGCAGCGCATTTGGAAAAGAAGTTCTCTGAGCTCTCCCAGGTGTTTCCAGCTGTGCGAAGCAACCCAGGCTGGCACGAGGAGAGTTCTGGGGCTGCACACGCTCAGTGCCGCTGCCCCGAGGGCTTCGGTGCATGGACGCACTGACATCGTCACATCCAAAATGCAGAGTGAATCCAGGGACACAGCACCGTGCAGTGAGCAGAGCAGGGCCATCGCTGCTCGGACAGACGGGGCGAGGAGCAGCAGTTCCTCGTGCCGTTCCCCACGTGGCTGCTGCCACCATGTCCTGTGCCCGACGTCTTGCTGCAACACGCATCACCAACGTCACCTCCAAGCGCTGTGCAGACCCTCAGCAACAGACAGAGCTGGGGGAAGGGCAGAGGCTTTGGCCTCCTCCTCGAACACTGCTGGGTGAAAGCCCAACTCCAAACCTCTCGATAAAACCCACCTCTCAAGCTTGTGAGGCTGAACCTGCAGCTGTGGAGCAGGAGCTGACCAGGAGAGCGGGAGGACGAGTGCAACACCGCTTCCAAATGACAGCAAACGGGGCAGCGAAGGTCCCAGAAACTGCGGGGAGCAATCGGGGCTGAGCTGCACTGACACAAACGCTTTTCCTTCCGCAGATCTCAGGCTCCTCTTGCACACATCCCAGCAGCCTCCAACAGCCTGAGCCGGCCCCAAGTGCTGCCATCCTCCGCAGCCTCCAGCCCCGGCACGGCCCGGGAGCTGCGGGCATTGCAGCCGCTGTGCGCCGGGTGCTGCAACGCGTGGAGCAGCCGCCTCGGAGCATCTGCTGCGCTCCCTGCAGACACACAGAACCCCCCCCCGGGGGCGGGTGGGGGCCTGGGGATGATTCCTGCCCGATGTCAGAGGCCCTGAGCCCCCCCGGTGCATCAGGACAGGCGAGCAGCGGTTGCGGATGAGCTGCTAAGCTCTGCGCAGCCCGGGGAAGAGCAGATCAAAATTCAGCCCAACCCCAGCTCGCCCACAGCCTCTGCCTGCAGGAAGGTGGAATAAATCACGCACCGTTCCGGCCAGCCTCTGCAGCAGCCCCGTGTGAGCTCCAGACCCCTGCACGCGCAGCAGCTCCGCACACTTGTGTAACCGGCACGCTGCACGGAGCAGCCCAGGCCTCGCTGTCCCCAACCCCGGCCCGGCTGCGTGCTGCCTGCAAGCAGACACGGGCTCAGGGAAGCGATGCACAGCCCCCAGCCCCTGCCCAGGCCACGGGGCTGCACCACGCCGGTGGCTGTCCCCAGCTGCCAGGTGAGCGTGCAGGCCAGGAGGAGCGCAGTAGGATGCTATGAATTTTTAAACTCCTGAAAGCACAAATGGAGCAGTTAGCCCGGCTGGGAGGCTGGGATTTCCGATGCAGCAAAGAGGCTTTTGAAGAAAACACTGCCTCTCTCGAGCCACGCGTCCCCCGGGATGGAGAGCCTGGAACTCGGCGCGTGGGATCGGGCAGCACTGAGGAGCTGTGAGCCCTGACGGGAAGTTGGGAGCCAAGCTGAGGGCACGGAGACCTGCTGGTACCTGCAACCCAGCGCCGGCTGCACGAGCTCCGGCCCAGAGCCCTCCTGGGATGCACCTGCAGCACTCTGCGCCTGCAGCCCGGCAGCCTCATCCACCCCTACGTGACCGCACGCAGCACACAAACACACACACATATACACAGGTGCACACACACGTGTGCATGCACACAGCTCCTCGCTTCCCCTTCTCCCTGGGCCGGAGCAGCACCGAGTGCCCCCGGCTGTGCTGAGAGCAGGAGCTGGAGCTCAGCCTGCCTGCTGCACCGCCCCGGCCGTGCTCCCACCACCACACGGAGCAGAAGAACCAGAGGGACCCTGCAGCAAACCGAACTCGCACCCGAGGAGCAGGAGCTGCCGACACGATGCACCGGTGGGGAGGACGCTCCGGGGAGGCCGGGCGAGGCTGGGGAGGAAGAGGTTAAACTCTGACCCTTCGCTTAGAGAAAGCACGTGTGAGCCGCAAAGCAAAAAAATCCCCAGAAGAGGGTCACTTACCTGTTGGAGGTAGAGGAAGGCTGGAGGACAGGGGAGAGAGTGAGGAAGCATGCCTGAGTTGGAGACAAGGAGGCAGCCCGAGTTAGCCATGGAGCACAGCATGTGTTGACAGGTAGCCGTGAAGCTGCTCGCAGTTTCGTCCTCTTCTACACACTGCTTATCCTCTGTCTTCCTGGCTCTCCCCTCTGGCTCTCCCCCTCCTCTTCCGTCCCCTCCCGTCCCCCTCGGGCGCTATTTAGGAGGAATTCATCTGAGGAAGGCTGGCCCCGCTCTGCTCTGACACTGCCGGAACAATGCTCGGCTATTTACTTCGGTGCCATTAGACACTGAATGAACGGTCTGCAAAGGGTGTGCGTGTGAGAGAAGGAGAAGGGGGAGAGAGAGAAAGGAAGGGGAGGAGGAAGGGAGAGAGGGTGAGGGAGTGAAATAAAAGGGGTGGGAGTTGGAGGAGGAGGGGGAGTCCCCTGTGCATTCAGACATCAAACAGAGCTCTGTGTAAAATGAAGAGAATCCGTAATGACATGAGAACAGCTGATCCCGCACTTAACCCCTCCGCCGCTGCCGCTCGCTCGCGGTTGGCTTCCCCGGCCCCGGGCGGCCCCGGGCACGCGCGCTGCGGGGCGGGGACGGCGCTGCGGCGGTTGCGGGGCTGCCCCGCTCCACGGCGGAGCTCTGCGCTGCGGCGGCACCGCGCCGGGAGCCCCGCAGCCGCCGCTTCCCCCGCACCACCCCCCCTCCCCCCCCCCCATCCTTCCCCACCAACCCCGACCTCTCCCCGCGCCCCGCCGGCGGCCCCGGGATCCCCCCACGCACACACACAGGGACACGTGCACACGCACCACGCTCTCCCCCGGGAGACACGGCCGCGCGTGGAGCCGCGCACCGCACCCGGCTCCTCCTCCCGCAGCCGCAGCCCCGCGGCCACGCGCGGCACCGGTGGAAGGGGGAGTGGGGGTGGGGGGGGTCGGCCTCGCCACGCGCGTTCGGCCCCTCCCCGAGACGCGGCCCCCGCACCGGCCCCGGCCACGCACCGGCTGCGGCGCGGGCCGGGGGCACTCCGGGGATGCTGCCAGCAGCCCTGACGAATCAATACCACGCACACCTTTGTCACAGCTGCCATGGCAATAGCCTACGTGCCGGCACCCGCGAGGGACAGCCGCGTGTGCTCGGCCCGGTCCCACCCCGCTGCCGCCCGGGTACCGCAGAGCCGGGTATTGGTGCGGGGGTCCCGGCCCCACGCTGCCCACCCGCACACGGGCTGGCACCGCAGCACGGCCACAGAGCTGCCGGGACGGCTTTGTCCTGGGGTATGTGGGAAATGAAACCTGGGTTCCGCTCAGTTTCCATCTTGGCCAAATGTGATGCACAAAGGCAGGACTGTGCCAGCGGCTGCTGATGCTCTGTCTCCTCCGGAGCCTCCAGCACATGAACAGCCCTATTTGGAGGCTGGGATTTTCCACAGTATCCCTAGACATAGCGACATGCTGCAGTGTCCTGGTACACTTGCAGCGGTTCCAGTTTCTGCTGCAGATACTCATCAGATGAGGCGTAGTGCGTGGCCAACCCTGGGCCACCAGGCAGAACCTCGTGGAAACCACTGCTCCAGGAAGAGCCATCCTGAACTGAGTGCAGCTGGGGGTCGGGGGGGGTCCCAACCCTGCAGGGGGTCCTGCTGATGCCAGATCACGGGGGGGGACCCCACACCGGAGGGAGTTCTCACCGCCATCATCCCTCACTGCCAACAGAAGGATCCAGGCAGCAGTGCCCACTGCCAGCAGCACCCTTGGTGAGCTCCCCTGTCCCACCCACTCATCCTCCAGCTCCTGTGGGACCATGATGGACCCCAGCCCGACGCAGTGACCCTCCTCAGAAACCATGGTGCTCAGACCTTGTGCTTGCCTCTGGCTCCCCTGCTCCAGAGCCCTACATCCTCCATGCTGCTCTCCCCTGTGTGTTCCAGAGCCCAGGGCAGCTGTGCAAGGGCAGAGGAGCACGTCCCCAAAGCTCCTTGTACAGCTGTGGAGAGGGGTCTGCACCACACCCTCCCACATACCCAAGTCCCACCATGGCACAAGGGTGAGGATGCCATGCACAGCAGGCACCTCTGCTGCTCCTACAGAGGTGAAAAGGGAAGGGCATGGCCCCCAGCATCCAACCAAGCACACCACAGGAGGTGAACGCTGGAGGAGAGCAGCTCTAGGATGAGGTCATCTGCCCATCCTCCCCCTCGTAGGAGCCTGGCTCCAGGCAGGGTGACTCAAACACACTCCTGGCGGGTGGCAGCACCGCAAACCCTGGCACTGCCTTGTGCCAGCAGGGCTGGCTCCAAGGGCTGAGAAGAGGTGGTGCTCCAGCAGGGTGCAGGGTGCTGGCAGCCGTGCCCAGCCCTGTCCCCAGCGGGATGCAGGCACTCGGACTGGGAGCCCTCCACACCATCAGCAGCACGAGTCTGCCACATTTTCCCACTGCTCCTCTCCCCAACACAGCAGTGGTTATCTCTGCACTCCTGCACACGATGCAAAATGCCACGGGATGGAGGAACCAGGTGCTTGTGTCTCCTCTCTCCCTCCTGCTGCCATTCCCAGTGTCTGCCCAGATGCAGCAGGCAGTGCCCGTGGGGCACAAGCCCCATAGAAGAGCTGTGCCAGCCCACCACCAGCACAGGGTAGGGACAGGTCCTTGCCACCACCCATGGCCCATTTCTCTTGTCCTGCTGGTTCCACCCACCCCGGCTGATGGCATGGCCGTGCTGGGGAGCCTCAGCCAGAGCTGTGCAGCCCCGTAGAGCTGCAGCCCCGGAGGAACCCCTCCAAAACTCAAAGTCTCCAGGAAGGAAAGTTTATTTATCTGTTTAATTAAGAAGTGTTCACCAGGCACACAGACCCCATTCCATCTGTCTCACTTAGAGCCGTGTCCCAGTAAAATTAAACCTAATAAATATCAGAAGAGGGAAAGCAAAGGGCACATGTAAGATATATGATCAAAGGCAGAAGTTGCACAGGGCTGCAGTTCTAAGCACATCTTTCTCTCTGCCCTTCGGGGATGGGTTGGCGACGCGCTCCCATGCACAGGATGGGGCTGGCTTTCCTTCAAATCAGCACTATTTTCATTTTTTAGTTATTTTAAATGAACCCTTGAGGGCTCCTTGGTTTTGTTTTCTGGAAGAGGGAGAACAGCATGGCACCAGGGTGGGAGCAGCCCCGGATAGCAGCTCAGAGCCCACCAGAGTGCTGGAGCCCAGCAGCTGACATTGTACCTGGAGGGCTGGAAGGAAGGATCTGCCTGCAGGAAGGCCAAGCCCTGCACTGTCCCTGGGATGTACAGGGTGTACGTAATGATGGCAGCCCAACGCAGCTGCATGGTGCCGAGAATGTGTGGCCACATCTGCCGTGTGCTCAGCTCTACTTTCCATTGCAAAACTTGACCCAAGTGGCAGTCAGGATGACATCCATCCAGAGCGCAGCACAGAGCTCTGCCCCGAGCACCGGGGCACCACCAGACTGCAGCTGTGAGCAGAGCACCCTGCAAGCACAGCACACCTGGTCCTCTGCTCCAACCCACTCCACTGTGCCCCCAAGTCGAGACAGTCATTAATTAAAAGCTCATTAGTAGCCAGTCATAGACATAAAGCAATTAGATGAAGGTGTTGATGGATCTGAAATGGTGTGATTGAGGGGAGCTGGGGTAAGGGCATGGCCCATGCACCCACTGTCCTCAAGGAGTGCACACAGTGCTGCACGTGCACCAGGACAGCAGGAGGGGACAGATAAAGGGGCAAACAGGTACCAGGGGCTCTGCACTGCTGCAGGAAGGTCCCTGCCCCACATCTCAGCCCACTCCATGCCATTGCTGTGCATGCACCCAGCTCTGCTGCTCGAGCTCTTCCCTGCCCACCCCCAGCCCCTCTGCTGCTGGGAAGCATCAGGCTTCACTGGGCCAACACAGCACCCTGTGCTGACAACACACAAACTGAAGCACTTTCTCCTGCTCCAGCACCGCTGTCACTCTCTGCACTGCAGCTCCCAGCCCTGGAGCAGCAGCCAGGGGCTGCCCTGAGCCCCAGCACTCTCCTCCAGCACAGCCATCCACAGATTTCTGGTTTATTGCTCCTTCTCTGAAAGACAGGTGTGGTTCAGACCGACTGCAAGTGAATTAGAATCCGATATGGCCATCACAGACCATCCCCACCAGGCGTGGGGACACCACAGGCAGCACAGGTGGGATGCTGGGGAGGGTGCTGCAGCCTGAGGGAG
Organism: Cyrtonyx montezumae; assembly: GCF_038088225.1. Taxonomy (NCBI): domain Eukaryota; kingdom Metazoa; phylum Chordata; class Aves; order Galliformes; family Odontophoridae; genus Cyrtonyx; species Cyrtonyx montezumae. The sequence goes on from NW_027071925.1 coordinate 4,476,267, forward strand.
CCCGGGGAATCGGTGCTCTCTGAGGGCAGCCACCAGCTCCAGGTCTCCACTTGCCTTCTCTGTGCAGGGGGAGGGGGGAAGTCAGACAGCTCCACGGCACCAGGGAACAGGCAGGACTGCGTGGTGGGGTGTGCTGGGTGCTTCCTGACATCTCCCCAGGAGACAGGAGCCACGGGCTGCAGGGAGCCCCAGCAGCAGGCTGCAAGCAGAGAAACCCAACAGCCCCAGGCAGGGGCTCGGCAACGAGTGCGTGCGTTTAGAGAGGCTCGTGCGGGTGCACGCAGTGCCGGCAACGCAGCAAAGACACGGCCGCAGGAGGCTCACCCCACCGCCAGGAACCCCGACGGCCGCGCTGCCGGAACACAGAGAGGGAAAGAGGACTGGGGAGGAGGAGCCCACTTCAACAAGTCGCTGGGGAGAGGCAACGCGGGGCCGCAGAGCGGCAGGGAAGCGAGCGGTGAGCGCTGCGGGACGCTGCCACGTGGGACTCCCGCGTCCAGCATCGCTCCGTGGGGACACCTGGGGGAGCCCCCTCTGCAAGCAATTAAGCCTCCTTCCCGTGTCCCCCCCCTCTGCGCCGGTGGCTCTCGAGGGGTTGGTGGAGCCGCTGTCTGCTCTAAACTCCAAAAACAAGGCAGAGATTTCCTGTGCAAGGAAGCTTTGGCTCCGCGCGGCTCCCAGCGCACCTGAGGCTGCTGACACAGATAGCGGCCCCAGAGCTCACAACAACGGTCCCAGCACTGCCATCACGGCCCCCGGGAAGTGGTAGTGATGTCACCGGCACCAAACATGACCTCATCGGATAAGGAGACCGGATAAAGACCACAACCGACAGCAGCTATCTGGGACAGCAGCTGGGAAGGGAGCAGAAATGCAGAGAAAGCACATGAAAGTTTAATGGGAACCAGGGAGGAATATCAGCTAGCTGAAACTTTGCTCACCCACGGGGAGGAGGGGAGAAGGGTTGGGGCCCTGAGACGCTCCTCCACCCGCCTGGTGCTGCCACGGGAGAATGGAGTGGAGCACACGAGGGCAGTGGGGCGGTGGGCACTGCCCCACAACCCCCGGTGCCCAGCAGCACCTGGTGCTCACACACAGCTCCGGGCTCCCCAGGCATAGAGCATCCACCCACACCAGGGCACAGGTCACGCTTTAATGAGGGAGGGCAGGCACGAGCTTGCCAATGCACCCACGAGGAAGCCTGGCTTTTCTCCTTCCATCAGCACAGCCCTTCCTAAAGCCCTTTCACTTGGCAAAATATTTACATGAAAAGGCAATCGGGCTCCCTGGATTTCATGAGAATTAACGTGCAGGCAGCAGAACCGTGGCAGAGCAGATGCTGCTGAGCACCCTGGGCTCACAGCAGGGTGCCCTGTGCCAGCCCATGGCCCACAGCAGCCCCACATGGGACAGAAGCAATGCAGGACCTTCCCCCAGCTCCCTCCAATCAGATCACTCCAAAGTGCAGCACTCCAAACCCTCCAAGGCCCAGGCAGATTTGGGGAATCTTTCCATGCTGTAGGGATACACATCAGGACAGGAGCCCCACAGGATTTGCTCTCCTGGGGGACAGATGCTCGGTGCCATGCCCTCTGGATGAGGGAGCAACCCTGCTGGATGAAGGTGGTTGTGTTCACTCCCAGCAAAGCACTACGAGGAACCAGAGACCACAGAGCCTGAACACAGAGCCTTCCCAGAGCTTCCCCTTCCCTGGAACAAGTCGCTGTGGGTACCCAGGAGAACACACAGCTCCAGCCTGCAGCGGGGCTGCGTGCTGGGCCAACACCTGCACTGCGGGGCCGCAGCACCGGGCAGGAGGGGCACTGCAGGCTGTGGGGCACAAAGCAGCCCCAGCAAAGGGGGGAGCAGGGGGTGCTGCACCGCTGGGACGTGATGGGGAAGGTGGGCGGCGTGGGAGCACGAGGCAGGAGGTGCTGGGGAAGCAGACACTCCATCCTCATTATAAGGCTTTTTAAATGCACAGACAGGATATTAGCGTTTAAACAGCCTCTAGGACTCCAGGGCAAACTTTAAAAATCATAATATTTATAGAACCCTCCCTCCACTCGCCCCGCATGCTCTTTATTTCTCCTGCAATTACGGCTAATTTGAAGACGTTTTGCTTTGGCATCTCAGCCTGTTGCGGTGTCGATTACCGAGCCGCCCGCTGCCGATTGCCACCGCAGAGCTCCTGCAGTGCTCCAGGCCATGCTCCTGCCATGCAGGAACCAGACCTTCCCTTTCCTCCCACACTTGCAATGGAAAGATGACCACAGTGCCAAGAAATGATGCTCAGGAGCTGTGCTGGGAGCAAAGTAGTTGCTGCCCCATCTGGGTGTACTGGGACCCGTAGGAAGGGGAGCCTTGGGCACTGCACCCTGGCACAGAGAGCACATCCCAGGTGCTGCTCCCAGCCGTGCAGCCCTGCACCAGCTCACAAAGCCGTGCGATGCCATGGAGCTACAAGCACAACCTCCAGAAAGCAGTGTGCTTCCAAAGCTGTGGCAGCTTGCTCCATCTCCGGGCAGCACAAATGCCCTGGCAGGAACACCTCCATCAGCCCCACAAGCTCCTGACCCATGGGTCTCTTCCCCTTCGTTCACAGTCCCAGGTGTACCAGCAGCAAGTTCACACCCGTATCCACACTCAGCATGGCACCCCTGGGCACGGCTGCTGCAGAGCACCTGCACAGCCCCAGCCCCCTGCTCTGAGCTCTTGGGGTGAGCTGGGATTTCTGCAGAGATCCCTTCCCTGCTCCAGATCCAGCCCCACGTGCGGGCTGCAGCGCTGACCCCACAAAAAGGCCTCTGCAAGCAGAGGCCAACTCACACTACCACGGGCAGAGATGCTGGAGGGGTGCAGGGACCTCATGGGATGAGGGAAGGGCTGGGATTGTTGCATCCCACAGAGCACAAATCCCACTGATCACAGCACAAACGTCCTTGGGGCAGCCAACAGAGCCCACCCCAACTGAGCAGCACCCCCAGCAGGATCTCTGCCCAAGCTGCTGGACACCCATATGGAGTACCAGGATAGGGAGAAACGCTTCGGGGCAGGACAGGGCTGGGTGAGGGACTGCCAGCCACGGTGTCCTCCTTAGCTCTCAGGCAGGGATGAGGGGGATGCCCTGCTCAGCTCCTCCATGGCACCACAACCACACGCCGCCTGCACCCAGCTGGACGAGGGGATCACTCCCTTGGCAGGCAGCACTGCTGGGAAGCGACACCAGCACGGAACAACTGAAACCCCGAGCAAAGCCCCAGCAAAGAGGGAAGGGAAGCAGCCAGCCCTGGCGGCGGTACCTACCCAAAAATACATCATCATGTCGGCAGCGGGTGCAGCGCAGCTCTGCGGATCAGCGGGGAGCAGTGGGCAGCTCTGGGCGCTGCTCCTCGGTGGGCTCCGTCCTGCTGCAGCCCCCAGGGCAGTGCAGAGCACGCACAGTGTGGGTGCTCAGGGCTGGGGGGCCGGCATGCTGCTATGGGGCCACAGGTGGGGCTGTGGCCGTGGGGAGGTGCCCGGGTGGGCAGCGGGAAGCTGCGGTGCAGCTCCGGTGCGAGAAGCCGAGCAGGGACTTAGTTCACCGTAAAGGAAAAGATAAAATGGGAGAGCGAAGGGTGAAAAATAAATCCTCTCTGGCGTCTTGAAGAGCAAAGGGGAGGGCAAGTGGGTGAGAGGGAGGCTGCAGGGGGGTGGGGGGGGTCCGGCAGGGGGAGCGTGTGTGCGCTCGCAGGAGCGGCGTGGGCTCGGACACGCGGAGCGGCAGATGTCCTGCCTCAGCATTTTCCAAGCTCCCCCGTCAATAAAGGGAACCGGCCGCTCTCACCATTAACCTGCGAGCTGCCAGCCCGCTCCCAGCACCCGCCTGCGGGAGGGGGCACCCGGAGCCCTCAGTGACACCGGGATCCTCGGCGGCGGCCGTGCAGCCCTACAGCCCCGCAGCACACTGCGTCCGGCACAGCCCCGGCACAAAGCTGCACAGAGCAGCCCGCAGAGTGCGACCCCTGGGGCCAGTGGGACTGGCGGTGTGAGGACAGCCCCCCAGCTGCCCGCAGGGACCCCCAGGTAGGAGAGCCCTGCCTGTGCTGCGTGGATGCCACTAAATCTCCTGTCCCTGTGGGGCTCTGCACCGCGGAGGAGAGGAAAGGGACCGTGTGCGCTGAACCAGACGCAGGAGCAGGGGAATAAATAAGAGTAAGGGAAGGCAAAGGAGCGAGAGGGGTGGCAGATTGGTCTCTGGGGCCCTGCTGGCTCTGACATCTCCAGGCCCGTAATCATATTCAAAGCAGAGCCAGGCTGAGGCATTGCTCCTCCAGCACAGCAATAAAAGAAAGCAACACTCTCAATAATTCAGCACCGGGAGAGGGTGATAAAGCAGAGAAGCCATCACTGCAGGCTGCAGGGGCGGGGGGCATCCCACTCCCTCTTATGTCTTGGTGATAACACTCTCCCCTCTTTCTTTGCACCCTGCAAGCCGCAGCCAGGGGCACAGCAGCCAGAGCCCACACTGCTGGTGGGATGGGCAGGATGCTATCCTCATAGGGCAGAGGTTCCCTGCTGCATTTTGACATGAGCTTCCAAATAAAACCTCTGTCAGCATGACAGCTGAAACCCAGCGATGGGACACTCTGGGCAGGGGCTGCCAGCTGGGGGTGCAGCATCACCCCAACTCTGCGGAGCATCTCCTCTCTGCCTGGCTCTGCTCTCACTGCTGTCACCTCCTCCTCCACCGTTCCTTCCCAGTCCCATTTCCAAGCACTACCTCCACCCCTTTGCAGACAGCTCGCGTTGAAACAATGCTCCGGGGGCTGTGTCCACAGGACACCCAACCCAATCCTGTGTGCACACACTGCAGGGGACATCTCCTCTCTGAGCACTCAGCCATGCAGGCTCAGGGCAGGCTGTTCCCTAACCCATGGTGTCTGCGAGCACATCCCAAAAGGCCTCTCCAGAAATGGCAGTGCATGGGTGGGTGGATACACAGCTCCATCCCAGGCACACAGAGCTGTGCTGCACCTCCCACCTGGAGCACAGCCCTGAGCAGTGACACGATGGGTGCTCAGGACCTGCATGCTCCCCACAGTGCAGCAGGAAACATGCTGCCCACACACTCTACTCCTGCACCATTCAGCTGCTGCCAGCTCCCAGCACCCAAGGTGGGCTGGGCATGGGCCCCTTTGATGCCCTCAGCTCCTCTATGCTCACTCCAGAAGACTCACAGCCACACTCAGCCCACAGAGCAGCATGCCTGGGCCATCCTCACCCCACCACCACCAGAGCTCTTCTCCCCACACAGCCCTCTGCTCCATCAGCACCTATGCTGCGTCCATACTGCGGGACCCCACACGCCAGCAGCATCCCTCAGATGCACCATCCCGGGGACAGCATCACCCAGGTGAGGGCACAGCCCTTCAGCAGATGGCCATAAGGAGTGCTCCCAAAGCTGCACAGCACAGACAGACAGCACTGCCAGCACACACGGACACCCCACAGACACCGCAGCCCGGGCAGTGCTGCCTGGACTCACTCCATTCATGCTGGGCTCAGTGCCGGGGGTGGGTGCCCAGGGCCGGAGCAGCCCTCCCCACAGCTCTGTGTCCACCTGCCCCACACATGCAGCTCTCAGCTCCCAGCCCCTGCCTCCCTGGGGGGACCCTGGGGCAGGGTGAGGGCACACGAGCACTGCGGGCTCATCGGAAGGGGATGCTCTGTACCTTTATGCCTCCAAGTTCCTCCTGCGGTGCTCGCGCTGGGCTCTCTAAGAAAAGACAAGAAAGAGGAGGGAGAATTAAAATCAATGACCGTTACTGCTAAACCTGCTTACAGGCAACGTTGTTTGCTCATTGACTGGCAAAGTCTTAGAATGTGAGGATAAATAGGAATGCTATGTCCCAGGAGCCCTGGGAACACTCCCTGTTAGCAGTGGGCAGCGGAGCTGGGGGGGCTCAGCTTTGGTTGATGCTCCTGGCTCTGCAGGGCACAGCATCACCCAGGGACACCCCCATGCCAGACCCCATCCCCTCCTGCCCCTCTGGCACTGCTGTCCCAGCGCTGGGTACTTCTTGGAGAAGATCACCAAATTTCAAAGAAAACTTCCTGAAAGCTGCACTTCAGCTAATTGGCTTTGGCAACAGTGCCAACCCGAATGTTCATCAATCATGTCAGACCCTCAAAAATAATGAGAGCGGCTCAGATGGCACGGGAGTATTTTGAGAGAGCAGATGAGGATTGCTTCTGTTTGCTCACCGCTTCCCTGCAGACCTCGAGGCGCAGAGTCCCACTGCCTCTCCCCACCAGGGCAACTCAGCTTGGAGAACACCCCACAGCCGCTGTCCCCACGTGTTCCCCCAGCCCCATAGCGTTGCAGCCCCACACGTGGCCCCAGGGCTGTTCCAGAACCCCACGTGAGCTCAACCCGAAGGCACAGCCCCAGTGCTGGAAGCACAGAGTGGGTTCCCAGGCACTTCTGTTAGCAAACACCACTCTCAGCCGCGCAGCAGGATAATCAATTATGGTAATTCCTGCCTCAATGAATCAGATTCATGGAGGAACACAGCTCATTAGGCTGGTGCTGACTTCCATTAGTGCTCTTATGATAAAAACCCTCCAGAAAGCTCCAGCCTGGCTAGACACGTTCTCCAGCTCAGCACACAGAGGTGGGACACCTCCGGTCCCCAACACAAGGATGTCCCCACACTGGTGGCAAAGCTGCTCCCACCCTCAGACATGCTCTTTGAGCTCAGGAGCCCTTCGAGCCATCCTGGCCCCAGGTGGTGGGACTGGGGAGCAGAGGGAGCCCGGAGTGGGCAGCCAGAGAGGACCCCCCCACCTGCTGCCCACCATCCCCCCACAGAAATTTCTCAGCAGAACTTTCTCAAAGTACATTCTGACACCCCCCCCCCTTTCCTCCCCCAAAAATCCAAAATTTATTTTTTCTTTTAATTAAATTCATTAGCAAAGATTATCTGGCTGAGGAAAAATAATATCCCGCCCCTCCCCCAGCAGCCCTCTCTATTTATATCCCCTATATACATAAGCAGCAGCGAATATTTCTTTATGGGCCATTAAAGGTTTAATGTTTAATTTATAACCACGTTCTCTGGCGGGCGGGATGGCCAGGCACAATGTCAACACTTTTAATTAAATGAGAAGGATCTTTTTTCTTTTTTTTTTTCCCTTAAACTCAGAAAGAAGGAACGCCCCATTCCCAGCACTGATGCAGGTGGCAGTCCCTGTGGTAGCAGGGATATATGTACGGGACTCTCTGACCTCCAGGGCAGCTCTGAAGGCACCCAGCACCTCGTCACCTCCTCCTCTGCTGCAATATGGGCAGCGGCTGTGCAGGCCCACGTAGCACTCCCTACAGCTTTGTTGCAGTGGGAACAGAGCCACAGCACCAGGACGGGCAGTGGGACGGGCAGTGGGACAGCTTCAGGGCTGAGTGACTGGGAGCATCCCCAAACCGACGGCTCTGATCCAAAAAGTGCACTCACTTCTTGGCTGCCACTGACAGCACAGCGCTGCTCTTCTGTACCCTCCTCTCAGGCATGGTCAGCAGATGCCTCCGGCCTGGACACAGCAGACCTGCTCTGTTTTGCTGCACAATGCTGGCTGGCATACAGCTGGTTCATGGTTAGGTCACGGCTAACACATGGCTTGATCATGGCTAGCAGAAGGCTGACACGTGGCTCACCACGGCTAGCACATGGCTTGCACACAGCTTGATCACAGCCAGCACACTCTGGCTCACAGCTGGCACTTGGCTGCACACCCAGGGTCACGCAGTGCCCTGGCACAGCACTGACCTTCAGCTCCAAGCTGCACCGCCACTGCCTTCCCCAAACAACGCTGCCCTGAGCAGGAGGAGGAGGAAGAGCTCCCTGTGCCCACACCCACAGCACAGCAGCACTGAGGTGCTGCACAGGGAGCAGCGTGCCCACGCCACGCACCCTGAGTGCCCAGCTCCTGCCTGCAGCACAGCCCTGCACTGGCACCAGGAGAGGGGTGGCCGTGGGCAGGTGGGTTCCCATGAACGGAGTATTTTATCTTACGGGAGAGATTAAATCTCTACAGAGCTGTGCAAAAGAGATGAGTCAGCAGCTGGCGCGGGGCGGGCAGGCGCAGCCATCAGCGTTTGGCCGTGGAGCAGCACCTCACCCTCCCGCAGCCCCACATGCTGGGGGACATCCAGCTGGGAGCCCAGCACCAGGCTCACACGGGGAGGGACAGGCACACGGCCACACACGCGTGTGTGCAAGGAGGGAGCGTGCGAGGGCCGGCCACGGCGAGCCAGGGAACGGAGCGGTGATGGCACGGTGCCGCTCACTAAAAGCATGAGTGTCACTAAATCAATAATTCATTTACTTTAATGAGATAAGTACTTTGAAAACTAATTGCAAACCTGCTCCATTTACTCCAAGCCGGTGCAGCCCTTAACGTAAATGGCAGAAACGCCGCTGGAGGAAGGGGAAAGGCTTCGGTGGAAGATTGTGTGTCATCTTTTCCCTTTCTTCTAAGAAAGAGAAACACTGCTCATAAACAGGAGCAGTGGAAACCCGAGCAGCAGCGTGATCGATGCTGCAGTGAGAGGAGTGCCCGCCCTCCACGGGACCACCGCAGCCCCCACTGCCATCACCCCACTGAGGAGTGCCACCACGAGGGTGACACCACCCCCAGGCAAGGTGGCATCATCCCAGGGCTGCATAGGGACGGGTGATGGAGGGCAGGAGGTGCACTGAGCACGGGGCAGCACGGTGCTGCTGGATGCTGCTAGCCCAGGGCTAAAACGAGGCAGGGGCCCCGCTGGGCCCGGCTGTGTTCCTCAAAAGGAGCTCCCAGTAGCGATGCCCACGTGCTCACGATGGCAGTGGGACGCCGAGAGCTCTCTCCTTGCTTGCTGGAGCAAATGGCAGGTCATAAAAAGGAACCGTGACAGAAGAGAAAATGTTCCAGAGTCCGCAAGGACCAGTCCAGGGTAAATCCATCTGCTCAGCAATTTAACTAGAAAATCCTTTCCAATTGCCTGTGCTGTAGATCCTTCACCTCTGGGCACAGTGCTGCCCACCCTGCCAGCCACAGGTGGCTCACAGGGGCAGGGGGGGCTGATGTCACTCACCCCCACCCCACAAGGGATGCCCAGGGGTCCCAGCTCCCCCCAGGACTGCTGTACTGAGACCTTCCCATGGCAGTGGGTGACCAGGACCATGAGCAGAAGGGCACCTGGAGCAGGGGGGTCTGGGAGCAGGGGAGCACGTGGCCCCATCTTTCCATCTTCAGCTCTGCCAAGGGAAAACGGCAGCAGCAGGGTGCTTTACTGCCTGCAATAATTGACCAGAGCACTGAATCCCCCAGCACATAATTAATCCTGCACAACACCAGGCAGCTCTGCAGGGCTCCACAGCATGAATACACAACATGCCCCGTCCTTGTGCCCCCTTCAAGCCCACCCTCCTTGTCCCAGGTTCACAGAGTCCTCCCCGTATCCCCATGCACAACCACGCAGTGTTTGGCCCTGGCACCCTTCTGCAAACAGAGGAAGGAGGCAGAGCTGTGCTGGCAGCCAACACGAGACCCGAAGCCACAGTGAGGAGATACCCCTGCCCAGCACAGGGCTCAGTACTGCTCACCACCGCTGCTCCACCAGCAGCACCATGCTCTCCTCACAGCCATCCCTGCAAATCCCACCTGCACAGCTCCTGTCTCCAGGAAAATCAATGGTGAGCATCTCAATTAATCACACCAGGGGCAAATTGATTAGGAGCCTAAATAAGGTCAAACATGGTTGTCTGCTTATAGGGTAGGACCCCTTAATCATCATTTTATCTGCAACAGGCCGCGGAACCTGCAATCACACCATCTTTGGGAGCTTGGAGGGATTTTTCACTTCTCTCCCACATTTGCTGGGGCAAGCAGAACAGGAGCCGTGGTGATGCTACAAAGCAGCTGAATTCCAGCAGACACACAGCTGTGAGCCCTGGGCACAGCCCCACAGCCCACCCAGCCCAGCTGTCTGCTTTGATTCAGGGGAAGACAAAAGCAATTGACCCCCACGAGCAACAGCTTACCCCTGAGATTTGATTAGCCCTGTCATTACCTCAGATTGCACACCTGAAATAGTGGTCACAACAGTACTGAACTCTTGCATGACTCTAGCCACAGGTCCCATCTCAGTGCCCTCTGCAGATGGAAACCCAGCTGTCCCTGCTGCTCTTCCCACTGCGGGCTGGTGCTGCCGACCTGCTCCCATGGAGAGAAAGCATTCAGAGCTGGCAGAGCCTAAGGACCACAGAGTGCATGGACGCTGCACCCCAAATGCAGCCAACTGCCTCTCTTTGCTGTGTTCACTGTGGGAACAGAGTGCTCCTCGCAGAGGGATGAGCAGATAGGTCCCCACACCACACAGCACAGCCCCCGGCGTGCTCCTCATCCGAGCACATCACTCAGCTTGTTTCAGGTTGATAACACAGTTTTCTTTGCCAATAGACTTTCCAACTGCAAGTGAAATCAATTCAATCGGGTGTTTTGCTCAGCCCGTTTCCCTGCTGACGGTGTCCATCGGCCACGCCAGGGCTGATGGCTTCTCCCATCCCCACTCAGATGCTGTGGGGCTGATGGGACCCCAACATGCCCAGTAGTTGAGGCTGAGGCCCTGGCCATGTCCCAACCACCCCAGGACCTTCACTGGCAGGCAGAACAGCAGACCCATGTCCCCAGCACCGCTTTACATCTTCCTGGCAGTGACCAGCTCTGGGCAAAGCCACGCAGGACAGCTCCTCTCCTTGTGTCCCAGATGTGTGAGCTGTGGCACCTCCAGGACCCCGGGGTTGGGCACAGTCCCACCTGCTCACACAGCCCTGCCCCAGCGCACACCACTCCCTTTTGTTGGAAATACAGTTATAAATATTATAATTTGGTTTAATATTTAATACAGTCAGGTTAAATAAGCATTCCCAGCCCCATAAATAATCATTAACGGAGGGTTCTAATTGTGCTGTTGGGATCCTACTTCATGACTTATTTAGAGGGCAGACGCTATTCCCATCCCCGGTTCCCTCGCACACCGTAAATTAACCTGAGCTCTCCCTCCTCGCTGAGAACCGATGGGACACAGCACAGCCCACAGCTCTGCTCCGAGGGGTGACAGCAAGGAGATGGCACTGAGGAGCCCGGTGGGGTCTGGGGGTGCACGGAGCTGTGGCTGCAGGGTGCCCAGCATGACCAGGCTGCAGGTAGGAGATGCTGGGTGGGGGATGGGGGGCACAGGGCATGGCAGAGTGGGCAGGGGAGGGCTTTTTGCATCAACACGGATCTATGGTAACTGACTGGGAACAATAGTAAAAATAGTCTTTCTATTTTTTTTAATCATTCTTTTGAAAGAAACCAAAGCTGAGCACAGAGGGAATGGCTGGGAGGGGGGGGGGGGGGGGGGGCGGGTACAAGCACTTTGAAAGTGCAGAATGGAGGCAGTGAGGACAGAGAAAGTGCAGGAAAACCTCATTGCGAGAGTGCTTCTCCCCGAAGGGATGCACTGATGTGTTGCTTTAGAAAGAGGTTTGGGTTCTACGTTTCTGCTCTCTAAAAGAAAAACTACAAAGGTAAATGGTAAGAGCCCACTCAGGCAGGCCCGGGCTCCACGCAAGGCCTAGGCTGATGTAGTGGAAGCACTGGGGGGGCTCTCTCCTTTGTGCTCCCCCTTGCAGTGCCAGGGGGAGCTGAGTGCCACGCTGCGGACAGACACATGGACACCCTGTGCCCTTGTGCCATGTGAGCAGGGGCAGCCCTGGGGGGACCTTCCTGACCCTAAACCACCCCCGGCGGGCGCAGCACGGGCACTAAGCGGGTTAGCATCGATCCCCCCCGCCGGGATTGAGATTCCATCGAGTGAGCGAGACCGTGCTGGAAGGAGCACGGGGTTTACATTTCATCTCAGCACCGGCTTCTCTGCTCAAGTCAGCACATTAATCACAGAGACTGGCCAAGTAGTAATGCTAATGAGGCAGCAGCAGCGCAGGAGCCCACCCGCCAGCACTGGGTCTGGGGGGAGTGGGAGGAGGGGGCAGTCCCCAGCCTCGGGATGTTGGGCCAACACTCGTGGGTTGGCAGGGAGCAGGGTGCAGCCCCACGCTGGGAGGCTCAGCTGAATCCTTCAGCCCATGGGACCCAGGCAGCACAGCCCCCAGAGTGATGCTCACTGCCCCTGCCCCCTGGAGGACTCCTCCCCATGGCCACGTGTGTGTGGGGCCGCCCTGACTCAGCACCAGCCCATCCCCGCGTCCGGGCTGCGGCTCGGTGGAAAGCGGTGTATTTTATCTTTATGTGTCAGGATTTATATAAAAGGGGGATAGTTCAGCTCTAAATGTAATGAGTTGGAAGAACAGCCCTCCAGTGGCTTCCTCCAGCTCGCACGGCATCAATAACATCGATTGCTAAAAATAATGAATAACCCCAACCCCACAGCGGGGAACGCTCTGCATGGGGGGCACGCACTGCCCCACAGCCCCAGCACTGAGCCCGGGCTGCCCACATCCCCCTCTGCTGCTGGAAACACACATATTAAACCATATTTGATGGCAGCTGTGGAATTACCTCTGGCACACACTGGGATCAGCGCCAGGGGAGCACCAAGGAATGAGCACCAGCCCAGGAGGATGGCACTGGCACTTCCCGAGCAGTGCTCCGTCCCCAGTGATGGGCACGTGCTGCTGGGCCCGGTGCAGAGCAGCAGTGCAGAGCTGTGCCCACAAAAAAGTGATCCTAAAGGCTCACAGAGTCGCTGCTGGGAGTGCCACTGGAAATCACTGAGCCCACAGAGCTCTGTAGGATGGGAGCACGTGGGGCACCGCCACAGCGCGGTTATTGGTAGATAATCCCTAATTAATGAGATCCCGGCGATAGGGGGCACGGTGCTGCTGCAGGCAGGGGTGATGGCCACTGCCAGCCCTCTGCTTTTCAATTACGTCTTCGGGGAGGGAAGCAGAAAGTGGCCAGGGTGAACGAGAGAGACTTTTGTCGCGTTTAATATCAATTCATTTCGCAGACTGCTGACGCAGCGGGATTTCACCGCTCGGAATTTATGGCTCTTTGGAGAGAAATGTGCAAATAAATGGGGGGGGGGGGAGAGAAGGAAAAGAAAACCCACCCTGCCATCAGCAGAAAGGCACAAACAGTGCCAGGAAGGAGCTGGGGGGTCCTGGGAGCCTCCTGATCCTGCTGGCACCCTTGGCCCCACTGTGCCACCGGGGCACACGGCTGGAGCCCTGCAGCCCTGGGCAGAGGCACCACTAATAATGGAGCTGATATTACACAGCACGATTTGGCCCCAAGGGGGTTTTATGCAAAATGACACACAATATAAATGACTGTTGTAAACAGAGAGTTTAATAAAGGGCTGTGTGCGAATTTACAGCCTCCCCAAGGATAATTAAAATTATTTATCTACTTACCTAGCTAGCCGCTGGAGCAGTCTATTAATTATTATCTATTATATGCGGCTGCTTTGCATGCTGCCAGTGCATCGCCCTACACCACCACGCAGCGAGGGGACACCATGGGCCAGGCAAAGCAATGCTCTGCCCACCGGGTACAGCTGTGTGCACAAAGGGACAGAGGTGGCACTGCCACCCCGCAGAGCTGAGCACTGCACTGGGGCCGCACGGGTGCACAGGCACCAGAACGAGGAGCAGATGGGGTCTGGCCGAAGGCACAGTGCTGGTGGAGGAGCAGAGCCTGGCGCAGTGCTACCTGCTCCACTATCTGTTAGTGTGACAGAGCAATCATCAGTTCGGAGGCGCTGGGATCCCCCGGGTCCTCTCTGCACATAAAGAGACCTCAGGGGGCTCCAGTGTGCGGATACTTAACATTGTTTTATTAGCTTAATAAACCCAGCTGATGCTGCCTGAATCTGCAACGCAGCCCCAGCCCTTCCTGGCTGCGGGGACAGCTCTGCAGGGCACGGGCTCGGAGCACGCTGGGGGCCTGCTGACATGCAGATCCAGCACTGGGCTCACCCCCGGCCCCAGCAGCCCATGGAGCAGCTTGTCAGGAGCGCAGCATCCAGCTGCTCATCGCACCGCGGGCGCTGCGAGCTGTCAGTTCCCTCCAGCACAGCTATTAATTATTGCTGCAATTGCTCTCCCTGCCCCACACTGCCCTCAGCAGCCCCAGCACGGGTGGGCACGGGGCCGTGATGCCCGCAGTGAGGAGCCCCAGGGCTGCCCAAGCAGTGGGCTCTGCAGTCTGCCACCAGCTCCGTGCCCACAGCCCTGCCTGGGGTCTGGGTGTCACTGACCCACAGAAAGCAGATTTCCTGCTGGAGCGTGGTTGCAGCTCCATCATCAGGAGCACAGATCCCTCCCCGGGCTGCTGGGTTGTTTGTCTGCCAGCAAGAGGCTGCTCTCCCCCAGCTCTGCAGTGCTCAGCCTGCTTTGCTTTGATCCCGCACAGCTCTCGCCATCTAATAAACGCAGCGTGATCCAATTCCAGGTCATTACTCAGGAAAAGAGACCCCTCCACGGCCCCAGCGAGAGCTCCAACCCAATCTGAGTGAGCCCAGTGCTCCCAGAGCTGCTGCTGCTGCCACACTGGGGTCTCAGTGGGCCTGGGCTCACAGTAAGCACGATGCAAAAACGGTAATGGAAGCGTTTAAAGACCATGCCAAGAGGATGCTCATAAATAAGGCCACTCAGTGATGTGGGACCACGCCAATAGAAGGCAGCTCAGAGCTCTGTAAACCCTCCAGGACAGCTCCTGTGGGGACAGTTTGTGGATTTGCTCCTAAATCTGTGGCTGCGAGCGAGCAGGTCCTGCTGGGATGGGTGCAGGGGACAGAGCAGGGACCCCAGCAGGGTGACAGCGACCACACACAGTGATCACACAACACACGTGGCCCAGAAACAGCCACACAGCAGCACAGGGCTGGGATGTGCCAGGAGTGAGCACCGCTGTGCCAAAGCATCCACAAGTGCTGTCCCTCCCACTGCAGCCTGCACGATATTTACTGCCCGGCCCCCCCTAAATCATGGCTGACGGCGGAGCAGCTCGTGCTCCATTACTGAGAGCTCACACTGAGCCACAGTTCCGTCGAGCTTGCAGAAACACGGCCTCAGAGGAGCAGCCCACCCCGGGCTGTCCGGCGCTCGCTCGGGATGATGGACGGTTATGGACCATCTGCACTTCCAGGAGGGGAGAGATTTATGGGCGGCACAGACAGGCAGAAGAGTGTCCATTACTATAACTCACGGTGCCCTCTTCAGAGATATTGTAATCAGGGCCCTCTGCTGCTGCAGCGGGAAAGTCCGGGTTAAGCACTGGCAGGAAGGAAAATCAATTATGTTTTTTTAATACACTGCTGGCAGTGGGTGGGGGAGGGGTGGGGAGCAGGGCTGGCCCCAGTGTGCAGACATGGGGGGGTCAGTGGCACCAGTACCCCCATTGCTCTCACCCTCCCCAGAGGTGCAGACACCTCCCCACACCCGCAGTGCTGAGCCCTCTGCAGCTGAGCCCTCACCCCCTCCCAGCCTCATTAATGCCATCACCTTGATTAAGATTTGATCAAGCCCAGGATTCACGAAGACAAGAAGCACCGGAGGGCACCACAAAGCCTTCCTGGCTGGAGCCTGGGAGAGGCAGCACCAACACCTGCACCTTCCCATCTCCCCGCCCTCATGCCATAAGCATTACAGCTGATGCTGTTGCATGGCCACCCCATAAACTCCAACCACTTCTGTGCAGAGCTCCCTCCATTAACCCCTCTGTGCTCCACAGCCTCAGAGCTGCACCCACCACGGGAGCTTTGGTGCTGCTCATGGTGGATCAGACCATCGGGCAGCAATTAAACCATGCCATAAAAAGCAAAGTGCTCGCATTTCAAAGCCCTGCCTCCAGCAGAGGGGAGGTGTGGGCCAGGGGATGCTCTGGGAGGGAGAGCAAAGGAACTTCTCAAAGGGGATCTGCACACAGTTTACATTTACACAGAATCTGCCAAATGTGGGATTGCAGAGTGTCTCAAACTTCCTCCTGCAGCCTTTGAAAGTGCAGCTTTGGAAAGCAACGCTTTGTGCTTCACTTGCAGCCCACTGTCTGGAGACACAGGGACACCGTCACAAAGACACAGCAGCCCCGGGAGCTGAGCTTTTGTTTTCCTTAAATTGGGTGGAGAGAAGGAAAGGCAAAACGTTCCTGAAAGTTCAAGGGGAACGAAGCCAGCAGGAGCCTGCTGCTGCACTGGGGGTACTCTGCAAACCCCACGGCCACTGCAAATCCCCAGCAAAACACATGGGGATGGCTGTCCCGGCCCCAGCTCCGCTCACCCCTACCCACACAGGTGTGAAGGTGAGCAGTGGTGGGCTCAGCCTACTCCCCCCACGATGCCTTCCCCTGCCCCCAGCCCCAGCGCATCACGCAGGATTGGAGGCGACAACAGCCACGTGCTTCCCCAACCTCACTGTGTCTAGGGCTCTTGCTTTATCAGTTTTTATCCCGTGTAATATTCATCACGCTGGTTTATTTATGGGCCCCCTCTTCGGGAAGGTATTTTTCAGGACTGGTGAATAAAACATGAGCCTGTGCTGCTTGTCAGCGCGAGCGCGGCTCCTCTGATGTCAGCCTGACGAACGGCCTTTGGTTTTCTCCAACGACTGCACTTTGAGAGAAATTTATTTGTATTTGGGTTCACGTTGGTTGGGAAGATGCGAACGCTTTTCCCTCCAGAATAAATGAAAACTTCAGCTGTGCAACAGCAGTAGGACAGGCACTGAGCGTTGCACAAAACCCCCACTGCAAGCAAACCCCAGACACCAGGCAGCAGCCCACGAAGTGCTGAGCACCCCGGGATGGCAGCACATGGGAGGCACGAGGACCCGGCGTCGGTGCTGCGCTGTGGGCAAAGCCTTCCCCTCACCAGTTAAGGAACGCCTGGCTGTGACCCAAAACTCCTATTAACAAATCAAACTATAAAACCAACAGAAGCAGCCGGGAGATTTCCCTCCATCATCCGCTAATTTATAGGGTTACTGGTGTCAGCAGTTGGAAAGGAGCAGAATTCTATCAGAGGCACTAAAACCCAACGCCGCGCACTTTAAGACAATCACAAACGCTCATCTGAGAGGACTGCTCAGGTCATAATTCCCTGATGTTTAATTATTAATATCCCAGGCAAACTAGTTAAATTCCGCCGAAGAGAAGGAGAAGCAATCGGAGTTAAAAATTAGCGGGAGGAGCATCGTCGATCATTGTGGGGAATGTTTTGCAGAAGTCTCAATGGAGCTGCTCTGCTCCTCTCTGCTCCTCTCCCTTCTCTGCTGCTCTGCTCTCCTTATCTAGCAGGAAATAAGGGCCAAGTTTTCTTGCTGCTTCATCTCGATTCAGTCAGTTTTATATCTCACAAACACATACGCAGATTTCTCCGCTTCTTTATTTGTTCATTAAGACTTCAATAAAAAAATGTTATAAAAATGCCCCTTTTTGTTGTTAATTGCAAGTTCTGTTTTAATATGCAAGCAGCGCCGGCTCTCCTCAGGGACTCCTCGTGCCTCTCTGTAAATACCGCATCTGCCTCGCCTCAGATCAGAGCCCTCTCAGCCTCCTCTTCCCCGAGAGAACAGCCCCAGGGCTCTCAGCCTTTCTTCTTGCAGGAGAAGCTCCAGGCCCCACCATCTCTGCACCCTCCGCCGGGCTCTGTGCAGCATTTCTGCCTGGAACTGGGGAGCTCAGCACCGGGAGCAGTGCTCCAGATGTGCCTTCCCAGGGCAGAGCAGAGGGGAGCACCTCCCTGCCCTGCTGGCTGTGCTCTGTGTGATGCACACCAGGGAACCATTGGCCTTCTTGGCCACTGCTGCCTCACGGTCAACCACTGGCCAACCATTGCTCAACTGCTGGTCAACTGCTGGCCACCAGGACCCCTGGTTTCCTCTCTGTAGAGCTCCTTTCCAGCAGCTCTGCCCCCAGCCTGTACTGCTGCACGCTGGTTTTCCTCCCTGGGTACAGGACTCCACATTTGCCCTTGTTGACCCTCAGACCAAGTCTCAGCCTGCCCAGTTCTCGCTGAGTGGCAGCGCAACCTTCTGGGGTGTCAGCCACTCCTCCCAGCTTTGTACCATCAGCAAACTTGCAGAGGGTGCACTCTATCCCTTCACACAGGTCAGTGATGATGCTGAACAAGACTGGACCCAGTACCAACCCCAGGGATCATTTCTTGCCAGCTCCCTCTGCACCACCAAGGCAGAGGTCTGGCTGGGAACACACTGCAGGCTGATGGTGCCCCATGACACACAGGGTCACCCCACAGGGAGCACACTGTGACCCAGCAGGGCCACACCATGCCTGCTTGCAGCAGAGTACGGGTGGCTCAGCCCCAGGCTGCTGCAGGCTTTATGGAGTGCAGCACTACCACAGTTCCCAGCGCTTTAAGAGACCCTATTATCCCTCTGCTGTAGCTTCATGCAGTATAAGTCAGCTTGCTCTAATGTTTCCCATATTGAGTGCCTGCCTCGGGCTGAAATTTTGAGGGAAGTTTTAGCGAGAATGGTTCAGACATTTCCGAGAACGAGGCAGTGTACAACGCCGTTCTGGCACAGACACAGCATCCCACAGTCGCAACACTCAGATCCCAAACCTCACCCTCAGGGCCTGGTGGGCAGCACAGGAGGCAGTGGGACCCCAAAGCTGCAGCACCCCATCCCCACAGCACTCAGCTGCGGCTTCCAGAGGGTGGAGTTGGGGGTGAGGTTTCCCCTCCCCAGAGCCAGAGAGCAGTCCAGAACGTGCTGAAGCTGCAAGCCAAACTCCCAATGCAGCAGCACAGGGACCCCGAGGGGAGCACACACAGCGGATGCTCACTTGCAAGAGCAGCACTCGGTTGCTGGCAGCAGCAGGAACCAGCTCGTGTCGAAACTCTGACTTCTGGAGTGAGAACAGCTCCTGCCAGGGCTGCTGCAGCAGCAGAAAGAAGGCAGAAATTAGCTTGGCATAACAGCATCCAGCAGCCTCCCAGTCAGCAGTAACACCGACTTTCTGGTTGCTAATTCTGGATGATGGAACTGCGCAAAGCTTAGGATTTCTTTATGCCATCATTTTTCACTCTCAAAAAAAAAAAAAAAAAAAGTAAAATTCAAGAAAATGTTGGGCTCTCGTGGCAAATGCCTGTTTTGGAAGTAAGCTGCTCCCATATATTATATTGTTCTGGTACCGCATCACAATCTATCAACGTCGGAGTCCCCAGAGCACAAGAAATCAAAACATCATGAATAAAGTGCAACTTTAAAACTCCAGCAGTCTGACAGCGTTAGGCTGAGCCTCCTAACATGCGGCGCTGTATTGATGCTCTCCCCTAATAAAGTCAATGCTGGCCTAGCTTCGCTGCCTACAGCGCATTTGCTCAATTAGAGGAGAACAAATAAGGCAACAAGCCAAGATGGTGGTAAACACCGTGCAGAGCTGTGCCCGGAGCTCACCAGCCACAGTGCTGCCACGAAGCTGCTCTGCAGGACCACCCTGCGGGGCTGTGGGCCGAGCACCCATCCGTGGGGTCTGCAGGGCTGAGCACCCACCCGTGCTGCTATTATGCACCGCCTCCGCAGCTCCTTCTCCCTGAACCACTGCTTGCCAGGAAGGGGATGCAAAGAGATGCAAACTCAGCTCAGGTTTTTACTGCTGATCCACCCAGCCTTGCAGAAGCACTGGGCAAGAAGCACCCAAACCCGTCTGCACCGACACTGCCAGCAGAGTTGCTACACATGGAGCACACGGGCTCGGGCCCAGCCCCTCCACTGCCCCAGGCAGCCCTCATGGGGCTCCTCGTGCCATCCCAGCATCCCCGGTACAGCCGGGGTGGATCCTCCCATCTTCCTCAGCTCCAACAGGCTCCCGTGCTGCCATGGGCAGCTGCGTTTCTGTGCCCTCACGCAGCGATCCTGGCTCTCGGTTTGCATTTTTCAAAGGCAATTAGAACAGCCTGAGCTGCAAAATATGTCAGCGATGGCTCAAGAGAGCAGGCAGCGCAGGGATTCACGCTTTCACACCTTTTCTGCTGCTCACAAAAAGCCCACGCAGGTGCAGGAGGAGAGCCCTGGTGAACCCAAGGAGAGGAAAGAGCAGCTGGTGGGTTAACGCCTCATTCACCCGCACAGCCCTGGGGAGATGCCAGCAGGTCTCCCATTGCCCCAGCTGGAAACGGGCTCTGTAGGATCACCAGAGTGGGAGCACAGCTGGCCCCACGCTCCCAAAGGGATGCACTGTGCACTCTGGGCTCCTCCCTGCCCCACTGCCCCCCAGCACCTGCAGGTCCCCGTCCCCTCGCTGCCATCTGCGCGGGCACCGGGCACTGCCATTTGGAGCACCGCGAGGAACACGAAGGAGAACTTGCCTTGCCAAGAAGAGCGAGCAGGAGAGCCAGGAGATGCGGGCGGCCTCGGGGCGGGAGAGCTCAGAGCACAGCTAACGGGATGGAGCCGGGAAGGGCAGCACAGGGAACAGCGGGAAATATGGGCACGTGGAGCAGAAGCTGCGGCAAGTCTGAAGGAGAGCCAGGCAGATGGCAAGGCGAGGAACAAAGAGAAGGCAACAGGGATGGCGAGGGGAGGGAGGAGAGGACACAGCGGGGCTCCCTGGGACAGGAGAGCTGGTTCCACCTTCAGGCACATCCCACTGTGTTCCTTCTCTTCCACCAGCTCTAAATCCCCAACTCCAACTGCAGAGCCTCCACTCAGCCGCCTCCTGGTGATGGCACCTCTGTGCACATCATGCAGTGATCATCCCCTGTGTTACATGCAGGAAGCAAAGAGGAGCACTGGGGCGTGCAAGGGCACCAAGGGGGGAACTCTGCCCTGCTACAGGGCAAGCCTGCTCCCAGACCTGGGGCACAGGGCTGCCTCCTGCATTAGTGCCAATAGCCATGCAGAAACCTCCCAGTCTCAGTGCTCAGGAAGTGATGCTCACTGCAGCAGTGCTCCTCGCAGCTGCCTGCACGCTTCTTCCCATCCCCCCCCTCCCCCCAGCATGTCTCATCGCTGTCCTGTGAAGTCCCCCCCACCCCCCCCTGCCCCATTTGCCCTTTTGCTGGGAACGAGCGGGGCACCAGTACAGCAGAAGGCTTTAATTGCATGTCAAAATTAAATCTCTTTTGATGAAGAACAATTCAACTCCGGCTCTGCCTAATCAAATTAACAAAGTCTTTTTTGATTTTCAATTATCTTCTTCACTGGAACACTTTATCTGGCGCTCCTGCGCTCCAGCCGACAAGCCCCGACTGACAATGAAGGTGTTTGCTGCACTTCCCCGCGGCACGGTGACCACCAGAGCCCTCCTCCATCTGCCTCCCTGCGACCAACCAGGGGAACACATGCTCTCGGTGCTCTTTTCTCCCCCCAGCTGCTCTGGTACAAACGTGGATGGAGCTCCCCCCTCCGTGACAGACCCCAGGGAGATGCAGGAGGTCGACGATGGGCCCCCAGCACCTGACAGGGGCAGATCCTGCTCCCGCTGGCACCAGTCCCTGCACAACCCCACGCCAGCGGGGCTGCGCACACCACAGGCACAGGAGCTGTTCCCAGCTCCCTGCAGCTGGAGAGGAACATTAAGCTGTGATGGCAGGACAAAACGTATTAGAAGATGCTAATTTAATTAAAACAACGCGACAATGGCTAAACGAGCAAATGAAGGAGAACACCTATCTGCACCAAGGGCACGCACACAGGAGCAGGGGGAGGCAGCGAGGCCTTGCAGCTGCAGGAGGACGGATCACAGGACAGGAGCTCACCCCCTGCCCTGCTGCATGTGCTCAGCATGCCCTGAACACGCAGAGCTCTTCCTCGGCTCATCCTCAGCTTGCAGCCTCCTCCCAGCCCCTGGCAGCATGCTGGGTAACCTCCAGCAACGCTCCCAGACACAGCTACGGCACTAATTCTGCTGCAAGGTCTCTGGGGCCAGGAACAGGTTTCCATTTGCAACTTCCACTGCATTTACCAGCCACCAAGCAGAGCCATGCTTTCTCCCAGCGCTGCCGGGGAGACACCACACGCATGCAGCCCTTCCTGCAGCCCCCCCTGACCCGTGCCCAGCAAGCCTCGATTGCAGCCTGCCGAGCCAGCTCCATCCTGCAGCAGCAGCAGCCACCTGAGCGCAGCTTTATTGCCTTTTCTCTTTATTAAGCTGTTTTCAGCGGAAACCATCTTAATTTGGATCGATCTGCAGTTTAGCAGTGCACCTTCCCGCGGGCTCGCTGCCTGCAGCCGCCGCACACCTCACCTCCCCCCCCCCCCTTCCTCCAGCACTCAGCAATCCCAAACGCGGCACAGAAACGGGCACCGGCGCCGCGGGATGCTGTGCGGGATGCTGTGCGGGATGCTCCCCGACGCTCCCGGGGGATCTCAGCGTTTTGGGGCCGGGAGGATTTCCGAGCCCCCCCCTCCAGCTCTGCCCGGCTCCGCGGGCTGCCGCTGCCACCTGCCGGCAATGCGGCCCCACCGCCGGGCACAGCCGCGCATCCCCCGCGGTGCTGTGCGCTCCGCACCCCCTCTGCCCACTCCCCGCAGTGCGTGTGTGTGTGCGTGCCTGCGTGTTCGGGGATGAGGGGTCCCAGTGCCACGTCCCCGCCCCGCGGATCACAGTGTAGCACCGGGAGATGGGACGCCCCACAAAGCTCCCCGTCCCCTACATCCCGTCCCCTGCTCGAACAGATTGCGAGGCAGAAGGACATCCCAGACAACGGCACGGGTGCCAGATGCCTTCTGCAACACAGAACGGCGAGAGAGCACCCCCTCATTTTAGGGTCCCGCCTACCTTGGGGGTGAGCTGGGCTCACTACTGTCCCCGTCCCTCCTGCTGTCACCTGTATGGCAAAGGGTGCGCTGAGGGACACAGCTCCTCAGGATGTCATTCCCTTCCAAAGAGAACATCATTCCCTCTTCGTGGATGGAGGGACCGGCGCCCATTCCCGGGTCTCTCCTGTTCCATTCCCTTTTGTGCTTTTTCCAAAGAGGGGTTGATCACATCCTGGCAGATGCTGGGAGCAGACGCCTAATGGAGGCCATCTGCCACATTTCACAGGGAAAATTATTCAAACTCACTAGGACTTTAATTTAATCAGCTGGCACTGAAGTGGGCACTGGGCTTTCATGTGAGCAGGTGTGAGCACAAATCAGCAAAAGCAAGGAAAGCATTTCATCTCCATTCACTGCGCCCACAGCAGAGGAGCTGCTGCGCCTTCCCCAGCACTCTGCACCAGTGCAAAGGCACCGTGTGCTCTGGTGCATGCAGTTACCCTCAGGAATAGATAACAATGCATCTGCCACACAAAGGAATGAACACAGCACAGCTCCTGCAAGGAGGAGGGTGGTGGCCGCCCCAGGTGCTGCTCTCCCCTCACTGGGTCACAGCCATCCCAGCGCAGCAGACATGGAACAGGTTCACGCCACGGGCCGAAGGGTGGAAAGTGCAAAACTGCAGAGGAAGGGAGATGGGGTGGAGGCCCTGGAGATGGCTCTGTAAGTGCTCATTCAGCCACTGGAAGCAGAACCCCCCCCTGCACTGCAGGGCTCCCATCAGCCTGAGCAGACCCCAAACCCAAGCCAGTAAACACAGCACACTGTGCAAACACAGCATCCTCTCCCTCAACATCAGCCTTAGCACTTTCTCCCTGGCACTACCACGTGTCCAGACTCAACAACTACAACGTGCTCTATCACACGTGAGGAAGTAGGGATAGCCCTGGTGCAAACCTGCTGGCTGCACACTTTGCAACTCTCCAGGCTTATGCACAGCAAAAAAGCAGCACCAGCTGCTGCAGCATCACCTCCCTCTCTTCTTCCACCTTCCATTCCAGCACGCCAGGGCCCAGCTTAGCTGGAAAACCCAATGATATCGGGCGGAGAGGGAATGGGGATAACTTGGCAGCTGCTCACATTTAGTTTACACCTTCTTTGCCAGTGTGGAAGGAAACAAACGACCTGTGAAGGGAGCAGAGCGCAGTGATTCATTACCCCTGATGTGTGATGATGGCTTAATTATTTTTCTAACTGGGGAGAGACGCTTTCTGACAGCAGGTGCAAATTAATTCTCCACTGTTTTAAGGAGTGATCGGCCCAGGACAAGCGGAAAACTGGAAAACCTAATTAAATCGGGAGCTGGGTGGAATAAATGGAGCGGGGAGTTTGTTTGCACGGTGCTGATGGATATTAACGATTGGTGGTGAAGCGCCGGGGCTCCCGGCAGGATCACGGAGCTGTCAGGGCTCCACGAGCTCTGACACCTCTGGGCAGGAGGTGGCACACGGAAGCTCGGCCCGCGGATGGAGAAAGGCAGCGCTGAGCCCGCAGGGGGAGAGGACCCGGAGCATCCCGGGCAGCTCCAGAGCTCCTCCTCCACCCGACGATCCCGCAGCCCCCGAGCACCTGAAGGGCTTTGCCACGGGGGGGAGCAGCCCCGGGCTGCCGGGGAACATCGTGGGCTCCAACATCGGGGAGGAAGGAGGTGATGCTGAGGAGTTGCCATAGGAACAGGATTTATCCATCCCCGCAGCTCCGGGGCGCGGCTCAGCCCGGGCCTCCCGCAGCCTCCTCTGCCCCGCAGGGCTGGGGGCGGTCCCAATCTCCCCCGCTGCTGCTGCTCACACTTCGGCCCGGGGGGTCCCGTCCCCCTGCACTGTGTGCAGGGCATTGCTCCCATCCCACTCCTCGGGTGCAAAGCCCCGCAGAGCCAGGGCAAGACTCGGGGGTCCCATCGGGACGCCTGGCCCCGTACTGCACACAGCCAGAGCAACACAGCTCGGGCCGACACCACTGCGTGGCAGCTCTGAGGGAGCCAGCTCTGTCAGCACCCGTGGCTCCAACACGAGCTCCCCCCACCCCCAGCAGTGCTGCTGCCCAAGGAGATGGAGCTGCCCACTTCCCTGCCCCATCCCCGAGCGTCAGCAGTGCTGGGAAAGAGCCCTAATTGCTTTTTGTTTTGCTGTTTCTCCCATCATTAAATCCCTTCTTCATCCCTAATAGTTTGGGATTATATGAAGGTTAATATGTTTCAGGTTCCACACAACTACAGCTAATTAACAAACAGTCCCCTCAATTCCCTTTAATGCCTACACATGTAATGCGATCACTGCAATTACCTGCTTCCCAAAGCCATTACAAACCACAGAAAATTAGCTGGAACAGGTGATAATAACCTTCCTTTATTGGTGCACAAAAGGAGCACTCTCAGGGCAGCACCCTGCAGCCATCCCTGGGTGAGCAGTGCAGCTGGAAGGGGCCGTGTCCCCACAGTACTGCAGCTCCCGCTGGGATTTAGGCCCAGCAGTGCTGTTGGGGAGCATTGCTCTGAGCCCTGCCTATGGAAAGAAGACTGTCATTAAGCAACCCCCCCCAAACACACAAACTCATGTGTGTGCTCAGGGTACCTTCAGGTGAGCAAGTGAAGTTCTGCTCCCAAGGGACGTCCTCCCTGGTGACATGGGCAGCACAGAGCTGGAATCCAGGGTATGTACCACAAAAGCACCTGGGGATAGGGACGAGGTTAGAGCTACTCAGCACCAGCCCGTACAGAGAGATGGGGAGGAGGCCCAAAGGGGCGGGACAGCCCCACTCCACTTCCATTCACTGAGGACCTGCGCCCTCTGCAGACCCTGATGGACCGGGACCAGCCCGCCCCATGGGATCGCTCCCGCAGCAATCAATGCCACTCATTCCAACCCCTCCACATCCGCTCCAGGGAAGCACAGAAGGATCAGACCCAGCGCCAGGGAACGCAACGCGCTCACAGCAAATTGCTCCATCGCTCTATTAGCCCTCGTTAAAATACCCATCCCCATCAGGCGAGCCTCAATTTCCAGCCACTGGATCCTGCAACGCTCGCGCCTGCCAGATTAAAGAGCTCTCTAACCATCAGCATCTCCACTCCATCACCGATACCGCAGAGGTGATGCGCACTTTCTCTCCGGAGTTGGCAGATCAGAACTGTCGGCTGCGGGTCCCCCCCCCCCCCCCCCCGCCCCGGCGTCCTCCCCGCGTGCCCAGAGCACCCTCCAGCGATGGACTCCCGTGCAAAGAGCTCCTTCTGAATGTAAATTGGGAACAGCCTCGCAGCACCGGAGGAAAATCACTGTAAACAAAATCTCTGTTGCCCTGGAAACCAGTAAAAATAGATTCCCCACGCTCCCCCCTTTTGTGCCGGGTATTATACAGCTGGTCTCCTTCATTCCGCATTATTATTACTTTTTAATTATGAATAATTTCCTCCCTTGTATAGGAAGATGGAGTAAAAAAAACAAAACAAAACAAAAAAAACCCAGAACTTTTCCAAAGGAAGGGCCTTTAGGACACATTTCGTTATGCAAATGAAGGCAAACACGCATTCTGGAGTGTTTACGCCACAGGGTAAAAATCCTCCCGCGTTAACCCTTTCCACCCCACATCCCCCCCCCCTTCTCACCAGCACGGGAGGAGCCGGGCACTACCCCAATGTCTGAGCAGAGCAGAGATGGGACTTTGCAAAACCACGCGAGCACGGCCTCCATCCAGCACCTGACTCAGTGCTATTTGTGGCACCAGGAGGATGCTCCTCCATCGGCACTCGGCACGGTGCCGCTGAGCTCCTGGCAGCAGCTCCTGCCCGGAGGAAAGCTCCGGAGCAGCCTGGCCCCAACCCGCAGCACAAACCACACGCGGCTGTGAAGGAGCAGATGGACGGCGCTGGGGAGCATCCCGGTGCCTGCGGAGCTGATGTCCTGCCCGCCCACCCGCTGCTCGTGCTTCCCCCCACCCTGCAGGGCTGTGGCTGCCCGCCCGTGGCTCTGCTGGCCTCGGGGTGTGGGGAGCACAGAGCACGCGGGTGGGCTGCGGGACACGCATCTGCCCCCCTGTCCGTGAGATAAGGAGCTGTGCGAGCACACAGTCTGCTGCCCAGGGTGCTCCAAAGCAATTCCCTCCCCCAGGAGGAGCTGGGCCACTCGGTAGAGGGAGCACAACTTTGAGAAAGCCAACAATACCCCATTACCCAACACTATAAGCCAAGCAGAGACTTTTCCCTGCAGGACAGAGGGACGATTTACTGTGCATCCCACAACAAAAACAACAAGCCCCAGAGCACTGTATTGTCAAAAGGCCGTCGGTCCCAGCAGGGAGCATCACTTCCCCCACTGTGCCTGGGATGGGGTCAGATCCCACATCCGTGAGCCAACAGTGGAGAACCCCCACCCCACAGGCCAGAGCTGCTCCTGTCGTTAATCACCATCCCAGACACACATACACACTTCATTTCCAGTCAGAATTCACCAGCTTCTCAGCCCCTGGATCTCATTACATCCCTCTGACGCTAAATCAGAGCTCACAGAAACCTCTTGATCACAGCTGAGCGCTGCTGATGTCGCACTGCCACCTCTCAGACTTCTCCTGGATGAAAGTTCAGCCCTCCCAGCGTCACATCCCACTTCCAGACTGGGAAACACTTTTCTACACACCTCCATTTCAACATCAATTTTCCAGCACGCACTCCCAACACAGCACAGAGGCACAGCATCCCCCCCCAACACACCAGTGTTCCCCCCATGCACGCACATTACTCACCCCACCAGCTCGATGCAAGCACAGCAATTAGCACAGTTCAGCCACGGCAACCCAACACCAGGCTTCAGCGACCTGCCTCCAGCTGCCAGCAGGGAAAATGCCTGCAAAAGAGCAAGCACTCCCCCCCACCCCTGCAGGAAGGTCCCACCCCTGTGCAGCCAAGGAGCTGCACATGGGCCAAAGGCACAGGTGAAACAATCGCCGCTCCAGCACCGTTTCCTGCCCTCCCAGCACGTCCAGCTCTCAGCTCAGCTCTCGCCAAAAAAGCGCTATGGAGGAGGGAGGGTGGGAGCTGCAGATGCCCCGAGGGTGCTCGGTGCTCACCTCGGGGCTCAGCAGTCAGAGAGCAGACACCCAGCGCCCGTGGGGTGACACAGAGCCCGCAGGGATGGGGAGCGGGGTGCAGCCAGGGGGACCCAACTTTCTGCTCCAGCTGCGACTGCATCCTCCCTCCTTCGTCTCGCAGCGGTTACGCATTCTGCTAGACAAATAGATTTTACAAGCCCTCGGTTAAATGCGGATAATTACAGCTGCCTGCACCAGGGGACAGCCCTGCCCGGGCTCAGGAGAAGGAACCACATCCCGGCTCTGCTAATGCTGGAAATTAGCACAGAGCATCCCAATGGCAGCAGAGCAATTAACAGAGATCCCCCCCCCTTCCTGCTCTCCCCCCCCTTCCCCTCCCTTCACTGTATGTGTGTGTGTGTGTGTGTGTTTCCAGGCATATGCTGCTGTTAATGGGGCTTCTGTCACTTCAGCTGCTGGCAGAGATTATTTTATCTTGGGAACCTCTTCCCATGTCGGAGTGCAGACTTCCAGCTCTAAATCATCACTGGGGGAACGCGCAGGTGGAGGGGAATGCACAGGGAAGTGATGCAGCAGCCCCTGCAGCACTGCTGGGAAGGGCACGGCAGCAGTGGGCAGCCCAGAGCCAGGGGTCTGCCAGCACTGAGCCCCCAGAGCTCTGCAGGATGCAGCGAGCCATGCAGCCTGTGGGGTGGGCACCCACCTGTGCCCAGGGGGCTCCCAGCAGAAGGAGCTCGTGTGCTCAGCTGCTGCTGAGAAGCCTCGATGTTCCTGAAATATCACCTCCCCTCCAGGCAGCTCGGTGTGCACTGCTTGGGATGCGTCGATGCCATGTAGGTCAGAGAGAGGAACAGTGCAGCACCTCCAGGAAAAGGGGTTTTCCTCCTGAGCTGGTACC
Source organism: Cyrtonyx montezumae (assembly GCF_038088225.1). Taxonomy (NCBI): domain Eukaryota; kingdom Metazoa; phylum Chordata; class Aves; order Galliformes; family Odontophoridae; genus Cyrtonyx; species Cyrtonyx montezumae. Next base: position 4,505,019 of record NW_027071925.1, read on the forward strand.
CAGTGCTCAGAGTGGGACCTCGGCACAGTACAGAGCTGGACTGGGAGTGGAAATGGGATTAAAACACTGCTAGAACCCGGACTGAAGATAAGACTGCCTTTGCTGGAGGCTTTTTTTGGTCCTCAGAGCAGAGCATCTGCATCAAAAAGCACCCACAGAATTTGGAGCAGCAGGGGAGAGTGACTGGGAATCAATTCAAACATCAGGAACATAGCACGAGGCAAGGGCAGGTCCTTGCAGATGTATCCCTGTGACCCCATAAGCCAACAGCTCTCCCCAAGCAGCAGCTGCATCCCCACAACAGTTCCTGGGTGCATTTACAGACCACGGGGTCCAACCCCAGCTCCACACAAGGACCACAGTGTTGGGGGCCAAGGGCCCCGCACAGCCCCACAGCATGCCCATGGGTGCAGGGATCCCATCCCTGTACACCCATCAGCCATAGCAGAACAGGACCTGTAGCAGCAGCCTATGTGCCCCCTGTGCCTCTGGGAGAGCCAGGGCTGTGTGCAGCCAGTGGCTGAGAAATGCCATGCTTGCATGGGGCTGAGCCCCACTGGAGGGAACGATCGGCTCTGGGATTGGCAGAGGAGTGGGATGGGATGGGATGGGATGGGATGGGATGGGATGGGACGGGTGCATGCAGCAGTGAGGCCACCCACCCCATGCTCCTGCACAGCTCAGTGTCCAGCACACGCACACCTCTTCCCCACTGTGTCACAATGATTGAGTGCAGGATGCAGGCACCGTAATGGTTTCATCAGCTTAGCTACTTTTTATGAGAAATTTGTTCCAATCCGTCCACTTTCCCAGGCTGCTGTCACTTTAACAGATGCCAGACCAGAAAGAATAATAATCGTGACAGGAAAACTTTGCACTGGAGTGAGCAGCTTCCCAGGGAGGGGGCAGAGGGTGGGCCAGGGCTGATGTCTGCAGTAGCCCTGAACGGCTCAGAGCTGAACCTGCCACCGTCAGAGATGCTCCTGTGCCCTCGTCCTCCCCGATGGGCAATAACCATATGCACTCAGGACAGCCCAAGGACAAGAGCAGTCCCTCCGCCTCAGGAAGCCCCCCTCTCTCCCACACCTCCAGTGCCTATTTCAGTCCCAACGCCTCTCCCCCCCCAGCCCCGTGCCCCCCACGCAGCTCTGCCACAGCCGTCCCACCCGCAGCCCTCCCGCTCCCCGCTCCCACGCTCTGCGCAGCGCTCAATTATGCCCCAGAGCACTCTGTCACTTACTCCTTCCACCCACAACTTTGCCAATTAACTCCGGCGCTCGCCTGCAGCCGCCCCGACTGTGCTCACCAGGGAACAGCACGCGGAGCCACGGGGAGGGCTGGGCAACAAACCCCACTGTGGGGCAGACACTCCCACCGTGGGGTCTCCCTGCAGCCAGAAATCAGCCTATGGCAAAGGATATTGAGCACCCCCGCAGCCGTGGGGCACACTGCAGCCATGGGGCGCACTGCAGCCTTGGGGTGCACTGCAGCCATGGGGCGCACTGCAGCCATGGGGTGCACTGCAGCCATGGGGTGCATTGCAGCTGGGACTGAGAGCTTCCCTCTGCATCCAGAGGGTTTGACACAAAGCAGCAGCAAACAGTGATGAAGCAGCCTGCGGGCACGAGCAGGTTTAGCACTTACACCACGGGATTGCAGGAGTGGCTGAGAAGGGTCCGGTGAGGGCAGCACAGCATCCCCTGACTCACACAGCAACAAAGCACTTAAGGATGAGCTCTTGCCACCAGCTCCTGCACCACTCCTACCTTGCCGTGAAGGCTGTGCCAGGCACGGGGACACACAGCACCCTCTGCCCCATGCTCTTCCCCAGAACTCCACATTTGGGGTGCAGCCCCAAACCCCAAGCCCTGCACCAATAGGGCACAGTGCACTTGAGGGGGGGTGGATTCCCCGGGGCTGCGGTGCCAGCGCTGCCCGGCTCTGCTCACAGATGAGTCACTGCTGGGAGAGGAGTGCTATTTAAAGGGCGTTATTCGTAGAAAACCGAGTTTTAATAACAGGGCATCAAACGAGGAGAAAATACCAAACTTCCAAGCGGAGCACATCTACTGCTCGGAGGCACAAGGGCTGAGCACAGCTCCTCTCCCTCCGACAGAAAGACACTGGGAGCCCTCAGCTGCTCCCTGCTGCTGCTGTGCAGGAGCATCCCCGGCCCCACGGCCCCACGGCAGCGGGGCACAGCACGGCCACGGCACAGGGGTGGGGCACAGCACGGCGACGGAGCGGTGCCGCGGGAGTGCGGGTAGAGACAGCACTGAGCTCGCTTTAAAAATAGATCAAACTCTCGGCTCCGGAGCCATTTCATTAGAGCAGTGCGAGCTGTTGGGCTGCTGACACCTCTGCGAAGTTTTGCTCGGGAGGAGGAACGATGATGACAGCAGCGCGGGGCTGTTTTCCAAAGGAGGAGGGAGGGAAGGAGCACCCAGCAGCACAGCGAACCCAGAGGGAGGAAAGCAGTGCCCTGGGCTCTGCTCTGCTGCAGAACTGAGGCCAACCCTGCTTGGACACAGCTCCTTTTTTGTTTTTTGGTTTTTTTGGGGGGACTTCCTTAAACCCAGAGCGCAGAGTGGCAGCTGCAGCTCAGGGATGGGGCCGGATCCCAAAATGGAGCACAACTCGGAGTGCTGAGCACACACTGCAGCCCCACAGTGTTCCCCTCAGTGGGCTCCCACGTGCTGTGCCCAGGCCCTCTGTGGGGCTGACAGGCTGTGTGGAATGGACCACAGCCCTGTGATGCGGGGACCTCGCTGCTGGGTGTCACCAGAGCCGTGCCACCACAGTACCACCACAGGGTCCCACGCCCTGCACCATGCCTGGGTGCCATCACCAGGGCAGCACACAAAGCTGTCCCCATTCCGTGGTCCCTAGGGCCCTATAGTGGCTGTCCTCAGCCCCTCCTGCAGCAGTCACCCCAGCTGGAGGGGCTGTGCCATAGGGATGTATTCCAACGCGGCCCCAGAGCACGCAGCCCCCGGCAGAGGCTCCCAGTGCTCCCCTTCTGTGTGCGCTGCAACTGACTCATGTTCGTAAAAGGAAAGCTGAGGGGAGGGGGGGGTAGGGGGGGATAAAAAAACAGAAATGCCTCCGAATCCAACCTCATAGAAAGCGTGGGAGCTCTCAGGAGAGGAGGAAAGCACTTTCTCTATAATTCACCTTTTGTCATTTAATCACCATCCCTCTTGCTGTGGTGCTGCTGGGTAACGGCTGCGAGTGGGGAAATCCACCTCGCAGTGCCCGGGGAGTGCTGCCTCCAGCTCCTCCAGCCCAACCACAGCCCCACACCTCCAGCCCTGGCTCTATTTGCCACCACGCTTTGCTCTGCTCTGAAGCAGATTACCGAGCAGAGGAGGAATGCCAGTGTCTTTTATAGAGAAATGTGAGCGATGCCCATGGAAGAGCTAATGTGCCATGGAAACAAGTTTGTGGCACACACAGCACCGCAGGAGTGAGCGTGGTGACATGTGGCTGCAGCACCAGGCTACCTTCCACGTGGTGCCATAGCCCTGAGCTATCCCATAGTCGGACTCCAGGGATGCACAGTGGCACCAGCACGGCTGTGGGGCTCCTCCAGACAGTGCTCATTGCAGAAAGCAGCGTGGGGCTTGGGACAGGCTCAAAGCTGCTGAATACGACCTTGGTGCAAATGGCTCCGTGTTGGTACAGCCTCAATCACACGGCAGGAAACTAAAGTCCCTCTGCAAGGCAGGGCCAGCTCTGGGAGCAAGGAGAGGAGCACTGCATCCCGCTGCCAGGAGAGCAGAGCTTTACTTAATGCAAGGAGAGGAAATAAAGTCCTCAGCAAGAGGAATAAAGCTCACAGAGAGTGGTCCCAAAACAAAGCTCACAGGATCAGAGCCACAGGATCCAGGGAGCACCAGAACAGTGTGCATGGCACAGAGCACAGCTCCCAGCAGCAGGGGAAGGGCAGAGCACACAGAGCCCGACAGCACGGAGCAGCACCAAGCCAGTGGGATGCACTGAGAGGCAGCAGGGCCCTACCAAAGCTGCAGCCCTCCTGCAGAGTGGGCAGAGCACACAGCCCAGCACGGCAGCGTGGGCAGCAGCAACACCGGGCACCGCTGGCCCCGAGCAGCACCGAGTATGGAGCACCACACGTAAGGACCACGCGAGAGTTTCTGCTCTAACCTGGAAAAACACGCAGAGAAACATCTAGGTACATTACTCAGTTCCAAGCTGACTATGAGTCACCACCTCCTGCATCTGTGAGGGGAAAAAAAAATAGCAAGTGTGTTTCTGGGTTGCTTGCATGGGAGGAGAGAGATTTCCAGGAGAAACGAGGAGGGGCGGCTGCACTCTGTGCGTGGCATCAGCCCATCCAGAGCTGCAGCAGCACAGGGCATCTCGTGGGGCACATCCCCACCGGGGGCTGAGCACAGCGTTCTGGGATCCCCACTGCCACGCACCCCAACACCACAGGCCACCCGGAGCGCACAGCTAACAGAGCATCCATCCCATAATAAACAGAACGAGCTATTTATAAACCCCCAAACCTCCACTTTTATTATTATTACCATCATCCCCCCCCCCCACCTCCCCACCAAAACAAAGCAGTAAATAAAGAAACCAGAGCCGGTGCTGAGCGCAGCCCAGCGCGGATCCGCGGCTCTGCAGCGCTGTGCCGCTCCCCAGGCAGTGCCCAGCGGAGCAGATGGCCGCGTGGGCACGAGGTAGCAGCCTCCTGGCAATCCGAACAGCTGTTACCGTTAGAAAATGCTAATTGCCATCAATCAGGACAGCACCTACCCACATTTACATGCAGGCACCAAAAAAAAAAAAAAAATAGACGGCTAAATTTCGCCCCAGTACAACGCTCGCTGCATGTTAAGTAACCGGAGCTGCTGTGCTGCTGCAACGGGGACGGCCCCGGCGATGGGCACAGCAGTGCCCACGGGTGGGGGCCCCACAGCTCCTCGTGCTCCTGGAGCATGAAGCTCTCCATCCCTGGAGAGCAGTTTATCAGATCCCGATCCCAGCGCAGTGTCAGCGCAGTGGGGCAGCCCTCTCCCCGCAGCCCCCATTGGGTGCACTGGCATTGGGGCACCGCTGCCGGCCTCGCACGGCCCTGTGCTGAGCCATGCTCTGGCTGCAGCCCCGTGTGAGCAGGTTGCAGCACTGCTGCTCGCTCCATGCAGCTGAGGGAATGGCTCTGAGCTGCAAGGTCACTCAGCAGCACCATCTGTCCGTGCACCGCGGGCCTCACCCTGGGGAGAGCAGGAGGAGGATGATACCAGCACACCAAGGGCCGTCCCCCCCAAGCAGTGGATGGAGGCACCACTGGGGTGCACCCACCTTGCTCATTTGGGACCACACACCCTGACAGTTCCAGGCTCCCTCTCTGCACTGTCGCGCCAGGGATTATTTTGGGGAGCTGAAGTCACTTGCACACAGGCTCTGAAGTCACGCTCGTCTCTGCTCATGCTACGTCTCCCATGCCTCAAAGTGTCACAACAAGAGAGCTATCTCTGTCGAGGCTGTCGTCCCCCACACGTGCTGTCCCAGATGCGCTCCTGCAGCATTCCCAGTGCCACAGTGTGGGGCTGCCAGCACTGCTGGGAGCACGGGGACAGGGCCACGCCGAGCCCGGCCACTACATAAACATCAGACCTGAGTTCATGTGCAGACTTCATAACGAGGAGCACTTCCAGCACACATCAGCTGCTGAGGCACACCCCGCTGCTCGGGGACACCGATCCCCGTGCCACTGCCACAGCCTCAGTAATGCTGCCCCAGGATAACAACCAATGCTCTCAGCCCACCCCAGTGGGAGCAGCCCAGCTCCTGGCCCTACCCCAACCCCAGGATCCCAAACCAGCCCCGGGACCCCCATGCTGGCCGTGCAGCAGCACGCTGTCCCGCAGCAAGCCCTGCTGTGCTCGAGATTGTTTCCATATGGGAGCACCAAGCAGAGCTGCCAGCTCCCGGCTCCAGCGCTTGCTGCTACATCTGGAAGCTCTTCTCACCCTTAATTGTTCTTAATGCTTTAACACGCGGAGTGACTAATAAGACACTAATTGGGCAGCGTTAACAGCGAGAGGCGGTGTGGGGAGCGCGGCTGGCAGTGCCCTCCGTGCTGTGCTGGTTCTCTCTGCCATGGTGCTGCAAATGTCAACGAAACCAACGCCACTTTCGCTTCTTGGCCTGTCCCAAAGCGGTGAGCAATCCCAGCTCCCAAAGGCACGGGGGGAGCCAGGATCTGCACATTTCAGCTCGCTGTCCCACAGCCACTTGTTGCAGCCGAGGAGCTGGGGGAGAGGAGAGTGGCTGCAGCACAGGGGCTTGGGGCAGGGGAGGCTTTCATTGCGGAGTCCAGGAGAGGGGGGCAGAGGACGGGGACGCACAGGGATGCGTGGCCCCACTGCAGGAGCTGGGGTCCCCCAGCCCATCCCGTCCCGTGGTGCATCAGCTCTGCCCCGGGCACACTGAGCTCACTGGATCTGCTCTACAGCGGGAAATAGCACAAATCTTGTTACACACCGCCTAAGCCTCCCTGGGCATGTTTTCTATAAATCTCCTGGAATTTATTATATGATAACTAGCCTGGAAAAGCCAAATTAAATCCACAGCCAAGAAACTGACTTTCAAGTGTGACCCAATTTCCTCACTCGGAGGGGAGGGGGGAGAGGGGATCCCGGTGACAGCCGCTCCCGGGCTGACCTCCCCCTGCAGCCGCTCCCCGTCCTCCCCCTCGCCGCAGCCCCGCGCTGACTTTGGGGATGGATCCGCAGCCTTTCATGTCTAAGCGGATCTAGCACTCCCACTCACGGAACAAAAGCGCCTCGAGGGCTCCCCTTTCTGATGTTTCCCCATTGCTCAGCTTCAAGCCTTCCTTCCAGGAGCGCTTTCCTCGCGGGGAGGGCTCTCTTGGATTGAAGGATGACAGGGAGCGTCTCCGCGGGGCTCGGTGACGCGCCGGCTGCTTTCGCAGCGAGGACACATCTGTGAGATCCCTGAGCCGAGCCGAGCCAAGCCCTGGGGCTGGGGATGCTGCGTGGCCGCCCAGCGACAGCCCCCCCCCCCAAATCCATCCCACAGCACCCGGCGGCGGTGCGGGGCACGGGGCGGTGCGGGGCTGTGCAGCCCCGGGGGATGGGCTCGGGCTGTTGTTCTGGAACGGCGTGCACTGGCAGAGCTGCATGTGGGAAGCTTGCATAATAGCGGCAGCCCACACTACGCCTGCTCCTACCCAGCATGATCAGACCCTCGCTTTCATGAGCAATAACATCCACCCAAAGTTTTCTAAAAGACGAAAAAAAAAAAAAAAAAAGCACTTCAAGGTGATACACAGAGCTCAGCTTCCTTTGCTGCCTTCAAGCTGATTAATGCAGCCGGGGAAATACATCTGCACAGCCTCCTTGCAGAGCCTTCGCTTTAATCCTTCTCTCAGGACAACCTCTGCCCCCAGTGAGGGGATGCAGCTCCTCCAGTTCACGCTCATTTTCCCATTGCAGAGCGCTCCCGTGGGATGGGGGGGGGGTTCTCCCCGCACCCCTGGGTGCTGCATGCACCCAGCATCGTGCAGGCTGGTGCTGCTTATGATATGCAGCTCCAATTGATGGGGGTAGGTTCCAACTACAGCAGCACCCACCCCACGGGTGGTGGCACGCTCTGAGGAAGTTCCCCAGGAGCATTCACACCCAGGCAAGGACCTCGTGGGCCTTGCCCAGTGCCAGTGCCAGGCACGCAATGGCTCAGATCAGACATGGGCTGCAGCACCAGGTACAGCCCCAGGGAAGCAGGACATGGCCCCCGCCCCACGGAGACCACGCGCTCCCTCCACGCCCAGCTGTGTGGGGATGGACAGACAGACGTACCTTGGGGATGGAGAGGTGCTGTGGGAGCACGCTGGAGCTCACGCTGGTGTCTGTCCCTGTGTGTGGTCAGGAAGAGCCGTCAGGGTCTCACAGCAGCGGCTGCTCAGCCTGCAAGAGAGAGGGAGAGGCTCCAGTGCCGTCCCTGTGTAGGCATCACCACTAATAACGGAGGAGGATGCAGCACAGCAGCTGAGCAACACAGCTTGCAGGGGCTCATGTATGCTTTTGCCCCATCCCAGCATACAACTCACCATCAGAGTGTGTCCTATCTGGCTGCAGGGGGCACAGTGTGGCCCCCCAGGCTCAGGGCTCCCCCTTGGTGGGGGCATCCCAAAGCAGAATCAGCAGGGATGGGGTGAGGCAAACACTCCCAGCCCTTCAGCTCCCACTCAGGGGCAGTGCAGTCCCACACTGTGTCCAAACAGCTCCATTTTGCTTTCTCCACACAGGACAGAGTGATCCTTTATTGCATACTCCCTGCTGTTGAGGCCTTTCTTCCCATGGCAGGTGGGACAGCATCAATCTTGGCACTGAGCATTCACCATCTACTCCATGACCTCCAGCAGCAGCCCCCCCGCCCCATGTGAGTGATGGAGCCTGTGGTGTGGTGAGACAGGCCCCACACCAGGAGCAGATTTGTCCCCACGGCAGAATGGGGGGCAGAAGGTGGCAGATAAGTCACTGGGAACCAGTGGGAGCAACTCTCAAGGTCCTCTAAGGTTGGCTTGGTACAGAGCAAAAAGAAGAGGGAAAAAGAGTGCCCACAGTGGCATGGTGCACTTGCAACCCTCCCGTTCTGAGCACAGGGGAAAGGCAGCACAGAGCTCTTGGTGAGGGTCGGTGAAGACACCAGGACAGAGCACTTCCAGTGGCACCACCAGCACAGATCTGAGAAGGATCCCAGCAGCGAGCAGCGCCGTGCCCGGATGGGGCCATCAGAGTCTGTGCAGCAGCCACACGGCCGCCCCATCCCATAATGCTGCCAAGGGACCGAGAGCCCACAGAGCAAATCGGGCACCAGCACTGTGCACGGGGTACCCTCAGCCCCAGGCATCCCCACTGCACGCAGCCTGCAGCAAGCACTGCACCTGTGAGGACACAGAGAGCCCTGGGGAGGAGAGGACCCACAGCCATGCAGGGAGTCCCGAGGCTTCCCCAACCTGCAGGAATTCCCCTTCCATCCAATTATTCCTGCTCATTAGGCTCTGCTCCTGATTAACGCGTGTAGCAAGAGTGCAGCTCAACAGAACCGTACGCCTCAAAGCCCCTCCCCAGCCCCCGCCATCAGTCACCTCTGAAGTCAATCTGTCACAGCCCAATTTCCTAATCCACCCTGCACGGAAACCCATTTGCTGCTCTCTCTCAAATTAAGCTCCACTCGCAGCTCTGCTCCTCTCCTCCTTTGATTATTTTTGTTACCAGACACCGAAGCGGAGCGCGGGGTTAAGTGGAGATTCAGCCGTGCAGGCTCCTGAGAGCGGTTTTTAATCACACACACAGCTCCTGAGCTCTCCCACCGGCACGGCCTCCGTTAATCACCGCCAAACCGCTTCCCACGGGCAGGGAACCCACGGCCCCACAGCACCCACAGCCCGCTGGGCTCCCCTCCTCGCCACCTCCTTCCCAACAAGGACACATCCACCCGCACTTCCACTCTGGCATTGCAGGGTTTATCCAAGATGGGAAAAAAAACCTGGGATGCTTAAGACCCGAAGGAATGACATGGAGCTGTGTCAGGGGAGTGGGCACGGCCTCGAGATGCTGGAGCTCAGGGAGTGATGGGACACCGCTCTCTGACATAGGGTTTGGGTTCTGTGGTCCCCATGGGATTCTTCCAGCTGGGGATACTGTATGACTCTATGCTTACGTGCAATGAATGTGGGACAGGGGAGCGTGTTACTGATCCGCAGGAGCACCGCTCCCTGCGTGCTGCTGAGCTGGTCCCTGACAATAAACCACTGCGATTGGATCTACAACCCAACCCTGGGAAGGCTGAGGAGAGGGTTTATCAAAGTCAGCAGCACCCCGGGGAGGAGACGGAGCGATAACGGGCACTGCGGCAGCGGCTGTGATCCCAAGGCCAACCCCAATACCACCGCAACCACTCGTTTTTGGGCTGCCAGGAGGATGCTCTGCCCCAACCCATCTCTGCAGGACAAGTGCCCATAAACATCTGTGACTCGGGGTTTCACTGCGGCAGCACGGCTACGCAGAACAGTCCTTTTGGGCGAGGGGTTGGGGGGGGGGGCAGGCAGAGGGGAGGGCTCTGGAGGTGAACTCGAGCAGCTATTCTCCTTTTGTTCCAGCAGCGGGGAAAGCGGGGACTCTTTCAGCAGCAAATGCACTGAAGCAGCACTCGGAGCCTGTGCAGCCCCAGATAGAGCGGCTGCGGCAGCTGAGATCAGGAGCTATTTCCCACTTATCTGCACCGTGCTGATATCTGTGCAGCAGAACACAGCGTTGGGTAATAGGATTTCGATGCTGAACAGAAGATGTTTCTCCCCAAGCCTCGCTTACGTCACACCTGGAGGTATCCGTGGCCATAGAGGTGACACAGAGGAAGGCTAAAGACTCTGAACTCCTGCGCTGAGGGAGCAGCTTCAGCTGCAAAGCAGCAGAATGAAAGTAATCCAAAGAGCAGAGCTCAACCCCACACCCGTGCATCCCCAAAACCACAACGCACACCCTCCTGCTGCCACCGGGCCCCGCGTGGAGGGCCCCTGGGGCTGCAGGCGAGCAGCGGCCGTGCCATCAGCATGCAGGGCTGCAGAGCCCGAGATAACGAGCTCCGCACGGTGCATGCTGCTCACGATGTGCAGTGCAAAGTCCTGAAAGCTGCAGGCAGGGAAGGCTGAGTGAGCCAAAGGAAGGGGCTCATTAAGGAGCAGAGCGGGCAGCAGCGAGGTGCTGGGAGCAGGATGCGTCCCGCTCGCTGTATTTGCATGTTGGAGCCCAGCTCTGGAGAACACGGAGTTATCACGGCCTCATTTAGTACTCAAGGTGCATTTCTATGAGATTAAAGGGCTGGGAATGAAGGGAGAGACAGGGACGGAGCTGGAGGAGAAACCATCTTGAACAACAGGATGGAGAAAGCCTCAGGAAGTGCCTGGGGAGGGAGTGCCCTCATGCAGACAGTTGCTGCAAGCGCAGCCCCCCTCGGGCATCTCACTGTTAGGAACATCCTCTAACCCTCAGTGCATTTCCCAGTGCTCAGGACGAGGGAAGCAGCAGTAACCCCCAGCCAGGGCAGCCCTGACCTCATCCCACAGGGACTGTGAGGGCAGTGGGTGCCTGGGGGGAGAGCATGGGCAGCACCTGCTGCGGGGGGGCCGGTGCCAGAGGAGCAGTGCAGTCCGTTCCTCTGCACAAGTGCATTAAGTATTCCACACAGCACTTTTGCTGTAAATCACTTCCTATTCAGGCTCACTGCTGAGGGTCTCTGAAGGTCGATTTTCCATGGTTATGACAACAAAAACTAAAATTGGGTCAAACCTGAAAGGTATTATCTTCCTCCAAGCTGCTAAATGCACAATAGTAATGAGGTTGGTTAAGCAATTCACCCACAGACTGCATTATTTGCTCTGAAGATGTATTAACCAGTTAAATGAGCGTGATAAGGCAGCTCTGCTTATTTCCCCCAGCAGCACGCAGAGATCTGAGGCTCTGGGTCTCTGCATCCCGGCTAATAACCGCGACCGCAGCTGCTCCGACAAAGCACCGCGCCGCTGCGGGCCGGGCTCTGCCTGCCTGACCCACAGAAAGGGAACAGGAGCTTTAAAGGCACCCCGCAGCTGAGAGCTATTTGAAAAAATAATTATACCTCCTCCCTCCCCTTGCTTTTCCTTCTTGTTAAACGCTCGCCCCCACCCCGATCTCCCCGTGCGTTAGGGTTAGGGTCTCCCCAAGCTGATCCTGGCTGCAGTGGATTTCGGCATCCAACCCGACCCACCTGCAGCAGGTCATCACGTGCCCATGTCAGAGCTGTCTGTGCCCACAGCAGTGATCTCTCTCTGCTGGCACATGGGGCTGCTGAGCTGTGGGCAGGGGCTGTCTCGGTGGCACCAGCACGGAGCTGGCAGCGGTGGGATGCAAGGAAAGTGTGTTTGCATGGGATTTCTGCTGCTTTTCTGAAAACAAACACCACTCGTGTAAATGGAACTGATGTAAACAAGCATGACCCCAAAATCCATGCGCAGCTGTAACAGGAGGGAAGGAGGGAGAGAGGAGGAAGAAACACTTCCGTTAATCCCTATAATGATAAGATGGAGAAGTTCAAATGGAACAGAAAGCATCTGTGCCTGCAGCAGGACAGGACTGCCACGGAGCCCTCACGGTGCCATCCTCGCACCATGCAGCCCCAGTACCCTGCAGGGACGGTCCCAGAAGGTACTGTTGTTCCCTCTGGTGCTCCAGCTGGTGCTCTGCCAGCAGGCAGTAGGTGCGTGGAGAAGTGCCAGCACTTTCTAGCACAGAAGGATGGAGGTACCCTGAAGTTGGATCCTTGTCAGCAGCTCTGGGAGCAGCACCTCCGCCAAGCACGGGTCCGAAATGTGGCTGCAAGATGGTACCTGGGGAGCACCAGAGAAGGAGCTATGGAGCAGCTCCAGGGCACTCCAGGCAGGAAAAGGGCTGTTCTCTGTCACTGCCAAAAGATGGATACAAAAAGGCAGACACACAGGGAAAGACAGCACGGGTGTCCTCAGCAGGGATGGGACAAGGGGAGCTGCCCTGGAGGACGCCCGTCCCGGCTGCACGCAGAGTGCTGCCTCTCAAGGTGACACCCTGGCTGCTCAGGGATGCCTTCACCACTCCTCCAGCCATTATTAGATCTTAAACTCTTTCCCTCGCCATCTGCCACTCACTACTCACATTTTAAGGACGGAAATGACAGCTTCCCCGTGATCAGCCCTCTGGAAACCCCGCAGGGCTCAGTGTCATGGAATGAGGAAATTTGTAATTCTGCTTGAGGAGGACTGCGACCTCTGATCACACATAGTGCTCAGACCTGGCTTGCTCCATCCCTGGTCCACGGCAGCTTGGAGAGCTCTGCCCCATGACTGTGAGCCATCACTGCTCCAAACCCCAGAGAGCTTCACCCGCAGCACAGTCCTCTGGAGCAATGCTGCCTGCTCGTTCCCTCCATGCCACAGCTTTCAGATCTCTCAGCCTTCCACACATCCGCTGCACAAATCCAACCCAAGATGCACACCCAACCCAACACACACCCAAACCAACATACCCACATTGCCAGGGCCAGTACCCAGTTCTGCCACTGCTGCAAGAAAGGCAATTCATGCCCACAACATGTGTTTCTCAGGGAAACACGAGCATCTCCCACCCCCATGGGGGGGTTTCATGCTATAGAGGCTCCAGGACATACAGTGATGATGTGATGCCCCAGGGTCCCCAGATGCCACTGCACTGAGCTCTGCACCACTGCTGCTCCAGGTAACTGCCATAGCACTTGAGCCCCACTGCCTTTTTGCAACGATGTCAGTGAAGGGAGGGAGCCAGGAATGCCAGGAGAAGCGTTCCTCATTGTGGGGAATTGGATCACCTGAAGACTGGCAACAGCCCATGGCCTGGAGAGACAAGCCCCAGATTTATGAGCAGCACGGATGCAGAGACAGAGGAGCTCTAGTGAACCTGGTTAAAAGCTCATGGGAAAGGCGACAGTGAAAGATGGGAGCCACCAGGCAACTCCACCTCTCCAGAATGAAAACTAAAGCAGCACAAGAACTGAGCCCACCACCTGACACCCCTGCACCCAGGAACCGTGCAGCAGAACCGGCGTGACCCCAGACCTGGCACACAGGGGGCACGCACAGGGCACAGAGAGCCTGGCTGCTGCCCCCTGAATCCGTGCATTAATTAACATTCCACATGTAAAGTTAGGATTGTAATTACCACAGCTGATTAACAGGCCGAAGGTAGCCCGTCTCCGAGGGAGCAGATTAACAGAGGCTCTCTCAAGCTCCTGCTCTCACCTCAGCACTGCTGATGCATTTTAAGCAGGGCACGATGGCCCCACCAGCAGTGATTAATGGGCTCTGAGGACGTGCAGTGGCTCGGCCCTGATGCTTTTCCCACACACCACGATGGGATGGGATGGCACAATGCTCCCCCAGAGCTGTGCCCTGCCCTGGGACATCCCTGCCACCAGGCCTGCTGCTCACAGGGAACCACACATCCTTTGGATGTGGAAACACGGAAACCTTCCCACCTCTGTGCTTCTCTGTCCCTGCTCCATGCCAGACTCTGTGCAACGCTTCGTACCGTGCTCCTTGCAATGCACTGTGCCCTGCTCAGTGCTCTGCTCCATGCAGTGCTCCGTGCCCTGTTCTGTGCATCGACCCAGGTAGTGCAAAAGGGAGGGCAGCAGGAGGGAGCCTAATGAGACACCAATAATTACCAGCAGATCAGACGATCAGCTGTAATTAAGCCCTATCCACAGGCAGACCGCTCGGCTGCAGACTTTCTTCCTTCCTTTTCCCCAAGACTGCAAAATAAATTATCCTGCAAAGTTAGCCGAGGCTGAGCTATGGAAACAATTAAACAAAAATTAAATCTAATTCATTTATACTCTGAGCACAAAGTGGATAATGTGGGGGTTTTCTTCTCTCTCCTCTCTTTGCCTTGGTGTTACAGAGGACTATTATGGGAAATTAATCACGGGGAAAAGCAATGAACGTGATCTATCGCTCTTTAAAAGTGCACTGTAGTGATTATATAAAAATCTATTAGAGCAGCCAGGAAATTTAAGAGTGACACCATTTAAAAGGAAAAAGGAGACGGGGCCGGTGGCAACAGGGATCAATTTCTGCACAGACGGATCCTTGAAAGAAGGAGCAGGAGGAGGTCAGCCCGTGGGGGGGCACAGCTGCATGCCACCAAATGCAGCTGTGCCCCAGAGCAGAGCTGGGGCTGCAGCACAGGCACAGCAATGCACGGGGGCACAACGGGGCTGCCTGTGGGGGAGCAACGAGGGGGGGCAGGGGCTGCTCTGGACAGCACCCACGGTTAGAAGCAGGGCTGACCACGACACTCTGAGCCCATAGGGATTGGGCATGAGGAGCTGCCCCCCCAGTACCCACGCAGCCACGTAAAGGTTGTGGTAAAACCTTTGTCTGGGCAGATTCCATCACAAATCCTCACCCCAGGGTCAGCCTGATGCTTTCATGGAATCATCAGTCCCAGGGGATGCATTACCACTGTGCCCAGCACAATGCCACTGGAGAAAGACCCCATCCCAGGAGGGGACGGCAGACATCCCTGTACCCCAGGTTCTCAGCACAGCCATCCTGGGGATGGACGTACCCACATGGTACCCCATTCTGGAAGTGAACAGAGCTGGCTCAGATGAGCCCTGGGCAGCTCAAGCTGGTGGAAATGAGTGATCTTTAAGGTCCCCTTCAATCAGAGCCACTCTGATGGTATGCTACACTTGGTAGAGACCAAAGGGGATGTGGGGAGGTGGCAACCCATGCCCCAATGGCACCACAGTGCTGCAGGGCAGTGCAGGGAGGTCCCAGCCCACAGCATGCCCAGGCCATTGCCCCAGAACCAATCTTTACCAACAATCCACTTGTGCAATAATGCAGGCAAACGCCTTGATGTGAATTTAATGGAAGTTCCTCCTCCCTACCAGGCTAATGGAGACAAAACCCACACCGCGCTCCCTCCGATGCATCTTTTCAAAAGAATATTTTCTGAAATCGTTGAAAAGAAAGAAAGAAAAAAAAAACCCTTTGATCTCAGCAGCCCATTTGTTTAGTCCACGCCGGGATTTAATTGAGGAGGGACGTCCTTGAATAAACGCAGACATGTCCTCGCTCCCCGGGAAGTTCGCTTGAAGCCAAAGCACCGCTGCGCGAGGCTTTCTGCTCACACAGGGGCACGCTGGGATGGTGTCACCCACGGTCCCACAGCACCTGATGGACGTAGGGAGGGGGGATGGAGGATGCTGCTGTCCCTTTGCCAGCAGTTCAGCCCAGTGCCAGCACCGGGGTGAGATGCTGTGAGGGTGAAGCTGCAGCCCGGGCTGGGATGTGCCTCTGCTGCAAGGGAACAGGAGCGGGGCTCATCCTCCTCCATCACTGCCAACCCCAAAGGTGGACTCGGACCCGGGGGAGTAATTAACGGTGATAAAAGTGAGCACAGGGAGAGAGGACACAGGGAACTCCCTGCTCATTGAAGCTGTTGCAGCCTTCATCCCATGGTAACAGCAGCTCCTTTTCTCCCCACAGGTTCCCCCCCCCCAAGGGTGCAGCTCCCCCCCATTGCTGGGCTGGGGGCACCCCACAGCTCCCAGACCCCTGAGCTGCACAGAGGCCAACGGCGAGCTGATTAAAGCAATTAGGGCTTTAAATAGTAACATCAGAGTGGCTCATCAGCGCTGAAGAAGCAGTCAAGTGACAGGGCTGAGGATCCTATTTAGGGACGCAGTTGGCACAGCATCCCAAGCCCTGGGCCCTTGCACAGCGGGGCCGTGCCATGGGGCACCCACCCCACACCCAGGCAGCACTGTCCTCTTCTTAGACTCCTTATTCCACTTATTTTATAAAGGCTCTGCGAAGGGAAACGTGGGAAGAATTGAGCACAGCTTCTCTGGGAGGCAGCACCACACACCAGCATCCAAAAAGTACCTTTTGCAATAGATAAAACAGAACACGCACGTTTTGTCTGTTTGGACTCAAACCTGATATGGCAGAGATTTAAGGCAGTCTGGTGGGAAATCCGTCTATTTTAGTATATAAGAATCTCCAATCACAAAGAAATCTGGACACAAATACAGATGCAGGAGCAGCACAAACAGCCGTGAAATGCTCCATTCCTTTCCTTCTGCTCTCTGATTTCCTGCCCTTGGATTTGTTTCTTGCTACTGCTGGTGAGCTGCTGCATGCAGGTGGATGCAGCACAGCCCCAGCACCTCCTGGGACAACAGCAGCAGAGTGGGAGCAATGGGATGGCATGGGATGGGATAGCATGGCATCAGATGGGACGGGAGAGGATGGGATAGGATAGGAGGGAATGGGATGGGACAGGATAGGATAGCATCACAGGCAATGGGAGGGGGATGGGAAGGCATGGAAGGGGAGATCCCACCACGGGGATCCGCTGCTCTCAGGTGGGGACAGGAGAGAACAGCACAGGAGTGGATCCGGAGCAGAGCCACTCATCGTCTTCCTGAGAGCTCAGGAGATGCTGTAGGAGGGTACTGGCAGAGGCATTTACATTTATTTATAGGCATTTCTGTGGCGCTCAATTAAACGCTGTGGTGGAGATATTGCAGCGTGAAGAGTATTTAGAGCCACTTAACACCTCTGAGTCGGCACAAGCCCATCTGATCCCCACAGTGAACTGGGGCAGAGAGAACTGGGGGCTGTCCTGCACAGCACGCTCCGGACCTGGGAGGGTGGACTGACTGCAGAGCATCCCTCACCTCACTCTGTGCTCTGCAGGAGGGGCACAGACTGCATGCCCCCCTCCATCCCTGGGCAGAGCCCAGCTCTGCAGCCTCACAACCCGAAGGGAGCACTGCTCAGTGCATTCCTGCCCCTCCATGGGGGCTCACCCAACAGGGCTCAGGGCCACCCTGCTGCCCCCCCCCCCCCCCGGGCTTGCCCCACACAGCCGGGCTCGTGTTGCTTACAAATGGATGCAATTAAGTTGATACTGCAGCGGGACAGTAATTGCTGTTTCCTTAGCTTGGCAATACGACCCCGGAAACCCCCATTATCCTAATCACTGTCAACCGAACACAATCGCAGCGCGCATACAAACCCGGTGAGCACCGTGGTGAAATATAACACCGCAGAAGGCTGAACCGTTCCATAAATCTGCTCAGCACTTAACGCTGCCTGCTAAATGGCCCCGCTTAATTATAGCTCTATAAACATGACTTTATAGCAATATCAATACCGTCAAAAATCAATCCTGCCGACGGACACCTGCCTGCGGGTGCACACGCACACAGCCTGCGGGGCACACGCACACAGGGGACACCCGTGGGTGCCACCTGCTCGGCCCCACTGCTCGCTGTCCCCATGGCATGCGGTGACCGACCCCGCTGGGAGCCGTCCCTCGCTGCCAAACCGCCGCCACAACATTAGCATTACAACCCACACCGATCTTTGTCAATTACGCTCCAGTATTTGAGCTCTAACCAGCTTTAAATTGAATCAGGACGAAATCATCAGTATAAAAAGAGCCCGCACCAGCCTTTCAATTCCAGCACTGGGAAAAAAAAAAAGTTATACATCTCATAATGGCCTTCTACCCCATAATGAACAGGAAAAATAAATTAGATTCCCAGCTAAGGGTATATTTATACAATTTCATTATGTGCCCATGAGCAAGTCTGGTTTTCACCAAGATAAAAATGAGCTCTCAGCAACACTCGTACTAAATAAATGGAGTGATTTAACAGCTTAACAAGGAGCGCGAGAGAGGGGTTGAGGCACAACGTCAAAAATGGAAAATAAAAATAAAAAAAATAAGATAAAAACTTTTAAAACGCTTGCTCTTTTTGAGCCGAGCTGCCGCACAGCGGGGCCGTGCCGGCACCGTGCTGCAACGGGGACCACCTCACATCCCCGCAGCTCTGCTCCTCCGGGACTGGAAGGGGATATCCGTGCTCTGGATTTGCTCCAGCTCTCAAACAATTGGGACGCAACACGATCCCTTCTCCTCCCCTCTCCACGCAGTCCACACGCGACCCCACGGAAGGAGGAAGGAGCAGCAGACCCCAGGGCCTCGGATCGTGGAGGATGAGGAAGGGCAGAGCGGGTATGGATGGGTGCAGGAGCACTGTGTGCAGCCACGAGCAGAGATGTGCTGATGGCTCAGGGTGCAGTGTGAGCACCCCCGGGAAGCTGGGAGCTCGCTGGGAGCTCACCCACGGCTCAGCTCCACGGGCTGCAGCAGCGTGGCACAGCACAGCATGGCACAGGGATCACACAGTGCTGTCCCTGCCGGCTGCTGCTGCAAAGCCCCTCTCTTCCAGCCAGCTGCCTTGTGCACAGCCCACATTCCCTTCCAACCAATTTCACCCAGCCCAGAGGGAGATGCTTAACTCCCTCCTCCGAGCACAGCCTGCTTAATCAACCTCCTATTATCCAATTCGGCCGCCAGCTGAAACCCAGCCATGCTTTTCACACTGCTTCCCCCATCTTCCTTCCCCTTGGGGGGCCAGAGCTCATCCTCACCCTGTGAAGCCCCCACTTGTACACACCCACGGCCAAGGAGCTGTGGGACCCCTGGGAACAGCACTTTGCAGCCCCAGGCCGTGCATCCATCCAGGCTCAGCATCGCAGCCCAGGCAGGCTGATCCTAAACCCATAACCCACACTTGAACAGCTCATCCATTTCATGGCAGCTAGCTGCCAGCAGGCAAATCTGTCCTCTCAGCAGCAGCAAAACCAGAGCTAAGCAGTTGCCTTTTTTTTTTTTTCCTCCTCCCTTTTTAAATCAATTGCCAGGCCACATGGTCCATCGCAGCGATCTGGAGAGCAGGAGACATCTCCACGCGGGAGCTTGGCAGCGTGTCACAGCTCTCCTGCCACAAGGTGACATTCCTCCCCATCCCTCCCTGCCCCGGGGAGAGCAGAGGATTAATAGTGCCGCGGGGCCCTGGGGATGTGTGTGCTGAGAGTGATGAGCGTGGTTCAGAACCGGAGTTCCCACCCCTGCTGCAGAGATTGATCACCACTACAAACACCATTTGGGCTCACCCGGCCCAGCCCGGGGGAGAGGAGCATTCCCTGCATGGCACTGCAACACTGGATGGAGATCTCCTTCCCCAGGAGGGCAAAGACAGCAGCTGTGCAATGAGCTCCTGTGTCCCTCCCATATAAATTAAGGCCAGGTAATGCTTAACACGGTATTTTAACCCCAGCCCTGGCAGTTTCCCAGGCTGCTGGAGGTGCTTGCAGCCCCCTGAAGGATTACAAATGTTTTTTCACTTTTCCTTTTGATTGGGGAGAAGGAGAGCAATGTCGGCTCAATAGCAATTAGAGCGAACTGCAGCTTTTCAGCAGCCCAAGCTCACGTTACCGCCGCCATGCAGGAGTGGTCTGATACCCAAAAAATACAGCCAACTTTAAGATGAAGACAACAGCCCGTGCACCTGCACAGCACTGATGGGCAGTGAGCAGGCAGAGCAGCCACAGAGTGCGGTCAGACCTTCATCCCCAGGGGAGGAGGAGGAAGGAGGAGGGTCCCCCAGTCCCTGCTGCGCTCAAAGGCAAAGAGCCCTCTCCCTGTGCCCCCTGCCTTCCCTTTGCCCTCTTGTGCCCTGACTCTGCCTCCTCAGCCCCAAATCGAGTAGGACACAGGTTCGGTTGGGTTGGATGCTACAGATTAGATTGCATCTGTCTGGGTATAAATAATTTACTGCTTGATGGTCAGAGTGAATTTAATTAGTTCTTGTTCTCCTGATAGAATCAGCCCACCGCTGCTAAAGCATTTCACTCCGAATTAGCCTGAAAAGGACTAACAAGGCAGTGCTAATTTTACACACACAACATCCCCCACAGTCTCTGAAAATACAGCTCCGTGGAGCAGCACGCTGCAGTCCCCGCCTGGGGATGGGGGAGAACAAACCCTGGGCACAACCTGCAGGAAGGGACAGGGGTATCCAGGCAGGGACAGCACCACATCACTGACCCCAGCGCTCCTCCCTCTGCCCACGGTCCCATGCCAGTGGCAGCACCCTGAATCCCAGGGCAGGACCCTGAGCCCCGTGGCACAGCCGTGCAGGACACCCCCATCCCCAGCCCGGGGTCAGGCCCTGCTGCTGGGGACGTGTGGGTGCAGCAGCAGCCTCACAGCAAAGCGAGCACACAGCTGAGAGCTGTCAGTGACCTGGAAGGAGAGCGGGGAGCGCTCCCTCTGCTCCACACTCAGACCCCGCGTTCTCCTCTAAGGACGGTGTCTCATTGACTGCAATGCATTGCTGCTCCTGCCTCCCTGCTCTGACCTACCCTGTCTCCACCACGATTTATGCTCCCCATTAGCAGTCTGCCGAAGCTTCTTCCCACGACGCCGGTGAGAGGTGGCACTGCGGGTGTCTGCACTGAGCGGTGCCCAGCAGGTGCTCCCCAGCCCCCCACCAAACAAAGGGCAGTGAAGGCTCAGTGCAGAGCAGGGCTTGCTTCATGCTGGCTGTGAGCAGGATGAGAGTAGGGCTTGCCAATGTCCTGCCTCTGCCCTGGGCACCTCTGCCTTGCAATGGAGCGGTGGCCCCAGCCCTGGGCAGGCAATGACCTGGGAAAATTCTGCCCAAATTTAGCCCCACTCCTGCTAAGGGAACCGCCAGGTTCCTTTGCTCCACTCAGCTCCCATCACCAGGCTCTGGCTTTCAGCCTGCAATCCAACACACAGCATCTCCCTCAATGCATCAGCCCAGAAAGGCAGACCAGCAAACAGCCATCAGCAGCTGTCAGGGACTGCAGCAAACCCATGGCCCTCCAGGATCCCATAAGAGCTTGCTGCCCCGTCAGGTGCTGCAGCAAGGACATGGCACAACAGGACAGGTAGCATCCACCCACACTGAGCTCATCCTCTGGGGCAGCTCTGTCCCTGCTTCAAGCATGGCAGACACTTTACAGGGAAGGGGTGAAAGACCCCAGCCCCAACAAGGCTGTCACTACCTCACATGGATATACCAGCAGCACCTGGCCCCAGAGATGTCCATGGAAACCAGGTCTGAGCCCAGCAGCCAAGGAGCAAGCAGGGAAATGCATTGCTGGGAGCACTGCCAGGCTCAGAGGAAAGCAGCGGCCACCACAGCCATATGAAATGGAGGCTGAGAGGTGGAGGAGTTCAGGATGGAGCCTCACAGCATCCCCCAGTGCTCAGTGCAGAGACAATCTCAGAGCCTCAGCTGCTCCCCCAGGGCCCTCCCATGCTGGGGAGCACCAGCCCCAGCCACGGGGATGCACAGGACTGCAGCAGCCCCAGCACCACCTAATGCCTTCACAGCAGGGCACGACCTCCACGGCCACCAACTGTGCATGCAACAACCTGGTGCTCAGTGACATCACCAACAAAACCAGCAACACCAGTCCTGCACTCCCTCTCTCCCCCTGCAGCAGGCAGTCCCTGCTGCCTGCTCACATCTTGTTGCCCTCACCCCTATCTCCACGTAAGCTGCACTGACACCTCCTCTTCATCACAGCGCCCGGCCCTTCCTCAGAAGCCACGCATCTCAAGCAGGACAGCACCATAAATATTGCATAGGAGGTGGTTCTAATCTAGTTATGGGTTCTGCCTCTCACGCTCCTCCATCAGGGAGCCTTGGATTGAAATTGAAGTGTATTAGTATAATTTTATCAGGTTTTATTAAGCCTAGGGTCTTACATTTATGATATATAGTTTTAATTAAGTTTTAAGTCAAAGAATGCGGCCGCTCATATTTTATCTTGCCATGTCACATCAGAGGGAGGCAGTTAATCAGCGTGTACAAAAACTTCCCATCACCCACGAGGAATGCTCCTGAACTCAGGAACCCAGCCCCACACCTCCCCAGAAGGAGGACGCCGGGCAGCAGCACCCAGCAGCACCCCACCCCGACCCACACAGCCCAGCATGGGCACACGCCAGGGCCATGGGGGAGGCACTGCAGACGTGCGGCTCCGCACGGAGGTGCTGAAAAATTTATCACTGCACGTGCAGGAACGGGCTCAATTAAAAACCATTAGAAATCAAAACAATAAAAAGAACTCTCATATTTCCCACATCAAGGTTTCCCCTCTGTGACGGAGGCAGAAAAACCTCCGTGGGTTACATGAAGAACGATGGGATGGAGTGCTCCCCCAGGCCCTCCCTGAGGGGACACGATGACACCAGCCCCATTGACACGAGGGGTACCAGCACTGCTCCACCAAGCAGTGCCCACGCACGGCCCTGGGCACCCATCCCACCTGGCACGCGGGTTCCCACAGCTCCCACCCCGCAGCAGCACAGCCCCCACTGCTCCCACCAGCAGTTCCCGTCTATTTTAGGCTGCTCTGAGAGCTCCAGTTTCTATATGAGGAGAGAAACACAAGGAACACGGCTGCACATGTCGCTCGCTGTCCTTCACACCGCTCCCTCCCCAGCCACGAAGCTCACAGTCCCAATGCCCCCAGTGCCACCCGCTCCCCTCTGCTACCCTGGATCCCCCACACACAGCCCCCTGTCCCCCCCAACCCATCGTGGTGCAGAAGGAAGGACACGGCCCCAGAAGCCCCAACCATGGTGTCCCACGCAGGACAGCCAAAACCCACAGTGCTACTGCAATGCCATGGGAACAGCAGCAACATCTTTGCAAAGAGAAGGGAATCCCAAGAAAGAATGATTGTGTTCATCCGCTGCAAGATCGATAGACATGGAGGGGGGAGGAGGGGGATGGGGAGAGCAGCTTGCTTTTTACTCTTCCTCTTTTGCAGAGAAACAGAGATTTGGTGTTGGATTTGAACATCACCCAGAAGAAAAGACTTTTTTTTTCCTCCTCCCTCCCCACGTTCCCATTACAATGGAACTGGGGGCATGAAGACACCTTCACTCCAAGCAGCCCCACACTGAGCAACACCCATGAGCACGGCTCCCCAGCCCCACACCGGTGACCCCACAGCATGGCACAGTGCAGAGGGGACACGCTGCACCAGGAGCATGCCACGTCTGTACGAATAAAGGGACCCCCAGCACAGCATGGCTGGGATGCTCTCCAACCCGCACACGCTGCAAGGCAGAAGGTGCACACAGAGCTGCATCCAGACTGGAAAAGGACTCCCAGGAAGCCTGGGGCACGCACGGACGTCAAGACACACTGCAGCCCCTTGCAGCCCCACCTCCATTCCCTGGGGGGTGTGCTGCCTAGTGCCCCCATATCACTCCCCCCCTACTCCCTGTGTGGCTGGGGGGGTACAGGCACCTCCGTGGGGGACATTATAGCAAGAGAACCAGGGGAGCAAGCACGCTGCGTGCCATCTCGACGCGTGTATTTATATCCTCCCCCGACGCTGCATCCCTTTGTAACGGCGGAGCACGCATCGGCAGGGCTGTCAGCTCGGCGGCATGTTACAAGTGTTTGATATGGAGATTTTGGCAGTGGGAATGGATGTACCTCGCTGAGAGGTTTATGTAAAATGACAGCTTCTGGAAAACGAAGCACTTAGATTAAGGAGGAAAAAAAAATAAAATAAAAGTACAAACAAAAGGGATGGGGGGTTTCCTGGCGGCGGGGCAGGAGCAGCTGACTCTCCCCACTGCAGCCCCCGGCCCCGCTGCCCCAATTCCCTCTCCTGCTCTCCATTTGCTGTTTACTGGGTTCAGCCTTTCATCGCTGCCTGCGCGTGGGCATGCGTGGGTGGAGGGAGGTGGATGCCATGCAGAACGCTGCCATCAGGGCCCACCAGCTCTGCCCATCGCAGGGGGGCTCAGGGACCAGGGGGGGCTGTGGTCTCACCCTTTGGCTTTATGCCCTCCTGGACTGTCCCTGGTCCGAAATGGGGAGGATGCACGCCTGTAGCGGGACCTGCTCACACCCTGCTATCATGATCCATAAAGGAGCTGACTTGTTTCTTACCTCTCTGCAATGAAGGATGGTGATTACCCTCCATCCCAGTCCACAAAGCTTAATCCAAATTGATGGCCTCCCAGAGATTGCTTCCCCTGCCTATCGCCCAATGTAATACGCAGCCCTCCTTTGCCCACCTCTGCTGAGGAGGAAAACGTCAGAGTAACTCATGCCAGCTCCGAAGGAAAGGCCATTTACCCTGAAGTGAAGGGCTCCCATAGCAGGCATCGGATTCACCACGTGCTGGGGATGGCGGCATCCTGTGCTATCCTGCTGTCCTGCAGGATGAGGGGCTGTCTGGCCCCAGGAGCAGTGCCACCCCCCCCACACCTCCATGGAGCAGGACGTGGCCCCGCAGGGAACTGCTGTGACCACGCTGCCCCATGGGCACTGTGCTCAGCCCCTGCCCTGCTCTGCTCTCTGTGCAGCACTGGGCTGTGTGCGTGCAGGTCTGACGAGCTATAAATATCCAGGGGCAGGGATGACAGCGAAGGCTACAGCTCAACTGCACACCATATATTATGGGAGCACAGCACAGACACTGAACTTAACTGCTGCATGTTCTCCCCCCCTCCACTTTAATGAAAAAGCTCTCCGATGTCCTACTTGCTGACGAGATCTACGGGCAAACATGCAATGGCCCCTCCAGCATGGCTGTCCCCTGCAGCACCGGGATGCAGCGCAGCAAAAGACAGCAGCTGCATCCTGGCAGCACCACACACAGCCCCCCAGCTCCACCCCTAACCCAAAACTTTCTGCATCCCCTCCACCAAGAGCATCCCTGCTGACCTCGGGAACCCCCCTCTGCTGCTGACCCAGCACTCCTGCGCCCTATCCCAGCGCTCCTGCATGGCACAGGCAGGGAAGCAGGGACCCCCGTGGCCTCAGCCCTGGGCAGGAGAGCTGATGAACATTCATAAATCAACATTCCCTTTTGCTTGCTTAAGATATCCTCATTTATCCCGCACCACAGGTGTGCACAGCACTCAGAGCCAGAGAAGCAGCCTCGCTCCCTGCCAGGAGAGCTTACTTTCTAATTAGACAGATAACAGCAAATCATGACAACAGACCACCGTGGGGAATGGAAGGGACTGCTGCTCTGCGGACAGCGGGAGGTTTGGGGCCATTCTGACACATACTCCGCTTGTTTCACATTCATTTCCCACACCTGATAATGGGAACGCAGCAGCAGCCCACACTACAGCCAGAGCCTGAGGGAAGAACATTAGCAGGAGGAGGAGAAGGGAGAGGAGCTGCATGGGGGGGGGTCCTGGGCTCAGATCCCTCTGTCTGTGTTTCTCAGGACCGAACTTCCCCGTGCGTGGCAGGCTGCAGCGCGTGTGTTTGCATGTGTTTTCGGCCCAGTCTTTAAATGAGGTCTTCGCAGAGAATTTACAATTCCCCCATGGCCTCAATCTTGCAAAGATTGCTTTTTTAACACTGTTGGGCTTTAATTCTAATAAGCCTCCTCTTTATTACAGAACCAGGTCACATTGCCTTGACACTGCAAGAAAATCTTTCATCAGGAGGGAAAACAGAGGACAGGGGAAAGAAAGGAAGACAGAAAGGAGGGAGGAGGAAGACAGGCGAGACAAACAAGCAGAGCTGCTCCCCTCACCCAGGGGATGCAGAGGACCCACAGAGCTCCACGGGGAGCACAGCCCCCCCAGCACCACCCGCACACCCCAACCCACAGCAGTGCTTCACCTCCCAAACTCCTCACACCATCAACTGCTGGGGAGTGCCAGGGGAGCAGCAGGGGCAGCACGGCAGGACCTGGACAGACACAACGAGGACAGAGTTCAGACGTGCCCTGGGCAGGCAGCACATATCTGCTAAAACCACGGCTCTCCCCAGCGCTGGAACAGCTGCACAGGGATTTTCCCTCCTGGAGGCTGAGTACCCTCCAGCATCGCATCCCACAGCTGGACAGGAGCACTGCCTGCCACTGCAGCTCTCCAATCTGCTGGCTGTGCCAAGCTCAACAAAACACCTCTGTTGTTATCACCATGGCCATGGAAACAGATCGATCCCACACCCTACAGCTGCACACATAGGGCAGGGCTCACTGGGGCACGTAGAGCCCATGCCCCCAGAAAGCAAGGCCCTAACAGCAGTAGCGTGGAATGAGCTGGGATGCTCTGGCACCACTGGCACCAGCTCCATCCCCGTGTCACTTTTCAGCATCTGTACAGTTAAGAGAATGAATAATACCAAATAGTATTGCAGCAGAGATATTTTATAGATGGTATAGTTAGAAAGATTATCATGATGGAAAGAGATAATCAAAATAAGGGAAAATGCTCACCCATGTCCCAGGCTCACAGTAGGAAACTCCAAAGGAGCAATCTCCAGAAAGAGATCCTTCCCCAGTGGTGCTCAGCCCTTAAATGAGGTCTGGGAGAGATGGATTCAGATTCCACTCCTTCTGGTCACACAGGTGCATTGCCTTCACCTGTGCTCCCACGGCTGACTCAGTGCTCACCTCAGGTGATCCCTCAGTGGTTCAGGCCATGATTTAACAGTTCCCATACAAGAATCACTCACCCAACCGTGGCTGCACCACGGACAGCGACCCAGAGGCACAGCACCCCTTGATAGAGCACCAGTGGGGGTCAGGGGAGAGCAAGGACTCATCCCACCCACCAGGCACCAGCCCCACGACACCACCTCTGCAGCCACCCCCACTGCACACCCCATTCAAGTGCTCCATGCTTCCAAAGGCGGCGATGCAGCTCTGCACAAACACCTCCTTCCCACACTGGGGACCCCAAATCCACCCGCTCCATTTGTGCTGCAGGGCTGGGAAGGGCACAGCTTTGCTAAGCCAGCGGAGCCAGGGAGCTCCTTCCAGGCTCCTCCACACCCCACATGGCAGCACAACAGGATTGCAGCTGGGGGAGGCCGGGGCTGCTCCAAATGTGGATGTTTTAATTCTTAATGCCAGCAGCTGCACTTAAGGCGCGAGCGGCATGGAAGCCATGCACAGGAGTAACCATGGCAACTTCACGGAAGTTAAATAAAAACTTCTTTAAAAAAAAAGATAACGAGGTCCCTGAATCATGCTTTATCAGCTATGTTGCTATAAAGATCGAGATACAGCCAGCTCAGGATTCCTAATTACTTCTGCAATATACTGGAGATAGCTTTATTTAAAAAAATAAAATAAAAAAAATACCCACCCCGGCTCTGCATCGCATCACTTCGGCCCTCCTCCATACACAGCTCTGCACAGATCCTCACCCAGATCTCCCCATGCTGCACCTGTCCCCACCCACCCAAGAGCTCCCCATGCACCGGAGCTGCAGCACTGCACACGGATGGTTACCTGGGCCACGCAGAGCCCGGCAGTGTGCACGAGCTGCAGCCCCAGCAGGGAGGAGCCACCACAGTGTCACCCGGCCCTGGGGTCACCTTGCACGGCCCCAAGACCCACACGCTGTGCTGGGAGCTTGCAATGAAATGTGCTCTTTCTCCATCAGCCAAAACAACAGCGGCGAGATGCACTGCTGCCATCCCTCAGAACCACAGCAAACGTGGGACCCAGCAGCACTCGGTGCTCCCCAAACACAGCTCAGCACAAGGGGCACCAGGACCCCCCAGGCACACAGCCCTACTGCCAGGGAGGGTTTGAGGGCTCTGTAGATGGAGGTAACAGCCTCCCCACCCCCTCCCAAAGCATAAAGTGATGGATTTATTCCCACTGCTGCTGCCTCTCGCAGGCACCGCTCTCTCCCGACCATGCAGCACTTTTAATTGTCCATCAGCAGAGCAGGGAGGGACCATAAATCCTCCCCCCCCCCCATCCCTGCTGAGGGCTGGGGCACAGAGCAGCCCCCACAGCCCCTTCCTCCCTCTGAACGCACGCAGGCATTGCACTCCACCGAAGGACAGTTGGGCTGCTGGCAGAGATGTGCATGCAGGACGTGCCGCATGCAGATTTAAGCAGCGACTTAAATTCTTTATTTTCACAGCTTATGTGAAGACTAAGAGAATTATATTTATTATTTACTGCTTGCTCGGTTGTGTGGCTTGTTTCTTTTTTAACTCGTTTAATTTAAGGCGGTTCTGAATAGAAATTAGAACTCAATTAAAACGTGGTGGGGGAAAAAGTCAGCATTTTGAAGCAGATTATTAAGCAAAGCTCCATTAAACACGTCGGGAGCAGAAATATCGAGGAACAAGTGCTATATTTAAAAGGAGATTTATTCAGCAAAGGAAGCATCATCTGCGGTTCAGGAATTTGAGAGCGCGTTATCGAGGTCACCATTTCAGAGCTCAGATTCTCACATCTCTGCTTCACCCACAGCCTGATTAAGAGTTTGGAGATCTGGAAAACTCCTTTTCTCCGTCTCCCTGCTTTCGAATTAATTGTTTATTGATCTGACAGGAGGAAAATCTCCTCTCTCCGGCTGCACAGGAGGTGAACCCGTTGTCAAAAGTTGTTTTATCGCTTCCATAAATTCTGGTTGTAATGACTTCCTGTGGTTCAATACTTCGAGTTTCTCTAAATACCAGCAAAGCACACGACCTGCTCGAGTATCCCTTGAATTACCTCAACAGGAGCTGTAATGGGGCCAGGAATGGGGACAGAACTGGGGGCACGAGCAGGTCAGGGTGGCCTCGAAGGGGCACATGGGGCTGTCGGTGTGCACTGGAAGCATAACAGCACCGCCCAAATAGGAGAGCGCATGACACAGCGTGGTGAGCACACCACAGGGCGTTACCCAGCACCAGGAGGCCGCACATGGCCTTGATCCCTGCAACACGCATTGCCCCCATTCCTCACCCAGGTTCTCCTTCAAGCCATAACAACTCCATCCTCCCACAGCCAAACGGGCACTCACAGCAGCCCCTGCTCCTGGCCTTTGCAAGGAGCCTGGGGATGCGCACGCAGCTGTGCAGCAGGAGCTGTGCATCCCCTGGTGAGGCTGCAGGAGTATGGCAGCACCGTGGCACGGCTGAGCCCACAGCCTCAGGCCCACCACCAGCTGCCCTTCCTCTACCACAGCTCTTTGCTCCGTGGAGCAAATCGTTCGCACGAACTGATTATTCAGCACTCTCTCACCTCGTAATACCACCAATTAAAAGGGCTCACGCAAAGGAAGGAGCTTCCCTCACGCCTCGTGTTATCTCCATAACCTTCAGAGAGGCATTCATCCACCGCCAGCTGATCCATCAGAAAAACCGTGACGATGAACTCATTTAGTAAACGCACACACTTCAAAACCTTCACTTATACACTCAGCAAGCAAACGCTGCCTGTGCTGGATGAGCTGCTGGGGATGCAGATCTCAACGGGGACACCCATGCGTCCAATCCCCACTCTCCCCTCCGTACAGAGACTCCCAGGGCACCTCGAGGCATCACAGCAAAGAGGCAAAACTGCACCCAGGATGGAGGGCAGCCGCTGCTCCGTGGGAGGAGGTGGTGCAGCACTGCCATCAGCAGCAGCACGGAGGCAGCTCCGAGCACAGAGCTGTGCTGGCTGCATGGCACCCCAGCACCGGGAGGTGCACGCAGCCGTTAAGATGACACATTCTGGTGGTGGGAGACAGAGGGACACGTGCAACTGGGAGAGATCTTTGTTCAGGAAAGAAATCCATACCTCGAGAAAAGGAGCTGCAGAAGTGGGGAACACACTGAGTTCACAGGAGGGTTTGGGGAAGCAAACTTGGAGGAGGCAGTTCTCCTCCTCTGGGCTGGAAACACCACCCATACCCTCCCAGGTATCCCCGGGTCCCTCTGCCATTTGCAAAAGCAGCAAAGGAACGGAGCGGCACTGCAGCAGCCACCAGCAGGTTTGCATGCTTGAAACCGTGCTCCAGAACCATCCTTCCAGCTCAGTGCACAGCACGGGCAACCCTGGGAGAGAACCCTACAGCTGCCCCCAGAAGCACTCACATTAACCCCAGCAGGAGTTCACCCAACGCTGCAGCGAAGTGTTTGTGCATGCCCTCATGCCAAGGCTTTCCGTGGCACCAAACAATCCCACCGACCGCTTCCAAGGAGGAAAATAAATGAATAAACGCATAAAATCAGATGCCTTTTTCTCCAAAAGAACGAACAGAAGCTCTGCACAGCTCCCCAGAGCCAAGAACAAGTTCCCAGTGACCGGCCAGCTCTAGGCAGCCCTGCCAGCCCAGCCGCTGCATTCAGCCTCCTGCAGAAATTATAAACTCTGAGCATTGCTCCATCTATTATACAGAAAGGGAAAAAAAAAAGCCAACAACAACAACAAGCAGCCTTCGTTTCTCGCTTTGTGAGGCTTTGTGCGGTTTGATCACGCCTCAGCCATTTTAGCCCGAAGCCAGGCAGCTCTTTGGGGAACGGACCGTCTTAATCTGCATTTGCACAGCACCCAACAGAACGAGGCCTCCGGACTGACTGCAGCCCTCGGGCACGCGAACAAAGCAGCAGCAGCACGCTGTCGGAAGGCTGAGATAAAACACGGCCCTGCGGACACCCAGGAGAGCGGCGGGCAGGGAGATGGCACGGGGCATCCCCGGCCTCCGGGGCACAGCCACGCACCGTGCCCCACCGCAAGCACCGCGCGTGGCACCGCGCACAGCGGGAACACCCCCGCTCGGGGCCAGGCTTCCGCGGAGGCAGCGAGCGAGCTCCAACCCTTCCCAAAAGGCAGCCGAAAATAGCCGCTGTGTTCATGTCACGCTCACTGGAGTGAGAAGCCAAGAAATCCCTGCTGCCACGCTCCCCGCCGCAGCCTCTCCAACCCCTCCAGCGGGCGCTGCAGGGACAGGAGGGACGAGGCCGTGCCCCCGGGTCCTGCCCAGTGCTCCCAGCCCCGCACCGCGTATGTTTACCTGGAGCATCCGCGTGGAAGCGCTCGGGCGCAGCACCGCACACCGCACCGGCTGCCGGCGGAGCACCGCTGCCATGCAGAGGGCTGAACAACGGCGCTGGGTATTTAC
This sequence comes from Cyrtonyx montezumae, assembly GCF_038088225.1. Lineage (NCBI taxonomy): Eukaryota > Metazoa > Chordata > Aves > Galliformes > Odontophoridae > Cyrtonyx > Cyrtonyx montezumae. The sequence continues at coordinate 4,536,365 of NW_027071925.1, forward strand.
CCACGCAGCACCAACACGAACCAGGTGTCTCCAGGAGGCCCTCGCACCCTCCACACGCAGACGGCCCTAAGCACAACGCCTCGGCATAGGGAGAGCTGCACCCCCCATCCCCACAGCGATGCCATCCCTGCAGAGCCCCCCGGCCCCGCTCCTCCTCCGCCCCATCAATCCCGGTGTCACCCGTCCTGACTTTTCATTACAATTTAGCTTCACCTGGAGAGCGCGATGTTAATTAGCGCAATATTCCCGTTCGCAACAGTCCCTAATTAAGACATCCATTAAGAACCTATAACGCAAACTTAATAAGAAGTTGCGCCAGGATTCTTTTTGCAGGCAAACAAAACGCCGCAGATGCTCACTTGGAGTGACACCGTTCCTAATAACCGGCTTTCATTAACAGACGGACCTGAGCCGGGGAAGTCGGACCGCCCGGAGAAGCACGGCCGCATCGCAACGGGGAGAAACTTCATTGTGCGACGCACCAGGCGCTGCGTGATGCCGAACCGAACCGCTGCGCTGCCACCGCGGCTCACAGCGGCCCCGCTCCCTCCCACCCCGGACGGGGCAGCCCCCCCCCAGGGTCACCCCGACGGAACCTCCCCGCAGCCTCCCCTCTCCCCGGTACCGCCCGCCCCTCGGCTCCCGGCGACTCACGCGTTCAGAGGTCCCCGCGGCGGCGGCGGCGGCTCAGGGCAGCCGCGGGTCCCCGGCCGCCGAGCGGCATCTCCCGGCAGCGGGCGGCCCGGCGGCAGCAGGCGGCGCGGTACCGACTGGGCTCGCCAAGCACACGGCTGCGCCCGCGCCGCCGCCGCCCCCGGAGCCGCCGAGCGAGAGAGATCAGAGCGCGCCCGCCCCCGGAGCCGCGGGGATCGGGGAGGAGGGGGATGGAGGTGGGGGATGGAGGTGGGGGGAGGGGGATGGAGGTGGGGGGAGGGAGCACGTGCGGCCGCACCGCCCCCGCCCCGGCGCCCCCGGCCCCCGCCTCCTCTCCCCGCCCCCGGCAGCGCTGCTCCGCCGTGACGGGGTCGGGGAGGCTGCGGGGCTGGGGGATGCCACCGTGGGAACGGGATCCCCCCGCTCCCACCAAAGCAGCGCAGCTCGCCCTCCCGCCGCAGTTTCCCACCCCCGGCCGCACGAGGTCCCGACCGTCGAGGCGCGTTCCCATCTCTGCCCTGCGGGAAGAGATGGCTTGTTCCCCATTTCTGCCCTGAAAATGGGCGCGTTACAGCGATGTCAAGCGGGCAGGTTATTTCCGCAGCGGGCAGTGAGCACCGAACTGTCCCAAGGGCTTTATCTCTACGGGCCGAGCGCTGGCAGCTGCCTGGCCAGGCTCTTCTCACCCACCCCAGCAGAAGGAGCTCTGGGCAGTGATCTCAGCACTCCCACAGCAGTGGGATGCAATAATCCTTCCTCAGTTCCTCCCACGTTATACAGGAGCAGACCTCGGGCTCCCCCAACAATCCTCTCCCACCGCCCCACTGTTCGCCCTCCCCTTGGAAACCCAAACCAGCGCACATCTGCCCTACAGGATTTCACAAACCACAGCCCACAGGAGGTCCCGCTGCACTGCCCCTCCTCCTCCGGCCCACCTGCAGGATGCACCATCTCACTCCGGCTCAGCACCCCCTATCGCCGCGTGCATCACCCCACGGCCCTCCCCCTCCCCCCCCCAGCCCCGCCAGGACGCTCCTCGCCATGCCCTGCCGCGCTGCTTCCTCACGCTCCGCTGAGGCTGAAGATGCTTTAGGCTGCACATTTGGAGCAGGCGGAACTGGGAACGCAGGGGAGAGATGCTCTGTAAAATCTCACTGCGCGTCAAAGCTCTGAGCTGCTCCCAGAGCCGGGCCCGCTCGGCGCAGCCCCATGCGGTGCGGGATTGCTAAGCAACCCCACGCTGTGCGGGGCTGCACGCAGCCAGCCCCGGCCCCGCAGAGCAGCCCACCCCACCTCGCTGCTTCCAGGGCGAGGAGGAGCGGGAAGGGATCGCAGCGCAGAGCGATGCTGAGGTGGGAGAGGCAGTTTGGAAAACACAAGTCAACAGAACCCTGCCTCTTGGCAAGGCTGTGATGTGAACCAGAAGGAACACATATTAATCTGGAAAAAAAATATTTGTTTTTCTTAGCTTGTTTCACAGCCTATTTGCCATTTAGAGCCTCCGTTTGGAGGGAGGCAGAGTTGCTAAATGACTGTTGCTTTTTTATCCACTGTGATGGGGATGTTTTCCTTTCCATAGCTGCGACTGGAAAAGAGACCTGTTGTGGCTCTGCCTGGGGTTTTTCTTGGATGCAGACACTAGAAACCAGAGTCACAGCAAAACCATATTGTGCAGGAATCCTCCTGTCCCTCCTGCTCCCTCTACAGCACCCAAGCAAGGGCAGCACTGAGCTCCAGCCCTGCAAGGACCACCTCTGAAACACAGCAGCATGCTCAAAACGAGGAGAGGGGCTGAGGAGCCACCCCAGGCCACCCACAGTGACTCAAGCTCTTGGGGACCCCCAGCTTCCAGGTGCCCAGATACAGCCCACCCCACTCGGGGCACTGCTCATTCCCCAAATTTCTCACCCGTACAGACACTGCCTATGTACACAGATGACACCGGGTACACACTGAGCCCCACAGCCCTATGGTCAGTTTCCCTGCACAGGGGAGCACAGCCCCATGCTCTGCCCAAAGGTATCACCCCACAGAACTCTGGGAATCTGCACAGCCCCCGCAGGGTGAGGGGCAATGCAGAACGGCCCAGACGTGCTTTTGGCAATGTCAGAATCCCTGACCCACAAAACCCCAAAGCAGAACATGTAATACCCAAACAGAAAGTGATTGCATGCTTGGTCGTGGGCGAGTGCAGCCTGCAAAGCTCTCTTCTGCACCAGAGGGATAAGGAGAGAGAGCCCGTGCTAATGCACTCTGAAATAATGCTTTTTCGAAAACAATTTGTGATAGATTTCATAGCGAAGTTATGCAACATAATGAGCAAACCTAAAACATAATTGTCACTGCACATTAACAGCAAAACCCCGAGCTTCTACTACACTAACAAACTTATTAAATCAGCGAGCATTGCACTGCATCAGTCAATTACTCCAGCAACGCTAAGATCACCAGAACAATCTGATATCCATTACAGAGGGAGGAGGAGGAGGGAGAGCGTGCAACTGGAGCTGCCCACAGCGTGACATGTTCTGAAGCATCGCATGTCGTTACATTTCTGATGCAGTGCTGCACCTGTGGGACATTTGCAGCCACTTTGCTCGTCCATAGAGTAAGCTTGGCATCTGTCAGAGCAGCTCTGATGCCCACCTCCATCCCTGCACTCAGCCCTGGCTCCAGGGCACACCAACCCTCATGGGGGCACGGCTCCACATCGCCAGCACCGCCATCCCATAATACTCCATCCATACGGGACCACCAAACACAGAATAACCTCATTTTGAGGTGAGCCTGGGAAGGCATCCCCGCAAACACCTGGAGCAAAAGCTCGCCTCGGTGTAGCAATTTGACACGGCGCTAATTATGCAAATTAATCACTGGTAAATCAGGTGCGCGCGTGTGTGTATTTATTTATTTTGCATCTTGCACAGCAACCAGGCAGGAGGAGAGCTGCCCCATTTACCCCGATAAGGACTGCCTGGTAACACGTTGCACCATCCCACCTCCTTCCACACACTGAATTCCCCATTGCTTCGTGGCTCCCAGTGCGTCACCGCAGCGAAGGAAGCGTGCTGGGGATGCACCCGCAGTGCTCTTCCAACAGGGAGAGCTTTTCTTTCTCCCCTTCTCTTTGCTCTGAGGTTCTAAAAGTTGAAAGACAAAGCAGAGCAACCAACGTCGCTCCAGAGATGGAGAGGGGCTGCCCACAGCACTGCCACCCTGCCTCGTTCCTAACACGGCGCTTCAGGAGCAGAGAGACGACTCTATCAGGGGAACAAGAGCTAATTAAATTTACCGTGATCGGTGGAGAGGAAATTATTTAATATTCTGCATGGAGTTTAATATCTGAGAGCACGAACAGCCTCGTTCTGCTGGAGATCCGTCCCGGTGCTGGGAGCAGCACTGTGTGGCACACGGGGCAGTCAGCACTGCCCTGCAGCACCACCACCCCACCCTAATAGCCAATGTGTTGTGGCAGCTCAGCTCCTCTGCTTGGCCCAAATTTCAGGGAGCAGGAGGTCACCCAGCCCCCTCCACACAAGACCTTCGGTGCTCCCATCCATCCACACTGCAGCTCTCCCCTCGTGTTGGCTGCTGGGACCACCCCACCCCTGAGCAGTGCATGATGCTGCAGACTGACAGCAGCTCCGTGCTGCCCTGCACACATCTGGTGACCACAGGCACAAGTCCCCACCCCACCCCAGCTCCGTCCTTGGCTGTTCTGTGACATTTAGAAGCCAAACACCAGGCTCCACTCACTGCCATTGAGATCAAAAATGCAGTGGGCACTTCCCAAAGCTCCCACCCCACTGCCTTTGCCCCTTCTGCCCTTCCCACCACTTGCACGCTCACGGGGAAGTGATTACAAGCAGCAATAATTTCCCTTCTGTATTTATGTCACCAATACCTTCAGCTAATTCCTGAGGCTGCCAGCATGGAAGCACTAATACCTCTGCAAAAGACAAAGCAATTATTTCTAAACATAGCTCCCTTCCCTTGCGCTGTCACCATCTAAATCACTAAACCCCTGCTCTGTTGACAGCATCTTCTTCTAAGCAGCAAGGGGGGGAAAGCAGAAAAAAAAGTTTGGTGCTTTTGTTGGGCTTTTTCCTCCAAAAAAAAGACATATCCAGAGGCATCAAACCAACACCGCACCCAGGGCTGGAGCCCAGCGCTGAGCACACCCCCACCCATAGGGCACTGCCAATGGGGTCGGCCCCAGGGAGCAGGGCAGCACGAGGCCGAGCTCTTATCAACTGCCCCTAAAATCTCTCTGTAACATCTCACATCCAACCTACGCTAGCACCGCCAGTAATTAACAGCTATGTTTTAATTAAACATTGATTAACTCCTAATTAGTCTAATGATTAGTCACCTGAAGGAGACAAAGCAAAATACAGGATCTGCCAAGACAGGAGAGGGAGAAGGCAAATGATGAAAGATGAGAGGCGACTGAAATTCCTTCCCCGCTTCCCTCTGGGCCAAATGTTTTCTCTCATTCCACTCCTTTATAAATGAGCCTTTCGATGCGAATTTTTCGAGTTGTGGCAACTCTGATAAAGTCTCCAGTGAGTGATGCAGAGGAGACGGACTTTTTTTTTTCCTTTTTTTTTTTCCTGCCTTTTCCAGCGAATTTCAGCTTGTTAATGCAGCTAAAGAGCCTTTCCCTGCTAGGACCCGAATTAGTCTATGTGCTTCACAGCAGGACACGCTACGTACGGGACGCACCCGGCGGCACAGGTAGGCTCGGAGCCCCCGCCCTCCCGCTCGCACACTGGAGCTCTGCCGGCCCCTAACCTCCCCCGGAGACGCCGTAGGACCCCACCCCACCGCGGGGGATGCAGAGCTTGAACCCCCCCCACCCCACGCAGGCTCTTGCAGAGCCGCAGGTGGATCGATCGCTTCGCTCATCTCATCAGAGCGGGACCGGTACCGATCGATGCAGTGAGGGCAGAGGGGGAGGCGGCCCAGGGGGTGCCACCCTCCTCCTCCTCCTGGAGCAGCAGCAGGGAACCTCCGGAGCTCCCCGTGCTTCCACCCCCCCCTCCCCCGCCCCCGCCCCCCAGGGTCTCTGCAAAGCATCTTCCTCACCCCCTCAGAGCTGGGGGACAGCAGGAAGGGTCTGTAGCCCCCGGAGCCCCGCAGCTCCCTGCATGCTCACCCAGGAGCTCCCAGGATCGCCGCGGAGATCCCAACGTGTGCGCTGCATCCGGCCGAGGGCCGCAGGGAGAGATGGAGGTGGCTACGGCTGCTCCGTGCTTCCCTACAAAGCAACCTGCTCCTCGGGCTCCTCTGTTCTTCCCCGCTTACGCAACTGCAAAAAATGTAGAGGGAAGGAAGAAGGAAAAAAAAAATAGAAAAAAAAATCCCCTAGATGCTAATTTACCCGAGGAGCTCCAGTGGGTTTGCACAAGAAGGCACTTTCAGCAGAACAGAGGGGAGGAAAAAAATATATATATATTTAAAAAGATCAGCTATAACTGAAACAGTGCTGCTACAGGAACCCTGCAAACCTGCCTGCACCCAGCTCAGCTCCCGATGGGAGAAGCAAGCAGCAGCAGTGCAGCAGGATCCCTCTGCAAACCCTGCACCCCTTTGCAGCTGCACAGCCCGGCCCCAAAAGCACGGACAGCCCCACTGCCCACCCCCCCCCTCCCAGCACACCTAGCCACGGGCCCGGGGCCCTCAGTCCACCCCCCACCCCACCCCTTCCTGGGCACCTTTGGCCATCACAGGTTTAGTGGTACAAAGCACAGCTCCATAGCAGCTGAGGCCGGTGGGATTGATTTCTTGTTTTGTTTTAAGTGCAGCTAATCTAATAGTTAATTTATTTAAATTGATAGGGCAGAAAGAAATTACATTTCTATCTTCTCTGAATAGATTTTACACTGCCTGTGACCCAGGTGAGCTCAGAGCTGGGCTAAAGGCCCCAACACAGCCCTACCACAGCTGCCTTCCTCAGCCATGACATTTTTCACCTCATTACTGCCATTTTAGCCAACAAACCAGCATACTTTTTTTTTTATCACAATGCATCATCCATGGGTACACAGCACCTGCCTGAATCCCCCACAACGAACAGTGGGTCCAAGGATGGATCTCTCAGCTCCAGGGCCAAAGTGGGGTGCAGGGCACCCAGATGCTGCCCATGGGCAGAGGCACATGCAGAGCCCCCCCAGCCCTCACTCAGCTATAGGTTTCCTGTAAGAGCCAGCACCGTGCCAGATTTATGGAGGATGCTGCTCAGTATTTCATGAGTGCTGCAGGCAATCCCATCGCTGCCACTGCGGCTGCACAGAAAGCACTTTGTAGATTTGATTATGCGATAAGGGGCATCAGAAATGCAACTTGTTGCCTACTTCCCAGAGTAATTAATTTCGTCTGTATTGAACAAATGACATAATTTGAAGATTTCCAGGTTATGGATTAAGTAAAGACCAGATGAGAGTGTCCTCATTGGCTCTGAGATTAATTAACACCAAGAGGCAAAGCGAGCTCTCTGCTCTGCAGGACTGGTTTGCTGGCACATTTTTGATCTACCAGCCCAGCCCAAGGCTGACCTCAAGGACAGTGCACCCAGCACAGCCGGGCTGTGAGCAGCAGCCCCCGTCAATCAGGGCACAGGAGCCCCACTGGAACATGTTCCCATAGCAGGACACTGGGGGATGCCAGAGACACCCAAACTTCAGGGCTTCCCCAGGCCACGTTCTCCAGCTACAGGGCAGGCGCAGCACAGGGCACATCCACAAGAAAGCACAGAGGAGCTCAGGATGGGGATTTCCCCTCACCCATCTCAGATTCACTTTAAAATTCCCCAAGTGGGGTCGGAAAACCAGGGCTCCGTGCAGCGTTTATTCATGAGCCAGGCGTTCCATTCAATGCGCCTCGCCACGCAGGATCAAAGATACAGAGCAGCACCTAATTAATTATTTTTCCTCTTCTTCTGTAACATCCCCTCGTCGAGCGCCGAGTCCCAGAATCTAAAAGCCTCCCTTTCAATGACTCCGCATAATGAGATGGATTTGGACTCCAGCAAATTTGTTCGGTTTTATGGAGTATTACATGAAAATGCTGTGAAATTAAGTTCTGTCTTTGCTATCACGCCATGGCCATCAGAGCGCTTTTATGTACGGCACTGAGACTAAAAGATGGGAAAGTGAGTCCTTGCTGCAGTAATGTGGCGAATGGGGAGAGGGAGGAGCCGTGCAATGAAGATGACATGGTGGAGGGTGAGACTCAGGGAAATAATGAGGGAAACAAGAAAGTGATGCAGATAAGGAGAGTACAAACTGAGAGCCCAGGACGGGGCAGCACAGCAGCGGGAGGTGGCACGGGGGTGTCCCCACGCCTCCTCTCAAGCCCCACTGCTGAGCCTGTTTTGTTCCCTCCTTTTCCCTTCCTCCCTCCCCACCTCTTCTTGCTCCCTTCTCACCAGCCCCGCTCTCTCCGCTCACCCCAGAGCCATCTATTTCTTCCCTTGGCAACTTTATAACCCATTTCCTCGCCTGACAGAAATTAAGCAAATGCTTCACTTCCAATCCCACGGCCCGTAAACAATGGAAAAATAAAACACCATAAAGGGAAAGGCACCGAGATCCGGGTGCACACACGTACACACGATCTGTGCAGGGCAGGGGGAAGCCGGGGACAACGTCACCCACATCAGAGCTGCAGACCTCCCCTCACACTGCTCAGCTCCCGGGTCCCCAAACGCACATTTTGGGGGAGGGAGGCATTCCCAGAGCACACAAACTGCCCGCACGGATGGCTGCAGCCTCACTGGCACTTAGATCAAATGAAACAGCCCTAAATAAATAAATAAATAAAGAAGAGGAGGCAGCAGCACTCCCCCATGGTGATGTATGTGATTCTCGGTGCCTGAAAAGGCCCCGAGCCTTCAGGGAAGCCACACTGACACACTGCACCTTTCGGTCTGGCCACGAATATCTTCACATCCCCGGACTTAAAGAAACCCAGTGCATCAAATGGTGGCACTCAGCCCCCAGTCCAGGGAAAGCAGCAGCTGCCCACCACGAGCCCCGGCCACCGAATGGGAGCTGCTCCCACATTAGTGCTTTCTGATGTACAAACCGCTGGGAACACGGAGCCCTGCGCCGAGGAAACTCAAACAGACACACTTTCTAATTTCCATGACAACTGTAATAGGGTATTGGCTCGGTTTGGGAGTGCCCGGGTGTGCAGGAATGCACTCATTAGGCACAGAGGGAGGAGAGAGGGTTCTTCCAGGCAGCGGTGCTCTGGTGCACGTCGGGGGTGGGATGGGGCCAGCAGGGCTGGGGGGCAATGGGAGATGGGTCCCCGTTGGTTCCCATGATGGGATACACTCCAAACCTCGAGGATGCTGGAGGTGACAGAGCAGGATAGGGCAGCATAGGGACCTGAACCAGGGGCAGACAGCTGCTGCTGGGATGTACAGGCCCTGTGCTGCTGCCCTGGGATAGGGCTGAGAGCTCAGTGCATGGCCAACACTGCTCAGCTGGACTGAGCTCAGAGGACTAAGGGACCAGCAAGCAGTTAGCAAGCGAGTGCGAAATCCATGCGATTACTGAAAAGCTTGGACATGGCAGTGAATCCCGTCGCTGCCAACAGCATCCCCAAGCCATTAAGAGAAAAATCAAGATGTGGACAGAATTAGATTGGCCATAGGTGAAAAATGGCTCAATTATTTCTAGTGCCAGAACCGCAGAAGGACATTTCCCCCTGCTCCTGATCCACAACCTCCCACTAATTAGCAGACCTAGCAGAGAGAAAAATGCTCCGAGCTCTGAAGAGAGCAACAGCTCGAGACAACACAGCCACGGCCACATGCAGGCACATTTGTATGCACTGCATAAGCTGGGCACAAAGCAACGCACATGCAGAATCACATGCTGGCAGATAGGAACTTGCCATGAGAGGAGCTGGTTTCTGCAGCTATGGGGTGGGCTCCCAGCCAGAGCCAGCCCTACAGACCCCACCCCTCAGCTCCTGGGAGACCGAGGGCTCCATCCTGCCCCTGTGCCTCTGCTGGGACCACAGCACAGCCCTGGTCCCATGCAGGGCTCAGCAGTGATGCAGCACAGCAGAATCCAACAGCCCTGAGCTGGGAAAGGCACAGCCGGGACGGGAGAGCTGCGGGCATGAAGGGGAGGACAAAGCCTGGAGGAGAATCCAGCTCTTTGGGAACAGGCTGGAGGACAGAGATAACTGCAGGCACTAACTCACCATCCTCTCTCCTCTTTGTATGCAAGGATCTTTTAAGGCAACTGATGCATAAAAACAAGGAGGAAAAAAAAAAAAAGTTACCCGGAGGCCCTACCCCCTCCCTGACAAACTTCTGAACACGCTGTCATCAAGAAAAATGATGCTGGCAAGAGAGAAATCCGCTGGGGTTGCTGGCAATTTACCAGGCTCCAGCCCCAATGAGTGTTTATCAATAATTTCAGGATCTGCCTGTCGCAGCCACCGGCTCCGCGCTCGGGCAGAGATCTCCGAGCAGCGCGGGTGTCAGCACCGCCACGGGGAGAGGAGGCACGATGAAAAGGGAAATCAATTAACTGCTCCTCAGGAGCAGGGATTTGCCAGCATTACAGGGAAAGGTCTGTTCACCTTGCTGTAACAGGAAAACACTTAAACGCTCCTCGGTGACACAAAGGCACGTCCCAAGCTGCGGCGAGCTGATGCCGTGGGCAGCTGAGCTGCAGTCAGGGACAGCGGTGTTGCAGGGGGTTGCTGCAGAAGAGGGAGTGATTAAGGCAGCAGTGGCTGCATGCACTGAGCTGCCCACGGCCTCTGCTGGGGCAGCTGCACACCCCGCAGCTCCCCAGCAGCTCTGTGGGGCAGTGCTCAGCCCCTGAGCCACACCTTTCCACGTGCCCTCAGCCCTGGAAGGGGACGGGCAGGCAGGGTGCAAAGGAGCCTGCTCTGAACCAGGCTGGTGGGGTGGGCCCTGCAGGCTCTGCCAAGCCACTGCCCTCTGCTCCTGTGCTGAAGGCAGACACAACACCCGCCACCAAGAGCAAGGCAATGCTTCTGCATCACCGTGCGTAAGAGCTGCTAATGCATCCACCTTCCTGAACGGGTCTAATGGCTTACTGAGCCAAGGGCTGTCATTCTCTGAACCACCCTGCAGCAATGAGCCGCACAACACGGCCAAGCACCGCATGAAAAAAAGATCTCCTTCTCCTCTATGTTTTAAAGCTGTTGCCTGCTGCATTTGCTGCCACATATTTATGAGGAATAGTGAATATTCATTTCCTGTTACTCATTTTTATGCCACTCCTGAGTTTATAGAACTCCATAGTATATCACTCCAATTGTCTCCCTAACCAAGAGAGCCCTCATTTATCAGGCCTTCCTCAAACAGCAGCTGCCCCATGCCTTTGATCACAGCCTTATCACCCTCTGCCTTTTCTGGTTCAGCCACCTCCTTTCTTTGACTGGAGAACCACAACCACACAGAACATTGGCACTGCAACGCAGAGTACCATTCCTCAGCATAACACCACTGCTGTTCTGTTTTCAGACTCTCTCCTAACAACTACTACCAATCAATTTGCCTTATTTGACTGACACCAGGCAGTGAGAAGACATTTCCACAGAACTACCTATAGAGACTGCAAGATCCCTTTTCTCGAGTGGGAAATATTGAAGCTCCACTTTGTCGTTTGTTTTTTTTTTTTCAGTTGAGAATGTGTTCTCATCTGTATCACTCTGCTTCAGCACTCATCTGCTATTTTACCACCCAGCCACACGCAGTCCTGCCCAATCAGCTCCAAACCATCCCAGCTATCACAGATAACTCTCAGATGAGACGGATAGAGGCGGATAAGACACTGAATCTGCAGACCCCTAGGCCAGCTCTCCTGCACAGGGGCCAACTTCATCGAATCACTAAGGTTGGAAAAGACCTCTGAGATCCCCCAGTCCAGCCATCCACCTACCACCGATATTGCCCACTAAATCACATTCCTTAGTACCACATCCACATGTTTCTTCAATACCTCTGGGGACGGTGACTCAACCACCTCCCTGGGCAGCCATGTACATCCCCACATCCTCCTCCTAAAGCCTTTTATTTCACTCTGTGTTTCTCTGCAGGCAGTGCGACCCCAGAGGCTCAGATAACGAGGGCAACGATAGCAACATGTGAATAAGGGAACACGTGGTGGTTTTCTTGTTCACTCAGGTTTTTAACTGCAAAAGCATTCTCCTTATGTGGCCTTCCTGAGCCATTCACAGTTCTTCCTCCCTCTGAGATGACTTTACACCTTACTAAAGAGCAGGAAAAGCCCAGGCATCCTGCAGCCATTTGGCCAGAGCTGCAGAGAACAGAGAAGCTCAGGTTTCCAGCAGGAATTGTTGCCTTGAGCCAGAGGGGAGCTACACCACCTGCCCCACAGTGACCCCTGTCCCATTCCAGAGGGGGGAATGAAGGATTTCACCTCCGGGTACGTATTGATAGCAACGGGCAAATCAATCGGGAGCAACAGCACACGCCATGAAAGCACAATTAGACTTTGCAGAAGGGTCGGGAGCACCGAGGAGGAATTTCAAGGGGGAAGAGCTCCGTCCGGTGCGGGGAGGACGGAGTCAGCACCGCGGACAGCGCCCGCAGCCCACGGAGCACTCCGCACACCCCACGCGTGGGAACCAGAGCCTCACACCCTCCAAACACACCCACCGGAGCCCTTCCGTGGCACCCGTTACACAGCCCGCAGGGAGGCAGCCTGATGTCTTCTCGTACGGGAAGAACAGTTTCCCTCACCAACACACATTTACTTCTAGAAGCCACGAGCATCCAGCCTGGCTGCCTCAAGCTTATAGCACACTTCAACCCGTTCCTTCAGAGCCGTCAAGGCCCGCCGGTCCTGCTGCCTGCAGCGGGAACAGCCCCTCAGCATCACTGCACTGCAGGCCAGCCTCCCAGCAATGAGCCATCCCACTGCCACGGGGAATTCTGCTCCAAGCAGCTGGCCCAGCATCCAGGCTGCAATCAGACTGGGAATGCTCAGTCCCACAACTCCCTCTGTTAGACTTCAGACATCCCTTCTGAAAGGAGTAGTTCTTAATTAATATTAATACCCTGCGTCGTGTCAGATCTTCTCATGTACTTACGCTCCCTCCCTGGGCAACTTCCCTGCCTGTCTGCCTCCCTCCCAGCAGCGAGGGGACAACGCAGGCAGGTCCTGTGTCACCGGGTGCTCCTGAGCCACGGGCCTGGCGTGGCTGTAATGGATTGGTGACACCGTTATATTTATGGGTACTTCAAGGGAAAGAAAAAGGCTAGTGGGTGTTCATATGTTCTTGTTGTATTATTTAAGAGAAGCCATTTGAGAGCACAGGAGAAGCAGTGTCTGCTCCCAAAAGGAGGAAAAATAATGGAGGGGAATATTTGCAAAAAGCTCAGTTAAGTAAATATTTTATGCCCAATAATGTTATGGCTTTTGAATGATGCATGCAAGGGAGTTGAAAGGAGGTGAGGCACAGAGCGAGGCAACACACAGTGCGTGTGGAGCACGAAGGTGTTCGTGTGGGGGGAGGGCAGAAGGAAACACTGTGTCCTGGCTGCTGCACCTCTCCCCAGCTGGGAGAGCTGCAGGAAGAGGCAGCACAGCAGGGAAGATCTGCCCTCTACTCTGAACTGACAGTGTCCTTCTGCACCAGGAAAGTTAGAGCTGACCTTACAGAGGAGCATTTTTTGGCCCCAGGTGGATGACACTGCTGACACACTGACCCTTCTCCTGCGTTTGGTGCCACATCATAGGGAGGGATGGTGGAGAGATCTGCATCTCACTGACCAAGACTGAGGGGCAGGGACACTGGGGGAAAGGACCTGGAAGACGAGCAGATGGTCCAGGAGGAAAAAGAAGATGAGAAAAGCAGAAGGGAGGCCAAGCAGGCAGAGGGAGACAGCAGGGCTGCCAAGGGGAGGAAAGCAGAGCTGTCACAGGCAGGGATGCTGCTCTGACCAAGGGAATTCTGCCACTTGCAGGCAGAAGCACTGGGTGAGCATCAGGCTTGAGGTAAGTGCAGAAGGGAGTAAAATACCATTAAGTGTAATAAGAAATGTACTTGATCAATGAGCTCTGCAGCTGAGGATCAATGGGAGGCAGACACAGCCATTAGCTAAGAAAGCTGAGAAAGAGCCCCAGGCTCTGATGGAGTGGTCAATACTGGGTTTAACTGAGCAACAGAGGAAGGGTCCCCAGCAGGGAGCAGAGCCAGGCTGCAGCCAGGAGAGATGGGGCTGACCCAACCCCCCCCAACTCCTATGGGCTCAGATCCCCAGCAGACAGAAGAGCCCAGGCTGTGGTTTGTTGAGAAGCACACACACAGGAGGGGTGCTTGATCATCACCCTCTGAGTAAATTCTGAGCCACAGCCACACGGGTAGCAGCCCTGGCTCCAAGCCTGGCCCTGCTGGCAGCAAAACCACTGGCTGCCTGGCACCAAGAGCCTGCCACACTGCTGCCCAGGACTCCACCAGGCACCTGACTGCAGCACCGAGCTGACCTCACTGCTGAACTCCGCTCCACACTCCCTTCACACATCCTCTGGGGCTGTCTGCTGCAATCCTGACCCATTGCACCACTTCTCACTTTGCTGAAGCCCCACGGCCAGAGCCTGACCTCAGTGAACTGAGCTAGCAGAGAAGAAAAGCAGCACTGATCTCTGTGAGCCTTCAGGGACTAGACACATAACCAGTGATGTCTCAGGAGGATTAGAGCCTGGGGTTGTGCTAAAGGCTGGGTCTGTGTGTGCATGTGAAGACAACGAGACAAGCAGCCGTCCCTTGGGGTCCCTCCTGGGGAGGGCTCCTCATTCCCTCTAGGGAGGAAATAATAGCCCCCCCTCCCAGGGGGCTGCTCCTGGCTCCTGCCACAGAACATGCTCCAGCCCTTCATCACTGCAGGCTGCACAAAGCTCGTTCCCACCATTGCCTCTTGCCTGCAGGAATGGCGATGTGGTGACCCCAGACTGCACAAGGGGCACAGCTTTTTGGCTTTTTCAAGCCCTGCCCCTCCCCAGCCCCCACACACAGTGAGCCCTTTGTAGGTGGGCACACAAGAGGTGCCCCCTCTAACGAGCCACACCTGCCATACTGTGCAGGGAACAGACCCTGCTCAGCTCCCATTGCCTCCCAGCTGCCCCAGTACAGACTCCAGCCCCACACACCTCCCTCTGTGCACAGTCCAGGCCACTGAGCTGCAGAGCTCCTCCTGGCTCTGCTCACCACAGCCACAAGGTCCTGGCACCGAGTACTTTAATGGCACTAATGAGCTCACCCAGGCTCTTGGTATGCACACAGCTCTGTGCCAGGAGCCCAGAGCCCAGCCTGCAGACACACCCCATGCATCAGAGGAAAGAGTAGGTTCTGTGCAAGCACGCACAGGAGCAAATCAGGACACTTCAAGCTACTGCGTTCAGTTACCTTCCTACTCTCCTAGCTACCTCTCCTCCCTTTTCCTTCCTTCTCCCTCTTCCTAGAGGGCTGCACATGCAACACTTCAACCATTGGGTCAGGGTAAGTTCTGTACAGAAAAGAGCTCTTCGGGGTTGGGCAGCAAAGCAAGCAGAAAGGTGATTTCTTACTTTCAATCAGCTCACCCAGCCAGCCTGCCAAGTGCCCAGGGAGGCTGTCACTGGGCCTTCCTGTAGGGGACAGCAGCCACTCACTCACCCAGACCCCACTCTTCACCTCTCTGGTAGGTGCACAAACACCCAGGTCTATCTATGCCTTGCTCCCCTTTATAGAAGTTCCTCCTCCAGGAGCTGGGGAAGGCAGCTGGAATGTGGGAGGGCAATTATAAAGCATCTCATCCCACCCCCTGGTAATCAGCAAGGCTCACCTGAGCCTGCTCCTTCACGCTGTTAGCAGGGAGCAGCTCCAGCTGTGCCTGTAATGTCCCTGTGGAGCCAAGTGACCGCTCCGTGGCACAAAGCATGAAATCCCTGCCTGAAACTCGAGTGGCAGCCCTTGTCCCGCTCTCCTGAGAAATCTGCGATTTTGTTTTCTGTTTAAAAAGGAAGAAAGGAAGAAGGAAATCCACGTGACCCTCACAGACCTCTGCAGGTGCCACAGTGGGCACTTGGCTTCCCTTTGGGTCAGCTCAGCGCCAGCTGATAACTGCATCAGCTCTAAGTGCAGATCAGCAGTGTCTCCAGGTAGAGCGGCCAAAGGTGACGTTCTTTATCAGCGCCTCATGCTCCATAGATACTGAATATCAAAATGTGCCTCGATATGCTGCTATTATTAAGTATTCCTCAGAGATTAGAGCAGTGTTCCCTCCTCAGTACCTTCTTCTCTTCCCAGTAGAGCAGATGGACATGATAACTTATCAGGACCTTCCCACGTGCTGTTCGTGGGACTTATTGACCCACCTCAGATCAGCACGTGGAATATTTAGGGCTTCTCCTGAGCTGGGCAGGCAATAACACCTTTATCATGGAGCCCTTTAACCCCTCAGTGCCTGGCAGGCCCCTATATCCTTGCAGAGAGGACAATACTGAGGGGACGCTCAGGGGTACCAAGGCCAGGGAGAGCCATGGGCAGCATGACTTGTCTTCATGCCTCACCCTGGGAGAGGACATGCTTAGTGAGGCAGGGGAATGGTGCGGCACATGGGCAGCAAGGCAGACAAGGAATACATCCAGAACCTGAGCAGAGAGGGAGATGAGCAAAGACACGAAGGTTGAGAGTTCAGGCCCTGGGGACCCACGTCAATCTCTGTTACATAAGTCTAGAAAAGCCTTAAACTTGGTTTTGCTGAGAAAGGAGTTGTCAGCAATGATAAAACCCTGAAGAAGTCATAAAAATTACAGACAGTGATAAAATGGGACGTCACCACAGTGAAGCTTCACAGCAGGCAGTGGGACCAGGCACAGAGGGGTCCCCATGGGGTGGGGACATGGGCTGCTGGCACATGGTGACAATGTCCTCCCTCAGGCTGCCCTGTCCTGTTCCAGCACGGCCCATCACCTCATTCTGCTTGTGGCATAAAACTCATTGACCCCTCAGCAGTAGGAAGAGCCTCATCCACGAGCACACAGCACCACGGATGGAGGAGGCAGATGCGGTGCTGGAGGTGGGAGGAAGTCCCAGCTAATCCACTCCAGACGGACAAAAAACAGAGGCTCCTCCTGATACGAAACTCTGACTGAAGCACTGCACCTGATCAGCTATTGCAAGATTAGATAAGAGCTGAACTTAGTCCTCTCCTGCATATATTAATGAGAGCTCTGGATGCCTGCACTACCCCTCCTCAAGGGTGAGATGTTCCCTTCCCTGGCGCTGCTGTTTGCTGCCCTCTCTCTAGTGAGGGGCAGCCCCGTGCCACACACATCCAGCCGTGCCAAAGTCCTCCTGGTGTCCTTCGATGGCTTTCGGTGGGATTACGACCAGGATGTGGACACCCCCAACCTGGACACGATGGCTGCAGAGGGAGTGAAGGCAAGGTACATGACCCCTGCCTTCATCACCCTCACCAGCCCCTGCCACTTCACGCTGCTGACCGGTGAGTGCCACCAACCCGTGGAGGCACGGAATGGAAAGGGCAAATCAGGGGATGGGTATAGGAGAAGGAGACAGGGCCAAGCAGGACAGGCCTCGATGGCACACTGAGCTTTAGCACATATGTACTCTGGATAAAGAGCTGAGATGCAGCAATGGTTGCAGAAGCAGAACTGGACCTGAGCTCAGCGGAGGTAAATAGCATCAGAGCAACCCGGCAGCTTCCTTTGATAAGGCAAATGATTTTTAGACAAGGGAGACGCAGTACATCTCATCTTCCCGGACTTCAGCAATGTATTTGATACGGTGCCACACGGGAAATCATTAGTTAAGGTGGAGAAGATGAAGATTAGTACAAAATCTCTAATGCGGGTAAGCGGCTGCGGGGAAGGCAACAGCAGGTAGTGCTGAAAGCAGCGCCGAGCCGGAGGGAGGCAGGGGAATTCCTGCAGAATCAATGCCGGAGCCAATCTTATTTAAGATTTTCATTAATAACCTTGGCATAAAAGAGTGGTGCATGCTAATGAAAGCCGCTGATGAGAAAAGGCGGCGGCAATGCAGAGGAGGGCTGGGACGTGGCGCAGAAGGATCTGCGCAGCCTTGAGAAGCAGGATGGTAAACACAGCGTGACATGTAACAGCACCAAGCAGCAGCCTTCTGCTGGCAGCAGGGATTTCTGCTCTCCCCCGGCCTCGTCCCTTGTGGACAACAGCGAAACAGCGAAGAGATGAGTTAAACACAGCGTAACGGTGAACCCTAAACGGGACAGAAAGGGCAGGAGCCACCGCAGGAGGGATGAGACCCCCACACCGGGTCCTGGGATGCTCCCATGGGGTGGGGAGCCCCTCTGCTGGGTGAGACCCCCAGCACCCCCGCTCACCCCTACCCTGTCCGTGTCTTCTGGCAGGGAAATACATGGAGAATCACGGGGTCATCCACAACATGTGGTTCAACACCAGCACGGGGGTGAAGCTGCCCTACTACACCACACAGGGCATCGACAGCTGGTGGGACAACGGCAGCCTGCCCATCTGGATCACGGCACAGAGGCAGGCAAGTGATCCAGCACTGCTGCCTGACAGTGCACGCCGAGCAACGGGCGAGCCACGATCTCTAGTGGCCACGAGCTAACTTCCTCGCTGCGAGCGACAAGGCCAGTTACACCAGCAAAAAGAAAACGAAACCCCTAGACAGTGGCAGGTATAATCGTGGTTGCCCTATTAAAAAATAGCAAAATAAATAAATAAATAAATAGAGGGAGTGTTTTGGCTTTATTAAGATAGGAATAGAAAAAGTTATCCACTCCCTGATTAAGGAGACCCCAGCCAGAGTTTTAGGGAGCAGGCTGAGCCCAAGCACCCCATGTTCTGCAATGCAACTGCTGCATCTCCTCAGCCTCACCCAGGACCTGTGGGGGGGCTGTGCAGGGGGCTGCTCCCCCCCATCCCAAGGGCTGCAGAAAGATATTGAATTTGTCCTTACAGCAGGACCTGAGACCTCACCCCAGACATAAACCTCTGCTATATTATTTACCTACCAAACTGGACCTATTGACTTCAGGGTGACTGGAATAAAGCACACCTTCATGCTAGGATGGTACAAACAGGTCACTGCTTCTGCACTTAGAACTAGTGTTGCTAACATAAGAAAACCAGCAGAGAGGGGTTCTGGGAAGGACAGTGCTTCCAGTTAAGCAATGGGCAAGAAAACTTTGTAAGAGGTCAGACGTAGACATCAGGGAGCTGAATGAATCAACCACGTCCATAGGTAGTAACGGCCGTACAGACAGGCAGAATGAGTTCAGCTGAGCTCACACCATGTCTTCTCTAATAGGGTTTAAAGACAGGCTCCATCCATTTCCCTGGGACAAAAGCAAAATATCAAGGGGAAGAAGTGAACATGAAGCTGGTGGAGCCCCCCTTGTTCAACTACAGCAACGAAACCCTCTGGAGACAGAACATTGACACTGCCATGGAGTGGTTCACAGTGAACAACCTCGACTTCATCACTCTCTACTTCGGTGAGCCAGACTCAACAGGACACAAGTACGGCCCCGAATCCACGCAGAGGAGAACCATGGTCAGCCAGGTGGACAGGACCATCGGATACTTAAGGCAGAGGATCAGGGAGAGTGGCCTGGAATCAAACCTCAACCTCATCATCACATCTGACCACGGCATGGAGACGGTCATAAAGAGCGATGAGATCCACCTCCGGAACGTGGAGAACTTCACGTTCAGTGACATCCAGTTTGAGCTCTTAGATTACGGACCCAATGGGCTACTGGTACCAAAAGAAGGAAAACTAGAGCATGTCTATTCAGTCCTGAAAAATGCCCACCCCAAGTTACACGTGTACAAAAAAGAAGAGTTTCCAAAGAGATTCCACTACGCCAACCATCCCCGGATCACCCCGCTCTTGATGTACAGTGACCCAGGATATGTGATCCATGGGGTAAGATGCTCATGCACACACTTTACTGTCTCTCCTGGATCTGCCTCTTTCCTCCTCACAGCCCTTCAGGACCCCGCCTGGCTTTATGCCTTCATTTTGACCCATCTCAGGAAAAGGTGAAAATCCCAGCTCTTTGTGCAAAGACCTTCTCTTCTGTGCAGAAATAAAAAGGTCTTGCTGCTGTTTCACCCCAGAAGTCACGGTGCAGGACTAGCATGGACACAGAGCATCAGCTGCAGGATCCCCTCCTCATCTGGCACTAAGGGAAAGCCTGGAGCCAGGACCAGGCAGCTTCCCCACTGTGAACTTTGATACCACATTTGGGTTCACCTTCACTGAGGAGGGGACTCGCAAGGCAGAGCTGCCCAGAGCCATGCCTAGGCAGCACCCTCCACTTTTTGCCGAGTTTACCATTAGTAGCTCAGCCTCAAAGCCAAAAGGAACCCAGACAGCTGCAATTTCAGAATACGGGGACCTGGAGGGGAGGGAGCAGGGAGGGTATGCTGCCCTCAGGAGGCCGTGCCCCGGGGGAGGTGGGGGGGAGGGGGGCTGAAGAGCTGAGCCGCTCACATCTGCCTGCCTTCCAGAGATACAAAGTGCAGTTCAACAACGGGGAGCACGGCTTTGACAACGAGGTCACGAACATGAAAACCATCTTCCGCGCCGTGGGGCCGGCCTTCAAGCAGGGGCTCGTGGTGGAGCCGTTCGAAAGCGTCAACGTGTACGCGCTGCTCTGCGAGCTGCTGGGCGTCGAGCCCGAACCCCACGACGGTTCCCTGGAGACCACGAGGCCGATGCTGCGTGAGTGCCCCCGCGCCCCTTCGAGCCCCGACGGCGCGGCCGCCCCGCGCCCGGCATTGCCGCACGGACAGCGTCACCTAGCGGCGGCCGCCCCGCGGTGGTGCTCGCAGTGCTTCCCCGCACAGCCCCGCTCCCAGACCGCAATCGGGTTTTAAAGCTTCCCCTCTAAGTATCTACAAGCGTTCCAGACACCAAAAGCTTTATGCTGCTGGCAGAGGTCACGAGCAGGAGGTTACGCGGCTCGCAGAGCATGGCTGCTGCTGGGGGCTGCTCGCCGTGCCAGCTCCTGAGCTCCCCGCACTGCATCCCGTCCAGCTCCCGGGTAACGCTGCACTTTTGGTGTTGCAGGTTCCAGCGCTCCTCTCCTCGCTGCCACGAAGCTGCCAGTGATGCTGGGAATCGCTCTCATCCTGCGCTGCTGGGGAGGGGCATACTAACCCCTAGCAGAGGTAACTTACTGTACAGCCAGAAAGCCCTGTGCAGGTGCTGCCTTGTCTAGGCATGTGCCCTGCTTGTTCTTGGTTTCTTTGGGCATCGTCCATCTGAGCACTGCCCACCAGCCACGTTATGCAGAGCACAGGTTCTCAACTTGCTGCACAGAGCAGCAGTACCACCACAAGGCCTGGGCTAGAAACAAGGGCTGGACATCTCCCAGCCCTCCCGTTTACCTGTCCCACTGCTCTGCAGCCTCTGTGTGCAGCAGTTGTTTGTCTAACCAAAACTTTCTGTCCTTTATTGTTTATAGTAAAAAAAAATAGCAAACAGAACCTCGGTACCCTGAGCTCAAAACCTACAGCACGGGGCAGAGGCTCTGGCTGCCATCCTGCAGAGCCACATCCACAAAACATCGCCCACCCATAGCCCTGACCTCAGGGTACAGCTGCTCTTGGAAGCTTTGGGAGAAAAATACACCAAGCTGTGATCCTCGATGTTTTTTGGAGAGACATAGTCAGGACACACCAGACCACAGCAAACATCCACGGATAGTGGTTCACAAGCCCAGGACCACGCAGAGCCTGTGCTCACCCATGTCAGCCCTGCCTGGTGTCGTTCTGCACAGGGCTGATGTGCTATGGGTGCAGGGGGCCCTTGTCCAAGGCCAAACTTTTCTCCTCTGCAGGAAGAAGCCCAGGATTGCTCCCAGGTGCTCAGGGAGCAGCAGAACTCCATCATCTCGGGGTATTGCCCTTCCACCCAGGGCATCAGCATGGCAACTGCCCCAACCCCGTCCCAGATGCTGAAGTGCCTCTCCCAACCCTGTGCCTCATCTCAGGGGCTCGATAAACATCTGTTGCCATAGAGATTTGCTCAGGCTGCCTTCCCTTCATTGGTTTCACCCAATAAGATGAAACAAGAGACGCACGCTTCACTCAGGAAAAAAAAAATCAGGAAGAAAATGTTTGGCTTGAAACCACATTGGGGGTGGGGGTCAGGCTGGCAGCATGCAGAGCAAACAGTCCATTAGGCAAACAATGGGGAGGCTCTGCAAGGGGACCCACACGGGCCAACACTGCAAATATTATTTAAAATAATATCAATACAGTAACTTTCAAAGTAATCCTACTGCGACCTTGGGGATTTCCACCCCGGGCAGAGGCAACCAGGGCTGGGAGTGACACTGCTGGTCCAATGACCCCGGCAATCCGGCCCTGAGGAGCTGATAACAAAGGGAGACACGGCCGTGCCAGGGTCCCCACGCGCCCAGCCATGGGGTCACAGCACAGGGCACTGCGTGGCTCCCCCAGGAGTCTTGCTGATGTGATCCCTTACCTAACACCGGGGCTGTGAACTCACGCTGACATCCAGCAGACAGCCCTCCTGGCCAGAGGGTGAGCATGGTGCTATCCCACTGAGCACACAGCACACTGCTACACCTTCCACCCCCCACCCCTGAGCCGCTACTTTGACTTAGAACGGGGATGAAAAACGAAGGACGCGTTGAATTAGCGTTATCTGCAGAGGATGCCCAGCCCCGTGCTCCGAGCCAGCAGGAGCGGGCATCGCTCCCTCCCCACTCCCTGGGCCGCGATGGAGGGGAGCAGGCCGAGCGTTGCGGTGCAGTACCGAGTGCGGGCGGGCGGTGGCCCCCGCACCGTGCTCAGCAACCGGTACCGGCCCCGCACGGCCCCGCTCCGCACCCGCAGCGCCGGCGGAGCTGTGCGAGACCTGCAGGGGTGGGGGCGAGGGGGTTGAGGTGTTATAGGCTGCGCCCAGGTGCTGCCCGAACTCGGGACAGTTTCCATCCCGGCCTCTCTCTATGCAAACCCCATAACCCGAAGCCGTCGTCAAACGTCGACCTCGAGTCGTTCCCGGCCCCTCCCTTCGCATCTCACACCTCGCACGCATACACCGCGCCGTTTCCACCCCGTCCAAACGGCCACAGCTCCGCCTGCGGCCGCTCAGCCCTGCGCTGTGCTCTGCCTCCCCCCCTCCGTCCCCACGTAATTCATTCCCCGCCGCCCCCCCCCTCCCCGGGGCTGAGGGTCACGCAGCAGGGAGAGGCCTGTTGTGCATTGCATCCCAATTTGCTATGCATTTCCACACCATTTGCTCCCCTTTCTTTTTCCAGCACTAGAAAGATGCTTGCTACCCAGGGGTCCAAACTGCTCCAAGATGGTAATATAACAACAAACATCGACATACATATATTTATGTTTTTATGGCGCACATGGTTTGCGGGAAAACTACTGCTCCAGGGTCGGCCCGTGCCCCTACAGCCCCTGCACAGCACCACGGGACCCAGCAGCAGATGCTCCTCGTTGCCCCATGTCACGCAGCTGCACGGTCCCATCCCTCAGCCCGATGCCGTGCAGACCTCTGTGCCTCAATTGACCAATGCTTTGGGAAAGCCACCATTTGCCCACAGCAAATATGGCCACCATGGCACACATCTCCCCCCTCCCCCCCCCCCCCCCCAAGTCTCTTTCTTCAAAGCCGGGGGAGTTTTGTGTCCTTGGCACCCCCCCATGCCATGCATGAAGCCACAGCTTCCCAGCCCCAAAGCTGTGGGCACGACCTCACACTGCTGGTGGAAGGAAAGAAGAAAGCCAAGCAGAAGTATTCAGTATTTCACCAATGGGAATGTAACTGCAGCTTCAACTTCTGGATGCCGCAGCGGGCTCCTATGGGCTGGCGAGCAGGAAGGCAACGCCCCACACTGCTTCACCACAATGAAAACCCAACCGTGGCTGTTCAGAGACACACGCACTCTCTCCTGAAGCCCATCCCAGCATCCTCTAATCCACCTCACCAGCCTCAGCCGACAGTTCTGCTCCCTGGGTGCAGGCCCTCCTCCCTCACCTGAGCGCAGCACAGCCCCTCCAAGCACGGCGGCCCCACTACACAGCATTCCTGGCATGTCTGACATACCCGGGAAGAGCCATAAAACCATACTCTACCAGGTCAGCTAAGGGGTCCTCATCTCTTTTCTAAGGTGCTCCAGTTCTTGCTGTCCTGGTCCCACCGGGCACACGCAGTCCCTGCCAGCAGCCCAGCACCAGAGAGGGTGGGCAGCGATGTTTTCAGCAACATCATTTTACCATTGCTGAGCTGCAAAGCAGATCCAAATCCTATCATAAAACCTCACTAAATTGGAGCCCATCAGTACCACAGGATCTTTTTTCATTCACTTCCCAGTTTCACCACTCTTCAAAGCGACAAGTTCAGACTTCTTAGTGCTTTCTTTTCCTTTTTCTTTCCTGAGAAGAAGTGAGATTTATTATTTTGCCACGCAGCTCCATCTCTGGAGCTTTATTAAAGCCTGTACCCAAGCTGAGGAAGCTGGCACACACCACACCAGCCACCACTGAGGCAGAGAACACCGAGGGAGCAAATCCATACACAGGGTTTGGATCAGCACGGGGTGACCTGCAGTGCCACGGAGATGCACAGCACAGGGCTTGGGCAGAGCACACAGAAACCGTGGGGATGGGACCCAAAGGTCTCAAGATCAGCTCAAGCAAAGCGAGAGTGGAGCAACACAGAACTCTTTCCCATTGATGGTGATGGGAGCTCGGTGCAGCATCAGCACGGGACGCTGGGACGCGTGGCATTCCAGGAACCTGGGCTGATCTGGAAATGAAGGGACGGTGCTGGTCAGGAGGGAGCCACGCAGGAATAACTGCATGCAGCACTGCGAACACTGCACACACTCAATTCCCAGCCAGACCCGGAGCTCTGCTGCCACCTCCCTGCCTCAGCTTCTCCCAGGCTCAGGCAAACAAAGCACCAACACCCAACCCAGCCTCGCCCTCAGTGCTCTGCAAAGGGAGAAACCCATGATGGCGTTTTTGCATCCTCAGCAGCACCGACACTCCGGGTCAGCTCACCCCTAGGAGAGGTCACTTCCTCGGGGCTATCATTCCCTCAGTGCTCCTGTCGCAGTGCCCAGCTCAGGGCCCTGCACGTCCCTCCCCAGTGCCCAACACAAAGCACCGTCAGTGCCAAAGCGCTCCCGCACGCAGCTCTTGTGCAGGATGAAACCTCTCCCACGGCTGTTGGCTTCTCTTGGACTGCACACAAAGGCCAGAGCTGATGGAAGCTAGATCAACTTAAAGAAAAAAACCAAGGCGCAGCGCTGGGTTATATTGCTCCATCACATTCGGCTGGGAAAAAATATATACATCTGTATAAATACATGCTTCTAACTCCTTGTCAGCAAACATCAACGGACAAAAGAAAATAAGATGTGACACCACCCGACGTCGGACGAGCACTTGGCGGGGACGCATCGCCCCGAGCTCCCGGCAGCTCCGTCCCCTCCCTCCACGCAGCGGCAGCGCGGGGCCCGGGGGTGCGCGCAGAAGGGATTCTGACGCCGAGCATCGCTTACCCGACACGGGCGGCCCGGGCTGCGGGCGGGCGGGACGCGCCATGGCCCGCTCAGCCCGAGGTGGTCGGGCTGCGGAGGTTCCTCGGCCCGTGGCTCTCCCGCACGGTTATTACCCGCATGCTCCGGGCCCGCGGCTGCGAACGCCGCGCGGTGCTGACTCATCTCCTCCCATGCCCGCAACGCACCGCGTGCCGCCGCTCCACGCCCCCCCGCGCTGCCCCGCGTCGCTCAGTGCGGGGAACGAGGCCGGGCCGGGCGCTACCGGACCGCCACCCCACCCCACCCCACCCCACCCCGGTGAAACGCGGTGCGTTGCCCCGCGATGAACTGTTCAGAGCCACAACCGGTGGCAACGCAACTCCGGCGGCGGAACGCCTCCGGCCCGGTGGGTTCCCCCCCCCTCTAAACCGAGCGGCGGTGCGGGACCGCGGGGCCGAACCGGGTCTCGGTAACCCCTGGCGTGTGCGGCGACGCCTCGGCTATCGCCCCCCACCCCCGCGCTGCCCCCCGGCCCCGCGCCCGTCGGAACAAAGCCCCGCGCCCGCTGCCGGTGCCGGGCCGAGCCGGAACCGCCCCATTGTCCCCGCGCTGCAGGAAGGGGAGGGGTCGCGCAGACAATGCCTCCCCCCACCCCCCGCCGGCACGCCCCGCCCACCGCTCCCCATTGGCCAGCGGGGAATTTGGGGAGCCCCCCTCTATCCCCCTCTACCTCCCCCCCTCCCCCCTCGATGGGGGCGCGCGCGCTGCATTGTGCCGGGGGGCGCGCGGGGATGGGGGGGGGGGGGCGGGAGCGCGCGCGACCGCCGTCGGGGGCGCGCCTGGGGGCTCCCCTTCTGTGTGTGTGCGTGTGTGTGCGTGTGTGTGTGTGTGTGCGTGTGTGTTTGTGTGTGTGTGTGTGTGTGTGTGCGTGCGTGCGGGGCCGGAGCGGGGCCGGCCGGCGCCATGGAGGAGCTGAGCAGCGTGGGAGAGCAGGTCTTCGCCGCCGAGTGCATCCTCAGCAAGCGGCTCCGCAAGGTGGGCCCCCCCCCCCGCTCCCCGGCGCCGCCGCCGCCGCCGCTCCCGCCGCTAACGCGCGCCTCTCCGCCTCTCTCCGCAGGGCAAGCTGGAGTACCTGGTCAAGTGGCGGGGCTGGTCGTCCAAGTGAGCGGGGCGAGCGCGCGGGGCGCGGGGTACCGCCGCCCGACCGCTTTTGTTCGGGCCGCGCCGCTTCTTTTGTTTACAAATAACGCGGCCCGGCCCTCCCCGCCGCCGCGTGGGGCTGCTCACCCCCCCCCCACCCCCTCCCCTCCGAGGCAACCACCGATCGCGCGTCCCCTCCCGCCGGGTGAGCGGGGCTGCCCACGCTGCGCGGGGATCTCCTCGCGGTGCGGCGGCGTGGCCGCCCCCGGCCTGCCCGGCCCGGGCCTCTGCCGCGGGTAGGGGGCTCCGCATCGCCGCTGCTGGGATGCTCCTGGCCCGGCCGTGTTTTTCCCCAGCCGTCTCCATCTGTCCTCGGCCATCCGCGGCCATCCCCATCCCCCTCCATCCCCGTCCGTCCGCGGCCGTCCCCTCCTCGGCCACCCCCGGCCGTCCCCTCCCCAGCGCTGCCGCCATGGGAAGCGCACCGCCGGGCACCCGCTTCCCTGCCCGGGGCTGCCCCGGGACCCGGTTGTCCTCGGATGAACCCCCCGGGCCCGGCCGGTACTGGGGTGTGTGTGTGGGGGGGGGGGGAGCATCAGTCCCCCACTCTCGCCCACTGCACGTCTTCTGTTCCAGGCACAACAGCTGGGAACCCGAGGAGAACATCCTTGACCCAAGGCTCCTCCTCGCTTTCCAAAAGAAGTGAGCAAACTATAAATATTTCTTAACAAACGATAAAGTCAATTAACTTCTAATTGGCCACGCGTGCGGTGGAAGTTGTGGAAACAACAGCCTGAAGCTCCCGGTGCCTTTTGTGGCCCGGCTCTTTTGTTCATCTCCTGAAATTACCGTTCAGGTCCACCTAGGACGCCTCTCCCAGGGCTGGGTAAACACGGAGGATTTATGGCCCTGTGCACAATATGTTTGTGCTCCCACTGCACAATGGGCGCACGGCAGCGCCCGGCACAGCTCGTGCTGCCATCCCACAGCGGGGCTGAGCCGGGGGCTGGCTGTGCAGCGCTGGGGAAGGCACTGGTGTGTGTTTGTGGAGGGCACGGCTCAGTGAGGGCTGAGGAAGTAACGGGTGGGAGAAAATGGTGTCCTCCGCCAGAGCTGGGGCTGCTCTGCTGAGCAGAGCAGAGCTGCAATTGTTCTGCAGCTATTATACACCGGGCGTCAGGCTCGGGGCTAGAGAATAGCCAGCTGGCTGTGTGCAACGCAGCCCTGCCAAATATTTTGGCTCCGTATTAATAAAAATCATTAAAGTTTATGATAGGATTTAATTACAACTCATTTCTGCATGCTTTTTTTTTGTTGTTGTTGTTGGGTTTTTTTTTTCCCTTCACGAGAGGAAGCTGGTGGTTATTGCGCTGCAGCTCGGCGCTGTCCTTCTCAAATGGAGGAACAGCACACGGCACAGGAACCTCAGCAATGCTCTTGGTGCCCAGCCTGGGTCTGTGGGGCTGGGACACCACCCCCAGCCGAGGGGGGAGAGGTGAAATGAGACCTTGCTGTGCTCCTGGGAAGGTGTTTGCTTTTGCTGTGCAGAGGGGCCAGGCTTGCTGCAGTGGGGAAGCACAGATCTAAGCGTGTCAGCTCTGCAGATGGATGCTTCCATTTGCCTGTTCCCATTGTAGCAGGAAAAGTGCTTGGAGTGGGAAAAGCTTCTGCTCAGAACGGGGCACGCTGCAGTGTCACTGACTGCTGGAAACTTCTTGCTGGGGGAGTGCTGATGTAGGGAACGGGGATGCAAATAGCTCCGGGTGCAGAACGTCCTCAGGTCCCGGTGCAGAGCAGGGATGGGCACAGAGTTCCTGGAAAGCACCACAGCAGCTGGTGACTCTTCCTGGGAGTGCACGGGAACTGTTGAATCACGGCCTGAACCACTGATTGGTCACCTGAGGTGAGCACCGAGTCAGCCATGGGGGCACAGGTGAAGGTGATATACCTGTGTGAGTGGAAGGGGTGGAGCCTGGCTCCACCTCTCCCAAACCCCATTTAAGGGCTGACCACCACCAGGGAAGGATCTCTTCTTGGAGATCCCTCTCACGTGGAGTCCCCTGTGAGCCTTGACATCCTGAAGGTGAGCTATCTTCTCATTTGTATACTGTTTATACAGAACTACTTAAAATATACCATCCCCTTTACTATCTCTTTGCGGAGTACCATCCTTGGGAGTTATTTACCCCACAGGGATCACTTTGGTAAATGCATTTCAGCACTCCGTGCAGCTTAGTACTGTTTTACACAGAGACTTCCCATCCCTCTGCCCATGTCACAGGGCTCTGCTGAGCAGCAATGTCCCGTTGTCCCATCAGCCACCTTTGCTGGGAGACCACCGTTTTTAGAGCCCCTCCCTCCGTTTCTAGTTCTCCTTTTCTCATAGTGCATCACGTACAGGAGCTCAGTGCGCCCCGATGACGTTGTGTTTCATGGAAAAGAGGCTTTTTAATGTAAAAAAAAAAAAAGGGCAGAATTGGGCTGGGCTTGTGGTGTGTTGTTTTGCCATGCAGGCTCTGTCTTTAAGCAGTGCCTTCTTTCAGGGAACACGAGAAAGAAGTGCAGAACCGTAAGAGAGGCAAGCGGCCGCGGGGCAGGCCCAGGAAGCATGTGGTGAGTGCTGGGGGCAGCAGGGTGGGCACGGTGGGGACTCCATCACTGATCTGGCACGGTGTAGGAGATGGAAGTGTTCCCTGGTGTCCCACCAGCCCACCCTCCTGGTTTCATGGCTGGGGGGGCAGGACTTGCTTGTCTGCAGCTGGACAGAGCTGGGCGGTGTGCAGTGCCCGTAGCAGTGATTCAGTTGTTTGTGGTGACTTTTTCCTCTGTCCCTCCCCATTGCTTCTTAGGAACCGGAGATGCCTTCGAAAAGTAAGTCAAGCAGCTCATCTTCCTCCACATCCTCCTCTTCTTCCTCCTCTGACGAAGAGGATGAAAGTGACCTGGAAGCAAAGAGAGGTCCCCGCGGCAGAGAGACCCACCCGGTGCCACAGAAGAAAGCTCAGATCCTGGTGGCAAAGCCAGAGATGAAGGATAGCTCCAGGAAGAAGCGTGGCCGGAAACCTCTCCCCCCAGAACAGAAAGCAGCTCGAAGGACCGTCAACCTGACAAAGGTGCTGAAGACATCCCGGAAAGAGGTGGGGGGCAGCAGTAAGCTGCTGGGGAAGCTGCAGCCACAGCATGGCACGCAGGGCACGGGGCTGGCAGGGCTGAAGGAGACACCGGGTTCTCTGGCCGGGCTCAGCTCTGGGGGGTCCTCATCTGAAAACCTCCCCAGTGCAATGAAGAGTGGCTCCAGCAGCCCCAGCCGAGCCATCAGCTGGCAGAGCTCCATCGTGCATTACATGAACAGGATGTCTCAAAACCAGAGCTCGGCTGAGACCTCGCCGCTGGGAAGGCTGGCGCTGAAGTCGCAGGCATCCGGCAAGAGTGGCTTAGGGCTGGACTTAAAAATGAGGAACCAGAAAGGAGCTGGGGAGCTGGGGCTGTCCATGCAGGGAGCCAAGAGCACCAAGGTTCCTAGCAGTGGCACTGGAGGGGATCAGAAGTCGGGGTTTGCCACTGGAGCCCAAATGCTGCACAACAGCAGCAAGACGCCCGTGAGCTCCTCTGTGCCCGGAGGGCAGCAGGCATCCAGCCAGGAGCTGAACCTCCAAGCTTTAAACCTGCAGAGCGTCAAAAACGGGCAGAGTGCAGCAGATGGGAGCAGCCTGCCTCGCCACGCCTGCAGCACTCTGCCCAAAAGTGCTGCTGCAGCCGCGGGCACAGGTCCTGCTGGGTCCAAGGGTGGCGGAACCGGCACCAGGTTGAACGCTGCCAGTGTGGGGGATGGCAGCAAGAGTGAGAAGCAGGCACGCAGGGCAGCTGCTGGTGACAGGGACGTGGCCAAGGGTGGCACAGGCAGTGGGCAGGAGGGGCATGCGGCCCCTGAGAGCCGCAAGGCAGCCGCCCTCTCCGAAATGAGTACAGGCGATGAGAGCAGCTCGGACTCGGATCAGGATTCGGCTTCCTTTCCCGGCGTGGGTCAGAACATGTCTGTCTCCATCCAGACCAGCCAGGACTGGAAGCCCACCCGCAGCCTGATTGAGCACGTCTTCGTCACGGATGTCACCGCCAACCTCATCACGGTGACGGTCAAGGAGTCCCCCACCAGCGTCGGCTTCTTCAACGTACGGCAGTACTGAGCTGGGGAGCCGGAGAGCAGGGAGATGTCCTTCAGCCTCCCTCGTCCTTGCCCAGCTCTCCCACCAGGTTTTCATTTCTTTAGGTACTGCCCCACAGCAGGGACTCGTGCAGTGACCCCCTACCACCAGCTGCCCTATGCCATCCCCCCAGCTGTGGGCAGTGCCAGCTTGGACCCTGCAGCACCACACAGCCCCGGGACCTGCGTGCAGAGGGTTGGGAAAGGTGGTGAAACCTGCACAGAAGTGCCAGCAGATGAGACCGAGTCCCTCCCTGCCTCCTCCCATCCATCCGAGCCGGTGCTGCTCACCAGGAGCATGGGCCCTGGGAGGTGACAGCTGGCAAGTTCTGAGCCAGGCTTCACTACACAAGGTTTGCTTTCCTTTATGGGTTGAGATGGCAGAGTGCATGGTACGGGGTCTGGCAGCAGGGAAAGGGGTGGAGGTGCTGCGTGCTGGGCTTATGCTTGGGAGAGAAGAGGGCAGCTCTGCTTTCCTCTGGGCAGCCCAAGCTGCCAAAGCAGCCACGATCCAAATGAGACAGCTCCCGGTGCCTCAGGGCTGCGGGATGGGGGTTTTTCAGGGTACAGGAAGCCCAGCCACCCCCCTGGGCTAGGTCAGTTCCAATGACAGTGAAGGCCACGACGTCTCTGTGGTTTCTAGCGGAGAAGGAAATATTGTTTACATTTCTTCTTAAGGGTAAATCCTTGTCTTTAGAGAGAGGGGCACAAACACAGTGTAGTCAGGTCCAGCTGGTGCGCTGCACAGCCCCAGAGCCCAGCACCACATGCTCAGCATCTCGCAGGGACTGAGCCCCGTGTTCCCAGCTGGAGGGCTGCAAGGTGCCCACGCTGCCTGGCACAGGGAGAGCAGCATGGGGCAGTTGGTGGCATCCCATGGCCACTTCCCACCCTGTGCCAACGCCTGGGCCATTCGCTTGGGCTTGTAATCAACAACCAATAATGGCTTTTCTACTGAGGTCTATTTCCCTGCTATAGATTATTCTTACAAGCCAAAATTAACAGCAGTAGTTCAGGCAGAGTTTAATAGCATTTGAGGTCATTTGAATTCTGTTCATGCCAAACTCCTGCTCTGGAGATGGCACAGAGCCTGCAGCCTGCCAGGTCCCTGGGTAACCCATGGGAAATGCTTCTGGGGCTCCTCTTTGTCCACAGGGATGGCATCTGGCATTGCTGCAGATGGGGGCATTGCAGGGAGATGCCAGCACCAGGTATCCCTGTAACACCTGGGGCTCCCCGCCCCACGCACCAAATGTTTGCTAGTGGGCCTTTCCAAATCCAAACTGAACGACCATGTGCCTTTTGCAACCGTCCTTACTTCTGTGTCTGTGACACCGCTCCTACGTCAGGTTTGTGCCTATGCAAAGCTGGGTGGTGCCAGGGTCCTGGGGACGGCCGTGACAGCGGTGTGGGACACCTGGCTGAGCTGTGACACCGCGTCATGGCTGCTCACAAGGGGAGGGCCCATGGGGATGCTCCTAGCTGGGGCGTGGGGCTGCTGACCCCACCATCCCCGTGTCCCCTCGGTGGCAGCAGGACTCTGCCATCACCGCTTTAGCTCTTGTGCCTTTCTGCTCACCAGCCAGTTTGATTCCAAAGGTGTAAGGACGGTGAAAATTGTAACCTAGAATTTTTTCTACCCTCCATCTCATCCCCCCCCCCCTCCATCGCCAGTCCCCTCCTGACCTCACGTGCTCTGAGCAGAAGGGCCGTGCTGGAGGCTGCCCCCCATGGGGGGTGCACAGAGGTCGCAGCCACGCTCACCACTCAGTGCCATTAGTATTCAAGGTCTACCTTCCTATTTTTTTATTTGGAGTTT
Source organism: Cyrtonyx montezumae (assembly GCF_038088225.1). Classification (NCBI taxonomy): domain Eukaryota; kingdom Metazoa; phylum Chordata; class Aves; order Galliformes; family Odontophoridae; genus Cyrtonyx; species Cyrtonyx montezumae. Next base: position 4,568,753 of record NW_027071925.1, read on the forward strand.
GCTGCTATGGGTTTGAGCGTTCAGTTGTACGTCAAACAACCAATTAAAGGTTTGTCACTTGGCATTTCCTAAGGGCTTTCCGACGTGGAAAGTCCTGCAGTATTTGTATATTGAATGGATATTTTCTCCAGGCATAATCTGGTTAAGTATGCTTGTTGTTTTCCATTGGACTGGAAGGAGAGGCCGACGCAGCCGCCGTCCTTAGAAGCCTAGTATATTTTTATATATATTTTTTGTACCAAAAAATAAAAGGAGTTGGCAGAGGGATGGGGATGGTTTCGGGGGAATTCCATCTGCTCTGAGCTCTGCTCTGGGCATGGAGGGCTCCGGAGGTGGAGAGATGGGTTTTACTGGGAGCAGCCGAGGGACAGCTGAAAACAAACAGTTGTTCTCGTAACTCACGCCAATCGCCAGTCTGATTTGTATGTTTGAATTAAAAGAGAGAGCCAAATCATGCCTGTATGACACTTCTGATTGCTTTCAGCTACAGCTGGTCGTCTGCTTTTTCTTTTCCAAAAGCAAAAGTTGGAGATGTCACTGCCTGGGGAATGCTCGAGGGTGGTGTAGGGGCTCCTGGGGACCACCCCCCCCCCCCGGGCACTCGGGTCCCCCCATGCCATGGCATTCAGTTTCCTATGTGTGTCCTGTCCTGGTGCTCTGGGACCTTTAGGCTCCTTTTAATTTATTTCCAAGAAAACACGAGGAGTTAGCATGTCGGGTGGGGTTCTTTTTTTTGTTTTTATGCGTGTAACTTTTTCCACTGTTCTTTTTTAGTAGATCAATAAATCTTTTTTTATGTTTTTATTATTATTATTTATTATTATTATTTTGTAACTCTTCAGCCCTGCTGTGGTCCCTGCTCCACGAGTAACGCCCTGCCCAGGGGGCACGGAAATGGGGGGTGGAATGGGAGGGCGGAGCGAGACGGCCAAAGGCTGCGGGGGGGTGGGGGGGGTTGGGTTGGTTCGGGGTTTTCACACTCCACACTGAGCGAGAGGGGGAGTGTGAAACCACCTCCCCCTCGAGGGGATGCCCTCAGCTCAGGCCCCTGCTCCTGCTCCTTGGGGGGCTGAGAGCGGCGCTTCGGGCTCTGCTGAAGATGGATATGGGGATGGGGGTGATGGGGGTGAGGCTGTGCCGAACCCGGGGCCCTCAGGTGCCTCCGCTCAGCCGGACCCGGCCCCGGGAGCGGCCCCACACGAGCTGGATCCGGGCTCGGGCTGCCTGCGGAGGGCGCTGCGGGGCCGCGGACGGGCACCGGCCCCATCCTTCCGTCCCAACCGCCGCGGTGGGGCGGGGAGCGAGGCAGCCCCGAGACGGGCACTGCCCACGCCCAAGGTTCGCCGTCGAGGGGCCGCCGTCGGGGCGGAGGGGCAGCGCCCGGTTACGGGGCGGAGTCCAAGCTCCTCGGGCCGTGCCCCGGGGCTCCGCCGGCCGCGCCCCCGCCCCCCGCGGGTCGTCCCCACCCCCTCCGCACCGCCCCGGCCCGGGGCCCCGCCGCGCCCGTGTGAAAGGGTCCCCCCCGCTGGGCCGGGGGAGAAAGGCGCCATTGTGCGAACCTTTCTCCCGCTCCTACTTGACACTCATTTTCCCCGCACAGATGCTGACAGCTCTGATAATAAGGGGGTCTGCGCCTTTCACCCAGCGGAGCAGAAAAAGGAGGTTAATGAGGACACAGCTTCAAAAAGATAATAAAAAAAAACACTAAAAAAATATCCCCCCCCCCCCCCCAAAGAACGAAACGCTTCCACCCCAACTGCGAGGCCGGGAGAGATTTGAATACAAAGGCCGGGCTCGTCCGGACACGGCTCCGCACCGCACCTCCCGCGTCCCGCGCCGTCGAAGGGCTGCGCCGGGGCCGCCGCTGCCGCCCGGCTCTCCCCGCATCCGACCCTGTGCTGCGGGAACGGTGCGGACCCGGACCCCGCTGCCTGCTCGGACGCTCCCTGCCCCCTACGGCCGCTCCCGGCCACGCACGTCACCGCCCGCCCCGTCGGAGCCCCGCAGCCCGCTCCCATCGGCCCCCCACGGCCCCCTCCTCTGCTCACCTCCGGCCACAAACGGGAGAAAGACACGTTTCTATTTACAAAGTATATATTTAAACTCACATAAAAAGCAGGTCTCATACGGACATTCACAGCTGGCAGAAGACACGTAGTTAAGCTTCACTTTTCTGAGACTGAGATTTAGCCAATTTTTTTTTCTTTTTTTTTTTCTTAACACAAGTCTTAGATTTAAATAATTCACGCACACACACACCCCCACGCACACGCTCATCAGTATATACGTCGCTATATACATACACACATATACACCCACATGTACGGCTTGCTCTATATACGTGTGCCCGGGTGCACACACGGTTACACGGGGCTGCAGGAGGCAGAGCCCTGCCCCGGGAGACGTTTCTCAGCCTTCAGCACCTCTGCAGGTGGAAGGGAGGGCGGCTCCGTCCATCCTCAACCCCACCCCACGCCTCCCACGGCAGCTGCTGAGCCCCGGCCCCGACCCCAGCACACAAACTGCGTGAAAAAAATCTCCATTTTACAAAATCTGCCTCGGAACGAAACGAAACAAAACAAAGAAACGAAACAAAACAAAACAAAAAAAGAAGTCACAGACACGGCTCCCTTTGTACAGTCAATACAGCATCCTCACACTCGGTCATCTGACAAAGGCAACGGTCCCAAAAACAGAAGGGGATTGGGGCACAGCGAGGCGGAGCGCGGCTCTCCCGTCGGGTGAAGGGAGGCTCCTCGCCGAGCTCCCCACCAGGCCCCGTGTGCTTTCAGCTTATGTGCAGCCCCCGGATCAGAAAGCGTTGCAGAGCTTCCCCGGGCCAATGAGAAAGGATGGAAAAGGCCCATCAAGCCCAGCCCTGGGCCCTCGGGGGCTGCTGGACAGATTTGTGCTTTCCAACTGCCAGAGATGCTCAGATCAACGCGCGAGGACACCTCTGCTCTACATCAACTAAAGAAAATACAACAGGACGGACCACCCCGACATCCCCAAACCTCGGCTCAGCTGCAATGGAGCTCAGAAAGCAAGCAGAGGGGGTGAGGGATGCAGAAGGGAGAGCTGCTCCCTGCTCAGAGCCGCCCAGCCCCACTGCCACGGCACTGCAGAGCAGCGCAGCCCACGGAGCCACGAGAGGTGGGCAGGGAAACAGAAACTGCAGAGAGCCGCCCGAGTCAGCAGGAGCTGCTCCGCGCAGGAAGATTCAGCCTCTTGGCTATTGTTTAACCAGCAGAAGAAAAGGGAAATATTTATTGTCTCTGAATGCATCAAGGTGGCTCTGGGATTTGTCGGGGATGTGGATATTACAAAATGCTGTATCTCCTGACAGCCCGAAGTGAAACGTGGTTGGGAGAGGAGGAAAAATAAAATGAACCCAAGCAACAATCCGCTTTCTATAGCAGCATAAAGCATCTCAACATGGGCAGTGATGCGGTACCCTCCCAAACCTCTCTGGCATTTCAGGAATGTAAACAGAGTTGTTGGCTTTCTGTTGTTGTTGTTGTTGTCATTGTCGGTTTTTGTTGTTTTGGAAGTGGGTGGGGGAAAAAAGAATCAAGCGACCAGACAAAACGACAACAGATTCTCAGCTCAGTTCTGTCTCCCACGACTGCTATGACATTTCTATTAAAGTGCATTTCAGTACCTCCCCCTCTCAGGAACCTCACGCGCAAAACCTTCGCAAGGAAAGGTAATTCAAGTTAATACTCCACTAGAACCAGCTCAGCCTTTTTATGGACTTCTGCTTTTCCCCGCCCCGATGTTGTAGCCGCTATTTGTTTTTAAATCTGGAAACGCCCCCTCCCCAGCAATACTGTCAGTTCAAGTGCTAACCTCAGCCGTCAAGGGCAGCAGCTCTGGATACAGCACACTTGATTGTACAAGCAACACCTTAACATCACAATCAAGAAACCGGGGCACCTCGCCCCATGGGGGAGTAACGCGTCCCCCTTCACCATCCGTAGCATCGTATGAAAAATAAGGAGTTCAAAAACAAAATAATAATAATTAGGGGAAAAAAAAATCAGAACGTAATTCGCTATGAACATCATTCGTTATGTACAGCGGATCCTGCAACAGATGCGTGAACTCCGTTGGTTCTCAGTTTTATTGTCCTTTCTAAGAGCAACTGAGCAGTCACTGTTGTCTCCATTTAAATAAAACAACTCAGAGTTGAAATATATATATATAGATATATATATAAGCATTTTCTTCTTAAATAACATATTTACATCTAATAGAAAATATAACTCTAGAGATAATCTTTCCAACGAAATGTGAGACGTGGGAGGAAAAAAAAATAAAACAAAAAAAGGAGAATGAGTGAACGAATTTAGGACAGTTTCTAAATCCTCTCCTGGAAATTAAAAATAAAAATAAAAATAAAAAACAAAACAAGAAAAGAAAAAAGCCCACCAAGCTCTAAGCAAGCTTTTGTCTGGATCTAGCCCGAAGAAAAGCCCCAGCACCACCAGCAGCAGGAACTCATCGCTTCTCCTTAAAGAATCCTTGGTCCGTGCTGCTCTCCTTAATGGTGACGGTCAAAAAGTTAGAGGTCACATCAGTGACCACCACCTTCTCCAGGTTGCTGAGCGAGGGGCTCCACGACTCCTCCTCGGGGTCCCCAAGGATCCGGGCCACCGGGATGCGGGCGATGAGGGAGGGCCGCCCCGCCGGGCCCCCACCATCACGGAACAGCCCCCCCCCGGGGCCGGGCCCCACGGCTCCATGCAGCAGTTTGGGGTCCAGCCCGCCCGGCCCTTTGGGGTCCAGCAGGTCGGAGCGGTGCTTGGCCACACGTGGTGCGTAGGGGTCTGCAGCGCTCAGCTTGGTGCCCACCTCCAGGCGGTTGGGGCCGGGCACGGTGCCGGCCAGATCGGGCTCGGGCCGGCGGGCCAGCTGGATGACACTGTGTCCCGAGGAGAACTTGGCGGCCCCCACCGCCTCCTCCATCTTCCTGGCCTTGAGGTAGTCCCCCACTTTGTCCCCCGGCTCCCCCAGTTTCCTCTTGGAGGCGTCCAGAGACTCCGCCAGGTCCTTGTACAGCTCCTTCCTGGGCTTTGGGCCCCGCTTTTTGGGGGTCTCCCCGGGTTTCTCCTCCACCCGGAGGACGCGGTCCCGCACGCCGTCCGCTTTGGGCACGCTGCTGCTGCCGCTGCCCTGCGGGGTCAGGGCCATGTTCCTGAGTCCTTCCCGTGCACGGGATGTGGAGCCCAGCTCCTGCGGGGAGCGCCCGGGGTACGGCACCCGGATACCCCTGGACGAGTCGCTGCGGAACTCGTAGGTTTTGGCTTTGGCCTTCGCCTGGGCCTGCAAAGAAGACAAGCAGCCATGAGTTTGTCGCCTCGATGCGAAACCACAGCCCGCGGGACTCAGCCACCCCACCCCACACAGAAACCCCACATCCGCAGAGGGACCGGGGGCAGTCCGCTCCCCTCTCCCCTCAGCGCTCCCACCTCACCTTTAGCAGGAAGGTTTTGGGCTTGGGGCCGCGCTTTTTAGGCCCGAATAGCTCCATTTCTCGCTCCCTAGAGGTGTCAAAAGAACCAAAGCTTCAATTCAGCATAGCTACAAGACAGCCACATATTTACAAGGGCAATGGCTACAGCTACAAAAGGCCTTGTACCTCTCCTCGAAGGCCGCGAGCAGCCGGGCATCCAGGATGTTCTCCTCGGGTTCCCAAGTGCTGTACCTGGGGGGGGGGAGGGGCACAGGGAGAGGGAAAGGCATCAGTAGCGAGCAACGGGAGAGGAAAGAAGAAAGAAAGAAAAAAAAAAGAAGTGGCACAGAGAAAGGGATCCAACTTTCCTCCCTGCTACAATGGGAATCTACGCAGCTACAAGGAGCCATCTCTCCCCCGGCAGCTCCAAGGCTGCAAAATTGTGTGCAAACAGCGGACTTACTTCTGAGACCAGCCCTTCCATTTTACGAGATATTCCATGCGCCCCTGAGGATGCAAAGAGGGAGATAAATAAATAAATAACCAAACACGCACGGAGGGAACCCACGATAAATGCTCGCAACAAAGCTACGCGTGCAACGCACGCACGCCTGCACCCGATGCTGGTGTCAAAAACACGCGAGGGGGGAGGGAACGGGACCGGAGGAGGGGGGGAGGGGGGAGGGAGGATGGGAGCCGGAGCGAGGGAGTGGGGGGGGGGGGCTGCAACAACAACAAAAAAAAAATACAACGATAGATTAAAAAAAAAAAGGCGCGTGCAGCAGCCCCGCAGCCCCGCAGCCCCGCAGCCCCGCAGCCCCGCAGCCCCGCAGCCCCGCAGCCCCGCAGCCCCGCAGCCCCGCAGCCCCGCAGCCCCGCAGCCCCGCAGCCCCGCAGCGGGGAGGCCGGCGCACAACGCCCGGCACGCAGCAGCGCGGCACGCACAGCCCGTGCATGCGGATGGGAGGAGGAAGGGCCGCCCCCAGCCGCAGCCGGAGCCGCCGGAGCCGCCGCTGCAGCGCCGCTCGGCCGGGGGAGGGCGCGGAGAGGGCGGCGCGGCCCCGGAGAACGGCTGCGGGGCGGCGCGGGGGCGATGGGGCGGCGGCGGGGGGGAGGGGGGAGGTGGGGGCACCTACTTTGCGGATGCGGCGCTTGAGCAGGGCCTCGGCCGCGAAGACGCGCTCCCCGACGGCCGAGAGCTCCATGTTTACGCGGCCGCTCGCAGCACACAGGCAGCCGCCAGCGCAGCCCAGACCATAATACTCCGCCCGCTGACGTCAGCGCCGCGGCCCCCCCCTTCCTCCTCCTCCTCCTCCTCCTCCTCCTCCTCCTCCTCCTCCTCCTCCGCCCCTCCGGGCCCCCCCCGCACTTGTTGCTGGCGGAGCCGGGTGGAATATTCCGCCCTCGCCGCATTGGCCCGGGCCCGGTGCCCGCCCCCGAAAGCCGCGCCGCCCCCCGACGTGAGCCGCGTCCCGATGAGTTCGGGGCGGGGCGGCGGCGGGTGGGGGGGGAACGCTGACCCCCCCCCCCTCCCCGCGTCCGCCCCGCCCGCTCCGAGGGTGCCCCCCCCAGGGCGCAGCACAAAGGAACCGCCGCCGCCGGGACGGGATGGGGCGGAGCGGGGCGGGGCGGTCCGACCCCCTCGTGCGCACCTGGACGGGGCGAACCCGAGGGGGCGGCCGGGCCGCTCGTAGGCCCCTTCTCAACCCCACCTCCCCGTGCGACAAAGAAAACGGGATTTTTTTTTCTTTCTTTTTTTTTTTTTGTTAACGAAGCGCTCGCGGATTGCGTAAAAATCACCTCATTACGGCCGCGCTGCCGAGGCAGCCAGCGCCCGGCAGAGTTCATCATCATAAAAAGCCATTGAGGGAAACAAATGGCCGCGCCGGGCCGTGCCAGCCGCGCAGCTGTTTCTGCTTAAGTTTAAATACTTTCCAACAGTTTGGGTAGTAAAAATAAAGTAGACCTCAACAGCCCATAATACGAGTTTCTGGTTTCCTCACTCCGGCAGCCCGCGGCTGAGTTCCCGGCTCAATCTTGGGGCGTTGCGAGGGAAGGGAGGGTCCCCGTGGCCACCGGGACGGCCCCGGAGGGGATCGGGTCCTCACAGTCACTCGTGGGCGGGGCCGGGTGGCACCGCGGGTCCCCTCCCCGAGGACCCCACCGGAGAGCGGGACGGAGAGCCCCGGGCCGCGGGTCCTGTCTGCGGCGGGCGGGGAGGACCGGAGGAAGCACAGCCGGGGGGAGCGGATCTCCGACGTCCCCGGGGCCGTCGGGGGAAGCTCCGTTGATGCTCGGGAGCGTTTTTTCCGCTGGAGCGAAACAATTTCCGAGCCGGGAGCGGCAGCTCAGCCCCGTGCCCCCCGTCGCCACTCACGGGTGCGCTGCCGCTGCGGCCGCGTCCACGCGGGGCGACGCCTCGCACGGCTCTGCCCCCGACCCCCGTGGGCTGCACGCTGAGGAGCGGCGAGGCTTGTCGGGACCGCGCTCACGCGTGGAATCTCCACGCGTTGGATGTAATATCCAACGAGCCGGCTGCCAGTCAGTGTGACAGTGGCTTCTTTCGGTGCTGTGAGCGGTGGAGCTCCGGTGCTGTTTCCATCCCGGGGCCGTTTTCTTCCGACGCTCCCGCCTGTCACCGCGGAGCTCTGCCCTCTCCCACCAGCCCCACCTGGCCGGGCTCCGACCTCCCACGGGTGTCACGCTAGCAGCGGTCCTCTGCTGCAGGAGGAACTCGCGTGGGGGTTCCGGGCTCGCACAGACAACGCCGGGCGATGAAGATTCGCGGCCCCCACCGCGACTACAGCTCTCTGCCGGGCCAAGCGCTGGGCGGCCCCGAGGCGAAGCCGTACGAGAGCCCCTTTGCTCCCCGTCCCGCAGCCCGGAGGCCACGAGTGGCAGCGGAGGAGGCTGTGGGGGGGCGGAGGGGGGTCTGGCGGGGCAGATGCCGGAGGTGGGATTCTGCTGCCGAACGGAGCAGGGCGGTTTCTGCCGCACGGCCCCGCAGCACCCTGCCGTAGGGGTTCCCCACGGCACACGGGGTTTGCACGGAGCCCCAGGGAGGAGCCGGGGCGAAGGGGGATGGCCGGGAGGGGACAGCGCAGCCCCAGTCCCCGGCAAGCGGCACCCCGGGGAGATTTTCGTTAACGTAGAATTAATCGTTGTTAATTAAGGCAGAGCGAAGGGGCGGGTCGTTAATCCGCGTGGACGCAGCAGCACGGATGCTGGGTCCCGAAGATGCAGCGCTGGGGAAAGACCCGGGAGGAGCGGTCACTACACGCAGCGTGGGGGAGGGTCGTGCTGCCGGTGCAGCCTTGCTCTGCTGCTCGTGGCTCCGGGGCAGAGCCCACGGCGGGGCCGCGTTCCGTGGCCTCGGGGACACCGCAGCCCCGGAACGGCGTGTGAGTCCCGCACCTTCGCTGCCGCTGTACTCGCCGTCGGCGGGAAGCGCCGTCTCGAAGGTGCCCGAGGGGATGCGGAGCGGCCGCTCCAGCAGTCGGGACCCACGCGGGACGCATCCGAGAGCGGGGTCCGGGACTGAGTCCCCGAGTAAGGTGCGGGGGGCAGAGGGAAGGCGAGACACAAACGAGAACGGAACGGAGAAGGCAGCGGGAAGCTATCGCCGCGAAGAGGGGGCTCGACCCGAACTCCTGAAGCCGTGGGCTCGCCAGGAGCGGGGCTGCGGGAACTCGAGGGGTCTCGGCCGGGAACGAGGAGGGACGGAACTGCGGGATGGGAGCGCGGCAGGAGGGAGCATCTCCGACCCTCCCGAGCAGATCCTCCTCTCGCCGGAGGGGGCCCGGGACCCATTGCCCGGTGGGTGCAGGGTCCGTGGTGCGTGGTCGGGCACCGGGATCGGCAGCGGAGCAGGGAACAGGATGCCCTCCGCTTTCCCGAGGTCAACGGCAAAAGCTGCCGAGGCGCAACTCGGACGCCCGGTCCGGTGGGGTCCCGGCTCGCGCTCCACCCGTCCCCGCCGGCCCCTTCGCGTCCCCGGCTCTGCCCCGCAGTGTCGGCGTCGGAGCTCCCTCGAGGATTGCTCCCGGCCGGCGAGGGCATCTGCTGCGGCACGGGCAAATGTGGATCCGGTTTCTCCCCATTTGACCCCAAATCTGCCCTTCGGTTGCCCGCTCTCCTCTCGCCCCGCTCGAACTCTTGTGATGATCGCTCGGGGTCTCAGCGAGCCGCCCCAGGGCAGCGTGTCCGGCTCCCCCCTCGTTTCTTCACGTGCGGGGGCTCCCACGGCTACGAGCTTTGCAACGAAAGTGGGGGGCTGCGACCCCTCCCGGGGCCGCGCGTGAGGGCGCCGGGGCGAGCACGCGTGTCGAAGCCCGGCTGAGCCCGGGACGGGGGGGAACTGGCTCCAGCCCAGCCGTGGGCGCAGCGCATCCCCGCGCCGCAGCTCTGCTCTTCCCTGCGGATTCCCGAGAGTTCCGGCAACCGTACGGCTCCGCCCCCGGTACCCTCTCCTGGGACGGTGAGCAACCAGCCCAGGGCCCGGCTCGGCCCCGTTCCCCGCGTGGCCGAGGCTGTCGGTGCCGATGGCAGACCCGGTTCTGCTGCGGTCGCGCTGCTCCGTGTTCCGTCTCATGGACGTACTGAGAACGGCCCTGGGGCTGAGACCTCGCGGGGATTTGGAGGGCAGAGCAACTCGCTCCCTTCGCAAAGCTCGTGTTGCTGCAGGTGTCCTCACGGCCGCTGTGGCCGGGTCTGCCCTTGCGCCTCGGTACACTCATCCCGCATCCTCCCCGAGCCGCGGGACTACCGGGCTTGGGAGAGCTCTACCCCGGAGCTCCCGGCAGGTGCGGAGCCCCCAGCCCCTTGGTGCCGCCCGTCGGAGCTTCTGCCCCCGGCCCGCGGCTCCGAACAACCACCCGAGGTCCGGTTCGGCCCCGAGCTCCGTCCGGTCCGCTCCCACCCCAGGACCGAGAGGGAAAACGATTCCCTCTTCCCGCTGCTGAGCGGAGTCGCGCGGAGCGGCGGGGCAGGTTGCCGGCCCCCGGGCCGATGCGGGGCTGGCTCGGTGCTGCGGGAGGGGCTCCGGGACCCCGCGGCGCTGCCGGACTCCGCAGCTCCGCCCCGGGAGAGGGAGAAGCGCGGACGCTGAGACGGAACCGTTTCGTTCCCGAGCACCTCGGGGCGAAGCGAAGAGGCAGCGACCGGGACAAAGTGACAATGCCACTCCCGTCCTCCCTCCCCAGCCCGACCCCGCGGGCGGCACACGCGGGCAGGAGCGGCCCATCCAGGACGGATCGCGAGGGCGGGGTCCGCAGAGCTGACCCATAACCTGAGCCGCGTTTAACGCGGGATCGCTGCAGGAGGGGCTGCACCGTCCACGTTTCACACCTCAGCTCCCGGGCGCTGCTCTGCCAGGACCCGGATATCCCCCGGAGAGATCCGATGGTCTAGTCGAGGGGATCGGTGTTGGGAAGATTTCGGGAAGAGCCCGGCAGCGGTGTCCCCTCGAGGACGGTCATCGCGGAGCGACTATTTGCCCCTCTGAAGCCCAGAAATCTCCCTGAGAAGAAATGTTCGTGTCGACTGGTTTGACATCGAATCCAGCTCCCAAGGCGCAAGAGCCCGGGGCTGGCGGGGGGTCAGCGCTCAGCACCGTCCCGGAGCCTTTTCCCTTCCGTTTTCCACCCGCTTCTCCCGGTGTCCGGCGCTGCTTTTGCTCCGGCGGAACTCGGGACGGAGCCGCTGCGTTGCAGCTCAGTTCCCGCGGGACGCGGTCCACGGTGCTTCCACACCGGGAGACCCCGAGCTGAGCCGTGGGCGGACCCCGCCGAGCATCGCAGCCGGGATGGGGGCAGAGCTGGGGACACCCCGACTCCCCGCGCCGCAGATCGTTATCCCCCGGTTACCGGGGCCGTGGGCAGCCGAACGGGGGTCAGCCCCGCCGAGGAGCAGCCCCGCGCCCCGTCCAGTCGGAACCGCCCCGGAGCAGCGGCGGTGCTGAAGGACAGCAGCGGCCCCAGGCCCCGGTGGGGGTCGGGCTAAGACCGAGCCCCGTCTCCCGCCCTCCGGTCCGACCCGGTCCGAAGCGGCTCCAGAGTTCGTCCCCGTGGGTTCCGCGAGGAATTGCACGCTTCCCGGCGCGGCTCCGGCGGCGCGGTGAATTCCAGGTGTTTTCCATAGGTGGCACCGTCCTCCTGAAAATCACGACAGAGGCCGCGCAGCCCGCGGCGCTCCGACCGCCCCTTGGGACACGGACCCCCTCGAGCCCGAGCCCAGGAGCACGGTGCGGGCTGCCCCGGCTCGCAACGCTCCGGGGAACCGCTCCCCACGTGCTCCCGCCGTCTCCCACCCGGACGTGCCCCGAGCACCGCCCGGCCCTACTCCGGCTGCCGTCGGCTGGGGCTGAGGGGGGGGACCCTGTGGGCACAGCATGAGCTCCGTCCCAGCGGCAACGCGGGGCGCTGACCCCTCGCTGCCCACCCCCCCCCACGCCCCACAGCCGCCCCGTGGGTTCGCACCGAGCCCCGCGTGGGGCTGGAGCCGCTCCCGGGGCTGGGGCGGCGGGGCGTGCGGGGGGGGAGGGGGTGGGGGCGCGTTATCGCCCAGCTCCGGGCTGCGAAGACTTCGCACAAAAGCTCTTTTGTTTCCGGGCTTTCTGAATTTGCTGATTATTTGTAGGAGCATAAATAGGAGCTGTTTGCAAAGGCCAGGAGGGAAGAACCGAGCCGAGCTCCGCGCCGGGCGGGCAAAACTGAAGGTCTCAGGAGTGCCCCCCAGGGCCCCCGTCCGACCGACCCCTGACCGAGACGGGGCTGCAGCTCTCGGCTCCGGCCGCAGCGGCCGCGGTTCCCCCCGACCCCCCGCTTCTGCGGGCAGAGGTCGCCGCTGAACGGACGGGAGGAGCGGACCGGAGTCGGGGAAGAAAGCCTGGGTTGGGGAGGGGTTAGGGGGAAGGGGGGATGCGGCTGTAGCGGGGCCGTGTCACATCCGTCTCCATGTCACCTCCGTGTTCACGGCCGCGAGTGGGAAGTGGGAATCCCGGAGGCCGAGGAGAAGAGCGTCGAGCCGCCCTGCTCCGTCCTCGTCCCGTCCCCGTTCCCCGCCGCACCGCACGCCGAGCGCGGCCCCGCGTTTAACAAAAGCAATTAGAGGTGAGGCCCCATTTGCATTTCGCTCCACGGCCGCTCCACGGCGGCCGCACCGGGGCGGGGGCGGCCCCACGATGCCCCACGCCCCGCCCCACGCCCCGCCCCCCGTCCAAGGTAGGCGCTGTATTTAGGTTCGTGCCCTTATATGGCGATGAGCGCGGCGCCCCGCGGACGGCGCGCACCATATAAGGAAGCGGTGCCCGAGCCCGGGCTGAGCTGGTGAGCGCTCATTGGTCCGCCCGTATCGCAGCAACCGCGCTCTCACGAGTGGAACGGGCCCGCGCCCCCCCCCCCCGCGTTCTCCCCCCTCGCCCGTGGGGCCGGGACCCGCGCTAGCCTCCCCCCCCACACACAAACACCCCATCCCGGTGCCCCCCGACGGCTCAGCCCCGCGCTGCCCCTCCGCTGCCGTTCCCGGCGGGCAGCGCCGCCCCGACGCCGCCGGGCGCGTCGCGAGTGGGAACGGCAGCGCCACGCTCCCGTGGCACCGACGGCGCTCGGAGGGATTGGGCCGTGAGGTGCGGCGGGCACTCCGCACACCGGGGCCTCGGGATCGGGCGTGAGCGGGGATGCTGCTCCCGGACACGGGGAACTGAGGCACACCGAGAGATGGCGCGGTTTCTCCGTACCCCGGCTGCGGGCAGCCCCTCTGAGGACGGGGCGCCCGTGCCGGAATGGTGCCGAGGTCCCCGTGTCATCCGCACGGCGCTCTCGGAGCTGCCCCACCACACGTCTCCCGTGTCCGGCACCGCTCGGTGCCATCGGCGGCTCCGACTCGCGCGGCCGTTGCTCCGTGGGAAGCATCACGGCCCCGCGGAGCCGCAGTCGCGTTCTGGGGACGTCCTCTCGAGACGCAGACACGCGTGCAAACCTCCCCGCGCTGCCGAGAGATCGAACCCCCGTTGGCAGGAAACGGTGGCTCCAATCCCACGCGCGTCCGCTGCCGCCCCGCGGGCAGGCGAAGGAGAGCGGCCGTGGGTGCCGGCGGAGGGGCGGCCTCTCGGCGCGGGGTCTCGGGGCCGAGTTTTCGTTGCGGCTTCGCCTTGGCCTCGCAGAGCCGCGTCCGCGCTCCCGCCCCGGTTTTTCTTTTATTTATTTCATTTTATTTATTTTCAACGGAGCGGGAGAACGGCCGCCTCCAGGTAGCGGGAGGGAGCGGTGCCTTCGGCACTCCGGTGTGCGACAGCTGCCCCCCCCTCCCCGGCCGCCACGTGCTCCCCGTGCCCCCGCCCCGCCGCAGGTGAGACCCCGGCGGGAGGCTGCGTGCGGGATCCCGGCTCCGCTCCGTTCGCCCCGCGGGGTCCCGACCGCTCCCTCGCCGCCTACCGCGGGCACCGAGGGGCGCGGCCGCCGGGGAGGGCCGTGCCGCCGCTTCCTCGCCGTCCCCCCCCACCTCCCCCCCCCCGGCAGGATTCAGCGGGCTCCGCCGAGCAGCCATTTTCTGCAGCTGCGGCTGCACCGGAGCCCAGCCGGGCGGTGCGGGCGAGCGGCGGCACATCCCGGGGGGTGCCCGCCCCCCGCTGCCGGTTCCGGAACGGGCGCCCCGAGCTCCGCCGGGCGCTGCCGGGGCCGGGCGGGCTGCGCCGCGGGGCTGGCCGTGACAATCCCACCCTTTCCCCGCCATTTTGTTACCGTGCTGGCGTTTTCCCAAAGCAGACACAGAGCGGGAGCCTTGGGAACGGGTCCCCGTTGTGCCGGGGCGGGCGCTGCCCCCAGCCCGGTCCCGGCCCCCCCGCGCCCCGCGGCCCCGCGCCCATACGGACACGTCCCGGGACGCCCGGCGGCTCCGAGCTCCTTCCCACCGGAATCCCCGCTCCCCTCGGCGCTCTGTGCGCGCAGCGGTCGCGGTTCGCGGCTGTCGGAACCACGCGGGACCCGGTCACGCCCGGGTGGCACCGGCTCCTGGGCCCCTGTCCCCAGGCGAGGAACCCGAACGCGGCCATCAGCCTCCCCTCCCGGTGCGCCGGGATCGCGGAGCTGCTCGCTTCTCTCTGTCCACCCCACGAACAGCGAAGTGACCCGACGGCGCTCCGGACCGTCCCGTCGGGCAACGGCCGGAGGGGCTGCCCCCGGGATCCGGGCGCAGCGCCCGTCGGCTCTGCCCTATTCCGTCCCGACAGACCCCAGCTCCCGACCCGGCTTCGGGCAGCCCGTGGGGACGGCGCCGGGCAGCACTCGGCCCACGCGAGGCGTGGCGGCCGGAGGGGTTCAGGTCCCAGTGGCCCCGGGGCGGGGCGCGGCCGGATCGAGATTTCTGGTGCCGGGACGCGGCACCGTGGGTCGGGGCTGGGCGGGCAGGACGATTTGCCCCGACGGGACGGTCCGGGCCACTCCCTGCAGCCGCGCGGGATCACTGAACGCCGGCGGCAAATACCCCCGTTCGGCACGGGCACAGCGGGGCGGGGCGTGTCCCCCTCCCCACGGCAGCGCTCCAAGGTTGGGGACAGCTCGGTGACCCACGCGCGGCGGCGGCGGCGGCGGCGGCGGCGGCGGGGGAAGGTGCCAGGAGCGTCGATGCCAGCCCATGCCCGGTCTGCGTTCCCGGAGCTGAGCGGCGGCGGCGGGAGGAGAAGGGCGCGGGGAAGGAGGGGGCTCCTGCAGTGCTGCAATGCAGCGCCGCGCCGAGAGCCGAGCCCGCGGCCCGGAGCGCTCCGCCGCTGCTGCAATGCAGGTGTGAGCGCCGCGCCCGGCGGCCGGGCCGAACCGGGCCGAACCGGGCCGAACCGGGTCGGGCAGTCCACGCACCGCCGGGCCGCCCCCCGCCCTCCCCGCCCCGCGTCTCCGCCCTCCCCGGATTTCTCGCCCCCGTTTCGTTTTTCTCCCTCCCCTGTCGGGACGTGTCCTCCCGCGGCGGGACACCCGCAGCCGCCGTCTCCGTGCTCCTCCGTTCGCCCGGTCCCTGTCTAGGTGGGGGGGCTCATCCGGATCCCACCAGCCGGGCCACAGACGGCACTGATAGCGCTTCACCCCAAAGCTTCTCGCCGTGGCTCCCCCGCGACCCCGGGACCACCGCGTAGCGCCCGGTTCTGCGCGGCTGGGGCAGGATCCCGGGCTCGGTGTTTCCTCGGGGGGACATCCCTCGCACTTCCATCTTCTTTATCCAAGGGGGCTCCGCTCCAGCCCCTCTCTCCCCTCCCCGCACCCCCCCCTCTTCCCCCCGCCGCGCAAACAGCGCTGCCTCTGTCCCGTCTTTCTCTACCGCTCCGCTGCCCCACGGCGCGGCTCGACGCGGGGACACGCAGCGCACGGGAAGGAGCAGCCCCCCACCCCCCCACACCCCTCGGCTGCACCCGGAGCTGCGGTACAGCGGTCGGGTAACGCGAGACCCCCCCGTGGGGAAGGATGATTGCGATCGAAGTCGGAGGTGCTGCAGCGCAGCCCCAGAGGTCGGGACGGATCACGGGAGCGCCCCAAACCCGGGAGGGGCGGGGAAGGCGTTTTCAGGGCAGCGGAGCCGCCGTGCTCACCCGCCCCCCATCCCTGTGACACAGGCTGTGCTTTCCTGTCCCTGCCTTTCTCAGTCCTGCCTGTGACGGCCTGTGGCTGAATGGCAGAGATCCACAGAGATGCCATGCGGCGCACACTTTTCCCTTCCCACCTGGATTTTTTTTTCCTTCCTTCCTTTTTTTTTTTTTTTCCTTTCTGCCGCTGGCTTTCATTCACTGCTAAAATGGCACCGCGCTCCTATCGCTGCTGCTGCTGATACGGACTTCAGCCGCTGGGTCCTGGCGTGTCCTCATTTACCGGATGAAAGCTCAGCCGAGACACAGCGTTTCCTCCCCGTGCGGAGAACTCCACGCTGCTCCAAACGTTCGGGCCCCTCCCGTGCACCCCCCGCCCCGGTCCGATTCCCTTTTCTCCTCTCCAGCATCTCAGCCTCGAGATGCCCGAGGCTGACAGCTCAACGCAAAAGCGGGCTCGGCACCACCGAGGCGATCCGTCAGTCCGCTGTGCCATCGATTTCCCTACAAACCCGGCGATCCCCGCGGCTCCCGGCCCCGCTCCCCCCGCGGTGTCCGCACAGCACCGCAGCCGTGAGGTGCGGGTCCGACAGCCCTCGGGGTGCACGCAGCCCCCACCGCACCCCGCGGTCCCGCAGCCCCAAACCGTCCCCTCCCCCCTCAACCCGGCACGGTGCCGTCGCAGCACTCAGCCCCCCCTTCCCCCCCCCCCCGGTGCTCGGAGCCCCGCGTCCCCTCGGCCGCTTTTATTGACGGCCTCCGTGTCCCAACTTCGCGCGGTGCTATTTGTGATGCTGTGTCACGCAGCGAATCCTTCAGCGAAGGGAAATGAAGGGGCACGCGGCGAAGGGAAAATCGCCTTTTCCGGGGAAAGAAAGAGAGAAAGAAAGAAAGAAAGAAAGAAAAAAAAGAGTGAAGCGCGTCAGTCCGAAACCAGAACAGACAATGCCACAGCCGAGACTTATTTGTCACACGCTCAGGCGAGAGACGGAAGAAATTCCTGTGATAATGCTTGTCTCTGCTCAGCCGCTGCTGCCGCACCACAAATTGCTGCTTGCAGCACAAACTATGGAAATGCGATACATTAGATTAGATGTCTTCTCGTCGGGTCTCTGCGCGCCGCGTTTGCTAAGAGTTATTTCTGAGTCCTGAGAGTTAAAGGAGCCTCCGAGAAATAGAGCATCAAACGCTCCGAAAGTGGGTCTGCCTCTGGTGTCGGAGGGACAAAAGGGAAAAACAACGGGAGAGCTGAGACTGGGGAGAGAGGGAAGGATTTCTCAAAGCAAAGAAGGACGCCCGGGGCGGGCTCTTCCCACCTCGGGTTAAAAATGGCTCAGGGTCAGGTTGAGCCCTTAAACTCGAGATAAGGCATCACCCCGGCCGCCAGGCAGCGAGATTGAGGGCACCTGCCTGGCCAGGGACACCGCCGTTGTCCTGCGATGAATCTCCCTGTTGGATCCGTCGCTGGTGACTTCATGTGCCAGAAGGAAACAAACGGGGGAGGACGATGTCACGGCCGGACCCGACGGGCAGAGGGCAGCGGCTATAAAGTCCGTTCCCGATGTCGGAATGACAGCCTGGCTCGCAGTGTGCTGCAAATGGATGGGTGTGCTCAGGGGCAGCACTTCGCCCTGTGTTTTTCCAAGCCATGTGGAATTGCTAGCACATGTGAAAATCAGCATTTACTGACACATGCCCACCGATGTGTGTTTTGTGCTTTCAGGTGCTTCCTTGGCTCCACGATGCCCAGCAGAGCTTCCCTCTCAGAGGTCACCTTTGATGATCAGAAGCTGACACTCCCTTTTTTTTTTTTTTTTATACTGAAAAAGAAATTCTCTCTTCCCTCCAGTCACCAAGCGAGCTCAGAGCAGCTCTGCGGGCTCTGACTTGTGAAGTGCATCCCCCTCTACTGCATCACCTCCTGAAATCCCAACGCCCTGAGCTACACAAGGGGCATCTGCAGGGTTCCTCGGGGCCACCAGCCCCAGCTGGGTCCCACCTGCCTGGGGTCACAGCGTGCTGTGTGCCACCACCAGCACCTGACACAGGAAACGCCGAGTCCTGCTTTCCACTCCGGCCTCTGTTGCTCACAGCTCCCTCGCACCAGCTTTGTGGTCTTCAATTTTCCACGTTTGGTTTCAGCCAAGAGGTGACTTCTGAAGTTTGAGTCATCCCGGTTTTCCCATCTTCATCTTCCATGAATGAAGAAGGTCACTGCCCCGCCGTGCATCAGGAGGGGACGGAGCAGCAGGGCTGCCCAGGGCCTGTGCTGCAGCTCTGCAGAAGAAGCAGAGAACCCAACAGCTCTCAGAGAGCACGAGGTGCAGCCTCACCCCAGCACAGGAATTTCTGCTGTGTGGTCCTCATGTCCGATATTAAATACACATTTTTCCCAGCTTCCACTGGCTCAGCCCCTCCGTCACACTGCATTTTATAACCACGGTGATGTCTGCTTAATTCACTTCCTCTAACTGAAGCATTTTTTTGCCTGGGCTGATGCAGCCTAACTTGCAGCACCTCTCAGAGGTTTAGGCTGCTCCCTTCCCTCCCTTGAGCCAAGCACTGCTGACAGAACCACACTCGTGCCACTGAAGCTGCAATCCCTCTGGGTCCACAGCAATGCTTCAAACCTCGCAAGAATGGGGCTGCAGCTGCTCCCAACCTCCCAGTACTGCCATGGGGTGCAGATTTCAGAGCATCCCAGGTTGGGAACTTGGCTCCCACTGCTCCTTGCTGTCTGACAGAGACCTGGAGGAGCTGGTGATGGAGCTTCCTTCCCTCCTCACCCCTTAAACAACGCGTGGCTGTGATCAGCAGGGCCAGCAAGGATGACACATGGCCACGATTGCCAAAGTCACAGCTCCTGAAATGCAGGGAGCTTCCTACCAAGCTGCTCTGCCTCGCACAGCATGCTTTATATGCCTGCTCGGCCGACGGAAATAAATCTTCTCGTTTGCAGTTTACTTTAAACTACATCAAGGTGACAGCTGAGCTGGCGGCTCCTGCTGAGAAGCAGCATCAGTACCACGAGGCTGCTCCTAAGGGAAAGAGCACAGCCAGGACTGCCCCCTCCTCATCCCTACTGCGCCCACTGCCCCTCCATGGTGCCCACCCAAAGCAGTGTGAGTGGGGATCGCAGCACTGAGCCCCATTATTACACTGAGCTTTACTGAGAGCGGTGGCAGCCAACATGTGCAAGGCCATGCTGTGCTGGTGAGAGGGGCATGGAGAAAATGTGACCCCCACAGCAGCAAAGTGACACGGTCAGCTCCCTGCAGCACAGAGTAGAGTGGCAGAGGATGGGAAAAATAAAGGAAAAATGCAAAAAATGCATCCAATGACCGCCTGGAGGAGCCCCCATGCACCGCCCTCACACCCCTTCTGTCCCCATCTATCTCTCTCTCATCCCAGTTTGGAGCTGGAAGTCTCCCAGTCCCTGTGAGGCTGTTTAGCATTCTCCCCTCAGCAGCAGCACCTGGGCAGCACTGCTGGGCCCACTGCACCCAGCAGCTCAGTGCCATTGCCTGGGGACACCACAGCCGTGTCCCCACACCGTGGGGCAGTGATGGGGTCAGTGCAGGAAAGCAGGCACTGCTGCAAGCACGGGTCAGGGAGGGGAGGAGACGAAACCAGCTTCGGAGCACAAGTTTGCAGTCCCCTCCTCTCCCAGCACCGCAGTGACCTCGGACGGACAGATGCATCAGACCCTTCCAGAAGAGCAAAAACGCGAATACAAATTCTCCTTTTAAATCAGCAAATGTTCCTCTGGAATAAGTCCAAACCAAACAGAGGTTAACGCATTCCTGGGAAATACATTAAATGCAGCACGCAGCCGTCTCCCTAATGGAGAGCGGCGACGCTCCATCTCGTCCTGGATCGCTTTGATAACCATTGAAGGCACGGTGGACCTCGCATTAATTTTCTCAGTAACAGACATTTAGGTTTGATGCACTTAATATGGCAACAGAGCAGCATGAATAAGTAATTGATATCCTCGGCGCTTCGCCTCCTGCACCCAATTGGCGCGGAACAAGTGCAGAGCGTCTCTCTGAAACCAACGACGACTTATCACACCTCTCAGCGCACAGGAAGCTGCCGGCACGGCGATAAACACCATCAAACCATTCAACCAGGAGCTATCTGCCTCTGTGGTTTCCGGGAAGTGGTGCCTCGCACAAACCACCCCACTGCCAACGGAGACGGCGCCTGCAGTGCTTCTCCAGCTCACAGGGCAGTGGGAGGCGAGGCTGTGCGATCTGTTTTTCTCAGTGTTAACGAGCACAGCCAACTGCAAACCTGCACACAGTGCTCGGCTGCAGAGCGTGGCACACCTACGTGTCAGGGAAGGCGGCTCTGACCCCAGCGTGAGCTCAGGCTCCGGCCACGAGGCTGCAGCCCGTGTGTTTAAGCCAGGTGGCGGTGGTTGGGAGACACCTCTGTGGTGTCATCCACCTCTGCGTGCACACAGAGAAGTTCCCATCCCGTGCACCATCTGCCCCAGCAGAGCCCGCCTGCCCGGCCCCGCTCCTGGACTGGCTCCTGCCGCTGTCTGTCGAGCGGCACTTCCTCTTTCATAAATCACATTTTGCATTCTGAGCATGCGTCTCCTCTTCCGTGCCATTTTTTTTGTTGTTGTTGTTTTCAGATAACCATTAGCTTAATTAATCAAGGGAAGCGCATCGCTCCGCATCGCTGGCCCCGCCGGGGTGGCAGTGCTCCCACCCAACGCATCCCACGCGGGGGCTGCCCGTGGGCTCCCACCCCACAGCACCTCGCAGTGCTGGTTGCAGCCCTCAGCCCAGCCCACTGACAGCAGGTGTCGATGCATCCCAGCTCACCTCTTCCCACTCGTTGCCTGCACGCACACGGTGAGATTTTGGGGTCTGCAGTCCTCTCCGCAGAGAAGGGTGAACACAACTGCATGAGTTTCCATTTGGCTTTGGGGCATCAACAGCAAGACGAAACCAGAATGTCAACAGGACAGCTGAGATGAAACCATCATTACGGGGCCAGCTCCCAGAAGCCACCTCCACCACGAGGGCACGGTGATGAGCAGACCTGAGAGACACCACCACATCGTCTCAGCAACAGCATCCACCTTTGAGATGGTTCCACGTCCAAACCTCCTCATCCATCCGAGCTGGAGGAAACGGCACCCACACACAAAGTCCTCAGGACTGAGGAGGGAACGGCTGCCGGGATGGCATTCAAATTTACACGGCCTGAAAGGTGGAAGCGTAGAGCAGAGCACTGACCGCCTGCACAACAGCAAAGGGGCACCAACGAGGCAAGGGCACGGCCTGCCTGCCAGCTCCACCTCACACAATTCTGCCTCTCACAAATGTGAAGCTTTTGTACACATCCGTCATCATCAGCTAAGATCTCTGCAAGAGAACTCAACCTCAAGCCAAAGCAGGAGCCCAGCTCTGCCGACCCTGCAGCACTTCTTCCTGCAAACACAAAGCCCCAAGAAGCCACCGCCTCCGAGGACACGGGGACCCTCACTCCCCCAGGCTTTGGGGGAAGCCACTCCTGCCCCACAAGAATCAAGTGCTGCAGCTCAGCACTGCTCTTACCCACAGCAATGCTCGGGGCCCCCAGCACAGCCCCACTGTCCATATGCAGTAACAAACGCACTCCAAACCCCGGTAGCTTTTGTAAAGGTTTATAGTCCTCTGCAATGATTGCATGATACATTTCTCCCCCGTGATGCAGCCCTGGGAGCAGCCGGGCTCTGCTGCCCGACCCAACTCGCCGCAGACATCAAATGCACTTTCAAACATCTCCATTTAATATTTACATTCAAGCAATTAATAATTGGAAGCTTATAGTTTAGACATTTCTAATAGCAGCAATTTCTATAATAGCTCGTTTAGCTTTAGATAACGATTTTTTTTCTTTTTTTTTTTGCACATAGAAACACCACATGTGTACAGTATCAAAAAATATATACCAGGGATGGTCCTGCGGGGTGTGGGAGGGGGGTACGAGACTAACAAATGCCAAATGGTTAAAAAGGAGAACAGAAAATAGTCGTCTGATATAGTTTATAAGGTGATCTAGGGACTCCATAAATCTAGGCTTTATATTTCATTATATAAATACCTACAAATAAATATATTAGCACAGTCGGAGGGCGACCAGCCTTCAGCTCAAACAATACATTTCAAGAACACCACGTACAAACGGGAGCAAGAATCACTCGACAAGTTAGCACTGTTAAAATATAATACTATAACTCTGAGTAACCGCCCGGCCCCGGCCCCACAGCGCCCGGGGCAGCCCCATAGCGCCTGCAGTGGGAGCAGCAGCAGTGGGCACCGTGTGGGGCAGTGCTGGGCCCCACGTCCCGCAGTGACCGGGGCAGGGGGTGCCATCCCACGTGGGCTCTGTGCAGGGGGCACCGTTGGGGCCGTGCTCCCATGGGGAGCAGCCACCTCACACCGTCACATACTCCTTGAAGGTGACGGTCAGGCAGTTCGCGGTCACGTCTGTGATAATTATATTCCCAAAGAAGGGCTTGAACTCCTGCAGGCCTTCGGCCTCCTCCTCCTCCTCCTCGGCCGCCTGCTGGGGCGGCTGCGGGGGCTCTGGGGGCGGCTGCTCGGCCGGCACCGGCGGCTCCTCCGGCTTCACCTGTGCCAGGGCCGCCTCGCCCTCCGCCCGCGGCTTGATGCAGCGCAAGTCTATGGGCTCGTCCAGGTCTGAGTCCAGCAGGATGACCTCGGGCTGGGCGGGCAGCTCCGGCCGCTCGGGGCCGAGGCAGGTGGGGGCACTGATGCTGCGCGACGTCAGGCGCTTCTTGCCCGGCTCACGGTCCCCGTGTGGCTCAGACAGGCAGCGCTTGCGTGCACTGGGGCTGGAGAGGTTCAGTCCCATGGAGGACGGGCTGTGCTCGGGCCCAGGGCTCAGTGACCAGGGCACGAGGTCCGGCTTGGTGGTGAGCTGTAGTGGCTGCTCGGCCACGGGCAGGGGCAGCTCCTTGCCTGGGGAGGGCTTCCTGGGCCCCTCCTGCAGCTCAGCAGGGGGCTGCCTGCTCTCCCCCTCCGCAGCACTCAGGCCATTGCTGCCCACCGCCCTCTCCTCCCCCGGCTTCCTCCAAACCTCCAGCTTTTCCTCCCCACCCTTCTTAGGAGTCCTCTCCTCCGGTGCCCGCTTCCGGGGCGGCTCCCCAGACTTGATCTTCACCGCCTGCATGCCGTTCTCCATGTACTTGCTCATGACGATCACAATGCGCCCGTTCTTGTTTTTGTTCTTGACGATCTTCATCTTGCCCCCAAGGCCGTTGCTGGTGACCCTGTCCCGAGGAGGGGGCCCGGTGCCACTGGACAGGTTCTTCTCGGCCCCGTTCTTGCTCTCAGGGGCAAGGTTCTTGACCGGGCCCAGCAGGTTCTTGGCCGCACCGTGCGCCCACTTGTCCGGGTGCGCGCCCAGGGGGCTCTTAGTGCTCTCCAAGCATGCCTGGCCCTGCGGCTCCTTGCTGCTGGGATGGTAGTGGGGCTCGTACATCTTGGGGTCGGGCTGGTAGTGGTGGTGCTTCTTGCTGTTGAGCTGGTAGTAGTACTTGCCCTTGCTGTGGGACTGGTGCTTGACGCCGCTCTCCTTGCCGTTGGGCTGGTACTGGTGGTGCTTCTTGCTGTTGAGCTCATACTGGTGCTGCTGGCTCTTGCTGGAGGGGCCGAGGTCCAGCTTCGGCCGGGTGTCCACAGTGGGGTCCTGCAGCCCCGTCAGGATGTTGGAGCGGCGGGCGAAGGAGGGCAGCTGCAACACAAAGCCGAGGGCTGAGCCGGGCCGGGCTCCGCTGCAGGTGCCACCCCCGGCACAGCACAGCCCAACCCGCTCCCACTTCCAGGCCCCGCATTGCTCCAGATTAATGAAGCAATGAAAAGAAGAAAAGCCCCCTTCAATCAGCTGCCTGGGAACAGAGACCGGCCGGGACGAGCAGCCTGCTAATGCCGCCCGGCCACGCTCTGCCCCGCGCCCGGGGGCTGTGCCATGAGCTCAGCACCGGGGATGGATCCGTCCCCTGGGCGCTGCACACAGCTCCTCTACATGATGAAACCCATGGAAAGGAAAGCAGCCCCCGGGGACGCACTCCCCCGTGCCTTTACCTGCACCACGAGCGGCTTCGGCTTGGGGCCTCGCTTGCGGTATCCCATCAGCTGCTCCTGCCTCTCCCTGCGGGAACACAGCGTCACGGCGAGGCTGCAACACCCCCCCCCCAACCCACACACACACACGCCGTGCCCCCCACCCCGTGCTGCCAAGGTCGGGGTGTTGGGGCAGGGGGGGAAGGGGCCGGAGCCGCAGGTGCGGGGCTGCGGGAAGGGATCCCGCAGGAGGGCTGCGGCAAGGACGTGCCCGCGGGACGGCTTCTCCCCCCCCCCGCAGCGAGGGGTGAAGTTTACAGTTTGCGCCAAAACGCTACAGGAAATAAACGCACGGAAACGAGAGGGGGGGGGGGGGGAAATAAATAAAAAAAAAAAAGCAGAAGAAGGGAGAGGGAAAAAAAAAAAAAAGCAGCAGTCGGAGCGCAGCAGCAGCACCGCCTCCTCCACCCCGAGCCATCAAATCCCCGCGCGGGCAGCAGCCGAGCGCGGCGTGGGGGGGGACAACGGCGCGGGGACCGCGCACCGGAGGCGTCTCCCGACCCCTCGCCCCGCACCCGCCTCCCCCCCCTTCCCCCCTCTCCCCGGGGCCGCCCCCTCGGGTCCGTCCCGCGCCCTCCGCCCGTCCCTCCGCGGCCCCCCCGGGCTGCGAGCGGCCCCGTGACGCATCTACAATTGCACGGGCGGGCACGGGGCCGGGCGCCCGCCGCTCACCTGTTCTGGAAGGCGATCAGCAGCCGGGGGTCCAGGATGTTCTCCTCCGGCTCCCACGTGTTATACCTTTGCGGAGGGGACGGGGGCAGCCGTCAGGCGGGGGCCGGGCGCGGTGCAGGGGTCGGGGCCGATCTCGCCGGTCGCCCCGGGCCCGCTCCGCGGATCGCGGCCGGGGTTCGGTCCCGCGGGAGGGGGATGGGCGGGGGAGGGGGGGGGGGTGGTTAGGGGCGCCGGGGACAGGACTGTTTATTTAGCGCAGTTATTATTCCGGAGGAATTCTAAGCATGTCATGATGAAATTTTCCAAATCCCCTTTCCCGAACCCATTAAAGCGGCCCCGACGCGGAGGAGGGACCCGACCGCGGGGTCCGACGCGCGGGGGCCCCCTCCCCGCCCCCCCCCAGGGCTCTGTCACGCAGCCCCGAGCGCTCCGTGGCCGCACCGCCCGCTGCCATCCCGGTCCGATCCGCGGGGCCGCGCGGTTTTATTTTAACGCTTATTCCCCCCCCCCTTTCCCCAACCCTTCCCGCCCCCACTCCCAACCTTCCCCCTCCGCCCCCCATAACCCCCCCTCTCGGTTCTGCAATATGGAGCCCGGCTCCCGAGGAGGGAAAGGGGGAAGGAGCCATTTTCTGGTGCACATCAGCCGCCGCCTCCCGCCTCGCTCCGCTCCCTCCGCCGCCCGCCCGAGCCCCGCCGGGGCGCCCCGCAGCCGCTCCCCCCCGCGCCCCCCGTTCGGTACTCACTTGGGCGACCACCCCCTCCATTTCACCAGGTACTCCACTCTGCCCTGCGGAGCGCGGGAGGCAAAGACACGGCGTCAGCGGGACCCGCCGCCCGCCCGCGGCCCCCTCCCTGCCTCCCTGCCTCCCTGCCTCTCCTTCCCCCCGCACCTTTCGGATCCGCTTCTTCTCGATGCTCTCCACGGCGAAGACGTGCTCGCCCACCGCCGGCAGCTCCATGCTGCGCTCGGGAGGGGCCGAGCCGGCCGTCCTCGCTGCCCGCTGCGGCCGAGCGGGGCTCGGGCTCCGGCAGCTCCCGCCGCCGAACCGACAGACACTGCGCGGCGGCCGCGGCACCGCAACCCATGCAAATCCCGGAGCGAGACGTCAGGGAGGCGGTGCCTCCCGGGCCCGGCTGCCCGTCAACGGCGGGGCCGGGGGATTGGCGCAGCGCTGCCGGGGAGCGAGGCGGGGAGGGGGGGGTGGAAGGGGCGGGAGGGGGGGGGGGTGTGGGAGGACGACACACACGCGAACGGCCCGGCCCCCGCCCCACGCGTGACTCAGCACGGCCCCGCGGGGAGGGGGGAACGGACGGCCCCGCGGGCAGGTGCGCGGACGGGGGCAACGGCGGAGCCGGAGGTGCGGAACCCGCCCCGAGGATGCGCGGGGCCCACGCGTGGGGAGTGTAGACCTCGGGAAGGCTCCGCGCTGCCGTGGGCTGCCCCGCATTGCGCGGGCCCACCGCCTCTTCCTCCCGTGGTCCCGGGACTCGCTGCGGTCGGGGGCACCGAGCTGTTTTCCACACCCCTTCCCCCGGTTTGCGGGGTGACCCCGGGTCCGGTGCCGCGTTCCCCCCGCCCGGTGCCGCAAGCCGCAACCGGCGGCGGCGTGCGGGGCTCCCCCAGCTCGCGTGAGCCGATGGAGGGCGGCGTAGGGCTCCCTCCACGCGAGGCGG
This sequence comes from Cyrtonyx montezumae, assembly GCF_038088225.1. Classification (NCBI taxonomy): domain Eukaryota; kingdom Metazoa; phylum Chordata; class Aves; order Galliformes; family Odontophoridae; genus Cyrtonyx; species Cyrtonyx montezumae. The sequence goes on from NW_027071925.1 coordinate 4,595,273, forward strand.
TCGGGCCCACGCGTGGCCGTGCCGCGGGGCGGGGATCCCGGCTCCTCCCCGCCCGGTGCGCGGTGGGAGCCGCGGCGGTGCGGGAGTGAGCTCTCTCGGGCAGGTGGAGGATGACGGGCCGGGCGGCTGTGGGACACGGCACGCGTGGGCCTCCCCGCTTTTCCTCGCTCCGCGCCCAAGGGACCACGGTCCGGGTCCCGCAGCCCCGTGCCCCCGCCGTTCCCGGTAACTTCAGTCCGAAGGGGCCGGGCCCGAACGGCTCCGGAGCGGCTCCGCTGCCAAAGGTCCGGCAGCGCCTCGAGGGGGTCCCCGTACCCTCCAGGCTCTCCTTCCCACCCTCCCTTCCCCCCCGTTGGCAGCTGCCGGCGGCCTTCGGGGCCCGGCCCGGCCCGGGGGTGCGGGGCACAGCGGAGGCAGCGCTGAATGTCACCGCGTCGGGGACCATAACAAAGACGCAGCCGCCGAGATCGTAGAGCCGAGCCAATAAAAAGCAAACTGATATTACAATTTTGATTTCCCTGGAGGGCCGAAGGGGCTTAATGTAAGAATTATTATCCATTGTGAACAGCAGCCGAAAGAAAGCACAGACAGGAAGATTTAATTTTTTTTTTTTTTAACTTAGCGGTTTTCCTAAGAAACATATATTCATTGAAATTTATGCCGGCGGAGTTTGTTAACCCTCCCCTTTGACATTTCAAGCTTCTCCTGTTGCCAGAGGAGACAAGCCGAGCACAAACCGCTAATGCTCGCAATAACACTAAACGCTCAGGAGACGAGCGCGATTTGGTGCGATTTCCCCTCGGTTCGGGCAAACGGCGAAACGAGCGGAGGCCGCGGGGCCGCTCCGGGCACTGCGCTGCGGTACCGGGACTGCTCCGCATCCCCCGACGGCTGCGGGACGGGGCGGGCAGCGCCGGCTGCGGGAACGCGGGGATGCGCGATCGGAAGGGTGCGAGCAAACCTCCTTTGTACGGCTGGGGGAACTGCCCCGGGAGGAGAAGCAGTTGAGGGAATTGAAAAGAAAAAGGTGAAAGCAACGCTAAATTGAATCGTTAAAAAGCGCTTTAACCGTGGTCTGGTTCACGGCTCCCGCAGCTCAGCACCAGCTCCCGTGCTGGAGCTGTGTCTGCAGGATGTTCGCCTGCTTTCTGTTAGCGGGCTGATTGCACATGATTCACAGTAATGATTGTAATGGTGGTGATTTTCTTTCTCTTACCTTGCTCGCGTAGCAGCGGTTCACGAACTCGTACAGCTTTCCCTTTGTCGGTTCGAAAGAGGACACCTGATAGGAAGCACACAACGCGCCCTAGAGTAAGGAAAGCAGGAGATGTTTCTGACTGCCGCCTCTTCTCTGCTGGCAGGAGCGTATCACAGAGGTGGGGACAGAAATAGGGTCCCCAGCCCAAAGGGATGAGAGCCAACTGCTGCCGGTTGGAGCCCCGGAGAATGCTGGTGTAGTTCATTACTGCTCATTATTTGCCCGTTTACAAGGCGAGGAGGAGCTGCAGATGGACATCCTGGGGATGTTTTATTTTTCCCTCGGCCACACTCGTGTAAGAATTTGGGTTTCTCGTGGCAGCCCTGGCTGAGAGCTGCCCGGGCACAGCTGTAAGACAAACCCCAAACAGCCCCAGACAGATGGGCTTCCTGCAGGTGCTAGGAAGCACACCAAGGCAATTTCCCCTCAAATATTTGCTGGGCATGTTCTCTCCTACTACCCAGCGCTGATATCTGTCCGGGTTTATTCTTTTCATCATTAGTTACAAACTTCTTACCCTGCAGACAGAGCCAGCTCTGCAGCAGCACCTCGCTTGGGGCTGAGCTCTGCCTCTCCAAAACACACCGTGCTCTCTTTCCCCTCTCCCCCTGTGCCAGTAGCTCCTGCAGACCTGCTGTATGTTTGCTATCAAGCAGCACTGATTACGCACGCCATCATTTCTGATGTCGCTCATTAGTCTATATCATTATTAGCAATTCAAACCAGCAATTCGTTTCCAGCTGCAGTCCTCTGATTCCACCAAGAAGGCTCCAAGGCTGCGGTCTGAGCTCTTGGCTTTTCCAGCAGTACAGCCCAAACCGACCAGGAGCATCAAATAAAAACAAAGTTAATTCATTAATAGTTGTCGTGTTTCCTTCAAGGCCGCTCCTGCGGGCAGCCAGGCACGGACTTTGCAACTCTCTTGCATCACAGTGTCCTTGGAGGGAGGGGGAGGGCACTGGCCCCATTCATTCCTACCTGCCCAGCTGGGCTCTGGGGCTGCCCTTCTGCTTTTGTCTGGCCTGGCTCATGTTTGGAGACGTGGCCACTCTGAACACCAGGATCCAATACAGCCTTCACTGAGGTCAACAGCGTGCTGGAGAAAGATGAGGGAAAGAGGAATATAGGTAGGCTGAGGGAAAGAAATAAAAAGCACCCAACCAACAATCAATAGGATGCCATGAGGTAAGATGCACACAATGAAACCCTGTTCCAGGTTGCCAAGGCAAATCTGTCAATAGAGTATTGAACAAGCAAATCTGACTTGCAATTATCGTCTCCTTCTAAATACAAGCTGCCCCTTTGCCTTGCAGTTCAAACCTCGTGCTGGTGCTGAGTGCTTGGATACTGCTGGCTGGGGCTGCTTCAAAACAGCGAGGAAAAAGCCAACCCAGGTGGAACTGGGGCTGGAAACTGCTCCCAGTTTGTGCTGAAAAGCCCTGGAGGATCCCCACCACCTTTTCCGCTGCAGCTGAGGCGATGCATGCCAGCTCCAGCACGACAGGCTTTCTGAAGCAGCAAACCCCCTTTGCAACAAACTCTTTGCAGGAACATGGGAATCTATTTTCAGACACTGCTGCAGGAAGAAAATCAACACACGGAGCACCGGCACCTGTAGCACTAGGGAAGCACCACAGATTGCTGCTCCCCCCCAGGGGTCCCTGCCCACCCCCACCTCTGCCCTCCCCAGGCTGAACAGCCCTGCAGCACCCCTCTCCCTTCCTCTGCCACGCCAGGCCTGAGACCCCTACGGCACCAGCGGGGAGGGCAGAGCCGAGCAGGGGATTCCCAGGAGAATCCATCCCCTGGGGGCTCATCTGGGAACCCCCTCCTTCCCCAGAGCCCTTCTGCTGTGCCCTCACCCCCAGCCTCACGCATGGGTGCTGGCGAGGGAGCCTGAGACCATCTGCCCTTAATCTTCTTAGAGCCAAGGAAGTCGGGAGCAGTGCAGAGGAGGGAGGCACTGCTGCTGTGCAGAGCTCAGCACTGACCTGACCCAATCCCACTGCCCCACATCACCAAGCCCAGGATATCCCCCAACCCTGGCGTGCCCAGCATACACCAGTGGGCACCAACTGGAGCATCTCCAAGAACATCCCTATGCCCCACAGATGCAGAGGGGCAGCTGTGTTTTGGGGCAGGTGGTGCAGCACCATCCTGCACCTCCTCCATGGCTCCTCTCGGCTCCTACAGTGTCCCCAGAGAGATCTGAGCTCTCCTTATCGCTTAAGCTGATGCTGCTCCCTGGCAGCTGAGTATAATTATCAGATTTTTCTCCTCCAGAAATGGGTCTGTGCACGTTTCTGCCACCGGGGCTGCAGTCCATGGGAGCTGCCCCGAGCTGGAGAAGGGTTGGAGCATTGTGTGCCCCCATTCACGGAATCACAAAAACTTCCATTGGTGAGGACTGAGCTGCTGCTTTGGGAGCACTGTTTTGCCCTCTGTGCCTCCCCTTTGCTTCAGGGGGTTCCGTCCCCACAGGACCCTTGAAGAGAGAATGAGAAAGTCCCTCTTCCTTCAGAGCAGGCTGGGAAGATGTAGCTCTGTTCACACCAAAGGGGCAAGGCCAGACAGCTGCAGGCAGACACCCACACCCCCCAGCAAGGAGAAGCTGGGGCTCTGAGCCCGCTCCTTAATGAACAAAACCACCAAACGTCTCCAAGCAGTGAGTCAAAGCACATACCTGCGGGGTCCTTCTCCCTTTCGAGGAAGGCAGCCCAAGATTCCCATCTACAAACACAATCTCGACGTGCTGAGCCGTGGTGCAGGGGTTGGTGCTGTGGTCTGATGGGCAGATAAGGGCCCTGCAGGTGGACACAGCTCAAAGCTGAGCACATGAGCTGCAGCTTTGGATCGTGGGTTAGGATTTTGCTTTTGAAAAGCTAATTCAGCCTTCTGACCTTCTAGTTATTGAAGGCTAAGAGAACCGGACTCTCTCTACCTGAGGTTTCTTCTAGAAGCATCATCTTCAAGAGAGCACTGAACACAGGGAAAACCAGTCCCCAGACCGTCCTTGGGAAATAAACCACCAGCCTAAACCTCAGCAATAATAGGCACTGTATGCAGCAAAACCTGATTGCTCCACCCCACACGGCTGCAGAGCGAGCTTGGGCTGTGCTGGCGGAGAGCAACATCGGGGTCAGCAGCACCAGCCCCACACTGTGCTGCCCCAGTGCCCCCCACCCCCTTAGGGAGCAGGGCTCAGCCCCAGCTGTGGAGTAGAACTCCCTGGTGGATTTATCTCCTACACAAGCCCTCCCAACTCCCACCCTCCCAGCAAATCCCCCCCCTGAGCAGGATTAGCCCCTGCAGCCAGGCCAGGCAGCCTGAGCTGCTCACACAGCGGCCGACGGATTGATTTATTCACTGAGCTCACAGCTGAGGAGCGTGTGCTGCAGCCCAGTGCTGCCACGAGGCAGCCTGGCAGCGGCTGAGCCAGGAGGGAGGGCAGCACAGGAGGTCAGGTGGGTAATTACCCACAGGCAGCAGTGATAATTAACTGGTTTGGGCTGGGCCGCCTTTGTGGAGCTGCAGGTGCAGGTAGGGCCCCAGCAGCAGCATCCCAGCCACGGTGTGGGGACTGCACGCATCAGAGTTGGTGCCATCAGGCTGGGCTGAATGGGACCAGCTGCACACCCCAGCAGCAGGGCTGGGGCACACACACGGGGCTGGGGCACGCACTCTGCCTCTGCAGCAGGGGAGGAAGTGGGCAGCAGTGCTGCGGGCAGGCAGTTTCTATCCTGCCTGCACCTGAGCAGAGCAGCGCAGCTCCCTGCAGCCTTCCCTCCCTCCCTCCCTCCCGGTTTCCTTCCGCCCTGCTCTGCTCCGCTGAGTGTCACCTCTGCTCGTGCAGCCGGATCCTGATGGCAGAGTGATTTCAGCAGCCCAGCACGTTATCCCTTCAGCGGATTACACCAAGTATTTGTGTTTGCAAAGGTTTCGGGAAGATTTACCGGGCACGTCGTCTGCCCTCTGTGCATTACACTGGCACTACGGGGCTGTCTTCTACATCCCAACCCAGCCCAAGGGGAGCTGTGCGAAAGGACACAGGTTTGCACGGGGGTGGGGGACCACCTGTGCTTTCAGAACCCCCACTCAGTGGGGCTGTGATTTAGATAAGGCACTGCCAGGCTCCACTGCTCCCTGCTGGGTTTCACTGTCTCCTTGTGCTTGGCTGCCCCGTGCTGGGGTGGGGCTGCTCCATGGAAAGCTGCAGCCCTGCTCCCTTCTCACTTCCCCTTCTTTCTCTGCTGAGCACTCGGGGCAGCTATTTTTAGGCTGCCGCTCGCGGTCTGGTTTCCCCTGGGGATGCTGAGCAGGTTCAGGGAGCTCCAGCTGCCTCTCGAGCAGTGTGAGAGATGCTCAACTCCCTGACACGTGCAGCACTCCACAGCTGCCCCAGCACGGGACAGCCCCACACGGCCCTCTCACCTCAAAGGCATTTCCCTGCCCTGGGGACTGCAGCAGCCCCAAGCTGCGCTCTCACTGCAATCTCTGCAGTGCACTTGTGGGTTTGCTGCACCAGGGCTGGAAGAATTGGAGATGGGGATGGGGGCACGGCTGCCATCAGCTCTCAGCACCTCCTGTGTGCACTGTGATGGCCCCATGGTGCCTGGGGAGCCCATGGGTCCAAAGGGGACACTGTGTCACCTGTGCCACAGCAGCTCCAGGCCCAGCTGTGCAGTTCTTAGGTTAACCACGGGTTTTCACACGGGAACTCGGTGCAGTGGGGAGCTCCACCCAGGCCAGGGAAAGAGGTGCAGAGCTGTTGTCAAAAACATGTGCCTTATTTGTAGCCAGACAGGGGACAAGTTGCTGTTCCAGCTGCTGGTTTCCCTGCTGGATTAAAGTCACTATGCCAGGATCAGGGATCAGCCCCTATTGCAGCTCTGGGGCTGCAGGACCCCCCTGAGCCCCAGTCCCTCCCCTGATCTCCGGCAGTAGGGTTTTAGACACATTTGTTTCTGAAATTTTTGATCTTCCTGCTGAGCTTTCCAGACTTTGGAAACCCCATTTTTAAAGGTGACCTGTGACCACGCTGCGAGGAGTCCTGGGGCACCTGGAAAACCCTGCACCAGTTCGGTCACAGTGCTGCAGGGGCTGAACTGAGCTGGAGGGAAGAAGCTGGGGAAGGCTCTCACAGCCCGGTGCCCAACAGCACCGCCCCAAACTCCCACACCCTCTGGGGGCTTTGGGGCAGGATGCTGATGTGAGGTGTGCCAGGCAGCAGGAGGATGCGGGGTGTGGATGGCAGCGGCGCTGATTCATGGAGCTCTGTCGCTACAAGAACAGCCCCTGTCCTCATCCGCAGGGATTTACTGCCCTCAGCCAGGAAATACGGCCGCCTGGCCTCGCTCACACTTCACAGCCCACACGCAGGCCTCAGCCCCAGCTTTTCCCCAGGTGACATCCTCTGAGCCGTGGCATCACCACTGCGGTGACACCGTCCCCACCTGCGGTGGTCTGCGGCGAGCTGGGGCTCACACCCGGCCGGGTCCCCAGGGGAGGCAGCAGGCAGCATCCTGCCCTTGGGGTGATGCTGTGGGGATGGTGGGGGCTGTTTCACTTCTGCTGCCCGCCCGTTGTGCTGCTGGGTCACACCCTTTCCTCTAGATGGGTCCCCCAGTGGCAGGCAGTGGTGGTGGTGGTGACAGCTGTCCTCTATCCTCGTGCATCGTGGGGTGAGGTGGGGACCTGGGCTGTACGTACCAGCACCCTGTCTCCACTCACAGCACCAGGAGATGGGCACAGGGTGGAGCGAAAAGCAGAGATGAGGCTGCGTGCCATGGGGCTGGGGCTGCGTGGGGCAGAGCGTGGTCAGGGCAAAGCTCCAGGTGTGGGGCCCGTGCCGCTCAGTGGGGCTGGGGGGGCCTCCGGGGCGGCTCCCGGCTCTGCTTCCATGTTTGGGGCCGTGGCTGCAGCAGAGCCATAAAAGGCGGCGTGGGGAGGGCACTGGCTCCACGGGGAGGGCGGTGGGTGTGCGGGGTGTGGGGCCGGGCGCGGGATGCTCCCCCGGAGATGGGGCCCCATGGAGTGGGGGTGGTCCGGGTCCAGCAGAGCTGCCTGTGCCCGGCTGCCCCAGGGTAGTGGGTGGGCAAGGCTGGAGGCAGAGCAGTGTCACTGTGCCCCGCTGCTGCTGTGCCTGTGGGTGGGATCAGCCTCGGAGTGCTGCAGATGCTGAGGTGGGAATCGAGGACACTATCGGGGGCTGAATGCACGAGGGTGAGATCCAGGCCGAGGACACGGTGCTTACACATCCCTGTGCACACCAAGGGTCTCAAGGGGGAGATGCTGGGGCAGGAGCTGGTTCAGGGAAGCAGCACACAGCTTGAGGGCCCGGTGCAGTGAACCTGGTGTGGGCGTTGGGCTGAGCAGAGCTGGGCAGGACCCCGTGGTAGGGCTGAAGGCCGGAGCTCAGCACATGGGGAGAAAATGTGGCCCAACCGCCACCTCCGGACAACTAAAGGGAGGCAAAAGTGGAGTCCGTGGGACTGTGGGGTGGTGCAGGAGGACTCATCCATTTGGGATCCTGCTCTGACTGCTCCCAAGGACTTCCTCACTGGCAGGGATCAAAATGCTCGCCAAACCCTGGAGAGAACAACAGAGATAAGCAGATAACAGATCGGAGCACCGTGACTAACTGACAGGAAAGCCCGATGTGCCGCCCGCTGCTGCCCGGGGCAGTGTGAGCCAGCCCGCAGGAATGCGAAGGCAAACAGCGATCCCCAACACCGGGTGGGCACGGTGAGCAGCAGGACAGTGGGACAGAGGTGGGCTGTGAGGTGGAGGGGTGCTGGGGCACTCCACAGTGCCATTGATGGGACGTTTTGGGTCGGGCTGAGCACAGGCTGGGAGCTGTCCTGGGTTGGTACTCTGCTCGTGGTGCGGCAATGGGGCTGCCCCTCCCAGGCTGTGTCCCCCAGAGCTTCATCCTTGCTGCTGGGTCAGCTTGAGGGGGATTCCTGGCCGTGCAGCTGCTTAATACTGAGCAAAACTGCAGCCATTTTAGACCTGGCATCGCACAAAGCGAAGTACATCCCCATTACCTGCACTGCTGCAGACGTGTCCGTCCGCCTGCCTCGCTCAGCCCTGCACCACAGAGGGCTCGAGGCTGATTCATCTGCTGCTTTTTCTCCTGCTATGTACTCTCACATTGTTCCTTCCCTGCCTGAACGGCTAAATTAAGCCCAGCAACAATGGGCCATCGATTATCCTATTGTATTCCACAGCGCTCAGCTCGGTAACTGGCTCCGGGGGCAGCAAGGTGGGAGCAGCCCGTGCTTGTACCGCTTTTGGGAACCCCGCAGCCAATGTCCCACTGCCACAGCAGCTCTGTCCTCTGACAGCCGTGGCTCAGCAGAGCCATGAGCCAGCATGCCACCTCTGCCACCCCCAACGTGACAGCAATGCCGTGCCGTGCCGTGCCAAGCCACGCCGTGCAGGAGAACATCCCCGACAGCGCTGCGTCACTGCCGCCCCTTTCTTCCCATGCCACCCGTTTCAGCCGTACTCATTCTGAGTCCTTTTATTGCCTGAGCTGCTGACAAGTGATTTTTCAAGAACAGAAAGGTCAGTGCCTGCAGCCCCGCAGCGGTGCCCTCCCACGATCTGCGGGCACAGCTCTGCCCTGGGCACTTCCACAGGGCCACGGTGCCCCTGTGCATGGTGCTGCCCGCGGGGATGAGCAGCAAGGTGAGGGCTGGGAGCTCCCCGACCTCCCCGCATGGCTCTGCCTCCCTGGGCTCCCTGAGCAGGACCGGGAATTGGGGCCCAGTGGTGCGGAGCAGCGGCCATGGGGTCGGAGCAGCCCCATGTGCTGTGCAGGGGAAGCTGGCAGCACGGTGGTGACGCTGCTGCTGGCTCTGCAGCAGGGATGCTTCGCCTGCAGATCTCCTACCTGCGTCAGCAGCTGAATTCCCTTCGCCTCATATCTGCTGGCAGTTCCTTAACCCTTTCCTCCCACCGCCTGCAGTGGCACGGGGCTGAGCACGTGGGGGACGAAGGGCAGCAGCCCTCACTGTGCTTGTGAGCTCGTGGTGCAGCGTGTGGCCTGACCCTCTTTCCCGCGTGGCTGCAGAAGGGAACGAGGAGATTTTCCAGCTGGGGGAGCTGCTCCTCGCCCCGCTCGCTGTGCCCGGAGCCTGGAGCACTGCCTTCACTCTGCCAGCCCTCGGCTCTTTGCAGCTCAGCCCCAGCGGTGTCACATCCCCAAACAGTATGGGGCCACGGTCCCCGCGGGTCCTCAAGCCCCAACCCCCCCCCCCCCTCCCCGGAGAGCCATCGGCACAGCCAGCACCCGCCCGGCACCGCTGGCAGCCGCGCAGCCCCCAGGGCAGATTTATTACCCTTGGCAGAAGGCCCAAAGGCCAGCTGGTGTTTGGGCCGTTTCCAAGGTTTCCAGTCACCGCTGGAAGTCCTCCCTCACCCGCCCCCCCATGCAGTGTATGGGAATTGGGTTCCTGGGACAGGACCCAGCTGCTGGGACCACCCGTGGGCCGCCCACCCCTGCCTGCGTTCCCCTAAGGGCTCTGCCTTCACCCCCCTCTGCTGGGGACCAGGACCACTCAGAGGGGTTTGCGGTCACCCCACCAAGGCAGGCAGGACCCTGTGAGCCCAGCACTCCAGCAAGCTCCCCCCCCAACCCCCTGCACCCATAGGGAAGGCAGCTCTATGCCGTGATGCTGTGGAGGTGGCTCTGGCCAAGCGGCCACCGCCCTGGGCACCACAGGGCTGGGCAAGGCACAAGCAGAGGCAGAAGCAGCCCAACTTGTTTGTGGTTCCTGAAAGACAATCCCAACCCAAAGCAAACCAGAAATCCCGGGCACAGATTGGGGCTGCTCCTCTGCATTTCACCTCTGCTTGGCCACGGCAGGACCTCAGTGTGCATCTGCAGTCCCGCAGAGGGCTGGGGGTGCTGGAGCCATTCAGTAGAGACCAGCCGTCATTCACAGTGACCGGCAGTGCTGGTCCTTCTCAGTGGGCCACCTGAGCTGGCGCTGTCCTCGTGCTCACTGGTGTGTTTTTGGGGTCCCCTGCTATGTTTGGGTTATTCACAGCACCCAGCCTAGCTGCAGGGATTTGGCAGTTTTCCACAAGGAGAAAACTCGAGAAAAAAGGAGCTCACACGAGGAGAGCTGCTTGGGTAATTCTGCTTCAGAAAGACCTTCATTAGAACTGTGGTTATAACACCCAGGTACAACTCTGAGTCCAGCAAAACATACGTGGGCATTTGGCACTGCGTGATGGGGTGGAGGAGGTCCCTGCTGGAAGCAGATCCCAGCCCTGGCTTCAGCACACCGTGTTCCAGGGATGGCCCTGGGGAGCTCAGCAGGAGGAGGCATCTTCATTCAGCTTTGTTTTCCTGTTTTATTTCTTTTCTTTTTTTGTGCCACCCCATCGTGGCATAGCTCAGTTTATTTATTTATTTGCAGGGATGCAAACACGTGAGGAAACCAGCACTGGGTTTGCAAAGGGAAACAGGAGGAAAAAAAAAACCCTCTTTGATATTCCCTTCCCCTGAGACCAACCGGGGCTTTGTTTTAAAGTTGAGCTGCAAAACATCAGTTTCAATGAGAACAGCTTGCAGACAATGACAGGTTTCAAAACAGAACCACAGAGGTCGGCAGGGATGTCTGGTCTGGGGAGCACAGTCCAGAGATGTACATGGCTGTACCAGTGGCTCCATCCCCCCATCCATCCCTCTGCCCACCTATCCCTCCCTCCCTCCCTCTCTTCCTCCTTCCAACCCTCCCTCCCTTACATCTCTCCCTCCTTCCACTGCCCATCCCTGTGCTGAGCTGCACCAGGGGTTTCCCAGGATCCTCAGCAGTGCCCTGGGAAAAGCATGAGCTCTGAGAAAAGCCCAATTTTTTTCCTTAAACCTACAGAGGTGGAAGGTGAGATGCCACCTCCTGCATCTGCTGGGAGGAATCCCACGTGCTGCAGAGCTGCACTGGGCAGCAGGCACAGCCTGAGGCAGAGGGCAGGTCCCAGCCCTGCGAGCTGCAGAGGTTTGGGGCAGCAGCGCAAGGACCTCAGCAGCAGAACTGTTTTCAAAGCCCTTTATAAGCGTGACCTTTGAGAGAGCTGCCTTTCAGAGCTGGAGAAAGAAATGAACTGTATTCGGAGAGCGGTGACTTTTGGACACTTGAATTCTGTTGGAGCTCTTGGCCGAAATGCAGTCTGCAATAAAAATTGGCTGTGAAAATCTTTCAGGAGCTTCCTCTGCGCTTCCAGCAGCCTGGTCCAGGAGCAGGGTGTGGGACAAGGAGCCCAAAGCAGTCCCAAAGTGGTGGGAAGGAGCAGTGCTGGCGCTGGGGGCACGAGCTGTCCTGTCTGCTATGTGAATGAGCCAAGCAGAGACACACAAAGGGTGATGAGCCAGCTCCTAGAGCGTGGGGTTGCCCCACTGCCCCACTGCCAGCTCTGCAGCGGCCACAGCCACTCCTGTGCCCACAGTTTGCAGTGCTCTGCCTGCACGCAGCCCTGGGGTCAGCAGCCTTGCTTCCCTCGGCCTGCTGCCCCCTACCCCAACACAGCCACGGGCAGCAGGAAGGGGAACATTCAGCTCAGCCCCCGTACACATCCCTCCCCTGCCAAGAGACCCCTCTGTGCTGCAGCAACCCAGCGCTGTCCAACACAGCAGTGACGCCAGCAGAGAGCTCTGTGGACATTTAGTGTGGATTTAATAGAGGTGCAGTGAGCTTCCAGCAGTGGACACTGGGGCCACTGCACTGCAGGTGTCTGAAATGCACCACGGGACGTGGGGTGGCAGCAGGAAGGGACAGTGACATCCCACCCGTGTGCTGCTCTGGGCCGTGGGAGAAGCACAGTGCTGTCAGTCACCACAGTGATGGTGTGTGATTTCCACATCGCTGAATGACGTTTCAATGGTGGAAAAAAGAAAGGCAGAAATGATCGACCTCCTCTCTTCCCACTGCCTTCTGTTTGCTGCAGCAGGAGCTGCCCCAGGGACATCCTTCTCCCCTGGGGAAGCGGCACAGCACTGTGCTCACACCAACCTGCCTGCCAGGCTCAGTGCTGGTGCTGGGCAAAAGGAAGCCAGCACAGCCCTCCTCCATCCCATCTCCACGACAGTTCCTAAGGAAGCTCTCCCCAGGCTCTGCTGGCACGAGCTTTGGCTCAGGACACACCTTTGGCTGCCAGTGAATTTGGTGAGGACGTTTCGTATTTGGCACCACGGCTGCACCTAAGGCCCCAGTGCTGCTTCCAGCTGGCAGATATTAGAGAAGGCAGCAGTGGAAACACGCTGTCCTTCCAAAAATACTTCAAGGGAAACGTTTACCAAAGACAGCTCAGCAAAAACAACTGCAACAAACCAAGTTTTGTTTTCCTTTCAGGATGGGGAAGAGTGCGTACTGGTGGCACCAGCTGAGGAGTGCTGGGTCCACCCCACGTGCCTATAGCCAAAACAGATAAGGACAGAAAATATTCAGTCATTGGGAAGAGCCAAAGGGAACACATCAGGAAATATGCAGCAAACAACAGAATTCATAAACAAGGGTGTGAAGTCTGTGGCTGGCAGCAGAAAGCAGCAGCTTTGCTGTAATGTCACAAAGAAGTAAACTCCAAAAGGTGTCTGTGAAAAACCCTGACTACAGAAAGCAGTGCTTTAAGACCTGTGGCTGCACACTCTCTGGACAAAAGGAAAAGAATCATGCCATGTAAAAACAGAGAGAGCGAGAGACGGCCTTCAGGTGACCAGCTCTTCCTCACCAACAGAGCAGATACGTTCCCTGCAGTCCCAACAGCCTGCAGGTTTATTTTTGGCAGATCATAATTAAAACAATCGTCGTGGCTTTCGACAGAAGCCACCAAGAGGCATTGTTCTGGTTGAAGCACGTGTGCTCAGGGTGCAGGGATGCTGCAGGGCCCTGCCCCCCCCCCACAGCCACACACACTGCTGGGGGCACTCGGCTCTCGTTAGTGTTCGTGTTTCTCATCAGCAAGGAACAGCTTCTGGTTCCTAACCTGTCCAGTTCCAGAGGCAGAGTAAAAAGAAGTCCTTGTTAAGATCTAGAAACACTTTGTGTTCCTAAGAAAATCAGATCCAAGCACGTGCAAACGCTGCTCCTGGCTGGGTGTGCTTCGCTGCGGTTCCTCCACTTGCACAGTGGCATTCTCCTGCAGACAGACTCCGTCCCTCTTCCATTCTCCACCTTCCAGTCCTCTCCGGAGCCCTCAGAAGCCACCTCTCCATTTTTGTCCTCCACATTTTTCCTCTGCGCATCCTTCCTGCCCTTCCTCTTCCTCCGCCGCGCCCCGTTCCTCTCTGGCTATTTTTGGAAATTGAAGACGTCGCGTGGTTTCACGCCTCTCCTGCCTTCGTTTCCCAGCTTGGGAGAGGGCTCCTCCTCCACCAGCCCCCCATAGGGGCAGCCCTCAGCTGCGGGGTGGTGGCCGGAGCACTCCACCGCGGGGATGAAGCCGCTGTCCCACATCCCCGTCCCGCAGCGCTGGCACAGGTCGTGCAGGCTGCAGGGGATGCGGGGCAGCAGGTGGAACTGATAGAGCAGGCTCCTTGCCTAGAGGGGAGAGAGACAAATTCATTCCCTCGTGCCACGGCTGTGGGTACACTGGGGTTGCCAGAGGGCCCTGCTCAGCTCTGCGAGAGGAGTCAAAACTTGGGGCATCCCTCCTGAACGGCCAGCTGGAGGTTAAACGGGGCCTGAAGGCACTGCCTGGAGGTGAAGTGAGCAGGAGCTGCTCTCAGCACAGGATTTCTGCCCCACAGCAACACATTGCTTACACCTGCCCTGCAGCCTGGGCCCGGTGCCTCTGTGTGCTGGCACATCCCAGCAGCAGCAGCCTGTTCTTCCAGGCTGCAGACAAGCAGGGGACACAGGAGGTGCAGAAGATGAAGCACCAGTCCCTGGTTTTCTCCTTGCTCTGACTCATCTCGTGGGCCTGAGAGCCCACCTCAGCACGCATACATTTACCTTCCTGAGTACGAGTTCTCCATTCATGTGCATAGCCAGGTTGCCAAAATGGAGCAGCATCTGATCTGTGGCCAGCTGCTGCTCGATGACATCGTCCCCGTAAATCACCACGATGGCCACACAGATGAAGAGGTGGAAGTAGTCTGTCTGCAAGGAGAACACGGGCTGGGTTACAGCAGGTGGAGGCTGAGCTCTGGCTCCCCACCCTCCACAAGCACGGCCTGAGCAGAGATTTGTTGCTCCTTCCAGTTCTCAGAAAGGAGCTGTGGATTCTGATTCACAGCTGAGTCAAAGTCTCTTGCCTTTAAAGTGCAGGAGCGTGGTTTGGACCACAGCTTTCAAAGCAGACCAGTGACTCTGGGAAGACATTGCCCAGCTGTTAAGAGGAGTCTGAACCTCAGCACGGACGGTCAGTACTTTCTGAAAAGCACAGACATCCCCAGGTTGGAGAGCAGCATCCATCCTTTTGCTCTACAGGTAAACCCCTTTGTTAGTTACAGACTCTCTGAAACATCTACAACTGTGGATGCATCTACTCTGTCTCCTCTCAACATCTGACAGGGATAACTGCTGGAAGATGCCCACAAGGAACATGAGCTTGTGAAACAGACTTTTTAGGTGTCAGTGCTGCGAATGTTCAGATTACTTGGGGAACCTGTACTGTGGTGAGCCAACAGTCTTGTAAATGAACCACAGACCTCCGGAGCCGATCTGTCTGTGAGCAGTAAAGTAGCTCAGGCAGCTCCCTAGTTCTTTCACCAGGCAACTCCATGTGTAATTTCTATCACTTCCCACTGCTTTCAAGGTTAGCCCCAGCAAATCAAAGCAGAACCGGGCAAAGACAAAAACAGCTGTCACCATCTCAGCTAAAAGAGTGCTGTGGGTGAGGGCATGCTGACAGTGTAACTTCTTTGGGATACACTGCTATGAAGAGCCCCTAAGGAACCCCGCAGCCATGCTGGGGTGAGGGGCTGCGTGGACCCCCACCTGGTAGTGTGCCCAGCACGCTTCCCACATGCGCAGAGCTTCAGCATCTGGGAACTCCCGTTTGAAGCAGAGGAGGATCCAGCGGTGACAGAAGAGCATCTGCAGGCCATCCTCTCCCAGGGCAGAAAGGTGCTGGTAGAAGCGTGGGTGCATGAGCCGCAGCAGCTCCCGCAGGTACATCTGCAAGAGATGCTCTTGACTGAGCCACTGCCTGTGCCCCCAGAGCCCCCACCCATGTCCCCAACACGAGCCAGGCCCTCCACTGCTGGCTTTGGCTTTGCTCTCCCACACGGAGCCCCAGCTCGCAGCCCTGGCTCACAGGCAGCTCCTTACATCCAGCCAGGAGTACCTTGGGCCACTGCAGCTATTCCACAAGGAAGGAGAGAGGGTGAAAAGAAAGTCCCATGACTGCTACGTTGTGAAAAGAATGAAGGGGAGAGTCAGGCTGGGCAAAGCAGCACGCAGCCCTTGAGAACAGTCAGGATGTGGCTGCCTGCAGTATTGCATTTCACAGGGGCTGAGCAATGATTTTTGGGAGCCTGATGCTATGGGCACACTGCAGAGCACAGGTCCATACAATAACTAATTGCACTTCAACTGCAGCACCCCATCAGGCTTCCATGACAAATTCTCCATTTTACATTGGTGCCATCATGACCTGGACAGGAGTGCTTAGGTTTGAAATGCATTTTCCAGGATTTCACCCAGCAAACCACTGATACTCATGTCCAAACCTAAAACGTTCCCATTTTTTCAGCAAGGTCACTTTATTTTAAGTAACTCTGCCTGACAGAAAAGGCTTTTCATTTGGGTATCATTAAAAAACACCCATTAAAAATGTTAAAACCTTCAAAAAAACCCATACAGAGGGCTGCAGCTCTACTATTATGCCTCATTCATAACATGTAGCCCCAAACCAGGACAGAACAAATGAGTGAGTCTCCTCTGCCTGAGAGAAGTGCAGGGAAAAAGGCAGCAGAATCCTAAATAAACGATGACCATAAAAGATTCCTGGAATCAGCATCCTTCAGCACAGCCAAAGCAACTTGACTCTGACAGTTTATTGCCTGTAATTGCCCCTGGAGAGCCTCAATCACCTGAGATACGTTTTATCCATCAGGTGCTTTGTGGCTCTGGTGCCTGACTCTGCATAGCCCAGTTAACTGCTTTAAGTCAATCCTCCTCTTTGAGTGAGGAAGGGAGAAGTTACAGACAGGACCAAACCAAGCTCAGCCCTTTGCCTCACCAGCTGTTTCTCCATGTCCTCATCTCGAGGGGAGCTGATGAAGATGGTGTTCTGCATCAATCCCACGAAGCACCAGAAAGTATCAGACTCATCCAGGACCTCTGCGAGGATCGGGGCGACCAGGTCAGACATGCCTTGGGAGTACCCGATCTCCGGGTTAAACACTGCATAGTTCAGCAAGATCCTCCTGGAGAAGACATTCAAGAGGAGAGGTGAGACATGGGGGGCACGGCCCTCCCCTCCTACCCCAGCCATTTGCCAAGAACACGTTTACAAGTCCCACACCCATGAAGCAGATGTTGGCAGCTGGTCCTCCACCCCATCAGCAGAATCACAGCCATAAACACCTGCCCATGACCCTGCTGCAGCACTCCTGACCCCCCAGAGCTGCAGAAGGCTCCCCCCTCTTCTATGCCTATGTGCAGGGAAGCTTGGGGATGGCAGCAGCAAGAGCACCGAGGAAGCAGTGGTTATTTTTACATCCTCTGGCACAGCCATCCTGTGTGTGATGCTCTTCAGCATTCCCAAGGCAGTCTGGGCCAGGGGGAGTTAGGGATTTTTCTCCACGCTCAGTTGGGACACTGAGATCAGACATGTCACCTCATGGTTTCCACATTGGGGTTGTTCTCCCCTCGGAAGAACTGGTTGCTGCGGTCAGTCCTCACGACGTCCTTATCTACTGTGAACTGCACCTTGCGCCAGAAATCTTTCTGCTCATCTGAAGACATGGAAAGCCTGGAAATCAAACAGCCACACGTGTACACTGAGACAACAGGAACGGGACTGCCACAAGGAACAAACAGCCTTACTTCAGCTTTGGCTTTGAGAAAAACAACCGTTTCTATACTGAGTTTTCTCATCAGTTGGAAAGCAGACAAGAGGTCAGTCTGGAACAGCACATCTTCTGTCCAAAGGCATTACCAGAAGGGGCTTTCTGGGTTCTGAGAGGTGACGGGATGCATGTTCTCTGCTGAACTCCACTTCAGGAGCAGCTGACAATGGTCTCTGCTGTTCCTTGAGGGTGGCACACCAGAACTCAGCACTCTGCTGTGATTTACTCCAAATAAATAATACCGCTGTCTCTCTCCAGCTTAAATTCACCCACAACCAGTTTACAAAGCACAGTTCTGGCAGCAATAACTTCCCTGAATTAGACATACCTTCTTCTTCCCTATTTTTACATCCTGATATATTCACCTAAGATCCCATTTTCACCTTCACCCCAGCACATCAGGCTGTAGCCTTCCCTGTGAGTCAAGCTCCCTGCGTGGTGCTGGCAGGGCTGCTCCATAAGCCAGGTGAGATAACATCAGAGCTCTCTGGTAAGGCTGGCTGTGCCCAGAGCACCTCTGCTCCCCTCTCTGTCCACAGCAGCTCTCTAGAGGGAGAAGCTAAGGACAGGGGAGCAGCTGAGGCCAAGGCCACTCTGTTACCTCTTTTCCTGGATCTCAAAGTACTCCTTCCTCTTCTGCACTCTCAGTGCCTCCCTCTCCTCGGAGGTGGACTCGTAGCTGTAGTAGCGCAGCAGGAAGGGCCACACCTCCCCACGGATGGACATATCGATCCCACCGAAGAAAATGGCCTGGAAGGAGGAGCAGAATGGAGAGGAGAATCATAGACTGGTGTGAGTTGGAAGGCACCCTAAGGACCATTTGGTGCCAACCCCTGCACTGAGCAGGGACACCACGGCTCCATCAGTGCTCAGCGCCCTGTCCAGCCCGACCTTGGCTGTCTGAACAGAAGTTAGGACCGGTGCAGTTTTAGCAATCCCAAAAACAGCAACAAGGAGCTGCCTGCCACTGTGCTGCCCTGGCTTTGCAGCTCTCTCCTGACAAGTGACGCCTTGATTCAAGCTCCTGCAATTTGCACATGTTTAGAGGGAAAGTGCTGGCCTTCTATTCCCAGACGAGACACAAATCGGGCTCATTTCAATGTCAATAACCCCCCCTGGAGAGGCTCTATGATTAACGTGTCGTTCTCATGTCACGGCTTAATCCCCAATCTTGGAGACACCGCATTTCACTGCAAACCCCCCTCTCAGGACCCGGACCCGGCACTCCCCTGCAAGCCCCGCATTCTTTCATACAGTCATCTCATTTTTTCTCTCTTTGATTTGCTCACAGAGCACTAACACGTCGGTTTACCCATCCCTCTGCCTCCTTGGGATGATGCTCTGCTCAGAGCTCAGCGCACTGCCATCCCACCACCACCTCCAGCCAAACACCAGGAGCAACCTTCATCCCCTCCAGCATCGCTTGCCCCGGTGTGAAAGCAAACCACAGCTTCCACCGGGGACTCTGCCCACGCCAGGACAGCAGCAGCCCCCGCTCACCTTCTGCAGCTTGTACTCCTCCTCCACCTGCCCGCAGTGGTTCAGGTGGCCCAGCCATGCTGACACATCGAGGCGCCTGAACGTGTTCTCCTCCGGGTGTGTCTCGGAGGAAGGCAGCTTGGGCCGACGGATGGAGAACTGCATGCACGTCTTCTCATCAGCGAGCTGCCGAGCGAGGGGAGAGCAAAGCAGAGCGAAACAAAAATGAAGGCGGGAGCCAGAGAGAGCAGAGCAGCAAAACCTTTCGGTGTGGTTCTTGGAGGATGAGGCACTGAGGCATGGCACTCAGCGAGGTCGTTTTTGCAATTCCACCAATTACAACAGCACGAGTGATGAGAAGAATTACACACTGGACTGCCACAAAACAGCTTCATCCTTTTTTCTTTTTCTAAAAAAACACCCAGTTTCCTATTCCTCCCCCCATCTTATCCCTGACCTGAAAGTGAATTAATGCTGCTTACAGCAAAACTTCACCCTGCCAGGAATGCCTGCAATAAATTACATATGATTGGCCATATACAAAGGGATTGCTGTTAGGCAAGTGGGGAACGGCACTGCCAGGCTCTCTAAGGGCACTCCTGATCCCAGTGCAAGACTGCAGCTGACATTTAATTTAAAAATCAAAGGTTGCTCAATGCAAAAAGTGAGCCCATGTGACCATAATAAGAAAAGCAGCAGGGGTCTCTGTGGGAAGGATGGAAATTTAAAAATCACTGTTTCTAATAAGCACATATAGTATCTTAAACAGATAATTAAACAGCTCTTATCACATTTGTATGTAGATTGAACAAAATATGGCAAGATGCCTTGTCAAAACACTTTCAGATGCGATATGCTGTGCTTCACAAAATGGATGAAAGGCTCGGACAGAATTTCCCATGCAGTGCTGCAGGCTCCCAGCCACCTCACTGCCCAGAGCACAGTGCTGACCTACCTGTGTACGACAGCCAGCAAAATCACCTCCTAACAACGTTCCTGCCTTATCTGCCCCACATCCCAGAGGCAGAACAGGAAAGGATGCGGATGCACAACTCAGACCTCACAGCTGAGTGCACCCAGCTACAGCTGATGCCTTGCTGCCTAATTTAGTGACAGTACCTCACCACTTCAGTTCCCCAACTCCTTGTGAGATGCCCCCTGCCCCACCTTGCCTGGTACCTGCTCCTTCAGGTGGGTCTCAGTGCAGTACTTCCACTGCTGGAACACCTCTGACACTTTATCCAGGCCTCCGTGGTGAAAATGGAAGATCTTGTACTGGCTCTCCCGGCTGGCGACCACCAGCTGCCCACAGGTGCACGCCTCATCACTGAGGGATGGAAGTGGGGAAGGTAACACGTGGTTAGAATCAGAATCATAGAGCCATTGAATGGCTGGCGTTGGAAGGGACCCTAAAGGTCATCTGGTGCCACCCCCAATGAACAGAGACACCACAGCTCCACTGGTCCTCAGGGCCCCATCCCCTGACCTTGGGTGTCTGCAGGGACAGGACACCACCAGCTCTCTGGGCAGCCTGTGCCACAATAGACACTGCTAGAGCCTGTCCCCTTCTTCCTCAGCAAGGCTGCTCCGCCAGGAGCTTCCCTCGTGCTGCTAACCCTCCCGACACGCCAAAGGATTGCATTTTGTCTTTCCCACAGAACAAACCCCTGAAGCCTGCTGCCCCAGCCCTGCCTCACGGTACCCCTCTGTTACCTAAAGAAAAGGCGCAGGGATCTCATTTGTCCCAGGTCCACTCTGAAGACTCCGCAGATCTGCTCCAGGGAGCCCACCTTGTGCTGCTCCTCGCCCTGTGCCTGCCTGCTGCTCTCCGGGCTCTGGGTGCTGCCATTGGGGCTCTCGTTGCAGCAGTGGGAATGTGGCATGTGGTCATCATCACCTGTGTCCCTGCAGCAGAGCAAGGGAAGAGCCCAGCAGCATTAGGCAGAGGCCACAGTCGCACACAACAATCACAGCTGCCACGAGCTACACATCTTTCCCAGAGCTCTGATGTTGGAATTCAGAGCAGGTCCAGGGAATCAATAACAGGCTGCTTACAAAAGAGATTAAATGATTTTTATTGAAATCAACGCCCTGCTGTCCCAACAGGCGCTCCTGGGTATGGTCTGCTGCACACAGAGATGGGAGAGTGGAATGTGTTCCCCACTGCTGCCTGGGGAGGTGAGCTGTGTGGTCTCACCTGGCAAAGTCCCTCTGAACACTATGAGACCCAAGAAGGCTTCTCTTGAGCTGTCCCCCTGCAAGAGAGCCCCACAAGGCTCAGTTCAGGTATACACACTTCAGGTTGCCATGTGCAAGCTTGGCACCTGGGGAGTTAAGGAGAGGGAAGTGACACGTGAGCTCCAAGTCAGGCTGGAGCAGGTGAGCAAAGCAGCACACCACAGGGAACTGGGAGCACAGGGAGCTGGGAGCGAGCTGAGCCCATGCACCCACCCCAAGGAGCTAACTGAGCTCCTGGCAAAAAAACCCACATGCCCTCCACCAGCCCCGATCCCAAAAGAAAAATATCACTGCTTTGAGGATGAAGTGAATCTGAAACTGTGACCCCTCAGTTCTTAAAAAGGCCAATACGTGTGAACAATCTCAGCGCAAGCTCTGAATGGGTTCTGCTGTGAAATCAGGGTTTGCAAAACAAGGCAAGTAGCAGGTATAAAGACAGCCCCCTGCAATGCCACTTTATGCAATGTTTTCTAATCCGCTTATCTAACAATGTAGGCACTGAACGCTGAAAATCACACACTCAGCATGCATCTGCAGCACGGCACATCAGTATGCCTGCCGAGCCTGGCTGCAGTGCTCCTGCACAGGGCTGAGCCCCACGTGCAGCATCTGCCCGTGGTTCAGGTCACTGCACCCCAATGGCCGGGGCTCCGGACATCCCCCTGGGCTGTGGGTTATGTTTTTAACAGTTCCAATGGATGGCTCAAAGCCTCAGTGCCCACCCGCATGGGAAACAGCCCCCACAGCCCCTTCCCTCGCTCTGCACCGTTATGTAGGGACAGACTCTGCTTTGCTGCCAGCTCGAAGTGCAGCTCCACGGCTCCACTCGCGATGTCTCTGTCCTTCTGGAGTGCCAGTCTGGCACTTTGGTCTCAACAACGCCATGCAACTCTGCAGGCTTGGGACAAGGAGGTTGGAAAGCTGCTTGAATGTGAGTCCCCAGCAAGGTGGCCAAGAAGGTGGCCAAGAGTGCTTCTATCAGAGGTGGGGGTCGGCCTCTGCTCCCAGTTAACAGCAATAAGATGAGAGGTGACGGCCTCGCATTGCGCTGGAGAGGTTCAGGTTGGATAGCAGGAGAAATTCCTTCTTGGAAAGAGTGGTTGGGCACTGGCACAGCTGCCCAGGGAGTGGGGACCACCATCCCTGGGGGTGTTCCAGAAGTGTGGAGATGAGGGACATGGTCAGTGGCCATACTGGGGTTGGACCTGGAGATCTCGGAGCTCCTTCCCATGAAAACTGTACAGGTGTTGGTGAAAATTCAAGTGCTATTTTCAGCTCGAGCTGCAAAATGTAACACCTTCCTAAAGCGCTCTGTAGCCCACATTAATGCATAAGTAATAGGAGCCCTGGTGCAGGACACCCTCGTGCTGTGAGCAGCTGGTATTTGTGAAGCAACACTCAGCAGCAGGCACAGCTGGTTCCACAGGATTGCCCTGGAAAAGGTGACTCACATGAGCTGTCAGGCCGAGCAGAGGTCTCCTACCTGAGTGTGCTGAACACGGGCACAGCCACGCGCTGGAGGATGGCTCGCTGGGATCTGCCCCATGCACACTGCACGCGTTCAGGCACTGTGGGAAGTGAGGGAAAAAAGCCCCTCACTGTGTTAAGGGGCACTTTTTTCATTTATACATCAATAGTGGAGAAAAAAAAAGGAAAAAAAAAAAAAGGAACAAAAAGACTCTAAACTGTTGGCCTACTTCTTAAAGTCCTGTTCATCTACCCACGTAGCAGTGTGCAGCACCAGCAACGGAGGTTTTGTGGTTTCTGGGGAGTCCTCCATCCAGGCACACTTGATGTGCAGACACAGGGGAAGAATTTCACCATTTATTATTTATGAAAGCCAGACCATTATACCTGCTGGATGAGGGATTTGCACCAGTGCGAGCACAAATGCTGGAGGAACATTTCAGAGAGGCCTGGGGTCGTGGGAGCCAGGAAAAGCAGACTGCCAGGAGAACACATGCAACCCCCACGGGAACAGAAGGGACAGAGGAAAACATTATCGAGGGATTAGCAAACCCAGAGGCAGGAACCCCACAGACACAGCCACGAGGCCAGTTACACCTTCTCTGTTTTCTCAAGTCCCATCACTCTGTTGTCACAAAATACATCTCAGTCTTGCTGCTGAGCAAGATTAGGGCGTGATGTATTTTCTCTCAACCATCAGCTGCAGCAATCAATGCCTCTACGCCCCGTGAGCTTCTGCAGCCTCTACAAAACAAAATGCCCGTGTGGGGCTGGCCCTGTGCTCCAGCTGCAGCACGAACCTCTTGGCAACAGGAGGACTTTCAGCAGTGGGGCAGAGCTGCAGCAGTGGGGCTGACTTGCTGTCCAGCCAGGGCGCACCTGCTGCACACAGACAGGAAACCAGTTGTTATTACTGTTGCAGAGCCAGGGCAGAGACCTGCAGCAATTACCAGGGAAGGCTATTTTAGCGACAAAGATCTAATAACTCATTTCATGACAAGATGTGACACGTGTAATTATAAGAGGGAGGATGGCAGCCGGGATGTGGCGGTTATTGAGTGCCTCCCAGCCGCCTCCCAGAGTCTCTTGCAAAAGCCAAACCCTCTCCTCTTGGCTCTCCATCACCACTGTACTCAAGCACACCTCCAGTAATTGCAGCCTGCTTCACAGCTCCATCTATTCCTGCGTGCTGACTTGTGAAGCATTGTTTACAGATGATAAGCATCACCATAATGTATGAGTGCCTCGTAATGGGAACGACGTGCCCCTTCCCTCCCCAGGGCTGGTGTTCCTCTGCTTCTCCACTGCTCCCCACAGGCACTGACCTTCCAGTTCCTCTCCTCTCCAGCACAGTGACGCAGCTCTCGGCAGCACTGGCTGCCTGGAACACAAATGACAGATGGCTTCAAATAAATAATCCATCAATAAAAGTTCAAAGCTGTCCCAAAACGCCTCAACACTGAGTGTGGTGATGGTACAAAGGGAGGTCAGGTTGGGTAGCTGGAACCCAAATCTATTGTTCTGGTAAATATAAGAGTGTCCTTGACAACATACATGTATAATGAGCTGTGGAACATGCTGATTTCAGCGATAGAAGTGTGAAAGAACACAGTTCTTTGCTGGAATAGCCCTACTTGTGCTGGGTGATGGTGGTGCCCAAACCCTGACTGGGGGTAATGCAGAACGAGGTCAGGAGCTGTGCTGGATTCCCCCTTTGGCTGAAATCATTCAGCACCTGAAGGCCCTCAGCCTCGGACAGCCCCATCAGAATCAATCCGTGCTGACCCCAGGAGCAGGGAAGGGGCTGTTGGGGTGTGGATGAGTGCACAGCCAGGAATCCCAAGACGAGATGTTGGGCACCTTGGTGTGGAGGCACACGTGGAGCACAGCCAGCACTCCTCCCCACTCGTCAGGGAGAGCGGTGAAAGCCGTGAGGACGTCACAGCACAGAGTACGTCCATGTCAACACGACTTCCCAAAAGCCCTTTCTGCAGCTTCCCATCGATCTGTTTGCTTTCAAAACATAAATTTCCCCACGCTGAACTGCACTAAACGAATGCTATTTAGTAGCTAATTAACTTCCCGCGCTGAAAAGCTCCCCTAATTGTGCTTCTTTTGCCCTTTTTTAGCCCGTGTCCTCGGGGGAACCGCAGCTGTCCTACAGCATTTGTTCTGCTCCTTCCTGCAGCAGCAGTGCCCATGGCTCACGGCTGCAGGGTGAACCCATGTGTTTGCATCTCCTTCCTCCACGCAGGTCTGCAGCGTGGGACCTGAAAAGCAGCACTTCAACAATATCCCTGAGACAGGAAAAGGGATTTCTCAGCAAAGCCCCCGAAAGAACCTTTGCTTTTCAGCCCCTTCGGGACGAGAGGAGGGGACCTTTCTTACCGGTGTTTATTTTATATTTTAAATCGATGGATTATTTTGCTTTTTCTCTTTCAGTTCTACCCATGCGAAAATACAATCCTACACTAATTATGCTAATTACAATCAAGC
Source organism: Cyrtonyx montezumae (assembly GCF_038088225.1). Taxonomy (NCBI): domain Eukaryota; kingdom Metazoa; phylum Chordata; class Aves; order Galliformes; family Odontophoridae; genus Cyrtonyx; species Cyrtonyx montezumae. The sequence continues at coordinate 4,620,235 of NW_027071925.1, forward strand.
CTTCAAACCGCCGGTCCCTTGGAAGCCCCAGTGATTACCTTTGTTCTTACACACTTGGCTCTAAGCAGCGGATGGGGAATTCTGGGCAAATCTCTGCCAGCACTGAACCCATACAGCACTGACCCCAGCCCAGCACCACTGCCCTTGTGGTGCTCAGAGCCCAAAGGAGCCAGGTGCTCTGTGTTAGCAGCAAGAGGAGTGAATCACTGACCGCACCACCAGTGTGCTTAACGTGAAGCAGTGTGTGGGAGCAGACCTCAGCAGCACCTGCGTATTCCTCAGTTACGATCCCAAATAAATAGCTCCACTGCCCCTCGAGCTGTAATTCCTGATCTCAAGTTAGCTGTCGCTATTTTTCTTCCACAGAGAGCTGGCAGCAAACCAATGGAGGAAGCAAAACCAAACCTGCCATAATTAACGTGCTTGCTGTTCAAATATTGATACAAAGACGGAGCTGTATGCCCACACCGTCGCCTGGCTCTGCCCAACCTCACAGCTGCTTGGAGCAGCACGGCCCTGCCTGGAGCCCAGCCCTGCCCCACTGCTATGGGGCAGAGCCTCACCAAGAGACAGCACTGTTCTCAGGGGCACTGCTCCAGGTATATGTGGCACTAAGAGCTTCACAAACCACACAGACCCAGAGCCAGGCCCCGAGGCTGAAATCATCAAAAGCAAGCGAGTGTGATGCAAGACCCTGCAAGATGTTACAGGAGTTGGGAACCCAGAGAGCAATTCCCTCGGCCCTGGAAACACAACCACCCCTGGCAGCACAGCAGTGCCCATATGTGGCCCTGGCCTGGTCTGCAGAGGGCTGAGCAGCACTGAGGTGCTGCCACAACAACGTGATGCAACAGCAAGTTGTGCTATCCCTGGGGAGGCCATTTGCTGATGAACTCCCCAGGAAGGGATGAGCAACACTGGCGAAGATTGCATCAAGTGCACCCAGGGAGCTGCTGCTTGCATTGTGTGCTGCACCTGTAAGAGCTGCTCATGTGCATTCCCAGCTCCTTCAGAGCATGAGAACTCTACTCCAGCATGAAAAGGTTGCTGCATGACTCAGAGAGTGGTGGTCCACGGCTCAGTCTGGATGGAGAGCAGTGATCAGTGGTGTCCCTCAGGGGTCAGTACTGGGACCAGTACTCTAATATCCTCAGTGACAATGACAGTGGGATTGAGTGCACCCTCAGCAGTTTGCGGATGACACACCTGAGGGATGGGATGCCATCCAAAGAGTCTGGACAGGCTGGACAGCAGGCCCAGGAAAACATCATGAGGTTCAATGCATCTCAGTGCAAGGCCCGCAGCTGGGTGGTGTAAGGATGGAGCACAGCCCTGCCAGAAAGGATCTGGGGGCACTGGCAGTGGGATGTGTGACAGCACTGTGCCCTCACAGCCCAGAAAGCCAACCAGAGCCTGGGCTGCATCCAAAGCAGCATGGTCAGCAGGTCCTGAATATCCCAATCTAGGTGTAGATGTCTCTGTTTATTGCAGGGACCAAACAGCCTTTGAGGTCTGTTCCAATCCAAACCATTGTGTGATTCTACAGCCACAGTTTTCACTGCTGCAGTCAGCAGCCCCTCACAGCTCTGCTGCCTGCAGCCTGGCTAACTGGGCACACAAATCCAACCCACCACTGCAGTGCACCAAGTGCTCCAGCAACTGACTGGCACAGAGCTGCTGTCATGACCAGCTAAAGCGACCTCAGAAGCACTGAGAGACACCACGCGGGTGTCAGATGCTATCTCATCGCCAGGACGTAGCAAAAGCTTTTGGTTTCACTTTGCTGATGGGAAAATGGAAGCTGAGTAATCTAGCAGGGCAGCAACAGCCCAAGGCCAGGTCCAGATCCCGTGGTCCTCAACCGGTGCCCTTCAAAGCAAGGCAGATGTTTCCTGACAGATAACAGTGATAAGGGGAAAAAGGAACAGAAAGAGACCATTTTATTTCCAGCATTGCCCCTCTCCCACACAAACACAGCTCAGGATGAAGCTGCTGTCTGCACACCCACCTCCCAGCAGTTGCTGTCCCCAGGAACCAGAGGGCCAACAGGGGCACGGGAACCTGGAAGGCACGGCCCCCTCCTGCCCACGGCCCGACCCAGCCACAGAGCACCACGAGTGTGTGCTGCTAATGGGGCACTGCCCTCTCCACAGCCCCAGGAATTGTGTAAATGGGAGGGAAGCATTGATCGCTGCATGGGAGCCTGGCAGCCTTTCAAACTGAGAAGAAAAAAAAAAAAAAAAGAAAGAAAAAAAAAAAGAAAAAGAAAGAAAGAAAAAAAGCACAACGAAACAAAACCCAACAATGGATACGTTCTTATTTCCTTCTGCTCTAAAAAGGAGAGTTGTCGACTTAAAATGACTGACTCATTGTGCAACTGCAAGGCGTCCCTGCTCCCTCCTGCCCCCGCTCCCTGCCTCGCACACAGCACTGGGGTCTCAGCTCTGTCCTGCCCCCAGGAGCACGTCCCAGGGCAGGGATCCAGGACCCCCTTGATGCCCGTGCCATGCAAGCTGCCCATCTTCATCTCAACTGACCTAACACATCCTAATTCTTCTGCAGTGTCATGCTTCTCCATTTCTGATGGTACCCGACCACACGGAAGGGATGGTGGAGCTGGAAAACCTATGCAATGCATTGCTGCAGTTCTTGAAATAAGCAGGGAGCAAAGCTGAAGTTCTCTTTATTGCAGCTCCCTAAAGGCAAGGGAAATAACCAGAAACAGTCGCTCCTCTTGGGAGGGAGGGTGGTGGCCAGGGGGCAGGGAGGGAGCTGCCGCCAGCAGCACAAACTTTGTTCACACTCCAGCTCTGCTGCATGGGGGAGCTGCCAGCAGAAAGCCCTCCCGAAACAAGGAAGCTGCTTTCAAGCTCGTGGTGACTTCTGGAGCAACGTTCCCTGCCCCTAAAAGCTGGGGTGAGCATTGGGAGTCAGAGTTTTGGACGAGGCTTCTGCAGAGTATTCTGTGCAAACTCTCTGGCTTGAGCAGTTTGCAAGTGGCACCCAGATCTGCAGCTATCATGCACAAGGCCCTGTGGGGAGGAACAAATTGGCACAAAGAAGTGGACACACTGGACAAAAGCCTTTCAAGTCTGAAGTCCCAAACAATGAAAGGTCTGTTTAATTAATCTGCTGCAAATTAGAAGGGCCATATCCAACGTAAGAGGCTTCCAAGCTGCTGCCAGAGGAGTTAAAATAAAATAAGAGAGGAAGGGAAGGAGCAGCCCCCCAGGAGCAGCAGGCAGGGCCAGCAGAGGGCTCCCCAGCAACCAGGGCAGTGTGCACACAGTGGGGGCTTACAGCTTAAATTGTGTTTTATTTACAAGAGAAAAAAAAAATCACCTGTCCTTTATTCACAGGTCAGTGCCATGGTATGTACTGCAGCATACCTCTTTGCTACAGCTGTATGACTCTGAGAGCACAGATGTGTCACTAAAAGGAGTGAAGTAAATAGAAGTTATACCTAAAGCAGCCTGATTGGTGATCACTCCCTAAAACTCAGGTTGTGTTACTTAAAAAAGGAAGTGCACTTCTTCCACGGTGACAGGGACAACTCAAGCACTCTCAGCATCACGTGCTGCTTCCAGGAATAAAATGACATCTCTGAAGCAAACTAAAGTGCAGCTAGCAGTGCACTTCAGTTGGTTAAGTCACATTCAACACAACATTCTCTGAAAGCACGTGCAGCTGAAGGCTCAGCCCCAGACAGCAGCCCAGTGCTGGAGCAAAGCCTCACTCGGGAAGTACACCTAGGAACCAGCAAAAGTGAAACTGCAAACCCTATTTCACGGCGTCAGCCAACACACACAGAGTGGACGAAGAAAAAGCCATCTGTCAGAAGTTGTGTTTAACTCATGCAAAGGCCTCTCCAAGCTTTCAAGGTACGTCTCATGGCATTCATCTAGTTCCCAAAGCCCTCTCACAGTCCTATCCGTGGCTGTCGATAGCAGACAGCCACACAGAGCAGCCTGCACTGCTCACAGGGCTGCCCTGCAGGGAGCAGGGTGACTGGGGGAGATGGGGAGCACTGCTCTGCAGCCCCAAGCCCCTTGGGCTCACACTTAATGTCCACACACTGCTGAGACCCCCCACCAAACATGAGACCCATACAAACGTCTGACATCACTGCACTTATGTATGCAAAAACAAACATCCAGAAAGGGTTAAGCCGCTCAAGAAACTTTGCTTCCTTTCATAAACTTGTCCTTACTGGCATCCTCTGGGTTTGAGATTAGACCATGAAAAACAGAGGCCAAATCTCTCCAAGCGCCGTGCCTCCATGCAGTCTGTGTGTTGCTGACACATACAAAGCAGAACTTGTTTTTCCTAATTTCAGGAGTAGTTTCAAGTTCAGTTATATCCTTAAAATCAGCCCTGGGGTGCTTCATGAACAAACCCATCCTCTGCACCACAGAATCGAGCAATACAGAGAGCCAGAAACACTGTGGATCAACGCGGGAAGCCATCAGGTGCACAGTGATAAGACCCCCTTTGCCAGGGGGCCCCCTTCCCCCCACACTGAGAAGGCACTGATCTTTGGATGCAGCAGCAGTGACTGTATTACTCAAGTTAAACACTTCAGGATTCACATTTCTGCCCTATTGTGACCGTGCTGACAGCAGAGCAGCCTTCCTGTCCCCTGAGCAGAGCCTTGCCCGGAAGCCAGGCTCGCAGGACGCCAGCCAGACACTTTGATGTGGCTCTGCACCAGCAGCTAGCACAGCACGGCAGAGCCAGCAAGACCCACAGAGGACCTTCCCACTTCGGTAATGCTGCTCCCAGGGCTCCAGACAGCTCACCAGAGGGGCTCACACATGCACAGCCCTGCACGATGGACAAGGCCAGGGTTCAGTGAGCAGGGGCAGGACTGGCCAACAAGCAATTTCCTGTGAATTACACAGGTGTCATAACCAAGGGGGAAATAAAGCGAGTCTGAAGCCAGACAGGATAGTCAGCTCAACGTTACTTTGAAGCTTCTCAATTTCCTTTAACATCCCCAAGCTCAGCAATCGGCAATTCACCCAAAAACTGGAGATAAGGATGAACTCACCTGCTTTCGTTATCCAGAAATACAGAACCACTGCTTTTCACAAGGGCTTCACTAATGGGAGACAGGCAGAATGGGGAAGAGAAGGCATCAGAATCGGAGTCGAAAGTACTGTCCCTGCTCACATCATCAGCAGACAGCTCCAGGGAGCCCTCATCCTCCCCCGGCTCTGGCCTGCAGTCCAGCCCTTCTTCCACAGACAACTCCGACCTGTTCTGCTCATCCTGAGAGCTGATTGTCGAGAGGATTCCTGAGTCGCTGCGGGCAGGCTGCGGGGACTGGTGGGCACCCTCTGCCACCACACAGCTCTGGGGCAGCCTCTCCCCATCCGGAGAAGGGGAACTGATGTAAGCCCCGTCCTTCACGAGCTGTGACACAGTCAAGATGTCTTCCTTCAGCACCACTGCTCCTTTTGTCTCGGTGGGAGAAGCCTCCTGGGCAGTGCCGAATCCCTGAGCGTGGCGGCCTCGTTTGCGGGGAGCTTTGTGGACTGGGGAGCTCTCGGGGGTGACGTAGCGCAGGGCTTCTTCATCCTGCCTCTGGATGCGAGAGTTTGGGACCCAGGCGAGGATGAGCGTGGTGCCGAGCAGCTCGTCCTTCTCCATGTACAGGCACAAATAGCCTTCAGGAGAGCAAAGCAGCAATCGGTTACAACACAGCTTCACTCTTAGGAAAGTGCCTAAGCCAGAAACTTGCCCTTCCCCATCGCCTCCCTTCTGACATCACCACTGCACAAGGGCAAAGCAACAGCTTTTTGCCACCACAAGAGAATTCTGCCAAATGAATTGTGGAGATCTCAGCATCACTCAGTATTTGCAAATAACTTCAGGTCTGCGCATGGCTTTTGAATGCTCTGAACTCCCTCTGGCCAGAGTGAAGACAGAAATTGCATACAATGCTTTCAACTTCCTGGTTGGATTAGTAATCAAGAGTAAATTCTGAAATATGTTGCCACATGAAAAACTTGCACTGTTTGTTAGTTAAACAATGTCAAGTGCCAGCTGAACATTTCTTCTTCTCAAGAATATTTACCTTAGTGTAGCCAAAGGGCTACAATTCTCACGGAAAGCCAATAGAAGAGTGACACATATGGAAGGGGAAGTGTGGGTCAGTGTTCACAGAATAATCAGGTTTGTGAAGTTAAGCCAGTAGCCACAGCTCTCTTTGATGAAAACATGAAAGAGCACAGTAACAGATGAGAATAAAGGGATAGGGGTGGTATCTATCTTCATTTATGCCAGTGCATGGAGCCACAATCAGGTTTTATTTTCCCTCTACCAAAGGTTGGTGAGGCCACTCTAGCAATAACAGTTTCAAGACGATACTTGGCTTTGCTGAACCATGCACATTTGAAAGAGCAACAGAAGTTACTGCCCTCAAATGACAACTGTTCATCTTCTGGCAATATAAAAAGATGTATTGAAACAGACAAATCTATGCTACCAGAAGAAGCAGGGTTGTCAGTTTTTCCTATTAAAAGAAGAGCTGATAGATCAGCATGTGGATGGCTTTCCTCCATGCCTCAAAGCCTGCCTTGTCCCACTGGTGCACAGATGTTGACAGAAACAAGCTCCCCAGGAGCAGGAGAGGGAGAAAAGATAAGCAAGCAGTGCCTGCAGCCCCATTACCTGGGTGGTGCTCCCCGATGCCCTGCAGCAACTCAGGTGGGTGGACGCAGACATTGTTCTTGGAGTAGATAATCTCCCCATCGAGTATGGAGGATGAAGTGCTGCTGCCACCAGGATACAGGGTCAGGAGGTCAGAAGCTTTAGAGGAGGCACGTCGGAGGAGTCGCCCCAGAGACATCGCCGAGGAAATGTTTCCATTATCTGTCAGCTTTAATCAGGAGCCAAATTCAGAAGACCTGCCAAGGAGGAGGAAAGAAAAGTGTCAGAACAAACACAAGGGCAGTGCAGCACTTGCCTACCACTGCCTGAGATCTCCCATCAACTGCTGCATCAGTTCGGCTGCCCAAGAAAGGGATCCAGAGCACTTGGAGGCTCTAACATCCCCTCTGTGGGTTAAACATGCTAAAGCACAGAATCCTTGGATGTTTCTGCAGTGAAGGAATATGGAAGCAGTAAGAAACCAAAAAGACCTGTGGTAGTTAAAAGGTCTTTTCAGAGAGAAGTGACATTCCACAGACAGCCCAACAGGACTCAGCACAGAGCACTACTGCTGCCACTGCCCTCAGCTGGATCACACAGCACCACAGCACTGCAGAGGGGACATGAGGAGAGGAGATGCCTCCTTCTGTTCCTCTGTATTTACACGGCCTCACTCGGCAGGAGCAGGCCAGCCTGACCCAGCAGCCATGGGGCTGGGTGCAGTGTTCATTGTGCTCTGCAGACCACAGCGTGAGCAGTGAGGGGCAGCCAGGAGGAAGAGAAGCAGACAGGCTCAGGTATATGCTGTCGGAGGCACTGAGTGCAGGGAGCATGTAGGGGTGTAAAGCAAGCATGGTTTAACGTGGAATTCCTCTGATTTCTTGAAATGTGGTTTTAACAGTACCTCCAGATAAATGAGGAAGCAAGGAGGCCGAGAGGGCAAACAGAAGCCAGAACTTCCCCAAGAGCAGAGTGAAAGCTGCTGGGAAGGAAAACAGCAGTCCCAGCTTGAGGTCATTTTTACACGCAGGAGATGGCAAATGAGACCACCAAGTCATTAAAGTGCAAGCTATTGGCTGAACTGGCAATCGTGGCATTTGTCAGCTTGAATCATTGCTTTTGCACTCCAGCATTTGCTGGATCTTGGCCTCAGCCCCACCGTGTACTGTGCCCAAAGTGTGTTGAGAAGGTATTTACTTTGCAAGTCCTTCACACCCATGTCTCCTGCATGCACCAAATGCAACATGTATCTCCACTTCTCAGCCCTAAGGAACAAACACCAGGGGAGCCACATGCTCATGCCAGACTGTCAAAAAAAACCCCACCACTGCTCCAGGCTCTAGGTTGTATGTGGAGGAAGTCATCTGTTTGAAGGTATCCACAGAGGAAGCCACCCTTCCTCTTGCTGCACCCTGCAAGAATACAACCAGTGAGCTCTGCTGCAGTTCCTCCTCCCCACCACTGCGTTCCAGCACAGTGCTGAGAGCCCAGAGCAGCGATGCAGAGCAACCAGTGCAGCATCACTGGCCCTGAGCTTCCACCACACCCACAGAGGCTCAGCTGTCTAAAAAGGCAAAGCCTGCATAAGCAAAGAAAGAAGGTGTGATGAAAGTGGTTGCAGCTGTTGACCAGGGAACGCCTCCTTGAAAAACACAGACAACAGATGGAGATGCACCTACGAAATGTGAGTTTATGTGATGGATGCCCCACTGCAGCTCCCCGGGGGCTCTCAGGACGCAGGAAGAGGTACAGGACTTCTCTGCCAAGAGAAGCAGCATTTAATTAGCTTTTACCTGGCATAGCAGAACAAAGCAACAAGTAAAGATCTAAATTCCTTCGGCTTCATAGGGAGCGGATTTAAGGGAAGTATCACTTTGATCTGCAGAGTGCCTGTTGCTTCAGGACTGCCTTGATGGGTGGAAGGCACTGGAGGTACCTATGCATTCATGAGCAGGTTGTGAAGAAGAAATACAAATGCCAGGAGGTCCAGAGTAACATCCTGTAGGTATGGGAATAGCTTGCAAACCTGCCTCTGCACTCCAAAGGGCAGGAGCTCAGGCAACACAAACCAGCAGTACCAGAAGTACCAAATCCACAGGGTTTGCTCCGTTCTGAGCCCTTCCCCACATGGGACCATGTCCCACGGCCTGGGCTGCAGGAAGTGGTGATGCTACTGCCCCAGGCATGGGCTAGGGAAGGCAGCAGGACCCTGTCCTACAGCTGTGTCAGAACAGAATCCACACTGTTAAAAACATACTTTTCATACTAACTTTCTATTTATCCCCCTCATCTGAAGGGATTCTTTCCAACATGGCAAACCTGCCCAGCTCTCCAGAACCTGAAGCACTGAATTAGCTGGCAAGCTCTTGCTGAGTGCCAACATCTATTAAGCACGCAGATGTTTTCTTCTCCCACACATTAACTGCCACCCAAAAAACCTTCACTGCAGCTCCCAGGCCTGCCCTCACCATGGCTGCTGCCCAGCCAGCACCAGCCCCTCAGCCACCTGGGAGCTCAGAGACACACTGGGCTGCCAGCTCCTCTGCAACAGTGCAATACCCTCTGCACAAGAGCCAGCCCACTTCCAGGCAGCAGCATCTCCAACAGCACAGGCTGCCCGCCTCCCTTGGAAGTGCCCTTCCCCTTCTCATAAACAAGATCCTGTTTGGCTTGGCAGATCACACCCTCACCTTGGCAGCAGCTCTCGGACCAAATGTCACTGCCTCCGGTTGCACAAGATCCCTGTCTGCTGGAAGAGGAGGGCAAGGCGGGCTCCAGCACATTGCTACAGACCCCACAGCCACCCGTGGGGCTGCTCCCACCAACATGCTCAGCCCAGGGTCACTTAGTGGTGTGCTGCAGCCTATGGTCACGCTGCCAATGCTCCGTAATCACTTCACAAGCAAAATAAGCCAAATGACAGAGCTCTTGAAGGGAAACATGGGGCTCACAGCATGTCTGGGCACAAAGGAGAAATAGGAGCTGTCAAAATCAGCACCAAATTTGAGCATGAAACGCCATAAGAAAGAAAACCAAAACAAGCTTTTCTCCCTTCTTCTGCCTTAATAACTTCAATCTGATTTTGCAGATTAAAAGAAGAGTCACGGCACAGTAGAGGTCTCAAACCTGGCAGAAGTTACTGCCTCCTCCTCCTCCTCTTGGAGGCAGCAATTGCTCCATCTGCACTCCAGGCTCTGGGTGGCAGAGCATGGACTTGGAGCCAGGTATCAACCTTCCCTTTGTACTAAGAAAAAAAGCAGCTATCCAACCCACTAGCTATTAGCTAGAAACAAATCAAGGAAAAAGAAAAGTTTACCGTGGGGAACCATTCCATCCCATTTTGCAGGGAGAATGATGTAGGTCACCAAAAGCCTTTCCTTTCCAACCTGCATGTGCAGCAGTGGCAGGCAGGGCACAGAGCAAAGGAAGCAGTGATAGCAGCCACAGCGTAGGCTGGAAATCCATGCAGAGCACACATCCTTGCCGCTCCCATGCAGCAGGTTTGGCTCAGATGCATTTCAGCTGAGAGGTAAAGAAGGGACAGCAGACTGCACGCTGCAAGTTTGTGACTCAGAGATAAAAAGGGAAACGAAATGCCATCATCGGCGCCTGCTGGCTGCTCCCAGCCACACCTGCTCAGGCATAAAAAAAGCAAACACAACGCTTACACGCCTCCAGCCCTAAAAGTCAAACGGCAGCATGAAATTATTTGTGCCTCATATCCCTCTGTCCCAGGATTAACCATCATTTCACATTACTTAAGGGCAGCACTGCTGTGTCAGACGACATCGAAACGGCCTTTAATTAGCACAGTCCTGCAGCTATGGCACCTACAGAACTCCCAGAGCCCATCCAGGCACACGGAGCAGGACCTCACTGTCCGGAGCAGGTTCAGAGGTGGGCCCGTGCCCACCATCCAGCCCGGACCCTGGCAGCACCCACAGGGCAGGGCCGGGCAGCAGCTGGCACACATCCTCCGGCTTCAGCCCAGCGATCACCGGGATGAAAGCGCGTCCCACAGCCCCAAAGGCGGCTGAGCAGCATCCTTCCTCCGAGCTGTCCAGCAGCAGCCGCTCCTCCCGTTCCTCCTATTCTCTCCTAAAAGACCTTTCATTACTTTGTCACCGACCGGCAGCCGAGCGCAGCGGGGCAAGGCTGGGGCCGGTGGCAGCCCGGGAGGGACAGCTGGGGGGGAGGGGAGAGACAAAGAGCAGGAGACGGCCGCGTGCCGCTCCCGGGCACCGTGCGGGGGCTGTGCCTCACGGGCCCGGGCCGTGGAACCACGGCTACCGACCGGGCCGGGAAACTTCCCCCCGCCCCGTCCCGCTCGCCCCGTACCCACCGGGCGCCGTGCGGGGCCGCCGCCTCCACCTCCTCCACCACCACCTTCTCCTCGCTCCGCGCGGCCCCGAGCTGTGCCCGCCCGGCCCCGCCCCGCCTCAGGTCTCCCGGTAACCTCCTCCGTGCCGGCGGGGAGCTGCGGGGAAGGACGAAGAGGCCCCGCCCGCCCCGGTGCCCCGGTACCTGTGCCCGCAGCGGGGCCGGAGGGGCAGCACCGGGCTGAGGCGGCGCAGCCGTTTCTCCCCCCCCGCCCCCCGATATCGGGGCGAGGTGGTCGGGCCCGGCCGTCACGTGACCGGCTGTTGACGCGTCGCCTGGCAACGGGAAGATGGCGGCGGCAGTGGGTGAGCGCGGCCGGGCCCGGCACAGTGGAGGGGTTTTAATTCGGCGTTTGTCCGCGGTGAAGACCTTCTCCTCCGTCAGCCCACGGCGTGGGGCGTAGCTGGGTCCCTCTGAAGAGAAGGCAGCTGCGAGGCTTTCCCTCATCAGTCCCTAACGCGCTCTGTTTTCCTCTCTAGTGTGGGTCGCAGCTATGAGCACACTGATTTTATTGCTGCCACCACAAAACCTATCAGAATTAGAGCAGGAAGGAGCAAACTGGTCACATATGAGGCACACAAAGACTCTGACAAAGCAGGATACTTTCCTTTGTTATGCTGTATCCTTGCAAAGTTTCTTTTATCCAGAGTGATGGAGCTTTGTGAGCTGATGTTGGAACAGGATTCTCTTTCTAATTCTTCGTATTGTCCACATCTCACAATGACAAAAATAAGCAGGTTTTTAGGGGCAGACAGCTTGCAAGGCTGATTCAGTTGGTGAATTTCATACTCTAGGAAAAACCTCCTGAGGCTTCCTGAGACAAAATGGAATTTGATGGTATCTCCCATGAACTGAAAGAGATGGAGCAGCCAGCAACAGAGAGAGAGAACCCTTCCCATACATCTTCAGGAGCTCCTATGGAGGTGTCTACGTTTTCAGTGGGGTTGAATAGCTCCACAGAGCCAGGTATCATCCCATTCCTTATTAACACTACATTACTTAATGCATATCTAGCTTTCTGCCTTTCCAGTCATTGTGAATCCAACTTTAGACATAATTCTACAAAATGTAAGTGTTGTCTTTTTCTATTTTTATTTTTTCTCTTTCTGTTCAGAATCTGCCTTGGAGCAGTTTGGTCAGCTTGCTAGTGAGCATGGTAGCCAAAAATGGGAACAGGAACGCCAGCAGCTTGGAGCTGAGCAAAATGAAACAAGAAGTAATGAAGAAGCAGAAGAAACACAGCTAATTGTCTTGGATCCAGAACATGTGAGAAAACTCCAAATCTTGCTTTTTGCTATTGGTTGTATTTGCATCTATATAGAATGTGTGAGGGAAATTCTAAGCAGTGGATTAGCTGTGTGCTAAAACTAGATGTTTAAAAATAGATTTTGCAAAAGTACTGCCTCCTAAATGTCTGTTCTCAGTATTAAACTCAGGTTCATGCATGAGCAATGCTGTGGGCATATCTTATACTATTTAGTACTCCTGAAAGGCAAGTACTTGATTCAAGAGGGAGTAGTGGATGGGCTCTCAGATGTAGCTCTCCTGATGTTTCTGACTTTCAGATGTTCTTCGTTGTCGCTTTCTGTTGCCAGTGAACTCCCACTGTATAAATTGCTGCAGTGAGTGTAGCTAAATAGGAATCCAAGCCTCCGTGGTAGAGAATACGATCTTTTATTCAGTAGTGGCAGTAGTATTAAGGTTTCATCATCATTTATTTACACAGGTGTGTTAAAATTATCACTGTCACACTCTTTTACAGCCTCTGATGAGAAGATTCCAGACTGCCCTAAAGAATTACCTCACTAAACAGATGGAAAAAGTGGATCTAGAGCTTCGAGAACTGGTAGATAGGAGTATTTTGTTGCCTTCTCACAGCGTCCTGTCCCTGTGCCAGCTGAAATCAGATAACCGATTTGCTCTGGTATTCGCAGAGGATAGCAACAAAGGAGAGCAAAGAACAGAGAGAAGAGCTCGGGGTGATTCTTTATGGAGTGCAGCAGCAGCTGGCCCACCTGCAGAGGGAGCTGGAGAAGAGCCACGACCGTTGTTCTCAGGCTGCCACAGCACGTCGGCAGCTGGAGGAGGAACTGGAGGGCCTCAGGCTGACTTACCAGAAAGTGTGTCAGAACACGGATGATGAACGCAGGAAAGGTGACCGAGGCAGTCCTTGTGACATTTCCCTAATGCAAATCACTTTGAATACAAGTCAAGCACTGGATTTTAGAATACAGTAAAATTCACAGGGAATGATGTGCTCACTGGGGAGTTTCACAGGTACTCCTGTTCTTCACACAGCCGTGTGGCAGCCTCTTCTGGTCTTTCCATTTTATTTGTGCTTAAGTTGTGCTCTTCAAACATAGTTCTCAGTAAAAATATTCTTTCTCCCACCTCCCCAGTTTCTGCAATGCAGACCCAAGCAGAAGACCTGGCCTCACGTCTCTTGTACATGCAGAACATGGATGAGGACATGCATTATAATATCTTAATGATGAAACAGTCGACAAAGAAGGCTGAGGCAGAGAAGATCCAGGCTGAGGTGGAAAAGAAAAAACAGGTATCAAGTAAAAGTGTCTGCTTTTACATAAAGAAATGTGGATAACAGTGATGAATCTTGGAGGAGGTGTTGCCTTGTCAGAAGAAAGGCTGCAATGACAAATGCAGAAAGTGCACGGGGACTTCATTCCCAAATAACTGGAAACAAAACAAAACAAATCAACCAACCCAAGTAAAACAAACACATACACACATAGCACACATACAAAAAAGACCCACACCAGAAAGCAGGCATTTCTAAAAGTGAAGGAGAAGCCACCATGAAGACAGTGGTAGGTACTGCCCAGAGGTTTTCTGCAATCCTTACCGTTGTGAATGCTCTTCATGAAAGCAAAGGGAGACGGGGGAGGAAGGTGGTGAGGAGATACCACTGTTCAAGTGTCAAGGATTATTGCGAGTCAGGGTGAGTTTCACAGGGAAAACTCGACTTCGGAAATGAGCAAGCGTGCTGGTGTGCTGGAGCTCCCTCTGCTGCCTTCTGCTTGCAGCAGGACACACACTGATTTTCAATGCAGGGTTGTATGCTAACAGTTGAAGTAGGGTGGATTGAGATGTTTTCTAACAAAGCATTTTACATAATAAGTTATTAAGATACCCAAATAGTGGAGAGCTATCATAATATAATCTGAACTGACGTAAATAAATGCTAATTCAAAATTTGAAGTATCAATTTACTTGTGTAAATAATAATAATAAAAAAGATAACAAAATCAGCAAAGAACTCTTCATTTTGAAAGTTCTCTTCTGCACTCATGGCAGTCATTCATACCTGAACAGAGAGGCTCAGTAAGAATCAAATCTAATCCATTTGCTCATTCAACCCTGATGCTATGTTGTGGAATATTTAGTTAATGAAGACTGAGATTGTATTGCTCATCCTGAACTGCCTGATTCTGACTCTTTAGGATCTTCTAGTGGAACGCTTAACAAAAAAAGCCTATGAACTACAAGAACAGATTGCTCTGTTTGAAGCTCAGTTTGTGGCCCAGGCAGAGGACACAAAAGTAACTCGACAGGCAGTGAATGAGGTAGGAAGTGCTTTTTTTCCTTTTTTCTTCTGGTTAATATTTCTGTCAGGAGTGACTGACCCCACAGGCTCGTGCTCACGTGATAGCTACAATACTGGCCACAGTTTTATAGTTTGTTCCTGTTTGCTGACATGAAGATATTTCTTTCCTTTGTCCTTAAGAATTGTCTGTAAATCACTTCCCAGCCTGCTTCCTCAGCACTTTTTCTTGAAGACCTATAACTTTTCTGTGCTCTGGTGTGATGATAAATCAGACACTTTACCTGAAGCTATTTCTGCCTGGCATAATATGTAAAAGGTATTATAATATATAATAAAATATGAAAAAGGTATTGCATTGCAAAGTGTATTTGGTTTCTCAACCCAGTATAGGTTCAGCCTGTCTGTATGTCTCTTTCCTAGGCTTGTATGGAGGTGCAGGCTATTAACATGGAGAAGAAGCAGCTGATGTACCACTGGACTAGCAGCTTGGCTGGAGTGAAGCAAAGGGACGAGGCCTATGTTGCTGCACAGGAGCTGCTGAGGTATGGCATCTGAGAAATGTCCCAGGAAAGGCCTCAAATAATTTGGAAAGGAGAGATTCAAAAAGGGGCAGTGTGTGTCTTCTGTGAAGTCTGTTACTGTATGTGCATAATATGTTGGACAAAGCAAGACTAGGGCTCTGGAGTACATAATAAGTAACAGTAATGGCTGAGAATACATTTCTTTGTTACTATTTTTTGATCCACAACACAATTCTCTCTTGAAATGTGGTGTTTTGTTTTCTTTCGTTTTAAGCTGTGTGGCATTTTTTTTAATTTGTATTTTATTCCTTCTGAAGTTTCCTTTACTTTTGCAACATTGCTCAGTATAAATAACTAATAACTAACCCCTGATGTTTATGCCCCTTTTGGTTAAGGTTTTGTGATGCCTTTAGAAATCTTTGGGAAAACTGTCTTACTGTTGTCAAATGAAGCATTTGTTAGATCTGGAGACTTTTAACTTGACTGATTCTGTGAGAACAACAACAAAAATGTTTTTGTATGGTGACATCCTGGTAAGAATGGTAAAGAATGGCAGTGGAGAAAACGAAAGATTTTCCTACATACATTTCCCTTTACATCATAATATATCTATCCATCTTTTGGGAACTCAGCACACTCTGTAACAGTCTCCCTTATACAGGTGGTCATTTGTTGCTGCAGTAGTGTGTTTGAAAGAGCAATTTTAGATGATGTCTCAGCACAAGTCAACCCATGTGAAGTTTTTCATCTTTTTTGCCTCTCCAGCAAGTACAGACGTGACCTTAAGACCATGGAAACAAACATCCACGGCTATACAAAGTCGATCAGGAAGGAGGAGGAGAAGAATGAGATGCTTGTCACTATCCTGAACCGTTCACAGAATGATGCTAACACGACAAAGAAACTGATTGCCCAGTGCCTTTCAAAGCAGGAGGCCTTGAAGCTTGAAGCTAGCACCTATGCTCGTATTCTCCACGAGACAGAGCAGGCTGTCAGTAGGATCAAGATGGTGAGAGGAGTCACTGGGAAGAAAAACGCTTTTGAATTGCACATAAATATTTAATCTCCTTTCCCCAGACAGTTGCAGTGATCCTCTCTGAGTCTTCCCTACCTTTTAGGATCAAGCTGCTCGTCTGAATGAGTTGTTATCCATCGGTAAGGATATAGAGAAAGGAACTGAAGCCAAAGAGCAGATGGAGAGAGAGATCATGGCAAAGCTGCAGGACCAGATGATGTCCAGCAAAATGGAAAAGCACTTCTCACAGCTGGTTGCAAAACTTCATCAGAGAAAAACAGATCTGGTAGAGTATGTTTTCCATTTGTGAGTGAAACAGGCCACAATCATAGCCTAGAGTGATATCTTGCAAGTGTGTTTTGTCAGTATCTTTGCTTCTCCAGCTCTGCAATTGAAGCTTTCTTGGGTTTTTGACCCCAGTTTTGCTCATCCAATGGTCTTACTGCATGATGTTGGTGAAAACAAATTGTTGGCCAAAAAGGACTGACACATAACCTACTGTTCTTTCTTTAGTTCAAAAAATGATGAATGATTCTACGCAATGTTACACATTCTTACATCTTGGCAGAAGGCTGGACATTCTGGGTATTCTGCATTACCTCTATTAGTGCCTGTGTTGCACAGTAAAATGCAGAGACAGTGGGCTTGAAAAAGACCAGACTGTAACTGTGTGTGGTGCAGGATGGACAAAAGTAGTAGACATTCACGAAAACTGTGTTCCTAACTCGAGCAATAGACATAGTCACTCTTTCTGGTTAGTGTAGTTGTTGTTAAGTGAGAAATGCATTGTCAGGTATGTTGGAGAAGGTACAGTATGTCCTACTACTGTTAGCCAAGTGTCTAGAGACATCTGGGCTGGGAATATAGTTGCAGGAGTCATCAGCATGGTCTCTTGCAGGGTTTGGGGATGTTTACACTTCTTGATGTTTCTCTACAACCTTATGGCAGAGGTAAACATTGATATCTCCTGTTAATAGTTGGGTAAACAAAGGTACAATCAAGGTATGCAACTTGCTTACAGCTTGTAGCACACTGGGTGTAGAATCTGAATTCCCCAATTCCTGCTCTTTGATGAACAGGCATTATAAATCAGTGACTTGCTGCTGGTGATACTAACTTGTCTCCTGTCTACTACTAGGAGCTGCATTTTTCCAAGGTTGAAAATGATATGACCCAGGCTGTCCTGAATGCAACTCAGACTAACTGCAGGCTGACAGTCCTCCAAAAAACACTGTGCGAGCTGGACAAGGAAATAAAAAACATCCATGATCTAATCAGCCATAGTGAAAGTGAGATAGCAAAGTGCAATTTCCTGATTGAGAGCAAGCAAAGGGTCATCTGGCAGTACAAACAGAAGTTGGAGGTGCTTCTTTCTCAGCAGAGGGTATGTACATTTGTATTTCAGTCCCAATTTGATCTTAATTCTTTGTGGTGGCCATAGATGTCCTTGATAAATGTAACTGTGTGTGTGTTCCATAGTTAAAACTTCCAAGCATCAGTATGGTAATTCAAAAGCAGCACTAGTTAATGGGACTGATTCTATTTGTCCATCAGTTCTTAATGCATGCAAAGAGGAGCTAGCAGTAGGGAATTGTTATGCAAGGAGGGTGTGCCTAGTGATAGACAAGGGGAGAATGGAACAGACAGTGACTTAATTTAATTGGGAGTTGGCCCCACTTGGATGATACCCAGATCTGTCCCTGATGCTCTGAACTGGAAGTTCGTTATGGATGCCAGTGTGAGAATTAGTCCTGAGGCATACACTCTGTAAACTTCTGAATGTCCAGGAGTGCCTGTTGTTAGCACCCTCTCACTGCAGAACCTGAGGATCTTGAAGGATTCTGTTGCATTTATTCCCATGAGGTCATAACATTCCTATTAGTGCCATTCAACTCACGGGAAACAGAAGGGAGTTAGGCATTTTGGTAGCTGAACTGCCTTCTTCAGTGGTGCTATAAACAAGTTCTCCAGAACCTTCCATCTGACTGATCCCAAACCTTGCTGTTGTACAGGGACAAGAATTGGGACCTCTGGAAATTGAGATCAACAAGCTGACCAAGCAGATAGAAGAATGTAATTCCGAGGTGATGACGCTGCAGAAGTGCTGGCTCAATCTGCAGAAAGAGCTGCTCAAGCTAACCCATGAGCAGGAGGACCAGCTCACCTCCTTGGATATGTTAAAGAAACAGATCACAATAATGCAGCAGAAGAAAGTCCGCACTGAAAGTAATTCCCTAACTCTTTCTTAAAGCATTTAGCCATGAATGGAAGTAAGAAAAGGGAGCAAAGCTTCAAGGCACTGTGTTAGTCCTTCACCAAAGAATGCCTTCAGTGCTCACATCTGTGTGTGGGCAGGAATGCTCGTGGCTCAGAACTACACAGTGGGGCTAAGAGCCAGGCAGCTCCTGCTGTTTTGTTTGTTATATTTCCTAAAATGATCAGTCTGCTGCCTTACCTGACAAGGTTCAACCCAGAGTGGCCATGTCATGAGTTCTGTGCCTTTATCCAAAACTTTTAAATAGTTGGCAGGCAAATGTTCCCACAGATAGCATTTTCCTTGGCCTAACCCAGCTCCTTTTCACAGCAGTAGTCTCTATTGCAAGCTTTATCTGATTTTTTGGGCTGCGTGGAAAAGTTTTTTGGCTGGGTTTGTGGCACTGAGGTGGCTCCATGTGCAGGGCTGTCTGCTCTGACAGCAGTTTGGTATGACTTGGATGGATTCAACCTGGTGCTCACAGGAATTTTACATTCCTTTTTCTGTTCACATGCAGATGAAATCCAACAGGAAATAAAAGAGCAGAAAGACCTTGAACGTCACATGAAGAGCATATCCAGTGACTTGATAAAGCTGAATGTGTTGATCAAGAAGAACAACAACAGCTTCACAGAGCTGCAGTATGGCAACATTATCACAGAGAATGAGTTTATACACTCTCTCAAGGTACAGAAGCTCCCGTGGTATTGTCACACTGTGCTTTTGAGAGATCTGTACAGCAGGTGGCCCAGAGGAAAGTAGCTTTGTGCTACAAAACAGTATGGCTAAGTGGAAATTACACAGTTATGCACAGAAAGAGCATCAATTTCTTTATTGTTTAAGGATGATGACTCTTTATCACACAGCAGAAACTGGTCAGGTATGCTAGTCGTGGAGTATAAGAAACAGACAACCAAAAGGGATACGCAGATCAGAGATAAGCAGTGATGCTGTCAATCTTTCTCAGACTGACAAATTCGTATTGTTTTACATTTCCCAAACCCAGGCAGCAGAAAAAGAATCAATTGAGCTGCAGGAGAAGCACAGCAAATTGACTGAGGAGAAGCAAAGGCTCTTAAACAGCGTGGTGGAAGCAGAGTAGGTACCAGTAAGTTTCTTGCTTAATGCCACAGTCTTAGAACTATTGTATAATTGCCCGTGTTACCTTTTTTCTCCAGTCACCAAACTCAACCAGCACCTGTAAGTTTGCATCTGTCCTTCTGGGAAAAGATGAAAGGAGTTTAATGAATTCTTGGAATGCAGAAAGGTGCATTAGCTGTCCCTGGAACCAGCAAGAGCTGAGAGGATATTGGTTTTAATGATTCCAGCACACTTGTTCTGGATGTCACAGTGATCTGTTATTAACTCAATGCCAGTGTGCTGCACTGGGCAATTAATTGGGCTCCATCAGTCCTGTCAGTCTGGGCTTGCTTGTTTTCAGTCATCATGACAGTTTATAAATTGCAAAGCTTCCTGTCTGACTTCACGCTGCCACTTTTCACGTCCTGTGTGCAAACTTTTAGGTTGTTCTGTGCCTCAGCAGCGTGCTGCCACTGCTGCACAAAGAGCATTCTCTCTGTTGTTTACAAAGGCTCTCCTTTCCCTTTTTGTCACTGAAGGCATCAAATCATGCTGTGGGAGAAAAAGATCCAGCTGACAAAAGAGATGCGCTCGGCAGTGGATTCTGAGAGAGAACAAGGTGAAATCCAAGCCATGAGAGCAGAGATTCACAGAATGCAGGTAAGCCACTGGTGAAAAGAGCTGAAGAGGAGAGCTGCACATGGTGATCTGGAGTTGCTGAAACATAAGGCAGGAGATGAGAAATACTGTTGAGAAGTGGCATCTTCAAGGGCATGACAGCATCTTAGCACCCTGCAGCTACATTGAATTAAATCTGTTCAGCATGTGTGCGCTTGGTGCAGTTCTTGTGCAAGCTATGTAGTGTGCTGCAGCAGGATTTAGAAATACCCATGGTTGTTTTATTTTTTTTAATATCATCTTATTTTGTGACCCCAATTTATAAGCAAAGAAATGCTGATTACTAAATACTGCATTGTCTTAATCACTGGTTCCAGAAGTCTTCTGGCAAAGCAGCTCTTCCTTTCGTTCCCAGGGTATTTCTGCTCTTCTGTTTTTGCTGTTGCTAATGATTTTCAGTGAAACATGATACAGATTCAGATACGCTGGTAACTGAGCCAGCCCCCTTTGCCTTCTAGCTCCACATAGGGCAAACCAGGTTTGCATTCAGAATTTGGCTTACAAAGGCTCATGTGTCACACAGATCTGATGTGTCTTGTTGGGATGTGCCATGCAGAAGACTTCAATTAGGCCATTTGTAACCATTTGTTGTTCTTGGTCTACTTTCTATTTTGACAAATGGCAGGTCCGCTATGGCCAGCTGATGAAGCAGCAGGAGAAGATGATTCGTGACATGGAGGCATCTGTTTCTCGTAGAGAGGCCATAGCAATTCGTGGAGAAGGTCAGAGCAAAACAGATAAGAAATGTATCACCAAGAGCAACTTGTGCCGCAAGAAAGAGGAGCTGAGAAAGAAGATTGCTGAAACCCAGAAGGTGAGCAAGTACAGCTGGGCTGCACGAGTTGACATGGCTAACATTTGCCCTGCAGTTAGCACTAGTGAGCCCTTAGCACAGGTGTGTGGGGTGTCAGTACACAGACATGGGCACGGCCCTGCACGGAGGGCAGGCTTTGGGAGCTTGTTTTGTAAAGCTGTGAAGATCGCCTAGCTGCTGGCAGGGCAGCGTGAGAAACAGAAATGTCCTTCACTCAGTGTAATCACTGCTCTGCAGTAACTAAAACACCACTATGTCATCCGTGTTATTTTCATCCTAAATCCAAAACATAGCACCGTGCCACCTACTGTGAAGAGAGAGAACTCTGTGAGCCCCAAACCAGGGTGCTGGGAGTGCAGCTGAACTCAGGGACCAGAATCCATCGCCTGCCTTTTCCTTCTTACTAGAATGCTCAAGACTGCAACAAAATTATCCTGGAGCTGGAGAGCACCCAAGCATCCCTTAGTGCCAGCTTGCTGGAAAAGCAACAGGAAATGTGCATGCTGCAGACTGAGTCCCACAGCCTCGATGCACACGCACAATGTCTAAGGAACAGAAAGCGATGGGTGAGTGGGGCTGCTTTCTTGCTGGGTGCAGGTGAACTAGAACCTGCTGCCTCCTTGTGCTGCCAGCTCCTGTCTCCTCATCTCATTATCTCGAGCTGGATGGATTTTAGCAGCACTTTAAGGTAGCTCAGCATGTTCTGGGGACAGTCCTGAACTGACGCTATGGGTGTGCTCTTGGTGAGGCAGCATTCACCTGAATCACAGCATCACAGAGTTGTAGGGGTTGGAAGGGACCTCTAGAGACCATCGAGTCCAACCCCCCTGCCAAAGCAGCTCCCAGCCCAGGCTGCACAGGTGGGCATTGAACATCTCCAGGGAAGGAGACCCCACCACCTCTCTGGGCAGTGTTCCTGGGAACCACTGTGTGACAGCTTTATGGGGACAGGGTGAGAACACTGCTGATTTGAGAGCCAGCTCAAGGCCTTGAATAACATCCTATGAAATGTTAAGCATGTGAAACCTTGTCCTGGCAAGGATCCTGGCATCTCCTTGTACGCACGGGTATTTCTGTGGTTTATGGAATGCTGTGCTGTCCCTGTATGTCTACAAAGCTCAATATGAAGGTGCCCTTTCCTTCTTAAGAAGCCCCTTCTGTGCTGTGAATCGTGTTGTTCTCTCTGCCGCGTGCAGCCTGCTATCAAAGCAATTCCCATGATTGCTTCCTTCAGAACCTTCTGGAGATTGTGGCCCATCAGACACGCCAGAAGCATCTGCAGGCGCTGAAGGAAGGGAAGTACACAGCCCTGTGCAGCTCCGAGCAGGCCTGCAGAAACGAGCAGCAGAAGCTGCAGGAGCGGCTCCGTGCTGTCGGGGCCGCTGTCCGCCAGGTCGAGCAGGAGCAGCCGCAGCACTGCCCGACTCTGCAGTGGCTCAGGGAGTGCCTGCAGTCCGTCCTGGGCTCGCAGGAAACCTGACCAGAGAGATGTGGGAACCAGGAGAGGTCGGTAGAGGTTTCACAAAGAAATGGTTTTGGTTTTTAAGAAATAAATAATTAAAATGATGCATATCCTCCCTGAAGACGTACTACTGCAAAGCGCGTGCCGTTTTATTTCCCTCCTTACGTTTCACGTCTTTCGTTTTACGACACGGGGCCGTCAGTTCCTCCGGGGACCGCGGGCTGAGGGAGCTGCGGCGCTCCGGAGAGGAGAGCAGGAAGCGGAGCTCCGGGAAAGGCGAGCGGGGCCCGGAAGGAGCGGGGCCGTGGCCGCGGCCATGGCGGTGCGCTGGGCCGCGCTCCTGGCGCTGCTGCTCCGCTCGCTGCCCTCCGCCCGCAGCTCCGCCTGCGCGGTGCCTCCGGACCACCGCTTCGACTGCGGCCCCGAGCGGCTGCTGGCGCGGGCGGGCTGCGAGGCGCGGGGCTGCTGCTACGCTCCCTCCGGCCCCGGAGGCGGCCGCGGTCCGCCCTGGTGCTTCTTCCCCCGCGGCTACCGCAGCTATCGGGCGGACAACGTGACGGCCACGGCCGAGGGCTACACGGCCCGGCTCCGCCGCGTGGTGCCCAGCTTCCTGCCCGCCGACGTGGGCACGCTGCGGCTGGACGTGGCTCTGGAGACCGAGAGCCGCCTCCGCTTCACGGTGCGCCCGGCGCTGCCCCGACCCCCGCCCGGCTCCCTCCGCCCCGGCCCCGCTGAGCCCCTCTGTCCCCCGCAGCTCCGCGATCCGGCGCGGCAGCGCTACGAGGTCCCCGTGGCCGCTCCGCGGACGAGCACCCGCGTGGCCGACGCTCTGTACGGGGTGCGGATCCTCCGGGACCCCTTCGGCATCGTCGTGTTCCGGCAGCCCGACGGGCGGGTCCTGTAAGTGCGGATCCCGCGTGCTGCCCCGTGCCCGGTGCCGCGCCCCGGCTGCACGCCCCGCTCCTCCCCGCAGGCTCGACACCAGCGTCGCCCCGCTGTTGTTTGCGGACCAGTTCCTGCAGATCTCCACCTCCCTGCCCTCCCGTTTCGTTTCTGGGCTCGGGGAGCGTCTGACGCCGCTCATTCTCGACACGGCCTGGACCAAAGTCACGCTCTGGAACCGGGACATGGCGCCCGCGGTACGGATGGGGCCGAGCGGTGCTGGGGTTGGGAGTTTGGGTGGGCGTTGGGGTCACAGCTGAGCCCCGTGCTCTGCTCCAGCCCCAGGTCAACCTCTATGGCTCCCACCCCTTCTACCTGGCGCTGGAGGATGGCGGCTCTGCTCATGGCGTCTTCCTGCTCAACAGCAATGCCATGGGTGAGTGCTGCCGGGCACGGGGCAGCACCGGGACCGCCCCTCCTCTGACCACTGCCCGCACCCCCAGATGTTCTCCTGCAGCCCAGCCCGGCCCTGACCTGGCGCACGACGGGCGGCATCCTGGACTTCTACATCTTCCTGGGCCCTGACCCCCAGAGCGTGGTGCGGCAGTACCTGGACGTCGTGGGTAGGACGGCGCAGCGTGGCGATGGGGTGTGGGTGCTCACATGGAGGGCCCCGCTAACCATCACCCTCCTGCCTGCAGGGTTCCCCTTCATGCCCCCGTACTGGGCGCTGGGCTTCCACCTGTGCCGCTGGGGGTACTCCTCCAGCACCAGCACCCGGCAGGCTGCGGCCAACATGTCGGCAGGACGCTTCCCTCTGGTACGTGGCAGTGGGTGTGGGGTGGTTGAGGGCACCGTGTGGGGCGGCTCCTCGCTGAGTGCTGCCCTGCAGGACGTGCAGTGGAACGACCTGGACTACATGGATGCCAAGAGGGACTTCACCTTCAACAAGGAAACCTTCAGGGATTACCCCGACATGGTGCACGACTTCCACCAGCGCGGCCTGCGCTACGTCATGATCGTGGTGAGGGACATCACCTGCTTGCCTCGCTGCTTGAGCCCTACCCGGCTCTGGTTTGGTGGCAGTTTGGGATTTATTTGTACGTTCCCTGTCCTCGCTGCTGACACCCTGACTTGGTGCCCTGCAGGATCCAGGCATTAGCAGCTCGGGGCCGCCCGGCACCTACCGGCCCTACGACGATGGACTGAAGCGAGGAGTGTTCATCCGCAACGCCTCGGGGCAGCCGCTCATCGGGAAGGTGTGAGGGGCACAGCTCTGTCCCGGAGTATGGGGCTCTGGGGGGGCCGTGTGGAGTGGTGAGAGGGAGGGGAGCACCCGGGGGGCCCCGAGGGATGCTGGGGATGGGGACGGAGATCTGCCTGGCACTGCTCCTCCTGCAGGTGTGGCCGGGCCCCACGGCCTTCCCAGACTTCACCAACCCTGAGACGCATGAGTGGTGGTACGACATGGTGAAGGACTTCCACGAACAGGTGCCCTTCGACGGCATGTGGATCGTGAGTGGCCAGTGCAGCTCCCTGAGCACCCCATCCCCTTCCCCACACTCCCCCAGCTGTAGGGGCTCCTCCATGCCTTCCCCAGGACATGAACGAGCCGTCCAACTTCGTGGAGGGCTCCCAGGATGGCTGCCCCGACACCAGCCTGGAGAAGCCCCCGTACGTGCCAGGTGAGCGGCGCTGGGGGTGCTGCTGTGCTCTGTTGGCAGCCCCCAGCTCACCCTCACCTCCCCATGCAGGTGTGTTTGGGGGCCGCCTGCGAGCGGGCACCATCTGTGCCTCCAGCCAGCAGCACCTGTCCTCCCATTACAACCTGCACAGCCTGTACGGGCTGACCGAGGCCATCGCCTCCCACAAGTAAGGCCCTCTGGGTGGGAGCTGGGGATGCCGGTGCCGTCAGCGTGGGAGTGTGGGCTCGGATTTGGTTGGGGATGCGGGGAGCAGAATTGGGGGGGTGGTTTGCAGCTGTGCCCCTAGCTCAGCCCCAGTCAACCCTGCAGTGCCCTGCTCAGGGTGAGGGGCACGCGGCCCTTCGTCATCTCACGCTCCACGTTTGCGGGACATGGCCATTACGCGGGGCACTGGACAGGGGATGTGGAGAGCAGCTGGGAGCAGCTGGCCAGCTCCGTGCCAGGTGGGCTGCGGGGCCGCACCCCCCTTCTTCCCTCTGGGGCCATGCAGGCATCCCCGTGCCTCACTGAACCACCGCTGTGCATCCCACAGAGGTGCTGCTCTTCAACCTCCTCGGGGTTCCGCTGGTGGGCGCTGACATCTGCGGCTTTGCGGGTGACACATCTGAGGAGCTGTGCGTGCGCTGGACCCAGCTGGGCGCCTTCTACCCCTTCATGAGGAACCACAATGATCACGGGAACCGGGTGAGCACGGAGCCGAGGCCGCGTCCCCATCCATCACTGCCGTCCCCGCACTGCCTGAGCTCCCTCTTCTCGCAGCCACAGGAGCCCTACGCCTTCGGCCTGGCTGCACAGGATGCCATGAGGAGGGCCCTCCGCCTCCGCTACTCCCTCCTGCCCCACCTCTACACCCTCTTCCACCGGGCACACGTGGCTGGGGACACGGTGGCACGGCCGCTGTTCCTCGAGTGAGTGCCGGGTGGTGGGTTTGGGATGGGCTCTGCTGTGGTGCTGCCCTTTCACTCCTCCCCAGGTTCCCCAAAGACCCCAACACATGGAGCGTGGACCGCCAGCTGCTGTGGGGCGCGGGGCTGCTTGTCACCCCGGTGCTGGAGCAGGGACAGACCAAAGTTAGTGGCTATTTCCCAGCCGGGACGTGGTACAGCTTCACAGGGGTAAGTGCTGGCTTGAGGTGGTGTGTGCCTTCATCCATCCCACCCCAACATATGGCCTGTGAGCTGTCCCCAGAGCTGTGACACTTGCATCCCTTGTGGCAGTCTGAGGGCTGTGACGCTCTGCTGGGATCCACATGGATGAGCTGACCCCCAGGACATGTCCTGTCTTCTTATTTAGGACTCAACCATCCACAGCAAAGGGCAATGGATCCTCTTAGCAGCCCCTCTGGACACCATTAACGTGCATGTCCGAGCAGGGCACATCCTGCCCTTGCAGGTGAGCTTGCTCTGCATGATATCCCAGTGACAATATGACCCAGTCACGCCGGGGCTGTGCGTGGTGTTGGGGCAGGGCCTGGGTCTGACCCCAAGCCCCCAGGAGCCCGCGCTGAACACGGCTGAGTCCCGCAAGAAGGGGATGACCGTGATGGTGGCCCTGACACCGGACGGCTTTGCCCGTGGGGAACTGTTCTGGGACGATGGGGAGAGCTGGCAGAGCTTTGAGAAGGGAGACTGCACCGAGATCCTCTTCCTGGCTGCACGTGTGAGTGTGGGAGGGGGCTGGGTGAGGGGGGGCACTGGGACACCTTCATCATACCGAGGTCCCCAGGGTGAGCCCGAGCATTGCTGCTCACAATGCGGTGCCGGCAGTGGTGGTTGGGGTGAGGAATGGGTGCCTGGGGGGGGGCAGGGGCACGGGGTGACCTTCCCTGTCCCTGCAGGGTGCCGTGCTCAGCCAGATCCTGCGGGCAGGCGGTCACCTGGATGGGATCCTGCTGGAGGCCGTCACTGTGCTGGGTGTCCCCAGCGCTCCACAGCGAGTCCTGGCCAACGGCGTCCCCGTGGAGGACTTCTCGTACCGCAGTGACACCCAGGTGAGCGCTGCTCCTCCTGGAGGGGGCCTGAGCCCTGGGATGGGGCTGATCCTGCCTTTGCCTCCCCAGGTGCTGCACATCCCTGTGTCGGTGCCGATGTGGGAGCAGTTTGTGGTTGCTTGGTCCTGAGCAGATGACCGACCTGAGTGCCACTGTGCCATTGTGCTTCGAATCCATCCGTCTCTTTCGAAGCAGTGCTGCCTCTTGCCCATGTATTGCAGCTGCTGTGCCTGAGCCTGGCATCCTTGTGCTGAAATGAACTCATGGGAGGGGTAGGAATGGGACTTGCACAAGCAGGCATGCAGAACTTGAGGGGATAGGGAAAAACTCACCGACAGAATGGGAAAAAAATAAGTGCCTTCTGAGACAGCAGCCTGTCAGTGTGACAGGTCTGGGATTCTCACTGGGTGTAGGACAGGAGTCCCTTCTGCACATTGGGCTGTGGTGGTCAGTGTCTGCTGGGCTGCTGGGTGCAGTCTGGAGCTGTTCCACGAGGGCTGGGAGTGGGATGGGGGCCTGGGGAGAAATACTGTGAATAAAGAGTGGTTGTTTGCTCCCAGCTGTCGGTGTTGCTGCAGCAGTTTGGCACAGCCCCAGCCCTATCTGCCATCAGCTCTCAGACCTCCCCAGGGGGCACCGTGGCTCCATCCCCAGCATTTGGGAACTCAGGAGCTGCAGGGTTAAACCAACAGCCCGGCCCCACAAAGAGCAGGAGGGTTCCTTGGGCACAGGGAACAGGCACAGGCAGGGACGTGCTGAGCCCAGCTACCCCACACAGCTCTCCACCAGAAGCTTTATTGAGTACCAGTTTGGCTTGACAGCTCCTCAGTCTGAGCAGAGCTTCAGGCCAGGCCTTGCTGGTGGAGCAGCTCACAGCTCGTTGTGCAGCGGCTGGCACTGCGGGCTCAGCCTCTCCTCCAGGACAGCATCAGGGGCACACACCCAGGGGTCCCCCGTGTCCCACTGCCACTTCAGCAGCTGCAAACGCAGCATCTGGAAGACAGTGGCATAACGTGGGTCGGGGGCCAGGTTGTGGCTCTCGGAGGGGTCCTGGCTGCAGTCAAAGAGCTCCCAGCGGTCCCGGTAGTAGTACTGGTGCAGGGTCTTGTTCCAGTGCGTGGGCTGCCCGGCCCTGGTGCGGTTCAGCAGGTCTTGGAACGTGGGTGAGACGTAGAAGTCCTGGTCAATGGGGAAGGGCATCTTGTAGTTGAGGTTGTGGATGAGGCGGAACTGGCGGTGCTGGATGGCACGCATGGGGTAGTACATGGTCGCCTCGTGGTGGCTCTGGCTGCTGAAGGTGGTGGCCCAGGGCTGCTCTGACTGCAGTGCTGGTAGGAGAGATTTGCCCGTGAGCTGCACCTGCTTTGTGCCAAAGATGCTGTACGAAGGGTAGGGGATGGAGAACCAGTCCAGAATGGTTGGTGTGAGATCTGCAGGTGAAGAGAAAGAGAGGGGGCTGGCACCCATGGCAACAAACTCAACCCCGGAGAGGGTCAGAAGTGCTCATCCCACCCATGCTGGGGTGGCTGCAGCACGGAGATGCAGCACAGGGCAGGGAACTGGCACAGCTCTGCTCCCTCCCTGCAGGCAGCACTTACCCAGGAGGCTGGCAAAGGCTGAGCTGACTTGGCCCCAGCGCCCGGGGTGCTCCGGGGAGGAGAGCAGCAGGGGCTCAGCTGTGCCGGACCGGTAGAGGTTGGTCCTGCCCCCAGGGAAGGGGATGCCATTGTCAGAGGTGTAGATTACCAGTGTGCTGTTGAGGACACCAGCATGCTGCAGCTCCTCCAGCACCAGCCCGATCCCTGTGGGCGACAGGCAGAGCTGGGCAGCTGCAGGACAGAGCTGACAGCAGTGGTGATAAAGACATGGGCTCTCCAGCTTGATGCAAGCATGAAGCTGCTTTATTTAATTCTATTCCGTTCTATAGCAATCTATTTCATTCCTCTCTTAATACACACAGCGGAGTTTTTATACCTTTTCAGCTACAGCAATAGTATTCATGTGACTGGGCTATATTGTTTAATCATTACTAAGTAACATTGTTTTTAATCAATGACCTGTTCAAACAAACCACATCGTACAGAATGCTCTCTTATCTCTCCTTCCTTCAGGATCCTGTTTTCCCTACAGATCTACACCAGTTGTTACAAGCTGAGCAGTACTTCCAGTCCTGCTCTCTGACTGTATCTCCACACAGAGCTCTGGCCCCACACCCCTTACCTTGGTCCATGCGCCCGATGGTGGTGTACTGGGCTGCCAAGTCCTCCCGGGCAGCTGGAGTGTCTGGAACAAAGTGAGGGACCTGCATGGAGAAAGGGGAAGTGGTGTGTGGGGCCCTGGGATGGGTGGCATTGGCACAGCAGGGCTGGCAGCCAGTGTGCAGCCCCCTTCAGCCTCACAGCCCTCACCTGCACGTCCTCTGGACGGTAGAGCTGTGGTTTCCAGTCAGGGATCCATCCCATGCCACTCTCCCCATTGCCAAATTTCTCACAGAAGGCCCCATACTGGGGCTGGGAGTGCCCGCAGCGGTGTGGGTCATGGAAGGCGACGTAGAGAAAGAAAGGCCTGGACAGGCAGTGGAGCTGGGCATGGCCCACATCCCCCTGGTCCCTCCTGTCAGAGCCCCCCCATCCCCCCGTCCCCCTGCAGGGGGCTCAGCACTCCCAGGCACACAGGGCCTCATCCCACCTCACATCCTGACTCTGGAGGAAGCGCCGGACGAGAGCTTTGATGCGGGTGATGTTCCTCCCCACCTGCAGCACCGAACTGTTCTCCTCCGTGTAGGCGAAGTCAAAGGGGTACACGGCCTCAGGCCCAACGTGCTTCTTCCCAATGATCCCTGCAGAACACACACGTGTGCTGTGCCAGGAGGAGAGGGGCACGATGCTCTCAGCCCTTCCTTCCCCCCCGGGGCTGGTGCAGAGGTTCTGCTCCACCACCGCTGCTGCCCCGATCCCTGCTGCCATATGCAGAACCCCTTCCACGCATGGTCAGAAAATAGGACCTGTTTGGGACTGTGCTGCCCTGGTCACAGTGTGTGTGCCAGCACTGGAGCAGCAAGCAGCCAGGGGAGGTCTGGTGCCAGCACGAGGCTGGGAGCCAGGAAGCAGCACGAGAACACGAGTGGAAGCACTATGGGGGCAGGGAAAGGAGCAGAGCAGGGGCACCAACAAAGCCAGCAGCAAGCAGGGCTGCAGTGAGTGAGGGGCAGCGTTCTGCGCCCCCTCTGTGCCGGACCCCCACCTGTGCGGACGTTGGCTTGGCGGAGCAGCCGTGGCAGGCTGCGCACGGCGTCGAATGAATTGAAGTGATGCACGTCCTGGTGCAGCCCGTACATCCCATTCTGGTGCTGCAGACGGAGGAAGGCCGCGTGGTGGGACGATGCCCAGCGGCCTGAGCCCCAGAACAGCCTGGCTGTGCACGCCACGGCCGCAGTGCCGGGCAGGGGGTGCCCACCTGGGGCAGCCCGGTCAGCACGCTGGCCCGGCTCGGTGAGCAGCTGCTGACGGAGGTGAAGGCGTTCTGGAAGAGCAGACTGCGCCGTGCCAGCGCGTCCAGGTTGGGCGTCCGGATGGCAGAGTTGTTGTAGGCACCGCTCTCGAAGCCGCCATCGTCCGCTGCGGGGACGGGAGCGCGGGGTGAGCCCGGTCCGACCCTAACCCCGCGGGCAGGGTGAGGGGGGGGGAGCATCCCACGGCCGACGGCATCACCCCGCAGCTCAGCCGCGTCCCGCGGGCACTCACCCAGCAGGAGCAGCACGTTGCGGGCGGGGGCCCCGTCGAGCCGGAGCGCGCCCAGCAGCAGCGGCAGCGCCCAGGCCCGCATGACACCCGCACCGGTACCGGCGGGGCACGGCGGCTGTGGCCCCTCCTCCGCTGCAGTCACATGAGCCGGCCGGAACGGCTCAGATCCGGCCCGGGCGGGGCTCCCCGCCGGATGCGGTGCTCCGGGCTACCGGGAGCGTCGGGAGAAGCGGGGCGGCCCGAGGGCGGAGCGGACCCCGAAGATGCCGTGAGCACCCGCTGAGCCATGTGGGGCGTGCGGGGACCCGGGCAGCGCTGGTGGCAGCGGGCGGTGCTCAGGAGGCTGCCCGTGCTCGGCTGGCTGCCGCGCTACTCGCTGGCCTGCCTGCGGCTCGACCTGACCGCCGGTGTCACCGTGGGGCTCACGGTGGTGCCGCAGGCGCTGGCGTACGCCGAGGTGGCCGGGCTGCCCGTGCAGGTGGGTGGCACTGCCCCGAGCCCTGCCCGTGGGGACCCGCGGGATGGAGCGGGCAGGGCGGAGGGGGACGGCCGGGAGGGTCCAGCAGCGCTGAGCACGGGCACAGGTGGCATAGAGTCATAGGATCACGGGATGGTTGGCGCGCAGGGACACCCACAGCTCCATCAGTGCTCAGCATCCATCCCCTGACCGTGGCGGTCTGCAGGGATGGGGCACCGCCGCCTCTCTGGGCAACCTGTGCCACTGCCTCACTGTCCCTGGTGTAAAAACACATCCTTATATCCAACCTGAGTGCTCCCTTGTCCCCGTGCAGTACGGCCTCTACTCTTCCTTTGTGGGCTGCTTTGTGTACTGCCTCCTGGGCACAGCCAAGGACGTGACGCTGGGCCCCACCGCCATCATGTCCCTGCTTGTCTCGTCCTACGCCTTCCATGACCCTGCCTACGCTGTGCTGCTCGCCTTCCTGTCCGGCTGCATCCAGCTGGCCATGGGGCTCCTGCACCTCGGTGAGATGCCTGTGCTGTGTGCTCGTGTTCTGGGGATGTGTCCTGCGGTCGCTCCCTGCCCTGTGCTCTCTGTGCTGCTGTCACTTGTCACAGCTCCATGTGCACCCCGTGCTCCCCATCAGCGCCAGCAGAGCACCTAGTGCCACTCACTCATCCCATGCAGGTTTCCTCCTGGATTTTGTTTCCTGCCCAGTCATTAAGGGCTTTACGTCGGCTGCTTCCATCACCATTAGCTTCAACCAGGTCAAGGTAGGGGCTCGGCTCTGCCCCACACCCACCCCCTGTCCTGGAGCCGTGCTGTGCTCAGCAGCAGGCTCTTCTGGAGCTGCAATGCTTCCTTTGTGGTTAACCGAAATCAGACCCGGGGCTGCGGTGTGAGGTTGTGTGAGGAAGCAGGGGACAGGGGCTGGTGTGAGCACCCTGGGATGGGCTGGAGGCCTCTCAGGACCCAGGGGCTGAAAGAGAACTGGAGCATCCGTGGGGCTGCCCAGGGGGTCTGTCCTGCCTGCGTGCTGGAGCTCAGGGAGGTGAGCTGGGCTGGCTGTGTGTGCTGGGCTTGCACAAGGCTCTGTCTTTCTGCACAGAACATCCTGGGGCTGCGGGGGATCCCTCGGCAGTTTTTCCTGCAGGTGTATGAGACGTTGAGGAGAGTCAGGGAGACCAGGTCAGCACCATCCCTGGGCCTTTGCTGCTCTCAGGCTCTGCTGCTTCACTGCACGCCTCTGGTCACCCCTTGGATGGTTTCTCAATCCCTGCCCAGCACTGTGACATGAGGGCTTATTCTCTGTTCTTCCCATTTTTTCTGGAAATTTGAAGCTGGGGATGCATGTGGGCTCCTAAAGGAGGGGGATAGTGCAAGCTTGTCCTGTTTTCTGCTCCCTGTTAGGATTTTGCAATGGCATACCCTTGGAACTGTGTGTCTGCCACAAGTCCTCCCCCAGTTACTGTTGGCCCAAGAGGGGAGCTCCCAGGTTTCACTCATTGCTTTGCAGTGGGGAGAAGAGGTGACAGATCCGGCTGCACGGATCCTGCCCATCACAGGGGTCCTCCTTCCCTGTTCCCAGAGAGCCCACAAGTGGTGGGGGGGGGCAGCTGCACCTGCAGCGAAGTGATGCGTTTTGCTGGCGGTGCCACATCCCTTCAAGGCAGCAGCCCTGACACATCCCATTGCAGGGTTGGGGATGCCGTCCTGGGGCTGGCCTGCCTGGCTGCCCTCACAGGGCTGCGGGCCATGAAGAGCCGCCTGCACCCCACTGCCCACACGGAGCCACTGCCTACCAGGGCCAGCGTCCTGCTCGTCCGGAGCTGTGCCACTGGTGCGTTGCCCCCTGCTCTCCCAGGACCTCGCTGCTCAGATTTCCCCCTTTGCCCCGGGTTTTCAGGGCTGTTCTCTTCCCGCAGCACGCAATGCCCTGGTGGTGCTGGCTGCTGGCCTGGTGGCATACTCCTTCCAGGTGAGCGGCTCCCAACCGCTCACACTCACCGGCAGTGTTCCCTGCGGGCTCCCCCCATTCCACCCACCTCCCTTCTCCAAGGCTCTCCCCAATGGCACTGTGCCCTTCAGCAGGATGGTGCAGGTGGGTGCTGGGCTCTGGGGCTGCCTCGTTAGCAGCCTTGGGGCTGCGGGTCGCCCCTCTGTTCTGATGCTTTCCATTCTCTTCTGCAGGACATGGGAGCCGGGCTGGCCGTGGTCCCACTGGTGGGTGTGCTGGAGACTGTTGCCATTGCCAAAGCCTTTGGTACGGCTGCAGTGGGCTGGAGGGGGCCCTCAGAAGGGCTGGGGGCTGAAGGGACATCGCTGTTTCCATGGGGGCTGTGTGCTGAGTGCTCTGCGCTGTGCTGCTCTCCTTGCAGCCTCGCAGAATGATTACAGGATCGATGCCAACCAGGAGCTTCTGGCCATGGGTAAGGATGTGGGGCTCGTAGGGATGGGTGCTCTCTGGAGACAGTGGTGACACAGACTGAGCTGTGCACCCACAGCCCCTCTGCTTTGCAACTGCAGGCACTGCCAACATCCTGGGCTCCTTCTTCTCCTCGTATCCCATCACAGGAAGCTTCGGACGGTGGGTGTATGGTGGGACGTGCCCTGGGGGGGGCACAGAGACCTCGGGCAGAGGCTGTGTGGTGCTGGCAGTTCCTGGAGCCCATGCCCTGGCCCCCAGCAGCCCACAGTGGCAGCGAGGCAGGCACATCACGCAGCTGCTTCACCCCACAGTGGGTGGGGGGCACCAGGCTTCCCAGCACCCCTCCCAGTGAGGCCTGCCTGGGGGCTGTGCAGCAGCAGGAAGGAAAGCGCGTGGCTCTGTGTTTCAGGACAGCAGTGAACGCACAGACAGGGGTCTGCACCCCCATGGGGGGGCTCGTCACAGGTAGTGCCCCTCATCCTGCAGCTCCTAGCCTTGGAGAGCCCCAGTACATGGCGGTGCTGTGGCTGAGACACCATCACTGCCCCGCAGGCACCCTGGTGCTGCTGTCCCTGGCCTACCTCACCTCACTCTTCTGCTACATCCCCAAAGCGGCGCTGGCAGCTGTCATCATCTCCGCCGTGGTCCCCATGTTTGATGCCAGGATCTTCAGGACGCTCTGGAGGGTTAAGAGTGAGGGCACAAGTGGGGCGGGTGATGCCCGGACTGGGTGAGATGGGGTGGTTCAGTTGCGGATTCAGAAATGCCAGAGCCCTTCCCAGGGGCTACATGTCCACAGCCTGGGGTTTTTCCTTTTGCCCACCCAGTGACTCTCTCTTCATCTGTGCTGCCAGGTCCTAGAATCGGAACATGGTTGGGTTGGAAAAGACCCCTCCAGCCCCACCCCTGCTGTGGGCTAATTGTCCCCACCAGCTCAGGCTGCCCAGAGACCATCCTGGGGCACCTCTAGGGACACACTTCTCTGGACAACAGTGCCAGGGCCTCACATCTGACCTAAATTTCTCCACTTTTATCTTAAAACCATTCCCCTGGAGACCAGAATTGGGTTCTGGCACACCAGAATGCTGTGTTACCTCTCTAGTTTCTGCTGCACTGCCCTCTGCTTGTTCTCTGCTGGTTACCTACCCAGCACAAAGGTTCTGGTGGACAGAGGATGAAGCACAGCTGAGCCTGGGGCTATTTCTTTTGCAGGGCTGGACCTTGTTCCCCTCTGTGTGACATTCCTGCTTTGCTTCTGGGAGGTGCAGTATGGCATCATGGCTGGTGTACTGGTCTCAGGCATCCTCCTGCTCTACCCTGTGGCCAGGCCCCCGATCAAGGTGGGCTTACACCCTGCTTGGGCTCCCTGAGAGCACTGAGGAGTGGTGCAGGGCCCTGTCCTGCTCCTGCCCTGTCCTGTGTCACCAGCTAGCTGTCAGCACAGCCCAGGGTCTTGTTCCAAGGAGCACAAGAACAGCAGCACACAAGGCAGGAGAGTGAGGCATTGCTCCCTGATCCTTGGGTGTGTGCAGGGGGGTGTTCTGTGTTTGCCCAGCAGGAAGGACAGTGGCTCACTTTGTCACATGTGCCACTTCCTGACTCAGGGCAGACCTCAGCCCACTGTGGCTCTGCCCTGTGTGCCTCTTGCAGGTGTTGGAGCAGGGCGTGCTGCTCGTGCAGCCAGGGAGCAGCCTGCACTTCCCCGCCACTGACCACCTCCGAGACATCATCCGTGACCGAGCTCTGGCAGGTACTGCACTCCTCAGCCATCAGATGGAAGTGGGAACCCCCAGTGCCTCCCACACCACTTCTGGGGGAGCTGAGTCCTGACCAAGTGCAGCTTTGGGCTGCCTGATCTGCAGGTCTGTGTCCCCTGGGGCACCTGCAGTGCTCGTGGGAAATGACCACACGTTGTCCCAGCAGCGTCCCCACCGTGCTCTGTTGTCCTGGACTGCCACCACGTCAGCAGCATTGACTACACGGTGGTGGTGGGGCTGGCTGAGCTGCTGCAGGACCTGCACAAGCACGGCATCCCGCTGGTGTTCTGCAGCCTGCAGGTATGTGGGTAGCTGGGCACAGCCCCAGCCCTGCCAGCACCATCCCAGGTCCCACATCCTGGGAACGGTTGGTGCAGAGGGCTCAGCCTTCCTTGCTCCAGGGTGAGCCCTCAGCTTGCAGCAGCCCATGTGCAAAGCACAAATGTGCATCTGCTACTAGCATCCTCATCTCAGAGAGGGGGAGGCTGCAGCCTCTTGAGCTGCACTGTAGGGTGGTGGGGAAGGGCTGCATCCCCTACACAGCATATGTGCTGCCCTGAGCTGCCCAGAGAGGCTCCTGGCACAGAGCTCCCCAGCTCCAGTTTCTCTGTCCCCAGGACCCAGTTCTCCAAGTCCTGCTGGCCGCAGACTTGGAGGGATTCCTACATTTTCCCAGCTGGGAGGAAGCAGGTGAGGCTGCAGTGAGATGCTGTCCAGGCTGCTGGAGCAGCAGGAGCCTGCAGGGAGCCGGGGCAGTGAGGCTGAGCACTGGCTTAACCCTGCCTTGCTTTTTCCCTTTCCTCATTCAGAGCGCTGTGGTGAAGTGGAGCTTGGGGGCAGTGGGGCAGCCCCTGCTGACATCACCAGTGGGAGCACAGTGCTTCCTGTGGGGCTTATCCAGTGAGGCAGAGTGGTGGTGTGGGGCTCGCTCCAGGCCGTGTCCCTGTGCCCCAAGAGCTGCTCCTGATGGCCCCAAGTGTCTGCACAACCCCATGCCCGTGAGGGCAGAGACGTAGGGACTGAGGAGCATCCTGATGGAGAGGCACTGAGATCCTGCTGCCGGGATAAAGTCACCCCCTCCAGGTTTTCCCTGTCCTGGAAGAAGCCGCCTTTTAAAATGAGATGTTTTATTTCTGGAGCCTTTTCTTACTCCGATACACTTCAGAGAAGTGAAGTCTTTGAGCTCTGACACACAGATGTGCGTTTCAAGGACACCGGGGCTGCCTTGCAGCCCAAGGCCGTGCTGCAGCTCGCGCTGTCGGGAAATTAAAGCATCGGTTGTGTCCTCCTTAGCGATCCCTCTGCTCTGTGTGGTTTTCTATGGGGCTCTGTGAGCTGGGCACTGCCTGGCACAGGGATCAAGGGAAGAGCAGTTGGCTGACCCCTAGTCAGGGGTACGAGAAAACGGGAACCCCCGTGCCTGACTCAGCACATCTCTTCCTTCGGGGAAAGCTGGCGTGCGGGAAGGAGAAATGGACCTCCTTTTCTTGATACAGCTGATCACAGCCCAAGGAAACGAAAGCGAAAGCCGCTGTGCTGCCCGCTGCTCAGCTCCCGCACGCAGCACAGCTCCCATCGGTCGAAGGGCGCGGTGACATCGCGGTGATATCGCGACAGCCGCAGCAGCGCCGGGCGCTGAGCGTTTCCCAGCGCTGAGTGGCTCACGTCCGTCCGTCCGTACCCCCGAGGTGAGCTGTACCCCATGGGGGGGTGTACATCCGCGGCCCCGGAGGAGGGACGCGCGGCCGGGGGTGGGGGGGGACAGCGGTCGGGGACAGAGCGGACTCAGTGGGGTTGGGGTCTGCGGGAGTTGTTGGGGGATGTTTTTTGGGACGACTCCGAGGCGGCATTAAGCGGGATGGGTTTGGGGGGCTGAGCGGAACCGCTCGCTCTCCGCAATGCTCTGCTCGGAGCTCCCGACCCGGTCGCACTGGCCGGCACGGGGAGCTGCGGGAGCCGCCCCGGAGGAGGTGTCCGGAGCCGTCCGTCCCCATCCCGCCTCCCCCACTCCCCGCGCGGCGTGGATTGGCCGGGAGCGGCCCGGGGGGCGGCGGCGGTGACGTCCCGCGGGGAAAACTTGGTGGCACGGGGCGGAAAAACGAAACTTCTCCGGGGACGGCGGCGGAGCGGGTGCGTTGCGGAGCTCGGTGCCGTCGGTGGGTGCCGTCGGTGGGTTCTGGGAACGGGGCAGCGCTCCGGGCTGGGCCGGGTAAACGGGACGATCCGAGACGGGACCGTAGCGCTACGCGACTCCCCGGGCATCCTGCTCGTCCCGGTACATGGCTCATGAGTCCATGGCTCATCCCGGTTCTCCCCGCGGTGCACCCCGGCCGTACCGGCACCTCCTCAATGTCCACCTCCCCCTTTCTACAGCACTCCGCTGTCCCCTCCCCTCCTGTCCAGTGTCCCGGCCTCCAGCTCCTCCATCTCCCTCGGTTTTTATCGCGGTGCTTTCGCTCTCCCCTGCCGTTCCACTGCCCGGTGCCTTTGGCAGCGGTCCCGGTCCGGTCCCGGTGCCACGGACCGGGCACCGCAGGCAACCCCGCCCCCCCCCCCCAGCCCTCACCTAACGGGCCTCATTAACATTCTGCCCGCCCTTCGCCACGCCATTGGCCCAAGCGTTTCCCTCATTTGCATATCCGGAATGGAGAGGGGCGAACCAGAGCCTAGCTGCGAACGGAGTGGGCGGGGCATTGAGGTTCCTTTGCATATAGACCGCGCTTTACCGCAGAAGTGCAGGTGCAGGGCTGCCCCTCCCCCCCCCGGTACCCCTCAACATGGACCCTGGGGTGCAGGAAGGATATACGACAGAGATCCCTTACTTGGCATTAACACGTGTGTTTCTCTCTGTACCCCATCCCTTTCTCTCTCTCTGTGGCTCAGCACGGCTTCCTGCAGAGCATGGAGTGCCCCTCGTGTCTGCGTGTCCCCGGGGACCAGCCCTGCTGTGCTCAGTGTGGGGCACAGCACTCTGCCGGTGCAGGGGAGCAGGCTGCAGGTAGGGCACTGCAGGGTTGGGTGGGCTGTGAGCTCTAAGAGGGGTGGTCCAAAGTGAGCCTTGCTGGAGGAGATTGGCAAAAGCATCCTACTGTGATTGGCCCAGGGGCTCTGTGTGTCAGTGGCACAGACCCCCTCAGGAGGGAGTATTTCAAGGACCCAAAGGGGTATTGATAGCTGCTGCGGGGACAGGATGCATTTAGCAGCTGTTGGCCTTGCTAGCAGGGACCTTTCTGTTGTGGGGTTGCTGCAAGCAGTAGCAACTGGCACCTGCTGTGCTTCTACAGCAGTACACCGGTGGCAATATTGTGCTAACCCATGCATAAGCTAATCTGTCAACTGGAGAGCCAAGGAGGACCACCAAGATTCACTCACCCTATAACAGCCTCATATGGACAGTGCAAAAAGCCACTGGAGGTTGATGGTGAGTGAACCACTGTGGCCTGAATGAAATTACCAGTCTAGTCCCTCTTGAGCCTGAATTTCCTATTTTCAGCTTAATGTTACATTTGCAGTTCGTCTATCTGAATTTTTTCCCCCAACAAACGGTAGCAGGATCAGTTATATGCAGTGTATGCAGTTACACTGGGGGAAATATTCTCAAATCCCTTCTTTGCTTAGAGGGAATGACCCAGGCCACCAGAACTGGCTACAACAGAGGATCCTAAAATAACGTGCTGAATCACAATCAGCCTGCTGTAATCGTGACAAGGTCTGGCCTTGCTGAATCCCTCTGCAATCTAGAGTGTCACAGTAACAAGCCTAAGACCCCTGGGTCTTAAATACTGTAAGAAAAACAACCAAAGCATCTGTTCTGGTGGTCCAAAAGCTTTGTATGTGTTCCTGTGAAGCTGAAGATGGTGGAAGGAGGTATGGTATAAATATGAGAAGTAGCAGTATGCTGTCATCACACATCTCGAGGGCCCTTGAGCCTCTTGGCAGCAGTTGGGGTTCACTGCCTGCTGCTTCACCAGCAGTGTGTCAGCTGGAGCTTCAGTGGAGGTGGATCAGTGCCCCAACACAGGGTTTTCCCATCTTATTCTGCTCCTGATTTCAGGAGCTTTGGAGAGGGGCTGCTATAGAAGGAGGATGGTGTCACGGCTACTGCTGACCAGAGAACAAAGCAACTCTTGTGTCTTCCACTGCTGCGTTCAGTCCGTAATTGACCCTGCTTGCTTGCCAGATGCTGAGAATTGTTTTCCTTCCTGGCCCTCTGTAGTGGAAGTGCTAAGTCATGGCTTGAACCAGTGATTGAGCACCTGGTGGGGAGGCAGGGCCAACCCAGGGGAGCTCAGGTGTATGCATTATATCTGAGTGGGGAAGGGCTGGAGCCAGGATTACCTGATATGAGCATATCCTCATCTTCTGTAGCCTAGAACTTTCTGTAGCCTACACTTTCTATTGCATTACACCCTCTAATTTAATAATGAACATTCCCTGTTGCAGAAAGAGGAGAGGTGGATCTTGCTCCAGACCCTGATACAGGCCCAGAACCTGGAGGAGAGCTGAAGGACGAAGGTGCTGGTGGGCCTTCTTCCACCACTGAAACAGAGGAGGAGAAGGAGGGAGGATCACTGCAGAAGGACATAACAGCTCTGAGCAGTGCCTCAGCAGCCACACCTGAATGCACTGCAGATGAGTTGTCTTCTGCTACTGAAAAGGAGGAGGTGGAGGAAGGAGAATCGTTGCAGGCGGATGTAGCAGCTTTGAGTGACATCTCAGAGACCGATCCCCAGCATGTGGCAGATGGCTCATCCCAAAAGTCAAAGAGGAAGGTAAAGGTCTTTGTCAGTGGTGAGCAGCAGGACTGCTGTCTCGTGACTGGTCCTTCTGGCCTGTGTCTGAATACTGCTGCCAGCGTTCCTACACAAACTGTAGATGTATTTGCTTACGCTGTGTTGCATAAGCAGACAGCTGATGCACTGACCAGTGCTGCTTCCCTCTTTGCTACACTGAGGGTGAAAGTCCAAAATCCGGCTTAGCAGCTGGTCTGGTTTTGTTAGTGGGTGTTATGCTTGCAGGTGCTCTGCATTCCTGCTTAGAAAGTTTTGGACATTAAAAATACAGAGTTGGCAGGAGTTGGTTGTGTTTCTCCAGCAACATGAGGTTGTACAACGTGAGGTTGTAGCTGGTTTTGTCTTTTTCTTCATGATCCTTTTCCCTTATCCCAGTGTAGCAGGAATCAGTACTAGCTGCAGTGGAAGAGCTGACAAAGAGTTTCTCTGCAGTGATGAATAAACTAATGTTTTGTTATGTTGTTCCCTTTTTTTCTTAAATTGCAGAATAGGAAGAGGAATAAAGCAAAGAACAGTCCTTCTAGCCACAGGGAGCTGAGCCCTTTGCTTCCTGCGAGCACAGCACCAGCTCAAACTGCAGAGCTGTCTGATGTACATGTGGTTTCGCAGGAAGTCCAGACCTCGGGTGGTGAAGCATCCAAACAGAGTGCTGACTTAATTGCTAGTGACAATGGAGGTGCCCAGGAAAATGGCACTGCCATGGGCCCCTCAGCAAGGGAAGCTGAAGGTCAGGAAATGGTCGCAGGAGACGGTTGCAGCACTGTGGCTGTGGTGGCCCCATCGAGGGAGGGCAGCACGGGTAATGGGGCTGCCCCAACTCCTGGCAGTGCAGCCCTGAAGGAGAAAGCGGGAGGTGGAAGCACTGCACACTGTGGAGTCGGGAGCAATGTGGAAGGGAAGAGTGCTACGTCTGCTGCTGGTCAGACGTTGGAAACCAGACTAGATTCCCAGTCTTTGGATGACCAAAAGAAACCAGTTTCAATGGGAGAGAGTACCAATGTTTCCTCTGTGTTCTCCCCTGATACTGAGGTGCCTAAAAGTAAGCCTGCAACTTCTCACACTAAACATCAAAGTCAAGACACAAAGACTCCTTCTGTGGCCCAAAGCTCAAAGGCTGGGCAGGGTAAACATGACAGCAGCCAGAAAGTGAGCAGCTTGCCTTCCAAGGTAAGCGTATGAGTGAAGACTTCAGTGAGTATTTGGTTATGTTGGAAAGTGCTTCTCCTTTTTCCACTGTGATTCTCTTGTGCTGTCAGTAAAGCTGAGGATGATGATGCTGGGAATATGGGGAGAAAGAAGGGAGTTGCAGTAAAGTTCTTCTGGAGTCTTTGCTGTTCTGCGTGTCAGTTCTAGCAGATTTTGAGTGGTTGCTCAGTCACCACCAGGAGCTGTGAACACAGCTCTTCTTCAGGCAGCTCTTCCACGTGTGTTCTCCATTACCTCCTTTGGCTCGGACATCTTCGTGCTCTTCAGTTGTCCATGCTCCAGTTGTGGGAAGGACCTGTTGAGCTGTGAATTGCTGTTGGTTGTCTTTCATTTTCTTTATGCTCCATCCTCTGGAGAGTTGTGACTTGTCAGCCTGACTTTCTGCAGATGCTTGTGGATTTTGTGCCATTTGTGCACTCTTTTCCCCAAGCAGTAGGCTCTCCTTACTGTGTTTGCCTCAGTGAGGGATTGGTGTTTTCAGAAGTGCAAAGCTAGCTGGTGTGCTGTGATTCCTGGGTACCCACTGCTGTCTGAAGAGATGCTGTACGTTTCTGCAGATGTACTTGTGAGGTTTTCTGTTTCATTTCATGTTTTGTCCTTCTAATGCAGGAGAAAGGCACAATGGAGAAAAAGACCCCAAATGAAAAAGCTCACGAAGCATCAGAGAAGACAAAGAAAAGTGAGACCAAAGGACCTCAGGTCGCTAGCAAGAATGGTGCTTCAGCTGTAATGGATGAGCGTAAGGAAAAGCATCACCAAAGCAACCAGAGACCTCTGGATAAGGATGAACAAAGGTGAGGGCACCACTACTGCTCCCCAGCACTCTCTGCTTGCCGGGTGTGGTGCAGGGTAGGGGACTCCTCACTGGGGCAAGGAATTGATGTACTAAGATTTGCTCTGAGTGTATCGTGGACCTCTGGAAATAGAGTTGGTTTTAAAACTGACACAAACTGCTGTTCATAAAGGCATATCAGGTGAGTCTGGGTGAGGTATTTCTGTGCTATCGCCAACACAGCTGGATGTGACTGAAGCATTTTGTGCTTCCCTTAGGAGCCCCTTCTTCCTTTCTGCACTGGGCTTTACATTAGGACTGCTGTGTGGCCTCAGTTTTAGTGAGCTGCTAACAGCTCACAGGTCTTGCCTCCGTTAAGCCAGTGGCTCAGAAGTGCTTTGTTATTTGTGATGATTTGCACTATTAAAAAATAATTATTTCTGTGCTCTAATTCTTTTTTTTCTGTGAACTGAAGCAAGGGCATTACTGTGTATTTCCATGCAATATTGTCCAAAGACTTCAAGCTGAACCCTGAAACCGATAAAGTGTTTGTCAGTTCTGGAATCTTTTCAGACGATGGAAAAACGTGGAAGAACATCTGCGAGATGAGCTGCATCAAGTAAGTACCCTCCTGAGTCACGTAGACACAGCAGTGGTTTGGGTCTGGAGGGCAAGATGCAGCGTGGTGCTTCCTTTAACACAAAGGCCATAGCTAGCTGCCCATGGCTGGGTGGAGTTTTGGTGTAGTAACTTATC
This sequence comes from Cyrtonyx montezumae, assembly GCF_038088225.1. Taxonomy (NCBI): domain Eukaryota; kingdom Metazoa; phylum Chordata; class Aves; order Galliformes; family Odontophoridae; genus Cyrtonyx; species Cyrtonyx montezumae. The sequence goes on from NW_027071925.1 coordinate 4,663,151, forward strand.
ACTGATGAAATATGATGTGTGGAGAGGGAAGCATGCAGACCAGCTGCCATCTCACCTGTCCTCTGCCGTGTGCTTGCGTTATTTAGGTCACTAGAAGCGCATGGATACCTCATTGGAGGCTATGTAACTCTTCCAAAGGAATATGTGGATAAATTAATTCCTTACAAATATTGGGTTTCTTGTGGTGAAGGAGAACATGAAATTATTTACAAGACAGAATCAAAAGATATTGTGAATCGATGCTTATGTGTGAACAGCAACTTGATCAACAATGGAGGTGAGCTTTTCTGCCTGGATCTGCATGTCGTGGTTGCTCTGTGGTCTTCTAGAGGACTGATTGCTAACGCTGAGTGGGAGAGTACTGTCTGCAGTTGGGGGTTTAATGGGCTGGGTGGTATTTCTGCTGACAGGACAGAGGTGTACATCCAAATGCACGTTTTTCTCAAATTCTTTTCCCACATTCCCATCTCTCTTGTTTATTCCAGAATGGCACCAGTACGATGACATTGTGTGTAAGAAGCCTTCTTTGGCGAGGAGCTTGTGGAATCGTTTCTTTAAATCTAAAGACAAAGATGTTGTGGAAGGGAAGAAAATAGCTGCAGCAGTTATGTTAGAAAACATCTTCAGCATTCTTGAAACCTGGAGCACTGACAACATGAGGAACTTCCTATGCCAGCTGGAACAATTTCATGCTGTTACAGGGAACCCATGTGTATATGATGGTGGATATTTGCTGTGGAGTGAGCTAGGCTTTGGACCACAGCAGGTGATCCATTTTATTTTAACACATGCTAGAAAACAACAATTCAGTTGTGGAGCTTTGGTTTTGTTCTTGAACTTGTTGGATTATCTTTGCTTTTCCAGTAAAAATATTCATGTGGCAGCCACTGTAAATCCCTTCCTGGTGACTGCCACTGCTCTCATTTGGAGCTTTCCATTGAGCTTTTGCAACTAGTTGCAGCTCTGGATATCTCACACTGGTGAAAAGCAGAAATGTGACATGGGTTTTGCCTCTGAGTATCATTTTCTTCTCCCTGTCCTAAGAGCTGGTGCAGACAGAACCTCCACAGTCCTAAACTACTTACCAGATGTAGTTATGAAATGTGGCAGAAATGTCATATCTTTGTTTTGGGGGCCTTACACCATGGTTGTGGCTGCTTGTTTCTGCAGCCTCTTTCCTCCTGGTTACTCGAGAAAGGCCACAAGATGGCATGCTGGCCTAGCAGCTCTCCCTGGCTGCCCACACTCGGTCAATCCCATGGATTTCATCCCTGCCTGCTTTCAAAAGGATGATTTTGATAGTGTGGTGCATCACTCGGCATCGCAGCATTATTAAACCTTTTGTATGTGGTTTCAAATTAGCTTTAGGGGGCTGTAGGTGAGGGCAGCAGTCTCTTCTCACTGACACAACCAAACCTGAGTCCCTGGGATAACAAGTCTGCTTGCTGATTGAGGCTGTGGCATGGAAGGGCAGCCTTGGCTGTGAGACTGTTGTTTCCTTGGCTCTCTCCAGCTCTGCTCTGTTTGGGTGTGGGGGGTGCAGCACAGACAGCAGTGGGACCTGAGAGCACAGAGGTGGGCACGGGTGCTGCCTGATGTGCTGGTGGTGGTCTCTGCTATACCTGCTTAGGTCCTCTGTCAGTGTGGTGTTGTGTTTGTGTGTGTGTGTGTGTTGGGGGGGGAGGAAATTGAGGATCTGAGCTGTGATAGGAGGAAATAGCTTCAAGAAAAAAAGACTGTCTGGGGAACTAATGTGCTGCTTGGTTTGTTTCTTCCCTCCTTTGTCTTAGGTGAATGATTTGCTGCTGGAATTTATTAGGAGAATAGCCCGCCCTTTCCTTCTTCCAGGGGATGCAGAAGCATCACAGAAGGGTCTGGCAATAAAAAGTAAACTAGCTCTGGGGCTCACCCTTCTCACTGTTGTTAACAAGTTCCAACTGCCAGCATCCAATGAGGATCTGACTGGCCTGTGTTGCCTGTTGTGCTTGGAGAAGAAGTCACGAGAAGCCATAGCTGAAGAAGTTCTTCAGACCATAACGGTCTTTGTGAATCGTATGAGGTATGTATGTTTCTGGTCCAATAATTAAATGGGCTTGTTTTGCTACAGTGTGGTAGGTAGCAAGTGTAGGATCCTAGAAGACAGGAAGGGATCCAGCTCTTCTAGAGAATCACAGGAAAATCTGGATTTGAAGGGATTTCTGCATGTCTCTGTTCTGACTTCCTACTCAGAAGCAGAGCTAACATCCAGGCAGTTCTGAAAACCTCCAGGGATGGAGATGGCACAACTTCTCTGGGGCATTCTTACAGCCACATACGTTTCTGTGATGTGAAAAATGTTTTCCTTCTGTCCAAACACTGTTTCCCTCATTGCAACTTGTCACTGCCTCTCAAGAAGTCTGCTGGATCTAAGATATTGTTGTCTTTTCTTTATATTTAAAATCCTATTTGTTACCACTTTCTGTCGGGCAGTTGCTTATCTCTTTGCTGTTGTTTATCCTTACAAACTCTGATCAGTATCCTCACATGCTTACTTCTTTAAATGTGGTATCCGGATTGCTCCCATCTCCTCTGATGTGCATCACTGCACATGTTTTGCATTGATTCTCCCTTCAGACTGATTTAGACTCTTCTCCAACTGCTTATCTGTCACTCTTGAGTCTGTAGTTCTTCACTTTGCATAGCTGCAGCTGCTGAACTTCCTTCTGGAGGCACTGCTTCAGCCCAAACTGAATCTGAGGAGGTTGGGAATTGTCACTAAAATATGTACTCATCTTTGTAGCTCTGCATCTGTTTCACACAATCCCTCACTCAGTTGTGGAGGCTTGCATGGAAACTGTAGGCCAACCATTGGCACTTCTTAGCACTTGTTCAATAGTGTTTGTGTGGGGACAGTCATCAGTAAGGGTACAGTTCTGAGTCTTAAACTCTTTATATTTAAGAAAATAAGATTTAACTAAAATAATAAAGAGACGTTATTTGAAGGTCCATAGTGAGATTGAGGTGTGAAGCCTTTTTTCTTTCTTCATTCTCCATAAGGGGGTTCTTCATTCCTTTAAGCAACTGTTCTGTAAATATTGTTTGCTTTCATATTTACATTCATATTTACAGGTTGAAGTTTCAACTGATAACCTTGTGTCAGAGATGCATCGATTGCAAAGTAGGCCATTGGGTGTGGATTCTTCCTCTTCTGCATTTATGTACTGATCCTATGCAGCATGACCACTTCCCAGTGGAAGAAGATACCTGGGCTGGGCTGGAAGGACTTCCATTTGTTGAAACAAGGAGGAATCATGATGTGTGAGTTCTCCAGAACTGCTGGTCATACCCAGTGCCTTGTCCTTGCCATTGGTGGTGGTTGCCTTACTTCATCTCCTTATCTTTCTCTCTCATATTTAAAAAAAAATAAGAAATGCAGCGTGTGATGGTGGGCATTTGGGGTACACAAACACAGGCTCTACTGCTTGCTTGTAGACTACCATGCAGTGAAGCTGTGCAAGGTATTGCATAGCCATAAGCTGGCCCTTACCTTCTGCAAGCTGCAGAGCAGCTTATGTGATTGGTTCTGCCTGCTGTGAGTTAGAGCAGTTTGTGTGTGGTGCAGAAGATGAGCAACACGTGGAGTTTATTTTCCCTGAATGTCTGTGCTCTGTTGTTCAATGGTTTGGTCTTGGGATCTCTTACCAATCTTCAGCTGTGAATGAGAGAAGTGCTTGAGTCAGTTAGAGCTTCCCCTGGGCTCTGCAACCCTTCAGCCTTTTGTACCGTGAGATCATGAGGACTTTGTTTTGCTTTCCATCCAGGGGGACCCTACTGCAACTCATGAAAGAGAAGAAGTACCTGATGGAGTTTAATACCACTGTGGTCAAATCGTGGATGAGTGTGCTGCCCGCAGAGGACCTCACTGAATTTATTGAAGACTTCTCTGTTGATATATTGGTTTCTCTTCAGGGTGTTTGGTACAGACTGGAGAACGCTGACCCTTCGTGCAGGAAGTTTGAGGTTTGTCTTTTTGTTGAGGGATAGAGGAGAGGAAATGTGATAGGTGATGAGTCAGAGCACAGAAAGCTTCAAACTTAGCTAAGAGCAAGTTGCTCTGAAGTAAGGTGAGGGCTGTGTGTGTGTGTGTGTGTGTGTGTGTGCAAAAAGTGTTACTGGCATAAGGTGGGCCTGCTTACCCAGGTTTTCTCTTAGTGGCTGGTGGCAAATACTTCAATCCTGAGATCTCTGTGTGCTGCCTGAAGCTGCTTTGTTTTATTTTTGCACAGTCTTTGGGGATTTGGGCAAGGTGCTGCTGCTGTGAGGTGTTCTCCTGCCTGTTGTGATGATGTGTGTGTTAGTGTGAAGTCAGTAGGGATTTCTTATTGCATTTAATAGCAACACATTTTAAAAACCTACACTGTAAATCAAAGTGTGGCTGTTGTTTAGACTACTAATGGTCTCCTATGTGTTGAGTTTAGCATCCAGTAAAGCATGTTAGCAATTTCATTTTATTTGTATTAGAGCATTGGGGAGACTCCCTCTTTCACTATTATTAGTTGAGAACGATGAGAAACCAAACCACAGGGGCCCTTCCATGGTGTGATATTTCTATCTCTTTGTTCTTAGGTAATAGAGAAGCTTGTCAAGATGCTGCTGTGTGCCTTGGACAGGTAACCGAAGTACCCGAGCACTCTGGGAGAGTGATCTCTTCTGTGTCCACGTGTGTCATGCCTGTTGTGTGGGGTTGTCCTTGTAGCCTCAGTGTGGGTTGAGATCTATGATTAGAAGGATCCTACTCTTCTATATGTCTGAAAAACTGAAGCTTTTTCTTAAGTCTGTCTGGGGGAAGGCTTGCTAATCAACACGCTGTGTATTTCTCTCTGAACTGAAGATAAACTCTCCTTTATTGCTGTCCTCCAGAGCTCTGCAGGCTCACTCGTGGTGGCCCTGCTTGCTCCTCTGCCTCAAGCTGCACGAGAGAGTCTGCAGGCGCATGAGGCGGGTGCTGGAGTTCAGGATTCCTGCCACTACTGCTATGATGATTTCAAAGGTTGCCAGTCTTCAGCCCACAGAAGTGAGTGCCAGGCAAACATTCATGGGTTGTCATGAGTGGGGTATCTAGAAACGTGACAAAAATGGTACAAGCAATTAGTTTTAGATTGTATCTGTTTTCATTTTGGAAACCTTGGTACTCTGAATTAAGAAAAAATGTGGTATGTCCAAATAGGTGCAAAATCACTTAATGATTCTGAATCTTATAGTGGAAAATAAGATCAAATGCTTTGCCTTGGAGGGTTCCTTCGTCTGTTGCTTGTTTGCTTTTTGAGGGGGAGTGTTGTTTTTCCTCCTTATATTTGTTTCCTGGAATGGAGATTGATAAGCACAGGCTGTTTGTAAGCCTTGCATTTCCAGCCTCTTTCTTGCTTTTCCTCAGTTGCTGCGGGGGTTGCTCCCAGCACATATAGGTGTCTGATGCATGCAGACTTTCTCTTTTAGAAATATTTGTTTAAAATCAGTTGCTGTCCTGCTTGAGCTGATCTTCTTTTCTTCACTTGTGTGCAGCAGGTTCTGAGAGATGAAACCAAGCTGGAAAACCCCGTGGTAGAAGTACTTGGCGAAGCTCTTGCACACACTCGAACCTGGTTCAGGAATGCTCTAAGCCAGAAGTTACTGAAAGTGCACCACTGCCATGCGATGTTCACTTTTAATGCTGAACCTGAGGTTGGTCATCTATTAATAGCAGAATAAAAATATTTTACTGTAGCTTAACCATGTAGTCCAAGTGTAATGACTCTCTGCTGGAGACCATAGCTGCTGTGGCTGGGTAAGGAGTGAGGCAGAGAGAGGCAGTGTGACATCTGAGGCACATGACAAGCTGAGATGATTTTGAATCCAATGGTTTTTTAAAACAGCAAAGGGCTATATTAGGTATTTTGAAGCTCATCTTATTTTTGGCTTTTTCTGCTGCTCTGAAAGGCAGTGCTGGGGTGATGAGCTGCCCCTTGCTGGTGTTCAGCTGGAGATGTAATTTGCTCACTGTGCTGTCCATCAGCCCTCCAGCATGGAGCAGCTCCTTACGGCCTCAGCCTGGTGCTGCAAGCCCTCCCTGGGCCAGGTTCCAGCATCGAAGTGGGAGCGATTTACCCCCATCTCCATTCATAATGGGGGGGTGTTGGAGCTGTTTGGGCTCAGAGATTGTGTTCTGCAGCTCTAGAAGTGATCTTTTCCTTTGAAATGGAAACACCTGAAAGGGCTGTGGGCTGTTTGAGGAGTGTGGAGTCTTCAGCATAGTGATATTCTCCCTGGTTGGGGTTTTAACTCTCGGTACTTAGTGTTTTGGGTTTGTTTACTTCTTCCCTGTAGGCCTGGGATGAATTTGTGAAGATCAGCTTTCCGGATGAGCAGTTCACTGGGAGGTGGAAGTCAATTCTACTGGCCGATTTGGAGAAAAGAATTCAGGAGGTACAGGGAGCTGTGGGAGACTGCTGCCTGCCTGTGGGGCTGAGATCAGAGGGGATGGGTAGTTTTCTCCTGTGTCTATACAATAAATTCCAGAGCCTGAATGAGCACATGGAAATGCTGTGGCTTTGGTCATGCAAATGGCCATTTGCTGTTACAAACCATACTCCAGAGGCTCAGAAATGGGGTATTAAACCATACCATGCTGTACTCCTGGTGTCAGACTCCAGGGCGCTGATAGCTTGGCTGCTGTCCTTCTGTTTCCAGTGTTGAATGATATCCTGTTGTTTTAAAGGAAATGGTTCACTTTGAGCAGTAACCATCTCATTAGTTTCAAGGAGTAAGAAGTGTAAATTACTGCTCAAGGACTCACAGAAGCATTCATCATGTAGGTACTGTTGTTTAGGCTCTCAGTTGTGTAGGACCCTTTGAAACTGAGCCTTTTAATCTCCTCATCTACTTTTTTCATTGGCTGTAAAATAGTTGAAACTGTTGATTTTCCATCAGGAAGATGTAATTTCTGTTGGAAACTTGGATAGGAGAGATGCTTACTAAGGAATTATGCATTTTAAAGGGAAACAGTAGGAGATTTTTCCAGCATTTATGCTTAATCTTTTCCAGTCCCTGGTAAGTGATGCTGGGCCAATGCTTGGTTCCACGAGGGGACTCAAATGTTTGGTTCAGGTCCTGATACTGTCTTAATAGCAGCACTCTTGCAAGCTTTCAGAAAGATTTCTTTGGAAATGAAGATTTATAAGTACTCTCTCTTTTGCCCCATAGGAGTACCCAGTTAACCAAATCCTGGTTTACTGCTGTCAGCACCAACGAATTCAAGGTCTCGACTGCTCCATTGGCTGTTGTTTTGAAAATTGTGCCATAGAGGCCGTCACTGCAGCTTGCCAGGTATTGCATTTTCCCTCAAGGTAGAAAAAGGAAAAGTCTAACTTCCTTTGGCAAAGAAATCCTCTATAGGGAATGCATATTGTGATGGAAGGAGAGTTGCACTATCTCTTTTCAATGGCTTGAATTGCTGTGGGCTGTTCTAGTTTAAACTGAAAAAAGAGTATGACCAAGAAGTCAGGATCCACTTATACGAGGTCTGTGAAAGTTATCTGTGGTGCTTGTCACACGATGGCTTCTTGCATCAGTCGTGTCACATGGCTTTTTTGGAATGTGCCTCAGCACTGGACTTGGGACTTCTTGAGATGAGTGCCTGCTCCTGAGGCAGACCTGGCACAGTCCAAAACACTGATGTATTCTTTCCTTCTGTCGTGTGTGCTTTGTGCAGACCCAGAACAGTCTTCTTGATATGATACCTTCCTACAGCATGGACCAGTTCAGCCGGCTTGTGTCAACTATCATTGTGAACTCGTGGCCAAGGAAGATTGGGCATTCTCAGGATGATATTGATGATATTTTGCAACACTTGCTTACGTGGCCTGACATCAAACATATCTTCAGCTTTAATGGTATCCATGTGTGCCTCTGTGTGTTAGTGTTAAGTACAGGCGTCCATGAGAAGCTGTTCTCTGCCTTGCTACTTGTAGCCTTCCCTTTGCTGGGCGGGAAATGAATATATAATCTTTTTCCTGCTGTTAAGGAAAATAAGTGCTCACCCGTCTCTGAAGATTTAGGTTCACAGGGAAGGAACCCCACAAAGGAGGGATCTCCAACAAGAAATCCTTCCTCAGTGGCAGTCAGCCCTTAAGTGAGGCCTAAGAGAGGTGCAGCCTGGCTCCACCCCTTCTGGTCACACAGGTGAATCACCCTCAGCTGTGCTCCCAGGGCTGACCAGATCTTCAGGTGCTCATTCAGTGGTTCAGGCTGTGACTCAGTAGTTCCCATACACTCCCCAAAGTCTTTAATAGGTTACATCTCCCTGAAAGTGCAAGTCTTTGTCATGTGAGTGGATTGAAGTGGCTTCTGCTTTCCCCATGGGTTTGGGGTATGGGGTCTCTGTGAGAAGGTGTCTGAACTGCTGTGCTGAAGTCCTGGGGGTTTCTGCTGAGGTAAATGTGAAGGGCTGGAGGATGCTGTGATGAGTTTGCAATCTTTTGAATGGGGATTCAAATGGGTAATTGAAGGACTCTGTTCTAAGTCATTAAATTATTACCTAGCTCTTGTGAAGCAGGACTGATCCAGGTTTTACACCTTCATTTCTTGAACAGGATCAAACTCAAAGCTCCAAGAACAGCTTACAAGTGAAGCAAGAATTGTAATGGCCCTAGCAGACTCTGTGTTCATGAATGTCACCAATGACCTCCAGGAAGGGAGCATCCTCATCAAGCATCTGGAAGAGATTTTTCAACATGAGAATCGTTTTGTCTTTATCTGGGACCTAAGTAAGAGCACTGTGCAAAGGTGGCCTTGTGGGTTTGCTGCATCGATGCAGCAGCTGATGGCATGCACTGTTATGCTTGCTTCAGTGATTAGTAATACTAATTAGCTGCTTCAGCATTTAATAGAGCTGCCATTGTCTCTCTCTTTGCGTAGAGCTTGCAGCTTGTCTTGTCTGCGTTTCAGTATTCATGGCTGTGCCAATCCAGACCTGAGCTATGAGTGCAGAGGGGGAAGTATCCACCTAGTGACTACGGATGGGTTTTCTTTCAGAGCACAAGGAGCTGTCACATGGGCAGAAAGAGCTGCTCCAGAGAGAGCTGAAAGAAGTGCTGCAGAGGAGGCGAGAAGAAGTAACACACATCAGGAGAGAGAGAAAAGCAATAGGAACCTTTCTGAGCCTGTGTCGGAAGGTGCAGGCAACTGTGTCAGGTAGTGCTTTGGGGGGGCAACTTTGCAGTGACAACTCCACAAACTGCAATTTTCGATGAAAACTACTGAACTTTAAAAGTAGGTTTTATTCTAAACTGCAGCAAGAGGGTGGAGGGATGGGGAAGGCAAGCCTTGGGACATCTGGGGCAGCAAGTGAGCACTCATGTCTAATGGTATTTGTAGGGGTCTGCGTGACTCTGTGTGCATCACATCTTGCAACTCAGAGTAAGGCTGGTGTGGTCTGGACATCTGACATCTGTCCTATCTTTCTATTTTAAAGTGAATGTTGGCGAAGTGAATTTTCAATACTCAGAGGATCTTTGCTCAAAGAAACTGAATGGAGTTGTGAATGTGGGAAAGAGTCCTATACAGACCTACTACAGCCTGAGCCAAGAGCTGAAGGAATGTGCCCAGAAAATGCACACGTTTAAAGATAGCCTGGTCTTCCTGCAGTTCTGGGAAGAAGCTGCCATGAATTTAAGAGAGGAGTGTAGTGATCCAGAAGAGGAGGAGGTTGTTCCTGAAATGGACCTTGATGATGTACTTGATGACCTCATCTCCCCTTGTTTTACGGAGTACGAGAAGCTGTATGATGATCTCACATCTGGGAATCTCACTCTGTCTGCAGTTGATAGAATTTTTCAGGAATTCACAAACCATCCTGAAGATATCAAAGCAGAGCTGAGCATCATGTGTGAGCTCCGGCCTGGAGAAGAGAGAGGTTGGGTCGATCGGCGGTTTCAGCAGATCCAGCAGTATCACGAAATGCATTTAACTTTTGATGCTGTGAGGATTATTGCTAATGTCAGGGAGACTTTAAACCTCTCTGGTGACTTCAGTGTCCTGGAAAGTTTGCTGTGCATGGTAAGTATTTGTCTTTCTGCCCTGTACTATCAGGGTGATGGCTGGAGAGTTGGGAGGATCGAAACCTTCTGGGAAGACTATCCCTGTCTGTCATGCCATTCTCTGCCCTAAAATACTTATTTGGGATAAAGGAAGTGTTCAAACAAAGTGCTTGTGTGTGATGTTTCTCAAATGAGAGAAGACTTATTCATCTGGTTTGGCTACGTTCTTTCCCTTGGAAAATGTATTTTCCATTCCCAGAATGAATGTTTGTTTCTGCTGCTTGCTTTGTAGACAGAAAAGCTTGAATCGTACAAGACACAAAAACTGGACTTCATCAGCTCTGAGCTTATACGTGCCAAGAAACTTCTGCAGGGGATCACTGTGAACCGCTGTGAATGTCTGTTGGAGCTGGCCCAGCAGAAGGAGTTTGTCTGCTGGGTCAGAGAAGCACTGAAAGGTGTGTGCTGCTCACCCAGAAATTAGGCAGATGGTTCCAGAAGGGGTGCTAGTTTGTGTGGGGAGGCAGGAGGAATGCCATGTCCCTGACCCATCTGCTTTATACATTCACAGCTTTCTGGTACGATAGTTACCAGCATCCCTTTTGTGTTTCAGCATGCCACTCGTTGTGAAGCAGCCCCTGTAAGCGTGCTGCTGTAGTCTTGTGCTGCACACAGTAGTTACCTGCCAGGCAGCAGGGCTTGGTCTGAGGGCTGCAACTGCTGCCACTGTCCAACTCAGGCTGGCTGTTTAAGAGCCAACCATGTAACAGGGTGGCAGCAGTCTGAATTCTGTGTCTGTCAGCTCAGTTGTCTTATGCTGATACAGAAACATACCCTTCAGTTCTGACTGTGAGCCTGTGCTGTTCGTGGCAATGGAGATAGAAGCTGGAGCCAAGGATTCTGTTAATTCAAGTGAAATCCCAATGGTGGTGGTGGTATGGGTGGAGGAAAGTTGCACTGGAGGTTTTGTTCAAAAGCATTCTTTCTGCATCTCACATAAAAGAGTGACAAGTAGAATTGCAGTAAAACCACTTCATTCGTTGCTTATTTGTGTATTTATCTCATTTAAGATATAAATGAGCTGAAGGTCTTTGTGGATTTGGCCTCTATTTCTGCCGGGGAGAATGACATGGATGTGGACCGTGTGGCATGTTTCCATGATGCTGTGCATGGCTATTCTTCCCTGCTCTATGAGCTGAGTCAAGAGTCAGGGTTTGATGACTTCATGGACTGCTTGAGGAAGCTGTGGAGAGCCCTGGACACAGATGAGAATCTTCCCAAGAAACTGGTGAGTTCTGCTAGAGCAAGTCCTCTCTGCATCCTTCTGTGTTCCTGCCTCCCAGCAGTGACTCAAAGATGACTGCTTGTGTGGGGGCATTGCAGCAGCTCGTGTCAGAGGCAGTTCTTGTCGTATGTTCACATAGCACAAAAATTCACTGCAACAACTGTTACTGGTATTGCTCAGATTTCTCGAGTACTGCTGAGGCTTTTGAGCATGACATGGTATGGCATTGCTCTTTTAAAGATTTTGAATGATGATGCAGAAGAGGAAAGGCAAATGTCCGGGAACTCCATTTTAGTCTTTGCAGCCCAGGGTATTGGTAAAGAACTGTGCTGAAGGATTGGGCAGTTGCACTTTCTTCCTTCCCCATCCTGAAACTTTCTGAAGCCAGCCCAGGCTGTTTTTCTTGAGTACAGATATAACCCTGGATAGAAATGCAAAATCAGAGTGATGAGGGCAGTGCCACATCTTCTCTCCCCACAGCATGCTTCAGCTCAGCAATTAGTGTGGCTGAAAACAGTGAAGGAAAGCCATGGGTCTGTGGAGCTGTCGTCACTGTCACTGGCAGCCACCATCAACAGCAGAGGAGTATACATTCTCAAAGCACCATCCGATGGCCAGAAGGTGAGGCTGCTTCTCTCTGCTTGAGCTGCTGCTGTGTCAAACTGCTGTTTTCTGATGAATATCACCTGCAGACAACACTGCTGGCATGTTGGTGGCTGTCAGAAACATGCTGTAACTTAATTGTCACTTTGCATGGTTTCCTTTTGGGGTCTGATGGCTCTTGAGCACTCTTCTTGCCAGGCACAGCACTGCCTCAGCAGTGGAAACTCAGTTCATGTCAGCAATGATGACTTACTATCTGGTAGGTTTCTTTGGACAATGTCCTGCACCTCACCCTCCTGGAGAGCTCTGAGGATCACAAGCCATCGTGGAAATACTCTCTGTCAGAGCTTCGTGAACTGCAGAACAAACTGATGCTCATGTCAGCAAAGGGAGATCAAGGCCTGGAGGTGGAGAAGTTCTCTGAGGTCAGATTTTGATGGCTTATTGATGTTGAAGCTGAGGTTGCATTTTGCTTGAGTATCAGCTTTTAGGGCTGTGATTTACAGCTGAGCTCTGGGGATGGGGAGTAGCAGACAGATACTCCTATCTTTTTTTGGTTCCTGGATAGAGGGCTGGAATAAGGGATTAGCACGCCCTCGTCTTCTGTCCACACTGAGGATGCTCCTAGTTGAGAGAGTCACTGTACTTGTGTAGAAACTAAGGGATTCCTTATAAGCTTCCTTGGGGATATTGTAGTTGAACCTCCTCCAGGGATGCTTGGCACAGAGCCTTGTCTGTCATGTGGTTTTGCTGGCTGCAACTTGTCTTGGTAAAATCACTGTGGTTTGGTGTTTTTTTTTGTCCTCACACAGACCTTTTCCAATGTCCAAAGACTTGCACAGGCCTTTATAGACCTTTACTCAGCTGGGAACATGCTCTTCCGCTCCTGGCTGGCCCATGTACACTGTTCACCAACAAGTGAGTTGTGTGTTCTCATAGACTTCTCTCTGAGACTGGTCCCAGTGCTAGAAGGGCAAGGAGAGTTAGCAGATGTGCTGCCCGGCCTCTGCAAGACAATGGAGAGCTTCCTGGAGAGGTGGCAAAGCTTCGTGTCTAAGAAACGATTCCAGCATTTCTACTTGAACTACTACACTGCTGAGCAGCTGGTCTATTTGTGCACAGAGCTGGGTCGGGGGCAGCCCAACCAGAACGCCCTGATGATGCTTTCATTCCTTAAGTGTAACTGCACTGTGGAGGATGTCCTTAGAGCCTCTGAAAGCCACGAGCCCCCCAGCTCAAGGCAGGCTGTTTCTGACTTAAGTGTGCTGCTGGATGAGGAGAGGGATCTGACCACCTGCTTGGAGTGCATCTGGGAGTGCTACATGAGCAGCATGGGTGCCTTCCTTCCGAACTGCCTGGACATCGACACGCTCGGTGTGTGGCTGAAGAGCCTGGCCAGCTGGGAGAGGGACTGTGTCACCAGGGAATTCCCACAAGATCTTCTGCACGTTGGTCAGCCCAACCTCATCACGTGCCCTCGCTCGGAGGTGCTCACTTCTGCTCTGGCTGTTTACATGAACAGCCCCAACCAACCCCTCCCCACTTTCGATGAAGTTCTCCTGTGCACTCCTCAGACCACTGCTGAGCAAGTGGGGCTCTTCCTCAGGAGGTGCCTCATTCCCAGCGACGAAGGAGAGAAAATTTACACCATGCTGTTTGCAGATGAGCTGAGCTACGATGTCAGCTGCAGAGCAGAGGAACTGTTCCAGCACCTGCAGCGGTACAACAGCTCCTATCGCCTCATCATTCTGTGCAACTGTGAGAGGGAGCACTGCTACATCCCTTCTGTCTTCAGCCAGTACAAAGTGCACATGATACCCCAGAGACCGCTAACTGAGATCCAGCAGTACCTTCAGCACCACTACAGAGTTGCTCAGCCTTCAAACTCGGCTGCTTGTGTGTTCAAAGGGAACATGTGCGTTGGGATCGTGTCCTCCAGAAGAGCTGGTGTAGGTAAGAGACCTCATGCAAAGCGGGCCCTGCTGGGTATTGAAAACCAGAGCGGGGTTCACTTTGCCTGTTTTTCTATCCTAAGTATCTGATCAGAGTGATTCAGACTCCAGCCAGTGGAGTGAGGTGATAGGCATCTCTAGAGAGGTGGTTTCTCTTGCTAATCTGACACATCTCTCTTTCTATTGACGTGCATAATTAACACAAATTGGGTGGCTTTGATTCCAGGCTGCAACTACTGCTGTAACAAGATTTAGACTTTCTTCTTCTGGAATGTACTTTAGGAAGCTTCAGAGATCTCAAAGGATATAGGGTACTCTAAGCATTTGACTGACTTCATTTTATTATGTCTGTGATATGATGTAGTTGATATTGACTTAATCTTACGGTGTTTTATGGTTACAGGAAAATCTCTCTATGTGAAGAGACTACATGAGAGACTGGAAGCACAGCAGCCCGACCATACAGAGCTCCTGAAAACCATCAGACTAATTGAGCCAGCAGTGGATGAAGATAAAGTGCTGCGATCTCTTCTGCCTTTTCTGGAGGGGCAACAGCCAACCAAGCCCATGATATTCCATTTTGACATCACCTCTTCAGTAAGTATACCTTCCCTATCCATCCCTCTTCCTTGCAGAAGCTTTCTTCAAAGCTTTTGTTTCTTAGTGAGCCATTTAACTGGGATGTGTTTTATAATGGTTGTGTAAGCTAAAGGACTCTTCTTACCATTGAGGTGGCTGAACACTGAAATGGATTGCCCAGAGTATCTCCATTCTTGAAGGCATTCAGAACCTGACCAGATGTGGTCTTGGTCAACCTGCTCTCACTGAGTCTGCTCTGAGCAGTGGGGTTGCAGGGGCCCTTACTCAGAGCTCCCTTCCAGCTTCAGCTATTCTGTGAAGTTATGAGCAGACAACAGGAAATGTCTTTGTCTTTATTCTAACGACAGGTACAAAGTGGAGTTCCAGAGTTTCTGTTCAAGCTGTTGATTTTGCAGTATCTGACAGATGCTAACGGGAATATGTGGCTGCGACAGAAGTGCCATTTGTATATCATTGAAATTCTTGAGGTGTCACCACCACCAAAGCAAGTGGCAAGACCCGTATGTACACAGCAGTGCTTGATCTCTTTGTAATGGAGATGTAAAATACATCATTCAAGGTGGTGCTGATGGTATTGTATGAGATAACATTAAAATGCAACAGAGAACCAGAACTGTTGTGGTTTTCTTGGGTTATTCATTTTTGGAGGTCTGTTAGGCCAAGCTTCAGCTGTAATGTCTATAGGAAGGATAAAACACAAAATCCAGTTTCTTCACGTTACTTTGCATGTTTGCAAGTACTAGAATATTTATACTCAAATATAGGAACATTGTTCTTAGAAGAGAAAATGGATTAAAAACAAGTTTATTGGGTTTAATTTTCTTTTTCCTTGAGATAGCTCTGAGTGGGGTTTGAGGTTAACAAAGGTCTGATGTTATAGGAAGGAGACTGTAAAGAATAGGATCACTATAAACATGGAGGGGAGAGGGGGATGTTATGGCTGTGTGTAGGCTAGTTGCTGTTAGCTCCGAGATCTTAGGCAAGAAAACTGTAAGATCAAATTGAAACAGATGAAGATTAGGGCTGCGGGTTTGTGACAAAATGTTTTCCTTTCTTCTACTCCAGGTATCAGTGAACCAGAAGTATAATTTCCTTGATGTGTTCCCTAAAGTAACATGCAAGTCTCCCAAGGAGGTACTAGAAATGGAGACACTTCGGAAACAACCCAGGGATGCTTCAGAGCCAGGAATGGACGAGGAGGAATTTCACAGTGAGGCTTTCCAGAGACCTTTCCAGTATCTGAAAAGATTTGACAGAGAGTACAATCTGGACACATTCTGGTATAAAGCACACTCTGTGGAAGGGAGCCCAGCAGAATGCCTGCAGCTTTTCCTCCTGCACTGTGGGATCATGGATCCCTCCTGGGCAGAACTCCGAAACTTTACATCGTTTCTCAATGTTCAGTTGAGAGACTGTGAAGCTTCTGTCTTTTGCAACCCTGAATTCATCCAGGACACTCTGCAAGGCTTCAAGAACTTTGTTGTTACCTTCATGATTTTAATGGCAAGGGATTTTGCAACGCCATCCCTACACATTTCTGATGAAAGTTCAGGAAGGCAATCCTTCAGTCTGGAGAACGTTGAAGAAGATGATCTTTGGCCTTTCCGCATTCGGAAGAAGTGGGAGTCTGAGCCACACCCGTATTTGTTTTTCAATGGAGACCGAGTGTCCATGACATTCATTGGTTTCCACTTTAAGCCCAATGGGATGGGAGGCGTTGATGCCATTAATCCTTTAAACAGCAAAATTATCAAGAGGAACATCATGACTTCACAGTTGTACCACGGCTTGTTGCTCCAGAGAGTTCCCTTTGATATTTCATTTGATAGTTTGTCCCGCCTTGAGAAACTAGACAGACTTTGCATGGTTCTGGGAATCTCATATGTAACAGACCCTGATGAGACGTATGAACTCACAACAGACAACGTGCTGAAGATGTTGGCCATTGAGATGCGTTTCAGATGCAACATCCCAGTTGTCATCATGGGAGAAACAGGCTGCGGGAAAACCAGACTGATAAATTTTCTGTGCAAGTTACGCAGAAGCTTTTTAGAGGTAGAGAACATGAAGCTCGTGAAAGTCCATGGAGGTACAACTGCAGAAATGATTTATGCCAGGGTCAAGGAAGCAGAAGCCCTCGCTATAGCCAATAAGAAGCAGCACGGGTTGGACACGGTCCTTTTTTTTGATGAAGCCAACACAACAGAGGCTGTGAGCAGCATCAAGGAAGTCCTGTGTGACTGCACGGTGGAGGGGAAGCCTTTGGTCTCTTGCTCGGGCTTGCAGATCATAGCAGCCTGCAACCCTTACCGGAAGCACACGCCAAAGATGATTCAGCGCTTGGAATTAGCTGGGTTGGGCTACAGAGTCAAAGCAGATGAGACAAAGGAGAAGCTTGGATCTATTCCACTGAGACAGCTTGTGTACCGGGTCCATGCACTCCCACCCAGCATGATCCCATTAGTGTGGGATTTTGGGCAACTGAACAACTTAACTGAGAAAATGTACATACAGCAGATTGTTCAGAGAGTTACTGAGCACATCCAAGTGAACCAAAGTGAAGTGAAGGCGATTGCAGAAGTGCTTATTGTTTCCCAGCAATACATGAGGGAGAGGGATGATGAATGTAGCTTTGTCAGCCTGCGGGATGTGGAGCGCTGCATGGAAGTTTTCAAGTGGTTTCACAAGCACAGCGAACTGCTGCTGGGAGAACTGGAGAAGTATCTTGCAGAAAAGACAGCTCCAAAGGGCCCTGAGAGAAACAATGCTATCTGGTCCTTAGTGCTAGCGGTTGGGGTCTGCTATCATGCATCCCTGGAAAAGAAGGAGGCGTATAGGAATGCTATCAGCAAGGTCCTCCCAAAACCTTATTACGATACTCAGAAGAAGATTTTGGAAGAAATCAGTTTGATGCAGGATTTATTCCTGAGTCGGGTGCACCTCAGAGACACCATAGCAAGGAACTTGGCCTTAAAGGAAAATGTCTTTATGATGGTCATCTGCATTGAGCTGAAAATCCCTCTTTTTCTTGTTGGGAAGCCTGGCAGCTCCAAATCTCTTGCAAAAACCATTGTGGCTGATGCTATGCAGGGCCAAGCTGCTCATTCGGATTTGTTCAAGGACCTGAAGCAAATCCATCTGGTGTCTTTCCAGTGCAGCCCTCTCTCTACTCCAGAGGGTATCATAGGCACTTTCAAGCACTGTTCTCGGTTCCAGGATGGGAAGAACCTGGAGGAGTATGTCTCTGTTGTGGTTTTGGATGAGATTGGCCTGGCAGAAGACTCTCCCAAAATGCCTTTGAAGACTTTGCATCCACTTTTGGAAGATGGCTGCATAGATGATGACCCTCTTCCTCACAAGAAGGTTGGTTTCATTGGGATTTCCAACTGGGCTTTGGACCCTGCTAAAATGAATCGAGGCATCTTTGTCTCCCGTGGTGATCCCAGCAAAGAGGAGCTCATAGAAAGTGCCAAGGGAATTTGTTGCTCAGCACGAGGGGCTTTGCACAAGGTTGAACAGTATTTTCAACACTTTGCAAATGCCTATGAAAAGATCTGTGAGGTCCAGGACAGGGAGTTCTTTGGTCTGCGTGACTACTACAGCCTCATAAAGATGTTTTTTGCTTTGGTTAAGAGCTCTAAAAGTGATCCTACGCCTCGTGACATAGCTGAAGTTGTTCTCCGTAACTTCAGTGGCAAAGATGATATCAATGCCTTGGAAATATTCACCTCACAGCTACCAGAAAAAGGAGAAGTAAATGCTCATGACATCAGTAGAATTGAGCTGATACAACAAAACATCAACAGCAGCAGCGAGGATGGTGATTGCAGGTACCTGCTTGTCTTGACTGAGAACTATGCAGCACTGCAGATCCTCCAGCAAACTTTTTTCACTGCCCAGCAACAGCCAGAAATTATCTTTGGCTCCAGTTTCCCTAAGGACCAAGAGTACACCCAGATATGCAGAAACATTAACCGTGTGAAAGTCTGCATGGAAACTGGACAAATGGTGGTGCTCCTCAACTTGCAGAACCTCTATGAAAGCCTCTACGATGCCCTTAACCAATACTACGTGTACCTGGCTGGCCAGAAGTATGTAGACTTGGGGCTGGGCACCCACCGGGTGAAGTGCCGAGTGCACCCGAAGTTCCGTTTGATCGTCATTGAGGAGAAAGATGTGGTTTATAAGCACTTCCCCATCCCGCTGATCAACAGGCTGGAAAAGCACTACCTGGACATCAGTACAGTCCTGGATAAGGATCAGAGAGAAACCGTGAAAGAGCTGAAGAAGTGGGTGCGTGACTTCGTTGCAGTCAACACAGCAGAGCACTTCATGAGCAAGGAGAAGTACAGCCCCTCGGACGTGTTCGTGGGCTACCACTCGGATACCTGTGCCTCAGTGGTCCTGCAGACCACGGAGCGGCTGAAGGCAGCGTGTCCTCCCAGCCAGCTCATGGGACGTGTCAAGGCTGAAGCACAGCTGGCACTGCTCAACTGTGCCACCCCCGACTCCGTGATCCGTCTCTGCGTCTCTAAGGGTTTGTTCAGGGTCAGTTCTCTGGCCCATACGTACTTCAAGCAGCAGCATCACTCGTCTTTTGCAGACTTCCTCCGAGCTCACATCTGCTCTGGGTCCGGGTGCCAGACGGTCTTTACAGAGGTGAGTGTCCTGCAGAGTCCTCTCGAAGTGTCTTTGCCTGCATGGAGGCTTTTAGCTTATGTTGCTACTGCTGCACTGTGCTGTGTGTGAGTGACCTGGTTAGCAGCCCTGCTGCTAGGTGTGCAGAGGTGGCTGATAGGTTTTGGTTTGCATTTGCCTTATGCTGGAACTGAAGAACTTGAGCTGAGATGGGTTGGAGAATTTTTCTGTCTCCTGCCTCGCTTGGAGAGATGTGCTTTCTCTTGAGGCTGTATGTGCTGCAGGGAAGGCACGTTTTGGGCCTGTCAAGCCATTTCTTAAAGCCTTGACTGCTTGTCAGCCCAGCACTGACTGCTTGTCAGCCCAGCACTGACTGCTTGTCAGTCCAGCTACGCAGTCAGTGCTGGCCCTGTTGACAATTTGCCTATTTGTGGGTCAGATAAGTGGCTTTTTGGGGTGCACTCTGTCTCTACAGCAAGATAGCAGCATCTGGAAGCACAGGCATGTAAGTCTGCACTGCCTTTAAAGCTGATAACAGCTTTGTCTTGTACTCCCAGGTCACCACCTTCTCAAGGCTCCTCACCAGTGCTGACTGTGCGTGTCTGGAGAGAGAAGTACAGGGTAAAGCACAGAGGCCTCAGATCCTGTTCCTGCAGCAGTTTGACACAGAGTACTCGTTCTTGAAAGGGATCCGGTGAGTCTGGGTTTATTTTGCTCTGAGGAGGTGGTCATCTGCGTGGAAGCTGCATTGGCAGGACTTGGGGGTAACGTGCTGGGAGGGGAGGCAGGAAGCCTCGTGGTGCTGAGCTCAGTGCAAACTGAATTATTTCCATTGTAGTTAAGCATGAGATTTGTTTGCAAAGGTACACTATCCCTACAAGATGGGTTTCCTAACTTTTCCTTTCGCCTGTGGCAGCCACAGCCAAGCTGGAGTGACTGTTCCAGTCTCCTATGTTTTGGTTTAACACTTAATAACTTTTAAAACCCCTTTCACTCTTTAGAGATTTCCTTGGGACCACATCAGGAAATAAAGTCCTCATTATTCAGTCAGACTTTGAAGATGGCTCTCAAGATGCCCAGCTCATTGCCTCGGCCAAGTAAGTTGCTTGTGAAGTGGTTCCCTGCTGGCTGCTCTGCGTGGAGACTCCAGACCCTTCTTTACTATTTCTGGGGCTTTCGGAATCAGGAATGTGTACTTCTCTGTTAATGCTGTAGTAGAAGGGGACTGGAAGTATTAATTGAATCTTGAATAATAGTTCATAATCCAGTTCTAAATAAGCCAGTCCTGGGCTGGCTTAAGTCATCAGACAATACCCTGTGAGGTGCAAGTTCTTGCTCTTGGCTGTGTGAGTAAAGCAAGTGGAGTGACTTATGGAGCCCAGGGGAAATGAGAGTGCCCTGTCTAAAGGAGGGAAGATTAGTGGCTTTGACTTCTGTCCCTCAGCAGCATTTCCCCTTTGTTGCAGATATGCTGTTTTTAACGAAATCAACAAGGCAAAGCTGGAAGAAGTCTCTGTCTTTGTTTACTTTATTATGAAGCTTACACGGGTGGAAGGAGGAACATCATATGTGGGATTCCACGGAGGTGGGTTTGGCCATCTGTCTCTTCTTGCTCTTCAGATGACTTCAAGCAAACCTACCAGAATGACATTTCTCCAATTCACCTTCCTTTCTAATGCTTAAGATCTGGAATCAGCGTGTCCTGCAGCTTGTCTGGCTTTATCCAGGTGGGATTGGGTTCCCCAGGCTTTGACATTTCTGTTGTTGTTTGCTTTGTGTCTGTAGGTCTGTGGCAGTCAGTGCATATAGATGACCTCCGCAGATCCAAGGACATGATCTCTGATATGTCTGTCCTGCAGAAACTCACCATCAGCCAGATGCTCTGTGAGGATTTGGGTAAAACCAAAGGTGAGCTGTATGCGAGCTGTGCCAGCCAGTGGTGTCAGATGCTAGAGGGGAAAAATGGGGGGATGCCACTCCAGATTTGGTACTGGGAGATCTTATGCTGAGTATGGCATATCTATTTCCGCTGCTAAGTATCTCATGTAGGGAGCACTATGTGACTATCAACTTTGCCTTTCTGTTTATTCTTTTTTCTGCGAGGTTTTGGTCATAAACAAGTTAATTTTGTCAGTTCTCCCTGTCAAAAATGCAGCATTTGCACTGTCCCATGTGCTGGGTACTCTGCCTCAGCACGTGAGGTGCTGCAGAGTGGGGCTCGGAGCACTACCAGTGGTTGTATGTCAGCTCAGAAAAGGGAGTGCAAATATTGCACACATCAGGAACCACTGATATGGAGCCACTCTGGAGAGCATCTTACTTGCTCCAGTATAAATCAGTTCACCCAAATCCATAGGAAGGTTAGAACTTGCTTAGTTTTTTCTTGGATTCGTTCTCCTTCCCCCATTTTGCCTTATAGGGGGCAGAATATGGCTGTGAGTTCTCTGGTGCAGCCTGTTGCATTAGTTCAGTATCATCTTTATTTTTGTTGGTTCTGCATAAAGCTTGGCAGCCCCAGCAGCTGTGTGTTTAGAGAGATGGATCTCAGCTATTTGATCTGACAGATGTCTTACTGCTCTTGGATGCAGTCGGTAAATAATCTTTGATGTGACTGCTGCAGCAGTGTGCTCCTTCTTTCTAATAAAATTTCTGCACCTTAAATGCAGCTCCACCTGTAGATGAAGAAGAAGAGGAAGAAAGTGAGGGGACGGCTGAAGCATCAGTGCCAGAAGCAGAGCACTGTGAGGTCAGTTTGGGATGCACTTATTTGCTCCTCAGCTTCCAATATAGCTCTTTGCTCTTTTGTCACCTTTGCTGTGGCTGTGTTAAGGCTGGAGCTCGTGCTCCTGAGGCAGTGTGGTTCTGGAGGATGCCCAGAGTGAGGGTGACCATGTGTGGCTTTCATCCTTCTAATGCCTAAGGGTCTCCCAAGGAGGGTGTATATGCCCCCAGCACAGTTGGGTTTATCAGTTCCACTTTCATTTGTGAACTGCTGACTCTTTCCTTGTATGAATTGTATCTTCACAGAAATGCTGTTTTACGTGCCAGCTTAAAAGGTCACAGAAGCCACAGTGTATACTTGGTTGCAAAATAAGTACTTAAATTTGTCACGAGGGGTAACAGAAGAACTGTGTTATGGGAAGCAAAGGACACGGACTCTTTCTAGAGAGCAATATATCCCATAATAAGATGGATGTACTTGGGGCAAGGGAGTAAAACCAAATAATGAATTTTTTTGACTCTGCTCCTGGGAAGGGTGAAGTCTTGGACATCGTTGTACTGCTGAGGAGCTGTGTGCAAAGTGCTGTGGGGATGCTGCGGGACAAGAATGAAAACGTTAGTCGAAGCAGAAAGCGAATTGAGATTCTCCTCAGCCTACTATCCAAAGAGAATGGCTTGAAAGGTACGTTCTCCCCAGTAGTGCAACTTGTGTTCCTGAGCATTCAAGGGAGCCACCAAAATGTGTGAGTTAACTCACAGGGGACCAGAAGATTGGTAGTGTAGGGAAGGTGGAACTCCCAGGCTGGCTCCTGAGAGTGTATGTCTGTGCTTGTGTAGCTGTAGGGCTTTGCTTGGATTTCTGGCTCATGGCTTTCTCTGGCTGTGCTATGTCTGGTGGATAATTGCTCCCCATTGGTTGACTATTGAAGCAGCCATAAAATACTGTGCTTGCTGTGATATGTGTTTTGATCCAAGGTCGATAGAAGAGGAAGTACAAATGGCTTGTTGTTTTCTAGCCTCGTTCCTGAAGACAACAAGGGCTCGTCTCTCCAGCCTTTTGAAAAAGCAAGAAGAGAATTCCTTTCAGCCCAAAAACTGGGTGCTTCGGGAGGCTTCCAACCTCCGTGCCCTGCAGGAGGCAGGCACCTTCAGGTGAGGATGGCAGCAGTGCAGCAGGGACAGCAGTTCTGTGTCATCTGGTCTGTGCTGGAATCTCTCTGAAGGCAGTTTTGCCCTCCTGGCTCCGGATGGAGGGCAGCTTGCAGCTGAATGGGCTGTGCTGGAACAGGAGTGCTTGAGTGCACAGGGGCTCTGAGTGGATCAGTGGGATTACAGATGAGTCACAAGGGAGAATTGTTTGGATTTTTCTTCCTTTTTTTTTTTCTCCTTCTTTCTTTAAAGGTAGGGTTAGAGCTCTCGCAAACAAATGCCCACAGTTTTTCAGGACAACCACTTCTGATTTGCTGATAGCACTGTTCATGTTCCCTTTGGGTTTCTCAGTCTCTTTCTTCCCCCCAAGGCACACCTTATGGAAGCGAGTCCAAAAAGTGATCACTCCATTCCTGGCTCTCCTAATTGCTGTCATAGACAGAAATGGCAATCTGGAGCTGTTGGCCAGGCCAGCACCTGAGTGGGTGACAAACCTGTGGATGTTCATCTTCCATGACACAAAACTTCTGACTGTCCCTTCTGGTGTGGGTAAAAACAGGTGAGCCCCTGGAGAGAGCAGCAGGAGGGCTTGGCTGGCAGCACTGAGACCAGTCCCGTGCTGTCATGGGAGATTAATGCTGTTGGTTGCTCCCCAGTGCTGTGCCCAAGGTGGCAGGGCAGGTCTTGGTTCCTGCAGAGGTCTCTTCTTTCTGCCTCATCCCTGTCGCTCCTGGGCTTTTCTCTGTTTCTTGGCTTGCTCACACTTCTTACCCATCCCTTGAAGCCTATGCATCATGATGTTAGAGTCTTTTTGCCAGAGAACACTTGCTGGATAGATCCTAATGCTATGTAGTTGGCACAAGGAGTTCTGTTAATGAGCCCTTCAATTCTTTTCCCCTTCTAGGGATGCTTTCTTGCTTTCTGTATCTTACTGTCTGAATACGTTTCTCAAGCAAAAAACCACTATACTGATGATCTTTTAATCTTCTAGCTCTCAAACAGAAGTAATTCTGGTGCAGAACAGCATGGTGGTGTCTGCTGATGCTGGGAACAAGATGCCCTTCAGCTGGAGGATAAAGGAGTATTTGGATGAGATGTGGTTGAAAGCTCAGTACCTCCAAAATAGTGAAGGTGAGCGCTTGGCTTGAGCTTGTGATGCAGAACTACTCCATCCTTGTGCCTTGTGAACTCTGGTGTATTGGTGGCACACGTCGACCTGCCCAGCACCCCAGGATCACCTTCTGTCCCTCTATACTCATAGAAACCAGCAGAACTCTGTGCAGCTAGCTTTTATTTCTGTTTCTCAGTATTAGTCTGTCTTGTGTCCTGAACACTGTAGAAATACTAAGAGTTGATGTTGAGATCCAGTAAACACGGAAATGATGCCTGAGCTGAGAAGGCCTGGCTTCAAATTCCTTGTTAGCCCTCTGAACAAGGGGGTGTGTATGCACCAGTGATTGATTAGCTTCTGCACGGACACCTATGTCAAACTCAGCTTCTTCCTAACATGCAGAGCTTTTCTGTTTTTGTTCTTGTTTTCCAGACCAAGCAGAGAACTTTCTGGATATCTTTCAGAAAACTGCACTGGGAGAATTTATCTCTGGCCTGACCAAGGAAGAAAGACAGGAGCTCTTCCAGTGCTATGTCACTGACTTTATTGTCCTGACCATTGGTGTTTCCTCCACAAAGGAACTGCAGGTGAGTGTCCGGAGCAGGAACTGGAAACCCCTTGGCTGAAGAGAAGGGCGTGATGCCTGTGAACATGCTCTTCTGTATCGCTTTCTCAGACAAAATCCTCCTCTCAGAAGAGTGATGAGCTATCCCAAGGGCAGATGTTTGATTCTGAAACTTTTTTCTTCCTAACCTTCCAGTGTCTGCAGACTGCTTTCCTCTCCTGTATAGAGGAATGGAAGGCAGCTTCTCCCAGAAGACAAGAGGCATTGCCATGCTTGCCTTGGGTTCACCTTGGATACAATCAGTTCAAGAGCCGTCTGCAGAACTTCTCTAGGATCCTGGCTGTGCACCCCAGTGTGGTTGGCACCCTCCTTAACCTGAAAGATGAAACGCCACGTCCCAAGATGGTATTGTCATCACCAGGCATTCTGTGATCCTCAGCCCTAGCTAAGAGCTGTCTTCATTGAATTAGTTTGTGTTCAATGTCCTTTTGATTTCACCTGCAGTGAAGTGGGAAGCACGAACTTGGTCAGAATCCTTGGTATTAGGAATAGACAGGTCTGTTAGCAGTTATAGAATCACTGTGTAAAGGTTGTAAAAGCAAAGAGACCAGCGTAAACAGGGGGGTGTTACAAAAGAAGGAAAATTAGTGCTCACCCATCTCTGAAGATTTAGGTTCACAGGGAAGGAACCCCACAAAGGAGGGATCTCCAACAAGAAATCCTTCCTCAGTGGCAGTCAGCCCTTAAGTGAGGCCTAAGAGAGGTGCAGCCTGGCTCCACCCCTTCTGGTCACACAGGTGAATCACCCTCAGCTGTGCTCTCAGGGCTGACCAGATCTTCAAGTGCTCATTCAGTGGTTCAGGCTGTGACTCAGTAGTTCCCATACACCCAGTATGGCCTGGGTTGAAAAGGATCTCAAAGATCATCTAGTTTCACCAACCATTAGACCAGGCTGCCTGGAGCCACATTCTGCCTTGCCTTGAATGCCTCCACAACTTCTCTTACTAGTAGAGTTTAAATTAGTTTGCCATGCTTCTATATCACTTGGTAGGGTGTCCTAATGGTCTGAGCCATGACCATTCATGACCATGAATCTTAGAGCTTAAGATCATCAAGTGGGATGTTATTCAGTACTACACAGCAAACCAGATTATGAGCCTTGGGCTCTCAGATAATTCCAAAACGTTACTGCTATGTTATTCTTACACCTTGTGTGTGCAATTAGGTTATAGATGTCTTAGCTGCAATTGCGTGCACTGAAGAGCTGGAGAATCAAGTGCAGAGAGCCCGTCCAGAGATCTGGCTGCAGAAAGTGAAAAATCTTCAGATGCCAATTGAATTTATTTGTAAAGACGAGGCTTTACAGAGGAGTGAGAGTTGGTGCTGTCAGCTGCTAAAACAACTCAAGTAAGTACCAGGGCTCACAGTCTTGATCTTTTGCCTTGTTCTTAGTGCAGGCTGAAAGCTGTTCTAGTGCTGCTTTTCTCAGATGAGAGCTTTGTATACCTTCCCAGGTTCCAACTCGTGAGGTTTACTTATCAAGTGTCAGGAGCCAGATTGTTTTTCCTTTCCTTCCTTACACAGACACTCCCCTGAAGTCTAGCAGTGTTATCCAGTACGTTCCAGCTGCGTTCAGAGCTAATTTAAAGCTTGTTAGTTTTGACGTTAATCAGCAGTGTTTCCCTGCTTTACTCTGTTCATGTGAAAACAGAGATGGGGAACTTTGACGCATCTGAGATCTGATTCTCACAAGACAGGTCAAGGGAGCTACACTGGTATCTTGCAGATATTGTTTAGTTTAATTTAAGTGGGGAAAAAAAAACCCAACAACTTAGTTCATGGTGTTTTCTTTAATTTTGTAAGTTACTTCCTATTCTAACAGAAGCTGGGTATGTGATAAGACGTATGTTGTGGTCTTTGTTGTGCTGTGGTGCTGTCTGCAGGACAGATTCCCATGCCATAAGGTCACTGTGGTGGATACTGCTGTATATTTTGTCCTTGACAAAAAGCCAGGCTTTGGTTCAGAGGCAGATAACCAAAGGGCAAATCTAAGAAGTGGTATGAGAATTGTATAAGAACAGCAGCAGTGAGCACGAGAAGCAGATTGTTAGACTGACCTGATGCTGTTCTGCCTTTCAAACTCATCACACAACTGCATTGGCTCTGAACTCCTAACTGTACTTCTGAAACAATACATTCCTTCCCACAGAACTTGCTGGAACCGTGTTTTCTGCATGTCTCTGTTCGTAGAGCATGTGCTGCTTGGTACCAGCACTTTGATGCCAGAATTTGCAGATTTGGTGAAAAAATATACTTTGCTCCTTGCTGAGGTAAGCTAAGATGCAGTTTCACCTCTTTCCTGTTTGCTTCTGCCTCCTGTGTGAATTCTTGTCTGGGTTGGCAGAGCTGAGTCATTTAGCTTTGCCATTTTCTTCTGCAGTGTTTTCAGGAAGATTCAGACATGAAGACTCATCAAACGTTTGTTGCAGTGATGAAAGTACTGTGCAGATGTAAGGAGGAGGTCAGCAACAGGTTCTGCAGGTAGTGACACTGGGACAATTTGCAGAGTTGAGAAGGCATGATGCCTATGTTTTCCTGAGCATGAAAAGCATACTGAAAGCCAGATGGAGAGCAGTGTGTTCCATTTTATACTGCGCCCTGGGGTTGGGTGGTTAGCCAACAGGTCTGAGTTGTCTCCTCTGATTCTAGTTGCATTTTTTCGAGACTTCCTTGGTAAGGCAATATTGAGGCCATCATGTTCATTGCTGTTCCTGAATTACAGGTATGATTTGAAGCAGTGTTCTATCTGCCATGGAGAGCTCAAGGATCCCGTCCAGCTTCACTGCAACCATGTCTTTTGTGAGAAGTGCATCAGAACATGGCTAATTCCAGCACAGATGCATTGTCCACTTTGCAGAGTTGCAGTTGAGGATGATAACTTAACTGTTTCTGAGGAGCTCAGGTACTCCTTCCTGTCCTTCCTATCCCCATCTGCAGTGAGGTTGGTTGTGTAAGGAAATTTTTATTTGCACCTGTGAAGTTGTAAACTCATGGACAAAGGGTGGAGGAAGAAACTCTGCACAGCTCTTCCTGGTACTGGAATAGATCTGACGCATTTCCCCTTTATTGTTTCAAAAGAGGGGAGGAAGTAACCTTGGGCCCATGTGATGAGACTCATTGCAAAGCTCCGCTGGCTAAGGCCTTGTTGGTGTCTGAATCAGACAAGGGAGCTGCTCATCACCTCGGATTGCTTTGCGATAGCTTAGCAAAAAGCTCACAGAGTATGTATCTGGCATTGTTTTGACAGCTAAGATCACAAATGGCAATTTGATGTGGCCTTTTCACTTTGATACTGTGGAAGTGTTGCATAAATCCAGCCTTTTGGAAAGCTGTGAGAAAGCATCGCTTTGACTTTTGCCCATGTCTGCTTTGCTCCATCCATTATTTAACTGGTTTTCTACTTGAATGTCCCAACCCTTTTCCTAGTGCTGCCTTAGCAAGAAATGCCCTGTTCCGGCAGAGGTGCAACAACTTCTTTGTAGATGTGGTTACTACCATGTGTTTTAAGGACAATGAGCCCCCTGATGCAGCAGTGATCAAAGAGCTCCTCAATCTGCTGTTTGTGTACAGGGACTGCCTGGAAGGTTCAGGTGAGCTCTCTTCAGCTCAGCCTCAAGGAGCTGATTCTCTTGGCAGCTTCTCTCACCTGCCAATCCCATCCCTTCCATGTTTCCACAGATCGCCCTACTGCTTACACCAAACTTCTGTCCCCCTTTGATGAGGAAGTGGATGAAACTCCTGTCATCCGTTCAGTAATGCTGAAGCTTCTCTTGAAGTACAGGTGGGCACAGTCAGGCAGTTTTGGGATGTTTCATTGCAGGGGAGGGGGCAGTGGTTCATCTTTTTTCATGGTGCCATCAAAATCCATCTGTTTGTTCTCCTTCCTTCTGTACTGCTCATTGAACTTGAACCACACATGTGAAATTCATCTTGTACCTTTGCACTAGTTTTGCAACTAGGCTGACTTGCACATGCCTCGTGCGATGTATCTGAGCAGTCTGTGCCAACACTTACCTAGCTGTTCTTACCCTAAAGGTGTGCTGAATGTGGGGCAGCCTTGGAGATAGCTGATGTTTTTCAGATCAGCACAACAGCACTCCTGATCCATGGGATCTGCTTACACAGAACTCTCCCTTCACAAAAGTTCCTCCAGCTTCCCTTTGCAGTCAGTGCATACAAGGAGCCATTTCTCTTGTGCGATTGTTTCCTAATTCAGATTCCTAAAATAGAGCAGATGGAAATCCTTATTTGTTATTTTTGATAAAAGCCTAGCTTGAAGGAAGAAGCTGGATGTTATCTGGTAAAAGCCAGCACGGCTGTTCTTCCATCACTTCCGAAGTGATCTCTGCCTGTCCCATGGCAGTTTGATCATGATTTAGAGCAGTAGTAGCCACCAGCATTGCAGTTGTGATAAGGGAGTGTTTCTCTCTCCAATAGCTTCAGTGAAGTGAAAGATGATGTGCAAGATTATCTGTGCCGGGTTGAGCACAGCCGCGTCCTGGACAGAATAGATAAAAAAGAACTCTACTTGCTTTTTGTCAGCTGCTTGGAGGTAAGGCTTCAGCAACAAAACTGGTATGGGGGAATTTTAGGCCCGCTTAACCTCCCTCTCCCACTGAACTATATCAAATCACTTGTTCAGATCCTGCTGTCCAGTAACTAGCCGTGCTTCCCAAGGTGGGGTTTGTATTTGCTGCATTTTGTAAATGCTTCTTTCCCTTGGACACCTCACACAAGAATGTGTATTTTTGTGAAGGGAAGGGTAGAGTTGTGCATCTTGAAACGCATGATGTGTGTTTCAGCATAAGTGTGCTCAGTCAACATGCTCTTCACTCTTATCCTCATCTATGCATGTGAGAAATACAGCAGAGAGCTTGGGTGTATTGCTGAAAGAAAGTGTTTGGTGATGTGGTAGAAGTTTTGGATAAGCACCAGAAGGATCCCAGGAAGGAGCTGATGGCAATTGGGCGGAGGGTGTCATGAAAAACATGGAAGTTTTTTGACAAGGATGCACTGGAGATACAAAGCACCAGTTCATGGGATATCTTACTCAAGTAGTTCTGCCCCTCATGCAGCATTCTGGTTCATCTTTAGGATTCTATGTGGGAAAAGGCTGAAGGCAGCCTTGGATATGAGTATATTAACTCTCTGCTTGAAGGCAGAGGCTTTCCAGAAAACTACCTCCCAACAAGCAATCAAGAAGCTCCTCAGGAATCATCTGTTGAATACCTGCAGGCAGTAGCCAAAGTTCGCTTGTACCTGACTAAGGCTGCAGAGCTGCTCTATGACTTGCTTGAGCTCACAGGTAAGTAGTTATTGTCTACAAAATTTCCATTTGATAGCACTGTGGGAAGTAAGCTGGACGCAGTCAGCGTGCCTGCTGCTGCACTGGAACCTGTGTTGATGTCTGGCTGAGACAGAGTGCTTCAGCAGTTTTCTCTTTCATTAGGAGTGTCAATCAGTGTTTATCCTCTTCACCAAGTGTTAGAAGTGCTCTAGCAAGGCTGTGCTGGTAACCCATAGCTGCATAGCAGTCCTGACTTAGAAGAAGAGAGATTTTATTCCCCAGATGCTAACAATGAAACTTTATTTAGGACCAAGTAAATTAAACATCAGTAAGTGAATAAATAAGGATACTTGTTACATGACTATTTCTGGTTTATTTTTTTGTGGACATCTGAAAAGGAGGAAGAAGTACTTCCAAAAAATACAAACCCTGAAAGAAATGTTGAGCTGAATCCCTGATCCAGTAAAGGGGAGCAGTGTATGGGGAGTAGTTTTAGAGATGCTAACACTGTCCACGAAGCATCAAAGCACAGTAGGGCAATGACTTCAAAGGGATTTCAGAGCCCAGCTCTTGTGCTGTCAGGCTGGTGAAATGGATGCAGGAAGCTGTTAGGACACTCCATCGCCTTGGTAGTTGAGTTGATGGAAAGCCAATATTAGGAAAAATGGAAGAGCTTGGAGAGTTAACTATCAGTTCTCTATTGCTGGAGGAGAGCAGTAGAATACAGGAATGTTCCTGAGCTTATCCAACTCGAGCTTTGGTAGGAGACACAGGAAGACTTTCTCAGCTATTGAAGTCCTGGTTCCAAAATTGTCTTTGGAGTCCGTGTCCTATTGGAAGCCTGGAGCAGATTTCTATGTAATCTTCAGACACTTTGGAAATGACATTGTCAGTCTCACCAGTGGGTTGTTGGGCTGAGGGAGCGCTCTGGATAAGCAGTAGTATTTTTTTTTTCCAAGGTAGGATGTATTTTTGCTTTTTCTCCTTCAGAACAAGACCAGGTAGAGGAGAAGAAACGTTACCTGGAAAATGTGAAGGTGTTCTGTAACCTCACCAAGAATGACTGGCACCGTGTTTACCTGGTCCGGAAAATTGCTCATCTGTATGGGATGGGGTTTGCTCAGAAGCTTGTTGTGGAGGCACGGTTCAGCTGGGTGTTCCCAGTGGAAATTCTGCGGCAGGTAAAGAAGAGGCATCTCCTTGGAGATGGCCCTCTCCTGCTAGTCCTCAGTTTGTTCTACTGCTGCCTGGTTTCGGGGAGCTTGCCACGTGGCAGCAGTTGTGAAGATGGCTTGTCCTTGCTCTCTATTGAGTGGAGTCCATTATGGAAGAGAGATCTGTTTGTGTGGCCACACCTGTGTGCTGAAATGCCACAGCCATTGGGAGAAATGGTTCCTGCAAAGAGCAGATCTTGCCGTGGCTGGTTAACATCCACAGTGCTCACTGTGGGCTTTTCCCTTTGCAGGTCCAGAGCTGCCAGTCCAATCACATTGATCGTTACCTGGCATATGGCAAGAGCTACAAAGTCCTGCGTGATGCTGTGGGGGAAGCCATGATAAAGTGCAAGCCTATGGATCTTCTTGAGGCTGAGAAGGTAGGGCATGCTCTCCTCACCATAACTCTTGTCATGGGTTCTGGATGCCCAGTGTTGAGGGTATCCATTGGTATTGGCATTGGTATCGGCAGTGCCTCTTTCCAGTGGAGATGCCTGGGTTGCCTTTGCTTTTGGAAGTTGCTGTGGCGTAACCTGGCTGAGACACAAATGCTTGCTTTTCTTTTATTGTGTTCTAGAATCTGTAATGCTGAGATCCTTTATATTGGTTGCCTCATCCTTTTCTTCCCCTCTAATAAATGTAGCTGGATGATTTACAGTGAATGTTGCATGCAGCTCATAGCCAACTGCCAGGAGAGGAAGCAGGTAGTCACAGAAGCTTTATGGCCGTTCCTTGCCTGCCTCCATCTGCCTAGCCTTGTCTTGCTATGTAAAATCAGCCAGGTAATCAGTTGGAAGGATGGCAGATTGCCATCCAAGCCACAGAAGAGCAGTTTCTGCACCATCCCTCTATTTGTGGGGAGAGCTTTAATGCAGACCTGCTGAAGCTTGCTGATCAGATAACCACTGAAACCTTGTGAATGTTCAGCCATCACAGCCGTCTCCTCTTCTCCGCTCTATCATGAGTTCATCTTTTCCAGGCCTCTGGCAGCAGCCCAGCTGTTCAATCTGTCCATCTGCTCCTGGCTATTTTCAGAGAGGTCACTGCTCTGTATGGATTCAGTGACTCAAGTTTGCATCCCAAAGAGCAGGTAAGACGCTGCCCTTCACTTCAGGGGCTGGTGACAAACATGCTTTGTTAATAAGGAAAAGTGAGATATAAATCATTGGTAGAACTTTTTGTTCTGGTTTATGGATAAAGTATTTTCAAAATAGGGGAAAATAGATAATGGGAAGCAGCTGCTAGTTCTCCTCAGTTTGATGGACAATATCATGCTGGTTTTATTTCTTTTTCATACGTGCTTTCAGCAAGCAGGTGCTATGACTAAGTTCATCCAAAACTCCAAAGTCCTGAGTTCTCCAGACCTTCAGAACTTCGCAGAGTCTCTCGTGATGAATGAACTGCCATCTGTTCTGACAGTGGATCCTCAAAGCTTCAGCCATAACGGAGCACTCATTGAGATGGCTGTTCATACTATGGCCGTCTTGCTGTGCGGGCAGAACCCCATCCTGCAGCCGCTGAAGAATCTGGCGTTCATGCCACACACCATGGAGGTAAAGAGATCAGCACATTGATGGTACTTTCATGCATCTCCTGGATCCACTGTGACTTCAGAAGATACCAGCTCATTGTTTCAGTTGTTAATTACCAATGTATGGGTATTTCAGTGTTGCTGGGATTAACTAGCACAGCACCAAGCTCCAAACTGGCACCAGAGTACTTCTGAACACAGAGCAGTATCAGGCAAATACTTGTGCTGATGTTTGAATGAGCAAGCCTGAAAGCAGTTGGCTAATTGCAGTGTGAAAACGTGTGTGGTTTTAGAGGATAATGGAGCCATAGGCTGTGAAGATAGAATGATCTGCTGTTCTGCTGCTTCTGGTTTTCCAGATGTAAGGGAACATGCTGGTAGACATCAGGGCACGTGAGGTCACTCCAAGAGGAATCCAGTACAGGATGTCTTGAGAGTGCACGTGCAAATCTTGACAATATTGATAACATACACATGTATCACACCCTTTATCTGCATTACCTCTTCTTTTAGATACCATGATGAGGAATGAGGACAACGAACTAATGGGCAGCTGCTACAGTAAAGAACTAATTCAGATATTCATTTGTCACCTTTCTTCCTCTTTAGCACTCTTTTCTGCCTACAATGCCAGAAGATATGATGGTTCAAGCAAGAACCTGGGAAGGTCTGAAAGGTCTACAGATGTACAGTAAGTGCTTCTGACTGGCTTTGAAAGAAACTGAAGAACCCTTGTTTTTAAGAGAAGCAGTTCTTAATGTGAGGACAGACATATCCTTAGCATGGGTTTTCCATTGTAAATGGAAAGCAGTAGTTTCTGCTGATCATGCAAAGTGGCTCGAGTTCCTCTTGAGTTTCGAGCTTACAGAGTTGGAGGCTGCAGGAGACCTGTCCTACTGCTTCTGGCAGAGTTAGGGAGATGTGAGCAGAGGAGGAGCACTTGGCCATCGTCCTGGCTAGCTTTCAGTTCTCTTCTTTTTGCATTATGATTTAACCCTGGACAAGGAAGTTGGGTGGAATGGGAGTGTTCATTCTTATTAGCCCGTCTGTTGCTTGGTAGCAGAATGTTTTGGGCTTCCCTTGCATGTTTTTCAAGGAGAGAAGCAGTAAAAGCTTCCTCTAGTTCCTGTGTGGGTCTTTCACACTTTGTTGGTCTTTGGGAATACCAGTACTTTCTGTTAGACCTTCAAGCATATTTCTAGCTTCAAGGTGATGATCCCTGAGGTAGGGAGTAACAGGAGCTTCACAAATAGCTCTATTAACACTACTCTTATTTTTTTTCTTTCTTCACAGTATGTCCAAATGGCCACCCCTGTGCTGTAGGAGAGGTGAGAATTTGAGATTGGTGTGTTTTCAAGCAAGTAACATTTGCAACAGTAAACTTTCCTATTTTAGATGCTGTTGAAGTTCTATTGTAATGCATTTAATCTTATAAACTCTCTGCACTGCTGGCCCTTTAGCCACTGCAATGTAGAATTTAGAATGACTCTAACCCAGGCTGTACCATGAATCTAGGAAATAAGTCAGACAGAGGTCATTTGTCCAGTACTCAGCAGTGTTCAAAGTAACCAGCTACAGTCTGGGTTTTTGCTTTCATTTTCTCTGCTCTCACTCTGGAATTCAGTGTTCTCATTTTTGTTTTTTGCTAGTGTGGCAAGCCCATGGAAATCAGCCATTGTATTGAGTGTGGTTCAGCAGTTGGAGGACACAATCATAGGTCACTGCCTGACTTCCATGAATACCGGTACGCTTTGATTCATTAACCTTCTCAGTGCTAAGTGATATAGTACTTGCCTGTTGTTATTTCAGAACAGAAGTTATTGCCTCATGCTGCTACCTGAAAGGTGGCACGTGGTGTTCCTCATTAGCTTATATGTTGGCCTCTTGGAGGAGGAAGAGGCTTAGCCATGAGGAGCGCTAGAAGGACTCAGAATTTCCAGAAACTACACTAAAATAAGAGCTTGTCAAGCCTTTAGTTGAAGCTTTTCAACTCCCTGGTCATCCAAGCTGATGTATGTTATGTGGTTCCATAGCAAAACGCTCTGTTAGATGGCTCATCAAGGCTGTAGAACTTCCTCCAAAACTGCAGGAGCTATGGCTTTTGTTCCCTCCTCCTTCATTCTCTGGATTTGCACTTCCAGCCCTTGCATGAAAATGCTGAAGTTGCTAAGTCTGACAGTGGTGGCTTTTTGTCTGTCCTGTGTGGTGCTGGCTAATCCTGCCCCACGAGACCAAACATTGCCTCCTTCATAGAATATGTAACAGGAGGAGATGTCCAACAAAAAGTAATAAGGCAGCAAAACCCAGGGAACTGGCTTATTTGTGTACAAAACTTACTGAAATTCTTCATTCCTCTGTAGCACTCTTAATTGGTACCTCTTATGGCATTCAGAGAGCTCATGATTAGAAGGACATTTACTGGGTGTTGATAACCTTGTGTGTTTTCTTGTCAAGGCAAAAATTACTGTACGTATGCTTTCCAACAGGAATAATCAAGACAGAACTCAAACTGGCCACGTACTTGGAGATGCCCAGCATAGAAAAGGGCTGGGAGTGTCTGATCGATCCATGTCCCCAGCTGTCTTCGTTCTGATACGCTTGCTCACGCATTTAACAATGTTGCTGGGAGCCACAAAAGACCCTCAGGTATCTCCCAGTAGAGACTTCAAGCGGCCACATGCAACGCAGTGAAATCTGTGTGTGGTGCTGGTCCTTTGTGTCACGTTGCCTGGTGACGAGGGCAGTCTTTCAAGACACAAGACCCAAACTCACTCCCCTCCTTGCCTGGCAGTGGGCTTGGTTTCATCACACAGTTGCATGTGTCCCTTTGTGCACGTAGCTGCTGTTATTTGTTAAAGTGGTGGGAGTCCTGCGGGGTGGAGTAGAGATGTTCTGGTAAGACTGCAGTTGTGCATGCCTTGTGCTTGATCTGGGTGCTGTTGGCTGCACTCTTTCTCACCCTTTGTCACTCTTTAGTCACTGCAGAACATTATCAAGCCACCGGTGTGCAACTCAGTGGTCTTCCTGCAGCGGCATATTCAGGAGGACTTGGCACAGCTGACAAAAATTTTCGGAAAGAGTGTGGATGAGACTATCAACATCCTTCACCTGGTGCTGGGCAGCCTCCTCAAGGACCCCCACCAGCACCCAATGCAGTGTAAGGAAGCTATCACCACCTCGCATCTGCAGGCTGCGTTGGCGTTTTAAGGGCAGCAGTTATTTTGCTCTTTTGCTAATTAAGCACTTCCAACAGGCGGTAGCTGAGTTGATGAGGAAGATGCAGAAACATGAGGCTTGTTTCCCCGCTGTAGGGAGTGAAGAAATTTCAGCTGTGTACTTTTATTTTGGCTGATTTCCAGGGGTTCTGCGAGATTTCATAAGTAACTCTGAAAAGGAATCATTGAATAAATAGCATCGTGATACATTGACAGAGTTCTCAGCTCACAAGCTGAGGAGCTGCTCAAAGCACAGTGTTGTGTGTGTATATCATATACTACCCCTTAAGTGACTGCCAAGAAGTTATTTGATAGAATAGGGATGGCAGAGTATGGCTCACAGTGGAATCAGGAGTTCAGGCTGACACGAGTCATTGTTGCAGGGTGATTTATGTGTAACAGCTGTATTTTTAGTGTTTGACAGCACAGGCCATTATTCAGGTTCTGTTCTTTAGTCTGTTGTTGCTCTCAGACTGACCTTGAGCAAGTTGTTTAACCTTTCTGGGATTCTGAATGACTTGTATAAATGTCTGCATCGTTTGAATGAGTGACTGGAGTCTCTAAAAGCCTGAGATTACTGTGTGCTGTTCTGGATGACATTCAGCTAGATTGAGATGCTCATTTAGCTTCCAGGACCTTTGTAATTGCTCCTGGCTCATCGTGTAAGCTTGCAAGGATGCCACATCTAGAAGCTGAGGGAATGTAAGTTCTTTTTGCAACTGAAATGTTATGAACATAACTCTTAAATATTTCTGCTACAGGGCCAGTTCGATTTGATGGTGTGCTTTCTACCAAGGAGAACAGAAACAAATGGGAAGAAATTGTTGCAAACACAGTTATTATTCCTGAATTGGCGGTGAGAAATTGTTTTAAAAAAACTCGAGTAGCTAAGTAGTTCAGAAGCTGCTTCTGCAGGAATCTGACCTGCTCTAATATCCTTCTCACTCCTATTCCTAAACCCGAGTTATTTGGAGGGGTTACGTGTGGTATGAAGCTGCCAGGTCTGATAGAATGTCATTCTTTTATGCAGGGTTTGGATAAAAAGCTTCTGAAGTTAAATGAGCAAATTCAAGAGGATGAGAGAATCTCTTCCAATCCAATAGTGAAAATAGTTTATGGTGACCCAGTGACTTTCCTGTCCCAACTGCCCAGGGACAGCTACGTACACCATTCTAAGATGTGGAGCAGCCGAAAGAGGATTTCAGTGGAGAACCTGGGCCATGTAGTCCAGCAAACAAACGCCAAGGATACTGTCCCACTCCTGTGGAAGTTCCTGCAGAGGGTGAGTGTGATACAGGGGTGAGACCCCACCACGTTCAGATATCTGTTCACGGATTCACAGAACGGTTGAGGTTGGAAGGGATCCCTGGTTTTGTCCTAATTCCTGAGCCCTAATTATTAAAAATGAGGTAGTTTATTTTAGGGAACCTTTGTGTGTTTCTTTACTTTTCCAAACAAAACATGTAACATCACCAGTTTATTCCAGGATGTGCTGAATTTTACTTGGGTGCCCAGCTGGCTTGCAAGGGTTCCCCATGAGAGTGTGATGACAGCATACCACATCCAGAAAACCTGAAGAGAAGCCAGGGCTTTGCAGCTCTAGCGTGAGCAGCAAAATCAAACTGGAAAAGAACAGTAACATTGCCTGGAAATGTTTAGGAAGACAGCCAAACTTGAGAAGCATTGTAGCATTTGACTGTAGTGTCTTTCCCATCATAACCTTTTATCATCTTGAACTGTACATGTAAAATATATATATATATTTTCTCTCTAAGAGTAATTCAGTAAAAGTATTTGGAAATACATTTTGTCCAAAGACAGCTTTACTCACAGGTCCCATTTCTTCCTCCAGGAGACAGAACTGAGGCTGGTTAAATGTTTGCCAGAGATTCTGGCCCTTCAAAGGGACTTGGTGAGGCTGTTTCAGAACGCCTCTGATGCCAAGCGCTGCACGATCAGAGAGTTCCTCAGTAAGCCCCTCTCAGGTGAGAAGATGCTGCCCAAGCTGCAAATTAGCAGAACAAAAAGTGCTTTAGAAAGATTGCTTGGATAATCCAGCTGATAATGAAGGTGAAAACTCTGGAACTTGCAGTGTTTTCCTTCCAGCTCCTGTCTTAAATGAACTGGAGGCCTTGTCCTCATGTCAGGGTTTTTTCTTTTAAAAGCCATAAAGTGCTTTTAAGAGAATTAAGCACAGGAAGAGTGGTTACAAGGGGTAGGAATTCTGTCCAGAGATAGGCAAGGTGAATGCAGCTGTGGGTATGCTGAATTTCCAAGGTATGCCCTAGAGCAGGGCCTTCCTAAAAGGTATAATTGATGCCCATCCTTTCTGATAATGGAGAAACAGACTGTTTAATGTGCATTTAGACACTGTTTGAGCAGTGGTGCTTTGAGAATTCCTCTATGACTGAATTTCGTGGTGTTGCCAGTAAATGGTGTTTCAAGGCTTCCTGTTTCTGATGTTCCCAGATGTGATGTGGGTCCTGTTGAAGAGGAGAGTTGATGTGTTTCTGTCAGTTTGGAACAAGCTGAGGTCATCCCTGGATACCAATGGTGAGTACTCTTTCCCAGCATTGTTCTGAGGGGTGGAAATGAGAAATTGCCTGCTGTCAGATGGGGTCCTTCAGTGCCATTGTTGGCATTCTCCCATCAGATGCTGAAATGTAACCTCAAAATTTAACTTGGGCATTAAAAATAAAAGAAAAATTAAAGACCTAGATGCGATGGAAGGCTTTTTTCTGCTTGTAGTATCCTCCCCTAAACTGTTTCCTTTAACACTTACAAGGAGCAGAGGAAGTGCTGATTTCTTCTCATGTTGCATACTTTCTCCTGACTTGTGTCAGCTCAGGAGAGGCTGCTTACTGTGGGCTCTAGGGCAGCTCAAGCAGCTCTCTGTTTTTTATTTCAGGGGAAATTAAACTTCCCAAAGGCTACTGTGATGCTGACCTAACCCTGGACAGCAAGCTTGAGGTCCTTCTGCCACGTCGACAGGGTCTGGGCCTGTGCTCCACAGCCTTAGTCAGTTACCTCATCAGTCTGCAAAATGACTTCATCCATGCAGTGAACAAACATATCAAAGAAGATGATAGGTATGTTGCTTTTGCAGCTAAGCTTTTTTTGGTCTGTTTTATCAACAGCTACCACTCAGTCTGCTTCCCCTGCTTCATAAAGGCTTCTGACTGTAAATGGAGGCATTTTGTTTTCTTCTCCTTCAGGTACTTGATCAGTCCATCAGAAGTGGCTGACCTGCACTTGATCAGTTACGAGGTTGAGAGAGACTTGATTCCTCTGATCTTATCCAACTGCCAGTACAGCATGGAGAAGGGAGGGGAGACGTTGCAGCACTTTGATCTGGAGAGGATCCAGCAGCAAGTCATCAGCAAGTTCTTGCAGGGGAAGCCACTCATCACCCTAACGGTAGGACGAAGCAACTAGCTATGTTTCTAGGCAGCCAGAAAACAGCTAGCAGGCAGCCAGCTGCTGCCTGGCCTGTGGTTGTCTGCAGGGCTCTGATGATGTGCTGGCTGATGCTGGAAGCCCTGCAGGGTTTGCTGCAGCAAAGCATACACTGTAGCAGGGCTAGCGACGTTACAAAGCTCTGCAACAAGCGGTTTCTCTCTTGACAGGGAATACCCACCCTCGTTTACAGGCACGATCGGAATTATGAAGAGTTATTTAATGATGTCAGGAATAAGCTGGGTCTGCATCAGGTGGGTTTCTGCCTTGGAGGGAACAGGGCAAGCATGTGGCCCCTTAAATGCTAAGAAGTGTCAGGTCTGCCTTCTCGCTTGCCCAACTGCCTTGAAGATTTGCCTGCTAATCTGTTAGCACGCCTTGAATTTGCTCCCTGTGGTTGTCTTTCATCAGCTGAGATTTACAAAGTTGATGAAGTTAAGCATTTTCAGTTTCCTAAATCCCGCGTTCAGGACTTCAGCAGCTTGAGCAGCAGGAAGGAGTGGTTCTAAACTAACACTGCTTTGACTTCATGGCTTTCAGAGTGCACTTCCCAGTTCAGTGATGAACATGATCAGTGGGGAACTGCAGTCTTATAGTGACGTCTGTGATGCGCTGTCTGTCACTGAAATTGCCTTGGAATTTCTGGCCATGGCTGGAGAGGACACTGAGATGCTTCTGACTGACTACATCAAAAATGTTCTGCAGATGGGTGATCAGACAAACCCTCATGTACTGCAGGTGAGTCCTGAGAGTGTAGTTCATGTTCTTAGATGGTAAAATATGTACTGATTATACTAAATCCAGCCTGTCTGACCTCCAAGCTCATTAGAACTTCAATACAAGCTGAATTAGAATGTGTTAGGATTCTCTCCACCATGCTTGACAGCAGGGTAGAAAACAATTTTCACTTCCACTGTAGCTGGGGTTTACCAGGTGGGAACATCCAATGGTTCATGACACTCAGCAGGTTCTTGCGAAGCCCTGCAAGTGCAGGATGCATAGAAGATCAGACTCCTCTCTGCAGCTCTGTGCTTTTCTGCCAGCACCACCAGGAAGGGTAATAATTAGTTGAGTGTCAGCATAATTGGTTGCAATGCTAAAACTGAGAAAAAGGAAATGACTTTTAGCAACATTGGTTTGCCTGGTACTGAGTGGGATGAGGATGGCCCTTTGCCTTTCAAGTGGTAAAAGGGGAAGCTTTTGTCTCCTACTGATGTGCTTTTGACTGATGGTGGGCAGAGGCACTACTTTATGACAGTTATGTGACACAGGGAGTGGGAAAGTGAATATAGGTTTCACAATGTCTGAAAAAGGTGGAATACTGAAGGCAAGATGGGGAACCGGATGGCAGAAGCACATAGGCTTTTATACCAAGGTTGAAAAAACTTGATAGCTCCCTGCTGGTGGAAGAGGCTTTTGTTTACGTAGTTTGTCATCACACTGCTGTTGATCCAGAGACGTGTTAAAGTAGGAGAATGGCTTGGGTTGGAAGGGACCTTAAGGATGGTCTGGTTCCATCCTGTGGACAGGAACACCGTCCCTGGGTCAGGCTGCTGTTACTCTGCCTTCTCATGTGGTTTCTTCCTTAGTGGGCATCTTGTTTGTGCTTGTACTGTTTTGCTCTGTATGGGGAAATGTGGAGAAAGAACAAGCTCCTAAACGTGATCTCACATCCAATTCCTTTCAGGCCCTCAGACGATGCCACCTGAAGCACACCATTGCCCTATGGCAACTGCTCTCTACCCACAAATCTGAACAGCTTCTGCGCCTCAGAAGGGTAAGACACACTGGTGTCCTCTGCGACTGTTGGGATATTCTTTCACCTCTAAAATGAAGTTGCTTAACGTGCGTGGTTTTTGGTTCTTTAATTTGTTCTCTCGTTGCATTTTTAGGATCCTTTTGAAGACATCAGTATAGAATACAAAGCTGATCTCAGTCCGGAGATTGCCAAGCTCCTCAATGCCTACCTTGTCCACTCAAGGCTGGAAACCTTTCTGCAGGAGCTCCATAAGATGATCATCCTGAAGCTGAAGCGTGTCAGATCCATGGATGAATTCAGACCCACGTGGAGGTAAATGGATTTGTGCTGCCCCAAACAGCCCACACTTAGTAATGACTTAGGCTTCTCTGCCACTATGAAAATGCCTTTGATAGAAACAGTTCTGTTAGCAAATGGCTGCTCTCCTGGCCATGTGGTGTGAGCGTTGCTGTTAAGAATGTGCAGCTAGTTATAAGCTGCCCTGTGTGTTTCTGCCTCTTACAGGGGCTGTTTTGGGAACACAGCTGAAATGCAGCAGCAGCAGTCACTCAGCTGAGCGTGCTAAGCTTTCTGCACACACAGCCTGGCCCTAACAATGTACTTCCAACCAGCAGCATCCCATTTGGGGTTCATTAGCCCACAGCATGCTGTACCCCATCTATTAACACTACTTTTGCTCTTTGATTTCCAGCCTGAAGGAATCACTCGTTCCTCTCCTCGATGAGAAAGACTCTGAGCTGGCTGCAGAGCTGCAGGACACGTTCCCAGATGAGATTTGCCTCTCTCATGTCACTGCCACCTGGAAAGCAGCCACTGTCTTCAAGAGAGAGCGCAGGGAGAGCTAGGGGTGACCAGGACCCGCGCTGTGCAGGAGTTATAGTGCCTTGGCTATGTGGTGCTCGTGAAGTTTGGGAAATTCAGGGATTGGGGTTTTTTTGTTGTTGTGTATTTGTAGGTTTTGTTGGCCTTTTTTTTTTTTTTTTGAGGGGTTGCAGCTAGTGTGAAGAAGAGCGGAGGGGGGGGAGGGATTTCCTTGCTTCTGAAGCACGAAGATGAGGTTTGTTTGTTTGTTTTGGAATGAGCATCACTCAATTCAAGAGGGGAGAGCTTTTCACAGCTCCCTGTTACGGGTGCGTTTTGTACGCCTGGTTTCTCTTGGCTGGGCGGCCGACGCGGGCTCACCCCAGAACCGCGAGAAGACAGAAACCAACAGAACCATTCCTCCGGACCCATTCCTCCATAACCATTCCTCCATAACCATTCCTTCATGCCTTACACCCCTTCCTCCGCATCCCTTCCACCACCGCGCTGCCCGGGCGGGCCCGGCCGGTTCCTCCCCGCCGCAAGGGGGCGCTGTGCGTTTCTCAATAAAACGAGGAAGTGCCGCTCGGCTGCCGCCTCTTTCCCGCGCTCGCTGTGTGTGTATGTGGGGAGGAGATGCCGCCATGGCGGGGTTGGGCCCGGAGCCGCCGCCGCTCGCCACGCTCCGCCGCTGGGAGTGGTAACGGCGCCTGCGCGGGATGGGGTGTGGGGGCCCGGAGGGTGGGAGCGGCTCGCTGAGCCGTACGGTCCCTCGTAGCGAGCAGGCCCGGCTGCGGGCCGCCGTGGTGGCGGAGGACACGGAGCGGTGGCAGCGGGAGCCGGGCTTCGGCGGCCTGCAGCGGGTGGGCGGCGTGGATGTGTCCTACGTCGAAGGCGGCGACGGCAGCGCATGCGCGTCCCTGGTCGTGCTCGGCTACCCCGGCCTCGAGGTAACGGCCCGGCCCTCTGCTGCTGGAGCGCTGCGGGTGGAGGAGCTGCCTGCAGGCCGATGTGTGCTCGCAGGTGCTGTACGAGGAGTGCCGAATGGTGGCTGTGAGCGCCCCGTACGTGGCGGGGTTCCTGGCCTTCCGAGAGGTCCCTTTCATGGTGGAAGCTGTGCAGAGGCTCCAGCGGGAGCAGCCCGGGCTCAGACCTCAGGTGTGGCACGTCCCTTCATCCCCAAGCTGAGAGCCCACGGAGGCTCTGAGTGCTGCTGGCAGAAGTTGTATTGAAGCAGCTGGCATGCTTTTCCTGGGGACCAGGGATGCTGAGCCAAGGTCGGTGTGGTCTGCCTTGGCTTTGGGAGTCCTATTCCATGTGCTTTTTTTGGCTTTTTCAGGTACTTCTTGTAGATGGGAATGGCCTGCTCCATCAGAGAGGTAGGACTGTACTGGGGAGCCCTGCTTTACCAGCGTCCATTTGACGTTCCTGTTTTCTGATGTCCAGCTGTTATGCTGCTGTCTTCTTGGTAGGGTTTGGTGTGGCCTGTCACCTGGGAGTCCTGACAGATCTGCCGTGTGTTGGAGTAGCCAAGAACCTCCTGCAGGTGGATGGCTTAGCCAAGGATGAGCTGCACAAAGAGCAGGTGAAGCCAGGTTGGGAATTTTTTCACTCCCTAATAGCCCTAGAGAGCTGGTGCAGTCACGACTCATGTAC
Organism: Cyrtonyx montezumae; assembly: GCF_038088225.1. Lineage (NCBI taxonomy): Eukaryota > Metazoa > Chordata > Aves > Galliformes > Odontophoridae > Cyrtonyx > Cyrtonyx montezumae. The sequence goes on from NW_027071925.1 coordinate 4,706,806, forward strand.
TTCCTCACTGTGTATTTTCTGACCTTGAGTATTTTTATGCCCTAGATTCGTTCCCTGCAGAAGAAAGGAGATACTTTTCCTCTCATAGGCACTTCGGGGGCTGTCCTTGGGATGGTGAGCTGCAGGGAGCTTCCTGTTTGCTTGGCATCACATCTTTTTAGCTTTGTGTAGCTGGGAGTGCTGGGGGATGTTATCTGAGCAGGTGACCAGTTGCACTCATTTTCCCCTTTCCATCATCTCAGGCATCCATAGAAAGAACTGATGGTTCAGGTATTGGGTGTGTTCACATACGTGGCTGTGGCACCTGAGGTGCTGTGTTCCAGCACACTTTTCATGAACCAGGTTGTAAAGGAGAGGTGCCAACTCTGCAGCACCTGAGCAGGATGCAGCATAGGAGCGTGGTACTCAGAAGAGTTGCACAGGAAGCAGACAGGTGTAAGAAACTTCCTTTGTGTGGTATTAATGCCAGCATAGTCTGCATTAGCTAGTCTCACTGCTTCCCAGAGCAGCAAGAGACATTTGGGAGACTGAAAGGGTAAACAGTCTCTGTGAAGAGATGCTGCAAAACAGAAAGCCAGGAAGGCTGGGCATTACCAAACACAGGTCTGCTGCTTGCTTTCTGAAGGCAACTGGCTGGCCTATAATTCATCTGCCACTTTGTATTTGTTTGAAATAAGCCTCTTAAGGATTTTATCTCTGTTGTTTCTTAATGCACAGGCCCTGAGAGGCTGCAACAACAGCTCTAAACCGCTGTATATCTCTGTGGGCCACCGGATATGCCTGGAGACAGCCGTGCACCTCGTGCAGTCCTGCTGCAAGTACCGCATCCCAGAGCCCATCCGCCAGGTAGGAAAGAAGGGGGCTGAGCAAGGGGAACGCAGGCCTGGGGCAGGGAAGGAAGGCAAGTGGTCAGTGGAGGGAGCTTGACAGCTGTGGGTGCCAAGCCTGTGTTTCAGAGCCCCAGTTTGCCATCAATCTGCACGTGACAGTTCTGCAGTGGGCACTTTTCTTGCTGGCCTGTACTCCGCAGCCTGTTGTGATGTTTATGTGGTAGATCCTTCCATCTTCCTTGCTTCTTGTTCTGACGCAGTGCACAAAGCTCTTGCAGCCTTCACTGCAGACCCAGCCTGACTGATGTCTTGATTCCTCTCTGCAGGCAACTTCAGCGATGCTGATGTTGTTAATACAGAGGAGCTGGAAATGCAGTTCTCCTCGTGCTCTGAGCCTAGCACAGACCGCAGTGCTGCTCCTGTGGGCTTTTTCCTGCTACTGCACTGAGCAAGGAACTGCGGGCTCTGGGGCGGCAGGCAGCCAGTAGGTGACAGCACTGGATCACATTCAGTGAGCTGCAGCTGCCACCGAGGCTCTGCTTCGGGCTAATTAAATCACAGCAGCGCTTGAAAGAGGGATCTGGAGTAGCATAAAGCCTTCGGGACTTTTAGCCTGACAGTTTCCCCCATCAGGGTCATCCTGCTGTTAGCAGCTTGGGTGTGCCTGACCCAGTGGGAGCAGGGGCTCTTCAGATGTTTCTGTTGGTAACTGTTCTGGAGCACGCAGTTCACGTTGCTACGTCTCTGTGCTTATCAGGTGCCTGACCACCTTTGCTCTGCAGCTCCTCAGAGCAGCACTGAGATGATCCTGCTGAGGGCTGTTAGGCAGTCTGCACATACAGGATCTTCTCCTTGGCACTGCAGTGTTGTCTGAAAACAGAGTATTGAGTCTATAGTTATAAAACAGACAATCTAGCACCTTAGAGCAAAACAAACCTTGAGGCATCCATTCCAGAACTAGAGTTTCTGATCTCGTAAACCACTACCTGCCAGACAGGAGGAGGCTGATAGATCTTCTTATATAACCTCTTCCAGCAAGGGACAGATGCCTCCGCAGAGCTATAAGCTAGCTCTGCAGTTCAGCAGTGGGGAAAAGCATTCCCTTTAGAAACAAAAAAGTGTCTTGGAGCCTTTCATCACCTACATTTAATTTCCAGCTTTTTCCAAGATTTCTCTACGCTCTGAGATTCCCAGTCTGTAGTCTTTTTATTTCAAGTCATGGAAAGAGTTGCCATCATGCTCCTCACAGAGAGATTAAAAATTCAGAAGGGAACATGTTTCCTGTAGGTACAAGAGTGATAGCAGGAAAGGGCACTAAAGTTCCTTTTCCATGGGACATCTCCCCATCACACCTCTATGTGGTAATTGTCATAGCACTTGATGCAAGGCTATGCTGGAAGCTCGAGCACCTGAAGCAGGAGTTAGGAAGCAGAAGGCTGTGGGGAGTTGTGCCCTGTATGACTTCTACCCTTTTTGCTCCAGGATCTCTCCAGTACAGCCTTGCAGACCTGGTGGGTGATACACTTACAGCTTTCCCAGTGTGCAGTGAAGGACTTCTGGAATGTCTGTGCTTGGTTTCTAAGTTCTGGCAGCCCCAGGAGTGTGGTGGTCTTCAGATAGCTCAGCTGCCAGTACCTTTTTATGAGGTGGTGTTTATGGCTTATAGGAACATGCTGCTAATGTGCTGCATGTGTAGTGCTGTCTACTGTTGTGGGTACTTAAACCTTCTTTTGTAGAGGTGTGGTTTGCCAGCCTGTATAGGTTATGCTGTGGCGTGAGGCTGATGTGCATTCAGCCCACGGTGTGCTCATGTTGGTGAAGGATCTGGCTGTGATGCAGGTGAGAGGGGTGGTCTTTCAGAGGAACTGGAGAGAGGTTGATTATCTCCTTCAGTAAATATTTACATCCTGCTTAGTCCACCTTCCACATGTGAGGCTGAGCTGGGAGAATTTTGTTTGCAGAGGGGTGATCCCTCCATCCAGGCAGCTGGTGAGATTTTGAGACAGGTTCAAGTACTTTGGAGCCATCCAGGCAAAGGTCAGTGCCTCTGAAGTCAATACCAGTTGAGGTAGGCAGAAGCTGTTGTCTGAGAATAGCAGGCAGAGCATTCAAACTGGAACAATAGCAAGCCTGCTTGAGAGCATCTGCCCTTGCCTACTTCTTGCAAGGGTCAGAAGCCCTCTCCAGTGTTTGCCCACGCTCCAAGCTGGGTCCTGCTCAGACCCAGGATCCCCATTGCACAGTGTGGAAACAGAAGCTTTTAACGCTCTCCATGTGACAAGGATTGCTCTGGGACTGATTCTTCTGCTCTTGCTGCTTCAGCTTCCTGCTTGGCTGCACACCAGCTTCCAGCTCACTCCATGATCCTTTCAGCTCCAGCTGGCATCTTGCCCTGCTGGTTCCTGCTGGCTCAGGAGGTGGCTGGTGGGGCAGCCTGGTGTTCCTTCAGCCCACCACAGAGGACAGAAGTCAGCCAGGCCAGAGCTCTAAGTTTTCATGGGTCGCGCCGTGTGGAGCATTAAATTCTTAAAATAACAGGACTGAAAAATAAGCCATCACCCCCCAGCTCTGTGTGACAGCAGTGCCCCTCTGGGACATCAGTACCTCATATCCCAAAACCCTTTTCTCCTGAGATGTAGCCCCACCCTGTACAAGCTTGCTGCTCACCACCACACCTCATAAAATAGGCAAAGCATCAATTCTGGACCCTAATGCCAGCACTAGGCCTTGCTGAAAATAGAAACAATCTGTGAGGATTATTACTGGACAGTTATCCATCTTATTGATTAGCCTCTTGGTTAATACGCTGGGTTAAGCTGTCTCTCAGCAGTGTGTTAGGAGTGAAGACCAGCCAGTAACTTGCCACCTAGTGAAGCATTATCTTGTGTTACTGGCAGAACGTGGTTTGGGGTTTTTTTTGCCTAGGAAAGTAGTTTGTAGACCTGACTCTTGCTACACTTGGTCTCCCAGCAGGGACTCTATTGAACAGCCTCTTTCCCTTGTTGTAAAATACATCACGTAATCTTTTATCCTGAAGAGTGATCAAAGTTATTTGTCAGTTCAGTTATGAAACTGTCCAATTATAGAGGGAAGGGAAAAAAATCTCCCAAACAAACCACCCCTTATGTAACTATTCTTCGTTCTCGAGCTTGCAGAACTATTAAGCAGTGGTGGAGCTGCATTTCCAGCAGTAAGCTGGCAGAGTCTCCACCTGAGAAGCCTGGCTGGGAGCTGCTGGGATGGGTGGATGGTGGGGAGCTCTTCTGGGGCAGGGGAGAGACTCTTCAGAAGTAGCACAGAGATGAGAGTAGCAAATGCTTCAAGGACAGCCACTGGGGATGCACTAACCCACTTTATTAGGATGATCATTATATTCTGTGAAGCTTTTCCAGCTGGGAAGGTCACAGACTGCTTTGTAGGTAGGTAGAGATACTCTTTCTTTGAGGTGGGGCGCAGCAGCTGTTCTAAAATGTCATGGTGTTGCAGTGTTTTTGAGAAAGGAAGTCTCTGGAAAAGAAAGAAAAACTTTAAGAGAATGTTAAAATCAACTGGCAGTTCTCAGAGTCACCAAGAGCCCAAGGTCTGGGTGCTCGTGGCGTTCAGGAGCCTCGTGCTGATACGGAGTAGCACTGGAAGCTGAACAGTAATGCTTCTGGCTGATAAGTACGTATCCAGTAAGTGTCCAGCAACACTTTCTGTCCCTCCTGGGGTTCCTGCTGGTGGTCTTGCCCTGCTCTGGCCGTGTGCTGTGCTGTACTGTTGAGAAGATGCAGCAGTTCAGTTCTCCTGGTGTTCTCCTGGTGGTTTTGTGTATATCAGAAGCAGAAGGGAGGAGGTGGCTGCTGCCAGGAGCAGGGGTTTGATGATGGCTCTGAGCTCTTCTTTAAGGGAGAGGAGGGCAGTAAACCACATGTTTGGTGGATCTCAACATTACCCCTCTTAATTGTGGCCCCAGGAGAGGTACTAGAAAGCAGAGCTCGTAGCACTGATACGACCCGGTGTGGATGCTGCTCCCCTTGCAGCTATGCAAGAGGTGTGTCAGGCAGTTCCCTTGCTGCTAGGAAGCAATGGAGCCATGGGTGTGCTCGTGCCTTGTCTCTGTTTGTGTTTACTGGATGTTTTTACCTGCTTAAGCTGCATAGTTACCATCACACAGCCACCACCAGGCATAAAGGCAGGATGAGCCAAGCTCTTGCCTAGGGAAAAGGATATGCAGCAGTCAAGTGGTGTGCTTCTCCATCTGTTGCTGCATGATACAACTGCTGGAACAGAGGAAGGAAGGATGGGTATGAGAATTGGCAGTGCCAGCTTCTCTTTTCATCCCACGTCATCTTGACAACTTGCCTGCTGTATCACCATGTTCCCAAGCTCTTAATGGCCCTCTCTGTAGCCTTGTTCCCCCTCTTAATTTACAGTTTCCTGTGGAGGGGGCAGTCCCATTTCTCAGCTGGTCAGTGAGCAGAAAAGCTAATTCTCCTCAAGTATCACACAGTCACGGCTGCTAAGATCATGGATGACCTCAGAGTGCTGTGAGCTGGAAGGCTGCAGCCCACACCTGTGTGCAGTGCCACTGGGAGTCCCTGTTAGCATGGCTCCAGGACACAACTGTTCCACTGAGGAAGGAAGGATACAGCTTCCTCTTGGCAAGTCAGCCAAGGGCTAGTGATGGTGAAGGTGCACTGGCATCAAGGTGTGCAGGGCCGTACTGAGATAACTGGGGGGGGACACCAGACAGGGTGTCAGTCCCTCCTGACTCATTTTCCTCCTTAATTCCAGGCTGACATTAGATCGAGGGCATATATTCAGAAGCAGATGTGCTCCCTGCTGGCAGCTGTACCTTCCGGGCTAAAGAGGTAGGTGTGTGGGCAGCCCAAGCAGCTGCCTCTCCAAAGGGGATCTGCTCATGTAATGATCTTCAGTAATGGCATTAAAGGGACGGGTTGGGTAACAAGGTGAGCTCAAGTGACATCAGGACATAATGCTGCCCCCATAACGGGTGACTTCTGGTGGTGATTGTGGCCATGCTGCTTCACACGTTTCCTGCACGGAGCGCCGTGTCCTGAGCAGGGGAAGGTCGTTGGGGATTTGGTTTGTTTCCAGCACCCTTGATAAGCAAAGCACTAACGCCCACAAGAGTGACATGAAGGTGAACAGAAATATCCTTTGAGGAGCTGGTTTCTGTCCCCAGAAAACAAGGGGAGGGTCAGGCCATCCCACTCTTACATAACGTTGGCCAATGCTGCTCAGTTAAACGGTGTAAATCCATAGCAAGTCCACTGGTGCGTGGGAGCTCCTCGTGCTGTGAAAAGGCCTTTCATGAGAGATTATCGTTAGGTTCTCTTAGAGCTACCCCAGGTGGGGCAGACACCAGGTTAGCATTCTCTGGAGGGCTCCTCTGGGGCAAATGAAGTCTGTCAGGACTCAAAGCCCACCGGAAAGTGAAGATTGCTGGTGGCAGCAGTCAGGGATTACCTGTGATGAATTGAGGCACCTCACAGAGATTCCTTAAGACGCTGCCAGTGCAGCTTGTCATGGTCTGCTCAGCTCCTCTGTCCTCCAAACCATGAAGCCAGAAGCAAAAGTTGAGGGTTTTTTCCTGTTCTTTTAGTGGCATTGCACATGCAGCCGGGCCGTGGGGGTAGCACCGTGCTGGTAGCTGGTGCTCCATGCTGATGCTGAAGCCTGCATCGAGGCTGGCTGCTTTGGGGACCTGTGCAGCAGGAACACAAAACTCATTCCATTTGTGTCTCAAAACTTGTGCATCTGAGCCTCTAAACCACCAAGTAGCATAAAGTAGTTGGTCCTCTTGGCTCCTTTAAGTCTCTGATCCTTCTTGATTTTTTGTTTCTTGCAGAAAAGAGAAGGCTGACGTGGAGGAAGGATCTCATTCTGGAGGAGGTGATGAGGACTCTCTTCACTGAATCTGCAGACCGTGGTCCTGCAGAGGACAGCAGCTGTGTGCCAGCCAGGGCAGAGCAGCACGTGGCTGTGTTGGTCAGGACAACACCTGCAGTGGTGCTGCACTGTTCTGGCAGGCACAAACCAGCCTCTGTTGAATTTGCTATTGATGATTAGAGTCTTTTTTTTGTTATATTGAAGCACTGTAAATACATACATTTACTTGTGATTTTGCCACAACTTGGAGTACTCTGGTTGTTGCAGGAGGGGACTGTTGAAGGGATACTGGGCCGCTTAAGTCTCCAGCAAGCTGCAGAGCTGGCCTTGGGCTCCCAGCACTCCTCTGGGGCATAGCCCTCCTCCAGCCGTCCCTGCAGCCTCTGCTCCCTCCACACATCTCGGGGAGCAGAAGCGCAGTGTGCAGCTCCTGGCGGACGGGCAGGGGCGCTGCGGTTCAGGTGTGCGTGTGACTCACGAGGGAGGGGCAGAGCCGGCACTGCTGCTGCGTGTTTTGGACGAGGCTCGGAGGTGTGAGCTTCGGTGCCCGAGAAGCTTTGTGTCTGAGGGGTGTCGGTGGTTGCTGCTTGCCTGCTGCCTCGGTGCCGTGCCAGCTCCCGGACCTCAGTGTCTGGGTGGAAATCATTTGTGCTGTGGGCACACGGTGCTGAGGAGTTGCTCTGCGTTGCTGCTGAAGTGCAGTTCTGATACAGGGGTGTTAGGAGACACAGGCCTGCTTGGGGTTGTTCTGACCCTTCCTGTGTCAACTGAGATGAAGCTCGTGGTGCAGTCCAGCTCTTCTTGAAGAAAACACCATCACGGGGAAAAGGAGAATTTCCCTTCGGGGGAACAGAGAGGGAGGACCTTACTAATACACAAATGGGGCAGGATGGCCTGATTCTACGCTTGGAGTTTTGCAGTCTGAGTACACTCGTGTCAGGTGAGGTGGAAGCTCTGTGGCCAACACGTCGGGCCTAATGCTTGTAAGTTCAGGCCTTTGGGGAGCTTTGCATTAACAGCAGAGAGCAGAACAAATGCTTTCTGTCGAATAAAGCTGGCGTAGCCCACTTTGGAGGAAGAGCTTTATCCTTGCAAAGGTGTGGGCTCCTGGTGGAATGGGGCACTTTGTCCCTGCCTGGTCCCAAAGAACCGCGGGGATGGGTATGGCAGTACTTGGATGTTGTGTGGGACTCCAGGCTGGAGTGGAAAAATGCTGTTCTGGGGCTGAGGGGGGATGCTCAGGGTCGGGATTCCTGCGGTTTCTTTTAAATGCAGCTAAGTATGCGTGAGTTTATCTTTCAGCTTTTGTTGCTTCAGTCTCACCTCCACCTTGTTCTCATCTGGGCTCTGCCATAACTGCAACATCTGCTCGATCTGAATCCGCTGCACTCGTGGGGTTCAGGTGGGAAACCAGCTGGGGATCCCAGGGATCACTTTAGGGGACTCTGTTGGATTGTTCCCTGGGAGGGGAGGAAGGAATGGGCAGTGCTCGGTCTTTGATAGAGTTCTCCTTCCCCCCCCAAGATCTTGCTGCTTCCTCTGTTTCAAAGACAAACCCACAAGCAGCTGAAGTTTCAGGCCCCGAGGAGGAGCGTACGGTCCCTTGGAAACCTCAAAGGCATTTTCACATGGGAATTCACTGCGGGGGCAGACAGAGGCTGGGGAGGGATGGGAGTCACAGCCACGCTGCGCTCCTTTGATCCCTGTGCTGTGTGGGATCAGACAGATCCCTGTGCCCGGTGGTGGGAGCCGAGGGGAACCCCTTGGTTCTGTGTGCCCACACCCAGGTCAGGGGACAGAGCCTGGTGGCTGTGGGGCTGAGGGCACTGCTCCCATATCTGCTTGGTGCAGCCTCAGCCCCAGGGAGTGGCTGTGTGCGTTGTGCCCCACTACTGAGCAGTGCAGGCAGCTCTGTGAGCACAGGCTGCTCTGGGTTATGGGGCTGGGGGGGCCCACAGCCCCTTCTGCCCCACCTCGTGCTGCCCTGTGCCATGTGGTGGTGCTCGTGGTCGCTGGGACCTGAGGAGTCCGTTAAACAAAGTGAGTAATCCCCGTGTTTGGTGCCTGCTGGTGGCTCTGAACACAATAAGGGATTAACTTGGTCTTTATCTAATTGGTTTATAAACCAGGGAAGGGGAAATCGCTTTGTGAAGCATGAAACCTCCTCTTAATGGAAACTCGGAGACCAGAGCTTGTGTCCTTGCGAAGGAAACTCATGCACATCCTTTCCTCTGTAGCTCTGTTTGCTGGAAATGAGCTTCTCGGGTGTCCCAGGAACAAATACGTGGCACTGAGGGCTCCTTTGGGGCTTCCCATTGCTGTCCCCCATTGGGCAGCAGTAGGAAGGGTGGCTGCCTTTGTGCTTCCCATAGCAGGACCCAGCTGCAGGCTGCTAACATCACTCCCAATTTAAGGCCGTATCCATTAAAAGTAGATGGGTGTCAAGAGAAATTCCATTCAAATTAATAGCATACGAGGTAATTACACACCACAGCATGGGGGTGATGGAGCAGCTTCACAGGGCTCTGTGTAGACACATGCAGTGGTTGAGCTGGGCACAGACCCCGGGCAATGGGGAGAAGAGCACTGAGGAGTGCCCCAGCTTTAAGAACACGAAGAAAAGGCCACACCGTCATCCTGTAGTGAAGCACCGGTGCAGCTCCCAGCACGAGAGCTCAGTGCAGAGAGGGTTTCCTTAGGAACGCTGTTTCCCTGGGCTCCCCATCCCGCTCCCTGCACTGCGAGGTGTGTTCTGCTCCACTCTGATCCGTGTTGGTTTAACGATCTGTTCCTCCAGCCCTGGCAGCACCCCGTGCCCGGGGGCTCTCATCCACAATCCAGTGCTGCTCTGCTGCTGCCATCAGCACTGATAAAGCAGTGAATGTGTTCTGAGAGTGCTCAGCACCTGAGAGCACGCCGTAAATCTGATGCCTGTGTGAGTTGCTCGGAATGGCAGTGGGTAGCGATGCAGTTCCAGCTGCCTGATGAGCACGCAGCCTTGCTTGCAGCGAGTGGGACAGGGAAGGCTTGGGAAATCCAGCTGGCGTGTAACGAGGTTGTTCCAATTAGTCAGATATCAATTAGTTTGCTAGGTAAATGTCACCTGGTTTCCCTTTGTTGCAGTGTGCAGCTGAGCCCTGCAGGGTGATGGGGTGCGGGCAGCAATGTCTGTACTGCCCAGGGGGGGCTGCCTATCCCTGACTGCAGCAGCCCCACAGCCCCCATCCCATGTCTCTATGGGGAGGGGACACATGGGGTGCACGTGGCTCGGCCCTATGGCAGCCTGGCTCTGTGTAAGAGCCTTGCAGCAGCAGAGCTGGGCTGATAAATGTTAAAATCTGCTGCAGGCGATCACTGACCTAATTTCCAGTATCGCTGTGGATTCATCCCTTCAGCTGTTGCTTGCAGCCCCGCTGTGGATGGGCTCAGAGGGGCAGAGGAGGCATGGGGGGCCAGGTTTGATGTTGTGGGATGGGGGTGGTGCCAACCCTGCTTGAGGCCCTGGCTGATACACAAAGGATGCATAGGGTCCTGCACTGCTCCCTGTGGATTTCTGATGAGCAGGAAACAAATGCTAATTACACAGCATAATTAGCGTGATGCCGCATCTATTTTTAATGTGCTGGGGAGACATTCTTCTTTCTGCTCCACGTGTGAGGTGGGGAGCGTGCGGCCCCACAGCTGCACGGGGCCATCCTGTGGCATCCTGGTTATGCTCCCCCTACGCCCAGAGCAGCTCCAACCAGGGTGGGGACCCCGAGCACAGCATCTCCATGGCCCTCACTGCCCCCCGGGGGAATTCCTGAGGTTCTGGGGATGAGTGGAAGGGACCTCATGAGGGCAGAGCTCCCACCTGCAGCAGGCAGCAAGGGAGGCAGTGGCTCCAAAAGGAGAGATCCAGGATGCTGAGGATCATTCCAAAGTCACTTTGAAGCAAACTCATGGGCTGCTGGGGGGGCTGAGCCCTCTGCCGTGCCATTTCTGGGGGGAGCTGGGCCTCGTGGGGTCACTGACAACAGTGCTGCAGCACGGCTGTGCCCAGGATGCTCACTGCACTGAGCTCAGGGGACAGTGCAATCAATCAACCAATGCTTGAACACCAAAACCTCCTTGCCTGACCCTCCACCCCCGTGCTGGGGGCTCATCCCGTACTGCCAATGGTGCCCTGTGGGTCTCATGTCATGGGGCTCAGGCCCACTTGGGCTAAGCAACCCGCGGGATGCGTGTTACCAGCCGGAGCCCTCGCTACGGCTTCCCCTGCTGTCAGCTGCACAGGGAGCAGTGCTTCCCTGCCTCTGCTGCCCCGGTTTCCCCGCCAGGAGCCCCTCCCAAACTGCTGCCCACCTTCCTGCGGTGCAGCAGCGCTCAGCTTCCCCCCCCACCCCCACCCCCCGAGCTCCAGGTTCTGCAAAACGATGGCAGAGTGCTCTCCGTAGGCAGCGGGGTCATGGCCCCCGGCTCCGGGCTGAGCCCCCGCACCGCTCAGAGCCTCATCCATATTTCATCCGGCTCTCCCAGCACAGCAGAGCAGCATACGACGCGGCACACTCGGTGCTAATTAATCTAATTGTGCGTTATTAAGTGTGTGCCTTCAGCACCGCATCGCAGCGATGCTGGGGGGGTTCTGCGGGCCCGGGGCTGCGGGCAGTGCGCGCATCCCATGGGGCGGGGCCGCGGGAGGGGGCACCCCGGGGTGCAATGCCTCTCTGCTTTCCACGCGTGTTTTGGGGTGGAACGGAGCGGGTTTTGCTTTGCACGTAGCCCCGAGGCCGCTCTGCACCCACCGTGCGGGAAGAAGGGGTGAGCGGTTTCTCTCCCACGTGAGCCAGCAGCGAGCGCCCGGATCAGCGCGGTAAATCCGGGCCGCATCCTGCCCTTAAGAACTCTCCCTCGCCCCCGTCAATATTTCTGCGCCGTGGGGCCTGTCCTCACGCAGCCCAAGATCTCCATCTGCTCTAAAAGCCTCCTGGATTTAAGGCACTCGCTGCGGGCAGCGCTCTCCTTTATCCGCGCTCCCGAGGCGGTTCCGGGCTCCCACCGTGAGCTGCAGCCCGAAGCCGCGGGGCTGAGCACCGCGCTGTGCCCCCCCCGACGGTGCCCCATCCCCACGCTCAGTGCTGCGGGGGACGGGGTCACAGCTGAGCGGCCCTAAATCTGCTTCGGTGCAGCGCTCCCAGGGTTAGGGCGAGCACGGCACACGGGGACCCCCACGGCCCCGTCCCGCGTGCCGCCCCCCCCCCCGTCCGTTATCGGCTGTGGCCGTCAGAGGGTCACGACGTGACGCGCTGGGACACGGCTCCACGCGTGAGCAGGAAGGGTTTGTTCCCCCGGTGCGGTGGGAGCGGCGACGAGCGGGGACGCGCACAGCACGGCTCAGCCCGGCGTCTTTCTTCACTCTTTTATTGTGTAAAAATAAAGTCAGCAATTCATGTCATCTCGGCGATCAAATGGAAAAAACAACAACAACAAAAAAAAAAACGGAAAAAAAAAACCCCAAAAAGCCCAAACAAAACAGCACGAGTATCGTCCGTAGAAACAGTGCATTTCAGAGCTGCTGCTGCGGGCATCGCGACCCACTCAGAATCCGAAGAGACAGAGAGCGCGAGGGGGAACGTACAGCTTTGGTTGGCGAAACGACGGCGACGGAGAGGGGTTCCCCCCCCCCCACTGTGCGCTGTGTGCCGCGCAGCTCCGCTCTGCGCCGGCTCCGTGGGAACTGCGACCAAATCACGGCGGCTCCTAAAGAGAGCGCGGTCAGAACGGGGGCACTGGGAGGGCTGGGGGAGCAGGGGTGGGGGGGGGGGGGCTGCGGCTGTAGTACAAAGCGGGAGTTTAGAAAAGGGAACCGTACAAAATGCGTTTGTTTCAAAATACGTTTCTTTTTTTTTTTTCTTTTTTTTTTTTTTTACCTGCAGAATCTCAGTGCTTTTTCTCAGGGAGCGCTGCGTATTTCTATATTCTTTATATTCTTCTTTTTTTTTAATTTTATTTTTTTCTTCATAAAAATACCTTTTTTTTTTTCATTATCGTTATTATTTATCGGTAATAAACTTCCTTTTATAGTAAGAGAAACAATATATCGTGTTATCAAAAGCAGAAAGGCTTCGGACTTCTCAGCAGTCACTAAACTTCCCGGGGGGGGGGAGGCAGAAAGGCGGTTTTGTCACCAGCTATGGCGTGGGGGGGGGTCAGGGCTGCGGGCGGAGGAGGGACGTACCTGAGTGAGGGGGTTGGGGGGGGAGGGGCTGCGCCCGCTCCTGCCTGCAGCCCGGGGCTATGGCTGTGGTGCTGGGGAGCGGTGCTGGGGGGGGGAACGCACAGAGTTTGGCCCTCCTGGGGGAGAAAGAATGGCAAAGAGGATGGGGGGTGGGGGATGGCAGCATCCTCGGAGCACAGAGAGAAGCCCAAGGAGGGTGTACAGTGGGGTTATAGGGGTTGTGATCCTCCGCCTGCCTGGGGGGGGAGGGGGGGGGCTGCGGGGAAGGGGGGGAGAACAGAGATGGGGAGGGGGGGGCCAGGCGAAGCGGGGCGGGTGCAGCCACGCCAGGCCAAGGCACGCAGGCATTGAAGGACATTGGCAAGACAGGAACCGGGCTGCGGGTGGGGGTGGGGGTGCCCGGCTCCAGGGGCGGGGGGGGCGGGGGGGGCTTCGTTCTCAGTCGGTTTTGCGCGAAAACAAACAAACGAACGAACCAACCAACAGAAAAAAAAAATCCCAACGAAAAATAAAGGAGTTAAATAAGAGGAAAAACCCAAATGACTGAAAGATCCCGATGAGAGGCGGCTCCCGCGTGTCCGTGGCCCTAGTTGAGCTGGCGGCAGGCCTCGAAAGTCCACTTGGTGGCCCCGCCGTACAGGTCGATGTTGGCCTCGGCCCAGGCGATGACGTTGCCCGCCTGCGCCTTGCTGCTGCAGGTGGCCAGCGCGTACACCTCGCCCGGGGACAGCCGCCGGTCCCACACGTTGAAGTGTGCCAGCTCTCCCACGAAGGCCTGCGTGGCATCGAACCCTCCGCCCAGCGTGTCCTGCAGGGTGGGGGGGGTGGCCGTCAGAGCACGGCCCCGTGCTGCTGGCGGTGGTCCCGCTCCCCCCGTGCCTTACCTGCTCCTGGCCCAGCACCAGCACGCCCTGTGGCTTGATGGGGTGGTAGGGGGCCAGGTTCTCGCCGCTGCCCGTCTGCGTGCCGTCCTGGTACGCCTCCCAGACGCCGTCCCGCGTGGTCCAGGTGACGCAGATGTGGTGCCATTTGCCATCGTTGATGATGAAGGGCAGCTTGGCCACCTAACGGGGACGGGACGGGGTCAGGATGGTGGGTCCCTATTCCATGCCGTCCCTCCAGCCCCCCAACCCCGTGCCCGCACCTTGTCATTAATGAGGATCTCCATGGGGTTGTTGCCCCACTCGATGAGCACCAGCTCGTTGGCCTGGCCGGGCACGGCGTAGGAGAAGGGAGTGCCCATCCCGGGAGAGGCGCTGGATTTGATCCACATGCCGATGCTGAAGGCGTACATCTCGGGGAGGCTCTTCTTCACCTTGGCGTACATGTAGTTGGTGCGCAGCGGGAAGGTGAGCTGGAACCTGTCCGGGGGACGGTTGTCCTTCTGGCCTGAGGGGTGGAGGAGTGCTGGGACCCCGCTGCCTGCACCCGGGACGGGGGTCCGCGCCCCTCCCCGCCCCGTTATGTAACAGCAGTGAATACAAATCCCCCCCCCCCCCCCGCACGGCCCCGCTCGGGCCGTAATCCCCAGCGCGGAGCATCCCCGGAGGGTGGAGGGCAGCGCTCGGAGCGGGATGGGCTCTGCTCGGCATCCCGCCGGCAGCGGGGAGGGGGAGGGGGGGACGGGTACCTTTCTCCAGGTCGCTGATGCGCTGATGCAGCGACGTGAGGGTGCTCTCGATCTTGCCCCGCTCCTCGGACTCGTTCTTGGGGTTGTACTTGCCCTCCTCCAGGCTGTTGACGCGGGACAGCACCTCCTTCTCCAAATCGTCGATCTTGTTTTGCAGGATGTCCTTCAGGTTGGTGCTCTGTCCGGAGGAGTTCATCCTGCTGAACTGCTGCGGGGGGCGGACACGAGCGGAAGGGGGGGGTGGGGGTGTGGGGGGGGTGCGTTAGCTCCGCGCTCCCCCGCGGGCTCCGCGCTGCGCGGGGTCCGGGTGCGGGACGCGGGGTACCTCCAGGTTCTCCAGTCGGGTTTTCAGGGACTGCAGCGTCTGGCCGAGCTGGCTGAGGGTCTCGGCGGCCGGAGCCCGGGACAGGTCCCCCATGGTGTTCTTGGAGAAGCCGCCCTGCTTCTTGCCCCCCCCGCCGCCCTTGGGCTCGCCGGGCAGCGCGTCCAGCACGCTCTGGCTCTCGCACCTGCCCAGCTTGGCCGTCAGCTCGCGGATGGTCTCCTTCTGGTTCATGATGGTCTCCTTCTGCTGCAGCACCGTCTCCCGCAGCTGCAGCACGGTGCTCTTCAGCTCCTCGGCCGTGCCCCCGCCCGGCGCCGTGGCCGCGCACATGTCCCCGTCCAGCGGCACCGAGGTGCAGATGAAGCGCGTCTGCCCGAAGCTCTGCGCGCGGCCGCGCAGCGCCGACAGCGACAGCAGCAGCGCCAGGGACAGGGGCACGAAGCGGGGCAGGGATGGGGACAGGGCCGGGGGAAGGGCCGGGGGCAGGCAGCGGGGCAGCGCGGCCATGGCGGGGCCGGGACCGGGCTGGGCTGGCGCCGGCTCCGCCGCTCTCCGCCGGGCCCACTGCGGCACGCGGCCGTTCTTATAGCGCCCGGGCGGGGCCGCGCGGCCTGACGTCACGGCGCGTGGAATCCCGGCCGCGAGACGGGAGGGGGGTGGGGGGGCTCCCGGTCCCGCGGGGGTGAGCGTGAGTGAGTGTGAGTGTGCGAGTGTGTGAGTGCGCGAAGCCGCGTGCCAGCGCGTGGGTGCGCGGCGTGGGGGGTGTGCGCGCGTGTGCACGGGGCGCGGGGGTGTGCGCGTGGGCGTGCCACGGGGCGGAGGTGTGTGTAGAAGTGAGCGTGAAGCGGGGGAGGGGGCCTGGGGGGGGGGGGGGGGGGAAGCTGGAGGTGGGTCTTGCGCGTGTGCGATGCGGGGCCGCGCAGTGCCTGCCCTACGGGGCGCGTCGTGGCCGTGGGT
Source organism: Cyrtonyx montezumae (assembly GCF_038088225.1). Lineage (NCBI taxonomy): Eukaryota > Metazoa > Chordata > Aves > Galliformes > Odontophoridae > Cyrtonyx > Cyrtonyx montezumae. The sequence goes on from NW_027071925.1 coordinate 4,722,660, forward strand.
ACCGCGTGTCCCAGAACCCCGCGGCCGCCGCTTCCCCGCGCCGCCGCCGGAGGGGTCCCGCGGGCCGCCCGCACCCGGGAATGGGGGGGAGGGGGGATGATGTGGGGGGGGACGCGGAGCTGCGGTGCCGCCCGTCCCAACGCCGGGCACCCGGAGCTGCGCGTCCCCGCGGCGAGCACGGGGCCGCTCCCCGCACCGCTCCCCGGCGCCGTCCGTCGGTTCTGCCGTCGCGGTGCGGGGCTGCTCGGGGCTGCACGGTTTTCGATGTCCCCGTGCGTGAATTCGGTCCTTTCGGATCGGTTCAGCGCCTGCCCCGCCAAATCTGCACTGCAGCAGCCCATATGGCTGGAGTATTTCCATAATGCCAAGTTATCCCGTGAAATGTGATGCAATTAATTTTGATTAGTGAAGTGGGTCAGGAAAAGACAAGGTCCTTCAGGCCGCGGAGCTGCAAAGGACGAAGTGCTGCCGTTGCTGGGCCTTTCCCCTCCCCCCCCCACCCCCCCCTCCGCCCCCAGGATGAGCCCCCCCGGGCTGGCAAGTCGCTCTGTGAGTCACTCCTTTGCCTTTTTATCGCATGTGCTCACCTGCCCCCGAGTTCTGTGACACCGCCGTGACACAGAGTGCTTCCTGCTGCCAGCACCGGGACACGAGTGGCCGCGGAGCTCGGGATGGTGCCAACGCTCCGCGGTTCTGCAGTGCTCCGGAGCGCTCAGTGCCACCAAAACGCACAGTGCCCTCGGGGTCACAGGGGCTGCTCACCCGGATCCTTCCCAGAGCCGCTGCCCTCAGCTCGGAGCTGCAGAGCCCAGGGGGAGCACACCCCCGAGGTCGTGTGCTTTGCTTTAGGAAATTCGGGGGAGGTGGGGGGAGGGGGGAAATAATAATAAAAAAATCTGCATTTCCCTCTGGGTTCCTCACTTCTGGCTTTATTGCAGTGGTTACCTCTCCTCTCCTCTGCTCTTTGAGCTGTGCGGCGTTTGGATGCAGCCAGCCTGGAGCAGAGGGGTGGGTGTGAGTGTGGGGGGGTACGCTGGGCAGGGGAGGACACTGGGCAGGCCTCTCCCTTCCTCTGCTGGTTAGTGTCTTTCCCCTGGAAAAAGGGATGCTTTGGAAAAGGCTGATGAGACTGCAGGTCCAATTCTTCTGCCACAGGCGGCAATGCAAACTGAAAGCAATGTTACTGCAGGCAGTGCAGTTCTGTTGGTGTAAAACGGGTCTGGGAGGCGGCCGAATCGGTGCCCACTTCTGTGAACATCTGCGTGGTATTGACAAAGCTGCTCGTGTCACCGAACCAATTTAACTAGGGAGCTTTTGTCATCCACAGTACATTATGCTGAGAGGAGATCAAGGTGACAGGTGCAGTAAAATAAACACTCTGATACTATGGTGATGGAGACCGTATAAATACCTGGATAGGAAAAAAACAACAGAGCTGCACTCCAACAGATACGCACAGTAACCCCCGTGTCTCCTCGTGAAGGAAGAACAAGAAAATATGATGGAGAATTCAGCTTTTCCAGAAGCACCGAATCATGCACTAGGATCTGTTATTGCTTTTGCAGATTTAGGAGCTGGATTGATATAATGGAATAATGGAGCCCCTATTATCTTTAACTCTTCTCTCGCCTCTCCCCAGGCGTTCTCTGTGGCTGATTTATCGCTCTGTGCGTGGAAAGAGCTGAGCGCAGCGATCCAGGCCGGATCGTGGTGCTGTGGTGCTGAGCAGGAGCCAGCAGGAACATTTGTGTCCATGATTCGGAGGATTTTGGGCAGCCTGGGGTGCTCCCCCCAGGGCCAGCAGTCCCCTTGGGCCAGCATCCAGGGCACAGCAGCCTCATCCCCGCTTTGTGTAGGACCAGCAGCGCTACAAATGCATTTTGGAAGTGGCTCTCTGTGATCCCAGGGGCTGAACGCGGAGCAGGGAGTGGAAGCTCTCTCTCCTGTTGGTGGAAGCGGCTGCACACAGCCCATCCTCCCGGGGGGGAAGGCCGATTCCTCAGCTAAGTCTCCTCCGTGCAATATGATCCATTATGGGATGGAGACAGCTTTGCGATGGGAAACGGTGATGGGCGAAGCGAGAAGTGCAGCTCCCGGCGTTGGTGCCTCTGGGGGACGGCGGAGCCGACATCCCCGGGGTTCATTGCTGCAGCCCCACTCCCCCTGAGCCCAGATGTGGCACGAGGATGGGTGCTGGGAACACAGCGAGACCCAGGTCTGTGCTGTGCCACACGGGGTGGGCCGGAGCCCCGTGCCCTGTGCAGCACGGTGAGGGCCGGGAGCTGAGCACACACTGCCCTGCTGAAGGCTGCAGAGCGGTGCGTATGCAGAATATGTATTTTTAATGCCTTCAGAAATTTACAGATCTCATTAGGACAGCCTGAGCGGGGTGTGCAGTGAGTGCAAGTGCACTGCCTGTAAGATGGAGTATTCCCTCCTGTAACAGACCAACACTTTGGACTAGAGTTCTGAAATCTGCTGCATTTTGCTGCAGTCTTTCTTTGCAGATCTCTCCCTCTCCGTTCCTCTCTGTCTCTTTCACACACGTTCTGTCTCTCCTCCTTTTTCCTTCCCTCTCTTTCATTGTTCCCATCTCAGAAGTCAGTTTCCTCCTGAAACGCCTGACATTTACATCAGTGAGAATGAGGAGTGTGCTCTTTGTGCCGGCACATCAGCGACGCTATAGGGGCACAGGTCCTTTCATTACAAATAATTAATTTAACCATATATTGCATAACATCCTAAAAAGCTTTCTAGGGCAATCTCATGCTAGCTGGATGCACAGCTTCTATCAATATTACATTACATTTGGGTACAACCGTTATGAAGTTTCATTAAAAATTTAATTTGTGGTTTAAAACTGCAGTGTTCCCTACAAAGTGTGGCAGAGAAACCGTTCTGGCTGCTTGAGGTGTGCTCCTGCATCAGCCAGGACTGCAGGAGAGCTGCAGCAGGGGATGGGGCTCAGGGTGGTGCCCTCTGTGCTGGCACACACCGGGAATCACTTCACAGTCAGCAGAGCTGTCCTGCAGCATGAACTGGGAGCTGGGGGGGGAGTGGGGCACGCCGTCATGTTTTGTTAATGATGTTCTGTTGCAACTCTTGGGCAGAAGGTTTGAATGGAGGGCAGATACGAAGCATCCCACATCCGCCTCTCCTTTTCGGAATTGATTTGTACAGTAACTTCTGTCCCTCTCTGCACGCACACCAGAAGGACCGATGACTTTTCCTCTGAGATGGTCCCTCGGCTCATTTCTGTCTGGGATTTCCCATGGCAGGAGGCAGATGGCAGATGGATGGCTGTGTGTGGAGCTCCCTGCCCCGTGGGTCTGTCCCCTCCTGCCCCTGTCCTCCCTGCACGGATCCAGGCACAAACTGTGGCTCTATCTCCTGCCCAAGAAAGGAGGGGAAATTTGTAACAGGCGTGGGGCGTTTCAGCAGCCTGCACGGTACTGCTGCGTGCTCGAGGTCTCTGCTCAAGATCACTTCCCCCTGCTGCAGAGAGGATAATAATGGGGAGTGGGTTCCTAAATCCTTTAAGCTTCTTTGATAGCTTCAATATTTATCCGTAATCCTGCTGGCGCTCCGTGCAGAAACAGCCAGGGCCTGGTCCCACCTTGCAGCATTCCCTTTCCCCAGGAGGAAGGCAGGGTGGGACGGGAGGGAAACATCAAAAGCCACAGACACCGTTGTGCCCCAGTTTCTTCCTGCGATTACTTATTATTTTGCACAGTCTCTTGCTCTCCTTCTCCCACGCTCTGTGCTCTGTTATGGTAATGTCTGTGGAGGCTGGGCATGCCTCCGTGCCTGAAGGGAGGATGGACAGATGGCAGGACGGCTCCGAGGGGGTTCTGAGCATGTATGGGGTGGGGGTGGCTCGTGGGTGTCCGTAGGTCTGTGCACACAGGTGTCCTGGGAGCCCTGAGCAGGAGCTCTGCCTGCACGTGGGGAGGAGCTGGCAGTGAGCTCTGCTGGTGCTGGAGGGGCAGCTGCTGTCTGTGCCACAGCCTGCACTGGTGTTGGGGATAACTCGGAATGCTTGTGTTAAAATACAACAAGGCTTTGAAGGAAGGATAGGGAAAAATGCCATAATGCAGTATGGCGCCGTTGGATTTGCCTGCTGTGGGGCATGGCCCTGCCCTAAAGTGTGGCTTTTAGCAGGGGAGAGGAGCTCTTATGACACTGGAGATTCTCTGCTGGCAAGGATGCCATTAGGGCTGGGTGTGTTATTGATTCCTCTTCCAAGATACAAGGCTCAAGAAGCTGCAGACAGTGGGCATAACTGGAATGACCCAGAAGCTGCTTCTGGGCAGTGAGCAGAGCCAGAGGTGCTCGGCTGCGAGCAGAGCTGGCACTCCCCAGACTGATGCTGCAGCCAGAGGCAGGAGCCCGGTGAGGCCACAGCCAGCACCGGGATGGGTGATGTTCAGGAGGTGAAGGACTGCAGACCTCTGGGCTCCTCATCGCCTCGGGGCGAGGGGGATGTGCGAATTTCTGTCGGTGTTTCACACAGCACTTTGCCCTTTGCTTTGAGAACTGGATGCCATCCAAACTGGAAAACATCAGCACTGCCTTGCTTTGACTCAAGTACAGTAACAACACTGCCTGTACACGGCCTGTGGGTCTGAATGCCTTCTGCTGTTATTTCAGAGGGCTTTTCCGCATGGCACATGGAAAATAAACAACACTGCGAACCAAGACTACACTATCTGCAGTACACTGCTTCCAAGGACAGAAGCTCTTGGCATGGTCCTTGGAAGCAGAGTGAGCTTCTCGTGCTTGCCACATCCTGAGTGCTCAATCAGCAGTTTAATGGGAAGTCATTAGTGTACTATAAATTCATACATCAGATTTATGTAGCGCTTATTTTACCACGTAGAGACGCCTTTGCTTTCCAGCTGTATGGACGTTCCCCTGTGTAAATGAGAAGTTGGTGTATATATTCATCCTGCATCCATTAATTATAGCAAGTCTAGTCACTTTATCTCTTAGAAACCTGCTGGAATTTCAGCAGCAACACACCAGCCATCAAACCCAACACTGCTGCTGACCATTGCATCATTCTGTATCGGGAATTTGAGTCCGAATCATGCTCCTTCCATGGATAATGACATTTCTTAAGTGCAGGAAGAGATTCTTGTTTTTGCCAAGAAAAGGACATTAGTGGGTAACACTGCATGGGTCAGCCTGGGCTGCATGCTCCATTCCAGGTTTGTTTTGCTTACATCCAGGTCTCTTGGCTGTTGCTTCCTTTTTGCTCATCATGAAACCAAACCTCTGTGGTTCTGATTGAAGCAATTTCTGTGTTGTTGTGCTGTGCTGGGCGTTTCCCAAGGCCGCTCCAATTGCCAAGCTCAAGAAGAAGGCAGAGCACAAGAAGTTCCCAGCAACATCCTGTGAAATGCTGAATTACTTCTAATGAAGCAGTTCTGCTCCAGTTCAAGGGAGTGTCGAGCCAGGTCTGCGCTCTGTGGATAGGTACACTTGCAGAAAGGTGTATCAGCAAATGGGTGTTTGGTCAGAGTGCTTTTGACAGGCTCAGAAGGAGCCAGCAGAACTCACAGCTTCTATTTCTGGTGCACTGGGGTTGTTCTGTCGCTGAGTCAGAGCTGATAGGATCTATAGTAGCTACAGAGTGGTTAAGGAAACATTTCTGCTCTTAAGAATGAGAAAACCAGTGACTGTCTGCTGAGGTTACATCTATCATGTGTTTTTAAACACACATAGCCCGATAACCCAGCAAATTACCCACCCTGTGAGGAGACAAAGAGAGATAATGATAACAAATGAGCTCACATTTATGTAATGCCTTTCATGGAGATGGATAGCGAAGTGCTTTGAGAACTCTATTAACGCATTCTACAAACTAATCTATTGTATCCCCACACGTATTGAGCGCAGCTTCACTCAGGCTGTATGAGAAAAACATCTCCATTAAGCAACCAATTTTTGTCGGTCTGCAGAGTGGTCATTTAAACCCCCACAGTGGGAGCAGGAATGTGGAAATCTTTACATTTGGCAGTGACCCGAAGCCACCTTTGGGGTGAAATGCAGCCGTTTCTTCACAGTCCAAATTACTTCCACCTTCTTTGCTACCAAGAATGTCAGATGCACTCATTAACTAAACTCTACTGCTGCTGATGCACCAAGGAATGCCCTTTGGTAGTTCAGTGGTGGCAAAGAGAAAAGATGGCAGCCACAGTTTTTCTGTTTGTGTCACTGCATCACCTCTTTTCTCTCTCCACTTTTCTCAGGGAAATATTTCCCTTGATGACAAACCACTGCTTCCACTGAAGGGGCAAGGGGGGAATTTTGACCTAGTATTTATTCTGCCCTTTTCAACAGGGGAAGGGGAGAGAATCCTATCATACTCCTAGTTGGGCCCTTCCCAACCTAGGACAACTCTACACACAGCTGTGCTGTGCCTGGCAAGATGAGCACATGCACAGCACATTTCCCTGCCCAAATGGATGTGTACTTATGGAGAAGCAAGTGAGGAAGAGGATGCCACGGTGGGAACACACCTTCCAGTTCTCTTCCTCGCAGAGGAAAGTCACTGGGATTCTTTTACAAGATGAAGAGTCAATCTCACGAACCATTTCTTGATGTGTATTGGACTTGGCACAGAACCACCCCCTTCCCACCTCCTCCCAGTGCTGTCCTCCTGGGCTCCACTTCCCACTCCCACCCTGTGGTCTCTGAGTCGCATTTACTGCAGGGAGATGAGCGGGGAAGTCTGCGTGCTGCATGTGCATAAATAATAGAAATGATATCAGGCTTAGTTAAAAATAGATATTCTTCCTAATAAATATTTTACCTACTGTCTTTAGGATATAAAGCTTCCCCGACTGAAGTGTTAAAACAAACCTTGTTGTTAGCCCTAAATGCAGAAGGCAGCCGTGGCAGAGGCTGTACAAGCAGTGTCTGTGTGTGGGGAAGCTGTGTTTGCATGCATGAGCACAGACGTGTTTGCTATGGAAGCCTTCAGAAGAGCAGCCCTTAGACTGAGGATGTGGACTTTGAACCCAATTTCAGCTCATTTGGTGACCTGCGAATGCAGCTAATGAATATTATAGATAAAATCTCCTGATGTTTATGAATAACTTTCTTCTTTCCATACTTTTCTTCCTTCCCACCAAAGAGTGGAATTAGAAGCAGCTGGCTGAATGGGGGCGAACAATGGATGCTGACAGGGACTGAGATAGGATAAATTTTCATTAAAAAGAGTGGCAGGTGGAAGAATCTTTCAAAGTGCATTTCCAGAAGATAATCCTTCTGCATTTTGGTCTTTAGGACACCAGTGAATGGGGCTTGCTTGACATGGAATGTCTGTTCCCTAGATTCCCTAAGAACAAGGGCCTTACAGTGCTGCCTTAATCAAGAACAGACTTGTCAAACTTGGGTTCAGCTCTGTAAAAGATAAAAGCAGAGCTGAAACACAGATTTGAGATGTGATGAGAGCCCAGAATGAAGCTCAGCAAGTGGGGTTCTGCCTGCAAGTATGCACGTGTGTTTTAGAGGGCTGCAAACCCAGCAAGGCAATAGGTGAGTGTCTAGAAGAGAGAGGAACCACAGGCTAAAAGAATGGGGATTGTTTTGTCTGGGGAAGATGTAACAGAGGAAAAAAAAACAAACTTAAAATTATCTTTCATATATATTTGAGGGCGAAAGAGGATAAACTGTTCTCTTTGCCTGCTGAGGTAGGAATGGAGCACCTGCTTTAATTTTAAGATGGAAATTAGCTGTCAAGAGCACGCAGCCTGGAGAAGGCAAGCAGTCTGTCATTAGAGGTCTTAAGAGCCTGTGATGCTGTAGAAATATGAACTAAACATTAAAAATAAATAAATCAGAACATTAAGAAAGCCCACACGTAGCTCAGCAGAAGCATGCATGTAGCCTAGATGGTGTATTGGTGTATCCTAGTGGCACAGGGCTTGCCATAGTCTACTGGAATTGAGTAATATTTTGTCTGAATAAAAGCTGCAGAATTTTCTCCACAGTGAGAGAGAATCCTGATACTGAACTGTGGTGTGAGATAAAACGAAGTTCAGGGAAAGGCTTCACTTCTAACAGCTATTTCTAAGGAGATATAAATGGAAGATTATTTATGTCTCCCTTTGGTCCCTGCCCTATGGAGACTGAATTAAGGCAAGTAGCTCTGATTAAAGCATATAGCTGCAGGTGACCAAAGAGAGCCCCTGACCACTGTCCTGAGGGTTTGTGCTATCAGAGAGCACATGCCATGGGACCAACTGCTTAGCAGTGCTATTTTTGAATAAATCAACTCATCCTGATTTCCATCACACCTGAGAAATTAGGAATTTAAATGGAGACTGATTCCCTGCTGACCTGCAGCATGTGTTGTGAGGTAAATAACTCCCAAGGATGGTATATATAAAGGTCTCAGCAGCTGCACCAAATGAGGTATAAAGGAACGCCAATATCCCAATATACCCAGGAATTCCTGCAGCTGCTTTGGTGTTGTAGGGACTGGAAATGCCTGAACCTTATCTATGATGGCATCAGGTAACACTTTGGTCTTTCCTGACCAGACTACCCCTAGAAATTTTACGGACAGTCCTGGACCTTGCACTTTTTGAGGATTGATAGCCCATCCTCTTTCACTTAGGTAGGCAGTTAATGAATCTGCTGCCTCCCCTACTGCTTCCAGTGAGTCGGATGTTAACAGGAGATCATCAGTGTAGTGGTATAGGTTCACATTGTTCGGTTTTCTCCAATCAGCCAGGTCACATGCCACCAAATTATGACAGTACGTTGGTGAGTGCACGTACCCCTGTGGCAAGACCTGAAAGGTCCAGCGCCTGCCTCCCCACATAAATGCAAATTGATCTTGTGATTCTTTAGCAATAGGTATGCTAAAAAACACATTTGCTAAATCCAGGACACAATGGTAGGTTTTAATTTCCCTACTAAGAGTGTCCATTAAGGAGGCAATATTGGGTACAGCCGCATGGATGGACGGCGTGACCTTATTCAGTTCCCTATAATCCACTGTCATTCTCCATGTTCCATCCGACTTCCGCACTGGCCATATGGGGGAATTATATGGGGGAATTATATGGGCTGTGTACAGGTCTTATAATACCTACTTTCTCTAATTCCTGCACCGTCTTTGATATTTCTTCTTGCCCCCCCAGGAGTCTGTACTGCCTTACATTAGAAATCCGGTGTGGTTTGGGCAAACAAATGGGCTCATGTTTCGCATGGCCCTTCAATGTTGTCCGTATTGCCCGGATACTAATGTACCTCTGCCGTAGTCTGAACTCTCCCACAGTTGTCTGGAGAGCCAAAAACCACATCAAAACCACAAAACCACAACATCACCAGAGCTGCCTGGCTTGCCAAGTGTGAGGTAAATAACTCCCAAGGATGGTACTTCACCACAAAATACTACAGATGATAGTATATTTTGGGTAGTTCTATATAGATGGGACACAAATAATACAAAAGAAAAGATGGCTCACCTTCAGGATGACAAGGCTCACAGGGGACTCCACATAGGAGGGATCTCCGAGAAGAGAACCTTCCCTGGTGGTGGTCAGCCCTTAAATGTGGTTTGGGAGAGGTGGAGCCAGGCTCCACCCCTTCCACTCACACAGGTATATCACCTTCACCTGTGGCCCCATGGCTGACTCGGTGCTCACCCCAGGTGACCAATCAGTGGTTCAGGCTGTAGTTCAGCAGTTCCCATACATGTGTCCTTTAGGAAAGGATGTTTGTGAGGCTTACTAGGTGATCTAATAGAGCATGGATATAATTTTTTTTTGTTTGATATTTACAAGCTCTGGCCAGTTTTCAAGCTCCCTGTCACTAAAACTAAATGTTATGCCCTTTTCATCATGCATTTAAGAGGAAATAATACTTATTTAGCACGGAGATTTGCCATCCCACCTGGTTTTGGGCACTGTCAGCAGAGCAGTGTACCCTTGGAGGAGGTTGGGCTGCTGGGGCAGGAGCTCACATGTGGGGTGGAGGCTCCCAGCCCTGAACAGTAATGGGGAGTGCAGCTCTGGCATGCTGTGGGCATGCATGCAGCAATGTCCTAGCTCACTCCTGTCAGTGCAGGTTGTATCTTGTGGCTGCAGGCACCTGTGGTATTTCACCATCTGTGGAACAACAGCAGCCTCAGAAGGCTCCCAGGGAGCCTGCCAGGTCCCTGTTTTCTTGCAGGGTATGTCTCTGGTGCTCCCTGGCTCTTCTGCAGTGTCCCAGTGATGAATGCAAATGCCAGGGATAGCTGAGGCTCCATCCTGCATCACTGCACAGAGCCTGGAGGAATGTCTGTTGTACAAACTGTGAGAGGAGCAGGGCATGCACTTGTTCCCTTGGGGGCAGCACAGCACTTTGGGGGAGCCCCTGAAATAAAGGGGTGGAACGTGAAATAAGCAGGTAGGGAGTGTCAGAAACATCTGAGATAATTTTTAGGAGACAAGATCTCTGGTGAAGAGATTGCAATGGCAGGCGTCCTGCCAACAGGAGCACCTCTATTACAGTTCTTATACTTTGTCTCCCCTACCCTGATTCCCCATCAGCTGGCTATTCCAGGTTCATGATAGGTATTCCAGGTCCACAACGTTACCAGATTAACGTTTGTTAATTACATTCTGATGCTTGTTAATTTATATTCTCCCTTGTGCCAGTGAAGGTTTACATTTTTAAATGCCATTCTGCTCTTACTGTCTCTTGCTGCCACTAGTCACCATCCTGTTGTTTCCAAGATGTCTCAGGACTCTTCTTATTGTATTTACATGGTGATTCCCACCAAGGCCTCTTCCCTTCTGTCCAGAGATTGAGTAGCTCTCCTTGCAGCTCTTCTTGTGCTTCTTGTCACCCTTCTTCTGGGTCCTGGTGGCCGCCTTCTTGGAGCCCTCCTTCGGGGCAGGGCTGTTCCTTTTGTTCGCCAAAGGGCACTGGAGGGTGCCAGGTCCTCCTGATGGCTCTTCAGAGCTGAACTGCTCTCGCTTCCTTGGGCATGTCACACAATTAAATATTACATATGTTTTCATAGCGGCTAGGGATAAATTGTTACTAGCTGTACCTGTATATTGCTGATCAATTTACAGCCTTCATTCCTGCAGTGCTAGATGGCCATACAGACCACGACATACGCTCTCTCATTCTTAGGCAGGAACAACATTCCATCCCCACAGGCAGCAGCGGGCACAGCTTTCCCGGGGATCAGCGCTGACACCTGGCTCGGCTCTCCAGCAGCCACATCCAGCAAGCTGTGCTGATGCGCACACAGACACAGCTGTGCCCTTCAGAGGTATTTGCCCTCGCAGCATCTCGCTGCGGCCGGACGGCACACGCTCCTAATGCCGTCGGCAGCCGGGATTAGCGGCAGCGCGGAGGTGAACACCGACGGGACGGAGCTGCGCGGCCCAACCCGGCGGGGAGGGGGAGGGGGAGGGGGAGGGCCTACTCCGGGGGAGGGGCGGCGTCTCAGCCCCGGCGCCGTCACCATGGCAACCGCGGTCGGCGCGGCGCCGTTTGTCCATCGCGGCGCTCCGTAACGCGGTGCATTGTGGCCCGGGCAAGATGGCCGCCTCCTGGCCGCGTTGCTGAGTGGAGTCGCGCTGCCGGCGCCTCGCGTCGCTTCTGTCCTCCGTTCCCCGCCGCCCGTTCCTGCTCCGCCGTTAACCGATCCACTCGCTGCCCGCCGGAGCGCGAGGGAGCGCGGAGCCGCCATGGGCCGGACGCGGCTCCCGCCGCAGCGAGCGCGGGGCCCGCGGGGCTAAAGGCGCGAGGGGAGGCCCGGGCCCCGCCGGCAGCTCGGCGCTCCGCGGGGCCGCCCCCTGCCCTTGGCCGTCCTCGGCCGCTCCGCCGCCCTCCGCCCGCCGTGACCCCGGCCGCGAGCCGGGCTGGGGGCTGCCGCTCCCTCAGTGCCCGGAGCTACCGCCCCGATGGAGTCCGAGCTGCTGCAGTCGCCCCTCCTGGGGCTCGGGGAGGAGGATGAGTCCGACCTGACGGACTGGAACCTGCCCCTGGCCTTCATGAAGAAGAGGCACTGCGAGAAGATCGAGGGCTCCAAGTCCTTGGCGCAAAGCTGGAGGATGAAGGACCGGGTAATGCCCGAGGGCTGGAGGGGGTGGGCGGGGATGGAGGAGTGCCGTCTGTCCCCGAGTGGGGCCGTGGGCTGCCCGTCTGATGGGGTAACTCCGTTTGTGTGCCCGCTGTGCAGTGCTGGGGCTGCAGACGAGTAGGAGAGTTTTGTTGGGTTCCATCTAACTTAGGGAATGCCGTGACAAATACATATCCGTGTTCACAGTAACATGTTCTCTGAATATCTCCCTCGTTTGAGCTCTGTACATGGAATTGGATGTTCTTCAGTGAAGACAGTGCAGTTAGTGAGGTCTCACAGGGCGCTGGGGTGCAGCACGAGGCGCAGTCGTTCCACTTGTTTAGTGGTGAAGGTGCAGGAAGCGTTGTGGTTTTGAAGTTTGCCACCAGCGTGTTACGTGCAGTATAAAATAAAGGTGTTCTCTGTGTGTGTGAGAGAGACAGGAAACAGCTTATGTGATTGTGGAGGCAGAAAACAGTTATTAGATGAAGCACTTTCTGTGTTATAGAATGGTGCTTCTCTTGTGTTTGAATGTATATTGGATATGATACTGATAAAGCCAATGGCATCTGACAGTTTCTCTTCAGCATGTCTTGGATTGGGAGCAGTGTCTGCGTCTCAACTTAGCTTAAGTTAAAAACAACCAAATAAATGTACAAAATACCAGGGAAACATAAAGGATAATCAGCTGGACTCCTTCCATTCATGGAATGTGCTTTGGGTTAGAGGATTCGTGGGGTCTCACGGTTGTGATGTCTGTGTGTCTGGCTATATGTGATTGTTTTGTGTGTGTGTGTGACCACGTCTCTTCTATGTTTCCAATTCCTTTAGTAATACTCTGACTTTAACTTGATATCTGCTGGTGAGAGTCCTTCCTGTAATTTCTTTCCAGAGACATTGTGACTGGGAATGAGGATGCTGTGCATTAATTTCTTAGAGGGGCATTCATCTGAACAGGTCTTGAGTGCTGGGGAAGCACTGGCAAGGCTAGAATTATCCCAGTGGTCATGTACTGAAAATTTGACTCGGCAAATCACTGAGTTTTGTTGAGAGTCCAATTTAGATGAGGCACAGAACATTTTGTAGGAATGCTTCCTTTAAAGGGTTTTGGCATGGAAGCAGTTTGCTCTACTAGACTGTGGAGGTGGGATGAGACTGCTTGTCTATTTTAGTGATCCTTCTGCCTTCCTGTGGAACTTCCTGTTCACTTATTCGATGATGTGCAGAGCTGTCTTCTTCTAAATTGGGAATGACATTGGCTTGATAATCAATAGGTTACGACGTGAGCGTGTGTAAAGAGGTAGTAGTAATCAGCTGCATTTGTTGTAGTGCATTTCATGTGGCTGTTAAAGGGAATCATCTCAGTGAAGAGCAGAGCAGTGGTTACAGCACTCTGTGCCTGTGGGGCTGCGGTTTCTTTTTCTTAGAGTACACTGTGATGTCAGTGGTGCACGTCTCACAATATAGTGCTCGCTGTGAAACAAAGTCAGACCCGGAGTGCGTTCATCCTTACAGAGATGGAGTATGGTTTCTGTGAAATAAGAATGTAGAAGCAAGTTGGACTGTTTCTGATTATTCCTTCTGTTTTTGCTGTGAGCTTGAAACAACTTTTCTTGATATCAGAATCAGTAGTGCTGGTCATATGTCACCATGTATTTGGACAGCTTTATTGGGTATCATATGGACAATTATGCCATTATGTACAATTGCTTCTTGCTGAAGAGAACTACTTTATTTCCATTCCTCCTGAATTCACATAACTGTTGGGTTGTGCTCTCTGGCTTTTGAAACAATCCCTCTTGTTGTGTTACAGCTGACTTCAGAAAGGCACTTCTTCCTTTTTTCTTTCTGCATTACAGCTCAGCAATGAGAAGTCAGTATTGTAGCCATGGGAGTTTGGGTCAGCACAGGAGGGTACTTTGTTGCATTCCCTATTTTGTTGCTTCCCTTTCTGATCCTTTCCACCTTCTTCAGGACTGATTCACTTCCAATGTGCTTTTCTCTCTTCCAGATGTTACTGAAATACTCGGAGAGGGCTGGAGGGGATGTATCTGTTATCTCTTGATGTGATTTGAGAGCATGAAAAAGATTCTGTTATTCTGAATTTGATCAATTCACCTGTCAGAGCATAGAGTGAGCCTATCTTTAAAGTAGGAAGGTTGTTTAGCCAAAACAATCCCATATTTGCCAGAGTTACAGGTAAATTTGTGGCGCTTTTTTTCCCCATGAATCATGGAGAAACTGCAGGCAGAGGCTGGTTCTGCCCTTATTCATCATCTTGAGATATGCTATGCAGTGATCCCAACTTCCTACAGGAGATGATTCCACTAAGATTTGGGAATGGAATTACTTTATTTTTTTTCATCTTCTTCCCTTCTTCTTTAAACCCCTGAGTTTATAGGAACTCGAAGGTTCTTTAGAAGGCCAGAATCTAATAAGGTAATCAGTAGTAAATCTAGATAAAATAACAGAACATTCTCTCGCCCCCCTTTCATCCTTTAGGACTGCTCTGAAGACATTTAATCTTCCATCTCCTGCTTCCCTGGACTGCATATGCCATCAAAGTGACACTGCTTTGATCTATTATTTATTTAAGGAATATTTTTAACACAAGAGGGTTAGAATTATGCTTTGTATATTGAATTAAATCTCACAGCCTCAGTCGCAGTCAAATCTTGAAACTTGATTTAAATAAAAAAGTTTCAAATACACAGGGTTTTACTGACAAGTTGCTACTAAATTCAGGATATTTAAATTAAGCTATGCTGTACTTATATTGATTTCTAAAATAAGCAGAGAGCGGGAAAGCTGATTGTAATAGTTTCACTTCAGCGTTTTGTTCCTGCTGCCTCATAACTTGCTATGTGAGAATTAAATCCTGCTTTTATGAGAAGAGGAATACACAATTAGGTTTCTATGGAAATGCAGATGAAGGCTGTGCTGCATACAAATGCGCTCAGTTCAGACAAGGAGCCTTTACCTGCCCACGTGGCAGATGTTCCTGTGGCAAAGGAAACCAGTGGAGGAAGGGTGGCAGCACTGGAAGCTCCTGCCTGTTATTTCGGCTTGAACTTGCTGCCTTGGGTTGTACCTGGAGGCACGGGGCCTCTGAGGACTCTGCAGTGACAAGCAGGGTCCTGTTAGCCTGGGAGCTCATGTGTGGGCTGCAGCCTCCCCTTCAGCTTGGCTTCTTGCATCTTAAGCATTCATCTTGTGTTTTCTTATGTGTTTTCACACACTGTGTTTGTGCTTAAGGATCTCCTAACACAGGAAGCTAGTCCAGGATCTAAACCAAATGCATCATAGTTCCTGTTCTTCTCCTGCATGCGGGTAAACTGGCTCCAAGTCAGCCAGACTTGGAGCACTTCGCTTGGGTGTTGTGGGGCAGCCCTGAGAGCAGTGGTGGCCATGTCTCCCTCCTCAGGCTGTGGCTGAAAACCAGTTTAGGTCAGTGGCGATAGAAGTGGTTGTTGCTGTACTGTGAGGGGTACAAATCGAGCAGTAGCGTGGGGCACTGCTGGTGGATGGTTGTCTTTCAGAATAAAAACCAAAACAAAGCAACTCAGCTTCTCCCCACTCGAACCCCCTGCTGCAGGTAATGAGCACTGCCATCCCACTTATAGATCTGCATCTCCTCTTACCTAGAACAGAGGTCATTCTGGGTTAAGATGGTTTGTATTGATTGAACAGAGCTGGGAAGCCTGTGCTGTTTCTACCGCTGCCGACAAATGTTCTTATCTCTAAGCAGAGAGAGCAGATTTCGACAGCTCTGAAGAGTGGGGCTGGTCATATTTTGAAAGAGAAAACTCTTGGTGTTATACAACAGTAACAAACACTGAAATCTTTAGCTCAGTCAATCTCCTATCCCATTGATTTCCCTGGTAGGGAGATGTATCTATAAGGTAGAGGTAATAATTCACTCCTATCAGTTACAGTTGTGTTCCTGGTAAGCTTAGATTAAAATCTGGAGGTGCTGTGCTACATCCAAGCATCACATTGAATTGTGTTTTTTTTATTCTGTAATTTAAAGTAGGAGGTTTCAAGATAAAGCTTTGTGTCAGTGAATCTAACTTGCAGAATTTCAGAGACTACAGAATAAAAATATACTTCTTTATTCACCTGCATTTAATCATTCTCCTTTTTCCCTAGTTTTCCAAGACCAGGGGACTGTACGGGGAATTGAGAAGAGAGTCCATTTTTCTCTAAGAGTTGGCTTAAGTCCATCTTTAAAGACTGGAATAGGCAATGCATATATGAAGCACCACAAAGCCATGAATTTGCTATTTCTACTTCCTCTAGCTAGGCGGAGAAGAAAATAATTATTGCAAATCTAAAATTTTAATAGCTTAATACACAGAAATGTCCAGGAGTCTCGTTCCCTTAAATAGCTCCTGGAGAGTGCTTCGTTGTAATTATGTTTGCAGTATGAGTAATAAGCGATAGAAATGCAGTGTAATGTGTTGGAAATGAGCTGACGTTATCGCTTGCAAAGATAATTTTAGAGTGGGGAGAGACACTGCCATTAATGTGGAATGACAGAAAATTACCTTTTTGCTCCATTCAAGAGAAGTGCAACGAGGGGATGAGCATCCTGTGTGCTGCCCTTCATTAATGGGTGCGGCCATGGCCAATCGCCACCACGTCCAGAAGCCCTTTGCTAATTCTTGGGTGATTCTTTGGTTTCTTCTCTCTGCTTCTGTGCAGCTGCAGGAATTCAAGGACAGCTTGCTTCCTTGGGGCTTCATCCTTATTTCCCTTGTGGCTCACTAAGGTTTTCTGGAGAGGTTTTAGGGTTTCCTCATTTTTCCTCTGACACGGTGTTTTATTTCGCTGTTGCTCTGCTGGTCTACCATGCTGCTCTGAATGTTTCTGAAGGTGACAGCACAGTGAGGCCACCGATAACAGAGATGATTGATTGTTCCTTGTAGCTTTGAGGCACGTTTCCAAGTAATCTTAACAAAGCTGCATTCACCCTGGGACCTTTTGGGAAGGCAGCCTTGCCTGGCCCTGGCAGTGTCTGGACAAGGGTCCTCCCAGTGCAGCTGTTCTGCTGTACCTGTGCCTCCTGGAAGCTCTGTGCCTCCTCAGTTTCTCTGTGCTTTCTTTCACCACATAACAAAGGGGAATGGATGCTGAAGACTGCTTTGCTCCCTTGCTTAACGACTCTGAGGTAGTTTTGCATCGTTTCTTACCCCTCCTATGGAAGGAACAGTGTGAGGTTGTTCAGCCAAAACACATTCAGCAATCTTTTCCCAGTCATCCAGGACAGCTGGGCTCGTTAGGAAGTTGCTGTGTGCTGGTAGTTCTCAGGTGTTTTTGCCTTGCATTCATGCTCTCAGCCTGCTCCACAGTTTCATTGAGCACAATACCACCCATCTCTGAGAGCACCTTCAGGGGCTGAGGTCTCTGGGTCAGGGTATGCCAGTTGCTGCTGTTTCCCATCAGGGCACAGCAAGTGCTGCTCTCGGAGTGGGTGAACAGAGCACGTGTGCATACCTTGGGCATCACCTGGCAGCAGTGGCAGCAGCAATTAACCTGCAGCTATAAGGAGTGCTTTGGACGTGCATGGTGGGGCTGGCAGTGCAGGATGGATGTGCCTGGAATCACAGTGCTCCTGAGGGTGGTCTGTAGCACGAGTGTGGGATGTGGAGCCCAGAGGAGGAAAAGAAATGCAAAGGAGGAGTCGATGGAGGAATCCTGCATGTGCTGTCACAGCAGGGCTGACCTTTGGGCTGCAGATGGCTGAGGGCTACCAGCAGAGGTGCTGAATTGTTAATGCGTGCTTTGGGTTTTTCTCTGCGTTCTGCTATTTTTGTCCTGCTGGAGAAGCATGCTGACATTTCTCCATAACATCGCATTTCTTGTAAACTTTATATAAAGCTCCCTTTAAATGGAAAGCTCTTGTTTAGCAAGTATTACGTTGTGAGTGTTACAAATGAGCTGAAGAAAGATGACGAGGAGTGGTTCTCTCTAATGTTTTGGCACTGGGCCTCCCAGAGGGAAGGTAGTATTTGAAAAAGAGAGAAGTAACACAGATTCCTGGTGGGGCACCAAGCCCCAGCCCTGTGAGGAGCTGCTGCTCAGAGGGCCCCGTGTTGCATGTAAGGTTTTAATTGAATGCGGGTGTGAATCGTACCCAGATTTTTATTCTGTTTTGCTCTTGAGCCTTTGCTGAGGAGGCACATTTGATACTGCTTTCCCTAGAAGCATGCCAAGTATTGTTATGCTTCATTTTTTAATTCAAATCAAATATCAGGGTTTTTTTTGTTTTTGTTTTTGGCAATGGATTTATTCTTGAAACGTAGAAAACTTCCACTGTATTTTAATGACAGATCAGGATGTCCTGATAGTTCTTGTGTTACAAAGCTTTACATACGCTACAGAGTTCCTGGTAGTATCTGCTAAAACAGTCCAGAAATGTGAAAAGCGTTATTCAATGCATTAGGTTCAGTCTGTCTTTTGATTTGCAATGATTCAGCGTCACTGATGTCGAATAGGAGTCAGAGAGGAGCATGGGTGAGCTGTAATTCTTGCTGAAGATGCTCTCTTTATTAGCAGAACAAATAGTTGTGAAATGTAATACTTTATGGCTCGTGTGGGGAGGTAGACAGAGGGGAAATAACCCCATTTGTCTTTGGGATCAGTTAGGCTTAACTTTTCATTACTGGCTCACTGTCTGTTCTTGAGGAGAAATGCTTATTTAAAACACAGAACTGGGGAATATAAGATAAATAGTGGCTCATTCAGCTAAGTCACACATCAGTCATTACTAGTAAAATATTGAAAAACAAGTATTAGACTGTAAATGGGAAACAATAAATAAATGAGACAGCTGATTGCTTCCTGGGACGTGTTCTCCTGAGGTGTGTGTGCTGCTGCTGCGTTGCTCTGTGTCCCATTGCTTTCCATGCTGCCCTCTGGCTTTGGGATTCCTGCTGGGGATGGCGGTACTGTGAGACCCCACAGCACCACGTTCCCTCTGAGGCCTCGTGGCTTTGTGATGGCCACGGTGCAGTGAGGGGGTCCTGCTGGGTGGCTCAGGGCTCTGCCAGTGCCACGGGGTGTGTTGTGCTGCTGGTTGCGTGGTTGGTTTCCCCAGCGAGTGGAGGTGTTGGGATAGAGCTCTGTGGAGCTCTCGAATGGTTTGGTTCCTTTTAAAAGTGAGGTCAGTACTATAACATACAGAACTTGGGCTGCATGGACTGAAAATAGTGAAGCTTTGGGGCTGTTCTTCCTTTTACTTGTGCTCAGTATCATTTTGTTACCTCAGAAATAACGCATCTGTTTCTCGCAAATAACCCGCGGTGCTGGGGCAGGAGCCCCGTGCTGTTCTGCCTGGGTCACAGCACTAAGCCAGCCCGGCTGCTCTTGAAGACTCTTCTTTTTGTAGGCAAGCAGCATGAAACATGTCAACAGCAAGTTGCTGGCACAGCTGGTTTTGGAAGGTAGCAGTTTGGTGTTCGTAGACTAAGCGAGGAGAAAAGAGCTGAAGGTAAAAGAGCAGCAGGAGGGGAGCTGGGCAGGCCTGAGGAGGGCTCGCTGCACATGGGGGGGGTCTTGTGAAGCTCCCCCTCTTTGGCCTCATAGCTACACTGCTGTGTACTGCTGTCTCTTCTGTAAAGTGCTCCTTGTGCTAGGTTTCTGCTCCACAACCCCCATCATGCTGCAGGATTTCCTTCCCAATGCACAGCCTTTTTCCCCCTCTTGGAGTGAATAGTGTTGTTGTGCTCCAGTTTCTGCTTTCTTTATAAATTATACATTTGTGTGGCTCTAGCTCTTTGTATGAGTGTGCAGTTTGGGCTTTTTTCCCGTTGTTCTCAATGGTAATGAGCACCCTGGGGAAGTGGGGCTGCAGGTGGCTGTGCTCCACCAGGTGCAGCACTTTGCCTGTGCTCCTTTGGTGCTGGATGCAGCTGTAGGTACTGGGATGGAGGAGTTTAGAGAATGAAGCACTGAAATAACCCTTTTCAAGTAATATTTTTAATCTGCTATAGTGTTTAGTAATTGGTTCAGTGCAGCTTTTTGCTCTGAGTTCAGGGACCAGTGGATACCTTAGCTGCTTGTGTCTACAGCAGTCTCACTGACTGAGGAACACAGCTGCAAATTGATTGTTAGGTGGTATATCCCCTCTTGTTTCTCCCTAAGTATCTAAAATAGCACCAAATTTGGATGGGTATGATGACTTGAGAGGAAGTGACTATAACAGAGTCTGAATTGCATATATCGTGTGTGTAACCATCAGATACCTAATGCTTCCCTTGGTCACTTGGGTGTTTTTCCTTTTATTGCTTTTGGTTTTAATAATAGAAAGGACATAATACGTTCTAATATTGTTCAGTGACCCTGGATGGCATGTTCACGTGTTTTAATGAAGTATTTCAGTTGAGCAGTGGCTAATTTAAGGTATGTACATGATATCCATTTCCATGATATCCAAAGATACAACATACAAAAATAGTAATGTAACATCTAAGTACTGTTCTTGTGCAGTAAGTACTGTTCCATTAGAACAGCATTCTCCTGCTCTGTTAAAAAATGACAAATGTAGTCAGCCTTGCCTTGCCTGAAGTACACCGTGTTAAAGAACCAATAACAAAGCATAGCTGAAACTCTTTATAGTGTGGTAAAATCTCAACGTGAAAATGGATCAGTTTCCACACTGAGTGAGTCTTTTATTCTCTTTCCAGATGAAGACCGTTAGTGTTGCCTTAGTTTTGTGCCTAAATGTTGGTGTGGACCCTCCTGACGTGGTGAAGACCACTCCGTGTGCCCGCCTGGAGTGCTGGATAGGTAGGTTGAGAGCTGCCAAGCTCCAGGAAACTTTTGGCCTAACTGATACTGAGGTGTAGCATGCGTGGCTGTCACAAAGCTGTGTGCTTCCTGAACTTAGAACTGGGGTGAGCTGAAGGAAGTCTGCTGGGTGATTTGTACGTGATGATCAGATTTGTATGTGTGGGTGATCAGTAACTGCTGCCATAGGTCATCTTTTCTGCTTTATTCAACATTGAGAAGTTACAAAGGAAAATGAAAAAGCTGCTAATTAGCTACTTACCCTTTTCTCTTAATTGCTGTGGGTTTATAAGTATCTAAGGAAATTTTTGAGCAGGTACATCTTTATAGTACTCTGCTCTTGGAAAGTTTAAAGTAACCCTGTGTCACAACAGAGAAATGCCATGACTTCACATCATTTTGAGGTGACAGCTCTGAGGCTATTTAGATTGGGAGTGTGAATTCAGAAGAGCTGGAACTATTCCCAAGAACATCTTCCAGCAGTGCCAGCACACAGACTTTTTATTTTGATGCAGCGTTGGACTAAATTCCTAATTCTTCATTCAGAAGCAAAACGTTTCCTTGGTTTTAACACTCTGATTTTCAAGGTGAGGTAAGGTCTGAAATGATATCAAAAAGGAAATACCTCCTAGGAAACTAGGAGATTTGGATTTCATGTAGTAATGGGACACAAAGCCCTATAATCCTACTTCTTGAGGTGCATAGTAGGCTGCAGTAGCAAATTAATCATTGTACAAAATAAACTTATTGAAAAAACAAAACCAGAATTTGAACAACTTTCAGAACATCTCATTTCTAACTTGCTTTATGAATCTGCAGCATCTCATTTTGTTTTTTTTAAGCAAAAAATGCTGATGACTTTATAGCAATTAAAAACCCATGAGCATGCACTAACAAATCCATCCAGTCAGTGAAGAGAACAGCTCCTCGTTTCTCACTTATACATGGGTAGTGAGTAAAGAGAATGAAGAGTATTGCAGAGTCATTAAAATAAAGTTATTAGTGCTTATCATCAACAAAGGGAATTTTGAATGCAGTTTTTTAATTAAATTTTTAGTGCATGTCTGCACAAGTATTAATTTCCATTTCTGCTTACTTCAGAAACTTAAAGCTGTGTAATCTCCAAAAATATCCCTGCTTTTTCCTTGCATACACCAGTCTTAAGAGAAGCTAATGGTGTGTACAGTGGAAGCATCATGTCTTTGATGGATGTGGAAGACAGCGTGGAAAGTGTTTTGGAGCCATTGTTGTCACTTAGGGCTGAGCTGCAATCACCAGCCTCTGCACTCTGGTAAAAAAAAAAAAAAACAAAAAGGGCCATTAGCATCTCTGCCAGAAGCCAGCTGTGCTTCCAGATGTGCCCTTGGAGCATCAGGAGTGTTGTGGCTCTCACCAGAGCTCAGCTGTGGTTGGTGTTGTGCAGTGCTGGTGCTGCTGGAAGCTCGGGGAGCTCTGTGCTGAGCTCGGCCTTGGCACTGTCAGCCTCCTGCTGGCCTTGTGCACAGCCTGTGTGGGCAGCATTCACTGCTGTGAAGGCACTCCCAAGTCTGCCAGACTGTTGTTCAGCTCAAGGGTATCTACTTGAAACTTACCTTAAATATCAAGGGCACTGTCACGGTTCAGAGTGCTGGAGGTTACTGCATAGATGCATAGAGATGCTTCTGAGATGTATGTCAACGAGTGCTGAAGCTGCAAGGTCTGCAGAGAGGATTGGAGAGTTTGTTCTGTTCTGGTGGTGCTTCTGGAGCAACAGCAGCAGCTAGGCTGAAGGAAATGTGCATCTTGAAGCCTGAGCAGAAAACTGACTGCTTGTGTTTGTTTTCTGTCTGGCAAAATGCAGACAGTCTATTACCTTAAATCATTCTGCAGAAGAATACTGTATTTTAAATGAAATCCTGGGTTTGATGTGTTAAAGAAATTGTGCTTTCATTGTACCTGATTGCGTTTTGCTTTTAATGGTATGAGATAGAATATTCATAAAGACGATATTAAAAACTTCATTGATTCAGGTAATTGCTTTTAAAATAATTTGTATTAACTTGCAAAGTATTAGCTTCTGGATTTTTTGGAAACTTGTTAAGTGTCAATTATATGGCCATGATTTTTGAATGAAGCACATAAGCTGATATCTTACTTGCTGTGGATTGTAGTAATTATCTGGTGATATAATTAACTTCTTAAAATGGTTAAATATTTGATGATTTTTTTTCTTGCTAAATGCAAAATGGTGCTTCATTTACTACCATTGCTTCCTGCTTCAGAGGTTACACACTGCTGGAGATTTTTATGTAAGCTGTTTCAACGTTGGTCATTATTTATTACAGAAACCTGTCAGTGTTAACAGGAACGAGTGTCTTCTCCTTCAAAACAGTTGTATTGATTACCTTTTTGAGACCTTCATCCAAATTTGACAGGCTGTAGTGGTTTTTAATTTGTATTTGAGTGAGTAATTTGGGTCTCCCAGGTTATAGATCTGAATTTTACAGAATCACAATGCGGAGTTGCTAAAGGCTCAAATGTGTATAGAAGTGGAAATAATTCTGTCCTCTTTGACGAGCTGAGTGATTCAGCTGTGGTCAGAAAGACTCATTTACATTTTATTTCCTAGATCCTCTGTCCATGGGTCCTCAGAAAGCTCTGGAAACCATTGGTGCGAATTTACAGAAGCAGTATGAAAACTGGCAGCCAAGAGTAAGTACTCCTGGGGCTTCCCCTGCGAGCTGCAGGCATGGTGCTCCGCCAGGCCCAGTGCTCAGCTCGTATTGAAAACTGAGCTGCATACCTGTTATGTGGCATGGTGTCTGGCAGCAGTGGTTGCTTCTGTCATCCATCCATGTGAATCGACTCTTGCAGGCTGTCAAACCCTCCAGTTCTCTAGCTGCTGTCTCTCTTGGCTAGAGCTTAATTCAATCATGTCTGGGATATTTGTTTTGAGTACTACATTCTACAGCTGAATTCTTAATTTATATTCTCCTATCTTTCTTGTTGAGATGTTCTCTGATCTCTGAGTTTGTGGTTTCCTCTGTAATAAAAATGTTTGCCCTCAGCTACTTCAGAAGTGTGTGTCCCACTGGTGACTGGAAGAAGACAGTGTGGTGTAGTCAGTAGCTGAGGAAGGGTTTTGGTGACTTCAAAGCTTTGTTAATGGCTAATTCAAACTACGTAGAATTAGTATAGTGTGTATATAAGCTTCTGTATAATGTGGACTTAAGTTTTTGAAAGCGAGTGTGGCAATGCTGGCTGTTTGTTTCCTGTTTGTAACAACTCATTCTCACTTTTGGGGGATGCATATTGCTTCTGGGTGTCTCAGTAAATAGACCACGCAAAGGTCTCCAGAAGGAGACGTTATATCTGCAGCATGCTCCAGGTAGGTACAGGAATAGCTGTAGCATCGTGCTCACAATTAATATTCCCCTATATGTTTGTGTCCTTATCTGTCTGCTGTATGTAGTTTGGATCAGAATATTCCCCTTCAAAGTACCTGGACTATTGACTACTAAAGTGTAAACTTATGATTATAAACAAATAACGTGTAATCCAGACAGAAATAACTCAATTGAGTGAGCTTGACTGTGGATCTGCCTTTTCCCTTATGGTGCAGCACTGATTTGAAGATCTTCGTTTTAAGGAGGTTTGGAAAAGGGGACACTGTTGGATCTCTTTGTGTTTTCTTTCCCCACCTTTTCCATTCCTTCATAAAGGACCAGTACTTGTACGTAAAGGACGAACGGCTTTGGCATCATCTGCAGTAGCAAACAACTTTTTCCTTTGCTAGAGGCTGGGAATGTTTTTCACCAAAAAGGGTTGCTGGGCTGTGTGTGGCTTTGAACAGATGCTGGATGGTTATTGGTTGGATTCATTGAGTCCATCCTCTGCTTTTTAAGGCAAACTTAATGGAATAATAGTATATTCAGAGCAGCTTGAACATAATTACATGTAGTACAAGTTCTTTACCTCTTATCTGTGTTGGATACTTCTCTGCCCCCTTATTGAGGGGTGCCCAACTAGAACTGGGTTTATCTTTCATTAGCAGCTGAACGCATTACCTGAAGGAGACCTACTGCATTAAGCAGTGAAATGTTGGCGTTACTAAATCTGTGGGTAATTTTCTACCTAACACTCCAAATGCAGATATTCAGTGGGCATGCTTTTTTTCTGAAGCGTTTTGTAAGTGTGTTTATGTAAGAAGGGTTTGTCTTGAATCATAGATGGTGTATATTTAAGGCAGGATTTGCTTTTGCATTATTCCTTTTGGCGCACTGGCAATTTCTTTTACATTTTTTTCTTTTTAATCTCTCTCTGCCAGCCCAGAGATTTGGCAGCAAATACAAACAGCGTCTGAAACCAAATAGGAAGAGTAAAACATCTTGATGCAAAGGTGACAACAGAGCTCCCTCCGCTCCTTGGCACTGCAGTCCGTGTCAGTGAGGAAGGAGGGCTGGGCGCCTGGAAGCAGCGGGTACGCTGTGAGGGCTGACCTCACGCTGCCTCGTGGAGTTTGCACAAAGCACGAGGCAATTACCCAGCTCAGATGTTTGTGTGCAAGGTGCCTGCTTCTGAAGAGTAAATCACAGCCCTTTGAAACATTGCAAAGCTAAACACGTACTGTTTTATTGCACTCTACAGGGCTCTTGAGTTTTCTGCAGTAATAAAGAGAAGTTGATGTGCCATCTGCAATAAAACAATAGGAACATTATTGAATTTCCTAGACCTTTCATATAAATACTAATACAGCTAGTTTTGTCTATTTCACAGTGTTTTGGAATGACAGAAGAATTGATGGAAAGAAGACAATTCTGGGAAAACTAAGCACTCTTAAAAGACCAAACCATTAAAATCTTCTGGAATTGCTGGTGTTACTGGTTTGTTACTGTGGGTCCTTACGCCAGGAAGTGCCTGTCATTGATATCTTACTGTGAATGCACAAATAGTGCTAACTGCTGGTAACTGGATCGTGTCAGTCCTTCCAGCAGTGTTCCTATAATAGATGTTGTGTGAGAAGTCCTATCACATCGCTACCAGTGCAGCCCTTGTCTGCTTGTAACTGCAAGATGTTGTTCGAATAAATGCCCGTACTTGTTATGTACAAATAGTTCAGGTGAAAAGGCCTTAAAAGGGACAAGGATGAAAAGTCTTTGTTTCTGGGAGCTCCCAGACTCCACAGCTGATGTATATTTCCCTTTAGGTCTTATTGAGCCCCTTTCTAAATAATTTATCAGCTTGCCGTGGCTTGAAGTATTTTTACTGATTAAATTTAAGACTTTGCTTTATAGTTGTGTAGCTACATAAATTTGTGTGCTGCAGGAGTAAAAAAAAAACCAAAACACTTCAGACATTCTTTCATCTGCAAAATACTGCAGTTAAACAATGTTCAGTCATCTCACTGCCATTCTCAAATGAAAATTTGAACGGGGGAAGGAGGTAGCAGATGACAAAGGTGCAGGCACACAGAGAAGAATTTATCTCTACAGAATTTTTCTGAACAAGTAAGAGCTCTTGCGATTCAGTACCAAGATAATTCAGGTGCCAGTGAACAGGTGGAAAGAAAAATAGACAGTCCTTCTCCAGTATTACCATGTGGCAGGGGTTTTGAGTTCTGCTGGGTGCTGAAGGGGTTAAACGTGAGGGTAATCTGGAAAGCAGGCTCAATTACAGGGGATAAAGGGGGTTGCTTAAGCAGCTGAGAATGAAAGGAGGAAAAGGCAGTGAAAGTGAAGAGCAGGGACCCCATGGTGCAAGTCTGGGAAACTGCCCTTGCACAGCAGCTGTCCTTGGGGGAATCTGCAGCCTGGGTTAGGGGAGGCTGGGGGAGCTGGGTGGAACTGGGGCTCCAGTTACGGACCCACATTGCAGACTGGGGCCTGCAGCATCAGGAGAGCACCTGATAAAGGAGAGCCCTTAGCTGAGATAACGTGTTGTGTCTCTTTAATTGCCTGCAATAAAATACTTGTGAAGTTTCTTTTGGAGATTCGTATGCTCAGTATTTAGATAAGAAACTGATTGCATCGGAATGGTACTTCTCTTCTTCTGGTTTTCTTTTATTTCCCTTTGCAGAGTGCTGCCTGTGTCAGGTGCAGCATGGTAGTGACTGACTCGCAGTACTGGCAGTGAGAGATGAGTGTTTTCCAGCGTTTGTTTACAGCTTTGATTTTTGGCAACATTGCATGTTACACCATTCAAAAGGAAGGAACTTTCCTTCGTTAAAAAGTCAACGGTATTTGTTTGCCAGTAGAAAAAACAAAGTGAATTGATAGTGCTGCTGCAGTGAGCTGCTTTGTGGAGGTGAGCAGCTAGTGTGGGTCTTTGCAAGCAGAAGCAGCTGCCGTGTAAGTCCCAGTTTACGTTCGTTTATCAGCACTTGCAGAACTCGAGTTCTCTGTTGTAATGTTGTGCAGAGGCAGAGCAGAGGATGGAGAAGAGGAGGGTGCAGTTCAGCACTCTGCTGCCCCGCATGGCATGCTGTGCTGGTTCCTCAGGACTGGTCGGAGGGAATGTGCTTTTCCACGTTCTCTGGGCTGCAGTGCTACTGTACAAAAGCACCAATTGCCCCTTGTCAAATATGAGGTTGACCTGTGATTTCTGCCTTCATTCTTAGATGCCAGACGTTTTTTTTCCCTCCTTGTAATGGACATCTCATTTCTTGACTTCTGGCCTTCCACAGATGTGTTTCCTTGGTTTCCATTCCTGCATGTTCGCCTTCACATCAGAATGGGGCTGTGTAGCCCAAGGCAGAATTGTAGGTCGAATGATGCACAGTTGGCATAATTCAGGATCTGGTATGAAGTAGTCTGGAGAATATGCTCATTAAATTTGCATGAAATTACAGCTTTTTTTTTTGTCAGCTATGGCTTTTGACCGCTTTCTTTATTTCAAAACTGCCCAGAAAATTTTGCCTTTCTCTCATCACAGACTATAATTTGACACTCTTCTGATTTCTGCTAGTCCAATTGAATTCCAATCATCCTCCTGTACCAGGTGCTTTTCGCATCTGATAGAAACTTCCCCAGTTCTGCCATTGGAAGGTCAAAAAGCAACCCTACTGTTTGTGTGTTTTCTGAACAGAGGTTAGATTAAGCAAGCTATCTCAGAGATGCTTACCTCCCTCCATTGTTTGTGAAGTGCATTAACACTGGGGGCAGAGGGCTTGCCTCATTTAAAATCAGTGTTTTACATTTTTGTAAAACCTTTCTTTTCCTGAGAGTTTGAGCCATGCTGTGGGGGTCTTTGCAAAGCTAGCACTGAGAAAGCTGAGGAGTGAGTGGTTGTGGCTCCCCTAGGTGTGCTTTGGTAAAGCTTAATTTCCTTTTAATGGCTCTACAGCAGCACACAGGAGCTGTGCTGTGGAGGAAGGCTCAGCAGAGCAAGGCTTTGGTCATGGGTCATGGGAGAGATGTAGGCGAGCCAGTGAAGGTGCTGGGGCGTGGAGCCCTCTGAGCTGCTCTGAGATCCATCAGACTGGTTCTGCTGGGATTTTGCTTTTGTGTGGGAACTTCTATTTCAAGCTGAAGGTCAAGTCTGTGGAATTTGGGAATTTTACTTCCTCTGGTAAGCCACTTAATGGAGTGTGATGGGTTTGTACCTCTCTGAGATGTGACACAGTGAGATCTGCTGTTCGTTATCTGTGCAGCATCTGTTCCCCACTCTCCTTCCTGTCCTTTTAGGCCAGCAGCTCTAATACTTCTTTACTTCCCTTGGTGACAAGCAGCACCAGCAAAGCCAAAGAGCTTGAAACATTGCATCTAAAGAATTGTTTTATCCTCCCAGCCACTTGCTTAAATAAAACTGAGGAAGAGTCAGTCAATTACAGTACTGATTTCTCTAATCCAGGTGCTACATCCTTGTCTCTATTTTTCTTCTTTTCATTTCTCCTTTTTTTGCAAAGACATCTTCACTAATGCTGTATTTCAATTTTCTCAGTATATTCTTATTAGTATTTCCTTATAGCTCCACCTGAATGAAACTCACTGGAAGAAGGAAGATGAAAATCCCTCGTAGGGGAAGGACTGGAGAGATCAGGAAGGCAAGATTAGACATGCTTCTAGGAATCTTTTTTAGGGGACAGGGAGCAGGATGGCTGAAAAGCAGTGCTGATATTTGAGAATTCCTCCATCTGTAGCATCCCTGGTCACTGGGGACAGCATAAATGAGTGATATGGGCACTGTCACACTGCAAATTCCCTTCTGGTCCCTATGCAGTTCTCTTATCAACCCTGTGACTTGGAGTCACTTATTGGGCAGACGGCGTCACATCTGAACTGCTTAGTCTCGTAGATCTAGGGATGTTTTAGGTATTTCCACCTCGTTTAATTTACATAGTTGTACCCTTTCCTCACTCAGTTCAAAGAGGTGAAGTAATAGAGGAGCTTCTGTAGCAATGCTGTGTTGGAGTGGTAGGAGAACGTTGGCCTAGGGGAGCTGAGAAAGTTGTTACTCATCCCCAGTAGGCACACCTTTCCTTCTTTAGTGTAGCAATAACAGAAATGTCAGTTAAGCTGTGCCTATAGATTTTTTTTCCCATACTGTTCATGTTATGTTGAGACTCCTGGCAGTATTTATGTCCAGTTGTGCTCAATTATGCAGGTTTTCAAATAAATTTTTGTCCTTTTCTTTTCCTCTCAATCCACAATCACATTGTGCGTGTTGCCTCTTGAAGCTTGCATCCACCAATGAGTGATGGTCTCGGAGGAAATATCTCATACAATGCAGAGAAATTATATATATGTATTTTTGGTGGCACATCTTCAAGGGAACAGTGACTCTTTCGTGATCAAACAGAGCTTCCTCCTTCTCCCTTCTACCAACAGGTTTGTCTTAATTTCAAAGGAAGTGCATCCAAGATACTTGAGGATGATCATTTTAAGCCTCAACCTTTTGTGAGTGTTTTCTGTTGCTGATGCTGTTGTTTCCCTCATTAGATATCTTTGGGCTTTGATACGGTTTCTGAGGTTTCATTCCTTGCATTGCTTCCTTCTGCCTAATTAATTGCTAAGTTGCCTGCTGCACATCAAAGGTTGAGCATTTCCTAAAGAGTAACTAGTTAAGCATGAAAACTAATTGGACGCATGACCTAATTATTGGTCTCTCTCTGACTCATACTTTTCCTTTATTTCTGTCAGATTTTTCTTTTAAAACAACAACACATACTAATTGCTTCTACGGAAGAAATATTACAGAGTTGCAAAAGGGAAAGTGCAAAAAATGTGTACTTGGTCTCCCTACCCTGGAGATGTAGGAACGTGTTTTTAGAAGGAAAAAAAAAAAAAGGGAAAAACCCAACAACGCTGTGACCTTGTTTAACAAAACTCGGTTTCCCTCTGAGGACTACGTTGGCTGTTTTTATTTTCCAACAGCCTCCTGCACTTGGCAGCTATTTCAGGCTCTGTGAAACTTTGCTGTATCAATCCTTTGCTGTCTTGTTTAAGATTAACTGTCTTCAGCACAAAATTTATTCTTATTTTTTTGATTTTTATTTATTCTGGAAAGAAGTTCCTCAGAGAAGAGGGGTCGACGAGTATAAGTGCCAAAAGCAATTATTCCTGTTCTTATTCCATCTGAAAAAGTGTTGTGCCATCACAGTGAGTTTCATATTAGCCCTGTGCTGTTTTTGTAAAGTACCAGAGGAGAACAAGTAGTTCAGCCAGAAAAACAGAACCTGTGAGGGTAATCAATAGCGAATGGCACCTTCCTATGTCCTGTGAATGTGAGGAAGGCTGTGGCACATCCTGGTGAACAGAGATGCTGGAGAGGTCAGGCAGTTGGGCAAGGTGGTCTTTGAAGCTTCCTTCCAGCTGAACTGTTCTATTCTGTTCTTATGGGAGGAAAAGAAGGAAGCCCAAGGTGGAAACAATAGGTCCAAGCATGGGCTGGCGTGAAGGCGCGTGTTCTGAAGCTGTAAAGACAGAGCAGTCATATTAAGCTGTTTTGGGGCTGAACTGTTAATGCGTGGCAGATCAGCAGTGATCTGGCATTCTGGAGCAAAGTCAACAAACCTGCAAAATCAAGTTAAGTGGGGAAATCCTCTGGGTCCTGCTGAAAGCTGCAAGCACTGCAGGCAGGAGTGACCTTGAGGAGGGGAGTTGGGCTGTGGCTTTGCCTGTGCTCTAGGTCTTGAAAGGTAAGTTTGAATCATAACGAAAAGGACTTCTATCTTGCAAGCAAACAGACTTCTTGCATTTTATTGTACGAGTGATGTACTAATGCGACAGCTTAAATAGAAGAGCTCTCTGAAATTACCAGATTTCAGTCAGTACACTGCTCAGGCTGCTGCTGGGTGCTGATCCCTGCCTCAGGTGTGCTCTGTGAGGGAGAACTGCCTCTGATGTGGGTTTCCTTTATGTACAACCCAGCACCCGAGCTCCTCTTAGGTCTGAAATCCTCTATTTGAACGCAGGAGTTCAGCGATGGTGCTTTTTTTTGTATTACTTTCCACAGTCTTCTGACAGATCCATTCTGATGCTGTGTACTTCCTCTTTTGTGTGTGTGTGTGTGTGTGTTGCATTTCCTCATCAAAATGAGGCCAGAATTGGCAGAGGAGCAAGATTTTTGTGTGCTAGAGTGCTTCCATATGACCATTGTACTCTTAACGTCTGTTTGTCGCAAGATGCAAAGAAAGACCTGATATTAGAAAGGCTTCTTGACAGAGATAAGCAGCTCTGCCTGCGCAAATCTGATTAGCAGTTTTCTGTAATTACCACCCAGCTTCCGTGTGACCTATTTAAAAATACCTTGTCTTTGTGTTCCCTGGGGGGCCGTGGATCGCTGGGATCAGGTGGGGAGGAGCCTCCTGTAGGGCCATGGCACTGCCTGCTGCTGCTTTCCCCTGCAGGACTGGGATTCATCTCTGCAAACTTGGGAGTGCAAATGGCACTTTTCTGGGCGGCTGAAGCTTTGTTTTGCTCAGACATCAGAGTTGTGTGCAAAGCACAGGGTGTTAAGAGAAAACAGTTTACGTTTGACTTCCTGCTCTCATCTCTAAGACAGAATGAGAAAAACCTGAAGTACTGTAATTTCACTCTTAATAATTTAAAAGCGTAGGCCTCTGAATGTTCATTTTTCCCTCACCTGACCCATTGAGGTGTTCCTAAATCAGAGTACCACTTTATGAAACAATTGCTTTTTTTATCAGAGGACAACCTGAAATATCCAGGTAATTATTTAGCACTGATAGCACCTTCTGTCCTGTGTTCACACTAGGATATGTCCTGCTGAGGAGATGCTTGTGAGCCAGAATACAGAGCCAGCATTTTGAGGCTTCACTTCCACATCAGCCTGTGGTCCCACTCAAACTCTCCATTTGTATTGAACAAACAAGAAGACACAGAGCCTGAAACTTTAAAGAGCTCTTAAAATAGATATTATAAAGAAGGAATAGTGCTAAAATGACACTGTTGCTGAGGAGCTGTGTTGACTAAGTCGGTTTTAAAGATGTGTCCTGGCCTGTACTTAAAATCCTGTTAGCGTATTTTGTGATGTGACCTGTCAGAGCCATCGTGCTACCATCAGGCTGAGGAAAGGGATCTGTCATTGAGAAGCTGTGAACTTCTTTTACCAATTCCCAATGTTTATAAATACACAATGAATTACACAGCCACCTCAGAATGTTTATTTTATTTGAGTAGATAAGGCGGGCTCCTTACCGTACGGTAGAGCTGGTGGCTGAAATTTTGGTATGTCCTGGAACAACCGTGTAGCTCACAGCAGCTTGAGCTTGCTGAGGAACACACCTGTCTCCCAAATCTGCTGCAGCAGATGTTCAAGGTTAGCACTCCTGGCTTTTTGTCTTCCCTGTCAATATCAGTTCTTCTTAACAGACCCGCTCAAAGGTATTTTTTTTTAGGAAGTATTGTTGAATACTGAACCCACACAGTGAGGATTAGCTACTTTAGAATTCGTTTCACATTGGACTTAAAAGCAAGGTCGAAGACTGCAGAGGAAAGGTAAAGTCACTACGCTGCTGACTACAGTCAGGTGAATAAATGTTCCACCCTCCCAGCTTAGCTCTGGTAATGCATTTTGTCCTGGACATCCAGCAAATTAAGCTGTTTAAGTCTTGGCTGCTTGTGAATATATTCTCTTGTAGGAGATCAGGATGGGTTTTTGAAACGCAGCCGGATGCCCACAGAGGACGTGCCTACAACTTCCAAGAGTCTTCCTTGTGTTTGTTTAGATCGTAAACTGAAGCATCCATAAGTAAAAGTATTTCTTCACTGTAGTTCATATTTTTTCAAGCTATTGGTAACTAAGAATAAGATGTTTTTTGAGGCCTGGACACAGCTTGCTGAACAGTTTGGGGCATGCTTGTAGCTGCAGCCTTCCTGGGCTGCAGGCGGCCTTGTGGGATTTGTGCCTTGCTCAGGTTTTGCTGCTAAAATCCAGAAAAGAGCAGCAAAGTTGGGGAAATGCACTGCTTTGTTATGCTTCTCATGAAAGAATTATTTTCCATGTAGATTGTTCTTTTCTTTTTTGATGCAAAAATAAGAGTATTTTTGTACAGTTCACAGTTTGTCTACTTTTTGATGTGTTTCCAAAGCCCGTGTAATTTCAGGATCCTAAATCTTTCTTTGATATAAGGAAAAACGTGTTTTAGTAAGTATTAAAATCAAATGGCTGTAAATCACAGGATTGGGATATTAATCACAGTTTTGAAGTCACCAAAGAGCAGAGTACTTTCTCTAGGAACGCAGGACGTCACTTCTCACTAAAGCAGCTCCAACATCAGAAGATCTGGAAGTAGGCCAACGTGCTGTCAGAGAGAAGAACGAGTGTGGAAATTAAGAGATCACAGAGCCCATAGTAATGAAACTAATTTTAAGGAAATTAACAAGTGGAAAACAACTAGTAGTGCAAGTTGTTAGGAGCACGAGCTGCGTGGGTACTGTGCTTGGAGGGAGCTTGAAAAAGAAGTGCCCTGGGGAAGGGGACTTGGGATGGGTTCCCTGGGGGAGGTGGTGATGCTCAGTGTTGGGGCTGAGCACAGTGTGTTGGGATGCGGTGTTGGTGTTGGTTGGTGCCAAACAGATCCCTTGGAATGTCTCAGAGACATCACTCCTGGAGACAAGAAGTGCTTCTTGCCCTCCTGTCTGCCCTTATGCAAGTCTTTGTGCAGGGACTTCTGTCCAGATCCTGTGCTGTGCCCAGCAGTGAGCTGGGGCTGCCACCTGGCCGGCAGGTCTGCGCCGCGGGCACGCGGAGCACACGTGATGTGGATATTCATAGCAGTTATTAGCTCTATTTCTGTCGGTGGCACAGAGAGTGGTTTTTCTTTAGGCTTATCTGCTGAAAAGGTGTGCTGTCCTTATGAACACTTTTTCATGCAAATCTTTTAATAGGCCTTCAGAAGGGCTGACGGTAACAACATGTTCCCAAGCCTTCACTGTAAAAGCCCCGTGCTATTGCAGATTTGGACTCACCTTGCCTTTTTTGGGGAGGTTCTGTTGAGCCACTTGGTTGTCTTGCATTATGGACATGCTGCATACCCTAAAGCTGATGCCTAAAGTGGTGCTGAAAGCTTACAGTTGCCTTTTCCTACATTGTCATTCAGAGGATCAGACTCTTAATATACTGACCAATGAATGAAAAAGGTCTGATTTCAGTTTTTTTTTCTCTCTTTAGCTGTTTGATTCTACTGTTACAGGTTGAGAACAGTATTTATCAAGAGCCTTTATTTACTACCTGTTTACATTAACAGTTTTCCAGCCGCTCATAATTGTGCTGTGTATGTGTACATGGTACATGCAGCCTTTGCAAACTCTCTTTGTGTCTTACAGAACTGCCCACACTTGGCATGGCACAAAGGGTTTGGTTTTTCAGTTTCTTGTATGTCATTGTATTCAAAACACTGAGAATTGTGCCTAAAGACAGCAAGTGTTCACTGCTGCTCCTTCCTTGTTCTCTAATAGAAATACAGAAGAGAAACGCTGGGGTGCAGATGAAGCTGTTGTGAATTCATTAGCTGGCACATATATTGAATTTGTCTTCATGGTGAATAGGTCTTAAATAGTTGGAAAAAAAACATCCACAAAAGAGAAGATACTCGTTGACCCTGGACTTTGCTTTTGTAATGGAGATGCAGGTTGGCAGAGCTCTTATGCAAGCACAAAAATCAGCCCAGAAGCACACGTGTGGAGATGTAGTTGTGCTGTGGGTTTGAGTAATCTCTGATGTTTTCACCTGAAGTCATTGCCATGTAAACAGGCACGTTCTTGTTGCTGCCCCTTTTCATTTTCTAAATGGATATGTTATTCAAAATATCTCTTTTAATTATATTAAACCAAACAAAAGGACCATAGTGCCAATCTTTGAGGGAGTTACGTTTTGGGAAGACCACTGCCAGTCTTTTTTTTCCGTTGTTTTAAATGCTTTCAGTGTGCTAAAAAATAATGTTTTTACAGTCAGTTGTGCTGCTTTGCTGTGTGGCATAGCAGTCATGGAGCGAGGTGGCTGTGAGCTGCCTGACAGACACCAACCTGCTTTATGGCTAAGCCAGAGTTTGTTCCAGCCGCTCGGAGGACACGTTGCATCAAGCTGACAGCTGCCCCATAAAACACACAATCTGGATTAATTCAATTCTACTTTTATCACTTCACAGAAAAGCAGATCCGCTGTTTGTAGTGTTTGTCATTAGCAGGCCTTCAGCCATCATCTCAGGTGCTTTTTCAGTCCCCAGGCTGGAGATGCTGATCTGTCCTCTGCCTGAAGCTGCTTCTGGGTCCGACCTCCTGCAGGGCTGTTCCTCAATGTGTGCTGGAGGGCAGGGGGATGAAAGTGGGCGCAGCAGTGCTGCAGCAGTTCCCTTGTCACTTCAGGATTGGCTGCTTCATCCCCTCTTCTGTTTGGGACCCTCATTACAAGATGGGGAGACAAGAAGAGGAGGCTCAGGGGAGAGCTCCCTGTCCCTGCAGCTCTCTGGCAGGGGGTTGCAGTGGGGTGGGGATTGGCCTCTGCTCCCAGCTAACAGTGACAGGACAAGAGGAGGAGTGGTCTTCCTCCCTCCAACTGCCGACCCCATTGCTCATGTTCCTTGGTAACTGATTTCCTTGGAAAGCCTTTCATAGTTCCGTTTCTCAGAGTTGGGCGTTGTTCCAAAAACATTCTCTTGCAATAATTAGATTGCTTTGATTCCTTTTAATTAAATCATGCTAAGTAGGCTGTCTGCGCGTGCAACAAAGTCTCAGGTTTAATGCGTCTTCTGCATTTGGAAACGGGGGTTCAGATTGGATCCAAGCCACGGCACAGCAGCAGAGCATCCCACTGTGCACAGCATCCCCTTCTGCAGAGGTTCATCTCAGCTGCTCTGAGGAATGAGGGAGGAAAGGTTATTACAAATCAGCGTAAGGAAGAGTCAGGCTACGCTGGGACAAAGTGTTGGTTGCGACGCGGGAAGCGCAGCGCATGCTGAGGTTTTGGGGCACTGCCACACGGGGCCTTTAACGTGGGTTGTCTGATTTGTTTTCATCCCGTTAAAGCAAAACCTGTAATTAGGAAGTGGTTCTGAGGCAGAGCCATTCGTTTAGGCACAAAATCCATAGAACCGTGGGAATGACTTTATGCAGCCAATAACTACTGACGTTTCCCAGTGGGATAGATGTCGGTGAATTGGTTTTTCCTCTCCAGTCGGACTCGTTGGGGGGTTCCTGTTACCCCCTGCTGATCAGGGAATGCAGCATTGTTTTATTTATCCTCTGGAAGATCTGAAAACGCCCTGAAAACGATGGGACAGTGGTGGGGAGAGGGGACGAGACAATGTGCTTTCAGAACTCGCAGATGCAGTGTTGTAGTTGTTAAGCAAGCTGAGGTGGGGATGGGATGTGCTGCCCTGCTTTGTGGCTCCGGGTGGGGGGAACTGCGGGAACCTCTCTGAGTCCAGGAGATCTGAAAGGAAAATGTTTTGCTTTACCACAGGGAGTTCTACATATTTTAAAGATCTAGGGTGAGCTATTATTTATTCATTGATACTGATGGCTTTTAAGACGTTCTCGAGTTTTTTTTACTATCCCAAACTCGTTAATTAATGATAGTGACATCTTTCAGTTAGAAGTGCTGCACAATAACATGTTATCCTTGCTTAGTGGTGAATGACCAGCGTTACGTGAATGTGCATCATGCTAAAGACAGTCTTTCATTTCCCATAGGAAAGTGTCCTGCTGTCCTTAATCTGCAAGCGTTTGTGAAGCCTCTGCTAAACAAAAGATTAAAAGCATGGCAGGGAAAAAATAGGGTGGGCTTTTTTTGGTCTTTTTTGTGCAAGCTGCAGTTTCTCCGTCAAGTTTGCCATTTAGCCTGCTTTGCCATAATACCTGTATCTACGTCTGTGTTGCAGGACAAAGCACTTGTGCCTTTTGTGCTGCAGGTGTCTGTGGCTGCAAATGGGAGCTCTCCAAGGCTGATGGACACTTCTTAGGTCTCTGTTCTCCCACCTTCCCCTTTTGAATTCGAAAGCTTTCCTTCTTGAAGGCAGGAGCAGGACTCCTGGCAATAGAGCTCAGGCTGTCTAGGAATGGGCATATCTGCTTTTTTTTTTTTTTTTTTTTTTTGGACAATGTCTCTGGTTTGTATTCAACCTTAGGTTGTTTGAATGAAGTAATCAGCTACTCGTTTCCTACAACTGACATCCTCTACCCTCCCCCCCCATCACGTGAACAAATGCTGCACTTTCCTTGTAATTACAGCACTTATTCTTCTGGTATTTGTTCCATACCAGCAAAAAAAGTCTTGAGAAGTCTTTAAATAAATAAATTAAAAGAGATTATCTGGTCCCATTTGTTACACAGATATCCATTTGTTGTATTGTGCACCTGAATGATATGTAATAAACTGACACAGGGAAGTCCTGTGCTGACAGGTAGGTGATTGTCTGCTTATTTATAGAC
This sequence comes from Cyrtonyx montezumae, assembly GCF_038088225.1. Lineage (NCBI taxonomy): Eukaryota > Metazoa > Chordata > Aves > Galliformes > Odontophoridae > Cyrtonyx > Cyrtonyx montezumae. The sequence goes on from NW_027071925.1 coordinate 4,760,400, forward strand.
TCCCTCCTCTCCTTTTCATCCTCCTCCACCCTATGTTTCTCAGTGTGTAAATTATGTGTTTGCAGTTGGGATCTTTACATCTACAGCCTTTAGTTTGAGGGTATGAGTTCGCCTCCATTAATTGAGAACTGTATTTAATATTTATGCTAACGGGGCATGAGGAGTGTTCCAATGAGTGTGTTCTCCTTTAAAAAAGGGGAGCTGAAAAATTACCAACCACTCTGGTTTAGTGTCTGGTGAAGGTGCCAGCAGGCAGGATGTGATTTAAGGTGCACATTTTTGCACATCAGCACCTTGATAACAGCGTTGAAAGGGGAGAGAAAGACCTGGTGGGGCGAGGGTGCTAAGATTAATATGGCCTCTTGCCTTTACTTGGTGTGGAAGTCCCCAGGAAGGATGAGTGTGTCAGATCACTGGCTCTTCCTTAATATATTTTTTTTCCATTTGCTTGCTTTGCTTCATGGCTGTAATCATGCAGATGATAGCATTCATTCTATCCATCCTGCCTACTGGCTTGAGGTGCTGCATATTGAGCAATGTGGTATCTGTTTTTCAAGCTGCATAATCAGCAAAACATTTTTATATTAAGGAAAGCGTTTCAAGCCTTTACTATGATCTTTTAAGACTTTCTTATCCTTGCATGCTGTAGAAGAAAGGTTAAAAGGCATTAACTTCTGAGACCTTGACTTGTAAGCAGGCTTTCAACAGTGGATTTTGTAGATGTGTGCCTACAATTGTCCTGCTCTTAGACTTGGTGGTTCTTTATACATCAGTATTTATTAAACCATTGTGATTCTGGATTCTCAGTCTCTCTGGAAGTCTGAAGAAAGAGAGAGATACAGCCTTTTATCTTTCAAAGGACAGTTGGAAGACTTGCTGTTATTATTTGGCCTTGCTTCAAGAAAATGCACTTTTGAGTATGACAAACTAGCTTACTACTTAGACATCTTGAACTTAGTCAAGCAAAAATGTTTTGAAGTATTGGGTTCTTTTAATATCTTTTTTCTCCCAAACGTAGAAATGTGCTATGAATCACTAGCTTGTTGAGCTATGTGGTCAGGAAAGATTCCACCGTGTCTGTCCTCAAGGCTGTGAGAGCAAGCCAGGTGCTTCAGAAAGCAAGCTGAGGGCTCTTGCTCACTTTGCCCTCTTCTCATCCCTGTGGGAATATCAGATTCACGTGTGGGTTATTCTGTCAGCGTGCATATTCCCATACACCAACTAGAGGGTTATTTTGTTTATATAGATATCCAGTAAACCTTTTGTCTTCTTTCTCCAGTGTCACAATACTTCTGTCTTAAGTAGTTGCCTGCATCTTAACTGATTTTTTTCTTTTTTTTTTTTAACACTTGACCCTGTATGTCCACAGGCCAGGTACAAGCAGAGCCTTGATCCGACGGTGGACGAGGTGAAGAAGCTGTGCACATCCCTGCGGCGCAATGCCAAGGAGGAGCGGGTGCTGTTCCACTACAACGGGCACGGTGTGCCCAGGCCAACGGTGAACGGGGAGATCTGGGTCTTCAACAAGGTGAGGAGCAGAGCTAAAACAGTTGAATCCCTTCACGGCTGTGTAAACGCTCGTGGTGTTCTGCCACATTGGCTGAGTTTTCAGGATGTAATTGTGTCTGCAGATGTTTGGTTCTGTGCCTACTGCTGTCTGTTTTCTCCATGTTCTTGAAGTTCTTGTCGTGGCTTCACTGCCATGTGTCGTTGCTGTGTTCTTAGCATGACGTTAGCATTGCATCTAAGTTGGAAATTAGGAGCAATTCCTTCTCAGAAGGAGTGGCCAGGCACTGGCACAGGCTGCCCAGAGAGGTATTCCTGAGCCATAGAGATGTGGCACTGAGGAACGTGGTCTGTGGGCACAGTGGGATGGGTTAGGCTTGGGAATCTGAGAGATCTCTTCCAACCTCAGTGATTCTATGAAATCTAAACTAACTATGGATAACCATTGTTAAAATTGCATGAGGTTGGTGCATGAGGACAATAAACAATACAACTAGCTTTAGTTCCAAATCAGAGAGTACTAAGGAACCTCTACAGGATTATATGTATCTCTTATGTTTTTAAAAATCTTACCACTCCTGCTTAGATGTGTAGATCCCGTGCAACACCTTTCTGGTGATACCAGGTATGATGTAAATGTGCTAGTAAAGCTATTTAGTGTCTCTTAAAGTAGCTGATGGAGAAGGGAGTCTTAGGGAAGTGTGAGATACTGCTGGTAGCGGGGGAGTGCATCCAGCTGACACAGCTTGCAGGGATTTGCTCCTATTTTATTTCAGGAACGTACTGAACTTCTTTTCTCATACTTCTCATGTATTATTTTTGTAATTGAATGAGCATTCAATAATAGCTTGAAAGAGCAAGGAGAGGAAGGCAGGGGAGAAAGTGCAAGAGGGCATCACCTTTTTCTGGTGCATCTCTACTGGAGGCTCGATTAGTATTCTGACCACCATCCTAACTGATTATTTTGAAGCTGAATTTGGTGTTTAAGAACAAATAGGAGTGACCTTCTTCTTACTTAACAGCCAGTGGGTAATAAATAAGCCAGTAAGAATGCTGAGCAGAATGTGTTACACATGGAAGAAGAGGAAATTACTGCTCAATGAAGTTGTGTGCTGTGCCAAATGCTTTATTAAGAGCTTACTGGGTGTTTGCCAGTTTGCCTGCAGTTTCAGCTGGGGAATGTGGTGTGGGCTCCTCTGGTGGTGAAGAGCTGAGGTCTTTTATTTGCCTTTTGGACTGCAGGAAAAGAACCTTAATTGTCATAAACATTGACAAGTAACAGCAAAACTTGGTAGCTTTTGCAGCACGTTACCAAATAGTGACTTCTTATTTTTGTAGAGAAAGAACTGGAAATGGAACTTTTTATTTAAACAAAGCATCAAGATGCAATAATGTGCTTTTCATGCGCTTCCTGTGAGCATTGCTGGACTAGTAAGGATCGATGTTCTCTGTGGTTTTGCTCTCTATTGTTTTCGTACAAAATCACAGCGTGGTTTTAAGAAAAAAGAAAAAATCAGAAACTGCAAACTTCAGACAAGTTTGTTGTAGAGTTCTGGGAGCCCCTCTGAAAACCAGAGGAGTGCTGTTTGCAATGCTTTTGAGTTTTTTAAGGAAAGTGATTATGGAATTAATTCATGCTCACTTTCTCGTTTGGCTGTTGCTTTGAACAGTCACAGGTGGGTGTTGGGAGATGTTGGTTAACCCACGGGAACTTTCTTGTTACAAAACCCAAATCAGAGAACAAACCACAAAGTTCTGTCACACCCACAGCCCCACAGAGGAGAGCAGGCATCACCCTGAGCAGCCACGCTGGGAGGACACTGTTTAACACTCTTTTTTCCTTCAGATTCTCTCACTCACATACTGTTAGCATGGTTTGATAAGCTGTGCGTGACCCCCACAGTAAATGTGGAACATAAATTTGTGCCGGTTTGCAATAGTGCAATATTGGTCAGAGCTGTCATCCAATCTGAGCTGGAGCGGCATGCGTTATAAATTTAAAGTTAAAACAACGTGTGTCCCTGAAACCTCTTCAATAATACATGTCAGAGCAGGTTTTCTTTGTGCAACTTACTGATTAGAACTGCCTAAACCCTCAGGGTCTTTATGAAAGGCTGTTCATGCATTGTTCCACCCTGTAACAATTTCCCAAGTTGCAAACTCCCTAAAACTTTAGTAACAAAACAATTTTTTTCTATTAATTTTAATAGGCCAATCAAAACTTTTTATATATGGGCAAAACCAGATTCTGGAATGACTTAGTATTTCCTATCTTACCTAACATATGGTCTCTAATCCCTTCTGTCTTTATACACGCCGATACGTGTCCTTGAAAATTTGATTTTTGTAAAAGTTTTATTACAGCTATTTTAAGTCTCTTGAATTTAAATGAGAGTTATGATCCCATCCATCATGCTGCTGATGTTAATAGGAGCGTTGCAGCTTTTACTGTTGGTTACGGGCTGAGCTTAGTGCAGTATGAACATGAGCAGGTTGCCCTCTGGCTGCGGATGGGCAGGGTTATGCAGGCAGCCGCGGTGCGTTCGGCGCTCGCTCTTTGTGGGCTCAAATGACAGAAGTGAACTTTCATCTGTACTTTCAGTTCTGCTCCTGAGGTTAAGGTTCAACTCCGTAGCTGACTGGAAGTCTGAGTTTTCATCCTGTTTCTGTAAGGAGCTGTTGCCTCCAATTATTTTGTCTGCGTGAATACCTGGAATTGCCCTGGCACTCGTGGCTGGCCTGCACCCAGACACGAAACCATTGCTCACAGCCCATCTGCGACCAGCCAGCCAGTTCTTAATCCACCAAACAGTCCATCCTTCAAATCCATACCTCTTCAATTTAGAGAGAGGGATGTGGAAGAGAAGGAACAAAATACGTCATGTTTATAGAGACGGAACTGTTGGTACTTGGCTTTGCTGAAGGCAGGCTTTGTGGGTATTGATGTTATTGGATAATTCTGAAAGTTGCACAGAAGCTAATAAAATCCTGAAGCATCTCATTACACTAAGACGGGGTAGCTGCTGATGGGCTGCGTAGTCTTAATTATCAGTCCTGATTTATTGAAGGAATTTTCAGTTTGAGATGATTGATGCTAAATTAAAGACATCTGCTTTACATCTTTGATCAGCGTTGCAGAAATTTGAGCTTAAATGGGAACTGTTAAATGCTGGTTGGAAGCGTTAGAGCATATCAAAGCACTCTTTGCATTTCAGAATTTCAGTTTAAAGTTCAGCGTTTCAAACATTTCATTCACAACGAAATCTGATTCGTTATCTGTACTGCAGCTGGATTTGTAGTTCTTATTAGTAGGTGTTGGTTGATGTTGGTCTTGATTAATATCTCCAGAGTTCAATCAAGGTTTTATTTTGTGGCTTCAGATTGGGTTTCATCGTATGTATTTTATTGCTGATGGAAGAGCTCTTGCCTTTCTGCCTCTTTGTAATGTGCTTTTTTCTTCTTTCAGAACTATACACAGTATATTCCTCTGTCCATATACGACCTGCAGACTTGGATGGGCAGTCCTTCCATTTTTGTCTATGACTGCTCCAATGCTGGCCTTATTGTCAAGTCCTTCAAACAATTTGCACTACAGAGAGAGCAAGAGCTGGAGGTGAGATCACGACCGGTTGCAATGCTTTTTGTTTCTGTTTGTGTGGTGGGGTTAAGTTTAAGCTTGTTTTGTCATACACAGCTGGAAAAGTGTTTAAAACCATGTTGAAATTCAAATTAGTTTGCAAATGATTTTGCCACTCCAGCCTGTCTGGTTTGGTTTGCTATCCTGTTAAAGTTGGAATAATTTTTAATGCAAGTGCTAATTAAATGGTAATGTTAATAGAATCAGTTTGTGCCCTAATGGTCTTTTCTGCTGAAATAAATGCTGAAGTGAAATAGATGTGTTTATTTTAGATTCAGAAGTGTAGTGTGTGGGTATGTATTTGGAAGTAGTTTGTGTTGTTGAGCCGAATGTAAAATTGTGAAAGCAAATTAAATAAACCCGGCACACAGAGGCACTGTCGCTGGTGATTTCTGTTTCAAAGAATGCTTAAGCTGGATGTGCTTCTAAAGGGAAACTGCCTTTAGTTGCAAATATAAGTACTAATACATTTACTGAAGTAAATCTGAAATGCAGAGTGAAAGGTAAGGAGCAGGAGCTGTGGTGCAGCAGCCTGGGATGGCAGAGTTCCCCGCTGCAGGGTCCTCCTGCTAGCTACAGCCCACATAGAAAGCACAGTTTGGAAAGGTTAACTTACACTCCTGTCATTCAAAGACCTGGAATTAAAAAAATCTTCAAGGAAGAATATTAATTAATGGGACAACTGACTGTTATAGTGTAACTATCAACAGATACTAACATTAGCCCTGGCTCTGATTCCTTTCATTCCAAATGCCAGTTTTTGAAGGTGCTTTTGTGATGACATTTTTGGCAAGCGGAAATAACATTTCTAGTAACAGACACCAGCCTAATAGCTTGAGACACATAGCTGTTTCCAGCATTCCTGCTCTTTTCAATCAGTGACTTTGCTGTACTTTGTAAAGTTTCTTCCCAAAGTCTGTGGCTTGGGAAAAATATGAAACTGCAGGCATGTGTCAGGAGTGTTGGTAATAGATGCCTTTTGGAAGCTGCAAGCTTTTTAAGTCAAGGCAAGTGTCTGGTGGCCATATTCTGCTCTCCTTTTCCATGTTTTTGTCTTTTATTTTTTTAAATCAGCATACAACTTTCATCACAATATCATCTACAGTCTCTGTTTGTAGAATGAGCCCTTGGGGTTTTTTCTTTTGTTTTCTCATTCTATTCTTAAGCAGTTAAAAGGACCCACGCTCACTCTCTCTCCCTTTCCCTGCTTTCTCTATGAGGTTCTTGTTCTCCTTGGCTCTTGCAGGGCTCTGCAGTGGCCCTGCTGGTGCCTGCTGCCTGGCAGGTATGTGGCTGCTGGGAGGCTAGTGCAGGAAAAGCTCCTCTTTGGAAGGCAGGAAAAGGAGGTTGCCTCCACACAAGGACAGCTGGGTACTTGTGGTCCTCCCCATTGTAACCATGTCAGTATTTATTCCAACAAAAATAAATTCTATTTGCTCAGGGTTTTTTGGGTTTTTTGAGGGGGTCAAAATATGCTGGGGAAATGGTGTTAGTATTTATTTTCTTTGCAACGTGGGTTAAAAATGCCAGTTAATTTGGTTAGAAAAATACTTCAGGTTGTATGTTGAGCTTCCCCCTGTATCTTTAGACTTCATTAGCTACTGAAGGCTCACTGACATAACAGCTTATTATTAATAGGCAGTGGAAGACTTGCTGACAGAGATAGGAAAGTGATTGCAGAGCCATACAAAATCTGGCTGAGAATTCATGTGGAGTGCTGTAGTGACCCAGTAGTCCAAGTTCATGAAAAGCGAAGTGAAGCTGGAACTGGTGCTCAGAGGGGCTGCGAGGGTGATCAAGATAATTGTTAGCCCATCTTACTGAAAGGAGATTAGAGGAGCTTGCTGTTTTCTTAATCAGATAGAATGAGGGCTGAGGGGAGATGTGGCCGTGTGTGTAAATTCCTTGAAGGATAGGCTTATGGAGGAGAAGTATTCGTAGGATAATGTTGACACAAGAGCAACTAGGTATATAGCTATCATGAATAAGTCTGGTCTACAAGTAGGTAGATTTAGAAAATCCAAAGAGTCGTGCTCTAGAACAACCTCCTGTCTGGGATAACCAAACCCAGCTATTTCTCCACATGTAATTTCATGTGTCTGAGAGCATCCATTATGTGAGATGGATGCTGGAGGAGCAGGAGGCCGTGCCTCCAGACATTGCTGGTGGAGGTTCTGGTATCTCAGCGTTTTGCAAACTGGCACAAACAAACCTCTCACTGCTGGGAATGCTGTGTCAAGCCGTAGTATCTCTGTGGCTTGAGAGTGTGCTGTGCGTATGGAGCCTTCTCTAATCCCTGAATGTTTCCTGATTTCCACAGTGCAGCCCTCTGCCAGTGGTCAACTATCAGTTATAAAGCTATTACTCTGTAGTCGCAGCTAATGTGCAATTTTTTAGACACTGATAGTAATTTGTTTCTTCTTAATATTCCTTCCATTAGAAATCTAGAAATTAGTTGGTGAAGTTAATTAAGGAGAGAAAATATTATGAAGCATAGAGAGGGTGAAGAAGGGATTACATGCCATGGAACTGCAGTGGATGGATAATCATTAGATGCAAGCTACCAACTAAGAAATTGAATTTTCAGATTAAGCACACATTGTAGCTCATGGTTTTCATTAAATGGTGTGTGTCATACTTAGAACAATCAAAATGCATCTTTTTCCCCATTAATCTGCTAATTTTTCTGTGGTATTAAGTGTCATCAAGAAATCTTTAAATGCATTTGAGAGATAGTCAGACAAGCCAAATATCAGTGACTTCCCAAGCAGATATGGAGACTTCTTTGTGCAAGATGAATGTTTTATCTGCAGCGTTACGGCATTGATCGGTGAGGGCTGGGATGTGGTCTTCATTTACCACAGGCTCAAATCCAGCCATGGGCAGGTCCAGCTGTAGGGATCCCTTCTCACTGGCCAGGTGCCATCAGATCATGTATAATTCTACTAGAGCTGTAAGAATTAATTACAACATACTCAGAGGTATGCTTGCAATTCCCTTCTATTTAGTTTTCATTGTCTGTAGAATATAAAAGCTAGTACTCTTTCTTAACGTGAAATCTAAATCTTATTTTATCTTCAAAAAGTAGAAGCACAAAAAAAATAGTGATAGGAGCAGTGAGCAATGTGAGCAATAGGAAAGCAGTTAAAGCTTCTCTAAGATACCTGAGGAAAGATAATATTTTACCATGCAGCACTGCATTGTCTTCTTTAGAGAGCTGCCTCCAAAATAGCACTCAAATAGTAAATTTAAAAAACGCCTTTTGTTAATAAATAAGATATTGCTGATCTGTGGGAGTGAAGTGCTGCACAGATAGAAAGAATTACGTTGGTTTCAGTAAGATGGTGATGATGACTTTGTGTACCAGAGGCAGGAATCTGTCATGTCTTATCCTGGCAGACACATCGCCATAGGAAATATTTTTTATCTTAACGAGACTGCTTCTGTGAGGGAGGAGAGGAGGAAGGGCAGAAGATTTAGCTCAGGGTCCCAGAGGCACCAAAGCCAGCTGTAAACAACATGCAGCCACTTAGCACCATGGCCTGGATTTGATGACCTAGGAACAAGCGTGATATATCAGCTAACGGTTCATTTTTGCAGTTGGTCCTGCCTTTTGGTGGTGGGGGGGAATGTGCAGGGGAGGGACTGTCTTTTAATATTTGTAACAGATTGCTGTTGTTTTCTTTTCCCTAAAGATATTTTTCAGAGCTGGAAACTGACCCCAGCTTTTGGGAACAGGAGTTCCTGCTGTTGCCTTCCTGCTTGATGTCCTGTTTGGCACTGCTGAGTACCATGGCAGGGATGCTGGCTGTGAGGAGGTTTCAGGGCTGGCAGCACTGACCTCGTGCTGCTGTCAGGAAGCAGCAGGGGAATGGTTCCTACAGGGCTGGCAGTAACCTAGTTAGAAAACACCTTACATATGCCTGCTTTTGAGCTAGCTTATAACATACAATGGAAGTGAAGGCAATGGATGCTTTTAATCATCTCATTAGCTAGCTGTGATGATTCTGTGAGTGCGTATAAATGCAGTGTAATTCTGGAAAATTAAGCAGATGTTTTCAGTGTGCTGTGCTAACAATGATAAAACAGTAGGCTGGTTATTTCTGATTAATTTTGTGTAACTGTGACATTGTGTTTCCTCTGACTCATAATTATTCCATATAAAAAAGGTCTGTAGTCTTAAGGCCACATCTGAATCGTATGGAAGTGAAAGCTGAAAAATGTCTTCCGGATGTGTGCTTTGCTGCAAGAGGCACAGCATTTTGGTTTTCAGCTTTATTGTTTGAGTTTCTGAGAGTGCACCTTTCAGCTGCGTGCTGCCTTGTTTTCTCCTTCGTGGCTGGGAGCTCAGTGCTGCAGTGGCAGTGCCTGTGCTTCTCCCCTCCATCAGCACGTGTAGTGTAATCAGAGCTGAGGAGCTCGCAAGTTTTGTTTTTCAATCTTCAACGTGAATTCTCACAAAATTAGCTTAACAACAATGTGGCAGAACGTTATCTGGCATTAGCATCACGTCTGGGAGGAGAGCTTATCTAATCCACCATCTGCTGGGAGAGAGGAACAATGTCTTCTACAGGGGAAGAGGATTCTCATAGCAGGAGTTCTGTCAAAGCTAGCAGGTCTGGTCAACCCTTGTGATAACAACAAGTTTCTGTGCTGGGTCACTTTCTCCCAGGTTTAAATTAAACGTGCTCATTCATAGGAGCTAAAACCACTTGTTTATTCATCAGGTGTTTGCTTCTCAGCATAGCTGTGTGAGTATATTAATGTCTTCAGTAACAGCAGTTTAAAGGCATGGGGTTTCCCTTTCTGTTAGTCCCAGGCAGCAATACTTGCAAATCTGTGAGCTTGTCCTCCCGACAGCGCTCTTGCAAATAACAATCCCAAGTGCTCCTTAGCTTGGACAGATGTAGGTTTTTGGTTTTTTTCAGAACAAATTAATTTCAGTCATCTTACAGGAACGATTCAGCATATTTCTGTATAACTGAAAAGTTCGTATTATTGCTGTTACTCTGTCTGAATGGCAGTTGCAGTTGGCAACTGTCAGTTGCCCCAGAGTAACAAGAAGTGAAGCGATAAGTGCTTTGTTGATAGTAAGGGCACTTTCATTGAGCTGATCCAGGAATGTGTGCATCACTCTGCTCTGAGAGCACGTTTCTGCTGAAGAAGCCACAGGATGGTTATGGCTGCTGCGAGGCCTTCGTCTAATTGCTTGTTTACAGAAACTGCTGAGACACGAAAAAGGGAAGATTGGAGATAAATATGTATTATTAATAATTTTGATAACATTTCACACAGGGTAGCGTCGCACAGTTTATTTACTCTCCTTGCAGTTGTTAGTCCATGCTTGCTGCTTTGCTTTAACCTTTGGTTAGCCCTGCGCTTGCTCCGTGTCTCGCCCTAATGAGGAGTTACTTCCATGGGGGAGTGGAGCAATCTGCTCCCAGTCTGACTTTGCTGGATGTTCTGAGACTGTAAAACAAAAAAGTTGATGGTGGGCCCTACCCTCCTTTGCCCTTCATGCTTACTTTGTAAAAGAATGTTTTGCTTCATCATTATCCCTAGAAATCTGACAAGGTGTGTAATTACTAGCTGATACTCCGTGTTCACTTTTAGCTCGTTAATTGTTCATCTCCTAGTGGGCAAATATTTATACTGTGTGTGTCACAGCTTCTTTGACTTCTACTCAGTAAGACAAACTGAGAGCTGAGCAGGAGCTACCTCCCCATCAGAGCAGAGAGGGACTACCAGTGTACAACAGCCATCAAGGCTGCAGTGCTTCACACTGCTCAGAAAGCAGAAAATTCATCTAAATGTTCTCCCCACCTGTGGAGCCCATTTATGAGGAAGCCTGGAGAGCAAGTCTTTCTGTAAGAAACTAATAGCCACTGCCATGTGGTTTGACTGCTTTGTAATTATACAGCTGTGAAGAGCTAATGCTCTTCCACGCGGTCTGTCATGCCTTTCTCCTGAAATAAAAGACATGTTCAGTATTGTCATTATCTTCTTTTGTTATTAGCATACAGGTTAAGTTTTACAGAGAAGTGCAGTAAGGATTGTTAGGTGATTTGAGCATAGGTCATTTCCACCCAAGGCATGGCATCAGTGTTTGTGACAGCAGGGCAGACAGCAGGGACAGGTCTTAGCTCACATGGGCAACTTGTGAAAGCCCAAGTGTGTCACTGCCTCCTCTGGGATTAGAGTGGAAAAAGAATATTTAAAGAGTCAAAAACTTAAAAGGTTGCAGAATTTGTGAAATAGCAGATGAAGCTTCTCTGTAGCTCACCAGGGTGCTGTGCTAGGCCAGAGGAATGAGTGTGCCAGGCTCGTGGTTTGTAATACAAGTATCCCGTTCCCCCTAAACTCTTGTGAGACATTAATTTCCTCTTGAGACAGATGGAATTTCTTATTTATAAACTTGGTAAAGAATGAGTTTTCTTAGTCAACTGTATCACTCAGTTGGGGAAAAAAAATTAATAAAAAGGAAAAAATGGAAAAAAAGGAACTGGCCAAAGTGTTTGTCTTTGAAAGGGACGTGTTCTGTTAGCTTGGATAATTCTGCATGTGGGTCACTGTGCCAGGTCTTTGCTTGCTAGCTCCTCATGAAAGGGCATTGAAGGCACTGCATACATTAACATGTCTTGGCTCTGTACATTTAAGAGCCTTTGAGTGCCACAAATGAAAATTTGGGGTGGCTGAAGTGTTTATTTTGTTCACCTGTTTCACAAAGGCCCGGAGAAGGCTGTTTTTCTGTGACTGCAAAGATCTGTTGCCTTTTGATGGCTCTTCGCTGGTTATTTTCAAAATGAAATTGAGGTTTACTTTCCTGAATTTCCGAATCCACCAATTCAGTAATTTCTGTGCTCTGTCCAGGTGGCTGCAATTAACCCAAACCATCCTCTTGCTCAAATGCCTTTGCCTCCATCGATGAAGAACTGCATTCAGTTGGCAGCATGTGAAGCTAATGAATTGCTCCCTATGATCCCTGATCTGCCGGCCGACCTTTTCACATCATGCCTTACTACACCAATCAAAATTGCTCTGAGATGGTAAGTATCATCTCTGTTACTGAAGGCAAGTGTGTAATTTGTGTTGTTGGCTGTTGAAATGATAGATTTTTTTTTCCATCCAAATGCTTCATTTAACCTAACATTTCTCTGCAATATTGAATTATGAGACTTGAACTATTCATGTGGGACGGACTGATATTAATCAGAACTAAAAAGGTGAAAAAACTGTTATCTTCTACTTATTACATTTTAGATTCCAGCTCAATATCTAGGTTTGCTCAGATTAAAGGATTTACTGTTCTGGGAATTAAATATCTGCTTCTTCAGAGAGCAGAAATAGTACATAGTGCAATAACAACTCCTTGCAAATTGTCCTTCATACAAATGATATTCCAAATATTGCAGTTGCTGTAAATAATGCGGCAGCATTAAATAATGCTGTAGTGAAAGAAACCAAGCAATAAACCAAAGAAAGATGTTACATAAGGATACAAAAACCTGCTAGATACAGGAGGAGCTTTCAGAGAGCAGTGTTCTTACCCAGCAGCAGAGAGGAGCAGGAGCAGTTGAGTGCCAGCTGAGGACGTGGTATCAGGAATCTGGTGTGTGCCCACAAGTACAGAGCTCTGTTGATTCATTCCTATCAGCACATTTCAGTTGATCCTCTTAAGGTTATTTGTAGTCCAGAATGAAAAACTCCAGGTCATTTGCTAGACTAGGTTTAAACAGGCCGAAGCATATAGACGTGGCAGACAGTCATAAGCAATTGAGTCAGTGCATCTTCAAGAGCTATGACTTGTCTTTTGGAGATGCTCATAATAACTTACGAGTCCTACATTCCCTCTGAGTTCTACGAGCAGCAAACAAGATGACTTAATGTGTCCAGGGTCTGGTTTAGATCCATAGTGCCTTCAAACATGTAGCTTTTGCTTGCAAGCACAGGCAAAAGTCTTTGATAGTTTAGCGGGGCAGAGAGCTTCAGTGATGTGAGGAATATCTAGGAGGGAACATTTTGGGAAGGTTACATGAGAAAATGGTTTTCTAACCCATGTGTCAGGGACCTGGAGTCTGAAGTTGGGGGAGGTTGGGCTGGGATTTCTGCCAAGAAATGGCAAACCTCTGAATGAGTGAGGCAGCTGTGCACTCCTCTCATTCCTCTAATGTCATTTTTGTATTACTTTTTCTATTGTAAAAAATTAAAAATGGTTGTTTTTCTAAGATAAGTTTGGTTGCAATATTAGGCACTCATTGAAACTCACAAGTGAGCACTTGGAGACAGGTGACAGGGTTGAGCTTCCTGCTTAGCCAGAGGCTTTTAATCTCATCTAATCCTGAGAGGATGGGGTGCTTCCCTTCTGGGCAGGTGGGGGAAGGAGCATGCTGGCTTCCAGAGCAGCCTCTGCCTGGCAGTGCTTCAAGGCGAGCTGTCTGCCTTGGCTGGGGCCTCGCCTGTGCACCAGGTGCTGCTGTGGTGCTGGTAGGCTGCTCCTGAACTCTGCCTACAGCGTGAAAATTCTCAAGCTGCCTGCATAAATCCTGCTTTCTTTAAAAGCTAAGGAAACATGGCAAAATTCCTTTAGGGGAACTTTGAGAAATAGTGTGTTACTATAGTGCCAGGGAACTACTTTTATCATATGGCTGCCATCAGATCACTGCTAGCCCAGCAGCGTGATGTGAAGCAGTTAAAGATTTCAGCTGTGTTTATCTACAGAGGGAGACTTTGAAATTGAACTCAGTGTTCTACCTGGTTATTTCAAGGCTAGCCACTGGTGACAGTGAGTGCAACTTGGCAAATACAAACAAATGTGGCTTTTCTTCTTAAAAAAAAATTACGTTTTGAAAGTAGTGCAAAACCTATAAGTAAAACAAAAAGCACCAAAGGATTCAGCAAATGAAGGTTTGAGCTCAAGTTCCAGGGAGAATATTTTCATCAGGACTCCATGTTAGGGCGCAGCAAGGAAGAGTTAAACAATTGCTTCTCAGGTTGTCTGAACTGAGGCTTGCAGTTATTCTGAGTAACTCATTATTGTGAATATGAGTTAAATCAGTACCACAAAGATGCAGAGATACTGCTTAACTTCTGTTTTCACTACTTCATGAAGACTTTGTGGGAATCCATAGCTTTGGTCTCTGTTGAGGATTAACTGGCTTGCAACAAACTGAAGCTTCTCGAGTAAAGTGAAGGTGTTCTCTTGTAATGCAGAGCTGTACTTGAGTTTGAGTGATTGTTAAGGTGAAGATGTGAAGGCTCAGGAAAAGTTGTTCCCGTTGGAAGGAAGTCCCCTGGAACATATAACCCCTTACACAACAGTGTTTAACTCACAGCTTGTATTTTTCTGGATATTATGATCTGTTCTGGAGTCTTCTGTTGCTGCATCTCCATGGGAACATGGCTGAGGGGTGACCAGGGCAGGTTCTCGAGCAGAGCTGCACCTGGTGTAAGCATGAGATGCTTGGAGCTGTCTTGTTTGTGTTTGGCAGGAAGCATTGTCAGAATACTCTTCAAGTAAGGGATTTAAAACCATGAACCACAGCTATCCTTGGTGCTGATGCAGGTGGGTGCTGTGCTAACTCCTGGTTAGTGAGGCATTTCCTGCTACATCTAATCCAAACATTATGTGCGTTGCTTCTTATTGCATGTATTTAAAACAAAACATCTCGTCTATAGTCTGCAGATCACACTCCTTTTATATTCCCCATCGATTGGCGTCATTACTGTTGTTCTGTAAATAAGAACTTGCTTGTAGACCGTCGTTATTCACTGCACTTAACAGGATAGATGCAGAGCCAGACCACCCTCCACATCCAGTTGCTCAGTGCAAGCTGTGTGTTGGTGTGCTGAGGCAGGCAGTTAACCAAAAATAAAGATATAAGCCTTAGTCATTAAACCAGTCAGGCTCTTTTGTTAAAGCTGACCCAGGACGCTGCAGAATTATTTTTTAAACAGAACACTTTTGCAAAGTCCAGACTGACAGGTTAATGAGGTTTCACATGTGGGATTTGTAGGCAAATGAAAGCTGGATGAAGAAATTCCTGTACATCCCATTTTGTGTTTGTATTTGGAATAAATTGATTCACAAAATCACTTAACAAATCGAGTTGCAATTGCATCCGCTTCAGTCAGGGGGAAAAAAGAAAAGTGGTTAGTAAGAGAAAGACAGATCGATGGCGCACGAAACTCTTAATAAAACCGTCTGACAGTTTCAGATCTCTGCTGTCTGAGTGCTGGGTAGCTCGGTACTGATTGTCTTCATGTGCAGTCAATGTTGAGAGCTGACATTCCAAGTGTATGTTGCAGCTCTATATAAGGCAGGCTTAAAGATAAGACATATGGATTGTCAGTCTTGACTGGCCTAACCAAGGAGACCCAGCTATTGCAGGGACAGGCAGAATGGTGCATTGTTTTGTGCAGATCTCTGTGTCTCTTGCACTGTCTGCAACAACAACAAAAAAAAGCAGTTATATTGGAACTTGTGATCAGTGGTGTCAATCCCTGAAGGCAGAAACAAGCTGCAAGTGTAATTTCACAATTTTACACTTGGAGGAGAAGGCTGTAATTGTCTAGACTGTCTGAAGGACCCACTTACATAAGGTTGTGGGGCTCCTGAAAAGTACAGGAAATCCCTCAAGCCAAAAAAGTTTGGAAGCAGCTGGGACTCGTGCCTGGGAGTAAGTGCTGGGCTCCTGACAGCTGGTTTTGTGTTGGGTCAGTTGAACATTTATTTTTTTTTCCAATCTATGTATTTTGTATTTCTGCTTGAGAGTTTGGGGGTTTAACTGAACCAAACCCCCGGCCTTGACTTGGAGAAACTAAGTTGAGTTTCAAGATATTCCTGGGTTATCTGAGCAGGATCTGAGCATTGTTATGCATGTTACTGCTATTCTTCTCTACTGCCTGCTGTGTATTGGTACTTCTGCAGTTCTGACTTCTCCTGCCTGATGACACCAACCATCCACTTGAGACATCACGTTTGGAGCCTTGGAGCGATGAGAGGGAGGTTGCAGATACAGGATGAGGAACATTCTGTTTACAAGTACATTTTCTTGGCAATCACTGCTTGTTAGAGAGGAAATGCAGATAGTCTGTTAGCAGTTACATGGGGTCTTAATGAACTCATCTTCTTCAAAGTTTTCAGAGGATTTTTAGAATGAGTGCTCCAATAGGCAAAAGCAAGAAGTGCTTGTTGCCTCACTCCCATTCAGGTTGGTATTAAACAGATCTGTGACAAAGGCAGAGTGGTTTTCTTCTCTAAGTCAAATTCTGTCCGGTTGTATGTTGTCAACTTTGAGGAGCCAAGGCTTGACCAAAATAGCTGAGATGTAAGCTTGTTTACAGCCTTGCCCACGGTGCAGCTCCCTAAGGAAAGTGCAGAGTGACAGCTGTGCAGCGTGTTTAGTACGTGAGGATGTCTGTTCATAGCTGACCTCAAAGGTGTGCACATCTCAGTGCTGCAGAGATGGGAGGAAACGCTGACACAGTGGCATTTCTCATGTACACATGTCCTGTGTACATCTGCATGCACAGGGAAGCTTTCTGCTTCTCAATACAACCAACTACAATTGAAAGCCTCGTGTTCAGGAGGAGTCCTTGCAAAAAGGAGGCTAATATATTTGTTTGCACTGAGGCAGATGCACTCCTCTGCCCTGTGAGACCCCGCTCATCAGCTCGGGGTCCCTTGCTGTGGGGCTGGCAGCTCGTCCTTCTTCTGCAGCATGCCTTGCTGCTTGCAGCTCTGTCCTATTAATCTGGGAGCTTATAAAGTACTGCTGAGTGCTGAGGTCGTATCATAACTCACACGAGAGGCTTCCAAAGTAAACACAAAATGCTGTGTGACGTGGTGATAGGTGGAACCCTTTTCTTTGTAGAAAACAAATGTGTAACAGCCCAAAGTTGTGCAGGCTCTGCTTTAATCTTTCCAGATATGTCGTAATGTAGAGACATTGAGCAGCACAGTGAGAAAGTGTTTTGGCATCCACAGTCTGCAGGGAGATTCCAGTCTGATTCCAATAACCTAATTGTGCCGTGCTGAGATCTGCTCGCAGTGTCTGTCTGGGAGTGGTGTTTCCCTCCGTGGCTCTGTAATGCAGCATTGTGAGGTGTCTGTGTCTTCAGGGATTGCATAGGGGTTCTGCTGTAGAACTCAAAGACAGTTTTGTGCTGTTTCTTAATTTTTTTTTTGTGATGGATGGCACACACCTCAGAAAAGCAGCCTGGAGAGCACTTAGGTTTTCAGAACCCATCCCTGGTCTTGGCAATAATGGATGTCCTGCAGGCAGAGGGGACCACAGGGACAACCAGAGTGTCTGAAAGGTTTCAAAACGAGCTCAGCACATCTTGATCTTTAGAGAAGTAATTGTTCTCTGCAGTGCTGGGAGAGGATGTGGGTGTCATGGAAAGGAGGGGCTGGGGAACCCCGGCTGCTGTGGGGCCTCAGCTCCGGTGCAGGGGCTGAATGCCAACCTCTCGTGCTGCGAGGTGTGCTCTTAAACAGCAAAGAGCAGATTTCTGAATGCTGAGAAGCAGGCCGCCGTTGTAGCGACACAGAGAGGAAGTCCTTTCTCCATCTGGCAGAGCTGTTGTTCCTCGTGGAGCTGCGGTTTCCCAGCTCTGCTCTCCAGACCACAGAGCACATCCCAGCAGTGGGGCTGGCGGCCGTGCTGCCTCCCACCCACGCCCGGTGCAGTGCTGCACTGAGCAGTCCTGGAGGAGCAGTACTTGCAGCGCTGAGGAAGTGGAGTCAGCATTTCCTTAATTAAATAACTGTGATGTTTGGACATGACACATCACTCCTGGCTTCCCTTGCATGCCCTGCCTGCAGAGCCGGCTCCTTGGGGACGCTGGGCACCGCTCCCCATTCTGGGGCCTCCCCAGGGACCCCACTCCCCCACAAAGCAGAGAGCTGTCACCGTGATGGATCCCAGCTCTGACACCCTGCACTGGAACTGCCATATAATCATGAGTGTGACAGAAATGGGAGTGTGACTCCGGTTACGTGGGGGGAAAGTTTTCCACCCAAACATTATTTTAAAAGCAGAAACACTGTCATAAAGAAACCTTCTTCCACGTTGTTTTTTTTTATTCCCAGACCTCACAATTAAATATACGATTAGCATGCTTTGTTTTTATTCTCTCCCCCACAGGTTTTGTATGCAGAAGAGTGTCAGACTGGTGCCAGGAGTCACGCTGGATTTGATAGAGAAGTAAGCCAAGTTTTGTTTGTTTGTTTGTTTTCCTGTGTTGCTCTATTTCCTGGTTGTTTCCAGCATTTCTCTTGTTTATCCAAGAGGAAATTTCCTGCCAGCCTTGTGCAGGGTCCCTCCCTGCTGGGTTTGCTGTCTGTGTCCTGCCCTGGCTGTGGGTGCTTGTGGGGATGCGCCCACCCCACGTCACCAAAGCCACCATGAGCAGAAAAGCACTCACCAAAAACACCACCTTCCGTTTCCTCACCGTGCTGCCCTGTTAGCCTTCCTCTGATAGCATTATGTTTCTGACTTAACACTGAAACGAGCTATAATCCTTTTACACAAAACATATTTGAGCATAATTACTGATTCTGAAGCAGCTGAGGGGAGAAAGCTGTTCGTAAATCTCCTTCAGTTTATACCAACAAGCTGCCCTTTGAAATAATAATTGCCCACCAGAGTCCCTGCTGGCTTTTCAGATTTTTTTTTTAATGTGAAGCATGTTCTTAAAGTCAGGGCAGTCGGTGCAGCCATTCTGTTCTCCCCATGGGTTATTTCTGAATATCCTATTCTGGGAACACTGATACACACACGCGCAAACCAGGAGTAATTAATTAAACACAGTTCAGTTTCTGAGGAGTTTGGACGCTGGAAATATCATTGTCAAGATGAATTAGAGCAGGCTGCACGTCTGCACTTCTGATGTGTGGATGCCCACGGCCTGGTTACCATCCTTTGTCTGAGACAAAAGCTGCAGAACCGAGAGGCATCCTGAAGGGTTGGGGAAGCAGGGATCTGGGTAATAAGCATGCTTTCAAAACAGAGAGATATTTCCAGACTTCCTTATTTTTCTAATAATCTTCTGAATGGTGTTGTGAAGCACAGCACTCATTCATTGCTCATGCTGCCCGTAGCAAACCGTCAGTGATAACAGAGGCAATGAGGTAAGGTAAGGTTGCATCAGCTGACGTTTCTTGCTCGAGTTTTGCTTTAGTAAATCATTCACTGTTGAGTAACTTGCATGTTTCTCATTCTGATGAGGTTAAAGATGCTTCTCAGTGCCATTCGTTCTTCCATGGTGTGTATTTTAGGAGTCGACAGACTTATCAGGAGTATCTGGGTGTTTAATCACGCTAATTTTACATGTGTAAATCTGATTATCCTTTCTCATTTCGGTTGGAGAAACAAAGCATTGATTCTGCAAAACTGTATTTCAGTGGCAGTAGTCTTAACCGGAATTAAAATCATTTTTCAGCTTTCACGAGCAGACATGGGACCTGCCAGGCTGACAAGCAGATGGTTTAAGTTGTGTTTATTTCCTAAGTTCAGTTGTTTCCTGCCCTAATGCAGTATCTGGTTATTCAAACCATGTAGCCACGGACTGCCAAAATAGGATTTAGACATAAGTTGTTTCCAAACCCAGATCAGTATGACCTACAGTGGGAGATTGTTTTAGGGATCATTTAGGGAGCTCATTAGAAGAAACAGAGCTGACTTCTTTCTGAACCAGTGGGCTCATCATCAGTGCAGGCTGGGATCTCCTTGGGTCACTGAATAAATGCAGAACAGTGACTGTGTTATGTTAATTGTGATTAACATTCTGCTACAAGAGCATATCCAATCAGAGAACATATGGCAAGGGTCAGTGACAATCTGAGCCAGGTAGCTCAGGAGTTGGCTTCACTGAACCTTTGTGTTACTGAGGGTTAGAAACTCTTTCAAACGGTTTACTGGAAAAAAAAAGTCAGTATCCTTGTTGATAGTACCACTGCATATGTGGATTCTGTAGGGTCACGGAATCGTGGAATGAGCAAGGTGGGAAGAGACCCTCAAGGTCACCAAATCCAAGGTTGTTTTAAAGACTCTCTTCATGGGGGATGTGCTAGAAATAGGTTCCTGTTGGTATCAGATATTTAAACCCCCACATCATAATATGCTACATTTCATCTGCTGTAGAAAACACATGTTTTTTATTGCAGTCCCAAGACAGCCCTAGAATACTTCACAATTTGCCTTTGTGTGTATTATAATTTATAATTCAGTTGTCTTTAGAACTGTGGAGAGAGTTTATATTCTAATTAGGCTGCAGACTTTGAGACTAAATTAGTCTGCACCTTCTTTGAAGGGCCCAAATTTGCAATTATTCAGACTAAACCAGCATCCTGATGAATAAATGCATGGTGTATCCTGATGCACGTTTCTATTACAAATCTACTGAGATGAAGCCAAAAAAACCCAAAATCCCTAATTTAGAAATAAAGATCTTTTCTGGAGCCAGGCAATAAAACGTAAAGGAAAAAGGAGAGGACATTTAGGTCGGTGGAGTGCTGAGATTGGGAAGCTCTGGCTGCCACTTCGTGAGCCTGTGCCCTGTGGCAGTGTTGATGTCAGGCATCCCTGCCAGCTCCATTGGTCTCTTCTGCTCGATGACAAGTTGTCCTGTCATCTCTGCCAGCACAGCTGGCTGCAGGGCTCCTGAGTGCAAGGAACTGAGGCTTTATTCTGCCTTCCCACATTTTTAGGAATACCCTAAGGGCAGTGTAACTTAGTGTAGAGAGGGTACCGAGAGCCGGGGGTGTACGAGAGCACGATCATCTGTGTTGCCTCATTATGCTCTCCCTCCTGAAACCACATTCTCAAAAGAGTGACAACGGTATCTTGCTTTCCTGGGATTTTTTTTTCCCCAGGTCCATTTGATGCCTGGTAAAGAGAGGGAAATCTTGTCCCCTGCTGCCAGGGTTTGTCACAGAGGACCTATTCTGAATGTCACGTAGGCAGGAGGCAGTGGGAGGGATCTGTCTTGCTGCAGCTCATGCTGCTGCTGCTCCCGACGCACAGAGCCCATCTTGGGGCTGTCACTCACCAGCAAAAATCTATTTATAAAAATCACTAGAAATAATAAATTTGAGACTATTATTAATTTTGTTTCCATTTTAAGCATTATGGACTGTCAGGGACCAGAAGTTATTAATGCTTGAGTGTCTATTGATTATTGATGGTGTTCAGCAGGAGCCTGTTTAAAGACAAAGTAGGAAAACTAAAACCCCAAGATATCTCACAGCAAAAATAATGTAATCAGAGAAAATGTAGAATTTTTGCTGTGATATAACAAATATCTTCTGTGTGCCCTCAGAACTTAATTGGTTGTGTCAGAATGGCACATCAGAGGACAGGCAGTGGAGTACAGTGGGTCACTTCCTAATTCTCCTTCCAGGCAATCTCAGCTGATCACCACATGCAGTGTGAAATTAGTTATTCAACCAACCACGTGCTCATCCCAGTTCAGACATTCTGCAACTCGTGTTTTAGATTATTTTAATTATTTGACTTACTCTGGGAAACCTAACTTAGTTTGCCTTTAGGTTCAATTTAGGCAGCTTTCAGCCCCTTTCATTTTCTTCTGCAAAATTCAGTAGAAGGCGTTAGAGTGCCTATTTCTGAATGCCATGTTTTAGTACGGGCTGTTTAGTCAGTGGTGTAAAGCTGCTGTGCCATGCTACCTGTCTGCAATGGGTGGCTCCTTAGTTCTTGAGTTAGGGAAGATGCTGCATACTGGTCTGAACATAGGGAACATACTGGTCTGAAGCGTTTCTGTTCCATAATAAATCTGTTTTCACTGAAACTGAGTATTTAATTTTATCACTCTTGTTACAGGGGAACAGTCTCTAGTGTAGGCAAAGTCTGTTGTACATACAAAGCGAAGATTACACTCAACAGGGTGGTTTTCATGGCAACACTTCTTCCATATCTTTGTGCAGAACGACAACAGGATTGAAAACCGGTGTGCAAAGCCTGACAGCAGCCTCAAACAAACCATTTAAGAGCTCCAAACATTTTGTCTTTCTCAAGGAGCTCCATCACAGCACCCCTGTGCCATTCGTGTGATTTGTGACAAGAGCACATTGTCTTTGAGCCCATTAGCTGTGTTGAACATTTCTAAGCAGTTCTTGCCAGTTCAGGAAATTGCCACAGCACATATGCTGTGTGCAGTATTGTTTTACCATTTTCTGTGTTATACCCTCTTTTTTTTTTCCCTGAGGCTGTAAAAAGTGAAATATACATGCTTTTTTTTTTTTTCCCAATACTAAAATTACTGTGGATGTTTGCAGCTATAAATCTGTGCTGATGTGTTTTGTTTTTTGAAGCCTAAGCATCATATCACATATCACATATCTCATGTTGCATGTATTATAGTACAGAAGTAGAGAAAATGGTGGAGCCCATCCAAAGGGAAAATCTGGCATCCTTTGAAGTAAATACTTTCCCTTGTAATTAAAGTGATTCATGGGATTTTGCTAAATTTCTGACAAGGACATTGGTGTTAACACCTAGCACGAGCTCTTTTAGTGACCCTAACATTTCGTAGTCTTCACTTTTCACAATAGACTGCAGTGATTTAGGTCTTTGTAAAGGTGTCTGTCAGGAAGTTGATGGAAGAAGCAATCGAGAGTCCAGAGATGTTCAATTGAAGCCGGCTGAGGCAGCCAGCCTGCCCTTTTTTCCTTTTCTTCCCCTCCCTCAAAAATGATTTTTACAAATGAAGCCTGCCTTGACCTCATGTCAAAGGCTCTCTGGTGATTGTCGAAGTATAATGTGAAAGGCATCAGAAGAAGTGATGCCGAGATGATAGTGGTGTTTCCTACGGGGGAGAACACCTTCTGGGGCATTGCAGCCTGCTGGCTCTGTAGGCTCCTGTCCAAACAGAAATTATGAGAAACTTTAGTTTAGAATCATAGTTCAGGTTTGGAAGAGCTCATTGTGGAAGAGAAATGTACTGAGTCCTCTGGACATACGTCATCCAAAAAATGGCATTTTTATAGTGAAAATCTAGAAAAATAGCATGGTGATTTATCAAAATACACATCAGAAACTCCACTGTTGATTATTTCAAAGAAATCTTTACGATGATCAGGATCTGTTGTCATTGAGTAATGCTGTACCTAAACCCCTCCTTGAATCATTCAACTTTTCATCTGAGTAGTGCAAGTTGTTCTCAAGTTTCTGGGGTGAGAGAGTTTGAGCAGTCCAGCGTAGGAACAGAAAACACGTGTTTATTTCCATCTGCAGATTTATCGTACTGCCTGTTCCAACGTTAATTGATTCCTGTGTGCAGCACAGAGAGCAGCAGTGCTGCCAGCTCCATCCTGATGGTTGCTTTCTAGCTCGAAATCGGAAAGCCCTAGTACGGTTTGGTGCAGTTATTGAAATGGATTGCCCTTCATTCTGCTGCTATTCCACACTCTCTATCCTCACCATTGACACCTAATGCATGGGTTTTCTAAGCACTGAGCACCATTAATCTTCGCAGTGCTGGAGTTTGTATCTTCCTGAGTGTATATGAGGGCAGAGAGAAAATGAACTCAGCTGATGACATGGCAGATGTGCGATTGACATCCTGTTAATGTCTGTTTCTTGACTGCAGTCCCTATAGGCAACTGTATTTTCTATGAATCTGGCAGCTCATCTTAGAAAGCACAGTTGCTTGGTGCAAAAATACCAAATGTATTTTAAAAGCCAACATAAAACCGGTATTAAACTAACAAAAACTCATTTTTAGCCCTTCGGTGCAAAACATAAGCATACCTTGTTCCCTGGTAAAGCAGATTCTTCCAGGTATAAGAGTTTCTGAGGTTGTGCTGCTAGCAGCAACTTTTGGTTTCAGACTGTCATTCCCATTTAGTGTGAGAATGAAAAAAAATAAAGAGAATCTAGTATGAGCTGTATGCAGAGCTCTCCACCTGCTGCAAAGATTCAGACTTCGCTATTTCTATTTGCACTGAAAGCTGACTTGAAAGTGGCCTTCAGAAGGTCTAAGCTCAGCATTTGTCTTGAGAGGAAAACCTCAACAAGGAGTGCTTTGGTTTCTAATTAATAGCATTCCAGCTTATGAAATGCTGTCATTTTGCTGCAGAGGGTGATCTGCAACGCAAATATTGATGTGAAATCCTCCAAAGAGCAGTTGTGTGGCCTTGTGTTCCCTCTGCTTGCTCTGGGGGATCAGTTAACAAACGCTGTTACAGAGATGTATATTTTTCCTCTGATATCAAGACAGACAGGAATTCTTTATGTTAATTTCTAGCTATTTCAGAAACGTATGCAAGGGAATATGCTTCATCTGGACCTGCATGGGAAACACTGCTGCCGTATGTATCCAAACAACTCAGCACAGACAAAGCTATTGCTCTTCGTATAGATTGCCTTGATACTTTTAATATACGAATTTGTTTTTCCTGATGAAAAGCAAAAACACAGTGGAAAACACATCTGAGAAAATTGAGGAGGATGGAGCCAGAAGCTGAGAGATGCTGAAGAACAATTCACAGCCTCTTTCTTTCCCTTAGGTCCTGAGTGTGTGTTGGCCTGGGGTCTCTTGACTTACAGCAGACATTGCTTGCTGGTCCTGTAGTTCTTTTAAACTGCTGTTATGGATGAGCAAATCCAGCGTGAGCTCAGCTGGGTGGAATGAATTTGAGCACCTTATTTCAGTTCACAAAAGTGAGGTCCTCCCAAGTGGACAGCTTTCCTTCCTTCCGACACAACACACACCTGGGCAGAGTCATAGTGTTTTTTCAGTTAAATCCAAAAAGCAGGCAGCTAGATTTAGCTCGTGGAAACACTTCAAGATGAAAATCTATCTCTCCACGGACCATAGACTGAATCTCTTCAGTTTGTGTTGTGCTGGCACACTGCAGTTTGGTGCTGTTCTGCCATGCTGAATGCCTGTCAGGCTGCTGTCCCTGGTGCATTGATGCCTGGACTAACAAATGGGCAGCCCAAGGGGGTGGGGATGTTATCTGCTCTGCCCTTCTGCCTATCTCTGGCTACAGCTTTCCACCTGGCTGCTCCTCAGCAGAGCTAAATAGCTCATGTTCCTCTGGAGCACGTGTGCCTGCAACCTTTGAAAAACATTCAGTTGCTTCCTTATAATGATTAAACACTCTTTATTCATCCACTAGTGCAAAGTGTTCATTAGCATGAGGATTCTTCCCTCTGGTGGGTGTTCATCCACAGTGCTCAAGTTGTTCTCTGCTGTAGGAATAACCTTAAATTTCTCATTTCATGACATCAACTTACTGTTTTTTTGTTTCGTCATTTGTTCTTTGTTTTAAATCTTTTTCACACCTTGTATATTTTGTATATCTCATTTTTAAGCTTTCTCAATGAACACCACCATGGGTGCTAGGCACGCAGCCGTAGTACCACGCAGAGTTGCCTCTCCCTCCAGTGCCCTCTGTCTCGTGCTTAGAGATGTGCCACGTGGTGGGCTTGGAAGAGAGCTCAGCAACTCAAAACCAAACAAGGCTTGGTTCATTTCTGAGGAGAGGGGACATAGCTGCTGTAGTCACATTAAATGCCTTCACTGTGACAAACAGAAGTGCCAGCTCAGCTCATTACTGCTTGTGTGCTGTAATGGGCCTCTGGTTCTGAGGAGGTGTCCTTAAATGCGAATATTTTGTAAATGCTCGTGTGATGTGCAGCAGTTTTATTCCTGTAGAACCACCAGTTGGTCCTCCGCTTTCTCTTGGTTTGAGAAAGGGGACTGCTCTAGGAGTACTTCAGCTTTTTGGAGGATTTGAGTTATTTTTTCCTATCTCAGATATAATCTTATAAACAATCCTGCTTGCTTTCAGCGCGTGTGCTGTGTGTTTGCAGGGACAAGAGTCTCCTGCTGTTTGGAAAGCTGCCATCGCAGCTATTGATTAGTGCCACATTTTTTCTACATCGAAATATTTGATAACATTAGCAATTGGATTCCTCAGCTTTTTTAGTACCCACAAATAGACTTCCAGGTATGCGTTGCTGACAAGCTTTTGATATTTTTAGGGTTGACACAGCACGCCCTGTTGCAGGCCAGGTAGGTGTGCACATTGACCAGATGGAGGAAGGCCATGAGCTCCAGTGGGTGCCTGAGCAGCCTGCACAGCAGTGGCAGTGCCTGCTCTTTGCTTCCCTTCACACTGTGCTAGCAGCATCTTGGCACTTTCAGGGGAAGGAATTTGTTCTCTTAAGGAGAAAAAGAGCAATAGAGCAGTATAGAAAGAAAATATTTATTTTTTATTTTTTTGCTTTTTGGACATGTAGGTACCACTGTGACATGAATGATACAATTATAAAGTGACTACATGAAGAATGTTTAAAAATAAAACCCCAGCTAATATGAAAACGTCCTTGTTCCCCCTGCCCTTCCTCTCCCATAGGATTCCTGGAAGACTGAATGACAGGAGAACTCCCCTGGGAGAGCTGAACTGGATCTTCACAGCCATCACAGACACCATTGCGTGGAACGTGTTGCCTAGAGGTACGACTTGGGCAGGAGAAGCAAGTTTTCATCAGGAGGGAGCATTGCTTATTCTAAGAAGGATGAAGAGTTAGAGGAACGAGACGCTGAAATAAGGAGAAAATTAAAGCTTGATATTGAAAGAACAGCTCAGGCATGATCTTGAGGCTACTTGAATTTTTTATATTCTTTCTTCTGTACCAGAACAATTTCAGCAACACAATAATTAGAAACAAGGAAGGCTTTTTCCAGTGCTAACGTGATTGCTTTAGCTTGAATAATTTTCTTACTGTGTCTGGAAAGAACACTTATTTTCTTGTAGCCTTTGTTAGTATTGTGAAAAAAACAACTTAATCTCTTTGCTGTTAAGACAGCGTATCTTTTGCTGAGTAACTTCACCCTATTTTTCTACCCCTATTCTGCTCTGAATTCACTCTTCTAGAGCACGAGCAGCCAAATTGGTATACATTTGTATATGCTCATTACTGCATAATTACTTCTTTGCCCTTCTATGAGATAGTTTGTTTGTAATCCTTTACTGTTCATGTTGGCTTTTCAGAAGCACATCAAACTGCCAGTTAGTGCTGTAGTTCTTGATTAAATGGTACACACGGGTCCTTTTCTCCCTTATAATTTCCAGATCATTAGAAGAGAAATTTTTCCAGAAAAGGCAAATCCAACCTGATGTAGACAGTAGTTAATTCTTTTAATGTGGAATGTGGAGTAATAGTGATGTTTTAGGAGAACTCAGAGGGCTGATGTCCTTTAAGATCTGTGATATCCTGCCCCTGAAAAACTGTCGCAGAAATTTTTTGTTGCTGGAATAAAACATTAACATTTTTATCACTGAAATGATTATTATGTAATACCTAGGGTGCTCAAGTTGTAAAGATGTGCACGTAGTAATCTGTGCTATCTCTTGGCAGATCTTTTTCAGAAGCTCTTCAGGCAAGACCTGCTCGTGGCCAGTTTATTTCGTAACTTTCTCTTGGCAGAAAGAATTATGAGATCCTACAACTGTACCCCGGTCAGCAGCCCCCGCCTACCTCCAACGTACATGCATGCAATGTGGTAAGTCACAGCCAACGAGTTCCCTGTGCTGCAAAGGCTGCTTGCTGCCTTAAGGAGATTTGGGGAGCTGTAGTCGTGAAAGATTGTTACTACTTAAATCTACACAGTGCTTTACTGATTAAGTCAGTGGATCAAAAATGGAAGAGCATGTGGCAGTGTAAATACCCATCTACAAATTAATCTCTTCACATACATAAATGTGATGCAGTTCTGTAATACAGCAGTTTCTGTTTAGCTATGTAATCTTTCATTCCAAATAGAAAGGGAGTGGGACATCTCCTCTCTTTATTTACGTGGAGCAAAGCTGGTCACCTCTGACTGCAAAGAGTGGGGAGAGCTGGAGGCCTAAGGGAGAAAATCATAACTTGCATTGTGGAATTTTTTTTTGCCGCAGAGTTCATCTTTTGTCACTGCTGCTGTTAAGATGATTAACAGAAATGGAGGTGGTGCAGTTATGTAAAACCTCTTAAATGTGTTTCTGACTCTCAAACAAGCATTCCATGAACAACAGTAATACAAATAACATTAACAATAGCAGTAAAAATGCTTGCTTTGATTCTGGAACAGTGTAAAATTTGACTAAGTACAAACCAGTACAGTCAAGTTAATGTAGTTGCTTTAGGGGAAAAGGATAGCTGTGTGACATGCTAGAAGGCTGACAGTGTGGCAGGTAGTGACTGAGTGGGCTTAATTTGCCTGCATCTTCAATTTCCTTTGGTAAGTTTTCTCCATAAAAACGCAGAGCAAAACAAATGTAGAGGAGGTGTGAGGTGATGATGATCCGTGCAAGACTGAAAGCAGCATAGTAAGTCCAAATCACATTGAACATTTCTTCTAAGAAATGGAGGCAGAGTAACAGGGAGCCCGAGCAGCACTCTTGAGGTGCAGGCAACAGGTAGGCATTTGCTGGTTGTACGAAGTTGCTTTCAGAATTGGAAAGAGTGGAGGTGGTAGAATAGATTTTGGATGCTAAATGTGTTGTGTGTTTGTACGTGGCAGCATTCAGAAGTGCTCTGCATTAACAACTTGTGAGGAAAGTGGTTTTGGTTGCTTGTGAATGTGGGGAGCTGTCTTACCATTGTGTGGTATGAGGCACTGGGAAGTTTGTAAGGGAAGGGAGTAGAAGAAAGCCTGAGAGGTGCCTTGGTGTCATTCAGGTGGCATTACAGCTGGATGGGGCAGGGCTTGAGCCATAGAACTTTGTGTTTGTGGTTGCATTGGATGGAGACATGGTTTCACAGAAATTCTAAAATTAATACAGACCATTTCTTGAGTTATGTGTAGCCTGCTCATTGCCAACGTATTGAACGTTTATGTTTCTGGTTCCTTATGAGCATGCAGTTCATGCTTATTGTCAGTGTACTGAAAGCCCCTATTTCTGATTTCCTATGGAGCATAACAACTGTGTTGGTGTTACTGTCTGAGCTGAACCACAGGAATGAATTTCAGAAGTCCCAGATCCTGTTCTGTCCATCACAGAACTGCTTGGTGCAACGGTGGATTCAGGAAGGCTTTCTTTGCTCGTGTTCTTGTGCAAAATGGCACTGAAAATCCCATTGTGAAGCCCTTCAGACCACACCACAGGATAATGGCATTGCTGCTGCTTGTTAAGAAGGAATTCTGTAGGAAAAGGCTTTTCTCCCTCTGAATCCCAAACACTGGCAAAGTTGAAAGTGAGTGAGTGGAGAAGATCCCTTGACGTGTTTTTTTCAGTGTCCTAAAAAAAGGTCAGGTTTGAATCAAATCTAGCAAAGGGGAAAATTCCACTTTTGTCAGAGGTGCCTCAGTTCTTTATTATGAACTTTTGGTAACGACATATTTAGAAACTAATTTAGGCCTCGCTTAAATACTTTCTAAAAATAATCACCTGCACTTACCTATCACTTTTCATTCAGTACTTTTCTACTGGATTCCAGATCCTCCAAATCCATTTTATTTAGATCAGCGAGATGAAGCAGCTGAAAGCAGGGAGAGCTGCTAAAAAGGTGCTGAGAAGAACTGAAACTTTGGAGTGATTTCTTTTTTCCCATACCCAGCATATCAGCTATTTCGGAGCACGAGCCCTGGCTGTGTGCAGTCAGCAGTGGTTGGATGTGGGAGGCAGGCAGGGACCTCTGCACTTCTCTCCTGCAGAGCCACATAATGAGCACGAATAGAGGCAGCGTGTCTGTTGGTGTTCTTCAAGGATTAGACCTTGGACTTTGGGACTTTCCCACTCCTGTCCTCTTCTTCCTCCCTTCTGTGCTTTCTGGGTGTTCCTTCTGCTAGTGCTTCATACCTTCCTCTGTTCCCATGGAACTATGATCCTATGTGCACCAAGTACATGTTCCTGGCTCAGGTTTGGCTTTGTTGCTTGCAGCCTCAGTCTGGTGTGATGTTTAACTTCTCCAGTGTGAGTATGCATACGTTCTCCCTTCCGTTATCTCCTGGAATTTGCTGTCCATTCCCAGTGTCAAGAGAAGACTGCCACTTTTATCTGCTGTTACAGATGTGAGCCGTTCTTCAGATTCACATCTGGGAAGCAAAGAAAAATGGGATCTGTGTGCAGACATGATTTGTAACCCAGCAGAAGGCTGACTGGAAAGGCAAAGTACTTTTGCCTTAGCACTATATTTTGCACCATCTTTTGCAGGAAAGGCACCAGTCAACACAACATCAGTGATTTGCTAAAGCAGTGAGACACACACAGTCCCTTCTGAATTGCGTGTGGTACCCTGATCTCAGCAGCAGCAGTGAGTGTGCCTGGGGGTGCTCCATGCTGCCTTGTAGCTCCTTCTCTCTGCGAGCCCCTCGCAGTCAGGGAGAGGGGAGCAGAAAGCCCCAGCCTCCTGCAGCTCCTTCAGGGCCTTCTTGCCTTCACTGGCTTGCTGTATTTTACCTGCATTAGGTGTAAACCTTCCCCGGCATGTGCAGTTGGTATCTGTGCAGTGCCTAGTGCTGCAGGTCCCTGGCTGCTGTAGGCACTGCTATAATACGTGTATTAATATTAATATGTATTGATTGACTGGCTGAGCTATTCAGCTTCGAGAGTTGTTTTGTCTATTGTGCAGTACGAACTGGGGCCTGCTGCTCCATCAGCATCTTGATCTCTGTTGTGATGGATTACAGTTTATACATTACTGCTGTTGGCAGCAAGTTATATTCACGGCCTTCGAAAAGACCCAATAATGTATTTAGAAGTATTTCCTAACCTGGGACACAGATTAAAAATGAAGTAGCTTAATTACACCATGGAAGAACTATGGTTTGCCCATAATGGAAATATTGCAATAGTATATAAACCAGGCACGAAATTGTAGTTGAAGGAAAGTCATAATGTACTGCAAATAGAATACATGTGGAATTCCAGCTGAAAAAGAAGTCATAATACAGCAACCCAATTACAGGTGGAGAGGAGCAGCCTTTGTGGCTGTGGTGCAGGGCAGGTGCAGTCTGCTCCCTGATTTCTCAGAGAAATGAGTCTCTCTTTGGCTACAGAGAACTCTAAGCACCTCGGGAGGAGGAAGGTGACTGTTTGAAAGGGTATTTGGAACCATTTGGTGTTTGAAGGGTGAGATTAATTCAGATTACACTGTTGCTGTAACCAGATCTTTCATTTGTGTCTGTGTTTGTCTTAACATCTCCCAGAGCCATCCATGGACTGCAGAGAGAAATACAGGACAAAACCAGCAGAGTGTGTGCTTTAAGCTGCAGCTAATGCAGGGGAATGCACCAGCAGAAGAAAGCAGGATTTCATAGATGTACCAAATACTCATAGCAATAAGTATTCTTTTAAAAATAGCTGTGTCTGAGCATCTACTCAGCTGGCTTCCTCTGAAGCTCAGTGAGTGCACAGTGTCACTGTGGAGCAGGTGAGCTTAGGCTGGGCTGTGTAAATTCAATTGAACAGAATATGTTGTTGAGTTGTACTTGCAGAAAAGACCAACATAGGAATCTTGTCCAACATATTTGATACAGACTGAAATATTTAACAGTTCCAGGAATACCGACTCCAAGCAGTTGCCCTGGTGCCCCAGCCCTGCTCTGCACATGGCTTCAGCTTCTCTGTAGCTGCTCCTTAGTATGACTGTCCCTGTAAGAAATACCATTTATCATGGTGCAGTATAATACAAACTATCCCCAGAAAAAGACACAATGCTAGAAGACATCAATAATACCTAATTAAATAATGTGACATGAGAATTAAAAGCATTAGACACTGCCTCAGCCTGGAAAGTGTAAGTGGAATGTAAGAAAATCTGCCTTTGTGCTCTGCCAGCTGAGGTGGTGAGTGTGGGTGAAGAAAGACTAAAGCACATCCCTGCAACCACGTTTCATTTATGTTGTTGGAGTATTATGGTGGGCTTCCATCGCTGAATGTTTCATGGATGTGCACAATAAATCCATCGCTGGGCAGAGCTGGTGCTCTCAGCCTTCCCTTCTTTGTGCAGGGGTCCAAACTGTGCAGCACCTCGTGGGAAACAAAGCAAAGGCAGCTGGATGAATTGGTGTTAGGATATTCCAAGTTTCAACAGTCCTACTGCAATGAAATTGGGGTTGGGAACGCAGAGAGGTGGAGTCCCAGGAGCACGTGAACAGGAACTCAGAGCGGAAGGGCTGACGAGAGTTGGAGCTGAAATATACAGACATATATGAGTATTTATGTAATGGGAGGAGAGTGTTAACGATTGAATTCAAGGGAGCTCTTTCCCTGCCGGGTTTTTATTGTAGAATAATGGCAGAGTCATGTCTTCTCATTTCTAATTTTCATCTATTCTGAGTTGTTGTATCACGTCCCAGGATGATGGCTGGCACCTTGTCTGTTGAGTACCTTGTTGGAGGGATCGATCAGTGCAGATAGAGACGCAGGGCGTTGTTGGCTTGTTTTCTTTACAGGCTGTTTCTGTTGGCAGGCTCCATTGCTTCACCTGTATTTCAGAAAACAAAAGTACATTGCTGCCTTTTTTAATTGTTTTAGTTGAGTCGGTCTTCCAACTAAGAGAGAATTTAATATACATTTATTCCAGAATATACACAGGAGGTGCCTGACTCCAAGCATGCTCTGCTCAGTTTTGGGCCAGATTTTTCCCTCCCAAAACAGCTCAAAGTCGGTGACTTTAAAACCTTTCTTTAATGAGAATGCTTCACAGTGCAGCATGGAGGAAACCATAAAGTACTTGAGCCCCTTTTGAGACATTTTTTCTATGAAACTTGCACAGGGAGACACATGGCCATGCTGCAAGTTGTGTGCAGAGCTTTTGAGCTCATGCTTTGGTGCTGGCAGCCCACTGGCCAGGCAGCTCCACATTGTCCTGCCTTGTGCCTCTGCCAGGATGGTGCTGCTGCTGGGTTCCTCTAGGAGGGACTGAACCTTCACATCACCTGCATCTCTGACTTCAGCCTGCAGGAAATGTTTGCCTGGCACACAGAGATAGGGATGTGGGCCCACGAGGTTATATATGATCATGTTAGGAGTAAAGGTGTGCAGAGCTTTTAGTTGTAGTGATACAGGGAGATACAAATAAACAGCTGGGTTTGGAGAAAACAACCTGAAAGCTCTGTAAGGCTTTATAATGTGATTTTTGACATGTCAGTGGTGTGTATAAAACCTTACATTACACATATGGTGGCTTCTAATTTAAGTGGGATGTACAGAGAGCTTTATGTACAGAGCAATTAGGACAGCATAGTGTAAACCCCTCATTAACACGCTGTTCAGCAGGGTAGAGAAGCTAGGACACTGCAATATTTCAGTCACTTAGTGACTGCATCACAGTGTCACCTTGCTGGGTTGGGGCTGTGAGGATGATGGCGAGAATGCAGTAGAGGGGGAGGAAGGGACAGTGCCGAGGTGTTGCCCCACTCCTCTAGCTGATGCCAGGATAACAAATCTTCCACAGCACTTTGCAAACAGTAATCTCCATGA
Source organism: Cyrtonyx montezumae (assembly GCF_038088225.1). NCBI lineage: Eukaryota > Metazoa > Chordata > Aves > Galliformes > Odontophoridae > Cyrtonyx > Cyrtonyx montezumae. The sequence goes on from NW_027071925.1 coordinate 4,793,987, forward strand.
AGAAGGAAGAGAGGCAGTGATCTCTTGGGCTGGCTTTCATTAATCACTTGTAGGACGCAGTGGCACCCATCCCTGTTCCCCTGCTTCCTAATTTATCTCCTGTTTGTGTGCTAAAGTGTAATATTCATTCAGGAGCTCTACAAACTGCCCACCTTTCTCGTTACCTTTGGCATATCGAAGCAGTCAATCATTTCTACCCATCACCAACAGCCATTATTTTCACGTCTCCACCAAGTATTTTGTCCCCTTCTGTTTCTCTTCTCTTAGACAGTGGCATCAGTCCTTGACCATTCTTTTGAGGCCGATTGACTCTTAATTACCGTAATGCCTACTTAAAGCTGTTCCTTATTTTGCCCATGCCATGAGTTAGCTATGTGACAACTCATTCATGAATTATGCAGCCCAAAGTCTAGTAAGCGACGTGTAGCTGCCCTTGTAGCAGTTGGGAGTAGTGTGATGTTTACTTCAGGCACAACTGTTGTTTCCTCGTGTGTCTGGGTGGGTGGGCAGGTTTGCTATCTCGTTTCTTACAGAGCTGAAATGGAAGCAGTGAGTTGGGCTGCTTGGGGAAGGCTGGAGCATCATTTCAAGTAGTTGAATCGATGAGAATCCCTTAACACAGTTGATGTTAATCAGTAGCTCTCTGGACTGTGATGAGCAGTAACAAGATTTTATATTGCTGGTTACACTCCTTTAAAAGATTGAGTAACGTTAGCTATGTGGCTGCATTGATTTTTAATGGCTTGTTTTTTGAAGCGTAAAAAGAGATTTTGTTTTAATGTACTTAAATCGCTTTTTAAATTTTGGGTTGTTCTTTCTGATAACATTTAAAACCTTCGGGAATTGACCCTGCAGGGCTGCTCCAGACGTTTTTATAGCAGTATTAGCTCTTCTTACCTAAAATGACTTTGTGGAGCTCAGCATCTTTGTTCTGTGCCCCTGCAGTATAATGACCTGTACAGAATCCTTTTATAGGCAGCCACAATAAGTCCGGTTGTCTCTGATCTCCAAACCGTTTTCCTCTCACCTCGTAAAACTGATCTTGAAGGCAGTATTTATTGGCGTTTTCTGTGGCCTGACAGAATTTCTTCAGGTGATATTCCCCGTTCCTTCAAGCACCTAAAAGTCAGAAATGTTCATCCTTTGCTTGTAGCGAAATTATCTTTATAATTGGACTAATTGACTTTTCCTCTTCCACGAATAAATATCTCTCATCAGCTCCACACAAACGTTCTGTCTGCAGCTTGGGTCTTTATTGAGCATGTGGGAAGCATTTGTTGCCTGTGCTTTGGTTATCTCTTGATTATCTCTTAATTATATTGGCAGTATACTGTCAAGTGGAAGGTGAATGCAGTGAAGCAGAGGGACAAGGTCTGGGACAACTAAAAGAAGCTGCAGCTCTTGAACCCATGGAAAAATGCGAGATCCCTGTAGTTTGTTTTTCCACTTAATTGGAGAGATTGGTTTTAGTTGAGAATAGCTGCCAGTTAATCCAATGGGATGGATTTTGCTCGGTAGTTGTTCTAATGGGAGGCTTTGTCTGACTCCAAGCAAGGTGATTTAAGAACTTATTAGAGTAGGTAACTGAAATACGCCGTATTGATTATCACCTATGGCCTTCTGTCTGCAAGGTTCCTGTGAGAAGAAAAATTGCTCAGCCTATTGATGGTAGCACATGATGGCCACAAGTCATTAAAGAGCTAATGTGTCTGGAGAGTAAATTAGTTTTTGTTTAAGGAACTCAGAGCGTGGTGGTTTAACTCACTAGTCTTTCAGAGTGCATAAATCCATATGCTAAAATGAAAAGTATGTGGAATGTCTATGTATAGAGTAGGGATAATGGTTTCGTGGGTAGGATGTGCCTCTTTCACATTTCTAAAGGTGTTTCAGGAACTGTGGAGGTGAAATCCTTTTATTTTAGTGTGGTCCACTTTTAGTTTGATTGTGAGCATTTGGAAGCAGATTGGTGCCACATTTCATTTGCACTGCATCTACCACAACAGCTTCCCTTGCCACTGCACGTGGTTTATGGGCTGTTCCTGTTACAGATCACGATACTTAAGCTATTCTATAGCATAGTGGATAAATGTAAAAACCATTAGAAAGAGGGAATACTAAGTGTTGTGCAGCTGGTCTGACAGCACTGCTTTATCCATATTCTTGTATGATACTGCTTATGGGTAACTGCTGATGACTTTTCTTTCCTCCTTCACCTTTTCCTGTAGGCAAGCGTGGGACCTTGCGGTTGATATTTGCCTTTCCCAATTACCTACAATTATAGAGGAAGGAACTGCGTTTAGGGTAAGTTATGTAATGTATCAAAATGTGCCCTATGTAACCCATTATTTGAAGCCCAAGCTCTGCACTTCATTTTTTTCTTACTGAATCTTGGATTTAATGGTTTATATTTTTGGAAAACTGTAAATCTAGATTCACCTCATAGAGAAATATATGTGGATGTAGAATATTCATATCCAATTATAGCAAGCATCCTATCTTTCAACGTGAATTCACTGCTGGAAGTGTACCCAAATAGATTCTGTAAACAGCTGCCATCTCCATGTGGATAGGAGCGAAGTTTCAGAGTTTTGTGGAGTGCTTTTGTGATTGAGTTGGTTCAAAACTGAAGGAAAAAATCCGTGCCGTAGCCATACATTTTCTACTTTTTACAAAGGTGTTCTTAAACTAAATGACTATTTCCACTGAAACAAGTGCTAAAAAGAAAAACGGACGTCTGCTTCACTCCTTTCTTCACAACCAGCACTTCTGGTGTGGTTCATTCGGCAGAAGTGTGGGATGTCACTGGGAAGCACAGAAAGCCCAGAGCCCAGCAGGAGAAGAACAGTGTGTGCATTGCTCCTGCTCGCAGAGCAGCTGGGGGTGTGGGGCGACACCTTTACAGCCTTGTAAGTGCCACTGGAATGGAACCAGTTTTACTCTCATGTTCTTGTGTTGTATTTACGACACCGAACTTTGAAAAGGCTTTCTGGCAGTGATTGCAGGTGGTCTCCAAAGACCCAAGTACAGGAGGACAGCTGTTAACTTCTGCAAGGATGGGAGTTGAGAAAGACGCCCTTTAATTCTCCCACCTCTTTTTTCACCCACTCTATGTGCTATATTTTAAAATGTACACAAATACAACTCTGCAGCCTGTTCATTTTTATATCGGGTCTCTGATAATATCAGTTGGGTACCTTTATGTTAGACCCAGACATCATCTGTACACCCACTGTCAAGTGAGTTGAAATTTACCAAATTTATGTGTGTTCAGGGATGAAAGGAGGCAAATACTTGGTAATAGACAGAGGACCAGCAAATGTCCTGCCTGATTAATGCTGTGTAGGTTTCTGCCTGTTCTGCAGAGAGAGGACCTGCTGAAGGTCTCCATCAGACACCTAGAGAATAGTAGGAAACTTGGCTATTAGTTTGGGAGGAAGTGGAAGGGCTCAGCTTTACACTGTGACAAATGCTTGCAGAAGACAGGCAATTGCACACCTCTGATCTGTTCCTTGTGTTCTAATCAAAGTTTCGCCCTCACACCTCTTGATTTATGCCAGCAGGAAGCGGAGTATATCAGCAGAGGCTGGCGGCTGCTGGGCAGCAGTAATCTGGGCAGCAGTGGTGGTTTGGGGTGGAGGGAGCGTTTGTGTTCCTGAGGTCATGCCACTATTTCATAACGGGGCAGCCTGGTGAGTCACAGCGTCACCTGCTGCCACTCCTCCCTGCTGCCACCGCTGCGGGCTGGGTGCCTGGGCTGGGTGAAGCAGTTGGTAATCTCTTCAGGACTGGTTTCTTTCAGCAGCGCATTATAGACCACGTGCTCCTGGCTGCTGCTTATTCTCTAGCTGTTCTTTGCTACTCAGATCTGCAAAGTGTAATAATCTGCTGGAACCGAGCATGTGGGCTAATGTGGGGATTGGGCTCCTGGCAGCTCGGGGTGGACATGGGTCCCTGATCCCATCTCCTCCCTGTCCTCAGCCCACAGCTTTGTTTCCCACTGGGTTTCTGGCAGGGGTCAGTGTTCTCTCGTAGCACTCTGTGCAAAAGGAAGATTTCCACCACAGCTGGGGATGCTGCCCTGGTCAGGGGTGCTGCTGAGCCCCAGGGCCTTCCAAGAGCACACTGTGAGCAGGGCTCAGGGACTGTGTCACATTACTGACCACTGACTGCTGTGAGGTGTTGGATGCACCTGAGCAGCCTCTTGGTTCTTCAGTGTCACATCTCCCCAAGTACTCTTTCTATTTCATCAGCTGGTGAACCTGCCTCATTGGAGTAAAGCTGTAGCTGCACCGTGCTTTTCCAAGCCTGCAGCATTTTCTTTTCTCCTGTATGTGTAGCAGTACCTGAAGCCAATGTTATAGGCTTTTCCATGGTGCTTTTCACACTGATGTCTAAGCACAAAAGCCCAGCTGAGAGGTATTAGCTGATGTTGGGAGTTCATCCCACCTGATGAATTCAGGAGGGCAGTATTAAAGTGCACTGAGCAGTGCAGTGCACTGCATGCTACCTCCATCCACCCACCCTACCAGGATATCTCTGTTGATGGATTATCACTAATTAAATGATTGGATTCAGGACTGTAGGTAAACTTTCCATTCTTTGTTTGCCTACAGCAAGTACTGTAGCTGTGATCACTGTGTGCTGGGCAGAGGCAGCAGTGTGTGCCTCTGCAGAGCAGATGAAGGCACTTCTGCTCTGGCTGCTTCTCACGTGGAAGGAATTAACTAGATTTTCCCAAGAGCTTTTGCGATATCTTTTCCAGTTTCTCTGCTCTTTCCTTCTTTTTCACGCACATTAGGAAATGCCAGTATGTTTAAATGGAACGGCATCTGATCAGTCTTTGGAAAAAAAATCTACATTAAAAAGCGAACCATCCAAACATCTGCCAATTACCGTTTGTGCAACCAGCGCACCGTGCGAGCCCACAGATGCTAAATCTATCTGCTTCACTCATTTCACAGCCAAACATGCCATCTGTATTCTTGCTCCTGCAGCACAGCCCCTTCTTCGCAGAGCAGCTGACGGCGTTCCAGGTGTGGCTGACCATGGGCGTGGAGAACCGCAACCCCCCGGAGCAGCTGCCCATCGTCCTGCAGGTGAGCAACCAGGCAGCACTGGGTACAGAAACACCTGAGCTCCTCCAGGATTAATTGGAGCTGATGGCACGTCTGTTAGACTTGTGTGGATGAGGACAAGCTGCTTTTCTTCCCCCGTGCCTTCCCTTTCTGTTGAGGATAACTTGCCATAGTTCATCTGCAGCTCCAGCAGTGTTGGGCTGTGCTGCCCCGCTCTGAAGTAGCAAGAGGTCACAGCGTAGCACATCTTTGTTGTTTTCTCCTGCCGCCCTTTCAGGCAGAGACTTTGTCTTCTGCCTGCTTTCTCAAAGTGAGCATTACTGCAGTGTAAATAGTTTGGAAATGGATTATTCTTCAGTGCGCTTGTATAGCCCGGAAAGTGTTCTCTTTAATGGGATGCTGAAATTTTGTTGCGAGAACATAGAAACAAGTCTCTGATGGCCATGTCTGGAAGGAACAGACGGTTCTGGTAGACATTGCTTTTTAAAAAGGAGAAGTAAATCTAGAGGAAACAACACCTCATTTCAAGTCCCCTTTTATCCAAGAGAAATATGGCAGTTGTTTGTCTGTTCTTGCCTTCCCCTCTCCACATGTTTGCATTGACAGAAATACAAACCCTTATTGAGGTCGCTGTGGTCTGTTCTCTTTCAGGCAACAAAATTTAAAGTCTTCCTGTTAAAGAAACACAATTCCAATCACTTATCCAGAGACCTGTGATTTCTTTCACTAAATGTGAGAAGACTTGCCTTCCCTGTTAGCTGCCAGCTTGTTCTGTGACTGACAGCACCATCAATCATTGTGAGACTGAATCTTAATTTCCCTGAGCCTCCCAAGTCTTGAGAGATCAGCTGGATAAACAAATGCAGGGTTTATCTCGGTCATTGCAGTAGGAGAAGGCAGGCTGCTGCTCCAGCACCAACTTTGCTGCTTTCCAGTGAGTTATTTGGCACTGGAGGGCTCTGCAGCAGCTTAACCTTGCAGTGTAATTGAGAGGTCACCTGGCAAAGAAATCTGCTTTCCTTCCTGGAGCAAAAATGAGCTAGGACAATGTAATTATTCTTATAATTAAGGTGTATGTTGTTGTAGAGTGGAATAGGATGGCTTGTTAACAGGCTTGCGATGCTTTGAGAGAGACTGCTTAAGAGAAGGGAGGAATAGTTTCACACCTCTTGTGAGAGTCTTTTTGCTCTGAGCCCCTGGGAGCGCTTACACCGTGCTGTTACAGCCTAAGATTGATTCTGTTTTCCAATTTTAGATGTGCCCCTGGGGAAAGAAGGTGTTTGAGTGCCCGGGGCACAGTGCCAACCACACAGAGCTTGGCTTTGTGAAGGACGGGGAAAACACCCTTTGTACGTGGTCCTAATTGACTTCAAGAAGTTCCAATTCCCACTTCCAGAAGTTCCAGATTCCATTTCAGATTTGTGCTGTGCCTGAGGCAGGTTGGACACAGGTGATGTCCTGGTGTGGAGATGGAGAACTTGTCAAAGGCAGAAGTTAGCAGCTGCAGTCCTGGCGGAGGTGCCTCCTGCCATGGGGTGCTGGTGCACATGGCCAAGGCTGTGCTCACCACAGTGCAAGCCCTGGAGAGCTGCTGCTGCAGTGCTTCCCTCTGCATTTGTTAGGGAATTTGATGTGTGAACACCTAAGTTGCACCCTTGTATCTTGGTTAGTCTCTAACTTGCAAGCATTCACATAATTAGCTTTTCAAATTCATTTCCTTTTTGAGCTTAGAGGGACAGCTCCAGCTGTGCTCAGGGCATCCATGAAGGGGCTGCTTTCAGCGTCCCGAGCCATCCCAAAATCTCACTCATTTGCTGTTCTTTAAATCCTGTACCTGTGATACTATTAGGAATGGAAGAGCTTAGAGGGGGTAGAGAAAAAGCATTCCTAAGATTATTCTTGCTGATGTGATGTTTAAACAGTGGAAATACAAGGCTTATATTTACTCTGCGTGGTCTGAGACAACTAGAGGAAGGGCAGAATCTCCCATCAGATGGGTCCAGAGGAAACGATGACTTTACCCCTAGGTGTAATTGCCTCCTTGTCTGTTTATGTACAAATAACGATGGACTAATGTATCATGTCTGGGAGGGATGTGATGCAGCCCTGAGTGTGCAATGTAACAACTGCAATTCACTCCAAGTTCATAAATGGTGCAGAGACCTCAGAGAGTCTCCGGGGTTTGTGTCAGTTGCTTCAGTTTATTGTGCAAATCAGGTTGGGAAGCATGAATACCAAACCTGGGGGTCAGCACTGACTTTTTTGTTTCTGAGGATAATGAAACCGAGCTTATGAAAAAAGGCAGAATCTGGGATGGCTGAAGAGTCTTGTGGGAAGTCCATGCAGTTGGGATGTGGTTTTGTATCTTCACCTGGAAATGGTTTTCAATCATATCCATTTATTTCCAGCTATGGCAAAATTTATGGCCTTCCTTGTTGTTTTTTTCTCCAAAGGTCAGATAACAAAAGCATTGCCAAATCTCTGTGTCCCCTGTGTCTGCCTAAGCACCCTACATCTACTGTGCCCTTTTCTGTTGTTCAGCTCTGCCCCAGCTTCCCCCATGCCCTGCTTTCTCTTGCTGCTTTAATCTCAAACAGCTGGCCCTGTTATTCTTGTGCTGGGCATTTGTAAAGCACATGGTTAATGGCACCAAGTTCTGCAGTAAGTTTTTGGAGTAGACTCGTGCCAAGTAGGGCAGGATGACCAAATGCTTTCTCTTATGACCCGTCTTGGGATCTGAGCAAGGATATTCAGACATGAAACAATTAGAGGGATTGATGCACCCTCCCTTGTAACTGCCTTTTTCCTCTGGACTTTCTCTGCATAACTTTAGTATCCAGTGTCGATTGTCCATGGTATGAGATGTAAGCCAAGTAATTTAGTTATTCTTTGACATTAAACATGAAAAATTATTTAATTTGAATATGCAGTGTGGAAAAAAAAGGATTGAGAAGGGGATGGAGTTGTGGAGCTAAATCATTGAGTCGCTTTCCCTGAGATCCATGCTGAGGGATGGTACTCAGTTTAAACTGAGGATTAAATGTTGCATTCCAATATCTTACATCTGTTAAGGAGATTAAGAACTGAAAGTCTGTCTGTTAATATTTCACACCAGGGTAGGTATAAGCCAGTAAACTATCACCTCATTATCGTTGTCAGACGCCATTTTAATGAGATTTTTATTAATGACTAATGTGACCTTTTGCTTCCCTCTTAAGTCTCTTATATTGATTTGCCGAGGAAGCAAAGCCTCTTTTTCTGCTTCTGAGCTGTTTTGAGTACAGGCAGGCTGCTCCTTTTGCTCACCTTTGAATCCTTTCTGCAGATACAGTCCTGTTCCTCCTTTGCTGAGGGAAGGCAGTATGATGAGTCTGTTTGAAATCCATAGTGGCTGCTTCCACCTAGCAGAGCTGAGCTGCATAGGAACCGTTGCACTTGAGAGAAATATTAACAGGGAGAGAACTGGAGCAATGCTTGGAGACTGAGGATAACTATTCTGAGGGGAGGATTTACAAATGTCTGCAGTTCATGGAAGAGAGCATTGCTGGGGAGGGGCAGTGCCCCACTGGTGACACTGTTCAGTGGGGTGAGAGTTCTCAGCAGCCAGAGTTTGTCCTTCAGCTTTTTCCATTCAGATCATCAGTGTTTTTCAAAGTTGCGTGGTGGTCCTGAGGTCCTCTTACGTTTGCTCTGCAGTCACGAGGAGCTTTGTTCCCTGGTAGTGACTGTTGTCCCTTTCCTCTGCAGGTTCTGCTGAGCCAGGTGCACCGGCTGCGAGCTCTTGATCTGCTGGGAAGATTTCTGGACCTGGGGCCCTGGGCAGTTAGCTTGGTGTGTTTGTGCTGCATTTTGTCTTGTAAAAGTCACTTAGACTCTCAGTATAGGTGATAAATATGAATGATGATTAATGGAAGGAAAATGTGGAAGATACTCCACAGGTTTGACAAATGGCTGGTGTTTTGTGTAGTCATGCATATGGAATGGAGCAAGCGTCTCTACAAGAAAAGTGGTTTGTATTAATCAAGAAGGCCGAATAGCTTTTCATTTGTGCTATTACAAAGAGGAGTTATTTAGACAAAGTTGAGCATTATGTAATGGAAGCTACAAAACAGAAGGAAGCACCCAGGACAAAAAAGGTTTGTCATGTAATATCAATGACAACAACAAAACACCCATATGTTTGTCATCTTCTGCTCTCCCAGCTTACTGGCTGCATCGTTTCTTCTCTCCCTTTGTCTATTTTCTCTTCTGAGAGGAAGCAGCTGCCTTCTGCATATTGGAAAGTGGCTAGCACAGTGCAAGTAATAAGAAAGAACGTAGCAGAGGAGCAGTTTAAAGCATTCTTGTGCGTGGAGCTGTTGGTTGATAACGGTGATGAAGACAAACCAGCAGCTGGAGTGGGATACCTCTGGAATGGGGCTTCTCGTTGGCTTTCTCTCCCTCCTTCCTGCACCACAGACAGCTTAGCCCACAGTAGTACGAGGAAAGTATGCTCTGAAGGTGATTTTAAGCCTTCTAGATTAGAAATTTCTGTGAGGATCAGCATGTGGTGCGGGGCATCCATAATGACCTTTGCTGCAGCTGTTCTGCTCCTCTTGAACTGCAGCAACTGCATTGCTGTGTGGTGCCCTGCTGCTGCTGCCTGGGGAGCCCCCTGAGCCCCCAGCACAGCCACATCCCTGCCTCCTCATCATCCTTCCTTGCCCATTGGGGAGGGATCTGCAATCACAGAGGGGTTCTCAGGGATTTAATGAGTTGCGTGTGCTCCTGTGAGCAAAAGGCTTGGTATAAAGCCCGTGTAAGCGAGAGGCCTAGTTAATTTCCAGCGGGAAGACTGTAATTATTGAGCTTTTGCAATATGTTTACTTGTGAAAGCAAATGGCCCCATCTGAGAAGAGCACAGTGTATCGTGAAGCATAAAATAGCACAGGCTGTAACGAGAAGAAGCGAGTGCTAGATTAACTCTGAGTCTCACCGGGCCAGACGAGTCTGAAAAAATCTGGTGACATCCACGATGAAAATGAGCATCCGGCAGATACGCAGGGATCCCCTCTTTACTAGAAATGTATGAAATTGCTTTCTGCCAGGTTTCTCATCTGTGTCATTAAAATATGCTCCATCTCCGCAGAGCGGGCGGTGCTGCCCCTGTGCAGCGCGGTGCCGTGAGGCTGAGATGGCTCTGAGCATTTGCTCTTCTCTCTGCCTCCCCAGGCACTGTCTGTTGGCATCTTCCCATATGTGCTGAAGCTGCTTCAAAGTTCAGCTCGTGAGCTGAGGCCGCTGCTCGTCTTCATCTGGGCCAAAATCCTCGCCGTGGACAGTGTGAGTACTTCTCAGTACAGCTGCTTTCTGTGGTCTTCAGCACCGTCCCTTTATTTTCCCATTTGCTTCATGCGGTTGCTTTGGGATTTGGAATTTCTCTTGAGGCTCTTCAGAAGGATGCTGTATTACCTGAGGACCGGCACGTTTCATCATTTGTTTATTTCACTTGTGTGCTTGCTGGCTTCTGCCATTTTGTGAATACGAAATCCCCATTCAGGCACTGGTGAGCTGGGCTGCCCGCCCCTTCACACATGCATGAGTTGAAGGCCTTACCCAGAGCTGTAGGTTTTGTTTTGAATAAACAAACTGTGACATAACTGTAGATGAATTTGCATAGTCCGTTCTACATCTGACTGCTGTTTGTGAGTACAGTTAGTTGAGCAATTTAAAATTATTGAGAGGTACACACAGGTAATTGCAGGCACGGTTATAAGCTGATATAAAATGGTCTCAACTGCTTGTGGAAGTTGGATCTTGCTTATTTTGGGGTTTGTCTTTGTTAGGTCTCTTCCATTTCACTATGGAGAATAATGCTGAATTTGTTGGAATTTTTCCCTACTGTTGATCTAGCATTGTCGGGTTTGGTTTTATAAATATATTTTCATTAACATCCTAAGAGGATTTTGGAAAGCAAAGAAAATGAAAACTATTCATCTTAAAGCTACTCTTGAAAAGCTTATTTTGATGCATGCCCCTCTGCGGCTCTCACTTCAGCCCCAGGTACCTTTTGGAGAGGGCTCATGTATAATTCAGGTGGGTGCTGAGCCATCCTTCACTGTCTGTGGTGCAGGAGGCAATCTGAGAGCGCTTCCATCCCCCTGCCCTCTCCTGCCACTATCAGCATAGTTCCCTGCTCTGTTTTACTGCCCCACTCATTTGGTAGACTGCTTTTTTTAATTAAAAAAAAAAAACCTAAAAGAAAAAACAACAACCAAAATACGTGGCTCTTTGGGTTTCTTCCCATTTTTTTTTTCTGTTCCCAGCTCCCAGGCAGTGGTGTGAGAAGGGAAAGGCAGTGACAGCAGGCAGGTGGGATGAGTGCTGCCGAGGGAGGGGACAGGCCACCGCACCACAGAGGGAGCAAATGTGGTGTAATAGCAGAAAGCTGAGGAGGAAAAAAGACCCCAAAAGCAAACAGCAAGTTTACAAAACGATGTTAGAAAGAAGTACTGCTAATGTGGGACAGTAAAGAAACAGAGCTCAGAACTCCAAATAATTGCCTGAGGACGATAGAAACCAAACATTTCTCATACTGATTGAAGGCACAGATAGTATCCCTGCATCCCAACTGTGACCTCTGCTATCAGGATGGTGACTGCCAGCTCATGGTGCTGCCTCTCCATGTTCTTCCCAGTATCTAACAGTGAGGGTTTGATTAAATGTGTTGGTTCCATAAGAGCTGCTCCTCTCTGGAGCTCCAAGTGGTGGGCAGCAATGGGAGCACAGTGAGAGCAGTGTGATGATGGGCAGTGTCCTCTGGGTTGGTCTCTGCTTCCACTGCAGCTGAGACCATTTTTTATTTTCCCAGGGAGTAAAAGAGCGTTCATGCTCAGAATGAAGTGGGGAGGAAAAAAGCCTGTTTTTTTATTTTATTTTTGTGCAGCGTTACACAAAAGTCAGGGAAGCCTCTTGTAGCTGCAGCCTGGCATCAATCCATTCCCTCTGCTCTTTGGTCTGCCAAAACCAGCATCTCTTCTCCCTTCAGCAATAAAATATTCTCTTGCATCTCTGCCTTGCCATCCCCTTGCCTTTCAACAATTAGTTCCCTCCTTCACCTTCTTTGCCTGATAAAAAATACATGATCCTGTCTCTGGTGTGAAGCCATACAATAGAACTGCTGTCACAAGGGAAATTGAATGCCAAGTCAGTTTTCACTCACCTAAATTTTTGCTTTAATAATATGTATTTTCTTGGTTTGACCCTAGTATGTCATACATGAAGCCTGACTTCGTATGTTAGCAGGAAGAGCTGAGGGAAGGAGTTCTTGGTGCACGCTGTGCTGTGGAATCAGGGCTGTGCCTCACTGCCAGAGCTGCCCCATCAGCTGCATCCCCTCCCCCCAGAGCGCTGGGGACAGCCAAGTTCCTCCACGGGCTCTGACTGTGTGTGAGCAGGAGATCATATCACCGTGTGCTGGTGGTGTGCCAGTTCAGTAAACCTCAGCACTTGACCAAATAATGCAGAGATTAGAGACGGGTGTGCGATGAGTTGAAATCTTCTTGTCTGAATACAGTCCTGCCTGGGGAGGGGATTGGGTGGAACATAGGGAATGAATAATTCCTTCTCCCTCCCCCTGCAGATTTACCGGTAATCGCTCACTGATGTGGGTCACTGTATGAAAACACGTGTTAGGTTTGTTCAGTGCTGCAGTCTGAGTTGTCCTGCCTCCACAGGATGGTGCTTTAATGCTCCCATACACGGCCTCACATCCTGAACCAAAAAATTGGCTACAGACAGGATGTTGGTGCCCTCAAACTGTGCCTTCTGTAGTCATGAAGAGGTGGGTCTGAGGAGCTCACTCAGAGGCACCCCTAGCTCTGAGCCCTGGGAGTATGACTGAGGTCAGCCTGGGAAAGGGGGACCCCAGGGCTCCCACAGTGCCTGCGTGCTCACTGACCACTGAGAGCGATGGGCTCCGAGGGCAGAGCCTGGCTCTGCTCCCTTTCCTGGGGGCTGTTGCTGATCCTCAGATCAGGGCCTTACACCACTTACAAAGACATCTCACTGCGCAGCCAGAAGTGAGAGGCAATGATGAGATCTGATCTGTGGTAAGCTCATTGCCTTGGCACCAACGGCTTCTAATCATGTTCCTCCAGGGTTTTGCTTTTGATGGCTCTCAAATAATGGTGAAGGTGCAGTGTGGGGCAGATGTCAGATGTGCTCTCTTTGGTTGCTGTGTCTGTCACTCCCGAAGATGCAGTGTCTGCTCCTCTCCCCTGCTCTGTGCAGCTGTATGGCCTTGGACCTGACGGAGGGCTCACTCTGCCCTTCTCAAATGCAAACTAGCTTGGAAAGAAATGATTGAGGCATGGAATATGCATGCACCATCGGAGGGACAAATGTTTTTGCTACTGTACTCATTGCTTTTTCTCCATCTCTCTGTCTCGTTTCAGTCATGTCAAGCTGACCTTGTGAAGGACAACGGTCACAAGTATTTCCTTTCCGTTTTGGCAGATCCTTATATGCCAGTAAGAACAAGTCATCTTTATTCAGGCTCTTCCAGCCCTTGCTCGGCTTGTCAGGGTTTGTGGGCTGCTTTCTGACGCGGTGCTGCTAATGAGGGCTGCTCCCACCTCCAGCTCTGGGACCCACTGCAGCCACTGCTGGGGGAGCTAGTGCTGCTGCCAGGCTGTGTGATGCAGGCAGCCACCAAACAGCGAGCCACAAACTTGCCTGAAGATGTTTAAGCACAAATTACTCAGAAAGATAGGAGCTATGGGCTTCTGGGGGCTGGGTGCAGAGGCAGGCTAATTTCACTCTAACTTTCGTAATTCTCTCTGCAAAAGGTTTTTTTTTTTTTTTGTGGTTTCCTGTAATGAGTATTTGTATGCCTCCTCCAGAACAATACCCAGGGGTTGGTTGGGAGGATCGTATTGGCAGTCTGATGGTATAAGATTATGAAATGTCTGAGGAGTGTGACAGGATGACAGGAAAATCCTGGCTTTCTCTCCTCTCTTGCTCTTTTAATGTGATAGAAACCGTACTCAGAATAAGCTCATTTTTCTGAAAACATGGAATGCTGTTGTTCTCTGCCCTGTTTTATAGATAACAATTAGTTGTGTGTTGTTTTAAGGCTGAACACAGGACAATGACTGCTTTTATTCTGGCTGTAATTGTTAACAACTACAACACAGGACAGGTGAGTCCCAGCATGCTCTTTCCTTTTGTTGTCCCTCCTCTCTCTTCTCTACATTGTGCCTTTACTTTGATCAGCCTGCCTTGGCTCACATTAATGCACAGCCCTGAACTGGGAACTGAAATAGAAGATAGCTTTACGTTAGGATGGGGTTTTTTTTGGTGGAGTAAAAGAAGAATTGGCCTGGAGGTGTGACAAACACATGATCCTGACTTGGCACCTGGAAGAGGAGGTTAAAGACACAAGTCACTCAGCAGCTGCCCTCCAGGCAGTGCACTGACGTGCTGGTAGAGAAATAGTGCCTAGTTCCTGTCGAGTGAGAATTTGATGGCTGTGATACAGTTCTTAGGAAGGATATATGGAAAGAGCCATAAACCTTAGGGCTCTGACAGGTGCAAAAGAGTATTTCCAACGAGGAGAAAAACAAGCTTTATGCATTATGGGAAGTACTTCTAATGCTGAACTATTTAACTAGCTGCTACAGCACATAGTTGACCTTCCCCTTGTGCTGTTTCCAAATGGTATTTTGCAAGAAAATCAGTATATAACCAAAGGATAGTTGTTTTCTCTTGGTTTGTGGTTTAGTTCTTCTTTTTCGACGATGAAGTGGGAAGCTGTCAAGCCAAATAAATTGCATTGATTTGTGTTTTAGGAAGCCTGCCTTCAAGGAAACCTGATTGCTATTTGCCTGGAACAGTTAAACGATCCACATCCTCTCCTGCGTCAGTGGGTGGCCATTTGTTTAGGGCGTATTTGGCAGAACTTTGACTCAGCCAGGTGGTGTGGTGTGAGAGACAGTGCTCATGAAAAGCTCTACAGTCTCCTCTCTGATCCAATCCCAGAGGTAAGAATCCAACTGTTGAAGTAAACAACAGTGGAGTTGTCAGAATTGTGCAAGCAAGCTACAGAAGTACATACAAAACCAGTGCCTTCAAGAGCTTTATGATTGTGTCTGGTTCAGAGAAATGTGTTTATTGCTCTTCCTTCAAGGTGGTTCGAATCACACAAGCCCTGTGAGGGAAGCAACTGAAGAAATGTAGGGGCTGTTCATACAGCCCAGATCTCAGAATCTTGCAACTGGCACGAGGAGACACCAGCTTTGTTACTTCCTTGCATATCAGAGGCTTTTTAAAAAATGTGGTCCCAAAACTCAACTCTGTGTTTCAAAAAACCCTCTCATCTTTTTATCTGAGTTTGAAAACTGTTCTCCTCCTGGTATGTGTGAAAGCATATCTCTAATTGAATGCGTTTTACTCTTGTGACCAAGTCTCCAAGAGAGCAGAGATTCTTGTGCAGAGCGTGGCTGTGATTGACAGAGCCTGTCAGACCCTGGTGGGATTACTTGGTGTGTGGGAGTAGTAAGCCTGGAGATAAACGCCACTGCTGACTTGCAGTGATTAAAGATTAGCTTCCCTTTTACATCCAGTCTTTCTCTCCTGTATCCTCCGCCTCCTTTCTCTTGCCTAATCTTTCCCACGTTCTGTAATCCATGTTGGTGCAGTGGTCGGGTTGACCTGTCTTTATGGCACATCTGCACCTCAGTTTGAGAAGCCAAAGCGATCATTTCTGGTCTGTGAAGCACATCCTGCACTTGCTGATTATACTGCATCCCCACCATTTTCACTCTCTGCCAAGGCAGGCTGTAAGATTACCAAGCCATCTGATCCCTCTGTTTTTTTCGTGTGTGATCTGGCAAGATTTACCCTGATTTCAGCTGCTCTCTCTTTCTTTTTCCCAACTTCTGTTACCTTTATGCATGCCCTTATCTGAAGGCTGGAGTTCAGTGCTCTAGTTAAAGAGATTCACATGGCAACCGTAACTCCCTGTATGCCTTATTCCTATTAATTAATATTCTAGGCAGTGTCAACTGGAAAAATCACCCATGGGAAGGTCACTGAGTATTCTGGGAAATTAAATGTACTCCTTCATCTGTGAATACTTATAACTCAGCGCTTTGATGAACCTGGTTTGGTTCTTAGTCTCTCCGGGCTTCCATTCAGCCCTCTCTATTTACTTGACACAGTAGCCCAGGTTTCCAGAGACACCATTTGTGGGGATAAAAACTCCCAATGGCAAACTCGAAGCTGAAGCAAAGAGGAAAATAATGAGCAACGTTTGCCTCTCCCAGGTTCGCTGCGCTGCCGTCTTTGCACTGGGAACATTTGTGGGCAACTCGGCCGAACGGACCGACCACTCCACCACCATCGACCACAACGTGGCCATGATGCTGGCACAGCTCATCAACGATGGCAGCCCCATGGTTCGGAAGGTACGGGCAGGGCAGCTCTGCAGGAGTTAGGTGGAGTTGTGCTGCCAAGCTCTGTGCTGAACCGCAGTGCATTACTCATCAGACTTTTATTTTTGCTGTTGTTGTTTGTAATTTAAAGAGAACGCAGAGATGGAGGGAAGGAAGGAGAGTGGTTACGGTGACGTCTTTTTCAGGTGGCTGAGCAAGTGGGTTGTTAATGCTCTTCTGTTAATTCCTGTGCTGACTGAAAAATTTCACATTGCACCGTCTCAGTGAAATAGTAATCTGTTGCTAGAAACATGGAGTATGCAGTGGTCCTGGGGGAGGAAGTGGAGAGGGGAGTAAGAGGGCTGTGAAACAACATGAGAGCTCATAAACGGGTCTTGTTGCTTTTGGAAACCATAAGGGAGGATGACAGATTGCTTCAAAGTGATTCTTCAGGTTGTGGAGTATTATTTTCTGCAGCAATGTTGTACAACAATAGCGCATAAAATAGTTTTTGATGGTTTAGGTTGTTCTTGATGGGATGCACTTAGGTGTCCTAACACTTGTCTGCTTAACCGGAACATCGATACCCTGACAAGTTGTCACTAGCATTGTGAGGATTAATTTTTGCTGTCTTGTTCCAGCATTTATCAGTTTAATTCAAGAGAGAACTGCGTGTCCCACTGTATGCTCTTGGAGATTCATAAATCTCTATTGTGGAGATTCGTCCTCTGAACAGAGAACAGCAAGAAATGCCAGTTCTCCACCTCTCCTTTTTGCTATTTCCACGTGCCCGGCCAATGTTACCTATCTGGGGGTCTGAACTTCACCATCTCCACCCACCCTGCCCCTGTAATTCAGGGTTCCTGAGCTGTGTCTCCAGGGATGAACCAGCTGTGAGTTGTTTGTGGGTGCGTGGCATGATCCTCACTCTGGCTGCTGGTGTGCAGGTCAGGGCAGGGCTGCCTGCAAGTCTGCCCAGGGTCCATCAGCGCTCCTCAGGGGAGAGCTTAGCCACGTCCCCAAGGGTTTCACATGCCAAGTTCTGTTTCCTTCCACTCAGAGCAAATGTAGGGCAGGCTGTGGGGTGAGAGCTTGGCTCCCTGTGCGTATGGCACAGGGATGGGGTCATGCTGTGCCACTGCAGGATGAAGGCACTGATCCCAGCTCATTGCTGCTCATATGCACGGTACTTTCTGGGACACAGCATCAGTTTGACAATATCAGGCAGAATCAAAGAGCAGTGGCAGACTGTTGAGGTATAAAAGACTTGCAGTGAAGAATTAATTTTGAAACTGAGCGCTTTGGCTTTTTTCGGATCATCCCTGTGAAGCAAAGGGAAAATCAATGCTTCTCCCAGCCAACCATAAAAAGTGTCCTCGACTCCACTTGGTGACAGATGGGTGTTAATTTTGTCAAAGGGTTGGTTTCGCAGGGACCTGAGCCTCCATAATTTAAGAATGAAAAATAAAAATAGAAAGTCCTTGCAGAATAGAAGGCCGTTCCCAGTCACGTTAGCTCAGAATAACTGGCTGAATTGCCATCATCTTTGTCACTGGTTCTTCTTGTGCGTTCAGAAGCTCAAGCAGAGTTTTTTCTTTCCACGGTATTAGAGAAAGTGTATGTAGGGCAGCAGATCTATGGCTGAGCCTCTGCAGCAGTGTATGTCTGGAGAAATACCCCTTGGCTGAGCCGTGGTGGGTGGTCTGGGGGTGGAAGCACACCGTGTGCCCCCCTCTGTTGAGGCACCTCCCAGGCAAAGAGCCTGTGTGTTTCTGTGCCTCTCTTCATGAACTTCACTGGATCTTGGGAGAAGGAAATGTGCTCTGTCTCGCTGCTGTTTGGCCTCTTTGAGAAGTTCTGATTTGTTTTCTTGATGTGGTGGCAGAGGATGTGGGGATATGTGAAGCAGATATGCAGCATGCCAGAGCAGCTCATGGGACCATTTGCCTATTGCTAATGAGTGTTCCTACGTTTTTATTTCTTCTTGTTACCAGTCTGGATGGTTGCCCAGTCATATCAATTATAATGGGCACCTGGCTCTGCCTTTTCCTTTTGTTCACTGTTTCTGACCTATACAACAATGAAATACATGTTTTATTCCGCTCTTTCCATAGGAGCTGGTGGTGGCTTTAAGTCACTTGGTGGTTCAGTATGAGAGCAATTTCTGCACTGTCGCCTTGCAGTTCATGGAAGAAGAGAAGAATTACCCTCTCCCTTCTCCAGCTGCCACAGGTTTGTGTTCTGTGTCCTTATGGCAGACAGCACTGGAGGATGTTAATTGAGAGCTTTGCTTAAGACAGTGAAGTTCTTGATGCTGAAATTGCATTGCTACAAAGCTGAGGGCCGTGGCAGGTAGTGCTGTAATACATTTGTCCTGGAGAAGTGCATCCTCAGCTGAGTCTTCATCTAAAAGATAGCTGTAGCTCACTTGTGAAGATTGAACACCCAGCCAAATTCAAAAGGATGCCCTTCAGATCAAGACTGAACTATATTTGTCACATGGCACACAGGCTTACCAGACTTCTGATCCGAAATTATATCTGAGACTTCAGTTTTGTGTTGACCTAATGAGGCTGATAGGAAACCTCTCAACAGAACAGTGAACTGCCTGTACCCCTTTGTGCTGTAAAGCACCAATGAAGAGCTTTGTGCCTATAGTCCTATCTTACATTGTGTGTGTTGCTTTACTTGGGGAATGAAAAGCCCAACTTAAGTTGTTGCTGACCTTGTATTTTCCTTAGATATTAAGTACATTTGAAATAATCAAAGATAATGGGACTGTTGCAACAGAAGCCTGGAGGCAAGAGCATGTGTTGTCTCTGCAACAAGTCATTTAATCTCCTCATTGTCTGAATAAATTAATATTAGAAAATAAGTTCCACATTTGTCTTTTCTTTGCTGCAGGAAATAACCATTATTTACCATTTATGCAAGTGCTTTTCCTTACCCACAAGGATCCTAATGTACTCTATAAGTAGGATGTGCTGGAAGCATTGCCCCAGCACCATAATGCAACCTCCTCTGCATTGGAATAGAACAGTTATTCTGAAGCTGTGACATTGTGAGTGTATTCAGGAATGAAAATTAAAAAATATTGGGAAATTACAGTTATCCAAATCGTGGGTGAAATACAAGTCAGCACTAGGCCTGAAATTTGGTCAGAAAACTCTGATTTTTCATAAACCTTTATAACAAAAGAAAAAAACAAAAAGAAAAAAGAATCCAGAGCTTTCATGAGCAGGAGCAGACAGAAGCCTGCAAATGCCATCTACTAAATGGCGTCTGCTGCAGCAGTGTGTCCTAGCACAGTGTCTGGGCAGCAGCCCAGCATCAACCTGGAGAGAAGAGCCGTCGTGTTTCTGTGTAGTCTGCAGGCACTGGCAAGGCTCAGCTCACCTGGTTTTGTTGGATGGAACAAAATCAGAGCCTGAACAAGAGCAAAAGGTGCTCCGTGCCGACCGTGTTCAGGGGGTTCCGGTGTCATACCTCGTTCTGTTTTAGCTTTATGGGCAATGGGTGAACAGAATCTGTTTGTGTTGGTAATGTTTTAACTCTGGGAATCTGCCAACAAACTGTGAGCTCTTTGGTCACATCTATCTATAATGGTTAAATTTTGCGTCCACAGAGGGTGGCAGTTTGACACCAGTGCGAGATGGGCCGTGCACACCTCGGCTGCGGTCTGTCAGCTCCTACGGAAACATCCGAGCAGTCACCACAGCCAGGAACCTGAACAAGTCCTTGCAGAACCTCAGTCTGAATGAAGAATGTAAGAGATTACAGAACGCTGTCATTTTTCAGTGCCACCTCTTTTTTGCCCCTGCTGCGTGCAAACCAACGTGCACAGTGAAACTAACTTTTGTGCCTAGGTTATCCAGCTGCCAGCTCCAAGGGGTTGGGTGAGGAGCCCTCCTAATTAATTTCAATTTACTGGTCGTTAAAATTGATTTGTTTGAAGCGTTTGGGGATCGAGGTGGTGTCTTTCTACTCCCTGACACACATAGATTTTTCACTGTCAGAATCATTTATGAGCCTCTGATGCTTACTCAGTATTTAAACGTTCAGTTTTTAGAAGGGGTCTTCATGTACACTGTCACTGAGGGTTGTAGGATTTGGAAAAAGCACTGTGTGCCCAGGTGAAAATTGTTCTCCTCGAGTCCCTGTTTCAGCATCTGCCCTCCTTTCCTTTGGCAGCTGGGAGCTCTGTTGCATTTTCTCCTGGGAATCTCAGCACCAGCAGCAGTGCCAGCAGCACCTTGGGCAGCCCAGAGAACGAGGAGTACATCCTGTCCTTCGAGACGATTGACAAGATGAGACGAGTCAGCTCTTACTCTTCTCTGAATTCACTCATAGGTGAGGAAAGACCCTCCCCCTTCCTTTGGTGTCTCCTTTCTTTCCATGTTTGCACTAGCTTTTGAGGAAGGTTTGGATCTTAGCTCTTGCTACAGCGCTAACAAGAGATCTCCTTGCAGCAGAAATGCTGTTCTTGTGTCTGGTTAGCCTATATGCAGAGCAGAGTCCCTCCTGCTCTGAAGCTGTTGGCTTCTGCTGCATGCCTCACTGTGGCAGACAGCAATTCTCCTAGGAATTTGAGCACAAAAATGTAGCACATGCTGTGATTTTATGTCCATCACAGTTTAGTTGCCTAGATAATCAAAACAAGGACTCCCCATCCCGTGGATGTAGTAGCTGGGCTGTCTGGTGGTAACAACTTCCCCTGATTATTTCTCGCATAGGTTGTATTTCTGTACAGCACAGCCATTTTGTTGTGTTACTTATACAAAAGAGCCTTATCTGGCTAATTTTTCTTGCATGTTTGCATGCACATTGTCAAAATAGGACATAAAAAAGAAGAAATCCTCAGCTGAGTCTCAGAAACAGAGACTGATGATTCTACATAACTTATCTTTGTGCAAAAATTTCTGTGACTGATCCCACTGCCTCCAGTCTCCTCTTCATTATTTCCTCTTGAACAAGGAGCTCTAACAGCAGCAACTGCACCCAGCTTTTTAACACTACTCAGCAGTCCTTTTCTTCCTGGGTAATGTACAGATTTCTGCAGAGTGAAGTGCTGTGGCACATAAAGAAGGGAGTTTTTAGTTGCATTTATGCAGTGTGTGGCTGATTTACATACAATGGCTGATTTGCATTTCTTCTACAGAACACAACTGGTATTTTTGTGTTGGACTACTTCCACTCAGTTATTTTTTTTCTAATAATGCTCCCAGTGCTGTTTGAGTTGCTTTAAACTAGGTGTGGGCTGTGGCTTTCCAGTCCAAACCATTTTGGGATGGTAACACAGCCAGTGTGCAGAAGGGATTGACTTCTGGAAGAGTCTCCATCCAGGGAGCACAGGAGGTAGCACGTAGCTGAGAAATGGTGGGGGGAATCTATGTGTCATCTTTGTGAGCTATCTATGCACCACAGTTTTCCACCCTTCACAAAATCAGTGCAAAAACAGTGGTGTCAGTGTGGAGTCCCCCTTGATGCTAGGCATACCTTGGCTAAAGAAACACTTTGCTCTGCCCTGCGTTTGCTGGAATTGACTCCCCTCAAGTGAAAGGTTCTGGGATTGTGATTTGTGAGACCTTAAGCCCCTGTGGCAGTTCAAAGTCATGTGTTCATTAGAAACTTGATTGATTCATTTGCTTTTGGTTGTAGGTAGTGAAACTGGATCTTCTAAAGTGTGGCAGAAAATGTTAGGAAATTTCTCTTAAGCTAAAGAAGCTAGTTTTCCCCAGTTCCTCTGGTGCAAAGTGGGGTCTGCTCGATGGCTCGTGCAAGTCTCACAAGAGCTTCCAGCACGTTTGGAAAGAAAATAAAATCTAGAGATCTGCTGGAGGTGCGTGAGGGAAACCCTAAGAAACAAGAAGAGCAGTTCTGTGAAGCCTGGCTCATTGCTGTTTAATCAGACGAGCTCATAGCCAGCTGGAAACGAGAGAGCTTATAGAAGTGTTTAAAATTCATAACTCACAGAGAATCCCATTACCTTCAGCGCTTGCCTCCCAAAAGCTAGGCTTTTTTCATTTCTCCTGAAGAAGCACCATCTTTCAGCCTGTTCTCTGCTGGTCCCCAAGGAAGGAGTTTTCAAAATCCCATCAGCTCCAGCTGCTCTCGATGCTGTTGTGCAGCAGCCTGGTCTCAGATTAACACCACTGTGGGTATTTGTCACTTGCAAGGAGCATCTGCAGCTAGCCTGTAGCATTCCAAGAGTGACTATCTGCTTTGGAGTGAAGGTGTTTCTTTAAGTTCTAGCAGGCAGTAGAATCCTGCTGTACTGCATGCAAGAGTGGGGTAGTGCAGAAGAGATGGGATGATGGACTGAGGGAATGTTTCACTCTGCTCTGTGTCTTCTGGCAGAATGAACAGTGATTTGACTCTGCAGTAGTGACAGTGCCCCAAGTGTTTGGGACAGAGAGAGCAGTAAAAGAGATGCTTTGGGCACATGGGTAGAGTCAAACCAAAGCAGAAATCCAGTCTGTAGTAGTAAAAGGAGAAAATATCAACGGCAGTTTTATTCTGCATTCCGTAATCCACATTCCCTACATTGATTCAGTGATGCTTGGGGCTTTCTTCCCCTCTTCTGATTTTAGGAATGAGTCTCTAGAAGGATTTTCTTGGATCAGCCCATCCACTTCGCTGACACTGTGGCATCATACAATGTAATTCTTCCCATAAACCTGAGGAAAACCTCGTGCACCCTCTCCTGCCATTTTGCAAACAACTTTCTAGCAAACTACTAGCAAAACATTACCAGGAAAGGCAGCAGGTACCTTTGGTCTGGGTGTGCTGTTCTCTGGCAGACCAGTCCTCGCCCAGGCAGCCTTGGGTTACCAGAAGATTGATTTCTGGCTCATGTGTTGCTGAGCTGGCAGCAGGTTTGGTTAGTTCACACACAAACACCAGCTTGGATGGGAAGCTGAGCCTTGCTTCTTTTTCCATAAGACAAGTCATTAATCTTTTTTTTTTTCTTTAGTTTTGTTTAGTTTTAAGATGGGGAAAAGGTATTGAGACAAGAGCTTTGCATACCTTGAAGGTGATTATTCATATCGAAATTGCATGATTAAAGTCTTTGTCCTACGGAGAGCAACACTGGAAAGATTATATTAAGGAATGATCAAAGGAAGAGGAGGAAACCTTGGAGCAGTGAATGCAGGGGAGCAGTTCTCTCTTTCAGCAGGAGAGCTGGGGGCAGGAGGCTGTTTGCTGTATCATAGGAGCCACTATGAAGAGCTGCCTTGAAGTAACACCCGCAGCAGGAGGTGACTGCAGTGAGGATGAGAAGGCAAGAGGTGTAGGTGGGCAGTGAGCTGCAGGAGAGGAGGCTGCTGGGACAGGTAGAGCCTCAACTCTCGCTAGGCACTGTACTGAAATTCACTGTCATGAGAAGTAATTGGTTAACCAGTGCTGCTTACAACTAGGGCTGCTCAAACTGGTGAAGTACAGGGATCTGAGTGGGCTTTGGAAAGGGCTTGTGTCAGAAGTTGCCCGTCAGCTTGTGCTGTTTGCCCTGCACTACAGGAGCAGGATGGTGGCACCAGGGCAAGGCCACGGCAGCTCTGCACAGCCACGTGAGGCAGCAGTGCCCTGCATGGCATCGCTGAGGGCAGTGGGGAACTGGGACGGGAGGGAAATGCCTGCACGTGGCAGTGAGCAGCAGAGCAGCACAGTTGGCTTTGTGGCTGTGGTTCCGTGATGTGCCACTGTTCCCCCTGGCCTTACACACTCCCTGGGTGCAGGCAGGGAGTGGTAGTGTGGGCTGGCCATGGTGGCTTGCAGGCTGTCAGCACCGTGCACAAAGAATTAATTTGTCATCCCTCCAGGGAGCGAGCTGCTGCTCACAGTTGTCAAGGTAGAGTACAGAAAGCCATCCCAATTTCTGATGTTTTCTCCATCTGAGGAGCTCCCGCAGGACCTTCAGTGTCACTCTAGGAAGAGGAGAGGCATATGGGATACCGCTTTACAAAGCCTTGGGATCAGAGTTGATGGGAACCAGATAGCTGAGCCCTCAGGTGCTGCTTGGTGTGAAATGTTCCAGCTATATGCTTTCACCGCACACCAGTCCCAGATGTGCTTTTCCCTGCAGGCAGAACACACAGCAGCAGAGCTGCCTTCTGTCCGAGGCACACAGCAGCACAGGTTCAGCCATTGGTCAGCTTTTGCTGCTGTGCTGGGTGGGTGCTGCATCTTCCAGAGATCAGGGCTTACACTCACTGCAGTGATTTTTAAAGGGGGTTAGAAAGAGACAGCATCACAGCCTGGCAAAACAAAAGGGGTAAATGGATATGGTAGTACAATGTGATCCTGCACTTTGTGTGCATAGTGACCTCAGCCAGGTCCCTTCCTTGGGGCAGTTGCGTGATGCTGTCACACTGAGCTGGGAGCTACACGCATGCAAACAAAATCAAAGGCGCCCGTGAAGAAAGGCAATTTATTTTTGACATTCCTAGGTGAGAGAAAATCATTTTGTAAATCTGTGCTGCAAGGTCCATTTAACTGGCTTTGAATCAGTCTGACTAATTACAGAGCTGTCTGCTTAAATTAACACCCCCGTTCCCTTTGCTCGGCCCTTTGTTTGCATCTCGTGGATATGTTCCTCGTTTCAGTGCAGTACATGAGATCGAGCTGCTGCTCCTGCTGTTGCCTCTGCTGCCTCCCATTATCCCAGTGAGTCCGTGCTCGGGTTCCTGCAGGAGCTGTGTGGATGTGTCACTGGGCTGAATCAGTGCTCAGAACAGCATTTATGGGAGGGGGGAGGCAGCAAGCAGCAGTCCTCCAAGCCCGGTGCTGAGCCTTTGTAGAAATTCCCTCTGTTCTTTTCAAAGGCTGCAGAGTGAATGAGGAATTGCACTGGCGCAGTTCTGTTTTAAATTTGTTTTTCATGATGCTTAGATGTATAAAAAATGTTATTGGTTTTTTCCTCCTTCATGACTGCATCATGAGTGAGGTGGTTATCAGAGAAACTGGAAAAGCTGACGTGCACCTCCTCACTCTTCCTTTCTCCCTCTTTTACTGCCTTTCGAGAGCTCTAAAAGGAACCACACCATTCAGATCCCCACTGCTCCTTGTGTAGCTTCTGGTGCAGCATGCGCAGGGGCAGGATGCTGAGCTCAGCTCCCATGGCACCACCTGGCTCCAGGGCTGGGGCTGCTGTCCTCCCATAGCTCTGTGCATCTCCACCTTTGCTTTTCTTGGTAACAGCAGCTTCTGGAGTGAACATACTGGTTGCAGAAGTGACACCCAAATGGTCAGAAGCCCAAAAGGACAGCATTACATCACCACTCTTTCTGCCTGGGAGGCCCATTCCTCTTCTGAACAGGGACTTTATCATGTGTTGTGTTGACATTTTCAAACACAGATAAGGAAATTCTGAAAAAGGTGATGACTTTTGCCAGCTGTGACCACAACCAAAACCTGAGGTCGGATCTGCACTGCTCCAAGTCAGTTCTGCTGAACCCACACGTGCTGTCCTTGCGTGTTCCTCTGTTCCGTGTGCTCAGCCGGCATAAACCACATACAACAGATCAGTGCCCTTTGACTGCTGTGTCCTGACAGTGGTTTTTGCTTTCTGGGATCATCAGCCTGTGCACTGCTTGCATTGGAAAGGTTAGGCTCAGCTGTTGTGTACATCACCCACAGCAAATGGGCAGCACTGTCATAAATACTCATCCGTGAGATTGCTACGTGAAACTCTTAAGTAGAGAAATCCTGTGGATGTCAGCCAGGTAGGAGACCCTTTGTTGTGCAGGTCAGGTGGAGGGATGGAGTGAGATGATCGCCTTTGCGTTTTCCAGAACGTTTGTCACATGCCAGGGAGTTTTTCTGGCAGAGGAGGATTTGATTGTCTGGTGCAGACAGCCATATGGCAGTGCAGTGTGCGTGCTGCTGAAGTTTATAACTGCACGCTGCTTGCATTCTTCAGCTAGAGTTCAAATCCAAACTGTCCGTGCCTGTTTTCTGTTGGCTTGAGCATCAGGTTCAGCTGTACAAGGTGCTTGCTGACCAAGGAACCCTGTCTTCACAACTTAACACCTTATATTTAGATGCCTACAGAAACACGGAAGGAAATGCAGTAACAGCTTGATCTGTCATTTACCACTGATAGTGACTCATCTGAAATCCCTATTTTTGTTCCTTCTTTTTTGTTGTTGTTGTTAGTGCAACCACTTTAATATTGTCCAAATGGCTCAATTCCCAAAAGACAGTGTTGTACCTATTACGCTTGGTGAGGGTTAGGAGAAAGAATAACATATTGAAGATTCCCCTACAAGGAGCAAAACGAAACGTTTGCTGGATGATGTCAGTTGTTACAAAAGCTTATTAATTTGATTTGTACTTCAAATCCATCCGTCCCTTCTCCTGAAATAGCAAACTGCAGATATTCTCATGAAAGAACAAATTGGCAATTGAGGAATTGACACCAGTGTCAGTAGGAGAAGCTGTGCTCACAAAGGTTCAGTTCTTAAAGCTCCACTTTAACATTTAACATTTAGTGAACTTGTAGAGTACGTAAAGCCCTGAACACTCAAGCTGAGTATTAATCCTTAAAGCAGCTATAAAAGCAACTATCAAAATAGAAGCCAGTAACTGTGCTCTTACCACATTCAGTATTTCAGCTCGGGAGCTCCACGGGCTCTGTGTGGTGTTCCGTGTGGCTTTTTTGGTTTACTTGCAGCAGGGCACAGCAGACTAGCACTTTGATTGAGGCTTATTCAAGTAGTCTTTATTTTGCTTTCTGCCACTCTCATTTTGCCAACTCTCACAGAGTTCACAAGAAAAGACAAAAAAGAGGCAAAATGCCCACGTTGGGTGTTTGTGAGATCTTCCCTTGATGTTTTCTCAGATGTCATTGTGATGTGTGGAGTTCTAATGAATTTTCTCACCTAAGATAAAAGAGTTTGAGTTGATGGATTGTCATGTACTCTGGGGATTTGTTTTTTGTTATTTTAGGTGTGAGTTTCAACAGTGTTTATACCCAAATTTGGAGAGTGCTCCTTCACCTAGCTGCTGACCCCTATCCCGACGTCTCCGACTTGGCAATGAAAGTTCTCAATAGCATTGCCTACAAGGTATGCCCTTCTGTGCGTGTGTGTGTGTGTCCGTGTGGCTTTTCTATGTTAATTTTCTTCATGCTTAGGCACAGGGTAGGTAGGCTGAGCTGCACAGGTCCGTTGGAGGGCTCTGGTAAGTGATCCTAGTTCAGTCTGAATCTGTTTCTGAAGGAGCTGGTAGTGTTGCAAGATGATAAGCACTCGTGAACTCTTGCTCAGGTAGAATAAATAAATGGGGGAGGGCCTGGGATTGTAAATCAGGTATGGATCTTAGACAGTAGGTCTTGTTTACAAGTGTACTTATCTGATCAGTCCCTGGGAGAAACCTTCAATATCCTTCATTAAATTATCCGTTTGCAAACCGATTTAGATTATGCAAGTGGGACTGGCCTGCAGACTGAAGCCACAACGGCTCTCCAATCCAGGTGAACTAGTACATGTGAGTCAGCATGCAGACACCCCTGCCACTACTCACCTCCCAGCCAGGCCTACCCGCCTAACCACCATCCTCATCACATCTCATCCTCCAAGGATGACAAGATGTCCCTGGAGGCTGCCGTCACTGCTGTTGGGAATTGCCAGCTTGGGGAGCTGGAGCAGCACCCTCACCTCCACCTGAGGCGAAGCACCAGGCCACCCCAGAACATCTTCTCACCAACTGCCTTCCCCCGGCCCAGCAGCGGTGTCAGAGCTCTGACCGCAGCCCTTCCCTGCGCTTGGATCCCACCTCTGTAGTTGCTGTAGCATCCAGACCATGAGCCATTCCAATGCGAGATGGCGTCTCTTACTGATGATTTCTAAGGAATAAATCTTCAGATGAGGCTTCGAAGCTGAAGTTGTGCAGTAAGAGATGCCAGCATTGTGCACTACCATTTTAATGCCTTAGAGATCTCTTGCTTTTCAATCTGATTTTCTCTTGAGAAAACAGTTGCTTATTTAAATTCCTCCCTTTGTTTTAAGTACACATGTCAGCGAGTTGGCAACGTCTGTGTTTGGGGATAGAGAATGGTTTTGACAGTGGGGGCAATGAGGTCAGTCCTCCCCTGGTGATGCTGTTGTACAACAAATTGCTGTCAGGCACGAGGTTCCGAATGAAGGTGAATAAGAGAAGTTAAAAGATTTCCATCTCTGCTCGAACTCTGCGAAGCTGTTTCAGTGGTGAATGCTGGAAGGGCTCTTTGCAAAATGAAACGTTAGTCCGACTACGGGATTTAAAGGGCTATAAAAGGAAATGGATCTGCTTTTTCTGACTTAACTATTTTTTCAGGACTGCCTCCTTTGCTAGTGGAAAGAGACGTATAAATATTAATAAAGGTGCAGTTGTGCCCTGCAGATGTCTTCACCAGCACTGCTGTGGTTCTGCTTAGCCAGCAGGAATGTTGAGCACTGTGCTGCGAATGCTGTGACTGTTTGATGAATTGGGTGCTGATTCTGAGAAGTCTGGTCCTAAGTTCTTTGCATAGGTAGGAGTCCAAAAGCTCGAGTGGATGGATGTTGCACATCTCACGCTGTGCTTCGCAGACAGCTGCTCTCTGAAGGCAATGACTTTTCAAATGGTTTTGCAAAATAATAAAAACATTTCCATTTATGAAGATTTTTATCTGGGGATACTTTGGTGAATAAAGCCTATTTGTTCTTCTTAGCCATATTTGTTCTTCTGTTAGCCACAGGTCACATAAGGGCACCATTTAAACACACAATTTGTCCAATGGTTTGTGCAGATGTGTATATCTGTGCGTGCTGTGATGCATTTGCAGCTGTCAGTAGCTGCACCCGCCTTAGGTAGCTGCTAAAATGGTTTCCTCCTGTGAAATCCTGTTACCATCCCTCCAAAATGGGAGATGAGGCTTCGGACTGTGGGTGATGACCATGGACAGAGCTCCCACTGTGCAGTGGGACAGCTCCAGATCCGCCCTTCTCTGCTGCTGTGAGCTCGGGTCGGTTGCAGGAGCTGTGTGTCACAACAAGCAGATCATTAACTGTTACCTTTTTGTTGGCTGGACACTGGACCCTTTCCTTGGTGCTGATGGAGTTTGAGCTGCACCCCGGGGAAAGCACGTGCAAACAGTGTGTTCCCATTTTGCTGTTAGAATATAAACTGTAGTTGATGTCCTTGATTGAAAAAGGAGCCCTGTTTCATGCTGAGTAAAGCACTTGGATGCTTAGGGGTTCAGTCCTTCCCTTCTAGTTGGTACAGGGTTCAGGGAAAAAGGCTTCATTTTGGAGCTTGGCCATCTGAAAGCTTCCTCTGTTAACAGGACAGTTTGTGTGGCACTGTGTGCTGTTTTCCAGCTGAAGGGCCTTAACCAACTGCCCTGGGCTTACGGTTGTGGATGGCGGTGGTTGCCCACGTCTTCATTCTTGATGAACTGAATATTTAGCTGCAGAACGTTGCCGGGCTCTGTGCTTTGTGTCCTCGTGATTTTCAAACGTGTTCTGTACCAGGTTGGTGTCAGGCGTGGACATCCCGAGGGGTGTGCAGGCAGCAGCGGAGCGGTGCGAGGCCGCGAGGAGTCAGCACTGTGACACCAGGGCAGTGCTGTGTGTGATGGGGCTGTGCAGGAGGTCAGGTTGTGTCTGCATTTGTGGAACAGTTATTTTTGTTTTCCGATGAGGCAAGTTCTGTCGGGTGTAACGGAGCCGTGAATACAGCTCCTGATCTACAGGAGGACTCCAGTGGTCTTTAAATAGGGCGATGTCTTTCTGAGCAGCTGGTGAGTAGGTTGCACAGACGTGCATGCTTCCTGGGTTGGAAATGTGCAGTTTTATTTCCTGGGCTGATTAGACGTTGCTGGTTCTCCCACAGATTGCTGCTGAGTTGTGATTTATATTCATGATGCAGATTGGAGTGGTACTATCTCGTTCCCAGCCTGATCTTTTGAAAAATCCCAAACATGCTTTTTGTTTGTACCAAAGCAAACAAACAAACAGAAAGGAGCCGGGAAGCAGTGTTGGCCTTTTAAGACTTTTTGAAATCAAAATTAATTAAGGGAAGTTTGCTTCCCTTTGGATTGCCTCACCCAGCTGTTTCTAATGGAAGCCTTGAGGCTGAATTGTCCCAGCAGCTCTTCCTCCACTGACATCTCTCTGGGTACAGGCTTTTCTGTGCAGGAGCGAGCTATTCTGACAGCATGCTCTTTTTTCCTTTCCTCTACCGGGTGTCAATTTGCAAAATTGTGAATTACCATTTCCCCTCCTGAACGAGGTGATGTGACGGGCAGAAGAGCAAATCCCTGGCAAATGGGGAGCTGCAGCCTCCAGCAAAGCGCTGTCATGTCACTGAGCTGCAGCCTTGCACAGCTTGCTGCTGGCAGAAAAGAAATTCCTCTTCTGTTTCCCCAGGAAGAAGGAAGGCTGCTGCCCCGTTCCCCTCGGTGTGCCCCTGCAGCACACTGTCACTGGCTCACAATGTCCCTCTGCTGTGACACGAGGGGACCAGAGCTGTTTCAGGTGACAGAGATCTGACTGCAGGAATCTTAAAACTGAGCCTTCTGTGACTAATTAGAATTAGCAATGAATAATAATCTGTGACTGGTTGCTAAATTGCTTCTGCTTTCCTTCCGTTCTCTCTGCGGTCTTCTGTCCCAGCTGCTTGAAGTCTGCACTCATGGCTGTGATGAGTGGGGCCCCTCTCACCTCATATGGGAAGGAGGAAAGTAACCCCAGGTCAGGCAGTCTGCAGGAGGGGCTGGCCAGGGTTATCCGTGGCCGTGGCATTCGGTGTGTGCCCCTGAAGCCAAGCAGGTGTGGTTGGGGCTAGAGCCCTTGAGCAGGTGGAGCTGAAGCTGCATGCTGTGCTCACTGCCATCCCCTGGTCTGCATCTGGGACCTTTCCTAGGAGGAAGGACGGATGTTTCTTTAGGGATTAAGTCTCTCTCAGCCTGCAGGAGGGCCTGGCTGTGTTCGGCAGAGCTGTGAGCAGCCCAGCTGTGCAGACCCGCTGCCTTCCTGTGTGAGCCAGTGTGGGGTGGGGTGTAGGGAAGGGGCATCCTGCACTGAATTCCACGGAAGCTCAGCTCCCAGCAAAGGCAATGGGAGGTAGATCTGTGCAGCTGCCAGATGTGCAAGGACAGTTGTGACCTGAATGTGAGATGTGGATCAGGATGGGTGCCGGAGCTGTGGTGCTGAGTGGGAGCTCCGTGCTATCAGCTCACCCCACGTTTCTCTGGGTCCTGGGCTGTGACTGCTTTGGGGAAGAGGCTGATGTGTTGGTCAGTTATGTCTCTGTAAGCAAAAGAAGGATGCTGCCTGGTAAGTGTCGACAGACCCGAAGAGCAGCAAAATTGTCTTACGTGTTGAAAACTGCACAGGGACTTTTCACATACTTTTTTAAACACCCCCACATGCACTGATAGAGAGCTTAACTTCATTTAACCCCAGGTGTGAGGTTGTACCACACAATAAACCCCTGCAATTGCTGTTCTGCAGTCCTGTTCAGCTCTCTGTTGTCTTTCCCTCTAGGCAACAGTCAACGCTCGTCCCCAGCGCATCCTGGACACGTCCTCGCTGACGCAGTCGGCGCCCGCCAGCCCCACCAACAAGGGCATGCACATCCACCAAGTGGGGTAAGTGCTCCCCTCCTGCCCCCTGACAGGAGCCCACCAGGGACTTGTAGCTTTTTGATTTAGTAGTGGTAAGAGGCTTAGGAATAAAAGCTCTGGGGATGGGTGGGGAGTTTCTACACATTACTTCTTTTAGGGCAAAGCATAACAAGGCAAGCTGGTTATTTAAAGGTGAATTGAAGAGGCATGTTGAATGTTACTGATTTTATTGATGCACTCTGACCTGATATCCAAATTTCCCATTGAACTCTGATCTCTATTTTCTCCAGTTTCAGCTCAAAGCTGGGGTTACCTGATGGTCAGCAAGTGATGCCTAAACTCAGTGAAACTAAGACAGCAGGATGAGCAGTGCTAGGGTTTGAAAATATGTTTCCTTCCCAAAGGATGTTGTCCAAGGGAAAGCACCTGTCTTGAGTTCTGTCAGCCTCACAATCCACATGCAGCAGTGAGATTCAGAGTTGGAAAGGAGGGCTCTGAACTGCTCAGTGATGCTTTTAATGTCTTCTGATAGCATTATGCAACCGTGCAGTAACAGATCTCAGTTTGCACGCAAATTGAAATGCTGCCCTGTGGTCTGCCAGGTCTCCAGTCACCACGTTGCTGGTCAGTGTGCCATGGTCACACCCATCACGTGCAGGTGTGTGACTGCTCAACCTACAGGTTCCCAGAATTGTGATTCTCTGATCCTGAATCTGGAGTTGGATCAGTCAGGATTCACTGATGGGATTTGTATCTTCTTTGGATTGTTTTGCTTATATAGAGGAAGCACAGCATTGAAGGCTAAATCTTGTCAGAAACAAGCAAAGTCAAAGAAGTAACGTTATTCACATGCAGGAGTAAAGGCAGCACAGCAGATAATGGTAATGCAGCTGGTGTTAGCCTCTGCCCTCGTGTTTGGGGGTTAGCTTTGTTTCTGCTGTGAGATGGAGCATTGAACTGCCTTCTGCTTGTAGAACCAGGCTGATTCTCAGAGGTGGAAAGCATGTCAGGACTGCAGTTTAGTGAGACGTGCCAGGTGTCAGGGGATACGTATCAGAGTGGTTCAGAAAATGAGGGCAAGTCACATGTCTGCTGCTGTCTAAATCCTTTTACTCTTTTGATCTGTAGAGGATCACCTCCAACCACTAGCACAAGCAGCTCCAGCCTGACAAATGATGTGACAAAGCAGCCGGTCAGCCGGGACATCACGTCTGTGCGACCTGCCAACGTGGGCAACATGGGGGTTCAGTACACTCCCCACTCCCACCAGTTCCCCAGAACAAGAAAAATGTTTGACAAAGGGCCAGAGCAGGTAAAGAGACATTGCTTTCAGTTCTGATTCCCTGCTCCTCTGGGTTTTGTTACACTTTCTGTTCTTTGCGTTTTATTTCTGCATATCCTTCGTTTGCTTCTAGCTGCTGCTTACACCAGGTTAGCTTCTTTTAACCAGTAAAATAAAAATGGATCATTTTTTTTCTTCGGTTGTTTTATGACACTGATGGAGGACAGTACTCACGTCTGCTCCCACCAAGAAGCATTTAATCTTCCTTGCTTGTTTATTCTTTCACAAACGTTTGTCTGCCTGAGCAATAATGCACAGCTGCATCTTCTGTCAGTTGCTTTTTCTCCAGCCTCAGCAAAGCATGGACAGAGGCAGACAAAGGGAGGACTCCTCCTTTAACACACAGGCAGATGTTTCTCTTGAGATTCTGGGAGATGCCCTTGCAGCAGCAGATTCATGTCCTTTACTGCAGTCATGACCCACTCTGTGCTTGGCAGCCCCTCTTCACTAAGCACAGGAGCAGATGTAAGCCCAGACTGGCACTGGGAAGACCAGAGCTCACTACAGGTCACTCTGCTGGAAGACATCTGGCCAGCCAAGAGCTGTGGTGTCTCCTCATTTCAGCATCAGGCCGACAGGGGTGTTGCATCTGTGTTAGCATTTGAATGACAGTCACCAGCTACTGGGCATTTTTCCATTTAGAGAAGTGTGAAGGACTGAAACAGTGCCAAGCAGAAGAATGCTGTGATGTGCACAAAGGAGTCTGAATGTCACTTTCAGGTGACTTTAAATGAGTCATCTCAGATGAGTACGGTTGAGTCCTAGCACACTCAGGTGCACTTGTTGCCATGGTCAGTGCCCTGGATCCAGCTGGCTGACAGTAGTTTGGTGTTTATCCCTCTCTTTACTTCAGAGCAGTTCCAGGATGTTTCTGGTGCTTGCTCTGTGAGAGGAAACTGGAAAAGGCAGCAGGTGTGCTCTGCTGTGTGTACTAATGCACAAAGCATGGTGAAGGCAGCACGCTCACCCTCCTTGCTGGCATCTTGGAAGGGGAAGATGGGAAGTGGTAAGGTGTGTGTTTGGCAATCCACAGACTAAGAGGACAGCACAGATTTCAGGTATTCTGACTACTGAGAAGTAACTGTTCTTTACTTAAACTAGCATTTGTGCAGAGCCAGTACTTCTGTGCAATTCCAAGAAAAAATTGTTAAGGCATTAATAGGAACACCTTCAGTTGTAATGGGGATGGCAGCAACAGCACAGCTCTGAAAAACTGGGTGAAGCCTGGGTGAACAGAGTGGTATTTCTATTTCTTGTTTATGTCTTATGCTTTATAACAGACATTTAATGCATATATGCCCTTGATCTGAAGCTGGGTCCTGCTGTGCTTTATCCTGAATCATCTTCCCCTCACTGCTGTTTCTCATGCCAGGTTCTTGCGTAGACAACAACCTCATCCTGTGATGTCATTTTTGTGACATGCTAACACTTTGGCTCATGATTCATACCATAGCCTGGTTGTGTGCTGTGCTGTGCAGATGAGGTTGTTTGTGCATTTCTGAGCAGTTAATGTAATGACAGTTAATGTAAGGTCGTGGAGCTCTACACAGAAAACTCTGTATCCTTGGCAGTGTTTTTGAGGGTTTTTCTCTGCTCAGGGATCTGTCACAGGCAGTCTGGCTATTGCTGTGTATACACTTTGCCCATGGAAGTGGGGTGGACATGGGATAACATCCTGTTCTCTTTCTGGACAGACTACTGATGATGCTGATGATACCGTTGGACACAAAAGTTTCATTTCAGCCACGGTGCAGACGGGGTTTTGTGACTGGAGTGCGAAGTACTTTGCTCAGCCTGTCATGAAGGTAATACTTTAATCATCTCTCTCAATGCTTTCTGAATCACGACACTGCGGCTCTTGAAAGGTGGAGGTGCTGGTCCTCAGCATAGACCAGTGGCTTCCGCTGCTCACTTTGCCTTCTTTTCCTCTTCTGCCTGAGGAGGGAAAGAAATGAACGTATTTCCATCACGGTGCTCTGGTGAGCTGCATGACCACTGCCTATCACAGGGAGCAGAAGAGAGTGAGAACCAGAAAGGTCAGGTATTAGCAGGGACAGAGCCCAAAGCAAAAGCCCTACACCCATAGAATACTTTCAAGAGAGAATGTAAAAATGAGGAGAACTTCTTGAGTGAAGATGGGGACAACAGGACGTACCTTTCCCTCGAAGTGAGGCATGGCTCTGTACTCAAGTGTGACTTGGGAGCTGTATTTGTAAGCTGTGCTTACATGCACCTCATCTTGATTCCTTTACCTTAGCAAAAAGAATACAATAGCTACTGGAAGTCTACATGACAGCATGGGGAAAACTTCAGAAGAATCATTATTCTTTTCAAAGTTCAGCAGCAAAAAAAAACCTTACTACAGCAAAGAATGAGGGTTGTAATGATGAATCTCCATTGAAATCTCTTTAGAAGTGAGTGCTTTCTGGTAACTCCAAGTTGGTTTTATGTGAAGTGAGAGATGCACTAAAGCTTTATTCTAGGAAAAAAAGGAAAAAAAAACCAACCATAAGACAAAACAGAGCTCTTCAGAGATGAGCAGAGATCATCAGTGACTGGAAATGAAAACTTAAATTCCCAGAATCTTTTATCTGAAGATCAGGTTTCAAACTTAAGCGTGAAGTCAAAATAAGCAGTAAACCTTGCCTTAGAATTAGCTGCCACAATGAAGCAGTCTCCAGGTTTCTTGGGATTCAAACAGCACAAACTGTGGCAGAACTTTCAGCTTAACTTTTGGAGCTATTGCAATTAATGTGAACCATAATGCACAGTTTGTATTAATGCCACTACCTGAGCAACTCAGCAGTGGATGCTTTTATGCAACTGCTGATGTTTAAATCTTCAGAATATGCAAAGAAATGGCACATTTTATGTGCTGTCTCATCTAAGAATTGCCACTGAGCCATCTGTCACTGCTCCTTCCCATCTTTAGGCATGTTACATTGTTTGGTGATGAGATGAGGTAATTGCCCCCAAGTTTAAGGATATCAGAAAACCAGTTACATGGCAGCTAGGTTTCCGTGCAGCTTTAATTTGTTTAGAAAATCACCAGGAGGAGGTACTAGGTGGTAGAGTGATTGCCTGACACCTCCTCAGCTGCTAGTGAAATTAACTTTCTGCTGATATCATTAGCAGGATAATTAATTAGGAAATATATGTGGCCCGTGGGGCTCGGTCAAGCTTTATAGAGGGGTTTTCTCACATCAAGATGAGTTTTGGAGTCTCAATTCCAGTCCAGAGGAGAGTAAAAGAAACAGAGGAGGATGTTCTTCCATCTCTTACTTCTTATTAAAAACATTTGTCTACTTTATAAGGAAAAAGAGGGGTGTCTTTATTAATACAATAAATCACCGTAGACAGCCAATCAAAAGGGAGTTTCAATGTGTAGATGGGGAGCTGTGTGTGTGTATATATATATATAGGTTTAGTACTTCGTGTGCATAAAATTAAGAAAATTGGGGGAGGAAAGAAAACATACGGAGCGTTCTCATACTGATTCATAGAAGCCAGGGAGGGGGAGTCCTGGAAATGAAAATTTCAGGCTTCCTTTCACTGCAGTGAGTCCCAAAGAGTTCCGTGTCTCACTGTGAGAACTGAGATGCTCCAGGTGCATCCCTATGCAGAACATGTGCACAGTGATCTCTCTCTGCAGCTTTTACTTTAATACAGGAGTAGCAGTATGTATGTTCTCTTAGTTCCCTTGGTTTGGGCTGGTAACATTCAATGCCTTGGGTTGCATTTTCTGTGCCCAGAGTGTCCTCAGCAGCAATATGTTAGGTAAGGTATGCTCAAAACAGAATCTGTGATTCCTTTTGAGACAAGGAAGTGAATTGATTTCCCCATTACTTTTGTAAAGCAGCCTTAAGAGGCCAAGTGGAGGTCTTTCTGCCGAAATGCTTGCGTGTTGTACTGATAGGGAATTGTGTGTGGCTTTGTAATGAGGGTTGCTGGTACGTGTGCAAGGGACAGGGAGAAGTCCCTCCACTACAGCTTCCTTTGGCACATTGTGATCGCTGCCTGTGTAGCCAGGCAGTGCTGGCCATCCGGGAACTCGTGTATTGGTGAATTTCCAGAGAGCTCTCCTTTCCTAGAATCTGTTCCTGCAGCAGTAAGGAACAAACAGCCCTGGCTTGCAGCTGCTGTCTTTTGGGAGCTTTAGCCTCATGAAAAAGGCAAAGAGTAAATTCTACAGAGTACTGATGGAAAAAGATGACATTGATGTGCAATTCCAATACTTCATTTGGAGATGCTGCCTACCGTCATAAACAGGGAAAGATAAGACAACTATTCCTGTAATGAATAAACATAAAATGACTGTGAGTGCATCTTAGTCATATTTAATTTATGAATTCAGCTTTGCTTCGTAGACCTTGCTATGAGAATGCTTTCATTGGAAAGATTGAGGGATTAATTCCCAGTGTAAATCACTGGCTCAGATTCAAGCCATCATAGCACTTTTGATTTATCGATTATCTAATCAAATACACGGAGGAAGAAAATACTGCATTGTAAATTCTTGGTGTGCCAGGAAAGACAGGCACCCACCACGGCTCTGATCCCTCCAGAAGTCACTCCTCTTCCTAAAGCCATGATGGCAAGAGGCTGTTCTGCTCACCACGGGCAGCCTTGGACCGCATGGCACAGGAAAGCCTTGTTGCCAGCTGTCAGGAAGCCCTGAGTCAAGGAGAGCAGAGCCAGCATCTGCTGCTCCCAGGGCTGGCAGAACACGCAGGCAGGAGCTGGGAAGGATCCTGGAAGGTGAGAATTACATAAGGAATCCTTCCTGAAAAATCCCAGCCCGCGTTACAGCACTCACTGCTCCGTGTCTTGGCCGTGGCTCAAAGTCCTGGTGGAGGAGGGAGCCCTCTGCACGGTTGCTGCAGTAGCACTATGCAGGGACAAACTGTATTTACTATGGGAGCAGACTGCTGAATTTTCCCCCCTCCCATCCAAATCCCGACTTCCACGCTGACACGGAGGGACACAGCGTTAACAAAGAAGAACTTGGTTGGCTTTCAGATGACACTGCTTGGTGGGAGGTTTCGGGATTGTCACTGGTTGATGTCTGAGTGGAGGCTCAGAGATGCAGGGAATCGGAGCCATGTCATGATCCTCATCATGTAGCACAGTTTGCTACTCCCACGTACCTCTGGGAGCTGTGCTTGGAGGAGAGCTGAGCAGCAGCCAAAGCCCGGCTGTTGTTTACTAAAACGACTTTCTAATGCTTAAACTCGAGCTGGATGGGAGAGGAGACAAAGACATGAATAATGAGCCTAAAGAGCTAGTTCTTTTGAATAATAATTTCTGGTTTTCCAGCCAGCAGCAGACGAGCTGGAGGTCACCGCTCTATCACACACATGTCCTGACATAATCCTGTGCTTCTGCACCACCAGAAGTTCCCCTGTGACGTGTTCTGTGGGGTTCATCTTACAAATCATCGTAGAATCACTGCAATACTGTGTTGGGAGGGACCCCACCGTCCCACACCTACTGTGGGCTAATTGCCCCCCAGCTCAGGCTGCCCAGGGCCCATCCATGGCCACAGGCACCTCTGGGGATGGGGCACCCCCAGCTCTGGGCAGTGCCAGGGCCTCACCACTCTCCGGGTAAAGAATCTCCTCCTCACATCTGACCTAAATCTCCCCTTTCTTCCCTGTTGTTCCCCCTATCCCGATGAGATCGCCCACCCAGCTCTGTCCCGCAGGCAGCTGGGAAGGGGAGAAGTGCTCTCTGTGCTCACTGCAGTGCTGGTCTGGGGGCTCAGCCAGTCAGAACCGTGTCTGTCTGCCACAAGCGCTCTGTGACCTGCAGCACACCGAGCTGAGCTGGTACCGAGCACCTCTGTGCGGTCACACGTATTGGCAGCGCTTGGAAATGATAGGTTTAGTTCAGCAGATCTCATTACTGGAAGGATGTTTATTGCCGAAATCAGATAATAAAGCAGCTTTCAGCTCAGCCTCCTCACAAAAGTTCTTTCTCTTCAGACCCGAGAAGCCCGGCAGCTCCTTTAATCCGATATTCTTCATCTGCTAGAAAGCAGAAGAGTACTTCACTCAGCTGCAAACTGGGTTTCTCGGCCCTAAACTGGGAGAGCTGCTGGGTGCCCCCAGGAAAATGTGCCCTGCTCATCCCCTGCCCTGCTAGGTCCTACTTCAATTTATTCCCAGAGAAGCTGGATTTTCATTAAGGCGTAGCTGTAATCTCCGTACTCTCAAATCTACTTTGATGTATTTTATCTTAGGTTTGTTTATTGCCTTGCATTATTGGTCATTTGTCACTGCCTTTCTAATAGATGTCATATTCTTGAGAGATGGAAGTAACAATCCTTTTTTTTTTTCCAGCAGACGGGGTGGGTTTCTTATTTTAAAGCAGCAGCAATTCAGCTCGGTAATGGTTGTTTTCCAGAGCATAATGCGTTTTGAAGATAGGGCATGTAACAGCAGCAGGTGATTTAAGTACTTTCTTAGTCAGGAAAAAAGAAGTGTGTGCCTGTGGGGAAGGAGCAAAAGGATTTGGTTTTTTATGTCACCCTTCTGCAAAGCTCACTCATTGACCCAAAGATGTTTCTAGAGCAGTGACACTGCTGATCTTGGAGAATTCTTGAAGCAAAGGTCACGTTACGTGTACCCCTGGGGCGGTCTGGGGGTGAGATCAGTGTGCTGCTCCCTCCCATGCTGTGCTCTGGGTGCGGGCACTGTGACTCTGAGCCCTTGCATGCAGCCTGGCAGGAGCTGCTGGCACTGCCCCGTGGTCCCCCTGGCTGCAGGTGGGTCCTGCATGGGACCATCAGCAGGCTGAAGCCCATGGCTGGAGAGTGAGAATAAGTGCAATAAAATATGTCAGAGTGGTTATGTGCTGCTCAGGGCTCCTGTTCCAAGTGGAGGTGTGTGGATATCCGAGCCCAGGCCACGCAGGGGAATCATTTTCCTGCAGACAAAAACAGTTGCCATTAGCAGTGGATGTCATGCTGGTAATTCAAGCATCTCAGGAATTTGGGAATAAAGCAATGCATTTTTTAGCCTGCAGTTATTTATTGAAAGATAGATTTTCATGTGTTCGTGGCTTTCAGTCTGCATCAAAACCATGCTCTCCCTTTAATCTGAGGATTAGGGCAGCAGAAGGAAAGGGGAAGGTTTCACAGATGAGGGGAAGGTTGAAATCAGAATGTCCCCTGAGCTCCTCCATGTACTGCATGGAGGTGCTGAGGTGTCATGGCTTGGTCTGACATGAATGCACGTGTTTGTGAAAGGCGACTCGTGGAGTTCTGATGTACTGTTTTATGTTCTGAACATAATGATGTATGGAAAGATCCCAGAGGAGCACGACCTCGAGAGCCAGATCCGCAAAGAGAGGGAGTGGCGGTTCCTGCGCAACGCCCGGGTCAGGAAGCAAGCCCAGAAGATCATTCAGAAGGGTGAGTGCCCCTGTCCCCACGCTGCAGGCAGCTCCCTGGGGCTCCCAGCAGCACACGGGGCTCTAATCCCCATTAACAGCACCTACACTGACCCTCAGAGGTCCCTGTTCTCAGGCAGAGTGGCAGGGGCTCTGCTGCTGTCAGCTGTTTTGCTGCTTGTCGCTGCCCTTCCCATTCCCAGCTGCTAGTTTGGTTCCCCAGGTCAGGTGGGACCTCTTGAAATGCCAAATATTTGTCTACCATTTGAGAAGTTAATTGCAGTGCTGTGTTTGGAAATGCCACGTTCAGGTGTGGGCAGGGTGCTCAGCTTGAGAATGAGGTTGTTCTGCCTCACGGGCTCAGACAGCACAGGTTGGAGCTCTGCAAGCTGGCATGGGCTGGATCTCTGCCTGCAGGGCAGGCTCCTTCTGTGGGTGCTGTTCCCCCAGGCCAGGAGCTGAGGTGCATGGAGCTGGAGAAACTGCTGTGCTGAGTGCAGGGCTCAGTGCTGGAGGCACAGCCTGCTGCGTGCCTTGCTCTCTGGAGGTTTGCTGGGCTCAACGGGGAGTTTGATGTCATGGAACTGCAGAGTACCATAAACCAGAATAATAGAGAAATGAAACTGGAGCTTTGGAAATGGCTTGGGGGATCTTTTTGAATACAAAAAAGGGGATTGTTCATGCTTGCCTGAAGAAAAACCTTTTTCTAGACTCTGTTCATATTTGGTTGCTTGACCTGAGCAGCTGAGATGCCAATATTCATTAAAAAAAAAAAAAGAAAGAAAATCTGAAATATTAAAAGGAATTAGAATAGACTTAGAATCCCTTAATGAAAATGAAATTAAATGGATGCATGCTAAAACTAACCAGGACTGAGTGAATGTCTCTTGAGCTTACAGTTCTGTGTGATGGATTCACGCTGTGCTAAGAAATGCAGTTTCAGGGGTTACCAACACTGTTTGCAAATCATGAAATGCTCTAAAGAGAGGAGGGAAAGGTCTGTAACCACCATTCGGAAGTCTCAGTGGAAAAATATATTTTTC
Organism: Cyrtonyx montezumae; assembly: GCF_038088225.1. NCBI lineage: Eukaryota > Metazoa > Chordata > Aves > Galliformes > Odontophoridae > Cyrtonyx > Cyrtonyx montezumae. Next base: position 4,835,842 of record NW_027071925.1, read on the forward strand.
ATTTGGAAATTAACCTAAAATCTAAAAACTGAAATGGAAGGCTAAATAAATAATCCACAAGCTAAAGTTTAATTTGAATAAAGTAGGTTTCTTTTGTTTTATTTGGGCAAGAAGTGGATTTCTGCATCAACACGAGCTGATGCTTCGTGGAATCATGGAATGGTTGGGTTGGGAGGGACCTTAACCAGTTCCAACTGAGTGATCTGGGCTCCATTGCCACCCACTTCTTTGGTCAGGAAATCTTTGCACGTGGCTGGGTGAAATAAAGGGTCCCAGCATTTGTGTTTGGTTTGTACCTCGGGCTGAGATGCGTGGCAGCGTGGAGGGGCTGGGGCTGTGGTGTGCTGTGGTCACTGATGGCTCCTGGGGAGCAGCACGTTCCCCATCCCTCCACGGGGATGCTGGGGTGCTGAGCCCACTGCCTGCTGTCCCCCCAGGCATCTCCCGGCTGGATGATCAGATCTTCCTCAACAGGAACCCCGGAGTCCCCTCCGTGGTGAAGTTCCACCCGTTCACGCCGTGCATCGCGGTCGCCGACAAGGACAGCATCTGGTAAGAGGCACGGATTGGATTGCCATGCCACGTATGCAGCTTTTAGTTTAGCTGTAATATAGATCTCTCGGGTAACTTATACAGAGAACCAAGATCTGACCTCGTATTCTTTCCTCCCCCAGTTTCTGGGATTGGGAGAAAGGGGAAAAATTGGATTATTTCCACAACGGGAACCCACGGTACACCAGGATCACAGCGATGGAGTACCTGAACGGGCAGGACTGCTCCTTGCTGCTGACTGCCACGGGTAAGCAGTGCAGCTCCCTGGGTGGCCGGGCAGGACCTGGGGAGCCTTGTCAGAATTCGTGTCCGTGGGAGCTGTGCTGTACCTCTTGTTCTCCCCACTCTGTGTTTGGCCCAGCCCGGCCCTTCCCCTCACCCGTGTGGTCTCAGTTGAAGCACTTTCAGGATCGAACCCGAAAATTACTTCTGGCAACATTGAAATATCTGAACAGCTTATGTAAGTGCTGCAGTGTTCTCAAATAGCAAACAAATCAAACGCTTGCTGAAACCATTTCCAGGCACAGCTTTATTTGTTGTGGCATTCCGAGTCTCCACCTGGCACAGCAAGTTCACAGCAGCCTCCTGTGCCATTCCTCGGGCACCGTGCTCCTTAGCTGGTTAAAAGCTGCTTTCAGAGCTGAAGGGGAAATGGTGCTGCAGCCAAAGTGTGAGGAATCAGTTTTCATTGCTGGTGCTGGTTGAAGCCCAGAGCAGACAAGGATTGTTTTAGGCACTGAACTTCTCAAATAGTTTGGAGTTTTTCGTGTGAGTCTCTCCAGTCCCTGTGTCTCAGCCAGGGAAGCACTTCTCCAGAATGCCCTGTTGCATCATGTAAGGAAGGATGAAGTGCTTTTTCTCATTCATTGGTCTGTAAAGCTGTGAGTAAGAAATGCTTCACTCCCAAGGAACCATTCTAAACCTGTCAGTCTAAGTGTTTTCAATAGCTTTTGAAACTTCATGCTGAAATGTACAGGTTGGGTATAATTAAGAGAGGTGGAAGAGGATTTGAGAGGGCCTTTAGGACATTTTTCTTTCAATTTATTGATTCTTAGCACAAAAGTTTCACAGATGGGGAACAAATTGAAAGAAATACATGATGTACTTGAAAGATTTGCTGCTGATGGGCTGGGCTTTGATTCAGCTTCTCTGTGGGGCTGTATTTTGTATTTAGGAGGGTATTCATGTGGTTCTCAGTGCTGGTGGCAAGGAGGACAGAGATAGTTTTCCTAGAGAAAGTTGGTCAAAGGGATGAACGACATCTGATGTCAGCTGTTATTTGCAGGAAGGAGAAAAGTTCTTCTGGAGCAGTTCCCAGTGGAACAATCCTTTAGACTTTATGGAATAAGATTAAATCAAAAAACAACTCTAATAAAAGGTATTAAGTTCCGGTGACACTCTCAGCTCTGGAGTTTGTTATGAGTACAGTGCTGCTTCTCTTCTTTTTATTGTGCACAGTTATGAGGGTTGTGTTGGCACTGACATGGCATCATGTTCTCTTTTTTGTGCTTCCCAAGATGATGGTGCCATCAGAGTATGGAAGAACTTTGCAGACCTGGAGAAGAACCCAGAGATGGTGACTGCTTGGCAGGGGCTGTCAGACATGCTGCCAACTACACGAGGTAGGTCCCTTCCATGAAGGAGAGGGCTGGGAGGTCAAAAGTAATTCATGCTGATTGGGTTTTTTTTTCGAAGGATGAATAGAGTAAAACAGGTTTCTCAACATCAGCCACCGGTAACATCCTTGTTTCACAGTCTCTACCTTTCTAGAGGAGCTTTTGGCCGAGTTTTGGGGAGGAATTGCTTTTCTGTTTCTCAACCACCAAGACTAAAAGCCCAACACATTGACCTCCCACACATGCTGAAAGCAGCTGGAGCAGCCTGTTGCTGGGGCGCAGAAGGGCCCAAAGTTGCTGTCCTTCACAAGCCTCGCAGCAGCTGTCTTGGCCAGATGTTCCACTACCCTGTTCCTAAGGAGAGAGCTGTAGAACAACGATGGAACTGCCCAGCCCTGTGCTCCTTGTGGCAGGAGTTTGTTCTTCCCTCCTGGCTGGGATGGCGTCTCTCATACTGCCTCTTTCCTTCTGATGGGCTGCTCAGTCTTCACACAGCTTTGCATGTTGCACCTCTGACTTCGTTTAGCTCAGTTCTAGCACTTACTGTCCACTGCTCCTCGTGGGTCAGGAGGTGGCAAGGGAATATGCGGTCCAGATCTGACACTTGCAGGACAGCACAGTTAAACAATGAACTGCTTTGGATGCTAGAAAACTTAGAAAAAAAAAGATGTAAAAAGGAGCATTAGCATCCTGCCATGCACAGGATGAAACCAGAAGACCAGTTTAGGTAATCCTGAAGTCTGTTTTAACATATTAAAGGAGATGGACATTTTGTCCTTCTGAGACCTGGTAATGTACTAATGCCCTAATGGGGTTTCTCTGTCACTTGAATAGTTTCAATCAAGGCTACAGGTTTTTCTAGATGCACTGTAGTTCAATCAGTGCTTGTGGGATTAATGCAGGAATTGCTGGGTGAGATTCTCTGGTTTGTACTGTGCAGGAGGTCAGATAAGATGACCACCATCACTCATTCTGACCTTAAAATCTGACAGTTCTCATTTCGCAGCTTGTGGCTCATCACAGGAGTCTGACACGGCTCTTTTAGCTATTCATTGGATTTTACCAGTGCTGCCTTGTTGAGCTCGTATCTACTGTTTTCCTTAATACCTCCTGTTTTGTCTCTGGTGTTTTAGGAATGAGGAACTGCATCTGAGGTAACGTTAGGCTCTGTGCCTCACTGCAGTATGCGTGCAAAACTGATGAGAAGCTGCTGGAAGTCTGCAGCATACTGTAAAAATTGCCGTGGTCAAAACTTGCTCTTTGCAGAGACGTCAATAAAAGCAGGATGAAAACAGTGGTAATGCACGAGGCATGTTTGTCTGTAGGCAGAGAGGAGAGCACCCAGCAGTCATCTCCAGTTGCCCTTTGTAGTGTCATTCAGTTGGTCTGTCTTCCTTTCTGGCCAACGCCAGTTTTCATGAAGGATGTTGATTAACATTTACCATCTCTGGACTCTGAATCTTGCTTCCTTAGTGCTGGTGATGGATTCTCCTGAACAGCTGATGTCTGGGAATTCCCCTGGACTGCTCTTACATCGTCTTCTTGCTGCATCATCAGTCTTTTCAGGGAAGATGCTGACAGCTGTAGACTGAACTCCTTCAGGCTAACTCCATTTTCCTGCCTTGCGTTCTACGTGTACCTTATATAAGGGCATAGCATTTGCTGACTTTACCTTGTTCTCTACAGGGCTTTAATGTAGAAGAAAGGGTTGTTAGCGAGCATCAATGTTTGACGTTGCAAAATAGGTTAAGAGCTGAGCAAGAGCTGATTTAGCTCTAAGAGTTGAACGTTTACTCCTGCCAAAACAAGCGTGCTGAAACTTAAATCTGTTCTTTATAGACGATTTTGCCTTTTTCTTTCCAGTAAGGTCTTAGGAAGTCTGGGCCCTGTTTCCCTTGCCTTTCACTTTTGGAGCAATAGAACTAGGTTCAGAAGAAGAAAAGGGCAGATTTTTGTGGAGAGAGAAATAACTGTACTCACTTCAAAAGAGCTATGTGGATCAAGTCCCCTTGGAAATGAGATGCTCTATTGAACAGTTATCTTTTGCTGCCAAGACTTGAGTTGTGGTCCAGCGCTGGCTCATAAAACCGAAGATGCATCTTTGAAGCTGCAGAGCTCAGGAGTTTTGCTGGGGTTTGTGTGCTCCCACTATTGATTTCCTTCTCTCCACTCCCATCCTTTTCCCCCATGTCAGACTCATCTCTGAATTTAATAGTCTTCTTGCAACCAGAATACTGACTTTTGTAGGCAGTTTTCCCTCTTATAAAAGGGAGGAGGAATATACAATACCTAAATAGATCCTTGGGAAGCTTGAATGCATCACTGGCTTGTCAAAGGAATGAGATATTGACAATAAAAGATGCTCAGAGGCTGTGATGGGAGATGATCTGGGGTGAGGCACAAAGCTTAACCTCTCACACTCCTCCAGACCTTCCTGGCACTGTGCAGCCCGAGGTGAGAGAACTGAATGCACCAAGTGCTGAGCCCTGTCTGGGTCAGCTGCACTCGCTCCGAAGTAGCTTGACCTCAGCTCATTGCACATCAGTCGGCTCGAGTGAGACTCAGGGAGGGTGAATCTTAAACACTGGTAAACTGCTGTGTGGGCAGTTGACTGTGTTGATTTTGTTCTTAATTAGATCTGCGTCTGCACGCCTGATGCGACAAGAAAGCCTCTTTAAGTCAAAGTTAAAGATGCATTGGTACCAGGTGCTATGGTGTAAAGCAGCAGTACTTCTCACATGACAAACACGAGAGATGGGAGGGTCTGAGGGAAAGGCAAAACATGTTGTCCATGGTGTTTCAGGGCAGCATAAATTCTGCAGAAAAGCTGTAGGAAAAGCCAAGCATCTTCCACAGAGCAGTGTAGGAAGAATGTAAACCTGGAGTGCTCTGAAGCTGTGAAGCATTGCAGGAGGCTTTGGGAGTTTAGCAGTCCCTATAGAGAGGGCTGCTGGGACTGGTGGCTGTGGGGTGCTGGTCCTGGGGCTGCGAGTTCACTGAGCAGCAGTGCCCCGTGCCCCACATCTGCTCCAGCTCAGCCTGGTGCTCCCTGTGGCAGCGGTCATGCCCACACTTCTGCCATTTTATGGCTGTTTCTTTGTGACAGAGCAGAACAGGCCACGATTCCCACTCAGAATGACTTTGCCCTTTAAAACAACGCAGTTCTGGAATCTGGAAAAACACAGCTGTGTGATGAGAGGCTGCTCCCATTCACCAAGCACTGCCCTTGGGCTGCACTTCCCCAGCTCCGTGTGCGCTGGGCCCGCGCTGCACTCTGTCAGTACCATGGGATGTGTCTCAGGCTGCAGCTCCCCACTGGTACCAGGGCTATGGTACTGGGCTCCAGCTGTGGCTCTCCTCCTGCTCAGAGCTGGCTAGGTGCAGCTCCTGAGGTCTCCTTGTTCAAGAGGAAATGTCAGACCATGCAGGCATGGTGCAGGCACAGCCACTGGACCTGGGAAGGGCTGTGACCGAGCTAACGCTGCTTGGGATGGAGGCATGTGCTGCCCTCGGTGCTTCTGCTTCTCTCTGTGTCCTGTCCTTTGCTTCAAGTTGCTTTTTTCTAATCCTGTTGTAAGATTTGTTTTGCTCTGGCTGACCCGTGGTGTCACCCCTAATCCCTGTCTTCTCACAGGTCTGGCCCGAAGGGTTTCAATCTATCTTGACAGAAGTAAGCAGGGAGGTGAGTGCTTTCTTTCCTGTTCCTATGGCCAGGAGGGGTGGGAAGGAGCTCCTTGTCCATGTCCGGTTGGTTGTTGGTTTTTGGCATTGTTTGGAATGATTGCTGGGTCCTCGTGGCTCCTGGAAGGCTTTGCTGCTCCTCCCTCTTCACTCCTCGTGCTGTGTGTGTCTGTGACAGCTGTGAGCGATGCAGGGACGGTGCTGTGCACTCTGGGTGAGCTCAGCTGGGCACTGAAGGAAAGGACAGAGATCCACAGGTCTGCATCATCTCCGAGTTCTGCGCAGGAAGCGTGGGCAGTTTTCTGGGAAGCAGAAATCTCTCTTTCTTGGAAGATTTCAAAGCATCCTCAAACAAAGGGGTTTGGATGACAGGTTCCAAGTGGCCATTAAGCTGATATGGATTTTGCTGTGGGTTTTTTTTTTTTTGTAATACACTTGCTATAAAGATCACTTGAGAGAGGGAGAAGCTAAAGACTCTCACCCAGGAGCCTTAGGAGAGTGAACTCAGTCGTTTTTCAGGGAAATGCCTGGTAAATGGTACAGATTCTGTCCTTTCATGTGGCAGGGAGGTAGATGAGCCCCCAGCCTCCTGCTGTGGGACTCAGAGCTGCATGGCACCGAGCCTGACCCCTTCTTGCTGCTGGGGCCATTGGGGAAGCAGATGGCTGACGTGCCAGCATCTGTGTGCACACATACATGGGGTGAGCACTGACGTGGTGCTCCTGAGCTGCTCTGCAGTTATCGATCTTTGCTGACTGATATGAGCCAAACACGTCCGTAGTGATCAACAGAACGAAGGTGGTTGAGGGGGTGTGCGATGCAGAGCTCTTTAGCTGGAGGTCTTTGCAGATCTCTGTTTGTAAGCGAAGCACTGAGTTGGAAATTAGCAAGGCTGACGTGTTGCTTTCATCACTGTGGCTCTGCATTTCATTCAAAAATCCATTCTCAAATAGAAAGGCTCAGGTTAGCAAGCATGGCTGCAGGGGATTCCCTGCCTGGAAACGTGGGCATCCGAGCAGCCTAAGGAAGAGCCAGCCACCCTCTTACAGGAGCACTGCTGCTAATGCCAAGCAACTGCACTCCATCCCAAGCACACAAGTACCTGGGAATTGATACAAACATTCACTAGCATTTTCTGGGTAGGTATTCCTAGTGAAAAAATTCAGCAAAAGAATCTCTTCTTGCCTGCTAAGGAAGTCTTAAAAGCAAATGAGGTTTGCCATTCGCTTGGCAGCAGAGTGCACCAGCTATTTCATCACTAAAGCACCAAAAACCCGACCTCATTGCCCACTCTTCCGTGGGGATTTTGCTGAATGGAAGCTGAGGGGCTGCCTCTTCATTCAATCATGCCTCACTGGGAGCCGTGCTCGGCACGAATCACTGCACTGCAGATCCCTGCTACGTTGCAGAAAGACCGATGGTTTAATGATGGCACGGGTCACATCGGGCCACCGAGTGCAGATCAGCAGCAGAATCCCTCATGTCCCTGTGAGCTGCACGCAGTGAGGCTGTGACCTCTGCCTGGCTGCGTCGCCTCTGTCCCCAGGGCCCCTCCTGAATGACACTGGGAGATGTTAACAGGGGGATGTGTGTCCGACCTGTGTGCACTGCCATCCATCGCTGCCTCGCGGGAGCTGTTGGCCCCAGAAGGTAAACAGCCATCATCTTGTACCTCAAGCAAATTTCTACTTACGCCAAGCGAGAAAGAAGCACATGCTTGCCAGCTCCCTGCTTCCTTCCTGCTCTCCTGGGGCTTCCCTAACAAACTGAAGGACGTCAGTACCTGCGCTGCGGAAATATGGGGCTGTGCCCTCTGGGGTGTGCTCTGCTTTGAGTCACTCTGGTGCTCTGTAACCCTGCAGGTGGGAGAGGGAGAGGCAGCCTGGGGGGGTCCTGGCACCTCAGAGGGGGACTGTTCCCCGGAGAAGCTGCAGCCTGCAAGTGGTCCAAGGATCAGAATCACCTTGAGGTTATACTGGAGAGCAGAGGGGGAAAGGTAAAATGAGCCCACACCTCCTGGAGTCTGGGGGCAAGTCCCTTAGGAACAGGTTTGGGACAAACACCCGAGTGCTGGTCAGATTATTGCTGTTGCAGAAATAACAGAATTGGAGACGTTGCAGCTCCAGCAGTTTGTGTGCGTTTCCAGCATCGCTGTGCGTAGGGGAGTGACACTGACTGAAGGAATCGATGTGGGAATTGATGAGGTGGGGTCACGCTGCCCTCCCACCGCCTCCTGGAGGGGATGGCAGTGCTGTGCCCCGCTGCTCAGGGCTCAGCCTGTCCCACTGTGGGGTGCTGCTGCCCGTGGGCCGTGCGGGTGTTCCTGATCCTGCCGCGGTGCAGGCAGCCCACACTGAGCCGTGATAAAAATAAGCACAGACACCACGAGGCAGCTGTTCTCAACACCGCTGTTATTTATTGAAATTTATACAGGGAACGGTCCCCGTGAGACACATCTCTGATGCACGGGGGGGAATCCTGAGGGAATGGCCATGGGAAGTTGCAGCCTCGAGAGCGGCCGCTGATGTGCTGCTGTGTGCATCATCTCCCATCACACAGTGCTGCGAGCACTTTGTGCTAAATGGATCGAGAGCACCAACAACCACCACGGTTTTTTTCCCCCTGCGTTGTGGAGGATTTATCACTTGTTATCTGGGAGCGTGTCGCTCCTTACAGGATGATCTTAGCTAACGGTGCATTCAAGGAGCTGCATTGCTGGGTCCCAGTCCTGCAGGTGTGTGGTCTCGGGGGTGGCAGAGGCTGCGTGGGGTCACCCCTCTTTGCCCTGCTGCCGTAAGCAGGAGGAGCTCAGGACCAGGTGCCCTCAGGATGCATTTCCTTCTGTCTCAGTGGGGGTGAAGCGGGTGAGTCCTGAGAAGGACTTCTGTTCATTAAAAAGGAAATGATAATTAGCAGTAAGTCTCCCTTGGCTCCTCATCCTAAAATAGCACCATTTAACGTGTAGCCGTGAGCCAGCGCTCCGCCGTTCCCACCGTGACACCCTTCGCCCTTTGCTGCGGACAGTTCGGCTCTTTCTGTTTCGGACCCTCCCGCGTCACTCTCAGCCGAAGAACCGCGCGGTGACACAAAGGCTTTCGCGCCCCGCGGCCGCATTTAAGCCGTAGTTTCGCGCGCCCGCCACACCCGCTCCTTCTGCTCGGCGGCCGCGCGCCCTCTGCCGGCGGCACCGTGCGGGCGGGGGCACGGCGGCGCGCTCAGCTCCCGTGGTGAGAAACACTCGTGGTCCTTGGCCGGCAAACTGTGCTGTAGCACTTAGACATGCCGTGCTAGAGCTCTCTTCTGGAGGTGTGAAGTGACATAGCCACACTCACCCCTTTGGACGAGGCGTGTGTGCACTCGTGCTTCGGTGTTTGCAGAGGGGCGGTGCAGGAATCCCCCCCGAGCTGGGGAAGGAGCATCCCATACTTAATGATGAGTCGAAGCATCCCTGGCAAACACAGAGCTTTGGCTTGGTCAGCCTTTGCAGCATAAACAGCGAAGGGTAATTGGTGTGCAGCACTCTGTTTAACGGCACATAGCGTGCTGTGGTGTACAGAAGTTCCCTCTAATTAAACGTACAAGAATTGTTCCTCGGGGAGCTCCCCTCCGAACGAAGGGTTTTGTTGTGGTTGTCTCCCAGGTCCAAGCACTGTGCTCAGTGTGGGGTGGGGGAGCTCACACAGCAGCTGTGGGGCGGGTTGTTCCCTGGCTGGAAGGGAGCTGAACGCACTCGCATTGCCATACCAGCAAAGTTCACCGGTTCGTGCAGGCTGCCCAACCTGTCTGTGAGCAGAGGTTGAAGTCAGGTGCTTGGGGATAGAAAACCCACCCGTGCTGCAGGAGAATGACAAAGGGGCTTGTTTGTAAACTTGAGCCAGCAGATGAGGATCAAAAGCTCTCACAGATGCATTTTAGGCCGTGTAATTGCAGAACCTGTCTGCATAGCAGATTGCTTTCTACTCTACACGCTGTAGTTCTGTAACCTGCAGCTCTGCTGTCACCACTCCTTGTTCAGAAACACCTTAGCCACATACTTCCATTAAAATGAGGGATCACAGCAGTGCAGAGGATTGCACGTCTTCTGAGTGCGACGTCGCTGCTCTGATCTGCCTCAGTCTTTGCTGGGTGCAGTGTTCTGTACAGGATGGGTGGTCAGTGAGGACCCCTGCAGACATCCCCAGCAGCTCCCAAAGCCCTCTGGGGCCATGTCCACCCCATGGGTATGACATCTGCACCCAGGCTTTCCATTTACTCCAGCCAAGAGGTAGAGGCCATATACTGGACTCAAATCCAGGACCGTCTGCTTCGATCCCATTTGGAGGTTGTGTGGATGTGTGGATGCAGTTTTAGATTTCCTGGAACGATGACAGATCCCCTGGCCTTGTGCTGTAGATGCTGGGCTCTGTGTAGTGCAGCTCTGCCCATGCTGATGTGGGGAGGAATTTGCAAACCCTGCCTGTGTTTTCTCCTAGGAGCAGGAATGGTGGTCGACTGGGAACAAGAAACCGGGCTGCTCATGACCTCAGGAGATGTGAGGATAATCCGGATCTGGGACACAGACCGGGAGATGAAGGTGCAGGTGAGATCCATGTCCTGCTCAGCAGGACACTCCTGCAGTGCTGCCTGCACACGGGCAGAGCTGCTGGGACGTCCTGGGAGTGCTTTGCCGTGCTGCAGAAAGCAGGCAGGCCTGTTCACAAGCTTCCCAGTAGATAATCAGCCCTGGAGAAACACTGCGACGCTTGAACCCTGCAGAGCAGGATGATTAAGCCTACATTATTCTTAATTACTTTCACGTATTTCTTTTTCTCTGTGTAAATTAGGAAACACCAAAATTCAGGAGGTGAAAAGCTTTTAAATGCTGAGGCCTGGTGGTTGTGCTGCGAGTATCTAAAAAAGAGTTCCTTTTCTAATTACTAAAAGTGGCAGTGTTGAAATTGGAGCAGTTGGAACTTTCTGACTCAGTAACACTGGCAAACTGAAATTCAGCACAAGGAGCAGAAAGCGATGTGAGCTGAGCTAACAAAGGTGCTCCCCGCTCTTTGAACTGCAAGAAGTGCACCTCTGGAAGCGCTTCGGATGTAGCTGAAGGAGCAAGTACCTCATTTTCACTTCTGCTGCTTGTTCCTGCCTCAAAGACACGCTCTGCTCTCAGGCAGTTAGCGTGGCTGGCTGCAAACAGCCCTGGAGTTGGGTGCTCCAGCCAGCAGCTCCTTCCCTTGGCTGCGGCTGTGAATAGCAGCTAGGAAAGGTGAATGTGTGTGCCAGCAAAAATAGGAGCAAAGTGTGAAATGAGCTAATGCAGCTCTTAGCAGCCCTCCTGATTGTTATCCCACTTTTGCAGCGTTACTTGGTTTCCACTTGTTGTAACTGAGAAATGTTTTTCTTCATAGCAATCGTAGACATGACTCCGAGCAACTCTTTTGCTTATGGCAAACAAAAAGGGGAAGGAAACAGCATCAGTGAGAGCGCACAACGTGCTCCCAGCACAGCTCCTTGGGAGCTCCAGTTTTCTTTCTTCATGTCTTTTCTTTCGATGTGCACCGTGTGCCACCTAATGAGATCACTTGAATTGCTTGTCAGTGCTGGGTGGCACGGCCCCGCCGCTGTTTCTCGTGTGAGTGCTCTGTGGCCCCAAGGCTGTGTCTGCTCTGACACTGCTCCAGGGCTGCAGAGGTGCATAGGCTGTAATGACTATGGCATGCTCAGGTTTGGGTTTATATGAATTTCTGTATGTGCCATTAGGAGGTTTTACTTTCTACAGGTACATTCATCTTCCTTGACTAATCTCCTCTAAATATTTACTGTCCTGCCTGCTGTTCCAGTGGTGTTCACAGCTTACATCCAACAAACGTGGCTTATGGAGAAATAACCCCTCTGGCGATTTGTTTTATCTCAATAGATATACTTAATAAAGGATAATATGAATTTCTCCTTTCCAATACAGACCTTAACTTGATTTTGGCTTATAAATCTGAATGATTTACAAGAGCAGGTTTTGCTGGAGTCCCTCCCCTGTTCTCTTTGGGATGAGCTGTGGGATGCGTGGCTCTACCACACACAGCAGTGACCATCATCCCCAGGGTCATATTTCTGGTCAATCCAGAGAGCGTGGAGGAAGGCTGCACCACTGATGCAGTGCTGTGGTTTAACTGTGGTTTGGTTTTGGACTGATGTACAGAATGGGGAAAGGAGGAGGAGGACGGGGATGTGTCCCGCTTGGCAGCCTGCCTCTCGTGCCTCCTCCCGGGGGCTGCAGATGTCTCAGAGGACTCAGCTGGGCTTTGTGTGCTGTCTCCACAGGACATCCCCACCGGGGCAGACAGCTGTGTGACCAGCCTGTCCTGTGACTCCCATCGCTCACTGATCGTGGCAGGGTTGGGTGACGGCTCCATCCGCGTGTTCGACCGGAGGATGGCTCTGAGCGAATGGTAATCCCCGTGCTGCGTGGGACCCACACCTTCCTCTGCTGTGCCTTCACCACCTTTCCTCTCTCTGCTTGTTCCTCAGCCGTGTCATGACCTACCGAGAGCACACAGCCTGGGTGGTGAAGGCGTACCTGCAGAAACATCCTGAAGGCAACATCATGAGTGTCAGGTAGAAGGGATTTCACTGTTGGAGCCGTTTTCTCTTCGACACGGTTTGCTTTGCTGTTTAAAATCTGCCTCTGGTATTTCAGGAGCGAAAAGTGTGAAGCTCTTGAGTTTGACAGTTGCTTCAGTCATTAACTCCTGCTGCAAACTTGATGGCGAGAAGGCAGAAAGAAACACAAAGCTTTCTTTAGAAGCCTGTTAGTGAGGTTTGGGTGTAAACAAGAAAGTATCTGTGCTGAAATCACTATCACGAGGCGTGTGAGGGAGGCATCGAGTGAACCAGAAACCCGAGCTACATATAGCACCTCTTATGTTGTTGTTCTTTATTGCCAGCATCTTTGTGGGGTCATTTGAGATGGAACACGAGAAGGAAGGAGGTTTATGTTGCATCTGTTGGGCATATTGCTGCGCAGGATTACTTCACTATCTAGCAATTTTCTACACATAAATCCATTTCTGCAGCCTGGTAAATACTGCACAGAGAGCAGCATATACTCATTTGGCCATTAAAGAGCAGCAGAATATAATTTATTGTCACGATGCTACTGTTTGCACACAGAGAGGCTCTTTTTTCTTGGTGACAAAAAACAAACCCATTTTCTGCGATGCAGAACATTCCTGAAGTGGGGGATGGGTCAGCAAAAAATTATTAACATTTTTGGAGGGGGACTTAAGTGATGTGGCTGCCAGATTTGCCAGGCTCACATATGAGAGTTTTTAATCTTCCTTGCTGTAATCTCTTTCAACAATCCCGAGGCTCAGGCCTGCATACTTGGCCAGCCTGAGTCTGAAGGCTCATTTTTCCCCCTCCTCAATGTCCTTACCAGCAAACGGTGCTGTTTCTCAGGATTGAAAGGGTTTGAGAACGTGGTGTGCCTCAGCAGACAGGTCTGGTCTCATCCCAAAGGAACTCTGTTTCTTAGGACAAACAAACCCCATCACCCTCAGCTTCTCCCACTTTTCTCTTTCATTTGACAGCAAGATCCAAGAAAAACAAACGCTAGGTCACAGAGGGCCCCAGTATAACTGGTCCCTAAAGAATACTGCCAGGCATTGTATTGCTTACAGAGTACTCTGAATGACAGAGGATCTTTGCATCTGGACCAGAGATGGGAGTGCTGAAGACAGAATGTTTGGCACTGACCTGGGTCCTGTGGCCCTCATTGCTCAGCACTGGTTCACCACGCCATGCTTTGGTCAGCTTGAAACGAGTGCACTGTATATTTCATCTCTCTCAGTGTTTCCATCCAGTCTCCTGGATGTAAATTAACCTGGAGTTTAATTTCTCTGGAATTTCATTACGTGACAGCTGGAGTTGCAGCTTCTTATGATGATATAAGTAATCCTGTGTAGCAGCTTTTGATCAGTATTAGATATTCCGGAGGTAAGGAAACAGAAGGCAATATACTTCTTAATGTTTTTTCAGTTGTTCTGAACTCTGTGGTGTGATTCACAGTTGTACACAGTCATCAGGAACTTGAGGGGGAAAAAAAAAACACTTTAAAAGTTGTGGTGCCAGAAACCTTACGTCTGCTGCCAGGAGAGTAAGGTCAGGTGAGGTGACACTGCCTTTAGTTTCCATGAGAGATCTCTGCGTGTCTGTCCCTACACAGTCTCTTCTGAGAGGCACAGAGGAGCAGATGTGTCTTCACAAAATCTTCAGCCCCCTGTTCCAGGGTGGTAGGAGATGTGGCCACTTCTAACAGATGGAATTCTACTGAGTTATTTTAGAGAGACCACTTAACAACAAGAAACCATTTGTGTCAGAAGTGTGCTTGATCTACCGAGCGCAGCATCCTGTCACTGCTGCTGCTGCTTTCCCCACCCTCTGCTCTCTCATAAAGCCACGAGTGGGGCTGACACTGAGCCTGGGAGTGACACAGTGTTTGTCATCCCTGATCTGCAGAGCACTTTGGGCAGTGGGGACACACTCCTGTGTGCAGACATTGGGTGTAATGGATTGTATCAGCAGTTCCCATCTGGTTACTGTTTTCTAATACAATTTCCTACTTTGAAAAGAAGAGATTTGGTTTTGACATGTAGCTTAGTGCAGTGGATACGACATAACAGCAAAGGCACTTGTACTCAGGGATGGGCTGTAAGTGATAAAAGAACCAACGGATCTCTCCCAAGGGCGGAGGCAGAGCTGTTTGTGCAGCACTTAGTGCTTTGTGGATGGTACCAAATATAAACGACAGTGGAGAAGCTCAGCTGTGCTGGCAGAGGAGGCAGTGCTGCGTGCCTTCTCTCCTAACCTTCTGCTGGAGGTGGCCAGCTCGCAGACAGGCTCTGCTTGAGGGCTGCAGGACCTGGCCTGGGTGTGTCCTGATGTGAATCTCGTGTGTTGGCAGTGTGAACGGAGACGTGCGCTTCTTTGACCCGCGGATGCCGGAGTCCATGAAGGTCCTCCAGATAGTCAAAGGGCTGACGGCCCTTGACATTCACCCACAAGCCAACCTCTTTGCGTGGTAAGTTCTAGTTTCATCTTTTGCATCTCTGGAGTGAAAAGAGAGGGCAGTTTGACTCTGCAACATCACCCATGGCTTGTTTTAAACTCACCAAAAAAAATGCAGCTTCGTTCCCAGTTATTCTCTGCCTCTGCAGTGGTGCTGTAGGGTCTCAGTCCTACACCAGATCCTGGTTCAGTGTCAGCCTGTTTGTGTGGGCACGGAGCAGGGACCAGAGCCCGCTCTGCACAGCTCACCACGTTTCCTGTGTCTGTCCCACAGTGTAATAGGTAACTGTGGTTTGAGCCTTTCTGCAAATCTCTCTCCTGAGGTTGCCATGGTACAGTTCATGTTGGTCTCGCTGCTTATAAGAGCTCCTTGCACACCAGCCTGATGAGCAGCTTGGGTCTCTGCAGCTGAAAAAGGGTCTGGAGGCAAAATATCAGTGTTACCACACTGCTGTCAGTAACTGTCTTCTCTGGGTTCCTTTCAGTGGCTCAATGAATCAGTTCACTGCCATCTACAACGGAAATGGCGAGCTGATCAACAATATCAAATACTACGATGGTTTTATGGGACAGAGAGTTGGAGCCATCAGCTGCCTGGCTTTCCATCCTCACTGGGTCTGTATTCTCTTCTTGGATTTTGGTATTTCCATTTCTCAGTTAAAGTTGGCCTTAGGAGAGGGAAAAGCACAGAGATCCCCCCAGCACAGAGCAGGGCTGTCCCAGTTTTCTGAAGCTCCTCGAGCCCCTCTGCCCAGATCTTTTTGTGCTCCTCTGTCCTGTTTCACACGTCTGTGTGAAGGTCAACCTGCAGAGCAGACCAGCACACAGCTCCCAGCTGCTGAACCCTTCTGACCTGTGGCTCAGCTTGCTGTGCTGTCCCCATCGCTCTGGGGCTGCATTCTGGGGTGGCTGTGTGGTTCTCACTGCAGCACTCCTCCACGGTGTGGTTTGCCTGGAGAGGGGCAGTCTCTCATCCAGCATGCCAAGCTCTCTGTGCTTAGTTATTCCGTGCCTCCTCTGTTGCAGACAGCAGGCTGATCTGGGTGTCTCTGGGGCTGCTTTTACACTGTCACTTATGCGAGGCTGTAGGAAGACCTAATGCTGTGCAGCAGAAAAACAAAGAAATCAGATCTGCAGAAGCCAAAGGCACACACTCCTGCAGCGGGGGGAGAAGTGGCTCTTTAAATAAGCAAACACAAAACCCTCTCCAGCCCAGCTCTCCTTAGCGAGGATTATTCCTGGCCCTCTCAGTGCAGTGATGGTTAGTTCTCAGTCCAGGCGACCGTTCCTAACGAGCAGATCTGCAGCCATTTAGAAAAATGGTGTTACAGGTTGGCAACTCACAGCCTCCATAATTCTTCCCTGAGGCTGAAACGGGCACATCGCTCTCTGGGACAGCGTAGGTGCCGGCAGAAATGTCGTCAGAGCCGCGTTGGCAGATGCACTTCAGAGCTTTGCAGCATCTGGGCATTACTGCTGCAAATGTCGCTCACCACCTGTACACTGATCCCCACTCTGCCCTTTCCACAGCCTCATCTGGCAGTCGGGAGCAATGACTACTACATCTCGGTGTACTCGGTGGAGAAGCGGATCAGATAACGGCTCGAGGCGGCAGAGCCCCGGGGCAGGGCCGTGCCTCACCCACGGTGTACATAGCGAAATGATCCACTTGAATGTTTCGTGTTGGCTGCTGCTGCTGCAACCCGTGACTTGAACGTTTTGGTTCTGACTTAGCTACTGATGATTTTGGCAAGGGGGAAGAGAGACAATCTCCTGTTCTATATTATTATTATTTTTTTCATCTGTATCCTCTCAAAGCTACAGAAAAAGGAGTATTTTATTTTTGTTCCCGGCGGTTGGCTTCTCTGTTAGAAACACGGCTCCTGAGCTTGGATGAGGCAGTGCCCTCCAAGAAGGCTTTCTGTTTCAGTCTGAGCTTCCTCGTTCTGCTGGAGCATCGTTCAGGACTGATGTCAGCACTCACTGCAGCTCTGTGCATCCCAGCTGATGGTGGGGACCCCTCCGGTGCCACCGCCCTGTGCCAAACAGCCGTCCCTCAGCTGTCCCTGTGCTGCCTGGCTGCAGAGCTGCAGAGCTGCGTGGCTCCTGCACTGCCTGGGCTGGGCAGGGGGCTCAGAGCAGCGTCTCCATTGCGTGACCCCTGTTCTCATGTGGTTTCGCCTCCAGTGGAGGAAGCAGAAGACAGCGCAGCAGCGAGGGAAGGCAGAGATCCCGAGGAATGGGGCTTGGGGAGAAGACAGGAGCAGGGCAGGATGCTGTTGTGCCATAAGGTTGCACGTACAGGATGAGAGAGAAGAGAGCATGGCCATGGTGCATGCGTGGCTGTGGCTTGTCTGTGTCCCTGCAGAACAGGGCACGTATCCACACATGGTCTGAGCACAAAGGAATCACTGAGAGGGAAGGCAGCAGGTCCTCCTGCTTGGAGCAGCTCTGTCCCAGCCCCCCAGGGGCCAGGCAGCTCTGTTATCTGCACCTTCCCAGTCTGTGTAATGAGCGTTTCTATCCCTTGAAGCCCATGATGTGTCTGGAGATCAGCGTGGGGAACACAGGCGCTGAGGTGTGTGTTCCCTGGCCAAGGAAAATCACTGTGGCCACAGAGGTTGACTTCCTAAACCCAAAAAGTCCCCAGGCTCCCTCCTGTGTCTGCAGGCTCCCAGCACACTGACAGCGATGGAAAGGGGAGAGACATTCCCTTACTGCGTGAATGGCAGCTTCCCCTCCAGCACAGCTCCGCAGAGCGAGCCTGGCCCAGCACTGCTGCTCCCTGCACACCCCATAACGTCACCCCCCGTGTTTGGAGGCAGCAGGGTCGTGGAACTGAGCCGGAGTGGCTCTGTGGGGTTCACTGCAGGAGGAGCTGACCACGAAACGCTGCGTGCAGCTCCGGGTGCTCCGTGTGCTGAACTGCAGAGCAGTGCTGAGTGCTCCCCCCACAAAGGGCCGTCCGCAGGGCCACAGCTCCAAGGCTTTAAAGGAAGAAAACTACCTAAAATCCATCTCTGAGTTACCAGACGTTACTGACGATCTAACAGAGCTGTGCCTCCCGCTCCGGGGGCTCTGCCCAGCATGGGGTGGGGGGGGGCATGGTTAACCCATTAACATACACAGCTTGAAAGCAAGCCGTAGGTTTTTTTAACTTCTATCAGTGTATTCGTCCAAGGAGTGAGAACTGGCACAGCACGAGGGCACGTGGCTGCCAGGGGGTGCATTCGAGCCCACCTGGCCCCGTGTAGCTTTCATCCAAGCACTGTGTGTGTGGGTTTTGGGGGGGGTGGGGGTGGGGGAGAGGGCTGTGTTTCCGCAGGTGTGACGCAGAGATTCAATCATGGAGTTTAACCGAGGGCCTGGAGAGCATCCTACCTAAAAAGTTCACTTATCTCTATTTATTTTACAAAAAAAAAAAAAAATTAAACAAATATATATATATTAAAAATGAATAAATAAACCAACAGTAAAACCAACGCAACGATTGTAATGTGAGAGTCACAGCAATTACAAACAAATAAATGGTTAATAAAAAATAAATGCAGAAACTCTGATGGTCTGGGGATTGTTTCCTGGGGTGGGGGGGAGGGGAGGAGAGCAGAGCCAGCGTGGGAACACGAAGTGCTGCGGCTGTGGGGCTGTCCCTGCATCCCCCATCCCCTGTACTCATTTGCTATAAGCCCCATCCCCACTAGACCCACCCTGATGCCCCTTGCCCCACAGTCTCCTGTCCACCATCCCCTACACTCCCCCATCCCCTTGTATCTTCCTCCCATACCCCCCCGTGCCATACATCCCCCTCTGTTATATCCCCATTCCCTATAGCTGCTATGCTGTATGTCCCCACCATCCTTTATAGCCTCCGTGCCCTATAGATCCCTACCATCCCCTGTAGATCTTCTCATCTCCTACAGATTCCCAGCACCCCCTATAGCCCCTCCATCCCCTATAGATCTCCATACCCTTTAGCCCCCCCCATCCCTATGGGTCTCCTCTATCCCCTATAGATCCACACCACCCCCTATATGTTCTTATAGACCCCCAACTCCCCCTATAGCCTCCCCATCCCCGATAGATCTCCTACAGATCACCCCCTACCTATCCCCCTCCGCCTCCGTTCCCCGCAGTCCTCTCTCGCCCCACTGGCGCCCCCTGGCGGTGTCCCTGCGCGCGGCGCTCCCCCGTTCCGTCCGCGTTGTGCGGGGCGTGGCCCTTCGCGGCCACCGTCGCGGGGCGGCGCGGTGCTCCCGGGGCCGGAGCGGCGATGGGGAATCTGTTCGGGCGGAAGCGGCGGAGCCGCGTCACGGAGCAGGACAGGGCCGTGCTGGTGAGCGCGGGGCCGGGACCGCGGTGAGGGCCGCCCGGCCCCGCCCCGCCCCGCCCTGACCCGCTCCACTCTGTCCTCAGCAACTGAAGCAGCAGCGGGACAAGCTGCGGCAGTACCAGAAGCGGCTCAGCCTGGGCCTGGAGCGGGAGCGGGCGCTCGCCCGGCAGCTGCTGAAGGAGGGCAAGAAGGAGTAAGGGGCGGCCGAGCTTCGAGCGGGAGGGAGCGGACGTGCAGCGGCCCCGGAGCGGCCCCGAGCCCCGCACCGCTTCCCGGGGTCGGCTGCGCCGGGTGCGGCCCGGGCACGGTGGGCTTTGTGCCCCCAGCGCGTTTCTGCCTCGTGTCCCGCGTTCCGCCCATCGCGGCCCCGCGTCTTTCCCCGCGGTCGGTTCCTCTCCCGGGCTGTGTGTGTGTTACCCGCACGCAGGTGCAGCACCCCGCACGTTAAACCCCATTGGGTTCACGTGGGTACAGCTTTTGAGCCAGTCCAGGTCGCTCTCGACACCGTCCCTTCCATTGCATCGGGTGCACTGCTCAGCGTTGTGCACAGCACACTTGATCACTTATTGATAGTGATGTTGAAGAGCACTGGTCCTTTCTTCAGTACTGATCTCCCCTCCTGCTCTTTCCCCTCAGAAAAGCCATGCTCTTGCTGAAGAAGAAGCGTTACCAGGAGCAGCTGCTGGATAAGACAGACAACCAGATCAGCAACCTGGAGCGGATGGTGAGCACACGTAGGGCAGAAACAGGAGGGGCTGCCCTGGGGGTGCAGGACTGCACGTCAGCTGTGAGGTCCCAGCGGGGCCGTGGTACTGCCCACAGTGTCTGAAACCATCCTGGTGCTGTGACTCTGCTGTAAAGAATCAAGTGGCAGCACGCTGTGAGTCTGTGCTGCAGGCTGCGTGTTGTGTAAGTTCGTCACAGTGTGGGCAGCTGTGGTAGAAACTTTGTCCAGCTTGTCTCAGTACCTTGGTGTAGAAATGGATGTGTTTGGTATGGCCAGAGGAGTTACAGCCTAAGCTCACACTTGAGAAGCAGACAAAAGCCTGCTGGGTCTTGTTTTGCAGCTATGATTTTTTCTGTGTACGTTGTACTGCTGATACAACTTAAGCCTCCGCTGGGGCTGTTGGCCGTCTCCACCTTGCAGTTTCTCTGGGAGTCTTGGGAAGCTGTGTCAGGACTGGGACAGCTGTGACACTTCCCCCTGTTCCTGCTGTTTCAGGTCCAGGATATCGAGTTCACCCAGATCGAAATGAAGGTCATCGAGGGCCTGAAAATAGGCAATGAATGTCTGAACAAAATGCACCAGGTACGTGTGGTCGGCCCAGCACACTGTGAACACACCCTGAACTCAGCAGGATCCTGGGTGTCTCCCTGCAGGCCTCACTCACACGTGGATTTTGGCTCTTTTCCTCAGGTTATGTCAATAGAAGAAGTGGAAAGAATAATAGGTGAAACCCAGGATGCTGTGGAGTACCAGAGGGTACGTATGGTGTGTGTGGGTAGCTGTGAGCAGGCAGCCTGCCACGCTGTTTCTCTGGGGCAGTGTTCCCAGCCTTGTTTAAGAGCAGTCAGACTGGAAGTCCAACTCTCTCCCAGCTGCCTGCAGAAAAGTTAACTTTGTTGGTTTTCTGTTGGCACCCCTTCGTGCTGAGCATCTGTTGGTTTGGTGTATCCAGCTGTAAGCCACAGAGCTGCTGCTGGGTGCTGTTCTGAATGTGCCTTTTCCTCACCTGTGTAGCAAATAGATGAGATACTGGCTGGGAGCCTGACTGAGGAAGACGAAGATGCCATTCTAGAAGAATTAAACACTATCACTCAGGTAGGACTAACTTGATGGAATTACTTTCAACCCATGTTTTCAGGAAGCTGTTGGCAGAGGAGGAATAATCTGATTACCACTTGTGCTAGCTTACTCTGCCACAGATCCCAGTTACACCTGTTTGTGCCTAATTCCTGAGTCATCAGAGCTCAAGCTAATTGCTTCACACACAGTGATGGCTTGAAAATGAGATGATTTAAGGGCTGCACTGTATTTGCTGGCTGTTCCAGTCAATCAGCTGATTTCTGTTCTTGCTGGGTGGCTGTGCTGCTTTACTAAATGAAGATCTTGAAAGCCCTGGATCGTGCTCAGATGAATGGGAATCTGTGTGTGTTACCACTCTCAGTGGTGCCTTTGGCTCCTCCAAGCACTGCCCTGGCTTGGCTCCACTGCAGAAACATGCAGCCATGGAAAGTGAGGTGCAGAAGATCTGCAGCTAACATTTATTTGAGGAGATTTGTAGCTAACAGAGAGTCCTTATTAACTGTTACAAGCCCTGTTTTCATTTAGTGAGCGGCGCTGGAGCCCATAAGCCATCAGGTGGCATTTTCTTTGTGCAGTCTCTTCTGTCACTCGTGTGTTCCCAAAAAGTCTTTGCATGGAGCTGTGGTGCAAAGGTCTGTGAGCACTGCAGGCTCAGTGTCACGTGGGCTCTTTATTGTTGTTGCAGGAACAGTTGGAGCTTCCAGATGTTCCTTCTGAGCCGCTCCCAGAAGAGCCCCCAGGTATGTGCTGCCTCTCTGTGTGCTCCACATCCATCATCTCAGCTCTGTGCTCTCTTTACTGTCAGTGTTGTCCCAGCAGACATAAGGGGGTGCAGCCCTGCTGGGCCGGGCTTCCCTACGTGGCTCTGACAAACCCCATAGTGTTGAACCTTTTCCTTAAGAGCACCTCTGTGTGGGAGAAATCTGGGACAGGGAGGACAGGGCTTGTTTGGTTGCAGTACTTGTTTACTGAACACGGATCAGATGTCATCTCTGTGTTGACAGCAGGATGGCCAAACAAAATACAAGCTGCCCTGGCAGCAGGCAGCTGATTGAGCCCCACTTGGACTCATGTCATTTCTCCAAGAAATTTCTTGCTGTTCTGGGTCTGTGTTGGACAGGTAGCCAGCTGAAGTTGTGTCAGGCGCATCCAGAAAGTGTTTTAACTCCTGAAGTGCTGTGGGAAAGAGGGGCATGCTGCATAGGTACAGTTATTTATGATGATGGTGGCTTTCCAGGCACTGTGCAGGCATGTGTTGCTCTGTTGAGAAGCAGATCATCAGTCGTAGTTCATCTGCAGCAGGTGACTGCAGATTACTTCTGTCTCTCTGTAACAAGTTTCTTTTTCCTCCGCAGAAGCAGCACCCATCAAGAACAGGCCAAAACCAGAGCTGGTGGCAGCATCTTAACTCCCGTTTCTGGGGGTCCCCCCCATAACTTTCACCCAGGACAGTTTGCCATCCCAGCATGTGCTGGGAACAAGCAATGCCTCAGCAGCATCCCAGCTGTGCTGGGCAGATTGTGGAGCAGGATTCCCTGTGCAGGGCGGGGAACCTCGGCCAATCGATTATTGCTCTTGTATCAAGATTATTTTCTAGTGCTTTCTTTTTTTGTAACTTAAATTCTCAACTCACTCAGCTGCGCTGTCTTGGGATTAAATAACAACTCTAAAACTTCCAAAGCTGAACCCTTCTCTCCAGGTTTGATTTCAGCTCTAAATCTGCCTTTGCTCTGTCTGCATCCCCAGCCAGCCCTCCCCTTGGAGTCCTGTCTGAAGTGGCCATCCCAGGGCTGCTCTGAACCCTCCGGACCTTCCTCTGTTTGCATCTCTCTCAGCCCCTCTGCTTTTCCTCCCCTGGTTCTGTTCAGGAAGGGCCGGTGGTGCTGGCATGGCAGGATGCAGGCAGCCTGGGGGCTGCAGTGCTGTGTGTGTGAAGCTGGTGTAGCCAGGGTGTTCCGTGTGGGCACAGCATGGTGACTGCTCGTCTTTGCCTGCAGCAGTGCTCCTTGAGAGGGGAAAACCTCTCTGTGAGGCGAGGAGCTGGGCTGTCCCTGGGCATGAGTCAGAGGCGCTCATTGAGGATTCCTGCTCAGCTCCTGCTCTGCCTCTCCCAATTTGCTGGACCTGCAGAAGTCTGATGAGCCTGCCTGTGTTGGGAGCCACGAGTCACCCCGTGTGGCTTTGCTCTCCTTCATCAGCCTGCAGTGCTTTGCAGTGCTCAGTTGGGCTGGGATAACTGCTCTTCCAGCTGTCAGCTCCGTATTTCCTGGCCAGGCAGCAGAGAGGAGAGGTCGAGTGGGGATAGGTGAGCTCTGCAGTGTGCAGCTCCTCGTGTCAGCACTCACCAGAGATGCTGACGTGGCCGAGGTGCTGCCCAGGGCGTGCAGGAGGAGCTGTGCCTGGGAGCTGGTGGGGCTGCCAGCTTTGCAGGTGCTCATAGGAAGCTGCAGATCTTCGTTATCGCAGTCCCGAAGCCACAGCCCTTAATCCCTGTTTCTGTGTCAGAGCAGAAGGACCCAGAGGGCCCTCTGAGACTTTTAGTGACTGCTTTTGGGGATACATGACCTGGTGCTAGACAACACAGAGTGATCCTGGGGGCCGTGCTGCTCCAGCCCGTGGTGGTGAGTCAGCAGCAGCTGCGTTCTGTGCTTTTGAAGTCATGCTTTCTGTTCCACCTTCCCATGTGACATCCCACAGCCCGGTGTGAGCATCCACGAGGGGCAGGACATGGGGTGTGAGCAGCAGAGCCATCCCGAGCCCTGCAGCTGCTCTGTTTTCGGTTGCACCGTGCTGTCTCTCAATTAACGTCGCGTAACGAAGCTGCTGTTTCCGAATTGGAAGGACCGGTTTGAAGCGAGCACTGTGCTGAGCCCAGCGCTGATCCGTGCTGGAGCAGCCTCCCTGCAGCTGTGCGCAGGGCTGTCTCCTGGGATACGCTCTGCCGTGGTTTTTCTTTCTGCAAGGCTGTTGTTGCTGCCTCTGTTCCGTCCTGGGTGAGTGCAGTGCCCTCTTTTTCCACCAGAGAGAGCCTTTTCTTCGCGCTGCTGTCGCTGCCGTTGTTGCGGAGCGGTTTTTCCTTCAGCCTCCTTTACTCCGTTGCTGGCCTGCTGTCCGCGCGTTTAGTTGGACCCTATTTAATTTGTAACTCGTAGGAGCGGATGCTGGGCCCTCCCAGTACGGTCCTATAGGGACCTCTCCGTGGGGCACGGCTGTGGCTGTGCGCTCTGAGCAGACCCCGGCAGTGGGGCAGCCCCAGCAGACCCCCCCCCCGAGGCCGCAGCGTTGCTGGGCTGGGTGCTGAGCTGTGCTGCTCGGGGGGGGGGGGTGCAGAGTGGGGGGGGTTAATGCAGCCCCCTGCTTTGGGAAAGGCCTCTGACCTCGCAGGAAGGTTGCGAGCGGATCGCCGGCAGCTTCCCCTCCCGGTGCCTGTACCAAACAGATTGTACCGGTCTGCTCGGGAGGAAGCCCCAGGCGTGCCGTGTGACCTCTGTGGTGTGCTGTAACAATAAACAGTTTCTCATGGTTTCACCGATCCCCTCTCCCGGCCTCGTGTTTGCACGGTAGATGTTCTCCCACGAGCAGCATCTCCTTCGGACAGGCTCCAGTTCCCCGTTGCCCGCGAGGCAGAGGAGCATCGGCCTCGCACATGAGCTCGGGCTCAGCTTCCTTGTGAGCCTGGAGCTGTGTGCGCCCGCAGAGCCGCGGCGGTTTCTATGCCAACGCGGCCCCGGCGCTGGGGCTGATGGTGGTGCACCCCCGCGTGCAAACGGCTCCTCGAGTGTGCGTGGAAGCGTTGGGTGAGGGGCACACCCCGGTGCGTGGTGCTTCCCCCCGGCAGCGCCCGAAAATGGTTCGGCTTTGGGGGAGAAAAAGCCCCAATCCGTGCTGTGCCCACATTGGGAACAAAGCGGGTTTGTTGTGGGGCTGCACGGGAGCGTGACCTCTGCAGCTCCGAGCGCTGCCCTGAGCTCTGTGCCGTGACCGTGGTGCTCCTGGGGGGGACGTGGCCTCGGGTCACCACTCCTTCCCCACAGCACTGCCCCACACTGCGAGGAATGAGGTTCCTCGGGTGGTGCACACCCCGTGCCTTTGTGTGGCCATCAGCGGAGCCGCTCCTTGTCCCCACTGTGGGGTGGGGACCCACTGTGGGGGTGGGGACCGAGCTGTGCCCAGCGGGTGCAGCGAGTCACAGGGAGCCAGTGGAGGTGACCCTGGGGCTGTGCCCCAGCAGAGGGCTCCTGGCATTGAGGGGCTGTGCCCCCACCCCGGAGCACTGCAGCACGTGGCACCCGGTGACCCCAGCCCACGCTCCAGCAACGTGATGCCAAATCCCATCGTGCCCGTTGTGCAAATAACAAAAGCTATGCCTGTTATTCAGAAGTATCCCTAGAGATCTCCTTAGTGCGCTGTAATGCAGCATTACTCACGGATCTGGGAGCCGGGGCCAACCCACAGCCAGCAGAGCAGTGCCCAGCCTGGCCCTGCACCCCCCAGAGCAATATGGGCTGGGGCTGCCATGGGGCATCACCACGTCCTGCTCCTCCAGGCCTCGGCCAACCGAGCTCTGGGGCTGCCCCCTCTTTCCCTGCTCTTACCACCCACTGCTGCTGACCGACTTTGGGGGCTGGAGGAGCGCTGCACGGGGCCCCAAAGTGCTGTCACTGCCGGTTTGGGCTCTGCGCTGGATTTCAGTGCCACAGCTTCCACCTAATAAAATAAGAGCCGGAATTGTTCATCCTTTGCTAATCCTCAATAAATGGCTTTACTTGATTTGCTGTTTGTGCTCTGGGGGATTTAGCAGGCTGAGAGTTGCTGACACACGCGGGGAATCTCCAGTTTTTGGTTGCAGCTTCAAGACCTGACTCTACAAAACCGAAGGCAAAAACTCCCCTGTACCTCAAAGCACCGCGTGGCACAGCACTGGGGAAGGACCCACAGTGCGGGATGGACACAGTCAACCATGGGGCATTGGAGGTCACCGTGTGTCCCTGCAGCAGCTGGGGGCTTTATGGCACTGCTCAGTGCCCCATGGCACAGCTCGGGGCTCCGTGGCACTGCTCAGGGCTGGGCACAGGGCCGGGAAATGCACATTGATTGGAGCTGCCTGAGCCATGAGCCAAAGCAGCCGAGCGGGACAAGCCGGCCGGGGGAGCAGCTCCTGAGGTTGTGCTGGAGCCCATTAGGCCGATTTCCCAAAATGCTACTTCAGATGTCAGAAAAATCGTCTTAAAATGGTTTCAGAAAGAAATGAGTCCTGGCACAGCACGGAGAGGGTTCAGAGCAGAGTGCACGCAGCGCTTTCAGGACGCTGATGGGGAAAACATCTGCATGAGAGCGAAGGCACGGAGATTTCCTGGTGATCTCGCTGACATGTCAGCACTTGCAGGGGTGCTCCTGCCCTGTGCTGCACCGCTTGGAGGGGGGGGATCCCCGAGGGATCCCTGCGTCCTTCACATCCCAATGGGGCACAGTCGCAGGGTGACACGGGGCTGAGCAGGGAGTTGTCCCTGTCTCCAGGGGCCAATGGAGCCCTCGGCCCCACTGCCTTTGCCCATCAGCGCTGTGGTTCCATGCTGGCTCTGAGCACTGGGGTGAGTGACCCGGCCCGGAGTGCTGATCATTAAGAAGGAACCTAATGAAACTTCTAAAATAGCACCGTTTCCTCCACACACACCTGCAGCTGAACTGGGTGGATTACATAAGGTGGTGTTGCCACAGCAACTTCGCTCCACCCGGGGCTGGAGGTGGACGGTGCGGCGTGCGTGGATGTGCCATCATCCAGGGAAGGGGCTCGTGGGGAGGGGGTGGTCCTGAGCCCTGCTTTGGGGTCCTGCATGGCTGCTCCCCTGCATTGGGGTCCAAGGTGAGCAAGCACTGGGGTGCAAGGTGCAGGCAGGGGTTCTGCTGCCGGCCCCAGGGTGTGACGGGCACAGAGCGGAGAGCAGCCACGGGAATAGGGGGAATCCAGCTCTTAATGTGAGAATAAGGAACCCCGGAGGCTTCGAGCTTTGGGAGCAGGGGTGCGAGGGAGGGAGGCTGTCAGTATTCAGATTTCCTGGGGATAGAGATAAAGAGAAGCAGGAGACGGGAAGAAAGCGGAGCGGGGTGGAGGCTGGAAGCAGCGCGAGATTCTCTGCGGGTCGTCCCAGAAGGCCTCTTCCACGATGAGAAATTACAAATCCTTTTATCTTCTCCAGCAGAACAGCTTGTTTGAATTGCTGGGCTGTCACACTGGAATTAGATGCAAGAACCCCCCACCTCCGTGACGTGGCGAACAACTTACATAACGCAACTAAAAATAAGGCGATGGAGATGCGCGTGGCTGCTCGCTCCAAAGCACTTTGCCGGCAGTGGGAGCAGCCTTGGGCCTCATCCTGATCCTGGGTCTGCTTCTGGTCCTGGCCCCTGGGCCAGGAGCACTCTGCAGTGCCAGGCAGGTCCCTGCTGGAGGTCCCACGCACCCAATTGCAGCTGGGGGGGTCCCTGTTTCCCTTCCTGCCCTCCAGCCTCGGTGGGGAGGAGTTAAGCAGCTGGTGTAGGAAACTGCACACGTGGTGCGGATCCATCTCTGTCCTCAGGAGTGGGAAGCAGGGATGGAGCCAGGATGGAGCTGGGACAGATGCAGGCACACCCAAGGCTGAGCTGTGCCCCTGCTCCACATCAGGTGGATATGGGGAGGTGCAAGGGGGGGCAGTGGGGCGGCAGCAGGACAGCAGAAGAGCTATGGGGTAGAGATGTTGGCCACCTGGGGCTGATCCTGCCACTGGCCTTTGGTTTGGAGGGAGGAGATGGCTGAGGAGAGCACTCCTGGCTGCTAAGTGCTGCACTGTTTCCTGGGCCGAGGGCAGGAGGAGAAGGGGGGGGGGCTCATCCTGGGGGCAGGTGAGGACATCCACAGCAGTTTGTGCCATGGGATCTCTGGATGTGGGAGCACCTCAGTGTTGTGGTCACAGGGACAGGGATAGGGATGAGGGTAAGGACAGGGCCATGACCTGCAACGATGGTCCCACTCTTTCTTGGATGGTTTCTGATGTCCTTCCCCATCCAGCACTACACCATGCAGCACTGCACTGCCCCTCACTGCCCAGCACCACGCAGGCAGGAGCACAGGGCACAGCATGAGGTGCAGGGGGGTGTGCAGGGCAGCTACAGCTGTGGGGCACAGCATGGGGCACCACAAGGGGTGTGGGACAGTGTAAGAGAGGGATAGTGAGGAGTACTGGGGTGTAGGAGGAGGAGGTATTACAGGCTATAGGATGAGGCACATCAGGGGCTCATGAGTGGTATGGGATGGGGGTATAGGATGGGGTACGAGGTGGGAGTGGGTATTGGATCAGAAAGGATTATGGGATGGGAATGTGATGGGAGTGGGAATGAAGTATGGGATTGGAAAGGAATAAAGGGTTGGGATGGGAATGAGGTATGGAATAGTAATGGGGCGTGGATCTGGGATGGGAATGGGATGTGGGGTGTGGATGGGACGTGAGACAGGAACGGAGTATGAAATAGGAATGAGGTACGGAACGGGAACGGGAGATGGGATGGGATATGGAACGGAGAAGGTGGCTCGGGGTGGGTTGTACGGGGGGAACAGGTCGGGGCACGATGGGGCGTGCCCAGGACGCTGCCCCTCCCCGCGGGTGGGCCGTGGCGGTGCGGGGCGGTGCGGGGCGGGCGGGAGCTGATAAAAGCGGCGGTGCCGCTCCGCTGCGCTGCTCTCCGCTCCCACCGGCACTGCTGTCCCGCACCGCCCCGCAGCCCCCGCCGCCGCCCATGGTGCTGCCCGGCCCGCCCGGCATGGCCCGCTCCGAGGAGGTGCACCGCCTCACCGAGAATGTCTACAAGGTGAGACCGCAACAGGTGCGGGGCCGCGCGGCGCGTCTCCCCCTTCCTCTCCCCCCCCGCCCCGTCCCCCCCGGTTCTTCCGTTTGGTTTTAATTCCTTATTTCTCCCTCTTTTCCTCTTCTCTTCCCCTCCTCCTACGGGCGCGGGGGCAGCGCGGTGCTGGGGAGAGAGGAGGAGGAGGATGTGGCTGTGGATGTGGCTGTGCCTCCGCCGGGGGGGGCCGCACCGCCCCCGCTCCCCGCCCCCACCCACGGCCGCACGAAACGCGCGGAGCCCCCGGGGCGGGCGCGGTGCCGGACCCCCCCGGCTCTGCGTGGGAGTGGGCGATGGGCAGAGCCCCCTCCCCTTCTCCGCTCCCCCATCCCTGGGTCACCTCGGGCCGCCGCTCGTTTTCTCCCAACGTCTGAGAGCGATGAGCGTCCCGGTGTAGCTCCGCGGTTCCCCGCGCTCTGCTTTTTTGGTTTTGAAATCGGGTGGGGAAATTGCGCGTGGTTTGGGTCGCGGTGGCCGTGTCCACGAGGACCTCTCCAGCCCGGAACTTCGCGCTGGACGCCGTCCCTTCCACCCGCGCCGTCGAGTTGGGGTCAAGAAAAATAAAATCTAGTGCCTGGGACATCGGGATGGGGAAGTTCAGAAGCTCCCGCGGGCACTGCCGGGCCCCTCGGGATGCGGGTGGAGCCTTCTGACTGTGGGGTTGGGGTCCCTGTGCCACCCCTCTGCGCTCCCTAAATGCACCGATGTGCAGCCGTGCTGCTCCCAGCCTCGGGCAGAGCACGGACGCTCAGCATTGCGATGTCCCCGTGCTGCCCTCCCGGCACGGTCGGTTCCCAGAGTGGTTTTGGGGGTGACCCAGGTGTTGTCCCGGGGGTGCTGCCCTCGGAGGGCCGTGCTGGTGGCAGTTTGCACAGCACAATGCGTGCGGGGCTGCTGGGTGCTGCCGCTGAGCCATGTGCTCGTCGGCAGCTTCGTGTGAGTTTGGTGTCGGCCTCATCTGGAGGGCATTGCTGGGGAGCTCTGCCCCAAAACCACGTTTGCTCCTCGGGGGTGCGTTGGGGGGGTGTTGGCCGTGCTCTCCTCCTGCCTCCAACCATCGGCTTCATCACTCATGCACCTCCCCGTGCCTCTTCCCGCTGTCCGGAGCAGCCCTGCCGGCCCAGCACCCTCTCCCCAACGCGGCCGCTCTGCCTGGGGAGCCCGCTGTAATTATTTCCCGGAGCCAGCACTCCCCCTCGGAGTGGCTGCGCTAATGAGCTGGTGGGGGAGCTGCCAGCCGCCCCCTCGCCGCTTTGCCACTACAGGCAGCTGCCTACACATGTGGAGTAATTACAGAGCGAGACGGAGGATGCTGGCACCGTCCGCCGACGTAATCCCACCTTCCCCGGGCGCTGATTCACTGCACCTCGGTGGGGCAGTGCTTCTGCCCCTGGGCCGGGGGACCGCGGGGCCTCCTCCCCCTGGAGACAAACCTCTCATTTGTGACGGATGAGATGACTGCTTCCAGGCCAACCTCCATTTCATTTAAAGCTCTTTCTTCACGTGGGAGATCGTTTTGCAATGGTGCACGGTTAGCTCTGGGTTTGGAGAAAGGTTTCTTCGCGGTGCTCTGAGCTCAAACGCTCGTTGTCATGCACGAATGCAGGTGTGATTTCTGCCGGCCACTTGCTCCCTTTCAGATGTAATAAATGCTCAGCACTACAGTGGTGTTATCTCCAAGTAAAGTGGGAAGGGGAGAGAGCTCCTCGCTCAGGTGAATTGCCGGGGAAATGGTGGCTAGCTGTGTGTGCCGGCAGCGGAGGGAGAGCACTACAACACCAAATTGGCCCTTGGGGTTGGCTGTGCTCCTGGGTGCAGTGTGCCGTGGTGCTGGCAGTGCCCTGCTGTGGGTCTGTGGGGTGCTCTGTGGGATGCTGTGTGCCTCGGGACTGTGGCAGTTTGCAGGAGGAAGCCCATGGTTTGCCCCTGTACCCCCAAAGTGCTCCTGCACTGCTCCCAGGACAGCGGTGCCTTTGCCTTTGGTGGCTCCTGGTGCTGCTGTGCTCACAGTGTGGTTTCACACTGCTGCTGCTCGTGTTGCAGGGTGGAGGGCAGTGTGCTGCGAACCTCCCAGCCCAGGAACTCATCTTGTAGGAGATGCTGGGAGAGCTGAGCCTGTGGTCACTGCTGGTGGCTCCTGGGGTGTGCTGGCAGTGGGTTCTTCAGCCCTGAAACTTGGGTGTCCTCATCCTCCTCTACCTTGAGTAGAAATGAAGTGGTTTTGGAAGGGTCTCTGTTCTTCCTCTGTGTCCCTTGCTCTGGCACAGCTGGTGCTGAGTGCTGCCTGGGCCTGCTGCTCCTGCTGGGGATGCTCCTGGAGCAGCACAGTGCTGTTTGCAGCTGAGATCTGCTGGTGTGGGACAGGATGTGCCGAGATGGAGGCAGTGCTGGGGTTTGTTTGGGCATTAAATATTAACACAGAAATAATGGAAGGCGTTCCTGAGGCAGGGCTGACCCATTTAGAAACAAAACTTCCTTGTGGCTGAGCAGCACTGTGGCTGTGCCTTTGCAGTGTGGCCGTACTGTGGTGCTCAGCATGGTCACAGCACCCACCCCGTGGGGATGTCACCCCATTGATTCTGTGGGGCCATGCTCCTTGCTGTGATGGAACGATGCTGGGAGAACAGAGGTTGGTGGTTTTTCTATCATAGAGGTAGAACCCATCACTTGTGCTTGAGGTGCTGGGACATCTCTGCTGCCCTGGCAACTCTGGGGCTGTCCCCTTCTCCTTCTGATATTCAGCTGCCTGCCTCTGGGCTGGAGAGGGATGGACTTCGTTGGATGCTTTGATGGAGCATCGTTGTAGGGACCCTGGGGAGGTGTTGTGGAGGTTCACCAGCTCTGCTTCCAGCTGGCTCCTGGGGAGCACTCAAACATCCAACTGTGGGCTGGAGATTGTGGCATGGGAGCAGGAGGTGAACCCCTCGTGGAGTGGGCTCTGAGTGGAGAGGCAGTGAGCTTTCCCCCCCCCCCAACCTGCAGGACTGTGTCCTGGAGACCTCGTGCTTCGCATTAGTTTCTTTTCTGGCAGCTGAACAAAGCCGTGCCAATCCCAGAGAGCTGAGCAGCATTACCCGGAGAGGTCAGTGCTGCAGAACAAAGCAGAGCCCTTCCAACCTTTTGCTGCCAGGTTTTGTTGTCTGTGTTTTTCTAAACTCTTGCCCAGGCAGCGGGCTTGTGGGCGCTGCTGATGGAGCGGAATCGGAGGGAGGGTGAGATGTGCTTCCATCACAGAGGTTTTGCTGTGCCCGGGCACTGAGCGTGGTCCCCAGTGTGAGCTCGGTGTTTATCTGTGGTGTTTGTTTCTCCATAGCAGCTGGTAGCTTTCCAGCATCTCACACTGGGGAGATGAAGGTGTGTTAGCTCTGGAGCTGGCTTCTCTTCCCACCATGGGAGTGAAAATACATCTTAAAATCCTCTATTTTTATCTCTGTAGTGAAGATCCCTTTTTAATTCCCTTCTCCTGTGGGGCTATTTGTGTTGGAGTCTCCAGGCAGTGTCTTAACTTTCAGCAAACTTCCTCTCTGGGTTCCCTGAGTTTTACTTGGCCACTGAAGTGCCACGTCCCCCCTGAACCAAGCAGTGTGAGCCTTTCTGCAACACCTCTGCTCTTGGTTTGCTGCTGCCAAGCAGCTGTGCCATACCCCAAGGTGCTGCTGCGTGGCCATCGCCCCTCAGCTGCCTCAGGTTTGGGAAAGGAGCAGTGCAGCCCTCCCTGATGCCAGTTAACCCCCGTGCAATCGACTCCTGCAGTTACAGAGAACACCTCACTGCACATTTTGCTGCTGCAGATCTGTTTCTCCTTCCAAGCTGAGCGTGTTCTCAGTGCTGCCCTGGCCTCAATTAGCCCTGCAGCTCTCGTTTGCTGGGTGCTCGCTGTACCACCTCTGGTCTGGAGCATCCAAGGGCAGGAGGGAGCCCAGCTGTGCACAGCCTGCCCTGCACCCACAGGAGGAAATGAAACCATCACAGCTCGCAAAGGGCGTGCAGCAGAGCTGGGGATGAGGATGCCCGGGGAGGAAAATGAGCTCTGTGTGTTTGGCCAGCTTTGGGTGAGGTGACAGATGCTTAATCAGCTTATTGGGCACAAGTGTCTGCCTGCTGCCCTCCCAGCGTGGGGCAGCAGTGGGGTGGGGGCTGAGCCCTTTCTCCATGGCTCTGTTGTGTGGGTGTGCAGCATGGCTGCCCCCATCCCCTGCTCTGGGTGCAGGCGCTCTGGGGTGCAGCCATCCTTCCCCGGCTCAGTGGGTGCTGGTGTTTGGTTTTAGTGATGCTCTTGGTGCTGGGGATCGAGCAGCTCTGGCAACAAACACACAAAGAGCTGTTCTTGGGTGCGATCCGATTAGTCCTCCTCTCCCCTTGTTTTGAAATAAGGACCTCTGGGAGGAGGAAGGGCTGTGCTGGTGAGCTGTGGTGTGCTGCTGCTCTGACTGCTGTCAGAGCATTGCTGGGAGCAGGGGTACAGTTCCCTGTGTGCAGCTCCAGTATGGTACTGGTGGGACTGGGCGCTGCTCGATGCAGCAGCATGGGTTGTTCCTGGCTGTGTCCAATCACTGGTGCTGTGCTTGGCATGACGTGCTGCTCTCACTCTCAGAGCTGCCCAGAAGGAGCAGGATCTTTGCCCTTTGCCCAGTGGGACCACTGCCATTGAGCAGCATGGGTTGAAATGTGGCTCCATCAGTGCGTAGCCACCATCCCCTTGCAGTGCTGGGGCCCTTAAAGGCGCACTGAGCTGCCCTGCTGCCACCTCCACTAACACCTGGTGTCCTGCTTTCTTCCAGACAATCATGGAGCAGTTCAACCCCAGCCTCAGGAACTTCATTTCTATGGGGAAGACCTATGAAAAAGCCTTAGCAAGTAAGTGATGCTGTGCTGCTGATGCACTGCCGAGGGGCTGTGAGCCCCATGTGGGACTGCACGGTGCTCTTAAATCATTGAAATTAACTTAAAGCTCTATTTAGAAGTATTGTTTATGTGTTCATGTTGCAGGGGAAAATAAATCCCCCCCACCCTCCAGTTGTTGGCTGCAGCTCTTCGCTGAGCCTACGGGGTCCCACTGAGGGCTGTTAGATGAGCATGGAATTAATTGGGTGAACCATGGATTGATGGAAACCAAAACCAAACAGTTGTGACATGATGACTCCGTGCTGCCCGGGCCCTGTCCAGCCCCGTTCTGTCACAGCTTTGTGCAGAGGATGCTTGCTTTGCCTCTGATTGCTTCAGAAGCTTCGCTGCACATTGCCTGGGTTTTATTTTTTTAATTGGATTGCTGAAGATGCCCTTAAGGGTGAAGGCTGTCATGATCTTAAGTCAGTAGGGGGAAAAAAATTATTTCAGCCTCATTGTCTTAAATGGTGGTGTTTGAAGTGTGACCTCTGGGAAGGCCCTGTGCATTCCTGCTCTGTGCATTCCTGCTGTGTGTGTGCCTGGAGCATTCTTTATCTCCCCCAGGCCAGGCAGGGCTGCTGCATGCCTGTGAGGGGTCCCACAGCCCTCTGCTTCCCAGAGGGTGTCAGGAGTTAATGGTCACCATCCCAGGGGGTGTTCCAGAGCCATGAGGTTGTGGCACTTGGAGACTTTAATTTTTTTTGCACACTTCTGCTGCAAGATCTTCCTGCAAGCTTGACCATTGTCCTCAGTCATCATTTGTTTGGGATCCAGGAGCTGGTGGGGACACCCAACAGCAGTACATTGCTCTGGATGAGCTCTGGAAGAGGCTTCATTGCTGAGCTCGGTGGTGCTGAGCTGTACAGCGTGTTCTGTGATTAGAGGAAACCCCCTGCTTATCTGATTAAAGCTGAGCGTGGAGCTGGAATGTCAACAAACAGCACTGAGCTATAATGAAAGTCTGTGATATTCAATTATTCCACGGCACTTTTGCTGAGCAGAGCTGAGCTCTGGTGGTTACACTGGAATGAAAACCACCAAGGTCCTGCACATACCTTGCTTTCCCCTCCTGAGCAGCTCTGTAATCTTGCTGCTCCAGCTTTCTTCTTTCTCAGTGTGTTCCTTGCTCTTTTTGCTTGTTTGTTGTCTCATCCCTCCCTGTGGGGCTGAGCCCTTTGAAGTCAGAGCAATTTTTGTTTCAGTGTCTAGTGCCTATTCGGTGCTGCAGAAGTTATAATAGCCGTCAGCCAAGTCTATAACCTGCATTTCTTTTTTGCTTTTAGGTATGACATATGCAGCAAAAGGATATTTCGATGCTCTGGTGAAGATGGGGGAGTTAGCCAGTGAGAGCCAAGGATCCAAGGAGCTGGGTAAGTCACTGATCCGTGGCTCAGCAGGGACCTGGAGCAGAGATGGGGCCCAGCCTATGCTGCTGATGGGGATGAGGAGGTGGGCACGGAGCTGACCCTGCCTGATACATGTGAATAGCCCTCGTGCCTCTGTATTGCCTGCTAGGAGAAAAGAGAACTGCTAATCTTGGTTTCAGGGTTTGGGGATGTTGTCAGCACGCGGTGTTTGCTCAGAGCTGCTCCCACAGCACTTTTCTTGCTTTAGAAATGAGGAAGGCACCGCTGCCCTGGGCAGTGCTGCAGCCCTCGGCAGGGTGGGGGATGCACAAGGCGTGGGGCTAGACTGTGCCCTGCCTGTGTCCTGGTGTGATGCAGCTCTGATCCGAGCCTAAACAAGTGCTGATGCTCCACGCCTCTATTCCCTCTTGCATTTACTCTTTTGGAAGCTGCTTTTCCCATGCTCCCCCTCACACAGGGGTGCTGAGCTCCGTGCTCCCCGGCTCGCTCTGCAGTGGGTTTGGTGTGGGGCAGCTCCTGTTGGCCCCACAGCAGCTCTCAGCCCTCCTGCCGAGCTCATCTCACTAATGTTTATGGTGGCAGCTGCTCCACGCGGAAGAAAGTGGAGATAACGTTTGTGGAGCCGATAACAGGATACCACCCATCCCAATGGGCTGTGAAATGCCTCAGATGGGGCTGTGCTGCCTGCAGCAAGCCGAGGTACTGCTCTTCCTGGGCACACCTTGAGCTTATCAGGGAGTGCTGATAGTGCCGGAAAGGAGCTGGGTCTGGGTTGTGTCACAGGGCTGTGGCAGGCCAGGGGTGCTGCTCCAGGGTGGCTGGAGGTGCTTCTGGGGCTGGCAGCCCCCTCTGCTTCTGGATCTGAGGCTTCTCAATTTTTGGTGCCATTTCTGTGCCAAGTCGTCAACAGAACATAAAAACAGTGCAGATCCCGTGCCTAAAAGTGGTGCAAAAGGCCGTTTCTGTCCCAGATCTGTGCTGACTTTGCACCCGACTCTGTGCCTCAGCAGCACATGCAGCTCAGAGCAGCTTAGCTCCTGAGCTGAGTGCTGGGAAACCACTCTGTGATCCCTGTCTGCAGGCATGCTGGGTGTCTGGGCAGGCTCCTGCTGCCTTGTGCTGAACAGCGCTGACTGCATTTGCACATTCCTTGGGTTGCAGTGATGCTGCACGCTCACCTTGCTGCAACCATTCAGCCTTTGCCCACCAGACCGCTGCCCCAGCTTAGCTCTGTGCTCCCTGCCTGCTTAGAGCTTCACATGGCTCACAAATTCTCCACCAGATTTTAACAACGGCGTGGAGACGGGATAATCTGGTGCAGCAATGGGAAACCCAGCAGTAATGAAGCACCTGAGCTGTAATCGGCTCTGTGTTGGGTGCAGGCTTCGCCCTGCCAGCCCCACCACTGAGGTTTGGGGTGTTCAGAGTCTGATTTTTCCTGTTTGCACCCAAGGTGGTGGTGCAAGTTGCAGCTCCCAGTGTGCCCTGCCTCAGTGACTTGGGCTGGATTTTGCATCTCGAGGAGCTGGGTGTGTAGTCAGGGCCAGTCTGCTCCTGGTATTCCTATCAGCTGAGCTGCTGGGATGGATGTGACCCACCTGCCTGGCTCTGGTCCTGGCTCCTGCCCAGCTTTGGGGCTTGGAGGGTTAGACCCAAACCCACAGCTCCTCTCGGGTGCTCACAGCTTGGCTGAGAGGTGGTTTTTGGGAGGGTGAGAAGATGGAGTGAGTCAATGCTGTGCCTGATCAGGCAATATTTGCTCTGGGCTCAATCTGGGACCTTCTGGGACTCAGCACTGCAGTCCCACCTTGGCTCCCGGTGGCCTTGGTGTGGTCAGGAGGCTTTGTGCTGCACTGAATCCTCGGGGGAGATGTACTAATCCACTAAGTGGATTTGCAGCTGTTTGGGGTAGGAGTTTCCTGCTGCAGTGGAGATGCAGATAGAGATCCTGCAAATGCCAAAGGTCATCGTGCCAGCAGAGGTCCTGTTGGTGGGCCCTGTGCCCCCATGCTGCATGCAGCTGGGAACGTGCCCTGTGCTCAGCCAGGCTTTCTGGGGGAGCACTGGCTTTTTTTTTTTCTCCTTTACTTTGTCTCAAAAAAAAACCAAAACAAAAAAACAAAGTGGAAAGCTTTGCCAAGCTGGGCTGGAACAGAGGCTGGGAACAGAGCTGATCATTGTAATGCTGATGAGCTGCTGATATAACATCAACAAATCCTGCATGATCCTCTCGGCTGTGATAAATAAATGGAACCTTTTTGAAGAGGAAATGTGGAGCTGATTGTTTCCCTGTGCCCCCCCCCAGTGTTTGCATGAATCTCCCTCCATGTTGCTTTGCAGTTTCATGTCAGAGCTGATAGGAAGTCAGATCCTGGGGGGGTTGTGTCTGAATTGAGGGCTCTTCTCAGGGGCTCGAGGGCTTTTTTTGGGGCTGTGCTACGTTCTGAATCCTGACTTGTTGGTTTCAAGGGGGGAATAGGATTGCAGAAGTCCTCAGCAGCGTGTTTCTGTCAGAAACGTGGCTGTGCCAAACCCGGAGCAGTGCCATATGAGTGTGGCTGTGTCAGGCTGTGCATTACAGGGCAGATCAGGACGTGATGTATGGGGGAGCAGATGGGACTTCACCCTGTGCACAAATTGATGCTTTTCCCCCCAGAAGATAACTGTTGGAGCTTTCCTGTCTGCTGTGTGGCTCAGGAGGCAGCTGCCCAAACAACCTGCCCTGTTACTGTCTGCTGCTTTCTCTCGTTAAGGAGCTAATGCTCCTTCTTGCCTGCTTGGTTGCTTCCTTTCACAATGCTATCGCTTCTCCTGTTCACAGAGCAGGTGGGGGAGAGCTGCAGAGCTTGGCCCTGTGCTCTTTGGGTTTTATCCTCTTGGGTTCTGTGTTTGGGAACCGATGGGGCCGTGTGCTTTGGGCACAGGGGAGCGATGCCCAGCGCCGGTGCTCCCATGCAGCTTTGTGTTAGCTGCTTTTTTTTTTATTAAAAATGACCCTTCTGAGCTCGAGGAGATGGAGCCATGGGCTCAGGAGCAGCCGGTTCCTGCAGCTCTGCCTTCTGCCGGGCAGCTGGCTCCGTGCGTGGTGCCCAATCGCAATCTGAGTGATGTGGAACAACCTGTTTCACTGTTGCCTGCTGGGTGTGGTGGGGAAGGGCCCACAATGGCCCCTATAGTTCTCCCAGCATGATACTGTGAGTCACACGGACGCAAATAGCAGCTCCCTTGGCTCCCCAGCCCTCCCGCCCCTGTGTACCTCCCTGCAGAGCAGGCCCAGCCCTGGCACTGCCCTCCTGCCCACCCCGTGGCTCTTTGTTTCTGACCTCAGCTTTCACGCTTTGCTTTGCTTTCTTGGCTTAGAGCATGTGTGTTTTGGCACAGGGTGAAGATGGTGCTCGCCCTCTATCTAATTCCCAACGTGACCCATGCTGTTTGCAGCAGTGATCATCACGTGTGTAGGTTCCAAGCAGCCCCTTTGCAGTGCCAGCAGTGTGGCTGGGAGCTGGGGAGAGCTCCTCCATGAGCACCGTGCACCTCCTGTGCTGTGGATCCTACCCTCACAGCCAGGGCACGCAGTATTTTGCCTTTCCAGGAGGTGCAGTATCTCTGAGTCACATTTTAACTTCTCCCCTTGCTGCTGAGCTGTGTCAGTCTGTGTGGTTTCAGGGTGAGCTGTTAATACCTAACGAGGGCTGCAGCCTTCTCACAGTTGGTAGCGTGAGTCTGTCGGGTGCTGGAGGTGTGTGTGTGACTTCACATGGCATTATAGCTGCAATTCACGGCCTTCATCTTCAATCCACCACCCTGTGCAGGCTCCCAGCTTTGGAGGTCACTATGGGAAACCCAGAGCGGGTTCCTTAGGGCTCTCAGTGCAGGAGGAACCTCAGAGGAAGCCGGTGTGACCTGATGCTGGGTGGGCAGCATGCAGCCTTCCTGTGCTATGTGCTCCCTCCCTGTGCCAGGACTGCTCAGCTCTGTGCTGGAGGAGCTGGAAAAGCAGCAGCACTGACCCCGTTGGAGCACATGCACATAGGGCAGTGGGACATGCGGTGCAGGGGATGGCTCTGCCTTGCCAGGTTTGCTGTGAAACGGCATCCAGCCGGGGCTGAAACTCCCCACACTCTCTGTGATAACAGCCAGAGGGGATGGCGGAGGAGAAAGTATCAGCAGAGATAGCTATCTATGTCCTGGGAGGTGCTCTGCCACCTCCCTGCTCTGGGGAGCTGGGTGGGGAGCGCAGGGGTAGAGCTGCACGGTGCTGTTCTGGGGCTGTGTGTTATTTCTGAGCATCCCATGCGTTCCCTGCCCAGCAGTGCTGACAGAGCCCTGACACGGCTGCTTCTGCTGCTGGGCTTGGTCTGATGGGACTCTGCTTGGGTCAGATAGGAAGGGAACGGTGCAAGCTTTGGAGATGCAGGAAAGCCACCCTTGTGCTGATATACTCTTGAAGAGAAAGGAATCGCAGCCCAGTTGCAGCATTACATCACAGTTCTTGCTATCCTGGTAGTGGGAATTGTGCACTTCCTATGATTGAGCAGTCGCAGCCCAACCGGAGAGCAATTTCCTGCAGCCATGTCAGGGTAACCTTTGGCCCAGGCTTTCCCATTCATGCGTGGAGCTATTCAGTGCCCATGTGGGAACTACTACGGCTGCTCCAGCTCTGCCTCAGCACCGTGGGCTGCTCAGCTTTGCTTTACTCAGCACCTTGCAAGGCAGCCATAAAAGCTAATGGCTGCGGAGAGCCAGACTCTCAGTTCCCTGGTGTGGGAGCAGGGCTGGCTTGTCACCTTGCTTAGTGCACTGCTGCTCTGTTCCCTTCCCTGTGCCACCCTGTGCCTGTCCCAGCGCCTTCAGCCCTTTGAGATTTTCCCCCTTTCAAAGCACGGGGGCTGGCGCCTGCCCAGAACAAAGGGGTCAGGTTTTAATGTTTGCAGAGTTTTGAGACATGCTGTGCGGGTGCAAAGTACGAATTGCTTCAGCTGTGAGCTAAAGCACGTTGGGCCAGAGCGTTCCTAACTGCTTGATGTGTGCCTGATCCCGTGGGAGCAGGGTGACCCCTGTGCAGGCTGGGGCTGATGGTGCCATGGGTCTGAGGCCAGCACAGCTCCTGCAGAGCAGCTCTGGCTGTGGTGGGGCTTTGGGGCAGGATATGGCCCTTCCTGTCTGGGGAAAGCCAAGTGGGAACGAGACTTGAAGGTCTTGTTATTGGGAAAGAAGAATTGAAGGAAGAGTGGAAGCGGAGCTGGGATCCCTCTGCTGGGACAGCCCTTCCTCTGCCTGTGGTGTGCTCGTGGCCCTGTGCACACTCTGGCTCAGCCACCAAAGCTGAACAGACCCCTCCCTGCTGTCGGAGTGCTCCCAGCTCCGTGCTTGAAGTCCCCTCCCTTTACCTTCTCGTTCCAGGAGACGTGCTCTTCCAGATGGCTGAAGTCCACAGGCAGATCCAGAACCAGCTGGAGGAAATGGTGAGCACATGTTGGTGCTGTGGTACTCAGCCTGGGCAGAGAGAACCCCCTGAGCCCTCAGATCTGATCTCTGGAGTTGCCACGGGCTCTGCCAGGGCACCCAGCCCCACATAGGCCAGCTGATGCCTGGGGTTTGCTCATACTGAAGCCAAGCTGCTGGCAGCATCCCCTTCACCTGCTCAGCCCCAGCCCCGCTGCCCTCCTGGTGTTGGGTCTGTGCACCCTGGTACCCATCACAGGGACTCCGGGCAGTGCTCCAGGTGGCAGAGCTCAGAGCTTGTTTTCTCTCTTCCTGCAGCTGAAGTCCTTCCACAACGAGCTCCTGACGCAGCTGGAGCAGAAGGTGGAGCTGGACTCACGCTACCTGAGCGTAAGTGTCCCCGTTCAGCCCCTGGCCATGTCCCTGGGCCATCAGATGTGTCACTGTTTGGAATGTGGTCTCCCAACCCATTCGCTCTCGGGGTTGAGGGTTCCCCATCTCCCCCTTGGGCTGCTCTGAGCCTCCCTTTCTCACTCCCAGGCTGCACTGAAGAAATATCAAACGGAGCAAAGGAACAAGGGTGACTCCCTCGACAAGTGCCAGGCTGAGCTGAAGAAGCTGCGGAAGAAGAGCCAAGGAAGCAAAAACCCCCAGAAGTACTCAGATAAGGAGCTGCAGGTAGGCATGGGGCAGGGGGAGAGCAGCACCCCTGTGCCCATCACCCTCCCAGCTGTGTGCTGGGGCTGTAGGAGCAGCCGTGGTGACACTGGGATGTGGCCATGCCCAAGTGCTGGTGACTAACCCTGCTGGATCCACCACAGCTGGCTGTGTTGGTTGGGTTTTGTTTTGTTTTTTGTCCCTCCTCCTTAATGAATGAACCCGAAAAGATCATTAGTTTCTGTTGTGCCAGATCCATCTCCCTCTGGATGGTGTTTTGCTTCAATATTTTCGGTGCCTTCTGACGGGCGGCCCTTCCCCCAGCCCGCCCTGTGGCGAGCGCGTGCGGGAGGAGGCTGCCAGTGAATCACGGCTGCGTGACTGCGGCGTGGGCTGCTCTGTGCTGATGGGGCTGTGCCTGCACCACTCGGGGCAGGGGGCTCAGAGCCCCTTTGTACAGCTTTGGCTGCTGGCAGGCTGAGGAGTGGGGCTGCTGAGCATCCCTGGGTGCATCCCAGGGCGTGGAGAGGGGCTGCAGTGCAGTGCTGTGATGCACCTGTGGCACAGATCAGTCCATGGGTTTCGATTTGAGTTGTTCTCAGAGCTGTCTGAGCATGGCTTTAACAAGGGGTTGCTGTGTCTCTGTAGAGCTGCTGCAGCACAGCACTGTCCTCATCGGGGAAAGGGGAAACTTAACCCCAAAGCTGGAAATCAAGTGCTGCTGTCTGTAAGAGAATAGATGTTATGTTGGGACCAGATTTTGATAGCACAGCCACATATCATCCCTGCCAAAGGTGATCTAAGCACCGCTGGGGCTGTGCACAGGAATGCAGTAAATAACCAGCTGATAGCTGGGGAAGTGACATTCTTAATTGCACTCAAATCTGGGAGAATGGTTGTTCTCTCTTGGTAGCGTGAATCAGGATAATCACCAAAGGAGAAAACAGCTTTTCAGCAGCCATCCAGGCTGAGTGCAGCCCCTGTGCTGAGCTGAAGTGCTCTGAGCTGAGCTCATTTTGTTTGCAGCCTCCCAGCTCCTGTGTCTGTACTGAGCTGCTTGTGCACGGTTAATTGGAGCATCTTCAGGAGGTGTTGCTGCAGTGTGACTGAGGTGTCCCACGTGCAGGCTGGCACTTCCCTGAAAGCTGAGCAGCTGAAA
The DNA here is from genome assembly GCF_038088225.1 of Cyrtonyx montezumae. Classification (NCBI taxonomy): domain Eukaryota; kingdom Metazoa; phylum Chordata; class Aves; order Galliformes; family Odontophoridae; genus Cyrtonyx; species Cyrtonyx montezumae. The sequence continues at coordinate 4,878,269 of NW_027071925.1, forward strand.
GCACTTCAGAGTGCTGGTGTCTCTGCAATCTGTTGCTCCTGATCTCTGCTGAGAACGGACCTGTTGAGCAGTGAGGCAGCTCTGCATGAGGAAGAGTGTGGCATCAGCCACTGGACTGGAGAGGGGTCCCTTCAGCTGCAGGAGCTGCTGGTGCAGATGGGCAGTGCTGCTGGGGCCACCTGGCTCCTGCAGGGTCCCCAGGGCTGCTGTGTTGCTGGGGTTCTCACTGTGTACTTGAGAAAGGAACCCACTGCAGGCAGGAGGAGCAGCGATGCTTTGATGCCCCCACCACGAAGCAGCAGCAATAAGGGTAGCTCCAATGGCACATCATCTGTGGGCAAAGAGAAAAACAGGATCAGGCTTTTCATTCCCTTAATCTTTCAGCAGTAAGTATTTAGGAAGTGCTTATCTCTGCAAAAAAAAAAGAAGCCTTATGATGGCTTTTAAGCTTAAAGAGCAATGAAACTGCTCAACTGCTGGCTTTGTTCCCCAGTCTCAGATCAGAATCCTCCCTCAGTGCTGGAGGAGCTGCTCGTGCTGCATCGGGGGCTCTCACTCCATAAAGCCTTCCTCTGGGCAGTGAGGATGTGTTGCAGTTGGGGTGATGGTTTGGTTGTGTCATGGGAAATCTGCTGTTGGCAGATGCACCCCGGTGCCGACATAACTCTTCCCATTCAATAAAGCAATAAAATCGTACTCTTTCTTTGAAGACTCATCCACTTAAGTTACTGTAGCACTCAGCAGCCAGGAATCCGGTGCTCTGTCATCATCTCTGGGCTTAATGCTGCAGGAGGGAAATTGCTCCTGTCTGCCTCCTCCCTGCTGGCAGGGAGACCGCAGTTCATCCCACAGCACCGGTTTGGTCAGAGCCTGCTGGGACAGCCCAGGGTTGTCTCCCCTGTGACCCTTCAGTGTGGGTTCCCCCACGTGTAAGGCAGAAATAAGGGTGGGTGTTGCACACCTGTCATTTTGGGGTTGCCTCAGTCTGTTCTGAGGTTGCTGAGGTTTTAGGGTTCTGGACTTGGACTGAATGAGCCAGCAGCAGTGTGGGCTCAAGCTGTCCATCAGTGCTGTGAGCAGCAGGATGTCTCCACGAGGCCAAGAGAGGTGGCTGTGGTCAGTGCAGGGCCGGTCCCCATTGCTGTCCCCACATGCTCCTGTGGGAGCAGTGTAAGCATTAAACACTGCTGAGCCAAATAGCCTGGGGGTTTTTAGAAACTTTGGTAATTGAAACCTCATTTTCTACTCCCACCGGGAGAAGTAATTTTAGCGATGGGTCAAGAAGCACGGGCTGATGGGGAATGTGCACAACCAGGTTATGAGGGCTTATGTGAAAGTCAAACGGGGAGGGATTATGTAAAAGCTGTGGGGCTGCAGATGCCTCACCCCCAGTGTCCTCGTGCTTTGAGCCCGGTGGTGCTGTGTCCACATGCAGTATCAAAGCCTGGTGCTGGGCTGTCACATCCATCCCTGCTGCCTGAGTGCTGCTTCCTGGGGCTGTTCCTGCAACTCCCACAGCAGCTGCTGCAGATAAGCTCAACCGAGTGTATTGATTTTGATAAAGAAATGAAGCCTACAGCCTCTCTTTCTCTGGCTGAGATGCCCCGTGGCCCTTCTGGAAGGCAGAGCTCAGCCCATCTCAGCTCTGGGTCCCAACTTGGAGTGGTTGCTCTGAGCTGTCCCCAGGTTGAGCAGGCATTCTGCGTGGCAGGAAGCACTGTGCTGCAGGAGCGTGTTCCTGCACAGAGCTGTGTACGTGGTGTTACATAAAGTGTACAGGAATAGTAAAAGGATGAGGCACTGCCCTGCAGAGCAGATGTGAGATGGCGGTGTAAGGAGGAAGGCAGTGTGTTTCAATGGTGGGGGGCAGGGGGCTGTTGGGCTCCAGCAGCAGGACCTGCTGGGCGCGGCTCACCTGGGGGGACCAGAGATGAGTGGGGGGTGGGTTATGCCAGGTGCCCGCTTGCTGAGGTGGGCTGCTTCTTGTTGTGCTCCATGGAAGGATGTGGAGGCTTTGGGATGTGGCTCAGGGACTGGCTCCTCTGGGGTTGGATGTAGAGTGTACCCCTTGCCAGGGCTGGTTCCCAGAACCTGCTACAGAGGTGGAAAGTTCAGCGTAAATCCCAAGGCAAGGAGTATAACTCCCATGCGTGGAGTGGCTTCTGGAGATGAGGAGACCCTTTCCTGAGAGCTGAGGGGCTGAGCATCCCTAGGGCTGCTGGTCTCACCTCTGATCCTGTGCTGTGCTATAGCCTTGGAGCTGCTCTTCCTTCAGACTATTTGTCAGCTTAGAAGCTCTTTCTTAGTTAATCAGCCTAGCTTCTTCCTTATTTTATCCCATTACTTTCTAATTATTCTCCCTTGTGGTTCCCTAAATAGATCCCCTCTCCTCACAGTGGTCACTCTTTCCGTGCAGTGCATCCTCCCCATCAGTCCGGAGCTCCAGCTTCCTCAGCCTCATCTCCCACTGCCTGGTGCTGCCAGTTCCACCTCACCTCAACCTGGACAGGAACTCTGTTTTGGGGATGGCACAGAGACGCAGTCCCCTCCCTGCTCTGCATCCAGCTCAAGTTTGTGGCTGTGCCCGTGATGGCCCTCTGGTGACATGCAGAGTGCTCCCTGCATTTGGTCCCCTCTTGTCTGCACGGGTCCTCCTCCTCTCAGCCCATTTTGCTGTGCTGGCGGATGCACCCAATTGCTGATAAGGATCTGTCACAGTGATTTGTGCAGCGGAGCTCAGTGCCGTGGTGATTAGCATTGCCCTTGGCTTACATCCTTAACTAGTTCTTGTGTTCTTGGGTAGAATGGTTTGAACTGATTCTTTTTTTCAATGCACCTGCGTTGTTAAAGGACGTGGGTGAAGTTCAGTGCTGATGCCGCTGCTCCACGCGTGCTAGCTGGCTGCTCTGGGGCAATTCAGAGAAGCTTTCTGAATGGAGCATCCCCAGTGCTGCTGGATGGTCCCTTGCCCTGCTCCACATCCCTAGGCTGGGCACAGGGGAGCTGCCATCACGGGGCTCTGGGTGTCCCCACCCCACCCCGCAGTGCTGCTCCCGTCGGGTCTGCTACCCTCAAGCACTCTGGGACAGGCTCCAGCCCCACCGCACACTGCTGTGCTAATTGGGTCAGCTGCTCCGGTGGCAGCGAGGTGATGCGCTCAGGAGTGGGGGGAGGGGGGGTTATCTGAGGCTTCTCCAACCTAGAAACCCAGAAAAGCTTCCTGGAGTTGTTGGAGGTGCCTGTGCTGGGCTCGGGCACTGCGGGCGCTGGCCAGGTGGGTGCCACCATGGAGTGTGGGGGGTTGGCTTTCCCCTGTGAGATGAGATTTTGGTTTAGATGATGATTAAAATGAGAATTCAAAGCTCTGTCCATCGGGATATCGTGGTGATGGTGCCCATGGGGGCCAGGTTGTGCAGCACAGGTGTCACCCCCGGTGGGACACAGCACGTTGGTACCGCTGCCATTGGAGTGACCCCATATGGGAGGTGGATGGTGAGGCAGTGCCCAACGTTTTGTGGTGTAATCCTGTGTAGAAAGCAGTGCTCATCTCTGCACAGAGCAGTGAGAACACTGAATCTAGAGCACAAGCTCTCTGCTTGCAAACGGACGTGTTCTAACTGGCTGCAGCCGCTAAGGCAAGCCCTTCGTTAGCGGAGTAATTAAATGCGTAGCTGCAAAGCAAGATTGGAATCAGGGATGTAAATGGGGCTTTGCACATTGCAGTCGTGATTAAAACTGGAAGTCTCCCACTGCTGGGAGAAGCTTACCTGCCTGGCTGCCAGCACTCCTCCCCACCCTGACAGCCCGTTTCATATAGCAAACTGCTGAGTTGAAGGAGCTGAGCTCTGTGTCTGATGCTGCATCCCTGCTGTCTCAGGTTCCTCCTGGAATCCCTGGGCAGGAGCATCCCTGCTGCCAGGTACACACCTCTGGGCTCTGTCCCCTGGGCTGGCACCGGTGGAGATGGGGGAGCATCATTGTGCTCTGTGTGCTTCTGCCTTGTGCCCACGCAGGAGCTGCTGCTCCTGCTCTGCCTGTGCCACCCCCAGGCTGTGCCCACCTCCATGTCCTCGGTCCAGCTCTCCCTGCAGCTTCACTTGGGGGATGTGCAAAGACCTGCAGCAGTGCAGTTCCTATGTCTAGGTTTTCTGATCTGGGAGAAAGAAATTTCTCCGAGGGGTGAATGCTTGTGGCTGCAGGTGGGGTATTTACCCATCCTTCAGCCCTGTTGTTGCTGTGGGGCTGCCCTACAGCAGCCAGGTGCCGGCCTCCTCCTGCAGGGCCCCCTCTTGTTGGTGAGCTGCGTGGGGTGGTGGGGACTCCTGCTCTGCTCTGAGCCCTCTTTGATGTCTGGGACATCACTTATTCTCACTGCTTTGTTGAGGTTTGCTCCATTTTGTGTGTCTGCTAATAAATACTGTAGCATGCTAAAAATAACCATTTAACGTTAAGAAAGCAGCAAAGCTGCTTTGGGCCCTGAAATTCCAGTTCAGTTTCTGTCTCAAGGAGGCTCCTGGAGCAGGTTCAGCAGTGCCTGGGCTCACAGCTTTCTGGTGCCACTGCCCTGGAAGGAGCTGGTGGCAGAAATGTGTCCCTGTGTGGTGCGGAATGAGTCCTGGTGTTGGGGCTGTGCAGTGCTCCTCATGGCTGTAGGTGCTGGTTGCTCCTCACAGAGGAGCTGGGGACAAAGCGAGGGCAGGGGAGGAGGAAGGAGCTGCTTTAGGAGGTGGGGACATCTCGTGTGCGCTGTTGGATGTGGTCACAGTGCTGCTCTGAAGCTCTGTGCCGCTCTTGCACCGCATGGCTCTGCTCCATGTGCTGTTTTCTGCTCCGCACCAAACGTGCCCCGCTCCTGCTGGCAGAGCGCTCACGGGCACAGCCAAGCTGGCAGAAGCCATGTAGGTGGAGCAGGATCCGTGCCAGCAGCACAGCCTCCTTCTGCTGTGTCTGCAGCATCCCTGCCCGGTGCTGGCGGGGCCCTGCTGAGGCCGGCATCGAGGAATGGCTGCTTGCAGCAGAAAACCCAGTGCTGGGGGGGGGGAATGCTTTGTGCACACTCCCGTGGGCTGTGCACCCCATCACAATATGCAGGGCTGTGACACCTGGCAGAGCTGCCCCAGCCCCACGTGTTGTGCTTGCATTGCTGTCCCAGGGATGCAGGAGATGAGTGGGGGCTGCTGCCAGCAGTGGGGGTGGGGGAGGGCCCGGACAGCCTCCAGTGCCCGTTTGGTGAGAGGGCGGCTGTACAGTACAGCTCAGCCCGCGCGCTGAGTCAGCAGCTCTGCGTGGGGGGGTTCTGATGAATACGGGTGGGTTGGAGGGGACGTGCAGGCACGTGTGTATGTGTCCTGTGCTGAGGAGCCCCATGTGGGCATGCCCTGAGCTGGCTCTGCCACTAATCCCACCCATGAGCGTGTCCCCTGCTAACAGGTGTGGGTGCTTGCGGGGCACAGCGGGCATCACGGTCACCTCTCTGCTCCTCCTTCCCCTCCAGTACATCGAGGCCATCAGCAACAAGCAAGGAGAGCTGGAGAACTACGTCTCTGATGGCTATAAGACAGCTCTGACCGAGGAGAGACGACGCTTCTGCTTCCTGGTGGAGAAGCAATGTGCCGTGGCCAAGAGTGCGATCACTTACCATGCCAAGGTGAGCTGGGGGCTGCCACGTGCCTGGGGGGCTCCCAGCAGCAGCAGTGGGGAGCAGGCTGAGATGGTGCAAGCTGTGGGTTGTGCAGAGCCCTGCAGTTGGGAGCAGCAGGTGCTGGGAGGGCAGGGGTGCAGTGGTGCTGTAGGAAGGCATGCTGTAGGCTCCCACAGGTGGCTCTTGGCCAGGAGGGATTTGGGGTACAGTCACTCCAGTGGGTGTCCTTTTGCTATCTGCCTTCTCCTGATGCAGTTTCATCTGCACAGGGGAGATGGTGGCTGAATTCACCTGCATGTGTTGTGTCCACCACGTGCCTGGTCAGCGTGGTTCAGGGGCTCCTTCAGGTGCTCATGCATCGGCTTCTCCTGACTCATAAATGCAGAAGAAAGGCAAAGTGGACATGTTCTTGCTCTGATTAGAGCAGAGTTCCTGCTCCTTTCCACCCACATCACTCCTTGTCCATAGTAAAGGAAGGAACCTAACCCAATACCATCCGCTCCAGCCCGTCAGCTTCCGAGCCTGCATCCCCTGCTTGCAGGGGCTGGGGGCCATCCCCTGGGCTGTGCAGGGCTGGAGCAGAGCTCGTAGGCAGGCGGTGTGCACACAGCTCCCAGCAGCCTCGTGTTCCCCACCACCCCCTGGCTCTCGTGGCACCCATCTGTCACTGCCATGCTTGGCACCAGGGAGCAATGGGAAGAGTTGGGCTTAGTCAGCTCCATCCTCGTGCTGCGCTACGGGGCTGAATCAATTGCTGACATATGCTTGCTTCCAAGGGGAAAAATCCCTCCCCTCCACACCCCAGGATGGGTGGTGGCTCCTGCGGCCCAGCTGTGGCCGTGGCATGATGCTCCTGCCCTTGCTGCAGTTTTTCAGAGAGAGGGGCTGGTGGGTGGTGGTGCAACGTGGGCACCTGGCCCTGTGCATGGGCTGCAAGTACTGTGCATGGCCACAGTGGCTGCTGATGAGTGATGAGGTGAGTGGTGGGTGGTAGGAAACCTTCGGGAGCTTCTGTGCTAGGTTGGGGAGGGTTTTATTGGTGTGTGCCTTGAGTTGTGTTCCCATGAGAGCACCTGCAGTAGCATAATGCCACCTCCTGCAGGTTGGCTCTGCTCTGGGTGTGCTATGTGTGCGCGTGGTTGGGGCTGAGCACTGTGTTTGGCTGAGGAGTGATCTGGAGTGAGGAGGGGGGGTTGGGATATCTGCTCCCATGGGGCCGTGTGATGGGATGCTGTCAGGAGCCATGGCTGTGTTAGCTGGCTGAGGTCAGCTCTGTCTCCTTGCAGCAGCTGGGAGCAGCATGCTGGCTGTGGGTGGCAAAGACTGCTGGGGTCAAGAAGCCCCAAACAGAAGCTCATCCCTCGGAGCCTGTGTCACAGTGCACAGCACGAGTGTGATCCTCCCATCTCCATGTGCAGTGTAGGTGTCACAGGCATTTGTCACATTAACGTGCCCCCGCTGCGCTCACTGCAGCTTGTGACGTTGGAGTGTCCCTGAGAATCCTGACCTGCAACTTTATGGTGGTTTTACTGTGGGGGGAGTGGTGCATCCCTGCAGTCTGCATGAGTTACGTGCCAGGAATGGGGCTGCAAGAGGTGTTCCCTTTCCCTTCCCTCTTTTTAGTCTCCACCACTCCTTGCTGCTAGCAGAGCCTGGAAGCAGTGTGTCCCCAGGTTGTGCCACGCACAGAGGAGTCCATCAGTTGTGCTGTGTCCATGTGTGGCCCTTTCATGCTAGAGCCTCCACGGAGCTGGGTGCTGCCTGTCCCCGTGCCCTCATGCTGCATTCCCTCCTTACAGGGGAAGGAGATGCTGACACAGAAACTCCCGCTGTGGCAGCAGTCGTGCTCCGATCCCAACAAGATCCCGGACCGTGCCATCCAGCTGATGCAGCAGATGGCTGCCAGCAGCAATGGCACCATCATGCCCAGCCCTCTGTCTACATCCAAGTCCAACCTCATCATCTCTGACCCCATTCCTGGTGCCAAACCTCTCCCTGTTCCCCCGGAGCTGGCACCTTTTGTCGGAGTAAGTATCCCAGTGGTGGAAGTTGCCCTGCCCTTCTGAGCAAAGCTGGAGGTATGAGCCCAGGTCAGCATCACTGTTGTCCTCAGCAAGTTGCCTTTGTCACATGTGGGTGTGTGGGGTCTGGCAGCCCAGGGCTCTGGGGGGCTCAGGTGGGCGGTGGGCAGAGGGGGATTACACCCACCTGGCCTTGGGGCTGGCACTGGCTAAGTGGGACCAAGGCAACCCACAAAGGTGCATGGAGGAACCTTGCATGATGGGATCGCCCTTAGGGAAGAGTTTCCTGCCCAGTGCTGGGGGCTGAGGCACCCTGTGAAAGTGATGGAATTGCTCTCAGTAAAAGGTCTCCTGCCCAAAGCTGGGGACAAGGCATGTTGCAAAGATGCATGGAGCAACCTCGCGTGATAGAAGCACCCTTAGAAAAGGGTCTCCTGCCTCGTGCCGGGGGTGCAAACTGAGCAGTAGAACTCAGAAGCAGTTTGGTGGGTGCAAGGCAGCTTGCAGCAGTGTGTCAGGAGGAAGCTGAACCCCACAGGCACTGCGTGCCCATCCCCAGAGCTCACTAGATGCCCTAATGGAGCCGTCCCCATCTTCCCTTCCCTCCCCTCCTCTCTCCGTAGCGCATGCAGGAGGCCATGCCGGTGGTGAACGGAGTCTCAGGCCCAGACAGTGACGATTACAACCACTGGTCTGAGGTGAAGCCAGCACAGCCCAAATCTTTATCTCCTCCCCAGCCTCAGAAGCAGCTGAGCGACTCTTACTCGAACACGCTTCCCGTTCGCAAAAACGTGACCCCGAAAAACAGCTACGCCTCAGGTGAGGCTTCCTGGTACCCACACTGCCAGAGATGGTGTTAGGAAATGAGCAGAGCCAATTTCTGAGCCCACGCTATGGGGTTTCCAGGAGGAAAATGCTGAGGGATGGGAAGGAGGACATGCTGGGAGGCTGCTCCTTTGTGGCTGTTGGGTGGCACTGAGAACGGGGGCTGCATCCTGCCTGGGCTGCAGTGCAGCTGCACAGTGCTGAACGATAAGGGTGCTGTGCTCCATGCAGTGGGATTGGGGTGAAACCCTCCAGCGTGGCAGGAGAGGAGAGGAGGATATGTGGGAAAGAGTCAACTGGAGCACTTAATAAGCACTGTAAGGCTCCAAGACACTGTAGGACACTTGGGTGCCAAAGCTGAAGGTAGGCACTGAGGATGCTGCAGGACAGCGGGTGCTGCACACAGAGGTGTAGAGGGGTGAAGCAGGCACAAGGGCTTTATTGGGACTGAATACAGGAGCTGGAGTCCTGGGTGCTGACGAGGTGAAGGACTGGGCCCTTGTTGTCTCCTGCCAGCTGAAAACAAGACGCTGCCACGCTCCAGCTCCATGGCTGCAGGGCTCGAGAGGAACGGCAGGACGAGGGTGCAGGCCATTTTCTCTCATGCTGCTGGGGATAACAGCACCCTCCTGAGCTTCAAGGAGGGAGACCTCATCACACTGCTGGTGCCGGAGGCCAGGGACGGGTGGCACTATGGAGAGAGCGAGAAAACAAAACTGTGAGTGCTGCTGCCCTCAGGGCTGGCTCCGTTCAGCCTTTTCTGTCTCCTCCATCAGTACCCATCAGCTGATGCCCTGCCTTCATCTTGCAGGAGGGGCTGGTTTCCTTTCTCCTACACACGTGTCCTTGACAATGATGGCAGCGAGCGGGTGCATGCGAGGTAGGAGCACCGTGTGTCGGCACATCTGGGGGCTTTGCAGGGTGAGGGGACCCTGTGCTTCCCCCATGAGCAGGGTTGCTGCCTTGGGATGGGGACTTGCTGCTTTCCCTTAACAAGAGATGTGGCTCTGGGGATAACACCAGGCATGGAGCAGAACGGACTTGGTACTACTCAGCCCTTTGTGAAGTCCCTGTGGGACGGTGTGCACGAATGCCAAGCAATGTCCTTTTTGGTTGGGGCACCAAAGAATGTCCTTTGGTGCAGTGGGGAGCAGCATTTGGTGCTGGTGACACCTGTGCTGCAGCTCCATGCCCCCTGGGGCATTATGGAGCTCAACTGGTCCCAGTCTCGTCTGGGGTGGTGGGGATGGAGGTGTTGGATGTGGATGGGGACAGAAGACGCTGCAGGAGGGATGCTCTGGGGAGGGCACTGTGCATCTTGCCCTTCTCCCTGGTGCTGTGTGGTGTCTGCTGCTGATGATGGTCCCGCTGTCTCCACCCAGCCTGCAACAGGGGAAGAGCAGCAGCACGGGCAACCTGCTCGACAAAGACGACATCGCCATCCCACCGCCCGACTATGGCATGTCCTCACAAGCCTTCCCATCGCAGAACATCAACACCTTCAAGCAGAGGCCGTACAGCGTGGCCGTGCCCGCCTTCTCCCAGGTGAGCTGGGGTGCCATGGCCACTGGTGGGGCTTTGCTGAACTCTGGGGGATGTTTTGAAACGGGAGATGCTCGAGCAAGCTGCAGAACTTTGGTCTCTGCTTTGGCAGAGTCCTACGTGTGTTTTTAAAGCAGAAATGCGTTGCAGTGTGTTCTTGGTGTCTGCGTGGTGCAAACCACGTGCCAGCGCCGGGGAGCTCCTCTCCAACAGGGTGTGTTCATTGTTTATAGGACTACCTTATGCCCTATGGTTGTGCAATTAAAGACTATTCCAGTGGCCTCTGCCAACCACCACCCGCCCACTACAAGCCTTACTCTAGGTCGACAGCTGTAAGTCCGAGCGCACGCAATGTTGCCATTGGGACCTGCAGCTGCCTGGCTTTGTATGGCCGTCCTCATGCCTGGCCCAGCCCTGGCCCCATCTGAACAGCTATCCCAGCAGAGAGAGGGACAGGGAAGAGGGGGAAGCAGTGGGAGAGAAGAGGATGAGGAGTGCAGCTTGGCTCTCCTGGGTGCAACGGGCAGGGCACGAGGGGCCATGGCACAAAGTGGCACTGTGAGCCCCCAATGGACAGCACTTGCCGACTCCATGGCAGCTTCCCACCAGAAATGAGCTGCTCGCAGGGAGCGTTTTCTCTTGGCTGTGGTGGCTGCAGGGACACAGGTGCTGCTGGACACCGGTGGCTGTCCCTGGAATGCTGGGAGCTGTGGGGACACTGGGACCCCACTTCCAGTGCAGCCCTGCAAACCACCATTGAGAGCTGAAGGAGAAAATGACCCCAAACCCTATGCGGTTTCTGGTGGGAGTTAATGCAGCACAAACCCCTTCCACAGAGCATTTCACTGGTGTACCTCAGGCTTCTGACCCCTTTCCAAGTGTCTCACATCTCAAAAGTCTGGAGCTGGGCAGAGCAAGCCAGGCTTGACTCTTGCTTCCCGTTATCCAGACCAAGTCTGTTCCTAAGAGAATGGTACAGCTCTACCCCCGCTGTCTGAATCCTACTGAAGCCATCTCCATCCTCTCCTTTCCATCTCCAAATGCATCGGCTCTTGCCCAAGCATCCCTGGGTGCCGATGCACTTTGGTCAGTCCTTGTGACCCTCCAGTTGCTACAGAAGGGGCACAGCCCATGTCTCACTGTGCTTTCTCTCCTCCTCCTGTAGGGTCTTGATGACTACGGGTCGAGGTCTGTGAGCAGGTAAGCCTTCACCTTCCCATCACCTTGAGTAAAAGCGAGTTGTGAGTTTATGCTCTGGGTGAAGCTGTGTCCCCAGGGGGGGAGGGGCTGTGCCTTGTGGCCTGGGCTTTGGTCATATAGAGATCTTAGAGCACATTGGGACCCTGTGCCTCTCACAGAGGGCAGGTCCAAGGGCCAGCCCCAGCTGCACCTGACCTCACACCCCATGGGGTCAGTGCCTCTCCGAGGAGCCCCATGTCTCCACAGCTGAGCTCTTGGGATGCCCCCCCTCCCTTTTCCCCCTACAGCAGACCCATCCCCGGGTGTGGGGGGTCCCTGTCCCTGCTCAGAGCCATGCACGGGGTGCGTTCGGTCCTTGGGATAAACACAGGGGTGATGAGCCATGCAGCACTAGGGCAGCCTCCTCTGCTTTGTTCCACAGCGGCAGCAGCAGTCTGGTATCAACGGTGTGAGGACACAGGGCTCAGCAGCACTGTGCTGCTCAGAAGAGCACTCTGCTTCTCTCTCCTCCTTTTTTTTTTTTTTTCCTCCCCCCTCCTTCTTCTCTTTCTCCACTTTCGGATTTTAAACTCTCTCGTGATCTTCAAGGAAACCATGGTGCTTCTCCACCCCTCCCTGGTGTTCACAGTGCCCTTGTTTCTGACGCCTTTTCAGAGCAGAAACTGCCGCTCGGTCTGTGCTCGCTTTGAAGCAGCCTGGATGCAGTTTACACTTTTAGTGGGACCCGGTTATTTTTTTTTTTTTTTGTACTACTTTGTGAATGTTAGAGATGCACTATCCCTCCTCTGGGGCTTTACACGAGCCGTGGACACGGGCAGGAATGCCCCAGGACGGACCCAATATGCATGGCCTGGTGTACGTACTGTTACTGAGCACCCGCTGGACTGTGGGGCGGCGTGGGCCCCGCACCCCAAATCCACTTCCACCTGACTATGGGGTGAAGTGGATGGGGCCGAGCTCCTGGCACCGGAATGGGCTCAAGGGCGGCCCTGCAGGTCCCTCCTTGTTGTTTTATAGATATATATATCTATTTTTTGTAGCAAGGTATTGTTACCTCACCTTCGTGCTGGGCTGGGCACGGCGCGTCCCAGCACTGCGGAGCTGGCCACGCTTCTTTTTTTCGGATGTGATTTTTAAGACCTCTCACGTGCCCGTTTCTAGGACATGGCTGGCCAACCACGCAGCCACACGGGCCAGGTTTTGTTTTATACACTTTGAGCAGGCAGTGATGAGTCCCTCCTGCGGTGATGTCCCGATTTTGCTATAGATTTTTAACCCGGGGTATGTCACGTTGAATGACTGAAGGTAGAGGGGAGACGACGGCCCTAGCAGAACTTCTATGGAGACTGTAAAGTGCTGAAATCCTTTTTTTTTTTTTTCTAAAAAAAAAAAAAAAAAAAAAAAAAACAACCAGAGAGAACCGTGCCCTGTATCGAGTTATTGGTTGAATAAAAGTTTTATTTATTGCATTGAGCTGGGCCTCGGTGTCTTTTTCGGCTGCCGTGCTGTGCGCTGCCATCACCGCCCGCATTGCTGTGCCTTTTTTGGTTTTTGTCATTGCCATTCTCCATCCCTCCATGCCCAGGGCCATACCCATCCCATCAGGGCCACGTGCCCGCGCTCAGTGTGCAGCTTGGACTGGTTCCTGTTGAAACAGCTTTGCAGTGATAAAGGGTTAAAGCTGTTTAACTCTGCTCTGTGCCACAACTCTGCTCCCTTCAGCACTGCATGCCCCTGGGCTGCCCGGCTCCCAGCGAGACTGTGGGGGCTGCAGTGGTCTGGGGGGGCTGGGAAGGAAGCAGCCCCCCCCCCCCTTCCTATTCTGACCTCTCCTCCCCGCAGGTTGGCTCCACTCACAGCCCCGTGCCTCCTTCCCCTCCTCTCAGGGTGTGCTGCCAGACTCACCACTCAGTCCCACCTCTCCTCTTTCTTTTATTTGCCTTTCTTTTTGCCTCCCCCTTCCTCCACCCAGAGCCGCGTCCGCCCCGTTCTTGTTAACCGCCGCCGTTTGTTCCCATCAAGGCATGCCGCTGTCCTCCAACCTGCCTTCTCTTTCCCTTGCAGCCCCGATGTTGAAGTGGCCAGGTTTTGAGATGCCCCCTGCCCATAGTTAGTAAGTTGACGGTCTCTCCGCGTGCCCCTCTCTGTGCCGGGCGCTGATGCTGGGCAGACGGTGCTGTGCGAGCCCTGGCTCACTGCTTGTCCCCATCCTGGTGGTGGATCCCTGCACCCAGCCCTGCTGCTCAGCTCCACACATCACTGCTGTGCTGCGGGCACTGCTGATGTTGCGCTTCTGCGGTGGGGTCCCAGCTTCTCACCCCCTGCTGCTGCCCACCCTGCTCTGCCCCCATAACCAACCCCTTTAGTTGTAGGTCACCGGTGGCACCTGGACCCTGCAGAGCTGTCCCTGGGGGCAGAGCCAACGTGTGCTCACTAATGATGTTTCTTGAGCAGCTTTTCTTGCTTGTAGACATTGGTGCCAACCCCCGGCCAGCTCCGGGGCTGTGTCTTGGAGCTGCCTGCCCCTAACCCAGCTTGGGATGGAGCTCTGTGCGCCCTGTGCTGTTTCTGCTGTGGTGCAGAGCTGTGGGTTCCCATCCCAGTGGCTCTTCCCTGGCAGAACCAAAACAGTTAAATAATAGCCCCCAGTGACTCATCAAAGCCACCTTTTCTTTCAGTCTCAAGAACCTATTTTGGCATCCTAGGGGGAAAACTGATCTAAGGATCTGCATTAATTAGGTGGGAAATTAATTACCCTATTTTTAAGCATAAAGCCATTTATCTTTTGAGGAAAGGAAAAACACGCTTTCAAAGGTGAGGTATGGTGAGGGGCAGCACCTGGTGGACTCCAACCCCCCACACCCACCCCACTGCTGGTGCTGTGGGTGCTGCTGTGCGTGGAGGCAGCTGATAGCACAGCTGACAGTGTGGCTGCTCCTAATGACAGTTGCCCCACATCCGTGCTAATGATTTGCTCTTGGGCTGTGCCAGCCACAGGAATGGGCACGGGACCCCAGGAGGGTGCCACAACTGCATGCAGATGCCATAGCACGAAGGTGAGGGGTCGTGCAGCTGCTGGGGAGGGCTGGGGGCTGCCAGCAGGGCGGGGGCTGTGTGCACACAGGAGGTGGTGCCAGGGGCTGTGCAGGGTGCATGCGTGCCAGCGTGCTGGCAGATGCTGTGTGCAGCAATCTGCCTGCCAGGGGAAAGGCTCTGCGAGCGTGAGCGGCTGCAGGACAGCACTGGGCATGCCGTAGGAGCCCGTGCTCTCCCTGCTTTCCATTTCTTGGATGTTTTGCTGCTTCCACATGGCTTGGCACAGAGCAGTGCACTCTGCTCTTGTCCCAGCACGTCCCTTGGCAGCGGGTGCAGGGAGCCATGCATTGTGCACTCGCTCCTGTGGCTGACCTCAGGACTCTCCCCATGGGAGATGCCAGAGCAGCTTCTTCACACCCGCCCTTATTTTTTCCCCTTTGGAAGAGCTCACTTTAGGCCTGCTGGATAGCAAGGTAGGAGAAAACTCCACGTGGACCATTCCTTGCACTCACAGCTGTGCTGCGGCCATCGGAGCTTCATCCCCGGAGCTGGTGGGGTCTCACCATAACGTCGTCCCTTCGCCCCACACCTGTGGACCCTCTGCTAAATTCTGCCCTCCTCTCTCCCTGCAGAAACCCCTTTGCCAACGTCCAGCTGAAACCGACTGTGACGAACGACCGCTCGGCGCCGCTCATCAGCTGATGCCACGTGGCACTGCCACCGCCTCGCCGCCCGGCGCGTGGCTGCCTCCCAGAGCTGCCTTTTTAGGCAGAGTTTATTTAATCCTGCTGCTTTGAAAAGCCAAAGGCTGAAGCTAGTGCCCTGTTTTCCTCTGTTCTCTAGATCCAGCTTGCTCCTCACGGTGGTGGGGGGGGAGCAGATGGCAGGAGGGCCCCAGTTGCCCTCCCCCCCCCCCCACCCCAAGCAAAGGAGCTGCTGCTGCCAGTGCTGCAGCCCTGGGTCGGGGCTGGACTCTGCTCCCAGGGCTGCTGCAGTGCCATGGCTGTGTACATAGTGGGGTGTTACGGTACTGCTGTAGGATATACACTAAGAAATACTCGAGGAGTGGAGGGCTCCATGGCCGTGTGCCGTTCCCAGGCTCAGCCCCAGAGTCCTCCTGCTTTGCTGCTTCTCTTCCACTATTCTTAGGGCTGCATGAGATTGAAATATATACGCACATATACTCACACCCCCTCCCCCTGCCCAGCCCTGCTAAAGGGGAAGGGGTTTTCCGAGCAGGATCTGCCTCTTTGCTGCGCAATGCAGCTGGCACCAGCAGGGCACAGCTGGGAGCAGTGCCACGAGGTTCTGCTTTTCCCATTGTATTCGTCATGTTGCACTTTTTGAATTGCTTGAATGCAGAGCTCGGGTTGCTGTGACTGTAGGTTTAACCCAGGCGGCACAGAGCTACCCACATTGGTCACTGCTGGTGGGGTTAGAATCAGCTGCTGGCGAGGCCATGCCCGCTCCCATGGCTTGTGAAGGTGCCCTGCAGGACCAGCCATGGCCAAAGTGATGCTGCCTGCCCCCGAGGCACAGTTTGCCCCTGCACACATTGCTGCTTCCTCTGACGGGCTGGAGCAGCTCAGTGACCCTCAGCATCCCCCCCAGCCCACCTCCACGTGCTGTCCTCCAGCACTGCTCCATCACACATAGGAAGCCACCCACTTTAGCGTGCCCATCCCATCAGCACCTCGAAATGCAGTGCAGGGGCTGCGCCCAATGTCCTGTGCCCTGAGGATGGTGGCAGCTGTGCCAACCCCAGGTCTCACCATGCGGTGCCAACCCCTGTGCCATGTGCTGACAGCCACTGTGCTGTGCCTCCATGGGGCAGCAGGGGCTGGGGGGCAGGGGAAGGCTCCACTGCATCTCAGAGCCATCAGCAGGGCTGGGGGCTTACAGCCAGGGTAGGGGTGTCAGGATGGGGTGTGCCTTGTCACCAGCCCTATGTCGTCCTCTTCCAGCCCCACAAGAGGGGCTGCTGACCCTGGGGCTTCACTGCACCTCCTGCCTCGGTGGCCACCTGCAAGATGTAACCTGAAATAGTTTTTTTTTTGTTTTGTTTTGTTTTGTTTTTTTAATGAGAGAAAAGAAAAAGAAATAATTTATGAGCAATAAAATTTACCTCCCCACCAGCGGGCACCCCTTGTTTTCCTTTGGCAGCGATGGGAGCAGAGCTCTCTCATGCAGCACTGGTCCCAAATCAGAGCAGCCACAGCTGTGCCAGGGAGTGACGTGGGCACGAAACGGCGTACCATATTTTAAAAACTTTATTATCGGCCTGATGATGTCTGACACACATGCTGGGAGCTGTATGGAAATCAGCACTGATAAAAAATTACAGCAGTAATGACCCGTATCGATAAAATATACAATGTCAGAGGAGCTCTTCTATTAAAAAAAAAAAAAAAAAAAGAAAGAAATCATCATCATATCCGACGGCCGCAGCTGTGCTCTCGTGCTGCCCTCCAGAGGCAGCTGCCACTGCCATAGACCAAACCCGGGCTGGGGTGGGGAGGGGGGGGTCCAGCAGCCCCTGCAGGGATGGGGGGGTTGGGGGTCCCCGCTGCAATGCAAAGCGCCTGAGAGGGGGGGAGGGGGGGGGAGCTGAAATCAAACACCTCAATCAAGCAGGAGTTGGGCTCAGTATGTCAGGAAGGTGTGGGGTGTGCAGTGGGGAGGCACAGCCCCCCCCACCCCACCTCACTTTGAGAGGGTTGCACCCCTCCACCAGTTTCCTCCTAAACTGCCATGGCCCCAGCTGCAGGCTGGCGGGGGGTGGGGGGCAATGGGAGCCAAAGAACAGTCCCACAACTCCCAGCAGCAGCCCCATCCCACGGGCACGCAGCCCCACGGTTGTGCATATGTGTGTGCGTGTGCCCCGGGCCCCCCCCGGGAGCCAGCCCGGGCTGCAGGACACGGGGCTGTGGTGGTGGGTGGGGGGGCATTCCTCACCTCAGGATTTGGTCTATCAGCCCCCGAGGACACAGCCCTGATCTCAAGCTTCCCATAGGCTCCGCTTAATCCCACAGCCTCCTGGGAGCTGGAATTGCACAATTATCCTAAGCCTTAAACGACTTTAAAAATAATAATACAGCAAAAACAACAGAAAAAAAAAACAGAACAAAGAAACCACGAGACCCCCACCCCCCCCACACACACACTCCCACCCCCAATGCCTCCATAAACTCTTTACATCTCTTTGGCAACAATAACTTAAAACTGTGGCAACGTGAGTCCTGTCAACGGCGAGTTCTGGTGTTTTGTGGGGTTATTTTAGGGGTTTTTTTTTGTGTGTGTGGGTTTAGTATTTTTTTTTCTTCCTTTTCTTTAAATACAAAAATAGGTTGGCAGTCCCCAGCCCTCCCCTCCCACCCCACAAACTTTGGGGTCCCCTGCTGGGCTGGGGTTGCTCCCCAAAGGGCCTGGCAATAAGCAAGGGGCAGCCCCCCCCCCGAGCACTCCCCCCAGCAGCAGAGAGGCAGTGCCAGCCCTGGAGGGGGGACACGGGGTGGCATCAAGGTGCAGGTGGGGACAAAGAGCGCCTCGGGGAGCACATGTGGGGAGAAAGCCAATGTGGGGCGGGGTGGGGGGGGGGGGCGACAATGGGGGGGGAACTGAGCAAATGTTAGCAAGGTCAGGGCACTACCCTTTAAATGCTATAATTTTATATATATATATATATATGTATATATATATATATATATATATACGTCTATTTATACACACGCAGACATCCACTCGCACACGCACTGCTGGCGCCCACCGCCTCCCCCCGGGCTGTGCCCGGCTCCAGCCAGCAGCACCCCAACTCCTTCTGACCACATCTGCCTATAAAAAAACGGAGCTCTGTGCCGGGAGCCCACACCAGGCTCCGGCTGCCCCTGTCCTGTGCGGCCGCTGGCCGGTGCCGGTGCCGGTGCCGGTGCCGGTGCTGAGGGCGCAGGTGGGGCTCACACTGCCTCATTCCCGGTCACCATCTTCGCTGCTGCCTGGAAGGAAGCAAAGAGGTGGTGTGAGTAGGGCACCAGGAGGGACAAAGCCACCTCAGGGTGATGGTGCCCACTGGGAGAGGTGCCCAGCAGAGCTGTGTAGGGTGAGGGGAGGTCTGGGTGGGGGTCTCACCTCCTACAGAGTCCATGTCTGAGTCGGAGACGTGGGTGATGGAGAACCGGGACGCTGGGGCAGGTGAGACCGTGAAGCGGGAGAACTGGAGGGGCAGCACCTGCTTTGGGGCTGGCACCAGTGTGGGCACGGCCGGGTCAGGCTCTGCTGGTGTCAGCGTGGGCATCAGGGACGGCTTCACCGGCATGAGTGGAAAGTCATCGTCCCACTCAAAGCCTCCACCTGCAACACAGAGCAAAGGGCTGGGGGCTCAGCCCATCATTAGGGTCACCCCACTGCCGCCCTCCTGACCCCACAGCCCGCTTACTCTCTTCCGAGGCGTTGCCGTCCGAGGAGTCATCTGATGCACTCAGCCTCTCCGTGGGGCTAGCAGGGCTGCTGGGGCTGCTGCTGCTGGCCGGGGGCTGCACCGAGGGCTCGGGGGCATCTGGGAAGCACTGCTCGCCCAACTCCCGCGTGGGGCTTTCCTGCATAAAGGAGACAGCGTGGGAGACGATGCCGTTGTTGGAGACAGTGCCCACCACTGCATGCCGACCTCAGCTCACTGGGGCTGCTCACCTGGTCAAAGAGGTAGATGGTGACATCGTCGTAGAAGGACACGGCCTTCTTCTTGCGCTCCAGGTCCTCGCAGAAGGCCTCAGAGATCAGGCTGGGCATCTTGAGCAGGCTGCGCAGGTTCCTGCCACTGTGGCTCTCGGCCACCACGATGGGGACGGCCACCGGCTCCTCCTCGCTCTCCTCGCTCTGCTCCTGAATGTTGTAGCAGCGCAGCTCCTCGTCTGACTCGTCACTGTCCTCCGTGTCCTCCTCCTCCTCCTCAGGCTCCTCTCGGCGCTCGGGGGTGGATGGGAGCAGGGAGGTGCCCACTGGTGCCTCATCCCCTGACAGCAGTGTGCTGGGACCCCCAGGTGCATCCCCTCCAGGCGTGACGCCCACCCTGGTGCCCTCTGGGGACAGCTCTGCTGCCCCAAGCCCTGGCATGGGGGGTACAGTCTGTTCATCCCCAGCCACATCTTCCGCGAGCCTGGGGATGCTCTCAGCCACATGGGTCCCTTCTCCCAGCACTGGCTCCTCACCATCTGGCACTGGGGGCAAGGAGAAAGTCTTGGTTGGCACAGAGTCCCCCAGCAAATCTCCATTGGGGCATGGGGAGCTGGCTGGTGCTCGGTGCTCGGTGCCATGCTCCCCCACCGTGGGACCACCAGCCTCTGCCCCCCGCCAGTCCCCTGCAGAGACCCCCTTGTCCAGTGCTTCAGCTCCCAGCGCTTTGCTGGGGGCTGCTGGGGGGCTGCCGGGTGCTCCCGGGGGGTGCAGTGTGTCCTCCCCCAGCACAGAGGCCTGGGCCGTGTCCTGCGTGTGGGGCTGGGGTTTCTCCTGCTCTGCCTCCGGGGTCTCAGAGCCATCGCTGTCCTCCTCATCCTTGGGGCCACGCTCGGCTTCGGCATCGTAGTCGGAGAAGTAGGCAGAGTCACGGTAAGGGTTCTTCTCGGAGAGGCCGTGGAGCTCAGCGCTGAAGGACGCAGAGAGCCGCGTTTCAGGGGCCGGGCCGTCCCCGTCCCCCCCCGGCAGCCCCGGGGGTGGTTTCCCCATCTGGCCGAACGCCTCGGGCTCGCGGGGCTCGTGGGGCTCCTTCAGAACAAACTCAGGGGACTCGTTGTTCTCTGTGTCGTAGCCGCTATCCAGAGCCTTGGGCTGCCCGGCGGGCGTGAAGGCAGTGGGGCTGAACACCTCGCAGGAGCTGGCGGTGGAGGGGATGTCCAGCGACTCCAGGGAGTCCGGTGTCCCCACCTGCTTCTGCAAGGACTTGAACGCCGGCGCCACGTCCGCCCGCTCCATGTAGTCCCCGGAGAAGTCGGTGAAGACGCCCGAAGTCAGCTCTGCCGTGTCCTCGTCGCTGCCATCATCACCGCCGGGGAAGCTGCTGCTGCTGGAGAAGGTTTTGTCCGGGGTGCGCTCGGTGTCGCTGGAGGGGCACACGCTGCTCTCGGCGGCCGCCTCTGCAGACACCGACGCCTCGGGGCCCTCCAGAGCAGGCTGGGCACTGTCTACACCAGGCTCCCCGGTGGGATCAGGGCTCGGCGCGGCAGTGCCGGCCATAAGGATGACCTCCCCAGGGCCCGTCCCAGCCGTGCCGTGGGGCACAGGGCTGCAGGGAGGGCTGCAGGGCTCCATGCCCTCAGCCGGGCGGGCATCCTGTGGGCACGGCTGCGCTCCGGCTTCCAGAGCCGCGTCGGGGCCGCCAGCCAGCGCTGCTGCCTGCGAGCGGACGGAGGCTGATGAGTCACGGCTCTGCCAGGCCTGGCTCCGCGGGGAGGGCGAGCGGCACTGGGAGGAGCCGGGGGGCTGAGGCTGCTCCTGCCGCGGGCGGCGGAAATCGATGCCCGGCGGGGACCCCCCGAGCTGGGACTGGGCGCGCGGTGGCACGGTGCCCAGCGGCTTGGCCATCAGCCCGCGGAAGGTGATCATGCGGCGGTAGCACCAGCTGTCGGCGGGATCGCGGGCGGCAGGGCTGCCACTGCCGATGTTGTTGTTGGAGGAGCTGTTGGAGGCCCAGGGCTGCTGCTGCTGGGGGGCTGCGGGGAGGGGAGCCCCGGGGGGGCTGTCGTCGCCCAGCTCCAGCGTCACGCAGTCTGGATGGGCTTCCCCCTGCGCTGGTGGCTGCCCGTAGTGCTGGGGGCTGTAGGTGCAGTTCACTGAGGGCGCTGGTGGCTGCCCGTAGTGCTGGGGGCTGTAGGTGCAGTTCACTGAGGGCGAGACGCCCAGTGGGTCGGTGAAGATGCTGCGCTGGAAGCCAGGCACAGACCAATCCTTGTCACCAGGCTCGGCACGCTCCTCATCCAGCAGGAACCGCTCGGGGCCGGGGGATGGCACGTAGCCGTGCTGCTCCTGCCCTGCGTAGGGGTAATACTCAGCGCACTCCCACGAGCTCTCACCTGCCGGCACGTGGCCCAGCAGCGGCTCCATGCTCAGCGAGGCGGTGGGGCTGCTGTCCGAGTCGTCCCGCGTGCCCTGGGCTCTCCAGCAGGACGAGGAGCCACACTCACCCTCGGGGCTGTAGGAGCACATGGCGTAGTCCATCTCAGTGCTGCCCTCAGCCGGGCCCTCGATGCGGATGTAGTACTCACTGCTGAGCGAGGGGCTGTGTGCGCCCAGGATGGGCACCATGCCCGGCGGTGGCAGGCTGGGGCAGCCCGGCTGCTTGCACTCATAGCAGGAGGGTGATACCCCCAGGCTCAGGTGTCCCGCAGATGTTGCTGGGTAATAGAGCTCGTGGTAACGCGCGGCACTGCTGGGGCTGAGGGAACCCAGGGGCGCCTGGAAGTGCTCGGTCTTGGTGTGCTCCCACTTGTACTCGAAGTTAAGGCCGTGGCTGGTCTCCATCACGGTGAGGATGTCGTCCCCGTCCGAGGGGAAGCCGTCAGCTGAGAAGTGCTCCAGCAGAGGGAAGGAGGAGAGCTCAGTGCCGTGGTGGCTGCCGCTGGCGCTGCCGTTGGGCTTCATGGAGTTCCAGCGCTTCTCAAACTCCTCCTCCGCCTCCGTCGCACCTTTGGCACAGAGGTATGAGAGCAGCAGGTGCACCTCCTCGGCTGTCGGGCGCTGCTCGGGCTGCAGCCAGCAGAACTGCATCACTTCATACCTGCAGCAACAAGGAGCGGGGCTCAGCACCGTGCCCGCTCCGTGCCACAGCCACAGCCGCACACCCCCGGGGGGACGGGGAGAGCTCCTCACCAGCGCTCTGCCAGCGACAGCTTCAGCTGGGGCTTGGGCAGCTTCAGCTGCTGCTCCTTAATGGCGTAGGCAAGCACCTGCCGGTCGGAGTAGTGATCGTAGGGCTGGCTGCCCAGCTCAAACAGCTCCCAGATGGTGACACCCAGTGACCTGCAGGAACAGCGTGATTGCTGGGGGCATGGGGAGACCCCCAGCCCGCCACCGGCCGGCATCCAGACACCATGCACCCACTGTGCCCCCCCACTCAGCTCACCAGACGTTGCTGGCCTTGGTCTGGTCCACAACGAGCAGGTTGCCGTGCACCTCGTCAATGAGCTCGGGTGCGATCCAGCGCAGCGGCACCCACAGCTGGTCGGCCGTCACAAAGTAGTCGTCCTGCCAAGTATGCAGGGTCAGTACGAGAAGAGAATGTCAAAACGACACGTAAAGGACAGGGCACACCACTAGCCCACTGCTGCCATCCTCCCCAGCCCCACTGCACCGCCACCCCACAGCTTCACCCTGCACCTCCAGCCCCATTGTGCTGCTCCTCCAGGCTCACACCTCCTGGAAGGGAAGGGAAAGAGGAAAAGAGGGAAGGGAAGGGAAAGAGGGAAGGGGAAAGAAAGAGGGAAGAGAAAGAAAGAAAGAGGGAAGGGAAGGGAAAGAGGGAAGGAAGGGAAGGGAAGGGAAGGAAGGGAAGGGAAGGGAAGGGAAGGGAAGGAAGGGAAGGGAAGGGAAGGGAAGGGAAGGGAAGGAAGGGAAGGGAAGGGAAGGGAAGGGAAGGGAAGGGAAGGGAAGGGAAGAGGGAAGGGAAGGGAAGGGAAGGGAAGGGAAGGGAAGGAAGGGAAGGGAAGGGAAGGGAAGGGAAG
The DNA here is from genome assembly GCF_038088225.1 of Cyrtonyx montezumae. Classification (NCBI taxonomy): domain Eukaryota; kingdom Metazoa; phylum Chordata; class Aves; order Galliformes; family Odontophoridae; genus Cyrtonyx; species Cyrtonyx montezumae. The sequence continues at coordinate 4,901,239 of NW_027071925.1, forward strand.
GGAAGGGAAGGGAAGGGAAGGGAAGGGAAAGGGAAGGAATGTACAGAGGGGTGTTTGGGTGTGTACGTGCACAGAGAAATACAGGCAGAGCCATTACTGCGTCCCTGAGCTCCCCCAGACCCAGTACAGTGGGGGTCCCAAGTCCCAAGCCCCCTCCTCACCCTAACCAGCCTTACTTTGTACTTGCAGTGCGAGAGCCCGTAGTCCCCAATCTTGACAGTCAGGTCGGCGGTCAGTAGGCAGTTCCCGCAAGGGCCCAAGTCACTGCCAAGCAAAGCCCCACTGCTGTCACCACCCCCACGGGGGGGACACGGGGTACCCAGCGCCCAAGGGACCACCACTCGGGCACCCCCCCAGCAGCACTGCTGCCCAGTGCTGGGAGCGGGAGGGCTGTGTGGCTGGGAGTGCCGATCACCAGGCACCCAATGCACAGCAGGAATTCTCGTGCAGCGTTCCAGCTGCGCCTCTGTCCGTCCGTCCATCCGTCACGCGCTGAGCCAAGCGGAAAGAAGGTCTCCCCAGCAACGTGAGCCCCAGCCACTTCCTACCCGTCCAGCTGGGCACGGGCTGGGCTCCCACAGGGCACCCGGAGGGGTGCACTCATATGGGATGCACATCGGGACAGTGCAGCAAGGGCAGGATACCACACGGGAAACCCCACTCCACCACTTCTCCCCATTGCAGTGCTCCCAGTTCGGGTTGGGAAGGTCCGGTGGCCCCGATGCAGCGCTCCCCTTCCTCAACAAAATCACTGATGCTGGAGTCTCCGTGTGCAACTCACTCAGCACCAGGATATTGTTGGGCAGGAGGAGCAAGGTGGGGCGGGCACAGCCTAGGGGTCGCTCAGCCCACTCCCCCCCCCCCCGCCACGACCCACAGCTCTACCTGTGGATGTAGTTGTTCCTGTGCAGGTGCAGCACACCACAGGCCACCTCACACGCCATCCTCTGCAGGGTGAGCGGGGTCTGGGGCCATGGACTCAGCCCCCCGGCAGCTCCGTAGGTATCCCTTCAGGTCACCCTGCAGGGCAGTGCCACCGTCACCACAACCCCCTCCCACACCCGGTGGGTCCCAGGCCCAAATGTGCCGAACACAGCACAGTGGTGCCACCCCCACAGCACTCCACAGCCCCAGCTCGTGGGGCCATGGCACTCACCAGCGGGCAGAACTCCATCACCAGCAGGTAGGGGGGGTGACCCTCAGCGCACTGGGCCAGGCACTGCAGCAGGTTGGTGTGCTGGAGAGCCCTGCGGGGCAGAGTGAGGGGCACGCTGGCACCATGGGGGGGGAGCATCCCCGGTGCCTCCTCCACAGCGCAGGGGCAGCTGGGAGCGGCTGGGAACGGGTACCAGCACGTCCCAGCACCCCAGAGCACGCCACAAAGGGGCATTTGTTCGGCTCTCATGGGATGTGGAGCAGCTCTGTGCCCCCCCTCCACACTCATGACCTCAGTGCTGAACACCAGCAGCATCCTGCAGCCAGTGAGCCCCAGTGCTGCCTGAAGAGCTCAGCAAAATGTGGCACAGGCGCTCCGTCCCCAAGCAGTCCCCCCTCCCAGCAGCAGCACCGCAGAGCACCCCCAGCCCTACCTGTAGGGCTGTGCTTCCTCCAGGAACTGCATCTGGTCCTGCACGCTGGCACTGGCCTTCAGCTCCTTCACCACCACCTGTGTGCTGCTGATGCCCGAGTTCACCTCCCCCAGGAACACCTGGGGGGCAAGGGTCAGGCACGTCCCCATCTATCCATCCTCACTGTGCCTTGCTCCCAGTGTGGGACACGGTGTCCCCTGCAACCCACATCCCAGTGGGGCACAAGTGCTGGAGCAGCCCCACAGGGACCAGATCCTGCACGCACCCTGCCCCAGTACCCCAACACCCCGATGCCCCGTGCTCACCTTGCCAAACCATCCGTGCCCGATCTCCTTCAGGTACAGCAGGCTCTGCCGCCCAAGGTCCGCGGACTTGAGGAGCTGCACTGTAACAGAGCACATCCAGCTGCCCGTGCGCTCATGTGCCCACCCATACCCCCAACCCACCCGAGTTACCCGCCAACTCCAGCCAAGCCCTGGGCTCCTCCCTGCTGTGTCACCCCACGCTGTCCTGGGATGCTCCATCAGCGGTGGGGGGGCCATCCCCAGGCACCCCGCATCCTTCCCACCGGGCATCCCGGCGTGGCCGTGCCGGTGTGGGGGACATGGAGTGTCCCCAAACACAGTGCTGGGCAGCTGCTCTCTGCTCCTCCCCAGGGATGGGGAGAGCAAAATGGAGCTGAGCTGGAGCTCTGGCATTTAGCCTCAGTCCCAGCCCCCTCCCAGCGCAGGTCCTGCCCCTCGTGTACCCATGCCAAGGGGTGCAGCAATGGGGCCATTGTTGGACTGCGTCACACCGCCCCAGCCCCACCACACTGCTGCCATTCTCTGAGCTGGGGAGCGACAATGGGAGCGAGGGGGCTGTGGCACAGTGCCCCCCCCCCCGGATTCCTCTCCCACTCACTGCCTTGTTTACGCAGGGCCATGGGACAGAGTACCCCACAGGATGGTTCAGTGGGCATGGTAGGGATGGGCTGATGTGATCTTAGTGGTCTCTTCCAACCAGAATGATTCTATGTTCCAGCACAGGCCAGCAGGGACGTACACGGCTCCCCTTGGTGCCAAAGGACCTCATCTTCCCATCACCTCTTCGGGAGCTGTTTCAGCTGAGCCTGTGATCACCCCTCCTGGCCCCACCCCACCTATGCCCTGGGGTGCACAGGGGTCCCAAAATGCTTGGTGCTCCCCCCCCCCCCAACCCCATCAGCAGCTTACCTGAGCGCCCTGGCTGCTTGGCCATGGGCAGCGAGACCTCAGTGAGGGGCAGGACATACACCTCGGGGCCATGCTGCGTGGCAGGTGAGCCCTGGGCTGAGAACTCCGTCACGTAGTCGTCCCCCTCCGCGTTCTCAAACTCCTGGGCCAGGATGAAGGGGAGCACACGGTGGGGGAGGGGGGGAAACAGAGCAGAGACAACTGACCCTGCGGGCTCCCTGCAGCTTGCCCCGCATCTCACAGCACAGTCCCCCCCACCTCACATCGTATCACCGAGACCCCCAGGCAGTGACCCCAACCCCATACCTGGCAGTGATGCTCCACCAGCCCCCGGCTCCTGAAAGCCGCCCGGGCGAGCAGGTAGGTGATGGTGAGCATGGTGCCTGCTCATGGTGCTGAGCGCCGCGACCCCGCGGGCACTGCCAGTGCCCAGCTGCAGCTCCCTGCCCCTATATAGCTGCCGCGGGGGCACGAGGGGGCTCATTGTTCCCCTGCTCGAGGTGCTCCAGTGTGGGACGGTTATACAACGACCCGGCGTGTCCCCCCCTTGCCTGATCCCCCCCCACTCTGGCGCGGGCGCCGCGAGCCTCCACAAAAATCCCAGCAATTAGAGAAAACTGTTTCTCGGCACATTCTGTGCCTGTGAGGTCAGGGTGCCTCCCACCCCGGGGGCGTGCGGGTGGGACCGCCGCGGCCCTTAACCATGCTGTGGCCTGGCCCGGGGTGATGCGTGGGGCTGAGCCCTCTCCCAGCGACCCTGCACTGAGCAGCAGGCACATCCCACACGGTGATGTGGCACGGGGTGACCCCCGTGGGGGCCGCAGCCCCCTGCCCACACCGGGTGCCCGGCGCTCACCTTGAAGCCGATGTCTCCCTTCTTGCAGCACAGGCAGGCCAACATGAGGAAGATGAAGGTGAAGAGCCCAGAGAAGGAAACGGCCACAACAGCCAGCGAGGAGGACCAGGACAGCTCGCTAAGGGGGGGTGCCGTCTGCGGGGACATAGAGGTGCGGGGTCAGGGGAGGGGATAGGGCTGCCCAGGGGGTGCACATGGGGGCTTTGCTCACACGGTGCCGTCACTGCTGTGCCCCCCACTGCGCTCTGGCATATTGCAGCCCCAAACCCCACATCCCATCGGGCACAGGGACAGGATTGCTGCCCACCACCCCGCAGCTCATCCCCTCTCCGCGAGCCTCCACCACCGGCTGCAGCTGCCACATTACTATTCTGCCCAGGGCCTCCCCGAACAACCGGCGCCTTGTGGTGCAAGGAAGCGGGAAGGCCACAGCACCGCCGCGACAGCGGACAGCGGCACAGAGACCCCCAACCCACCCCACACACCCACCCACAGCACCGAGCTGCGCCTCCACACCCTGCCTTCCCCATTGCACCGAGGGATGGGGGCACGCTGCCACCTCCCCCCCCCACATCCCCTTCCCAAAGCCCAGCTCAGCACCACGCGGTGCCGAGCGCACGGCGGCTGCGCCATCACCAACCCCAAACCTCTCCCACCCCATGCACCGGTGTGCAACGCCGTGCCCGGCATCGTGCTGCCGGCTCTGCCCCCACACCGGCGTGTCCTTGAGGAGGGCACCTGAAGGACAGGAGGGCTGGGGATCCCAGCTCTGGGGCACGGAGCACCACGGGCCCCGCACCGCAGGGAACGCGGCCGCCGCTGGCGCGGCAGCTCCAGAGCCATCTTCTGAGGCTCAGCGATGCGCAGCCGAACCGGGGAGGAGCCAGGGGTGGCATTCTCGCTGCTTGCAGCCGGTTTCCATGGTGAACACACTTTGTGCAGCGAATGTCACCATTTTCCTTGGATAGTGGGACAGCAAGAGAGAAAATGACTCACAGAAAAGAGCCTTTTGAATGCCGACGGGAGCAGAGCGCGGCGACAGAAGCCGTTCCAGCAGAGACCGTCCGCTGAGCCGCCCCAAGGCCCCGGCGCAGGAAATGCAGCTTTTCGGATGAACCCGTTTCCAAAACAACGCGTTCTGCCTCAGTTTCCCCACCTGCACCACCGCTGGTGCAAGGGTGGGTGTCACCACTCCACGAGCACTGGGAGCCCCGTGATATCACCGTGATCACACCCAGCACGGGACCTCCCCCCCCCCCTCCCCTCCAGGCAGCTCTGCAGTGCTCCCCCCACATCAAACTGCCCTCTCCATGGGGTCATGCTGAGCACGGCCAGCTCAGTGCACCCACAGCAGCAACTGCTGCATCGCTCAGCATCAGCCCCGGAGCCAAGAGAACAGCAATGCTCCAGCACTGCCTGCAAGCCAGGCAACACTGTGCTCCATCCCCCTGCTGTGGGGCGGGGGTGGCATTCAGTAGACCCCCAGGGTGGCACAGGATCCTGTTCAGGCTCCCGAGATCAGAGCAGTAAAGCAGAGAGCGCAGAGATGCTGAGCACAGTGGGGTCCACGCTGCCCACACCCCGCATCCTGTTGCATCGCTCACCCAGCTCAGGGAGGCTTCCCCTAAAATCCTTTCCCTAAAAGGCACCCGAGCAAGGCTGCGACCAACCCCAGAGCCCCGCAGCGAGGGATGGGCTCAGCCCTTCCCGTCTCCTTTGCTGACTCACGTTTGCTGAGTGCCTGCGGCCGCTCCGCCAGCCATCACCCGCTGCCGGGATGTGCCACGGCCGCCACTCTGCCCGGCAGCAGCGGGTGAGGAGCGGGGCTGACGTCTGCGGAAGGGGAGAGCCCGGGGCTCCCTGCAGGGCTCCGCATGGCCGAGTGGGTTGGCAGGAGCAGGGTTCTGCCCACTTGGTCACACACCTGAGACCACCCCCGAGCCCCTTGCTGCGGGTCCTGGTGCAAGCTGCCCAACCGTGCCTCAGTTTCCCCACCTTACAGCCACGAGCATGGTGGATGCAGGATCACAGATCCTCTCCCAGCACGATGGAGAAACCCCTGTGGTCTCACTGTGCACAGACCCTCGCTTGACCTGGGGTCCCCATGCTGCTATGTGCAGGGGAGTTGGACAGAGCAGGGAGCACTCCGGGGTCCCCATCCTCTGGCACTGGTCCCAATGAGGATGGCAATGGGAGCACAGCCGGGAGAGGACGGGCTCAGGGAGGGCACAGGGCTGGGTTTGGGCACGATGCAAAGCCGGGTCTGGGCACGGTGTAGGGCTGGGTGTGGGTTTGGGCAGGGTGCCTGGTGCAGGGTTCAGAGCTGGGCGTAGGCAGGGTGCAGGGCTGCGTTTGAGCAGCGCAAAGGTCTGGGGCCGGACTGGGGCAGGCTGCCCTCACTCAGGACCCAGCACTGCATCCCATCACAAGCTCAGCACTCTCAGCCGCTCTCCCGGTGCAAGCACAGCTCTGGTAACATTATAAATCCCCATCGAGACGAAGGGCCTGGATCCATGGGCAGCTTCCAGGAAAGCAATTTTACACCTCAAAGGATGAGCGCGCTGCTCACCCATACGCAGCCAGGCAGCAAGAAACCATCCGCTGCCATTTAGCACGAAAACACGAGGCTGCTCCACGCAACTCCGGGGGGAAACCGAGGCACAGTTGGCACCACAGCCCATCGGGTGCCACAGAGGGGTTCACCTCCAACGCAGTGTGCACAGCATTCCTCTGCCGTCCCGGTGGGCCGACTTCACCGACGCAGAAGCATCTTAAAAGGATTGATTCTCACCTCTCAGTTCGGGTTTTACCACCTCGAGATTTAAAAATAATAATAATAATAACAATAATTAGGTGGAAAAGTAAAAATAAATAATAATAATAAAAATTCAGCTGTCATTTTGTAACGCGGTGGAATGGAAACGGGGGACGTCATAAGAGCGGCACTGAGCAGCAGACGGAAAGCCACGCTCCCCCAGCACAGCCCTGCTGCTGCAGGCTGGGCAGTAGCAGCCAGACACGGACAGCTTTCCCTTTCCTTTCCTGAGAAAACAACCATATTTGTTTATTTTTTAAGCACGCAAAGCGAGATTCAATCCCTTTTTTAAATGGTATTCTCTCGGTCGGTGTTTAAATCGGGTCTGGAGGCCATCGCCGTGAAGCTTCCCCCCTTCCCTCCCTCCTGTGCTGGCAGGGACACGCAGCTCCACCACAGCGAACCCACAGCCATGGCTGCAGCCACATCCCAGCACCGGAGCACAGCGCGGGCTCCTCATGGCTGGCAGGGCTCCGTGCCTTGGGGCGGGGAACTGGTGCCCGTGTGGCCTCCAGGGAGGAGAGCGTGGATGGGCAACCCGTGTGGGAAGGGGGGATGTTGCAGCCTCCTGGACATGGCACCATGGGAACCTCTGGGAACAGCACCATGGACGTAGCACCACGGACATGGCACCATGGGAACTATGGGCACAACATCATGGGCACTATGGGCACAGGACCTTGAGCACAGCACCATGGACACTATGGGCATGGCACCGTGGGCACGGCCACAACACGGCTCCCAGCAGCCGGCAGAGCAGCATTTACGTAACGACGGGAGAGAAGCCGCGTGGAGCAGGGCAGCCTATTTTTATCAGAAACGTTCAGCGACGTTATGAAACAAGAAGCCTCGGCTCCAAAAACAAGCGGCAGGAGCGGGCAGGGCTCCTGCGAGAGGCGTGCACTGACAGCAGCCCCACACACCTCCAACCCGCCCTGCGCCGGGCAGCCCCGACATCCCGGGCCGTGGCAAACTGGGGGGTCCTGCCCACCCCCCCCTCCTGCTGCTCTTTGCTGCTGCCCTAAAGCTGCATGGATGCGCTGCCTGGCTTTGGGAGCGTCCCTTTGCCTGCCCCAATTTTGGAGAGCTAGGCAGCGTGACATCCATCCCAGCCCCTTTGCACTGCTTCTGAACAGCACCCCCCCACCCCCCCAATCCCAGACAGGCTGGGCAAAGAGGGGAAGAGACCCTGAGCATTGGTGGGGAAAGGATTTTAGGAAGCGGTTATGGTGGCAGCACTGGGGCTGCCCATCCATCCCCCAAGTGCCCAATATCCCCACCTCATGCCCACCCTTTGAGACCTCAGGGCCTCCCTGAAGCTGCCGCCCTGAGAGCATCACCACGGCCTTCCCGAGGGACACTGCACCCTCTGTGCAGTGAGGTGTGTGCGATGCAGCTTCCCACTGAGCCCCGCACTGCAGAACAGTGGCATCAGGAGTGCCCTGAGCAGGAGGACCCCCTGGCACTGACCAGAGGTGCACAGCCCACCCTTGAGAAGCATCCAGCCCCACAGCCCACAGTCCCCCATGCCCCCCAGCAGCCCGGCCATGTTGCATCCTGCAGAGAGATGCCCCACTTACAGTGCATGCCACGCAGGAGCTTCCCTTTGCTCCAGCATTAAAACAACAGTGGTGGCATTGGCGTCAGCAGCGATGGCACTGCGAGAGGGGAAGGGACGGGAAACGGGGCCTCCAGCCACCGCCGCTCGCTCCCCTCGTCCCAGGGACAGTCACTTGCAGGAAATCCTGAACCTGCTGCTGCTTCCTCCAGTGGCCAACCCCTCCCCGGCACAGCCCCATCCCCTCAGCCAGCCCCAGCACCCTGTGCCTGCAGTCCACCCCCCTCCATGGGGCTGCCCTTTGGGGCAAAGCCCTCGCAGTCCCGACTCGCAGTGGGAAGGGGGCCTGGCATGGGCTGCACAGGGGCTGCTCAAGCCTTTAAGGCAATCATTTATAGCAATCTCAGGCCCAGGAGGTGGGACCAACATCCTCTGGCCATAGGCAGGATCCTAGGACCACTCTCTGGCTCCCAAGTGGGGTTTTTCACCCATAGAGAATCCCAGCCTGATCCAGGGTCCAGCTCCTGTCCCCAACCCGGTGCTCAGCCCCCACATTCTCCCCCAAGGGCAGAGATGGGACAGGGCAGAGCTAGAACCCCCACCAGGTGGTGACAGTTCCCAGGCTCGCAGCATGCTACTGGAGCTGCATGGGGTAACACCATGGGATGAGCATCACTCAGTGCCCACTGCACCGCGACCCGAAGCAGGAAGAGCCTGACTCAGTGGGGATTTCCAACTGGAAAACACTGGGAGGTGACAGCCTGTGACCAACAGCCCGTGGGGCAGGGAGGACCCCAGCTCCAGGCAGACCCCACTAAACACAGCCCCTGTCTGGGCACAGTCCCATGCCCACAGGACAGCTGTGGCACTGCTCTCCAGGCAGCACAGTGCAGACAGCAGCACTGCCCTGCATCCCAGTGCCAGGGCAGGAGCTGCCAGGCACCCCACGTCCCACGGGCAGGGAGAGCCGGGCAGGGAGCCCGTGAGTCACCACCCCACCTCTCCCGAGAGATCTGAGCCCTTTCAACCCCCGGCATATTGATTTCTCCTAATTGGCTTTGACAGGGATCCGTATCGCCATCCAAAACGTAATCGCCCGTATGCGTGGGAGCGAGGAGAAGGAAGGAGGGGAGAAGTGTGTGTGTGGGGGGGGGGGTTGGAGCAGACGGGCACCCCCTGGGGGAGCGATGCTGGTGCCGATGCCGTCCTGCAGCGGGGCCCAGCTGCCCTGCTGCACTGCGGAGCTGCACCGACGCCATCGCCAGCAGCAGCCCAGCTGTGAGCACCCCCTCTCCAGCATCCTCCCCTCCCCCCTCCCCACCTCCCCCAGGGACCCCCCTGCCTCCGTGCCTGGACAGACGGACAGGCCTCGTGCTGACACCTTCCACGCGCTGGCAGCTCCTGGCAGGATCTGTGCGGTGAGGTGTGCACGATGCAGCTTCCCACGCGCCGCCGGGTGTTACGCTTCCCCCACTGCAGCCGCCTCCAGCCCACGTCCCGGCTCGCTGCCCCAAATCTGACCTTTGCATCCACCCTGCTGCCCTCACTCCTCATGAGTTCTGTGGTTCTCGGTGCCCCTCTGCTGCCGTTCCCCATGCCAACCCCCCTGCCAGTGCTGCCCAGCAATGCAGGACACTTGTGGCACAGGGATAGGGGCAAGGGATGCAGCACGTGCCAGCTGGACCCAAAATCACAGCGCCGAGGAGAGGTCCCATCACTGCCCCACAGCACTGAATGCAGCCACTGGGTACCCACCAGCTCCTGGGAACACCATGCAGGTGGCACCGGAGCATGGCCAAAGGACAGTGATGGCATGGACAGCACCGGGGTGGGGGCATGGAGCACCTCGAGCTCAGCCCCACTGCTCCCCAAAGCTGCAGCCCCACAGCAGCACCCTGCTGCCCCCGACACGCCGAGCAGAGCCCCGCTGCCTGCAGCATCTCCGTTGTTCAAAAGCCGTCACTGTGCTGCTCAGAAAGAAAAGGGGAAGGAGAAACACGGGTAGGGGAAGAGAGGACATTTCTCACCATTTCAAAATGTGCTCAGCAAGCTGAGATGGGGAAATCCAGGCTGGGGGCTAGGGCAGCACTGACCCCGGCCCCACATCATCGGGGCTGTGAGCACCACTGGCCCAACACCACCAACTGTGCAGTGGGAAGCAGCGAGGCCTCGGAGGCAGTGGGGCTGCAGAGATGTCCTTCCTCACAGCTCAGCCCGGCTCCAGGCGTGAGCACCCCCAGGCCTGAAAAGGCCCCAGGCCCCCATCCCTCCCCACCCTGAGCCAGCAGCACTGGGATGCGACGGCAGCAGTTCTCCACCCAGTGCAGAATGGCACGAGCACATCACACAGAGGGGCCAACGACATCACCAAAAACACGAGCTGAGCATGGAGCAGAGGACAGCCCCTCCACCCCCAGCTGTCCCCACGGTTCCTCTTGCCCCATGCCCCCCACAGACAGCAGGGAAATGGGGCTGGCACGGGAGGTGCCGCGCAGGCGGAAGGTGCTGCCAACCGTACGGGATCAACAAGCCCGTGAAACAGAGCACACACATCCACCCCCCCCGCCTCTAATTTCTTCCCCTGACAGTAACCGTGGGTGCCAGTGGCAGCAGAGCCCGGATCGGGGAGCACGGCAGCATGGCGATCGGCAGCGATGGAAAACCTTCCTGCAGAAGGATGCTGAAAGCAACCGTGCCCCGCAAATCCCCAGGTTGACGGGATTAGCATGGCAAATTGGGCGCTGGGCGAAAATCATAGCGAAGGCTGAGAGTGGTAAACACGTCTCCATTCCCAGCGCTGCCGCATTTAAGATGCAAATAAAGAGGTTTCCTTCCTAACGCAGATCGATACCGAGCAGGCTGCGAACCAGCGGAGCTCCGGGCGGGTAAATCCCGGCCGGTCCGCATTTACAGCCCCCCCAGTGCCGGCTCCGGCAAACGGAGCGGTGTCACCGCCACAGAGGAGAGGGGATTCGCGATGTGACAGTGACATCCAGAGCCACGCAGCCACCGCGTCCCGTCAGGGCAGCGCCGGGTCGGCTTCCTCCGCTCCGGTGACAAAGGGACGGTGCCAACGCGCTGCCATCCCGCAAGGATGCTCCGCCGTGGGTCACCGCACCGACCCCACCATCAGCTCCGGGGAACGCGGGTGCCATTCACATACGCGTGCCATCCCCGCGGCACACGCAGCCCACGCCGAGGCCAGAGCTGCCGGTACCCCCCCCCCCCAACCCCAACCCCAACCCCAACACCCATCGGGAACGCGCTGCAAACGGCCCCAAAAACCCACACAAAAGCCAACGCCGCTCCGCGCCCGTGCGCGGCCGCTTCCTGCAGATGCGGCGCAACCGAAACCGTGCAACCGCGCTTACATAACGGCAGCCCCGCACTCCTCCGGTACCCCCCGGCCCCGTTCTCACCGCCGCTGTCGGCGTTATTTTCCCATCAGACAAACAAATGTCCCCGCAGGCGGTGCGGTCCCGCGATTCCTCAACGGGGGACGAAACGGCGCCCGATGCGGAGCGGTTCCCGCAGCGCACGGTGACATTTGGAGGTGCGGGAGCGGCGCTCCGTTCCCCGCACCGGAGCGGCCCCGAACCCGCGGAGAAGCGGTGCGGGACTGCGGGGACGGAGCGGCGGTGGGAACGGGGAACCGGGGGCGAAGGAAAAGGGATGGGGGGGGGGGGGGTGAGGGGAGCCGAGGAGGGATGCGGGGACCGCTGCGAGGGGTCGGGGGAGCGGGAAGGGAAAAGCGGAGCCGCCCGCAGAGGGATGCGGAGGGGCTGCGGCGGTGCGGGGCTGCCGGTGCCTCCGGGCCCGAGGGGCTGCGGCACTCACCGGGATCGAAGTGGGAGCTGAAGGCGAGGCTGGGGCTGAGGAAGGCGGCCGACATGGCAGCGGCGGCGGCGAGGCGGCCCATGGTGCGGCGGGAGCCTCACGGCCGCCGGCTGCCGCTGGCCCCGCGCTGGGCACGGCGGCGGCGGCGGCTCCTCCTCCATGGCGGCCGCCGCGGCCCCGCGCCCCGTGCCCCGGGGAGGGGCCGCGCCGCCGCCGAGCGGGATGGGGAGGGGAGGGGAGGGGAGGAGAAGAGAGGGGAGGGGGCGGCAGGTGGCGGCCCCCGGTCCGCAGCGGTGGGATCGCGCCTCCGCCGCCCCCGCGCGGCCCCGACGGGAGAAACCCCCGCCCCGTCCCCCGGGAGGGGATCCCCACGGGGCAGCCCCCACCCCACAGTCGGTAAAGGCGGCATCGGCCCCGCGGAGCTGTGCTGGTGCTGCGCTGCCTGCGGGAAGCGGAATGGGGCACCCTGCCTTTGTACCCCCCCCCATCTCCACCTCACCCCTGCCCCAGCACCACGGGAGATCATCACCCCCCGCACAGCCCCCACAGCCCTGCTCAGTGGGGGACCCTTCGGGCTGGGGGTACCAGCACGGCCTCGTGTGCTCAACGCCGCAGCCCCCACACGTGGGGCTGCACCCCTAAAACGTGGGTGCATCACGCCATCGGGGGCACCCGTTCAGCAGCCCCCCGGGAGGCAGCTGGGTGCAGGGATGTCCCTTTGGGTCCGTGCTGGCCTGGGGAGCAGCACGCACAGCCTCCGGCACGGGGCTCGCTGTCGGTTTGAACACGTAAAGCCAAATTTTGCATAAAACAATTAATTTTTTACAAGACTTCAAGCTCGCAAAGAACACCACGCTGCACATGTCACGTTGCCACAAATAGATCCAGGGCTGGAAAAACTGCAGACTTCACAGGGAATAAACAGTTCTCCATCCTCTTGGAGCCAGCTCGTTCCTTTGTGCTCACAGTGGGGCCGCGGCCACTGTCCCCCCCCTGTATGAGCACCCCCATGGCCGCCCCTCTGCCCCCACGTCCCAATGCTCGGGTTCAGCGCAGCCTGGGGATACCCACACGTCCCCTGTGTGCTCTGCTGGGATGGAGCTTTGGGCTCCAGGGATGGGGATGTGGCAGGGTGGGGAGGTGACAGAGGGCAGCGGGTGCCATGGGGAGCGGGGGCCACGCAGGGCTGTTCCCGTGGTCACCGCAAGGCAGAACGTACCCAGGGGGCACCCACAGCCCATCCCGATAGAGCCTCCCCCCCGTGGGGTGGTTTTGGTGAGTGGATGGGGTTGAAATAACCCAGCTGTGGTGGGGGGTGCTCGGCGGGGGATGGGAACTGGGATCACCCCCTCCAGCCCCTCGGCCGCTTTGTCTGGGGCCGCAGCTAATCCCCGCTGGGCAGACACCAGCTTGAGCCACAATCTCTGCACAGCGGCTGCCAAAAGCACCCGGCCCTCCTGACCTCCTTCCCACCGAGCAGCTCGGCCTGCTCGTGGGCTCCACTGATCCCAGCTAATCCACAGCGAGAGGAAGGCTCCTTAATTGGGGAGCTTGGCACAGCCGGTGAGTGACTGCTGCGCTGCTCTGCTCTGTCTGCCTGCAGGGATGGGGCAGGGTTGTGGCACGCAGACAGCCGCCCCGGGCCTGGGGACCGTGTGTGCCATGCAGCAGCAGGGCACAGGCAGCCATCCGGCGTAAATCTGCAGCCCCAGTTATGCAATGCCGCTGGTTTATTCATGCCTGAACCGGGCACTGGCCTAGAAACAGCTCCACGATGGTGAGGAGGGACAGGGATGGGGGATGAGCCCCCCAGGAGAGCAGCAGGAGCGATGGGCATGAAGAACACCAGGGGACCCTCCTAGCCATGGGATGGGGGATGTGGACAGAGGCTGGGACAGGGCAGGGGATGCTGCAAATCCCTCCCCAGGGTGCAGGTGTCGCAGAGTCCCCTGGGTGGGCAGGAGGCGGCCCCAGCAGGAGGTGCAGCCACATTAAGGATTCACCCACGTGCCCCTCGCACACACAGCAGTGCCCTTTGGAGGGCTGTCCCCCGTGGATCCACAGCACCAGATTCTCCCTGGGTGCTTCGCCACTCCTGTTCCCCAGGCAGGGACGGGATCAGATCCTTCTCCCACACTCAGTTTCATGCGATACATTAAAAGTACCCCACAGCAAAGCTGTGCAGGGACCTGGCAAAGCTCATTGCACGTTGTGCTCAAGCTCCAGCCCCTCACCCTGCTGGCATCACGCCCTCTCTGGGCCGGTGTAGAGCCACAGGATCCCACTGCTCTGCAGCCGCTGCCACAGCTGCATCTCCATCCTCAGGTCGTGGTTGATGAAGAACTGCACCTCCTTGTGCCCACGGTCAAAATAGTGGTCCGAGTACGCCCGGTAGCCCGGTGTCATGAACCCGAAGGCGCTCACCTGCGAGACATGGGGCTGAGCCCACCACCCTGGCACAGGGGATGGGGCAGTGCTGCAGGAGCAGCTCTACGAGCAGTGACTGTGGCAGAGAGGGCACCTGGTCACAGGTGTGGATGGCAGTCAGCAGCATCACGGCGCCGGTGGAGGGCCGGTACAGCGGCCAGAACGGGGTGGCCAGGATGTGGGAACGGAGAAACCTATGGGGATGGAACAGGACCCTGAGGGATCTGCAGCAGTAGGGTGGGAAGGGGGAACCCCCCCCAACACCTAAGTGGCTTCTTACCGGTTCCTGAGATAGCGGATGAAATCCGGGTGCAGCATCCTAAACTTCTCTACCTGCAGGTCCTGCCCGAAGAACTCCTGGGGGCTGTGGGGAGGTGCAGGGAGCTGCTGGGAGCTGTGGGGCTCAGGGATGGGCCTGTGTGTCGTCGTCCCCCCCAACATGACCACTTACTGGACCCCCTCATCCCTGCCACTGTCCACACGCTGCCGGCTCAGGGCCGCCCGCAGCAGCAGGTAGTCACGGTCATGGTCTGGGAGGAAGACATAGCACGTCTCCTGCATCAGAGGATGCACCAAAGATCAGGAGCAGGCAGCGGTGCTGTGCCCACAGCATCCCTGTCCCCGTGCCCCACTATCCCCCACCGGTGTTTGGGGTGGGTGCCGGAAGCCGTCGGCGGCGTAGCTGCGCAGCGCGTTCACCATGGTGTTGGTGGAGAAGACGTAGAAGGAGGTCCTGCTGCCCACGTCGCGCTCAAAGCCCTCCGTGATGGCCCCGTTCACCCTGCACAGGGACACACGGGGACGTGGTGGTCCCCCTGCAGCTGCACCCCGGCCGTGCCCCACACACCCTCACCTGAACACGTAGTCGTGAGCATCGATGGTGGGTCCCATGCCGGAGCCACGCAGGATGCCCCCGTTGCCCACCACGGCACAGCGGGTGCAGCGTGCGGCCTGCGGGCGGCTGTCGGTGAGCAGCGCGCTGCCCGACGTGTTGAGGAGGGACAGGGCCGACTTCAGCACTGCGGGCGGCATAAGGTGGGGGTCTCACATTCACAGCACTCTCTCCCCCCGCTCCATGGGATGCGGTGTCATTTTCCACTGTCCCCCTCCCCGTGCACAGGGACCCGCTGTGCCCCCACCCGCACGCACCGTCCCAGCGGACGTCCTTCCAGCCGTGAGCCCCCCCGTACTGGCACAGCCGCTGGTACTCGTCCTCCCGCGCGTGCCGTGCCCACTGCAGCACTGGGATGGTGGGCAGGAAGATGGCCCCAAACTCGGTGGCCCCAATCCTCTTCCTGATGCTGTTGGGACAGCCCTGGGAGCACGGGGGATGAGCGACCGCATGGGATGGCACCTCCACGGTGTCCCACATCAGGGGACATGGTACCTCTGAGTCCCTGCCCCAGCCATACCGAGCTGCTGTAGGTCTCATCCTGCCCATATGTGTCCCCAAGGTCTGGTGGCATGGTGGGGACAGGGGACGGCCGTGCCACCTGCGTCACCCGCTCTGGGGCTGCTGTGGTTGTGACTCTGGGGTGGATGGGAGTCCTGAAGGAGAGAGGAGGCTGGGAGGGATGCAGGGGGGTCCTATCCCCAGCCCTGTGACAGAAGCACAGAGAAGGCTCAGGGCAGGTGCAGGCAGTGCTGCTGAGGCTCTTCCCGCATCCAACTGGGCACCACGGTGCCATCCCCACCCCACAAAGCAGAAAGCAGGAGCTGTGCTTGGAGCCGCCCCGTTGGGCCCCAGGCCAGGACTGGGAGCTGCACCGAGCATAGCAGTTACGGTCGGGTTCAGGGTTAATCATTCCCCACAGCAAAATGGCTCTGGAGAAAAATAAAAACACCGGGACATGGGGGCCACACCACTCCCACCCCACTGCCCCACCGTACCTGGAGAGCTGGAGCAGCAGGCTGCGCTGTGCAGGTGGCAGCAGCAGAAGCAGCAGCACGGTGAGCAGGGCGAGAGCCAGCCCTGTGCTGCGGGCACAGCGTCCTGAGCACGGAGCGAGGGCTGGGGGGCAGCAGCAGGCTCCTGGGGGTCTTCTCATGGTGGATGTTTGAAGGGAGGGATGGGAGCCCCAGCCTTAGTGTGGGGCTCAAGGTGGGAAGCGCTCCCGTGCTCACCTCCGCCTTCCCTCCCGGCGGTTGTGGGACTGCGTGGCTGCTGAGCCCGTGTGACAAAGTACAGCTGGAGCTGGGACAGCCTGTGACCGACCCCGGGCAGCACAGTGTGCGTGGGGCAGAGCCCAGCTCAGGACACAGAGCGGAGCACCGGGCGGAAGCCGCACAGGAGGGCGAAGGGAGGAAGTGGAGCTCAGGAAGTGGTCGTTAGAAAAGCAAGAACAATAAAAAGCAGAGCCCACGTCAATCAGCGCCCTGGCTGCGTCCCGGGGCTGTCACCCAGCACTGCAGGGATGGGTGCAGGGACCCCCAGCACAGTGG
This sequence comes from Cyrtonyx montezumae, assembly GCF_038088225.1. NCBI lineage: Eukaryota > Metazoa > Chordata > Aves > Galliformes > Odontophoridae > Cyrtonyx > Cyrtonyx montezumae. The sequence continues at coordinate 4,917,977 of NW_027071925.1, forward strand.
GGCTGGGTTGTGGGGCTGAGTTATGGGGCTGTGCTTACAGCTGCAGCACTGCGGTCACATTCAGACATTGGCAGTGCAGCTCAGTGCTTCCTACACTTCTTACACAGCTCTGAGCACGGCGTAGTGACACAGAACCGACCATCAGCACAGCTTTAGAATTGTTACCTGGACTTTCCAGCCCCCTTCAGCTGATCGGGTCTAACTCTGTCAGCACGTGGCACAGTGATTGTGCTCCCCCCCCCCCCCCCATGCAGATTTCTGATCATGAAACACTCAATTTTTGGAGGAAACAGAGGCATCCCTGGCCATCATCACAACCGGGTTTTGCCATCCAGCAGCCACCCCAGTGCAGGTCCCACGTGGGGATCACTGCTGGGCTGTATGAGTAGCATCACCCCACGCTTCACTGCACCCCAAGCCCAGGCTGTGCTAACACTGGGGGTGGATGTTTTTATCACAGTGCCAAAAACAGGAGAGAGGGACTGGTGCACAATCAGCTGCTTGCATGGTGTGGCTGTTTGCAGCATGAAGCTGAGTACCTTATGGGAAATAAAGGAGGTGACCCGGAGCAGCCAACACACTGCATGCCCTCTGCTGCACCCTCTGTCCCACATGCTCCTGGTGGCATCAGGACCAGCACCAGCACAAAGCCTGGCTGGGGGCATGTTTCAGCCCTAGCACTCCGAAGAGAAAACATCTGCTGGCCCCAAGCACCAGCCCTGGCCTCCTTGGAGAGAAAAGCCTGCACAGGAGCGGTCATGTGCTGCCTGTGGAGAGGAAACGGATGCTGTGAGTTCAGTGCAGGCATTTCCCAATGTTGTCAGGGGGGTGGAGAGGGATTTGCAGGTAGCAGGAGCTGCGGGATTGCATCCTGCCCTGCTTGGGTCTCTACAGCTATTTCATTTGAAAGGCAGAATGGGGCTGCAGAGCAGAAAGCGGGCTGCTGGTTGCAGCTCTCCTCTCCCCCCGCAGTGGGAACAGGCTGTGCTCAACCCACATGGCATTGACCTCCCCTCTCTGCACAGAGCTGCCGGCCCCACGCTGCCCACAGGGCTCAGCCCCCAGCTCAGTGTGCTCAGGGCCAAGCAGGGCGGGATGCATGCATCAGCAAAGAAAAGAAACAAAAAAGCCCTGGATGCCAAGAGCACGGAGGCTCCCCTCTCCCCAAGGACATAGATCAAAGCTGTTAGAAACCAGCGCAGCTTTTATTGTTAAAACACAACCACCAGAAATCCAAACGCTGCCACACCGCCCCGGTGGGACCCCCAACTGAGGCACCAGTTTAAAAAAAAAGGGGAGGGAAGAAGGAAGCCATCCCCAGCCCCACGGGTGGGGGCCCATGCACCCAGCCCTGGGGCAGCACGGGGCTATTCGGTGGCCAGCAGCTGCCGGTACTGCTGCTCCAGGAGGGCTTCCAGGTGGTCAGCTCTCTGCACTGCTGCCTGCCAGACAGCGAGCTCAGGGTGAGCTGTGCCCAGGCAGTGCTGCAGGAAGGGCAGGGGCAGCAACCTGCTCACCTCGTACTGCTTCCGAAGGCTGCTCACGTTCTCCTCCTTCCTCGCCACGGCTGTCTTCACCCTGTGCAGGGAGATGGGGAGAGGCTGAGCCCAGCACCCAGCCCTGAGCCTCTCATCACTCCTGAATCTGGGCACCAGCAATGAGCTGCCCCTTTCCTCCACAGCCCAAACAAACTGCAGCACCACGGGGCAGCAGCTTGGGGTGCCCCTGTATGCTAGGAGCACTGTTATTCACTTCGGTAGCATTATGTATTTGAATTAAGTCATCTGCAGGAAGAAAGGGATGTGAATTTCACACGACTTCATTAACTAAAGAGATCACAGGGAAATTTCTTCCCGTTTCTTCCCAGCAAACCCACAGTTGCCCACAGCTTAGCGTGCATGGTGGTGATGGGTTGGCCCACACTCAAGGCACGACCCTGGCTCTCCAAATGAAGCACTAGGCTGGCTCTGGGAAAGCCTCTGAGCTCTGCCTGCTCACTGCAGCTAGCGGTGAACAGCCCTGCAGGAGGGATCAGCCTGTACCACAGACAGCAACCAGCACAGCCCTTGCCACACACTCAAAGTGCTCCTGCAGGAGACTAAAAGCTTCCCCACCAGATTCCTGTTCTGCTTGCAGAATCCCTCCCCCGCAGGCAGGAAAAGCAAAGGACCAGCTGCTTGGTGCCAGAGCCCCTGCTCCCTGCAGCGCTCCTGGAGCTATGGCAACTACTTGCCACATCCATGCCCACGCAGGAGCTTAACCCAGCCCACCAGCAGGCTGCACAGCACAACGCTGGGCCAACAGGAACCCCCTGTGCCCACTGCCACAGCCACGAGCCAAGCACAAACCCCTCACCTCCTGTGGACCTCCTCCAGCTCTCGGTCCTTCTCCCTCACCACCCTGTCCAGCTCCAGGCGCTGCCGGGCGCGCAGCTCCGCCATCTCTGCCTTCAGCTGCTTGTTCTCCTCCTCTGTGCCCACCAGCCTGTCAGCAAACTCCTGCCGGATCACTTCTGCCAGGCTGCTCCTCTCCTGTGCCAGCTGGTCCCGCACCTGCGGGGTGACACCGGCGTGACACCGCACGCTGCGGGCACGGGGCGATGCGGGGTGCTGGAGCCAGAACCCCAGCCCTGCTCTCTGCCCACCTTCTGGATCTCCTCCACCTCCTGCTCCTTGTGCTTCAGCAGGCCCTGCAGACGGACGCTCTCCCCTTCCAGCTCCACCAGCCGTCCCTTCAATTCGTTGCAGCGCTCCTGCAGCTTCCGCTCGGACCTCTCCAGCTCCTGCAGCTCCACCTCGTACTTGTCCCGGATCCTCTTAATCCTAAAGGAGGAGAGAACAGAGCCCGGTTCTGCAGCCAGACTGGGAGCTCCCCAGCACATGTGCAGAGCTCCCTGCACAGGCACGAGGCTTGGAGGACAGGGGAGGGAACCAGGAGCAGATCCTCTCCCTCCCCACCTGTTCTCAGCTGCCCGCTCACACTCCTCCTTGGCAGAGGACATGTCAGCCTCCAGGCGCTGGATGACCAACTCAATCTCTTTGTCCCTCTCCTTCCTCATCTCCTCCCTCAGCTCTCGCTCCCGGGAGAGCAGCCAGGCTTCCTGGGGGCAGTGACACAGGGGTAAAACATCACCCTCAGGCCTGAAGGAAGCACCTCCCGAGTGGGGCAGCCCTGGCTGTTACCTCCTTCTTCACATAGCTGGCCTCCCATGCCTGTTTCTCAAGCTCCAGTCGGTCCTTCAGCACCTTCATTTCTGTCTACAGAAGGACATGGAACACAACGGCTCAGCCCCGTTGTTACAGCTGGACATGGCCCTCCCTCACCCACGTGTGCATGCTCTCCATGGGATGCCAGCACACAGCCCCATGCATGCAGCTCCAGCTCGTGTCAGGACACAGGGAACGCACTGCTTGCAGCCAGAACAGCCCTGCTCACGCTGGTACGGCCCAGGGAACAGAAGGAAAACAGACCTGATGCCGCCTCTCCTGCTCCTCCTTCTCTCTGGCATACTCCTCCTTCAGCGCAGCGGTGACAGCCGAGCTGCTTGCCTCCAGCTGCCGTCTCAGCTCCTCCACCTCCGCTCTCTGCCTGCCCGCACACAGCCCACAGCTCACAACATGCCAGAGGAACACAGCACGTGGCATGGAGCTGCCCCCAGCCCCAGCCCCAGCCCTCACCTGGCTGCCTGCTGGCTCAGCCGCTCCTTCTCCTCCGCCACCTCTGCGTAGAGCCGGCGCCGCTGCTGCTGCAGTGCTTGTTCCTCCTGCTCCAGCTGCTTCTCACACCTGGGAGCAGAGCAGCCTCAGCAAGGTGCCAGGCTCGGGGTATTTGGGCTCCCAGCACAGAGCTGCAGGGCTCCATCCTGCCCCGTATCCCACCCAACGCAGCTCTGCAGGATGCCCAGATACCACCTCCCAGAACTGCCCCGCGTGGGATGTCAACTGCTGCCACAGCACCAGGAACCCACTGTGGGTGTCTGCTGGATGCCACGAGCCCCACGCACCGCTGCCGGGCCAGCTCCCGCTCCCGCTGGCTCTGCTCCTCCTTCTGCTGCTCCAGCAGTCCCCGCAGCTCCTCGGCCTGCCGGCAGTACCGCTGCGCTGCCCGCTCATCCGACTGCAGCAGCTCGGCCTCGTGCAGCATCTTCAGCTTCTGGATGTCCTGACGATGCTTGGCAATCAGCTTCTGGATCTCCGGCTCCAGCCCTGGGGAAGCAGAGAGGATGCTCAGCACAACTCAGAGCTCCACAGGCCCCGGCCACAATAGCACGGATGGGCTGGGGAGGGGTAAGCAGATGTGCACGGGTTTCCTCGTGTTCCACCATCCACCTCTATCCGATGGGTCCGTACCTTTCACAGTGATCTCTTTGATCTTTTTGGTTTTCTCATCAATCCACTTTTCCCTCCTGATCTTCTCCGTTGCGCTCATCAGCTCCTTGAGCTTCTTGATCTCCTGTTTGGGAGCCAATGGGACAACTTCAGAGAGAAGCTAGGGGAGAAAACCCTCGTTAGTTCGGCTGCCAGGAAGGACATTGCAGGCAGGAGCCGACGTCCTCAGCTGTGTGCAGCCCACACACTTGCCAGTGATGGCTGAGAGCACCTATAGGAGAGGAGAGGGGATCCTAAAGCAGGGCAATGGCTGCGGATCAGGGCGTGAGTGATCTTCCTCCTCGAGCCTCCCCTTCCCTGAGGACTGGGGCTCTGCTTTATGGGGTGTCCTGTCCCACGGCCCATGCACCCGGCCCTGCTGCAGGGAGGTGGGGTTGGTGCATGCAGGCAGAAGGGCAAAGACACAAGAAGAGCAAAGGATGCATTTACCTCGCAAAAGGGGCCCAAAGCACGCCAGACCTGGGGAGAAAGAAAGGAGGAGAGGGAGAAAGAAAGGGAATCACAGAACCACAGGGGGAGAGGAGAAAGCAGGGAAGAGGTAAAACCAAATGGTCACAAGCACAGGAGAGCAGGGACAACCACAGTGGCTCAGGGAAAGAAGAGAAACTCCTGGGCTGTTCCCACCGGGAGCAGGGAGAGGGAACTGAGGCACTGCAGAGGCAAAAAAAGGTGCCGAGCACAGCAACACTGTGCTGGCTTCATCCTCCCAGCTGGACTCAAAGCACAGCAGTACAGCAACACGAGCCCAGCAAGTCTTTGCTCTTTTTGCGTGAGGGCTGAACAGACTCAGAGCCATGTGAATGCTGCAGGAGTTCTGTCCAAGGGTGGGAAGGAGCAGGTCAGCAGGATGAGCCCCACAGTGGGGCCACAAAGCAGCAGTGGGAAGGCAAGCTGTCCCCATCTGTGGGGCAGGAGGGCAAGCACCAGCAGGAGCATCCCAGCAGGACTGCACAGCCCCACATCTGGGGGAAGGTGACAGCAATGGCACCGTAACACCCACAGAGCTCTGCTGTGCGACCCAAACACCCCACACTCCTTTATTATCCTCTCCCATTTAGTTCTGAGGGTATCCCTGCTCCTGCAAAGTGGGTTGGATGTCACCCAGCACAGCAGACAGCCCCAGGCACATGTTCCTCTGTGGCACTGGGTTTATGCCACCACTTGGTCAGCCCCACACATCCAGCTCCAGGCAGCAGAGCCTCATAGGCAGCCAGGGCAAAGCCCTGGGGATGACACAGGCTCTGTGCCCCACTACCTACAACCAGCTACCAGGCCTCCCTGAGGTGTAAAACCACAATGCTCAGGAGCCCATGCCACATCCCATCCCCTCTCTCAGCAGCCCACCTGCCCTCTCCCCTCACCAGCTCATGCTGCTCCTGCATCTGGGTGAGCTTCTTGCCATACTTCTGGTCCACTTGTTTCAGCTCAGCTACCACAGTCTCGCACTTCTCGCTCAGCACCTTCTTATCATCAATGAGCTGGGAAGGGTGAAAAAAGCATCCAGCAACCAGGCAGGGCATGGCCAGCCCCACACCTGGCTGCAGAAGCAGCAGGCTGAGGTGGGATGGCATTACCTGGTCGATGAAGGCCAAATGTCTCTGGATTGCTGCCTCATACTGCTCCCTCTGCAGCTGGAGCTGGTGGCCAAGCTCCTTCTCGGTCTGCTTGACGTGCCGGACAGTAAGCTCCCTCTGCTGAGCCTTTGATGCAGGGAAGAAAGAACCACGTGACACGAGATGGAGAAGCTGCCCGGCACACGTGCAGGGGATAACTATCAAACCTGGAGGGCACCACTGGGCCAGAACCACCAGGAGCAGCTACACCAAAGCCCTCAGGGTGCTCAAACCTCCTGCCCTGCTCAGCAAACCCACAATGACAAAGGGAAGGAGTTCAGCCTTCTAACAGCCAAGAGAAGGCAGAGAGAAACCCACAGCAGCCCTGGAAGTACCTTGCAGGTCTTTCCCCATGCTAACAACAACTGAGATTGCTGCACAGCCCACATCAGCTCTCTGCAGCACTACACACTGCTGGGCACAGGCAGGGAAGCTGCAACCTTGTGCTTCAAAGCCACCGCTCCAAGGGACATCTGCTGAGGGCTCTCTGTCCTCCTTCCCAGCAAGCAAGAGCATCTGGCTCACACACCAGGGCCGTCTGCAGCAGGCTGATGGCTCTCTTCTTCTCCTCCACTTCCAGCTTCAGCCTCATGATGGAGCTCGTGACCTCTGTGGCAACAGCCGATGCCTGCTCCAAGTGCGCCAGCTCCTCTTCAGACAGGAGCCCCTGGGACAGGGAAAAAAAAGAGTAAGGGGAGGTGGAGACCACCTGGAAACTTGACAAGGGCAGAGGCCTTTCCAGAGGGGTCCACCTCCCCAGCACAGCCCAGAGCTCACCTCCCGCTGCGTGGCCGAGGTGGCGGATCTGGGCCTCTCCTGCTCGGACTTCTCCATCTCATCCAGGAAACTGATGATGCTTTGGAGTTTGGCCTCTGAGAGCAGGGCCCCATCCTCAGGGACCCCAGGGGAGTGGTTCAGCTTCCCAAATTTCTCCAAGTTGTCAGCAGTCAGAGAGTTGGAACTGGGCTCCTGCAGGGTGGATGCAGCTGTTGCATGGGGCAGTGCAGCTCCAGGAGCACGGGGGGAAGGCTGAGGAGGGGCTGCACTGCCACCCAGCCCTCCCTCTGCTCCAGGGAGCAGCCCCATCCGGCGTGTTCAGCCCTCACATGGTTTTTCTCCTCCCTGGGGCCACCTCAGCTGCTCCAACCCCCCCCACTGCCTTTTCCAGCATTCCAGTAGCAGGGAACCAGCTGTGTTTCCCAGCCTTCCTGCCCTCCACAACCCACAAGCAAGGAGGCTCTGCCTGGGACCGATGCAACTCACCCCAGCCCTGTTCTTACCCCATCTACCCAGGTGTATTTGTCCTTCTTGAAGAGCTTTGGAGGGGGCAGCAGCTCTGGTTCTTCCTCCAGCAGCCTGAGCGTGTCCAGCAGCTCGCTGAGCGTCACCTTGGACTGAGCCCTGCTGGCAGCTGTCACCACCGTCTCCAAATCCTCACCTCCCGTCTCCCTGGAGCTCACGTCCTGGATGAGAAGACGATGCACCAAACCGTTTGCTGGATCTCCACAGAAGCAAACCCAGGCTCCAAAGCAGAACAGTTTGTGCCAGGAGCATCTTGAGAAGCCAGACTCACCTGCAGCTTGTCCTCCACACCACGATCCTGCGAAGGCGTGGAGCTGAGCTCTGCAGGGCCGCTTGCTTCTGGCTCTGCAGCTACAGAATGGAAACAGGCATCTGCAGGAAGCAGACTGCTCTCATGTGCTTGCAACGAGCAGCTCCCCAGAGTGAGAACCACCCCTCCACCGCCCTCCTTCCCCTGTCACACACTGCTCCAAAGCACAGAGACCTGCAGCAGGGACTCACTGGCGTTGTTGGCTTTGATGATGCTGCTGGCCGGACTGCTGCTCGGTGCAGAAGCAGGCTTGGCAGGCTTTTTCTTTGCTACCCTTCTGCTCTCCTTCACCTGTGCCAGCTCTTCTTCTGCCAAGTGCTTTGTGTCGGAAGCCTTTTGAGCTCTTTTCTGGTGCAGCTCCTGTAGGGACAGGGAAGTCATCAGGTCCTGCCCAGCACGGGGTGGACCTGACATAGTGGAGCAAGGGCAGAGAGACAGCACCGTGCCACACAGCTGGCTCTGCAGGGTTAACAAGGCCAACTCTCCTCAGAAAAAGAGCAAGCACAGGAACAGCAGCTCTGCTCCTTGCTGCTGGGAGCAGAGGGGTGGTGGTGGAGGAGGTCCTGCGTGCCCTCACGCTGCGTCCTTTGCTGCTCTGCAAAGGACCTCTGAACGGACCACACCACATCAGCAGCTCAAGGGCTGAGCACAGCAGTGCCTGGGGGCTGCCTGAGTTGGGCCTGGGAAATCACTGAAGGCACAAGCACAAGTTTGCAGAGCTGCTGCAGCATTTCACAGCTGCTCACTGCTGCGTCTCCCACGGCAGCCCCCTCCTCCCCCCTGAAACATGACTCCATTTAGGCCAAAGAGAAATGAGTTTTTAAAACTCTTCCCAGCTGTACTGCAATCCAAGGAGCAACTCCTCACAGTCCTCAACAGACCACAGCCCCTCCTCTGTGCTCCAGGAGCACCCGTCCCCTCCTGCCACCAAGGGCTGCCAAGAACACGACAAGGACAGCGAGGTGCATCCTGCATCACTGCCAGCAGCACAGAGCGCTCAGCACAACGCAGTGACCCAGGCACAAGGACAGACCCTCAGGGGACCTCCCTCGTCCTTGGCCGCCCCGAGGAGCTGCGGTTACTGCCTCCAGTTTGAGTGCAGCCATCCTTTCCCTGAGAACTTGATGGAAACCAGTGCTGGGTGAGCCACCAAGCTTGGCAGGAGCACAAAGGGAACCCTCCGTGGCACCTCAGCCTCCACAGGGAATGCTTGCTAGAACTGAGCTTCATGGGAAGCCCTTGGAGATGCAGAGGGGAGGCTGAGGAACTGCTGCAGCACCGGGCACGGCACGGGGCCCTGTCCCTACCTGGATGGCAGCACGCCGTGCCAGGCGTGCCTTCTCCTCCCGGATCTTCCGGCGTTCCTCATCCTTCCTCTCATGTAAATCCAGGACGTTCCTCTCCTCCTGCTGCTGCCTTTCCTTCCAGAGAGAAAGGTCAGTGCTGTGACCAGGAGCTTGTCTGCACCCACAGCAGAGGGGAGGGATGTGCCTCTCCGAGGTCACCCCACCTCCAGGGCCCCCATCCCACAGCCCACCCCACCTCGCAGGGAAAGACCCCTCCAAAAAACTCCACTTCATTTATCTTCTCTAGACACTAAACACAATTATTAGTCATCTGGGGCTGAAACCACCAAGGAGACGAGGCTTAAAAATAGCATCTCACAAGCAAGAGCCACGGTGCTCTTTGTTATTTGGATAAATAATTAAACACAATGAAACACAAATAGCTGCAGATGACACGTCACTCCCTGACGAGCCAATCATCACCAGTTCACCCCAGCGAGCCGTGAGAGGGCTTCCCTCCTCTGACCACAAGAGCACCCAAGACAGCCACAGCACAAACCCTGCCCAGCTCTCCCTGCCTGCAGCCAGAGGGAGGGCAGGCTGGAGGTGCGGTGCAAAAGGGTTCCCAGCTGCACCCTATGGCACCCTGACAGGGGCAGAACCCGCCACAGTGCAAGTGCAAATCCCTCCTCTCCCCAGCAGCTCAGGTCTGGGTTGGTGGGAGTGCTGGAAGGGAAAAGCCAGAGGACAGACCTCCCTCCTGGCAGCCAGCAGGCGCCTCAGAGCCGCCGCTCCCGCCCTGCGCCGCTGTGAGTGCCGTCGGTACCAGCGCTGGATGGTCACGGCTGCGAGGTTCACCTGCTGGATGAACCTGCAAGGGAAGCAGCATCAGCCCCACGGTCCCTCACCACCACCTCCTGCCACAGCAAAGCAGGGACTGCTCAGCCCAGCTCCACACCTGGCGAGGCAGGAGAAACTTGTTCAGCTCAAGAGCGCAGAGGAACGCGTTCCTTTGATTGGGATAACTCAAGGAGCACTGAGCTGAGTGCAGGGAGAAGCTGCTCCCAAGCCCACAGTCCCACAGGACAACAACACACCTGGTCCCACTCCGTCCTGCCACCTCTCCCAGCCACCCAGCTCACCTCTCTGCCTCCTCTTCCGTCACCTCCTTCCTCCGGGGCAGGCTGCTGTTGTTGTTGTGGGTCATGATATTGTTGCTGGAGAAATTCTTCTGAGACTTCATGAGGCTGCTGCTCTCGCTGTCCTCGTTTGTGGTTGCTTTGATGACGTTGCTGAAGCAGAAGAAAAAGCCACCAGTACCATCCCACCCAGCTCTGCCCCACACAGACACAGCAGAGCCCCCAGACCTGCACTTACTTGAGGGAGCTCGGGGCCTGGTTGGAGCTTTTGGGTGCAGGGCCTTTGTCAGCAGTGGAATAGTTATTGTGCACCATGGTGGTGACGCAGTTCCCCATCGCACCCTTGTTGCTCCTTGTTTACAGGGAAGAGAGCACATCATGACTGGATCAGAAGGGGACAGCATGTGTCCTGCACGGTGACCTTCAGCACTGCCTCGAGCACTCCTTGCAGCAAGCAGGGGAGGACTGCAGGAGCCGTAACCCCACAGACAATGCACGCAGCCCAAACAGACACAACAGCCTGCTGCCCACCCTGTGCTGCCCACCCATTCTTAAAACCTTCCTGGCTCCAAGGGTTTCGCACCTTGCTCATTCCCCTCCCCAGAGCTAGTGACCTCAACCCAAACGAACTGTGCCCCTTCGCAGCCCCCTAGCACATCCTCACCAGGGCCCAGCACAGCACAGGCACCGCCTCCTCTGCCCAAGCGTTTTCTGTTTGCTTCCTCCAGTACCAGGTTGTAGGTTCCTGGCTCAGGGCCATCCCTCCTACCTATTGTTGGCCGTGAAATTGGCTGCTAGGAGCACGGTGGCTTCCTTTTTCCTCATGCTTGCTGGAGGCTCAGCAGTGCGGGAGCCGGAGGGGCCGGGGAAGGCTCGTGGCTGATCGTCCTGCCATGGGGCAACACTTAATTAAGTGTGAGCAAGCACCACACCAGCCCCCTTGTTCTTCCTCCAGAAACCCATTTCTCCCCCACGCAAGGGAATATCTCAGCTCCACGGCACTGCAGTCCTCCTGCACTGCCACCTGCCTCCATCAGAGCTGCAGCCACAACTCCGGGCTTCGACACCGTGCCAAATCCAGCTGCAGGCAGAGCAGGGATCAGCCCTGCTGCACTCAGAACCCGGGGAATCCCTCCCACCAGACCCCCACCCAAACACTCTGCTCCTGGTGCCAGCAGCCAGCTCAGCCTACGGCCCTCACCAGGATGTTCCACGTGGTTTTCTTCTCTGGAGCGGTTTTGCTCAGACTCGCCACCTTCTTTTTTCCACCAGAACTGCTCTCAAAGAAGGTCAGGAAGTCTCCTGTCTGCTCCGAGCTTCAGCCCAAAGATGAAGAGCGAAGGAAAGCATATGTGTGCTGGAGTTAATACTGAGCATAGGCACGTGGCAACGAGGCAGACACAGCAGGATCCCCATCACTCAGGCTGCTCTAGCAAGAATCCTGCTCTGACCTGGGCTCAGCAGTGTGGCTGCAGCACAGCAGTGGCTGACAAAAGGCACAGCACACCCAAGCACAGGGAAAAACTGGACCAATAATCATCCCACAGACACAGATCTATGAATGGTACGTTTCTGCACAGAGCTTTATGCTTCTGCAGGGTGCACAGTGAGAAAATATACTGAAGGGTAGCAAGAACTGAAAACCTAAATTCAAAGACAGGTTCTGGGAGGTCAGCGAGGCCAAAAGACAACCTTCCTTCTTCTATCACAGCCCACCAACACTCAGGTAGGTCCAGAAGGAGTTGTTGCAAGTGAAAGCTCCACCTTTATTCCCCCAAATCCCAATCACGTGCCCTTCCCTGAACAAAAGGGACCGTGGCTTTGCAAAGCCTGGTTATGACCTGCAGTGGGTTGTGACCCAGGACAGGAGGGGTGGGCAGAGTGCTGCTGCACACACTGCTGGCTGATGCAGCCCTACCTGTGTGTGCTGTTTGCCTGCTGGTTGACCTGCGTGGTGCTGTTGGACCTCCGGAGGTTGTTGATGGCCCGGGATCCTGCATCCTCCTGGGGAGGAGAAAGCAAAACTCAGAGGGGATTGCCAACGACGGCTTGGGTGGGCGCAGTGTGGGTACCTCAGCACCCTGCCAGGCTCCTGCTGAGCAGGTGGGGCTGTGTTTGTTTGTGTGAGCTGCCCAGCAGAGCAGGGCTGTGTGATGAGCGTGTAATGAGCACCAGGGCAGAACGGCAAGCAGCATCTCCAGAGCAGCTCACACAGGAAAGCATCCAGGCGGGTTTGCTACCTCGCAGAGCTCCAGATGTGCCCTCCCCAGGGCACGGCAGCGGGGAGCACCGCCCTGCCCGGCTCTGTGCAATACACCGCAGGGAACCATCGGCTTTCTCGACCTCAGGAGCACGCTGCTGCCTCGCGGTCAGCCACCAATGACAAGCCACCCATGGGCCACCAGGACCCCCGGGTCCTCCCCATCAGCTCAGCCCCGCACCGACACCGCCGCGTTATTCCTCCCCGCCCGCAGCACTCCGCCCGTGCGGCCCCCGGGACCCCCCCCACCCCAACCCACCTCGTCCCCAGCACACGGTCACCCACCAGCGCGTTTCTCTTGCTCTTCCCGTCGGCGACGACCGACACGGAGCGCGCCACGTGCTTGGCGGGCGAGGCGCTGCTGGGCCGTCGCACCATGGGCACGGGCAGCCCCGTAAGGCTCAGCTCCACGGCAGCGCCCGGGCACGAGCAGCTGCTACGGGCGCTCCTCATCCTGCGGCGGGGCGAGGGACGGCCCCACGCGGCGACCCCCACCCCAATCCCGACCCCGCACCCCCCGCCGTCCCCCGGCCCCGCCGCTCTGCCTGGGCCGCCCCGCCAGCCCCAGGCCTCGCCCCGCCCCTCACCTGCCCGCGCCGCCCTCATTGGTCAGCGCGAGGGGGCGGGGCCCGCGCCATTGGATGGGGAGGTCGTCGGTCAGAGGGAGGATGGGAGGAGCCATGCGGGGCGGAGCAGGCAGCGGGATTGGTTGTAACGAAGAAGGGGGCGGAGCCTGGGAGGGACGCGGGGGTCTGCGAGGTCCGGCGCCGCGCGCGGTGCTCCGGGTGCGGGTCCCGGGACGGTGAGGGCCGAGGCCCAGCAAGCACTCGGAGGCAGCCGCAGGTCCCATCCGGGCTCAGGTTTATTGGTGCTTTCCGGCTGCGGCCCTACCAGCATGACCGCAGCGCGACCCCTACAGCTCTGACTGCTCCCGGCTCAGGACCTTCCCCGGTCCCGGCAGCGCGGGGACCCGCAGCGTGGAGCCCCACGGGTCGGACCACCTCCCTTCCCAGGGCGGGGAGGCGGTGACAGTCTCCTTGAAGCTCTGCCACCGGCCCCATTTCGTACCCTACAGCTCCTCGGCAGCGCCCAGGCACAGCCCCATTGCCCTCTGTAGGGCTGCTCGCTTGTGAGAAGCCCACACTGAGCCCCGCAGGAGCCCGGGAGCAGCTATGCATTGAGGAAGGAGAAGGCTGAGGGCTCTGTGTCGATCTGGTCGGGCACAGCATCATCCTGGGGCTGAGGCAATGTCCGTGGCTCCACGGGTGGTGAGCGTGGGGCGAGAGCTGTGCCTGGCAGTGCCACCAGCTCCATGCCAGCAAACAGGGACAGGCTGCAGGATGGCACTGCCATCGTGCTCACGTCCCCCACCAACCTGCTGGCTGCCTCCTGTCCGTGTGGGTCAGGCACCGCTGTGGGGCCGGGCTGCTCCAAGGGCTCCGCTTCCAATCCCGGCTCTGCTCCGACCACCGGTGTGGTGCTGGGGAGCGCGGGTGCACTCAGGGGCTGGAGGATGCTCTCACAGGGCAGGGGTGGGATGTCTGTCAGCAGGTCCCCAGTGCATGGAGCTGAGCCCTCGGCGAGGGTAGATGGAGCTGAGTGTGGGTGTGAGGTTTTGGGGGATGGGCGGCCTCTGCACAGAGCCTCGAACTGCCGCAGGATCTGGGAGAGGCAAAACGGGGCACAGTTGTGGCAGTATGAGCAGCTTGGCCCCAGCACCTCCTCCCAAGGACTCAACCTGGGCATCAGTGCCCGCTGCCGCCCAGGAGAGCAGCAAGGGGGCCCCAAAGGGACAGGGTATCAAGCCCCGAGAGCACGGCAAGCTGGGGAGGAGCCACGGGGATGTCCCAGCAGTCACCTTGGTTGCTCGGTTGGCCACAGGGCCGGGGCTGCCTTGGCTGAGCTGCTGCAGGTGCTGTCGTGTCCCTGCGAAGATCTGGTCCAGAGCCAGCAGGTCGGAGCACATGAGGGATGAGATGGCACTCATGGATCGCTGCAGGGAGGAGAGAGCTGAGCAGGGTGGCAGGTACCAAAATCTCTAAACTCAGCAGAGCTGCTTCTCCTGTGAGCCTGCAGCCCCCCACGGCAGATGCAAACAGCAGCAGCCCTGCAGGCACTCACCATACGGACACTGTCGCTGGGGTCCTCCAGGGCCCGACTGAGCAGCTCCAGCACCACCTCGCAGTTCAGCAGCCCACACCTGGCACAGGGACAGCGGTTATGGACACATGCAGCACCCCACAAGCACTCTGGCCTTGCAACTAGGGCCAGAAGAGCAAGTGGGCCTCACGCTGCCACACCAAGCCCACACCCACAGACATTCACACTCCTGGGGAACGTCCAACACAGGCACTTACTCCTTGAGGAAGTGCTGTGCCTCCTCCCTGGTCAGGAAGACCCTGGCGCCCTGGGTCAGTGCCGACACCAGGCTCACCTCCCGCAGGCAATCACCCAGGCTGTCAGCATCCACCCTGCACAGGGAAAGCACAGTGATGGGGACAGCCCTGCTCCCTCCTGTGCATGCAGTGTCCCTGCAGACTCAGCTCCATCCGGCTGAGGGCTGCCCAGGCCAGGAAGACAAATGCTCTCAGAAGAACAGAACCCATCAGCTCCAGAAAACAGAAAATATATACAGTATGGAAAAAAAAAGGGCACTATGCAGATGGAGAAACCATCTCAAAAGAACTCAGAGCAACAGAAGCACACCTTGCTCCTGTTCTCACCTCTCGGCCCCGCTCACCAGCTCCCGGCTGGCCCCAGAGTGGCTGTCACTGCCTGACTTGCTGTAAGTGTCCGACGTGCGGCTCAAGTCACCATTCTCCTGCGAGGAGTTCTGGGAGCTGTGCCCGCTGTCCGCCTCCTCCCAGCCACCCCCTGCCAGCCCTGGCTGGTGGCTCACTGCAGGAACAGCAACAACAAACCAAGGAGTGTCATACTGGCCCCAGGAGGAGACCAAATCACCCCAAAATGCAGTGGGGTGGGCAGCTCAGGCACTGGGGGACACACCTCGGGCACTGTGAGCTGCAGTGGCTGCTGGTGGGTTGGTGGAGCTGGCCAAGCTCCTGGCAGGAGAAGGAGCTGTCACGGGCTGGTAGGTGTCCTCATGGAGCTCCCCACAGTGAGATCGGGGACCCGCCGGGGAGGGAAGCACAGCGTTGGCCACTGCTTCAGCTGCTCGCTGGATGGTGCTGAGCAGGGCTTCACCTGCTGAGGCTGGGAAAGAGCTTTGGGAAGCTGAGAGCCTGGCCCAAGGGCTCCAGAGGGCAGCACCCGTTGTGGGGGAGGGCAATGCCCAGCAAGGGTCGCAGATGGCACTTACCAGGGCTGCCTCTCTCGCTGCTGAAGCCAAATCCTTGCATGGAGCTGCAGGGGCTGGATTTGGAACCCATGCCTAGGAGAGGTATGAGGCACAGTCAGAAAGAGCAGAGGCATTTTGTGTCTCCCCTCACTACTGTTCCTCCCCCAGAAAGCACAGCAGAGCCTTTGGAACTGCCTGGAGGAGCTGGGAGCCAGAGCACTTGAAGGGAACACTTATGGCAGCCTGTCCCTCTGTAGCCCTAGGTACCATTCTCCATCCAGCGCAATACTTCCAGCCTGCTCCAGGCACCAGCAAAAAGCAACAGGGGACCAGACCACAGCAAGGCACTTGAGCTGGGGGTACAGCACAGTCCGCATTTACCTGCAGGAGGCAGGGGATGGGCAGGCAGTGCAGCAGCTGTTGGGAGCACAGCATCCGAGAAGAGAACACTGGTCAAGTCCTGCCAGGAGAGAGAGAAGCTTGAGCACGGAGAACTGGGGAGCAGTGGGCACAGAGAGTGGGAGCTGCTCCAGCCTCCACAGCAGTGCCCAGGCACAGAGGTAACGGGCCCAGCACTCACCTGTGCAGCAGCCCGGACCTTCTGGTTTAAGCTGTTGCCGTGGAGGGGGTCTGGGGGCCCAGTGAATGCTGCAAGGCATGAGGATGGGCAGGCTGGGGCTGAACACAGCCTTAACACAGAAGCTGTGCAGGCTGTTCCATAGAGCCATAACAACAGCCCACAAAGCTCCTCCCTGCCCTACTCCTGACCCCATTACCCGCAGCCTCCCGAATGAAGGCAGCATTCCTCCTCAGCTGCAGGAGGAACTGGGGCGAGCCCTGGGCACACGTGTGCTGCAGGATCTTCAGCACCTGACGGGGGTTGGGGGTCCAAGATTAGCATGAGGTGTCCACTCCTCAGCTCCGCCACTGCCCCCAGCCCGCAGCAATGCCATACCTTCAGCTTGACGTGGCAGGAGCCACCACGCAGGCGGCCCAGCAGGAACTCCAGCAGGCAATGGCTGCTGCCTGCCGACTCACGAGAGATCTCTGGGCCGTGCGTTAGGGATGGATCTCTCACCGTCACCAGGCCCGCTCTCCACCACACCCGCCCGACCCCAGCCCCCCACAAAGGATACTGCTGATCTCCTCCAGCACGAACCCGGGGCACGGCCCCTCCTCATCCGCGGTGCCGCGCAGCAGCACCGGCAGCTGAGGGTAGGAATGGTGAGGGCCCAGCGCTGCCATAGGGCCCGACGGTACCTCACCCACCCCCCCCCCACCCCCCGCCCAAAAAGGGAAAAGTAGTGACGTCACGTGCCCAGGCAGCACCCCCTCCCCTCCCATCGCCCCGGCACGTCCCGTACCCGGCTCAGGAAGCACAACCGGTCCCGCAACGGCACCGCCATGACAGTCCGGCTCAGGTCCTGCCCGGCCCCAGTGCGGCCTCGGGGTTCCGCCCCCCGGAAGACGCGGTGCACCAATGAGAGTGCAAGGCGCACCGGCTCAGCCAGTCAGCAGCCAGGAAGGGCGGAGCTCCGGGCGGAAGCGGCCTCCGAGGCTGACGCCAGCAGCAAAGGGGCGGGAAACGGGAAGTAAACAACTGTCCTCTTTGCCAATCAGAGCTACCCCTGGCTATCCGACCAATCAGAAGCTGGTCGGGAGGAGGGTGCTGCGCGCAACCAGTCCACGCTGCCGGCGCCTCTCCCCAGCCAATCCGAGCACGCAGAGCATTGACAGACGCAGTGTTCCTCCTATCAAGACGCCGAGGAGGAGGGCACGTGGGTGAGCCGCCCGGGGAGGCCGACAGCTCTTCCGCCATCATGGCGGCGGCCGCGCGGTGAGGCCATGTCGGGCCGGGACGTTTGGCTCCGGGCTCGGGCGCGGCTGCGGCGCTTCCCCGCACTGCTGGAGCGCTGCGGGGAGCAGGTGGGGCCGGGCGGAGCATTCCCGCTGACCCACAGACCTCGGTAGGCCTCGGTGAGCCCGGTTCTTTCCTCTCCCCGCTTTAGGCCTCAGCCTACGGGCGTTGCGTGGCCGCGGCCTCCGCTGGGAGCGCGGAGCTACGGCGGGACGCGTGCGTGCGGGAGTTCCAGGCCTTGCAGGAGTGCTTCGCCCGCGCGGTAGGCCCGGGGGTGCAGCCCCCGAGGGGGTCCGGGTGGGCCGAGGACCGGCGGCAGCGCTCACTCGGTTCCCCCTGCAGGCGGCGGCGACCAAGTGACAGAGGTGACAGCGGCGACTGCAGCTGCAGCGCGGGGGGAAGGAGCTCTGGGTGGGCCGACGTTATGGCCCCGGGCTCCTTTCCCCCCACTCAGCAGTGCCTGTGTGGGACCCGCAGCCCGTTTATTAAAAACTTAAAATCGGCAACAGATGCTTCAGCTTATTTTATTGATGCGCACGGCTCAGTCTCCCATCAGTCCCTCCTGACCCGGTACAAACGATCCGAGGCAAGGAGAGGCCGTGCAGGGACTGCGCTGTCCCTCCTGGGCTGCTGGGGAATGTCAGAGCATCTTTGGTCCTTTGCGTTCATGGAGACGACGCCAACAAATCCGCAGCACCAGCACAGGGCAGGAGCACGTCCTCATCCTGCTGCGGGATGGGAGAGCCACCAAATCCACATCGCCGTCACAGGGCTGGAGCACATCCTTGCCTTGCTGTGGGATGGGAGAGCCCGGGGTGGACCCAGCACACAGCAAGGTGCGAGAAGGGAAGGCTCCTCCTCCTCTAGAAAGGCTGCTGAGTGCTGCAGGGGATGACAGAGCGCACTGCCACGCTGCAGACTCTCATGTTATGTGCTCAGGAGCCGTCACCGTGCCCGATCCCTGCGCTGTGGGGCTCCCGGGTTTGTGCTTTAAGACAGCGTGATGGAGAAGCTCACTTGTACAATGAAGTCCTGAGGGTTAAGGCTACGGCAGTCACGAGGAGACGCATGGAGAAGTGGCGTGGGAGGTCCTGGGGAAGGAGTGGGGCTGAGTCGTGGCTGTCGCTCTGTGTCTCTGTGCTGCTTAAACTCGAGGTTAAGCTGACGTCCTTCGTGCAGCAGGCACAGGTCCCAGGCACGCAGCACTCTTCAGCTGCTGGAGCAGACAGGAGTGACACAGCCAAGGCCCCGTTACAGAACAGTAATGCAGTCCTGCAGGGCTGGTAACGCATTGTCTCTGGCTCCAGGAGGTCCCACTGGACACAAATTCAGCGAGGCTAGTTTACCAAAGACACTTCTGAGATACTGATATAAAAACCACCACAGTGATGAGGTCTGTAGACTCCAGGCTGGGAAATGTCAGCCGTTCTAGTGTGAGCTTTGGGATTTGATTTCTTACATTCGCAAGTCAGGATGTAAAAATAAAAAACAATGGGATGAACCACTGTCTGGGAGCCTGCAATAAACCAAAGCTCTTCCCTTTCTTGCTCATAAAATACATTTTTGGGGGCAGAGTACTGGCGTCTATGGATGTGAAACACAGCATGGAATGAGGCTGGGAAGAACACACAAAACAAACAGCTCCATCGAGTTACAGAGAAGAGGTAGGTACACTTGAGCCAAGCCCCTCGAGTCCACCCTTTTAAGCCACGTGTTTTGTTTCTAAATTAGTTGCCTCTTGTAGAAAAATCAAGCTGGAGAGGGGGGGCAGTCTGCAGCCCCTGGGTTGAGCTTTGAAATGCACTTTGAACTGGAGAAGTCAAGCTTGAAAGCAGAGATGAGACTGCGAGCATCCAGAGAGGGTGAAGAGAGAGCACAACTCGTCATTATTGCTAAGTGTGTGGCCAACCAATTAAATCCCTGGGAGTAGAGGCAGCACAACAGCAGCGGTTGTGCCCGTTTAAGGCAGCATTTCTACTAAACTAGGTTCCTAAACCACAACTATCTCCTAAACATGCAAGACTAACAGCTCCCATTTCAAGAGAAACACCAAAGCAATTAGCTAAGGCTGTCTTCGACTCAGTCTGCCTTGGTGCTTTTCCAGAATGAAACCCTTCACAAAATTGGGCATCTCTCCCCAGTTCTGCAGCCCCAGACTCCTGTCCCACAGCCCAGAGCAGAGCGGGTGGAGGAACCCAGAGAAGCTCAAACAGGCAGGGGAACCTCACAGACAGACACCTCAGCTCTGAAAGGGGAGCTGAGAGCTGGAGGGAGAAGGCAATTCGATATGAACAAAATGTTGAAAACAGCCCCTGAAAGCCAGCAGGGAACCAAGTTCAATGGCAGCCTCAGAAAGCCAGAGGACAGCGGGAGTTTCGCTTCCAGGGCTGTCACCTCCTCAGCCCCCTGCGGGCACCCAGGGGAGGTCTGACCCTGCAGGGACTCCGGGAGTCCCCGCGGATCTCACGCTGCATCCAACAACACGCAGCTGGCTCGGTGAGCACTGCTGAGCAGCAAACAGACACAGAACTGCAGCCTCCCCCGCCCCGCAGCCGCCCCCTCCTCACACGCTGCCGCCTCCCTCTGCCACCTGCCTGATCTGCCGGCTGCGGACCACCTGCTGCGCTCCCTCTGCCACCTGGTTCAAGCGCGTCTCCAGAGCGCTGCGCAGGTCGTTCACTTTCACGTCTGGAAGGGGGTTGAGGCCGATGATGACCCCCGCCCCCCGCGCAGCTTCTTCCTCCTCCTCCTCCTCCTCGTGAGGCAGCAGGTCCCGTCTCCTCCGCCGCAGGTCCAGGTCCACCTGCAGTTTCAGGTCCCGGTTCGGTTTGACGTCGTGATCCTGCTTCTGGTCCCCAGGGATGGCTGCTCCCTCCTCCACCCTTTGCTCAGCAATGTTCTCGGCGCCCGGTTTCTTCTCAGCACCATTTGCCAGCCCTCCAACTACGTGTCTCTGCCTGCCCTGGAGCTCTCCCTGAGGGTCCTGGGCCACATCCGCCACCTTTTCCCGAGGATCCTCTTCCTTCCCCTGCCCTTTGCTGGCCAGGTTCCCTCGCGAGGCCGGCTGCTGTTTATCAGCCCCTTCAGCATCTGCAGCTCTCGGATGCTCCCGTAGGTGCTGCTCACTCCCTGCCATCTTCAGTTTACTCAAGGAGTCCAGTGCAACTGCCAGGTCTTTGGGCTCCACCTGACTCACTGCTTTGGCTTTAAGGTCTATTCCCGAGTCTCTTTCCAGACTCTTTCCTGCTACTCCCTGAACTTTGGCAGCCCCCAGCTGTTCTCTTTGGATAGGAACTGTAGCTGCTTCCACAGCTTTCAGGGAATTCTCGTGGACGTCTCTTCCAGCTTTGGCTTCACGACCTCCTCCTGCATCCTCAGCCAAGGGCTTCTTGTCTAGGTAGTTTCTGGCTGCTGGAACACGTTGGGCATCTCCGTGGAGGGGATCCCAGTTCTCCATGGCATTTCTAACAGCTCTGTCAATCTCCTGTTGTGGCACCTTCCGCTCCTTGGGAGGAACCCCAGGAATCTCACGCCTGTGCCCGGCCTCCTCCAGCCTTCCTGCTGTCACCCTGCGCTGCTCAGCTGACTCAGCAGCCTGCCTGCCTGCATCTGGCACAGGGTGCTCTGGTGGTTCTTTACCGAGTGGCTTTGCAGCAGCTTCTTGCTTAGCTCCTAGGCTCTCTTCCTCCATATTCTTGGAGAGAGGCACGGCAGGCTCCTGTTGCATTTCTGCAGAAGAAAAACTTACATGTACAACCTTTTTCTTACAGAGAGCAATAGGTTCCTTTCTCCCACCATGTTCTGCACAACATGGGACTGAAGAATGAGATCATCACCAAGAGCCAGGTGGGGAAACTGGGTGAGATGTGAGCACAAGCATTATCTCTGCATGGGAGCTCCCCACCTTGGAGCTCACAGTCAGACAGAGTCAGGAATGGCTTGTTGCAGACTGAATTTTGCCATGTGCTGGAGGGACCTGGATCTCTCCCAGCCTGATTTTGGAGCTGCTCTGAGTAGTGACCAGCTCACAGAGGGCTCACACTCCCTGGTGGTTTCCTTACCTTGTTTTAGCTTCTCCTCTCCTCCCTCCTCCTGTCTTTGCTGGTGTATCTCCTTGTGCTGCTCTTCAATCACAGCCAGCAGCTTTGCCTGCTGGTCAAGTAGCTGTTTCTGCTGCACCTGCTGTTCTTTGATCACCTGCAGCAGCATGGCATGATCAAGCAGTTTTGCCTGCTCTGCTCCTAGAAACAAAGAAAACAATCCAATGACCTCAAATCCTCACTACTCACCTCTCAGCACTGCGGACACTGCAGTGGAATTCCTCAGCAGGAAAGTCCCGGTCTGCAAATGCTGCTGGCCCCCAGCCCTCCCCAGCAGGAAAAGCCACCACCGCTCTGCACAGCTCCGGCTGTGGGCACTGCAGGAGGGCAGAGGAGGGCTGGCAGCCTGCATGCAGCTCCAGGGCAGGCTGCAAGCACAGTGCCAGGCAGCAGCTCCAAACGCTGGGACAGGGACTGCTGCCCAGCAGCAAGACCCCACAGAGTGTGTTACACAAAGCAGAGTGGGCCAAGCAGCAATGAGTCAGGTTGATCCACTTGCTGAGAGCTCCACAAAACACAGAGTGGTCCCAAGGGCTGCACTGCTGCTGCTGCCCTCCTCTCAGGAGCCACTGGCCATATCCCATCCGCAGAGCATGGGTGTGTGGCACTCGCCAGCAGCTTCTTCCCCAAACTCAAGGTGTTTCTCAACCATTACACCCCAAAGGAAATAAATGTCAAAATTAACAGCCTGTAAAACGCCACCTAAATTAAAACGGGATGCTGCTCACGTTAATCCCTTCCAGCACACCGCCCACCCCGTGTCCCACTAATCACCCACAAAGTGATTAAGGAGAAGTATTTCCAGTTCACATTACAACGCTATTAGCCCAGGGCCTCTGGAATTCCCCTCTCACTGCTGCACAGCATCGAGCTGTGAGGGAGCACGGCCTTTCCGAGCACAGCCCAGTCCTCACGACCTGTTTATTTTTCGCACTTTGTTCAAAATAAACAATGAAGGCATTTCTGCCACCCCCCCCTTGCGAGCCCACAGGTCCCAGCGCAGCATGGGAACGGTCGGGTTGAGAGCAGGCGAAGGTTCAACGCCAAATCAAAGCGTTTCTGGCCAAGAGCTTGGCAAACACGCCGAGCTGTGTTTGTGTGGCACACCTCTTCCCCGCAAACAAAGGCTGCGCTGCCTCCCAGCTCCCCTTTGATGTCGGGAAGCAGAGCTCAGCCAGCACTGGGGTTGGGCTCTAACTGGCGCTCTTCAGCAAAACATCAACAGTCATAAAAGCAAAGCACTCGGGCTCACCCCGCCGAGGGCAGCGCAGCCCCGGGGTCACAGCGCGGTGCCAGGTGGGGGTGTGACCCCACAGAGGGGGCACCCCGGGCTCCCCACCCCGCAGGGCACCCAGCTCTGCCCGTGTTTTGCAGGAATCAAACGGTCTGACGCTGGGATCGAGTCAGCACTGCTGGCACGGGAGCAGGAAGCCGGGGAGCAGCCGTGACTCACGGCCTCGCCGTGCCAGGGACTCCTCCACCAACGTGCCAACCTCCGCCGGAGGCGTCAGCTGCAGACAGGCACTAATTGCTGCCGTCGCCGAGGTGACTCTGGCCCGAAGCTATGTGCTCAGCAGAGCCAGCCCCGGCAGTGCTGGCAAGTTCATCCTGCAGAGGAATCCTGCACTGGCAGCCCACGTCCTGCACTCACCCTCTGCGTTCTCCGCTTGCCTGTCCTCGCCGTTCCTGCTCTCCCTCTGCTCCAGCTGCTGGGGCTGTGCTGGCTCCACGTGCTCCGGGAGGGGCTGCTCTGGCTTCCCACCTGCAGATGAACAAACCAACAGGAACTGGCACCGGGGAGGAGCTCACAGTCCTCTAGAGTGACTACGTGTGGCGTTGTCCCTGCCCGTGCCAGCACAGTTTACATTCAACCTGATGACTGCAAGGGAAGTAATAAAAAGCAAAAATATTTAACAATCTTATAGCCTCGTGGCAGCGAGCCAGTGC
Organism: Cyrtonyx montezumae; assembly: GCF_038088225.1. Lineage (NCBI taxonomy): Eukaryota > Metazoa > Chordata > Aves > Galliformes > Odontophoridae > Cyrtonyx > Cyrtonyx montezumae. The sequence continues at coordinate 4,941,478 of NW_027071925.1, forward strand.
TAACTACCTCAGCCAATTAAAATGCACAAATGGCTCTAAGTCGCTTTCAGACGGGCACTTAGCAATGTGTTACCTGTCAAGATCTCCCAGCTCTGCATCCCCAGCGAGCTGGGAGACACGCAGGAACAGCACGGCACCTGACATTTAGCAGGCTGGCAAACAACTGTTTGACAGATATTACAGTAGCTGTCAAAGCCACCAGATTCCTCCTTTCTGCCAGCAGCTGCTGAAGGGGCCGTGCATGCTCACGTGCTCATCTTGTGGAACTAGAAGGAAACACCGGGCTGGAGGATGGAGCAAGGACACCGCCCGATCAGTGGGGGGATGTTACAGGACCAGAGGATTTGCTCAGAGCCGCCCAGAGGGAGCTTACCAGGGTCTGCTTCCTTCTCCAGGGACTTCACCACCTCCTCAGCCTTCCTGGGAAACTGCAGCTTTGCTTTCTCCCCATCACCTGCAGCCTCTGCACTCTTCTCACCAGCTGGCACGGCAGCTCGAGCCTTGGTGTCTGGTGCTGCTCCTCCTGGCTCCTGTTCCTTGTATGGGGGCCGCCCATCCTTCGGCACGCTCACCTCCGGGGTGTTCTTCAGCTTCTGTACAGGTTTCTCAGTCCCTCCCCGTGCCTGGTTCTCGGCGATCATTTCTTTCCCCTGTGCCTCTTGCTGGGGACGCAGCTCAGGCGGTGCTGCCTTTGGTGGGTTCCCTTCAGCTCCTCCGAGTGCCTGCTTGTTCTCATCAGAGTCCTCGCGCTCCCGCCCCATGTCCACCACCACCTCATCGTGTGGGACGGGCGGCTCGTGGCGATGTGCCTCCCCCATGGGCAGGGCGATGCCTAGGACACATGGCAGCAGGGTCAGGGCTTGGACGCCCCAGGCCAGGGGGCTCACAGCATGCGTGGCCGTGCCTGGGTACCCGCTGCCCCCCACGTTTGCTCCCTCAGCAAGATGCTGCTCTCATAACAATCCCCAAGAGCACCATGTAGCACACCATCTTCAGCCCTCAAAGCAACCAGCAGCGATCAGGACCCTCACCCGAAGCACTCCCAAAACTGACACCCTTTCCCCACATCCTTCCTTACCTTGGTCGGGCCGGTCCAGCTGCACTTTCTCCTCTGCCTTTCCTCTCTCCTCATCTCTCTCGGGTACCTCCATGGGCACTTTGATCTGTGGCTGCTCCATCTCCTCCTTCTCATCCAGCAGCTTTGGTTTAAGGCGATCATCCTCCGCCTCCTCCACCGCCGGGTTCTGCTCTGGAAACGCAGCACTGTTAGTGGAAGGGGTCACGCACAGCCATGCCAACAAGCACCCCGACAGCACCCAGCACTGCCATGCCCACAGCAGCCCTGCTCCACACGGCAGCTCTATTTCCCCCAGCACCACAGAAGCGGGGCCGGGGCTTTGTTCTGCTCGCTGCTCGTTTCCCCAGTGCAGCAGTGCAGAGCCAGAGCTGCTGCGAGCAAGAGCCACCAGATGGTAGCATCCGCCTGGGCTGCCCGCTGCGGGGCTGTGAGCATCTGAGACATGGGGAGCGGGGGGGGGCAGCACAGCCCCCAGCGCCCGCCCAAGGTGGGAGCACACTGCAGAGCAACTCCATGCCTGTTTTGTTGTGTATTCTATTCACTTTTCATTTCGGTGCTAGAGCATTTCCCCAGCCCTGCCGTTCCCCGAGTGCTGCAGGTGCTGGGGAGCACAGCGGAACAACCCCGAGGATAAAGCCCCAGGGGATGCGGGGAAGGACCCGCGGGAAGGACAGAAGTGTTGGGAGATACGGTGCTGGGACCCCGGAGCGTGCTGCTCCAGAGGACAGAAGTGGAGGAGGAAACAGAATCGTTTCCCAGTGCTGAAGTTGAACTGCAGATTTTTTTTCCATCTGACAAACTGAAAAAAATACATAAAATTGTCTTCTGTAACAAAAAAAAATTCCCAAGTCTCCTCCGTCCCCCCCTCCCCTCCCCTTTGCCCTCCCCCATGTGATTTCCTCTAGGGAATTAATTCTATAAACATCTTTCAATTTTCTCCTCCCCCTCCACAGGGCTGGTGCGATTTATTACAAGATGAACTCATGGGAAAGAAGTGATTGCCACAACTTCAGCTGCGTGGGCCTTACCCAAAGCTGGGGAAGAGAAAGGCCAAATCCTGGCCCAGAAGGAGCCGTGCCAGAAGTGCACAGGGCTCAGCCAGAAACCTGGAGTCCTTGGCCCCGGCCACGTTCAGCAGTGAGAGTGGGAGGAAAGGTCGTGGGTGTTCTGCCCAAGGGTCTGCCTCCATGGAGGGACTCCCCAGGGCTCAGTGGTCGGGGCAGGACGCTCCATGCAGGACCACAGTGAGGGCACAGAGGTGCCCGCTGCTGGATGAGTGCCCTGGGAAGCAGCAGGATGTGGGGCTGTGCAGGGAGGTGCTCGGTGCTGCTCCCAATGAAATCCTGGCCCCACAGCAAAATGTTATTGACTGTACTGGAGGAGAAGCATCGTTCATTGGTTCACGGAGCAGAGATGGCTGCGTATGGAGAAAACTGCGCTGTGGATGAAATCAGAGCAGCACAGAGCGCTGCAAACGAAGGAAATCACAACCAAAGGCGGCCACCATAACACAAGGGATGTTTGAGGGGAAAAAAAACAACAAAACAGGAAAATCTAGGGAGAGAAGGAAGCTGTGCACACTAAGGGGAAGTGGAGGAGTTAAGGCAGAGCGGGCGCAGCGCCCGCAGCCCGCAGTGCCATGCCCAGCACGCTGCAGCAGGTGGAAGCTGCAGCAGCTCCGTCGTAAATCACGAGAGGGCTCCCACGGTCCACACTCTGAAAACAATGTGGGGAAAGGCAGAAAGAAAAACAAAACACAAACAAAACCCAAAGTCTCCATGCCATAATAAGACAAAGTTGCCTCTAAGCCGTCATTTGCTCAGCAGGAAACAAAATTAAGTTCATCATCAGGGCGTGAATTAACGACCTCTCACGCTGCATGGAAATCTATAAGGGGCTGTATGTGGTTTGCAGAGAACAATTTTGCTCAGGATGTGTAATAATCACTCTAACTGTCTAGTCGCCCTTCAGGTCCCTTTGGAGAGCGTTACAGTAATGCTGCGCCTCTTAATGTTTTATGAGCGGCGTTGGACTTTACAGGCAAAGGCTGAGAGGCTATAAAAGCTCCTCGGCTTACAGCAACACGCCCGGCCCCGCGCAGGGCTCACCCGCAGCACAGCTCCGGTGCTCACGGACGCGGGGGGGCCACGGGGCTTTCTGCAGCTGATTTGTGAGCGCGTGTGCGCGCCGATGTGTTGTGGTTTGCCAGCAGCCTCTCCAGGCTGCAATAAAATTTCATGATTAGCAGCCTAAAAGCTTCCCTTCCCCCTGCTCCTGCTTCGGATGGGAGCAGCGGTCCCAGAAAGGTATTAAATCCCTCCTCACGTGGTTTGCGCAGCGTTCTCGTCCACCGCAGCAGTGACTGTGGTGGATCCTGCACCCATGGGTCCCGTACACATCCTGCTTGGGGACAGCACGAGGAGCAGCACCCCTCGGTGATACCAGCACTGGGACACTGTGCCACGTGCTGCCCAGCCTGCCTGAACTCCAGCCCGGCAAAACAGGGCAGCCTCGTTTTGCAAGTGGAAAATAGGAGCGAACCAGTGCCCTAGGGCCCACTAAGACCCGGGGGAAGGGACGGAGCGGGGCCGCCCCGCACAGCTGGGAGCGCACAGCAGCCCCCGGGCACCGACCCCCGGCCAAGCGGCGCCCGCGAGAGCTCCCCCCCGGCGGCTGAAACGGTGCCAGATTTCACAAGGTTATCAAATGGCATCCCTGAAATTAGTTCACAGTTGTCTCCTGACGCACCAGCAGTAAAAACGAACCCAAATTACAGGAGGCTGATAGTTCCTTTTTCTGTGTCACAGGCACTATTAAAAGCTCGCTCGCACAAAGCACCGGGGAGAGCTGCAGCAGCACCAAGCTGTTCCTACAGCGATTAGGGGCTGTGCATAATCCACGGCTCGCATGTGTTCAGGGCAAACAACCCGGCCATCGCCGCAGGCAGAGCCGCACCGGGATGGGCTCTTTTTGGGGTCAACGCATCCGAGCGGCAGCCCGGTCCCACCCGCACCCACGGGGCACGGGACACGCGGGGTGGGTTGCGTCACGGCGTGAATCAGGGCTTTGTTAGCGGCGTTGCACAAGGAGAGAGGCAGAGAGTGAAGCAGCAGCGGAGTAAGGAGCTGAAAAATATTACAAAATCTTAATCCGCCCCATGAGACCCTCTAGGGTGCTTTCAAATACAGAGAGAAATTGCCTAATTAGCTTTTTTTTTTTTCCTCTTTTTTTTTCTTTTTCTCCTAATGGATAATTGCCTCCATGAGCTTCCACAGGCAGCTTAGCAACCTTTTACCATCCCCGCACACGCCGCATGGTGCAGCCCAACGCTTCTGAAAGGGGTTTTATACCTTTCCCGAAGAGCTGCTGACAGTAAACCTCAAGCAATACAGGCTGGGGCTGTAATGGGCACTTGGGTGTCGTTAGTAAAAACACTATTCAGAGCTCGCCGGTCAATACGTGTTCACATAAAAGGGCAATGTTCTAATATTCATAATCCCAGGGCCCACAGGGCAGGGCTTTAATGAAAGTCTGCACAGTTCTGGGCTGCTCAACATCAAAGGGGCCCATAAAGCTCCCCCTGCACGCTGACAGCAGCACGCAGACAGCACACGGCCACGGCTCCCGCGTGGGGACAGAGCTGCGCGTCCCCAGCACCGGGCACCAGATATGGGAGGGAACTCTTCACCCAGGAGGTGCTGAGGCCCTGGCACTGCTGCCCTGAGATGCGTGGCTGCCCTTCCCTGCAGGTGGGCAGCCCACAGAATGGGTTTTGGAGCTCAGCGATCTTTAAGGTCCCTTCCAAGCCAGCCAGGCTGTGGTTGTGATCCCCTGCAGCAGCAAGCCCCGGGCGGTGCAGACACCGCCGAGCTCGGGGCAGTGTGGGTACAGCGCAGCTCCCCACAGTGCTTCACTTGGGGAAGAAGTGGCAAAGAGATCGAGCAGCTCCAGTGGACACCGTCTTTTATGGCGCTTCTTTTATCCTCCCAGCCACAAGCACGCGTGTCATTACCGACTCCTCCTGAAATGAGCAGCTGTTCTTTGGCCATTACTGCTCCAAAATTAACCGAGACGGAAGAATTCAATCGCATCCCTCCTCCCAGCCCTGCTGAGCGTGCACGATTAAGGGATTGAGAGCATCTTTTGCTCAGAGTTCACGGGCAGCACAGTGCCTGGGAAGGCGTATGCGTCCCGGGTGAGCTGTGAGCGCGGAGGCAGAAAACCCCTCAGCTGCCAGGGACACAACGACCCAGGAGTGAATGTTATCGCGGCAGCACCGCTGTCGGAGACGCTCAGAGCTGCTCAGCAGGAACCCAGCCAACCACCAGGAGGGAGGATAAGCTCCAGAAGAGACAGCCCCTTCTCTTCGCTTCCGTTCTCAATCTCGGCGAGGATATTTCAAGGCCCCCAAAGAACAAAAAGCTCGAGCAGAACGGAGCAAAAATAAAATAAAGAAACAGGACGCAGGCACAGAGGAGGGGCAGCACGGGGTCAGGAGACACCTGCTCGTGGTGGCCTTGCAAGGCCAGCCTGCAGCTGGGGAAGGGAGGTTCGGCCGTAATTCCATCAACGGCCATGGTAAACAAATAATAAATAACGTGGACCCGTAAACAAAGCTGAGGCATAATCAAGGGCTTTGTCAGAGCTAAATCTGAATCCAAATTTATAACCTCACAAGCAAAAAAAAAAAAAAACAAAAAAAAAAGCTCAGTGTCCATAAATTTACATACCTTTGAGCACAGTGAATGGCTTGTTACAGGAGCACTATGTGCTGGCAGCATGCAGGGAGCAGTCCCGGTCAGCCAGCACCAGGCTGTCCTCATGTCATGCTGGTCACCCCGTGGGGATATCCATGCTCTGCTCCACAAGGGAACCCCTAACCCTGCACCCTGCCTGTCCTTCCCAAAGGGACTACAGGATCTCCCAGCCAGCATTCCCGAAAGCACAGCCTTCCTGGGGAACACCTGCAGGGAGCTGCCTGGAGATTACCCAGTGCTCACCACAGGCGGAGCTGGGAGCACGACTCAAGCAGCCACACACCTGGGAGGAGTTTGTCAGCATCCTGGTCAATCCTGTCCTCCTCTCTCTCGAGGTGATCCATGCCCACCACTTCGGTCTTCACCGGCGGGTCCTCGGTGGCAGACAAGGTGGTGTAGGTGCTGATGATCAGCATTCCCAGGCCAATCCACAGGATGATCTGCAATGGGCAGCAGCTCCCGTTAGCACAGCCAAGCAAACAGCACAGCGTGGCATTCTGCATGCAAACAACGTCTCCAAACAACCCAAAGCTCAGTGCAATTACCCACGTCAATAAGGGAGAGTTGAGGAGAAATGGAAGAGGGAAAAAGGAAACAGTCGCTCTCGGCAGAGGTTTCTTTGTATTGGGATGGAGAGATGCAAAATGAGAGTTTCAGATGCTGGAAGCCGTTGTAAAACACAACCACAGTATCAGGAGGGTTCAAGAGGAGGTGGACAGAGAGTCAGAATAAAAAAATGCACATGGTGGACAGGAGTCAGCTGCACAGGAACACGGCACTTTGAGCAGCTACGCTGCAACACTGCACAGTCGGCTCTGGCTGTGAGCAGACGTGCCTGGCCTGTTCCCATGCCGGGAGGGTTTGCAGGGAACTGTTTAAAAATCCTTATCTTTGAAAGCAAGAAGATGTCCACACACAACCCTGGTGGCTAATGCTCTGTGAATGGCATGCAAGCTAGAAAGAAGCTGCTATGAACCTAAAGCCAAGACCAAAGAGAAGAAATACAGCAAGACAGAACCTGGGCCCTGTGAAGGGAAGGACTCTAAAGAATTTCTCCAGAACAGTTCATCCCTGCCCTACTCCCCAGAATCCTCATCCTGCAGCATGTACACCACGGTTAACAAGAGGCACAACAAGAGGATGCAGCTCAGTGTAAGAAAAAGCAGAAATGGCCACTGGGGAACGTGAACACAACGGGAGCTGCCACGGGCAACCGGGGGAGAGAAAAGATGGGAAATGAAAGGAGGAGCCCACAATAGAAAGGTGAAGTCCAAAGGGAGAGATGGGGCTGGCACTGGGCTCCCCCTCACTGCAGAAGTGGGGTCAGCACCCAGGAGACGCCTTCGGAAGGAAAAGGGACCAGAGGCCACATCTTAGAGGGACTGCAAAGGAAACAGAAGCAAGGTCTGCTCCCAGCCCCAGCACAAAGAGCAGACATCCTGCGGGCCGGGAGCAGCCAGCAGGTCCCTGCCCTCCGCTTCCCCCCCCTCGCACGACCCACGGCCCTGGCAGAAACGCGGCTGTGCCGGCGTCCTCCAGAAACAACAGCAGAGAGGAAGAGCATTTCCACAAAGAGGATGTATTCTGGTGCCACGGGAACTGGGAGCAATGTGGGAGAAAAGGGAAACCGTAGGAAACGGCTGAAATCACGACAGGTTCTAAAAGGGTTTTTGTTGTTTCTTATCTTAGCAGGGAACCACAGGCTTGAATGCTGTGGATTTAAACCCCTCTGATTGTTCAGCATTCAGAGCTCATCTGGGAGCTTCCCAGAGGCCAGGCTGCCCCACGCCCCCATCCTCACCCAGCACAAGAATGCTGTAGACCCGAGTGGAGGTCTGTAATTCGGCTCAATTCCAACCAGACACCTATGGCATGCAAAAAAAATAACAGGGAGGGAGTTGGTGCTCAAGGGACCACCAGGGCCAACCCCTGGCAGTCACAGGAACAGCAGCACGGGCTGCAAGGACTCAGTGGTGGTTCAAAGGAGAGCACAGGCAGAAACCACCCAATGCATTTGGGGTGGAGAAAGTGGAAGCCGAGGGGCAGCAACGCAGAGCAGCTCTGAGCCAGCAGCTGATCCTGCAGGGAGAATCTTCTCCACCCCTCTGAGAGGGGAACCTGGGAGCCGCCAAAGGGCTCCTGGACACGGCTCTGTGCAGGAGGGACATCCCTCTGGCCGAAGCCACCTCCTGCTCACAGCTCAGCACACCAAACGCCCATCTCCCGAGAGCAGCACTGGGGCCAGGAACTGGAAGAGGAAGTTTACATGTCCGTTTCCTCTGCTGGTTGCTTTCTCTTGGCTGTGCTTCCTCCCAAAAGAGAGCTCGAACTTTGTACAGAAGTGTCATGAGCTCAGAGCATCTCCTCTGAGCACGCCTGAGCCAGCAAGGAAGCAAGAGCCGCGTCTGCCTCAAGTGATGACATCTCCTGCCCAACCCGTGTTGTTTTGGACACGGTGCACTGAGAGATGGTGTAAGCACAAAGGAACGCAGAGCTGCGTCCGTCCTGTGACAGCGATGCACAGCTCCGGCCCAACGCAGAGAGGGGAACCTCCTGCCCCGTGGCAATGAGCAGCACTGCCTGACCCAAGCAGCCTCTGCAGCTCCTCTTCCCTAAGCAGGACAGCAGCAGCACGGCCACCCAGGGAGGGGCCTCTCAGACACACGCTTGTGTCAACAGCGGGAAGCCAACACCTTCCTGCTGGAAGTTCACCGTCGTGTTTACAGACCCGAGCGCGACCTTCGGCAGCGTCCTGCCAATCCAACGTGCCCGCTCGCCCTGCAGCCCTCACTGCTGCTTTCAGTGCTGTATCACACCTTAAGTTGGCACTGCCACCTTCCCAGCTCTGCAAAACCCAACTCCAGCTCTGCCAGCTGCTCCGTGCTGGACCTTGCTGGAAGCCAGAGCTGGCCCAACATGTGCAGAACAGTCTGGATAACCTGGAAAGTCCAAGAGTTGGATTTGAGACCTGCTGTTTCAGATAAGCAAGTTCAGGATGGTGGAGGTGGGGAGGCAGAACATGCACGTGTGTTGTTCAGGCAGGGAAAGGTGGGGAGGGACAGCTCTGCCCAGGGCAGCTCCTTCTCCCCTCAGACTGCCACTTTTCACAGGAGCACATTTTGATGGAGTGCAGCGCCTGGATCAAAAGGAAGCAGGAATGAAGGAGGAGACCAAAGAAAGAGCTCCGGGGAATGAATAAATGAGTCTCTGCAGAAGGCCTGGAGGGACAAGGAGAGGGTGGGCCTCAGTTTCAGCTCCCAGAGCTGAGGCACAGAGCGCTATGCGGCCGAGCGTGTTCCTGAAGACAGGTGTGCCCTCACTGCAGCATTTCAGAGCATCGGTCAAAGCAAGAATGCGAACTTGACAGGCCATGGATCATTCAAGAGAAGGCTGGACAGCTTGCCAGCAGCCCCTTCAAATGCCAGGGTAACCTGGGGGCTGATGCTTCAGATAAGCCCTTATTCCTCGGTGGGATTTCTGCAGGACAAACATCTCCAGTCCTGCGAGCGGCATTTCAGGTCACACATTGTGAGTGCCCCAGCATTCAACTGCAAGCAGCCAAGAGTCGCTCTGGGCAGCCAGAGAGCTCAGCACACCCTGAGTGCAGTTTCAAGGCACTGCAGAGAAACATTCTGGCTCGGCCGGAATAGAAAGCAATACTTGAAAGTGCTCTTTGTTTCCCTGAAAAATCCAGGCTGGCATTCAGACTCCTGCTTGGGGTTTCACTCAAAGAAGTTAGGACCAAAGTGTCAGAATTCAGAGTGAAAGCTGGAAAGTTGGACTATTTCCTTGTGTCAGAGAAAGCATGGGGAAAGAAAAAAAAACCACCCTGCTTAAAAGCTTCACATACGTTTGCAAACCCACAAGTCATTAAACTCAGAAAAAGCCATTAGTTCTGTAGGACCCACAGAAATTCTTGCTCTCCCTCTGCTGACTCCACAGTTTGCTGAAAACCTTATTCCCAGACCAGTGCTGTCGTGACTGGTGATGCTGGAGCACCAGTCTGCTAAAAGGCTGTGGATTCAGTCATTGTTAGAAAAAAAACAAAGCATGTTAATTTTGACCCCATAAAAGCGCAGTACTTGCAGAACCAGAGAGATCAAGCCCAGCAAAGAGCCACTTTGTTTCAGTCCCCGAGGAGGCCAATTCAAACTGGAGCAAAAGGAAAAGCTCAACTTTTTATAGCCTCTGAACGACCCCAATCTTTTAAAAATCAATTCCTGAAGCAACACCTCTACGTGTGTGTTCCTTTTTATTATTATTTTGGTTGAGACCAGAGAGCTGTAGGTCAGCAGCAAGAACCACATCTCTGAGAAGCCCTGTTTATTTTACCCAGCCCAGGTAGGCTGAGATGTAAGGTTTTATAGGCTGCCTGGATTCCCCAGTCTGTGGATACAGAACCTGAAAGCCCATCAGAAGGCAGACTGGAGGCAGCATTTTACGCAGCAAATGAAAGCTTTGCTCGCTGCTTAGAGGGATATAAAGAGCCTCTGTGCAAAATGGGGCAACCACGCACTGAGCCAGCCCCGTGAGCTTTGAGCAGAACAGCCCCACTTGTGACAAGAGGCTGCAGCAGGGAGCATCGAGCAGCTGCCCTCCTGCAGCCACACTGATGCTGTTCCCAGGCTCTGCAGAGGGCTTGGTCAAGCAACATCACCACTGACCTGTGAACAAAGTGCATTCTTGTGGATCTTCTTGTAAATAAGAGCTGGGCAGATGAAACAAATCAGGCTTCCCATCGTAGCACCTGTCAGGCCCAGGACTGTTTCCACTGGCAAAGAAGAACAAGACGAGTCAGCAGAGCCGTTCTCTTCCGGAGTCAGGAGCACAGCAGCCCTTGGCAGCTGCCTGCAGTACAAGCCCAGCCATCCTACCCAGCAGAGCCAGGAAGGATGAGGACTGAAGAGCCCTTTTCCCCAAACCTCTCACTCACCATTTGGGATCATGATGCCTCCTATCATGGTTCCAAACACGACAGCCAGCGTCAGGGCTTTGAAGCGAAGTGGGGGCATGTAACCCCCAGCAGCAAAAGTGCCATCTTTTTGCTGGAAGATAAAAGGTGGGAAAGGGAGAGAGTGAACTGAGCCCCCTTGCACATCCGGCTCAGGCTCTGCCAGTGGGGTGAAAGGGACCACGTAGACTGAACGGGGGCAGTTTCATTCCCTCAGTGCAGTGATCTCTGCAGAGATGGGGGTGGCAGCTAGAAGCAGTTGAGTAGCTTTAATATGCGACTGCATCTGAACCTTCAAAAAGAGACTGTCAGGAGGCACGCAGCCAAAGCTGCTGTTTCCATCCTGCCCCAAACGTGAACTGCACAGCTGTATCCGAATCCTTCTGCCAGTGATGCTGCTGTAAGTGGCCCCGAGGCTGAGGGCATGAGAAACAGGCACAGCTGAGAAGGCAGGAGGGAGAGTGGGCACTGGGAAAGAGCTCTGGTTTCGCTGCACCGAGGCATCCCTAGCACCTCCGGGAGCAGGGCTATTCCCACCACACTGCAGCGCGTGGGCAGGCTCCTCCGACGTGACGGAAGACACCCCAGCTGGGCTGCAGAGGATGAGCAGAGCTGCGGGGGAGCTGCCGATGCTGGAGGGTTTCCAGACCCCCTCCATTTCCCGTCCCAGCCCACGTTCCCTGAACAGGAGGTGTGGAAAGCACAGGATGCCACGGACCCACGTGCCCCTGAGAGCCAGCAGGTCCCCATGCTCCTGGGCACGCAAATGGGACACAAGAGCAAAGTGACACATTGCGAGCCCAGGGGAGAAGCGAGGCTTCCCCAGCACTTCCAGCCCTCCACGTCCGCTGCCTCACTCCAACAGCCTTCCCCCATCCTCAGACTCTCCCAACGTGAGAAAAGAGCCGGGGGCTTCTCACAGGCAGAAGTGGCAGGATTTAGAGCTATAAATTGCTCGAGTTTTATTTCCTGCCCTAAGAGGTTTCTATTTATGCAGATACACAAAAGCCTCAGAACATTCCCACAATCTCTTACTGTTATTTACTGAATACCATCGGCATGCTTAGTGCCGTACAATACACAGAGGAGAACACGCTACTGCCACAAGGGACTCACAGTCTAAATCAGACAGACCAACTATAGTCACAGTGGCTGCCTGAAGATCTGACCCTGGGAAAGGTGAATGTGTGGGAGAGGGCTGTGCTGCACCGCAGCTCTGCGCTGTGTCGGCACCACGCGGCTGGGGAGACACTGAGAAGGGGACATCTGAACCCCGAGAGGAGGAGGCTGTGCTCTGGGAGCTACTGACAAGGTGGGAAGATGGGAATAAGAGTAAAAGAGCAGGAATGAGCAGGCACACAGGAGAAATGAGGCTAGGCTCTGAGGCTAGGAACAGAAGCTTGAGCTAAATGCAAAGCGAGATTGAGTTGGCCAGCAAAAGGATGCCAGCTGGAGCAGCAGGAAATAAGGAGGCTCCTCTGTTTCCAAAAACACATTTCTCCTTCTCTGTGAAGGGGAGAACCACCTCAGCTCTGAACTGTGCAACACTTTTACATTAGAGCCAAGCAGGGAAGCAGCAGCCATGTGAGCAGGAGGGCAGCAGAGCAGGGCAGGCCTCAGGCTCACAGCCCCAGCACTGCTGCCCATAGGACTTCTCCACAGGGAGAGCAGGAACCTCAAAGCACCACGGATTAACCACTTAGTAGAGCAGAATGTACAAGCTGCCATTGGCCTTCCACAGCACCATTACCACACAGCAGGCACTCAGACCCGCAGTGGGAGCTGAGTGCCCTCCAGGCAGCAGTACCCACCCACGAGTCAGAAACACCCCAGAGAACCGAGGCACAATTGTAGCCCAGGTGAGCAGCCAACAGCAGAAACCAAACAGTCCCAGGAGCCCTTCAAAATTCCAAGGTGCACACCAAGGTAGCCAGCTGCTCCCAGCCACACGAGAGGGTCTTACCTGCTGCTCAAACAGAAGGGTGTTCAGCGCCTGTCTGCATGGGAGGATCATCATCGGGAACCCCACAGCTACCGACATCATGAATCCCACTCGGATCATCTCCGTCACAAGGTTGGAAGGGAAGTTCATGAGGACGTTCCCAGCAATGGCTTCAGTGTAACTCACGTAGCCAAAGAAGCCCACCTGTCCAGCAGGAGGGGAGGTTGGACTCCAAAGAGCATGCACAGCTGCTTGAAAGGGTGGGGGGCAGTGAGCGAAGACGTGCCAAGGAGGGAGTGTGGGGTCACCTCCACAGGGAACCTTCTGGGAGCCCAGAACTGAGGCACCATTCCCCGTTGCGTTTTGCTTTCAGCAAAGCATCTTTCAGAATAAATACAGATAAGGAGAAACCGGCCCCATCTGGAGACATACCACTGCCCCCTCTGCCCCTCCAGGGTGGGACTTCAGGCAAGGAGAGAGAAGGGGAAGTTTCTTACCGTAATGTAAAAGGCGGTGACCACGTTTAGGGAAGAAGCAAAGATGGAGCTCATGATTTTGACGGACGGCTCATCCAAGCTATCATAGGTAGGCAAGACCTGACTGTTGAAAAGGGTAAATTATTTGAGGAAAGTTTCTAGAGAGAGGGGGGAAAAAAAAAGTGAAATGAAGCACGTTCCCTCCCTCAGCCCAGCAGCAAAGCCTCCCTGACACCTTCCCCCTACAGAGCATAAACACTTGCTGCAGTTCCACAATTTATACTGCTAATGCCAAGAGATTGCAGAACACTCATAACTCCAAGCGTTGCAAAAATATTCCTGCTCTCCCCACCCCAACCACGTGGAGCTAAACGTGTGATGTAAACATTTTGGTTCAAAAGCGTTGCAAAATTAATGGCCGTTTGCTCCACTGAGCACCAGTGGCACCAGGCCAGGCAGTGTGCTGAGATTATTGTTCTTGGAGCTCTCGGCGCTGATAATTAAAGTAACGCAGTGTTTACAAAGTAAAAGCAGGAAGAAGGTTAGAGCATCACAGTGTCTAACTGAAAAGTTAAACAAACAGAAGTGAACACAGCGCCTGTCAGATCTCAGCGCTGCTGCTGGAGCTCAGCTCCAGAAAGCTGGGAGTGCTGACTGCACGGGGTTTGGGGTGCTCACGGGTTTGGAAAGCACATGGAATGTCCTTTTTGACATCAGATGCGTATTTTAGCAACTCATTAAGGTCTGGTTATTTTATTTCAAGTGGCTACATCCTGGCTGTGTGTTACTGAAGTGATCAAGAGGAGCGAGGAGCACGCTGTGAGATGGAAGGGGGCATCCCCAGCTCCAGTGGGCAAAAAGCCACGAACAGAAAGTGTGTCAGTCCGAGGCCAAGCAGTAAAATCCTTAACCCTTAATCCCTTAACTTCAAAGGGCTCTGCACGAAGGGAGCTGAGCATCCACATGAGGAGCCATCACCCTTCCTCTGCAGGGATGGCCCCACACAGCTCCTCAGCACACAGTGCCAGCTGCCTACAGGGACTGACACTCACAGGGGCTGCAAGCACTGACTTGTACTACTCCCACTTTCAGCAGAATATCCACATGCAGAAATAAGGGGTTTCCTCCCACAGAGTCCTCCTGACCCCCCTGCAGGGCTTAGTGACCCAAGGAGGCTGCAGCACAGGGAGCCCCGAGTCCCCCTGCTCCATCCTCAGCCCCGTGCTGCACACCTGTGGAGCACTGACCCACTTTGTGAGCTCAGCAGCAACAGGCCAGCTTTTAATGAGCCAAGGGGATCAAACTCCCAAGAAAATTAAGGTCAGTTTTTCAAGGCACAGTAACACAGCATTTACACTCTGAAAGGGGGGGAGTTTTAAGTCAGAATCATGTATTTTTTAAAAGGTTCAGCAAAATCAAACCTATCCTGCTGAGAAGAGCACTCTTATAAGGACTGCCTGGGCTGGGGCAGCACACTGCCCTGATGCTTGGAAAAAACACATCGCTTTCGGTTTGGCTTGCCACGTAAGTGCTGTGATGGAGTCTATATTTAGGTATGTGCATGCTGGTCCAGACCAAATCATTTCCCTACATTCCCAACTCCCAGCAAAACTGTGCTGGGTACCGTGTGGATGTCACACACAAAAAAACCCAAAAGGAATTAAAAACATTCTGAAACGCAACCGGGGTAAAGTTGTACAAGAACACAGGTCCCCTCACCAGCTGTAATGGAGATGTTATCAGCGAGGCTGGAGCGTGCTCGGGTGGGGACTCCTCTGCCAAGAGAGCCCATAAGTGGAAAACGATGATTTGGATCATGCACGTGGGTGTAAACACAGCAGTCTGAACAAATTTTATCTGTCACATTCATTTGCTGTTGGCATGCTACCCGTTTGCTAGAACTACAGGGGGGAAAGCCCAGCTCTGCCAGCCTTCCAAATGAGGATGGTCTTTTCCGTGTCCACATTTGGATTTATGTTTCTATTTAAAGCCTGTTACTATTCTGGCCAGGCACGTATTGCTCACTTGCCATTTCGGTGTGGAAGGTAATGCAGCTAGAAATGTGAAAATAGCCTGCTGTCACCCTGCCCTCCCGTGTGCCAAAGGAAAGCCTTGTGAAAAGCAGGTAACTGGAAACATGCAACAACTACCCAAAGTCAACGACTCTGTGGTCTTCTTCTGTGTGTTCCCAAAGAGATCTGTGGAAGCAGAGGGCACACACTGCCCTGCAGGGGCCCTTGGGAGCACACAGCCCCATTGCCCGGGACTGACTCATTCTCTACAAGAATCAGGGGAAATCCATTGCTTATGCAGCTGTCCTTGAAGCAGTGTGCACTACACTGAGGAGCTGTTTGGCCCAAGTGATCTTATGCTGCCTAAGAACAGTAACTCCCAAGTGAAACACAGCTCCTTCCCCAACCTAGGTAACAAAACAAGGTCACAATTGAGAGAGATGCTGTACTTCTGCAGGCTGTAAAGAACTTGGATTAAAGTAAAATAGGAAAGCAGATGGTATGTATCCCATGCAGATCCTCATGACCCTCTGCCTTCACAAAAATGCACCGCATACCACAGCTGCCAGGAGTGGGAAGGGTGGGTACTTACGACTGACAGGCAAAGGACATGCCAAAGATGGGGATGCAGCGAAAAATGCCCTCCCAGCGTGTGTAACTAACTTGCTGCAGCCACTGCCCACTGAAGAGGCCGTGCTTGAAGGATGACAGCACGATCTAGAGACAAGAGAAGGAAAAGGGGTTAAGATGCAGCAGGAACGCCAGCACTGGGATGCGAGGCAGTGAGAGCACTGCCTGCTGTACCACGGCCTGCTCTCAAATCCCCCAACCCCTCATCCCACCACACACTTCAACAGTGCTCCCAGCAACCTCACCATGCCCCTTGCCACCGTGGTTTATTTCACGGCAGTCCCCTTGGTTAGATGCCATTAGACATCAGAGCACACACCAGGGTGGAACTATTTCCACTGACACATTTAACCATGAGAGTTATTGTTCCCAGACATTTCTTTTGCACTTTTTTTTTTTTAAATCCAAACAGGATGCAACATTTGCCTTGGAGAATCCTCTTCAACAGAGAGAGACAAAAGTTCCTTAAGAAGGACCCCACCTGCACACTGCTGCTCCAGAAGCACTGAACACCAGCAGCTCACTGGGGACAGGGAGAAACTTTACGAAAACAAGGAGAGCAAGGCACCCAGCTCAGGCACAGGGGCTCTTTTGCCACTGACAGGGAAGCTGGCAGACTTTGGGTTGCACAGGAAACAGAAGGTAAATACATCTGAATGCCTGTTTATAATATCGCCTGAATAGGGGTTTTCTAATCCCCAGAGATTACTTTTAGTGCAGCCAACTCTCATGAAATGTTGTGGTTTTCTTAAAGGAGCAGCTTCTGGAACGCAGCAGTTTTGTAAAACACTCATTTACAGTTTCCAGCCTCGTCACAGAGGCGAGCTCAGAACTGTAACACAGCCCAACCTACTAAAAAAGAAAAAAAAAAAGTTAAATACGTGGAATTTCCACTCCTCCCTTTTCTTTCTTTTGTTTCAGCTCTTCCACGCCTGAAATTTGGTGGAGACAGGGCTGGGGCTCCATGATCAAGCAGCCTGAGCATCAGTCTCCACCTCTCAGTACGTGGTGCTATACAACGAAGTGTGGCCAAGCCAAACAGAGCGAGCTTTGGATAACCCTCAGCTTACCCTACTTGATCTAAACGGTCAATAATCCATTTATGTCAGTAAAGGAAAACGTTTCTAGAAAAATCTCTGAAGAAATACACCCCATGTGCCAGAGCTGAGAGCTTACGAAGCTTCCAGAGCACAAGAAGCAGAAATGCAATCACTTGTTGCCTGAAAGACATTAACCATGAGTTGCAAAAGAAAAGCATGCAAAGCACACGCCTGCCACCTCAACACAGAACGCCTCCCCACTGCAGATTACAAGCACTGAGGTTTCAAGGCAAAACACTACCGTATGATAAAAGCCTTTGTGCTTCCAGGCACTCTTCCCCACATCTTCCATCCTCCCATTTCAACTTCGGAGCTCCAAATTAGATGACATCAATGAGCGGAATAAACCACAATTCAATTTGCTCGATACCACAACCCAGTGCCAGCTCCTGCTCTGTGCTCCTTCCCCACAAGCCCAGCACACGGGCAGTAGTCTGTGCCAGGCACTGTCAGCACTATTTATCAGGAAGGACACATCACACCCGAGCCCTACACACGCGGGCTGCCCTCACGGGGCACACCACGAACATCTGCAGGAAAACTGCCAGCATCAATACTCACCACAAACATGAACACGGTGTAGAAGATGAGAGCCATGGCGCTGAAGGATTGTATGGAGGCCATCATGTTCCTCTGGAGGCTCAGGGGAAGCACAATGCACAAGGAGACGGCGAAGAGCAGCACGATGCGGAAGCTGCCAGACACCTGGAGAGGGACGAGCACATAGAGCATGCTCTGAACGCCTCACCAAATTAGCAAAGTAACTCCCTGATGCAATTCTATAGGTATTTAATGATTCGATGCTGAAAGCTTGCCATTTCTATAGCTAGGTCTGTGATTAGCTCAGGCAGTCACTGGGTGCCACTGTTGCTCTGCACAGTGCATGACAGGTCCACCCTGAAGTGGAAGTATTGGGGGGGGGGGAGCTTTAAACACTAATCCAACACAAGTGATTTGAGTATTTTCCATGCAATTAAATAAAAACTGAACTTACTTGGGGAATGGGAGATTGAAGTCTTGAAAATTCTGATCCAGAAAATTAATCAAAACCTCACATTGGTATTTATTATAGCAGAACACTCTGGAACGCTTGGAAATATTTAATACCTAATTTGGCTGCAGCCACAACGCATCTTTTTAACTTCACAGTGCTTTAATCAGAGCTTAGCAGCATCAGGAGGAGCAGATAACAGCCCCGCCAGGAGCAGAGGGGTGCGAGGGGTACGGGCTCAGACAGAGGAACTGTCTGTCACTACCTGGCAGGGGAAAGCATTAGGACAGAAGCACTGCATCTCCTTCATTAATCTGCTCCAGAACTAATAGCGACCACTATTAAAGGGATGCATTCTGCTGGCAATGCCTTAAGGGAGGTTTTGCACATTTGATTGTCTCCTATACTTCTGAGCCACTAAAGCTTCCCTGGAGGTGCCCCCACAGCAGCTTGTGGCCCTCTGAGCACACACTGCTCCATTTAAGGGAACTGGGACCACTGCCTGCACAGCAGCTGCTATGCAGCGAGGATTTATTTACCTGAAATCCAAGCAGCCGGGCAAAGAAGTTGGACCCCAAGTCACCAATGACAACATAGAAAGCAATGCAAGTTCCCAGCATCAGCCCAATCATGCTGCAAAACAACAAAGCACAGAGAGATTAGGAGGCTGAAGCAGGAACCCTGGAACACAGCCGCAGCACAGGTTCAGCGCAGACGTGGTCTGGGGGGCTGCACTCTGTGCTCAGCCACAACAGCTGTGGATTGCTCACAATCCTCCTGCACTCTCCCATTGACCAAGAAGCTTCCAGAGGATACAAAGACCACATTTAAAGGGACTTAAAATAAAATCCACGCAGGCAGTTGCTCGCTCGTCTGCAGAGGTGAAGCAGACTCAGCACACCCTGCTTCAGAGTATATCCACTCCCTAACTCAAGACAACTTTCCATCATGACACAAAGGAGACAAGATCCAGATTTCACCAGATTTGGCAAGAAATAAAGCGAGTCCTCCATCTACAGGGATGCAGTGGGGCTGTGCATCAGAACAAGCCCTGCTGGAGCCAGGAGGATGGGCCCATCACAGCTTGGCTAAGGCCATCAGTTCTGCATTCAGTCCCAGCAACAAAAAAACAAGGAAACTCCATCCACCTCTCATCCACGAGCGACATCTTGGCCAGAGATGCGGCTCTGCTAACAACACGTGCATCAGTTTAACTGCTGTTTGGAGCCACAGAAGAAACAGACCTTAGGGATGGCAAGAACTCCTTTATTTCTTGGAAAAACATTTAACAGAATCAGCAAGAGGTCCTCCCAGCCGCACCCCCCACAGCAAGGGCCTACCATGAAAGCCTTGGTAATAGCTCAGCTCTCAAACTTCCTTCCACAAAATGGACCACACTTTAATGAAAAGATTGTAGTACGAACTGCTTCTCCTCCCATTCATGATTGCACGGACCACTTTCCCTCCCGTTTCCAATTATAGCATCCCTGTGGTAATTACAGCAACTGCTTGCATGGACAAGTCACATTTGAGAAATATTTGGCGTATTTTTAGCGTTCTGCAGCAATCTGCAGATGGGAACAGAGAACGAGCCAGCACCACTGCCTGGCCAGAGCTCAAGATGCCTCCAACAGAGAACCTCTTCTAGAAAAAGCAGCACAGTAACAATGCCCCACTGCCCATCAGGGCTCCTGAACACGACCTGCGAGGGATTTTCTGTTGGTGTTGGGGTCACACGAGGCATGGAAGCCCAGCAGCTACCAGGCTGGAGAGCTCTGGGACAGGGCCATGCCGTGAGGCATTCCCCAACACCTGGGAGCAGGCAGCACTGGGCAGCTCCAGGGCACACCCACAGCACGGGACGCTCTCCTGCAAACTCACAGCAACCTTGGCAGGGCTCCCACCCCTGGAAAGCAGCCACGTGCCCAGGAGTTCACAGCAGAGCACGGGATGAGTTCACTCTTCAGCTTCTGTGCCCCACAGCCCAGAGCTCCTGCCTGCACAGAAGGTGAAACACACAGGCATCTCGTTCCCTTTCTTGTTCATGTTCTAGGTGGTGAGGAAAACTTATGGGACCAAGGAGGACAAGGGGGTAACAAACGAATGCAGAAAGGCCACAGAGCAGTACTCATTAAACAAACTATTCCAGCTTTAAAGCAGTGGGTTACCTTGTTTCCACCAACATTTTTCCTGCTTTTCCGTAGGCATGAAATGCTGGCATAAGAGAGGGGGAAAAAAAAAGAGAAAAAAAAAAAAGGCAGTTAATTAAAGAAAGGTCCAGAACATGGCTCACACATCAGTTAAAAATTAATCAATGATAGTGACAAAGGGCACTCGAGCAGCGTTGCACTTGGTGGCTGCTTCCCTTTCCCACTACCCCATTTTCTTTTTCAGACATGCCCTCCACAAATTGAAAACCACAAAAAGAAAAAGAAAGAAGATGAAGGAAAGATAGAAAGCAGGTTATTTTTCCTCCGCCCCCCCCTCCCCTTTTTATGTTAAAAAAAAGGCAGTGTGAAGTAGCAGTCACACATGGCAACCATTAAAAGAAAGTCAGCGCGGAAGAGAAAATATGCATGTATAAGATGCTGTGTGGCAAAAAGTTACTGCAGTGCAAAATTTCAATCACAGTCGCATTTTTATTTTTATCTTCCCACTCGAACTGAACCGCCTGACGTTGCTGGATGGGAGAGCTGAGCCAGTGCCCAGAACGCTCAATCCCATCCCCAGAATACCCGATGCTCACAGCCCACACCAAAGGGCTGCTGCCAAGAGGCTTCTTCCCCCTCCCATTCCCGGGTTGTAGCTCGTAGCAGAAAGCTATCACTAGTCTTTAAATCATCAGGGTGTTGTTTTTTTTTTCTTAGAAAAAAGCCAAGAAAACCGTGTGTATTTTTAGCTCCGTCTCACTGGGCAGAATGTGAATTGAGACCTCCAGTTCCAAAACCAGACCACAGTGCCCGCTTGTCAGCGTCCTGCAGGGCTCCAACACCCAACCCACCACCCCCCCACACCGCCTTTGTCTGCTCCCGAGGCACTGGAGCCCACCAGAAAACCAACTTTCCTCACTTCTGGAAGCTCCTTCTGTTATTTTCAATATTAACGATGATTTTTCTTTGGGCACGGCTCGAGTCAAAAATTAAGGAAACAACGCGTTCTCCCACAGAAAGAAGAGAGAAAGAAGGAAAGAAAGAAAGCACAGCGGGAGACCCACAGCAGGAAAATAAAACTGGCTTTGTTATGTGGGGCAGTGCTGAAAATAGGCGACGGCTCGACGACAGACGGGGCGGAAGCGGAGCACAGCCGGGTGCAGCACAGTGCTCTCCAGCTCCCGGCCTCCAGCTCTCACTTGGGAACTCGCAGTGATGATGGGAAAAAGAAACGGTCCCCGAGTGGTTCTATCACATCGCCCACTCTGGAGGGAGAGGTGTGAAGTGAGGAGGCAGAGAGAGGAGTGGGGATCCTCCTGGAGCTCAGGGCATCGAGGAGACGACCTCAGGAACCGCTGCTACTACAGCACCGATCCCATCGACTCCTTTTCCCAGCACACAGAAATGCACCTCTGGATAACACTGCAGCTGCTTGGCTATTCTGAAATCGTGCCTTAATGAGAGCAAGCCTTCAAAGAGGTCAGATGTCCCTGTCTGGAGACAAGGGAAAAACTGGACTTTTTATCTTCTGAAGGAGGAAGGAAACAGCGGCTATAAAATACACTGTACAACAAAGCATCTCCAGGATGGGATCTCTAGGTGCCAACAAGCTGGGCACAGCTGATCCTGCTCAGGACTACAGAAGCCCTTTCAATCTGAGCGTGGCTGCCCCGTGCAGGCTGTGTCCTGGTTCTTCTCACTGCAGGGAGCTGACCCAGCCCACTAGGACCTGCGCACACCCAGCTGCAAGAGGAGGCACTGACCCATTCCTAGCTGGGGTTTCCCTGGGATCTGCATCCCGCTTCCCTTCTTGCCCCACAAGGTGCTTCCCTTCCAGAGGAGTGCTGAAGAGGACAGGATTTCAAAAAGCCAAGCAGTGATGCAGGGAGCCAACATCTGAGCCGGATCTCAGCCTGTGATGAGCCTGGCTCTTCTGTAGCTGGAACGATCGCTCACAGTGCTCCTCCGGAAGGGGCTGGCTGCCTGAAGTTACACTGCAAAAGTTTCTTCCATCTTTAAACCCTGCCAAAGTCTCCCATAGAATCAGCCGCGGGGGCTGCCAGGATCTCTCGCAGATGTACCAGGGCCCAAGCACACGGTGACAAAGGCTGTCTGTGTGGAGCCACTCAACCTTGATGCATTAGGATGCATTATAGGAGCACTGCCTTTCCTCCCAGCGCCGTCCCCTCCTGGTTGCTCAAGGTGGCACCTCTCCCAGCGCGCGGGCAGGGAGCAGAGGCACTTCTTTGTGCCAGTGCCCGCCTGCTAGGAGGTGCCAGGAAGCTGGGAAGCATTACTGGCCTCTGTGTATTCGAGCCCCTTGGCTGCGGGAAGCGCAGAGGACCCCTTCTTCCTGGGAGATGCTCCAAGGTGGAGGGGACTCTCTGTACTCGGGTGAGAGGGAAGTGGCACACAAAGGCTCCTTGTCAGAGCAGGGAACAGCAGTGCAGGCAGCTGGGACAGGAGGGGCTTGGCCAAGGCAAGCACCACCTGAGGGCTCTGCACTAACCGAGCCTTGCTTCCACCCTTTTACCAAAAGTGATGCCAGCCAACTCTCTACTTCCACAAAGAAACAAGAGAAACCAAGTAAACAACCATGTTGTTTCACGTGCCAGCAGAGAGCACGGGAACCCAACCACCTCCTCCTGCTCCCCAGCTCAGACAGAACCAGCAGAGAGGTCACAGCAGAGGCCAGCACTGGCACCGTGCGGAGGCTGGCAGATGCTGCCAAAACCTCACACATGAATCTTGCAGATGTTTCTATTTTCTTGGCCACTTGGAACTTTGAATGCTGTTCCCTCCCCACTCCCCCTGCTCTGCCATAAATGCACACACAGCTCAGACCCAGGCAGCCCAAGCTCCATGCCAGGCTCTGCTGGCAGAACCCAATGTCCTCGGCAGCACGCTGGGTGGGGAAGCTCGTGGCTTTCATGCTGAGACCGATAATTTACACCAGACACCCGCTATGGCAGCTCCTGAAAACTTGGGTTTTGATCAGTCAGCACTGCATCTCCTCCCCTGTCCTGCAGAGTCAAAACAATTCTGTGCCTATTAACTTCACTGTCAAGAGCAGAATTAAGCCCTCGTATCCCCCCAGGGACATGGCACAGGGGGAAGAGTCTGACAGAGGAACAAAACACAAATTGAAAGCTACATCAAGAAACAGTTTGGTTTTCCAACAATATCAGTATGAAAGTTGTAAATTAAGAGGTCGAAGTAAAACCACAGTTAAAAAAAGAAAGCCCTAGAGCTGGAAATTCTCACCCAGGCCGGGGTAGGTCCTGCGCTTGCTGAGATTGGCCGATTTCACCAGGAACATGCAGGATTGATGAGTCATCCAAGAACAGAAAATCAAGAGCAGAGCTCCCAGGACAATGCCGCACTGAAAAGGAAGAGAGGGGGGGAAGAAGACAAGCACAAGATGGAAAGTCAGGCACTTCAGGCAGCCTCACTGCCGCCCCTTGCTGCCTTCAGCCTCCTCCATGTATCTTCAGCCACACTTTTGCCTGTTCAGGGAGCTCCCCTGCTCCACTGCAGCCAGGACAAGCGTGATGTATGAGCTCAATTTAGCTCTTCATGCAGCCTGAGGACCACACAGAGCAGCCAGCTGCGCTAGCACGGAGGGGTGAACTGCAGCCATTTGTGGAACACAGTTGGATTTGATGAACTCGGAGATCTCTACCAACCTGAGTGATTCTATGACTCACACCATGAGACCAGTGCATCTCCAGGGCTCTCTGCAGCCCTCATTAGGTTCATGTAAACAACAGAGTCGCTCCTAAGCGCAAGGCTCAAATCGTTATGCACATGCTTATTTAATAAAAGTGCTACTTAATAGCATACAGACATCACCGAGCTGCTCTGCAGACAGGTGTGCAGAGCTAGACGTCACTTACTGGCTGCTTTTGAAGCAGGCGATTTTAAAGGTGCAAAAGCCACACCAATCCTTAACACCAGAGGTGCTTATCGTGCTGGGGCTGAACCCCGCACAGCCACAGGGCCAAGGCAGGTCGTGCGGCACCTGCAGATCCCACACATGGCCACGTAGCTCAGTGCTGCTCCTCTTCAACTCAAGTAACGGTGAGAACGACTGCTGGGGGGGCTGCACAGCACAGAGCTCGGGGGGCCAGCAGCACAGAATAAGGCTCTGGGATGCAGTCAGCTCCTGCCCTCAGACCGCCCCCGTTCCGTGCGGTTGAGGCGCTGCCCCCGGCCCAGCGCTGGCCTGGGGGCTCCCAACACCCTTCCCCGGGGCTCCGCGCCCTTCCACGACCCCGCAGCGGTTCCCCCCGGGCTGCCCCCGCCCTGTCGAGGGGGGCCATGAGCCAGGCACGGCACGGCACGGCACGGCACGGCACGGCACGGCTCACCTGGCGGAAGCAGAAGGGCACGGTGAGCACGCTGACACCCACGATGCTGTTCACCACGTTCATGATCAGGCCCCAGTTGGAGCCCGCGGCCGCCGCCATAGCCCGCGGCGGGGCCGCCCCGCAGGGCCCGGCCCGGAGCCGCCCCTCCACCCCGCCCCGCCCCGCGGGTCCCCTCAGCCACCCGCCATGGCGGCACCGGCACCGGCCACAGCGGCACTTCCGCCTTCCGCTGCTCCGCTGGCGCTTCCGGGAAGTGGGGGGCGGTGGGAGGGGCGGAGCGATCTGTGGCGGCGCTCTTGCCGCCTTGGAGGACCGCGCACACTGCTCCTGGAGGACTGAGATCGGGGAGGGGGAGTTTTGTTTTAGGGCTGCTGGCGGAGGCACAAGAACTGAACACATGCACGCACACCCAGGCACATCATGCACGGACGCACGTGCGCATGTAAATAGTTGTATGCACACACACTGACATGCATGTACATTCAACCCAAGCAATCTCTCCGGGGCTCAGCTCGTGCCCTGCTCGTGTGTGTGCATCTGGGTGTGCATCTGGCTGTTGTGTGCATCCGTGTGTGATGCATATGGTGCTCAGGCGGGGGTGGATCAAAGCTCGTATGCAGGGCTTCCCAATGGGGGTGTGGAGGCCTTGCAAGGGATCAAGCCTTAAAAAAGGGGAAGGAATAAAAGGATGCCCACCACCCACAGGCTGACTTGATTTGCAGGCATGGTGGCAGGTCAGAGCGGTGCAAGCCAACTGCATGTTCCCATTGGAACAAAATACACAGCGCTTGTATAATTTGCAGCAATTGCAATGGGTAACCGCAAGAATTTGCTCTACAAAAGGTTTGCAGGGAGGTGGAGCACGCCTGCATAATTCCCTCCAGGTGCTGCCAGGGTTGAGGCAGCAGCGCTCGCTGCTTTGTAGTGCTCTGACATCAAAAACCCCATGAGAGATGCAGGCCCAGCAGCCCCTCACCATGTCCCAAGCCTCCCACTCTGGGTTAAGGCTGCCCAACTGGAAGGGACCTGTGCAGACAGGGTACAGATGGGAATGGTGATAGTACTGGCCCTGGAGGGAGGATGGTGTGGGGTATACAGCAGTGCCCGGGAGTGAGAAGTGGCAACAGTGGCACAGGGCCACAGCTGGAGGGGCTGTAGAGCTTGGATGTGGGACCCAGATGTGGGACATTGTACATAGGCACAGGATGTGGCACCAGGATACAGGATCTGTCATTTCCAGATATGGGATGTGGTACCTGGACATAGGATGTAGTACCACGATATAGGATATACTACCCAGGCCTAGGACACGTTACCCAGATATGGGATGTTTTCCACACTGTAGCTACCTTAGCCCCCCACACCCCCTCCAGCAGCAGAAGTGCTGCCATGACCCCAGGGCTGGGGGTTCCCCTTTCCACTTGTCCCCAACTATGGGGTGGGACTGGGTGTCTCCTACCCAAGCAGGCACAGCACTGTCAGGACGCAGCCTGGCTGGGAAGGGAGAACACCTCACCACTGCACCAGGAGGACATCTGTACCGAGTTAGAGGGGAAATCATGTTTATCCAATTAGTTTTACATGGCCCCTAACTCAACGCTGGCAGAAAAAAAGGGCTCAGGTGGCTTCTCCACTTGCTGAAAGGCCACCAGGAGCCTGGCAAGCAAAGAGAGCACAACACCATACTGTGGGATGTGCAGCACAGCAACCAGCGAAAACCCAACTCCTGGGGACCCCAACCCCTCTACTGATGCCCTGGCTGTTACCTTCTTCCCTGTCACTGTCTCCAGCCCACTGGGACTTTGGAAATCCTCTGCTTTCACCACTGCCGCCCAGTTCCCCATTTCTCTTTTATTCCTGCTATGGATTCTTTGCTTTCCAAAGAAAACCCTCCTCAGGCAATTTTTAAAGCCCAAGTGATGAATAAAGCTCATTTTCCTCCCCATTAAAAAGAGGAAACCAGGTGGGCACTGCTGCCGCAGCCAATCTGACACAGGGTTGCAGGATCTGTCCCTGGCTGCCTGTACACAGGGCAGTCCTGCATGACAATGTGTTTCCAATTGCGGTGTCCCCAACCTCTCTGCAATGCAAACCACATACAGACGCTCACCTGCAACCCATCAGCACCCGGCTACTGAACAACACATCGCACACGGCCCCAACACCGTGAGCAAAGCAGGGGGAGCTGAGGGCAGCCCCCAACACCACCATCAGCATAGGGACAGCAGAGAGGCACCGTTGGGGACCTCCAGCCCTGTGCTGGCCAGCTCAGCTCCTCCGAGCAGCAGGAAGAACACCCCAGCCCTACAGCACACCCTCAGCTGCATCTGCACACAGGGTGTGCTGGGATCCCCAGCTCAGAGCTGCCCCCGGCCCCATTCCCCCCTGCCCTGGTATAGGGAGCCCAGGAGAATGAGCAGGTCCTGGGTGTCTGCAGGCATCTGCAATTAACTGCAATTAGAAAAGGTGGCTGAGGAGCAGCTAAGGAGCTCGCCCTCTTTTACCAAAATGCAAAAAAAAGCCCCAGGGGGTCCCACACCGCTGCGCCGGGGCAGAGCCTTTGTCCTGTGCTGCTCAGTGGGGGAAGCAGGCTCACACATGCGTGTCTGTGCACCTCGCTGAGCAGGGCGGCAGGCAAGAGCAGCAGTGGATTTGCAATTGGCAGAGCTGCGGCACAGAGCCTGTTCAAGGCTGCAACCCAGAGGAGGGACACAACGAGGACACTGTCCCTGTCCCCACAAAGCAACCGGAGCACCCTGCTCCACTCCCCCCACCTCAAAGGCCAATGCCCGGCAGAGCTCGGGAAGAATCTAGCAAGTATTTAAAAAACATAAATTAAAACAAATTGCTTTTTTTTTATATTGCAAATAAGGGCAGCTTTATCGTTTTTATTGCATAACAACCATTAATGAAGTGCAGTTTCGGGGCACTTTAATTGCTCGGAGACTAAAGTTCAATCCATCGCTGCGGCACAGGCTGGAGGACACTGTGTCACACGGGGACCTGGCAGGTTGAAAGCAAAAGTGAATTTATGGTTGCTATTAGGAAAATGGAGGAGAGGGCCCTGTTCGTGCAGGCGTTCAGCCAGGGGGGAGCAGCGCAGGTAAAAAGCACAAACCGCCCCGAGGGGAGGGGGGAACACAGAGACTGGAGTGACCCCAAGATGTCCTTGGTGGAGTCACCTCCTTGCTCCACCTTAGCCGGGGGATGTGGGACCACGTGGGTTCGGGGCAGACGCAGGGAAGCGCCCTACTCGCAGCCCTGGGGCAGCTGCGGAAGCACCGCGTGGGCCGGCGGGGATCACGCGGACACGCGTGGTACGCGCAAGCCGCGCGCCACTCACTCAACCCTTTCTTGAGCGCAGACCCTCTTCGCGTCACCCCGCCCCGCTCCCACGAGTCTGTAACAGCGACACACGCACGAGGAGGCGGCCCCTCGTGGCCTCGCGGCCACGCGTGGGCTCCGCGCGCAGCCCGCACCCACCTGCCCGCGGCGCGCCAGTGGGGAACGGCTGCGGCCAGGCCACGCCCCCGCCCGGACCGCATGAATGGGCGCGCCCCGCCCCGCCCCTTTTAAGGCATCTGGCGCGGCGCGGAGGGCGGGACCCGCCGGACCCTTCGCCCCGCCCACCCCCGCCGCCAATCGACCAATCAAGGAGGCGCGCGGAGCCCCCGCGGGCGCCGGCCTTTGTTTGTGGAGGGCACCGGGGCCAATGGGAGCGCGGCAGGGGGAAGGGCGGGCCAATGGGCGCGCGGGGGGAGGGGCGGCGCGGCGCGGCCGGGGATGCCCCAGCCCGGCCACGTGCGCGCGGCGCCGCCACCTCGGGCAGCGCCCAGGGCTCTCCCCGGTCCCCCCCCTCCACCCGGTGCTCCCGCAGCCGCTCCCCGCGCCGTGCTGGGGTCGTGGGCCGGCCTCTCACTGCGTTGAGTTTCCACCGGGAGGGCAGCGGCGGGGGGCTCCCTAGGGGCTGTCCGCAAGCCCCCGCCCCGGTGGGGGCTGCTCGGCTCGTGGGGAGCGTAGGACTCCTCTCCCCTCTCCCCCCCGCTGAGCTCACGCTGACCGGGAACGGCGCGGGGCTGCGCGCGGGCGGGAGCCGCGCTGCCGGAAATGAGTGCTTTGCTCGGAAGGCGAAGGGCGCTGCCATTTTTTCCTGTTTCTGCCAATCTCTGCCTCTCGCTCCCGTCCCCTGGGACGGCGCCGGGGACCGCGGGGCTCAGCCTCGTGCCCCTCACCCCCCGGCGATGCGGTGCTACGGCAGTGCTGGGGGCCGGCAGCACCAGCGCCGCGCTCGGGCTGCGACCCTCCCTGCGCTGCACGCGGTCCGTCCGTCCGTCCATCTGTGCGACCGCCCTCCTCCACCCGCAGAGCCTCGGGGCAGCCCCGATCCCGGCAGCGCAGCAGCGGGAGCCCCGCGCACCCCCCCAAGCCCCGGAGAGAACAAAGGAGGGCAGCTGCAGCATCGGGTGCACCGCTGGATGCACCGCACCACCGCCGGCCAACGCCAAGCACCGGGCTGCACGGGACCGGGTGCAGTCCCCGCTGCGATCCCATCCCCGCTGCGATGTGGCAGCCGCACTCACCCCCGCTGACGCTGCACCATAAAGAAAAAAGTCTTCCACGGACGACTTTTGTCACCGAAGTCATTAACATAATAGGACTTGCACATCAAAATTGAATATTAATGCTACACCCGGCTGCGGAGTGAGACGGATAATTGCTCTAATACATTTTCCAGTAGGATTTTCGCATCGCAGTGGCGATTGCATTAGCAAACCCGATTATTACCGCGTCCGATACAATGGGACAGCGAGTAGGAAGGAGTTCAGCTGCTGCCTCTTTTTTTCTCGGGGGCACAGAGTTGGCCTTCACCCAGTAGCAGAACACAGCTGGGCCAGGCCCTGGAGCGGACCGGAACACCAGAGGATATGGCCGTGAGAGCAGGGCAGCTCTGTCCCCATACCGGTGCTGCAAACCCGCAGCTCTGATGCTTCCCAGTGCCGTGCCACTGCTGTGTGTCCCCCAGCCCCGTCACCAGCAGTGCCATCGAGCTCAAGGGCTGTTGTGCACCGCTTGTTTTGAGCTGGAGGAGTCTGCAGAGCCACACGGAGCCCGCACGGGGGCTTGGCACAAGGTCCCTTCGGAGATGATGTCCCCTGGCTGGTGACACGGCAACAGCCGTGTGCATGGAGCATGGCACTGCCGGGACCACGGGGTGCAGCTGGAGCCAGGCAGAGCGAGGTGGGCAGTGCTGCGGTTATGTCACAGCTCACAGATCTTATGCACACGCACGGTTGCGGCGCAGCGATGCCAACCCCGTGTGCAGCCCTCGGGGGAACGTGAGAGCGCGGGGAGAAACGGCAAAAGCCCCGAAGCAGGCTCCTTCTGCCGGGAACGGACTCCAGCAATGCGGGACACAGCGCTGGAACTGGGGTCTGGCAAGGGGACAGGTGCCAGAAAAGCTGAGTCCCAATGCGGATGCCTCGCTGCACCCCAACGCCGGCCCCGTTTTTGGGGATACCACCGTGCACAGCCCCACGCAGCAGCACACAGCCTCTGCTGCCCGCGGGTGCCCACGGTGCGGTGCAGTGGAGCCCCGCATGGCTCCCGGGGCCGAGCAGCGCCGGGCGGAGCGGAGCGGAGCCGCCGACAAAGGGGACGGTGCGCTCCGCTCCGGGCTCTCCTTTGTTCTCCGCGGCCGCATCGGGAGCGCGGGCCCGGCCCGGTTCTGCCCCAACAAAGCGCGGCCCCGTGCCCCCTCCCCACCGCCCTTTGTCTCCGGTGCCGGCGGGGCTGCCCCGGGCGCGGACAAAGGCGCTGGGGAGGATGCGCGGGGTATTAAACCTCCTTCATCACCGCAGCCGCGTTGGCACCACTGATTGTCCCGACGGAACGTGCACGGGCATCACCGGAGCACCGCGGGCATCACCGGAGCACCGCGGGCATCACCGGAGCACCGCGGGGCTCAGAGCCATCGCTCGGCCCCGGCCGCGCTGAGAGCACCCGAGGCTCGGAGCCCGGATTTATTTTGTTTTTAATTTTTTTTAATTATTTTATTGTTATTATTATAATATATATTTTTAGCCGAAACAATTCTCTCCCGTTTTCCAACCCCGCGGCCATGCCCGCACCGTTACCGACCGCCGAGCGCCGCTCCCGCGCCGCTCCGTCCCGGCCCTTCCCGGCCTCAGTGCACTCCGTGCGCGGTGCTGCGTGGGAAAGAAACGATATCGAATGAAAAAGGGTTTTTGCGGGACCCCATCCCCGTACATCCCCGCTGCCATCGCGCCGAGCGCGGGGCTCTCGCGGCCGTGCCCCGCTCGGTACCGTTCGCTCCCGGTGCGGTGCGCGGGGACGGACCGCTCCCGCAGCCCCAGCGCCTTCCACGCATCGCTCGGTGCGATTTATCCGCGCGTTTCAACGCTTTTATTTCCCGAATAAAAACAAATCGCGGGGATCGGCGTCTCCGCACGGCACCTCCCGACCGCAACGCTGCGCTCTGAGCACCGACTGCGCCCGGACGGCACCGGGCACCGCGCACAGCCCTCCCGTTACCGCGCATAGCCCTCCCGTTACCGCGCACGGCCCTTCCGTTACCGCGCACGGCCCTCCCCGCTTACACCTCACAGCCCTCCCATGCACGGTTTCCCATTACTCTCCATTACCGCGCACCGTTCCCCTCCGTTACCGTTCTCAGCCCTCCCTTTCCCGTGTACGGTTTCCCCCGTTACCGCCCGCAGCTCTCCGTTACCGCGCGCTGCCCGCTCCCCGCCGCCTTCCATCTCCCGCACATCGCTGCCGGGGCCGCGGTGGCGGCGTTCGCCTGGGGAGGGTTTGGGGATGGGGGGGGGGTGAGAAGAAGAGGGGGAGATTGGGGGACGGGGGGAGCCTGGAAACCGCCCCCGCCGCTCCGCTTTCATCGCAGGGCCGCGGGCCGCCTTGAAACCGCGCGGCCGCCGCTCTCTCGGTGCGGGCGGCGCGGGGCGGGCTGGCGCGCGGCCAATGGGCGCCGTGTTTACACTGCGTGATTGGCAGCGGGCGGGCGGGCGGGCAGCCAATCCGCGCCGCCCTCGGAGGGGCGGGGGGAGGGAGGGAGGAGGAGAGGGGAAAGAGCGCGCGCCGGCGAGGACGCGCGCGCGCGCACGGAAGTGAAGAAGGAGAGAGGGAAGGAGGGGGAAGAGGGGGAGGGGAGAGCGGCGGGGTTAACCCTGGCGGTGCCAGGTTGGGGCTGGGGGGGGGGTTAGTATTGCGGGGCTGGTGGAGCACGGAGTGGCGTTGCGCAGTGGGTTGGCACGCTCCTTGGAGCTGTTTCGCAGCGACAGCGCAACGCCACGCGCCCCCCCCCAGCACACACACACACACACACACACACACACACACACACACACACACACACACACACACACACACACCGCGCACGCGTGCGAAACAGACAGGGAGGGGAAGGAGGCGGGATGCGCGCTCCCCGCCCCGCGCGTTCCTCCCCCCCCCACCTCCCGCCGCGCGCACGCGCGCGCGCCTCCCCCCATTCATCCTTCGGGCTTGAATTCGGCGCCGCCGGAGCGCGGCGCTGCCCCCGCCGCGCTCGGATTGGCAGCGCCT
The DNA here is from genome assembly GCF_038088225.1 of Cyrtonyx montezumae. Classification (NCBI taxonomy): domain Eukaryota; kingdom Metazoa; phylum Chordata; class Aves; order Galliformes; family Odontophoridae; genus Cyrtonyx; species Cyrtonyx montezumae. The sequence goes on from NW_027071925.1 coordinate 4,973,534, forward strand.
TGGCGGGGCGCCAGCCTATTGGGGGGCGGCGCTGACGCAACGCGCCGCGGGGCGGGAGGGGCGGGGGGGGAGGAAAGCGAGGGGGGGGGGGGCGGCCGTGCTGGGGAGGGGGGGCGCGGGGGGGGGGAGGCCGGCGGGGCGCGAGCGCCGCGCGGCGGCCAATCAGGGGGCGCGCGCGCGGCACGCGCTTATTAGCATGCGGGGCGCGTCGCGCGGCGGAGTGCGCGGCGGGCGGGGAGGCGCGGCGGGGCCCCCGCTCCCTTTCTGCAGGAGCAGCCGGTGCATGGGCAGTGCGCGGGTACCGGCGGAGCACGGTGCGCACCCCGCCGGGGCCGCCCCGCGCCGCTCGCCGTGCCCTCGCCCCGCGCGCGGAACGCCCCTCCCGTAAGTAACTGCAATTAAACGGGATTTTGTTTTGCGTTGTTGTTGTTGTTTGGGTTTTATTTTCGGTTTAATGTGTATTTTTTTTAATAATAGTTATCTTTTTTTTTCCGGGGAGGTGTCGCTTTTTAAATTATTATGATTATCATTGTTATTTTTTTTCCTCCCCGGCGTTTAAAAATAAAATTGTATTCTTATTTTTTTTTTCCTTCTCGCGTCGCTTTCTTTATTTTTTATTTTTAATGTGTGCATTTTTAATTCCATCGTTGTTATTATTATTATTAATTATTTTAAAGGCACGGGGTTGGGGCTCTTTTTTTTTGTTTGTTTTTTTTCTCCTCGCTCCTTCTTCCCCCACCGACCGCCCCGCGGCCGTCCGCGCTCGGGAGGGGCCGAGGGGTCCCGGTGCTCCGCTCCGCTCTCCCTCTTTGTTCGCCGCCGCCGCCGCTCGGCCCCGGTGCCGCCACCCCGCGGGATCGGGCCCGGCCCCGCCGCTGCCGCCGAGAACAATGCCCCGACGGGGCCCGCACACCGGGCGGCCCCGGCGCTTTGTGCGGCCTCCGCCGAGCGGAGGGGAAAGACCGCCCCGAAGGAGGACTGAGCGGAGCGGAGAAACCCGGAGATGGCACCGCGGGGATGCGGAGCGCGGCCGGGGAACGGCGCGGGGCTTCGGGAGGGGAGAGCGGCCGCGTTGTGCCGAGCGGGGCCGGGAGCGGTGCACCGGGAAACGGGGACGGCGGAGGGGGGGGGTGGAACGGGGAGAGCGCGGCGGGAGTAGCGGAAAAACGAGCGGCGGTGCGGCGGGGAGAGAGAAGGGAAATCGGGGCCGGGAAGCGGGAGGGGAAGGAAAATCGGGGCCGCGGAGATTCGGGGAAATTACGGACCGTGCGTAAATACGGCTCCGAGATCGCGGATCGGAAGCACCGAGCGATCGCGCGTCGGGAGCGGCGGAAAGAGCGCGGGACTGCGCTCCGGGAGCGGCGGGGACGTCGGGGGGGAAAGCCGGCGGCGGGATGCGGGCTCGGCGGTGCGGGCAGGCCGCGCTCACGCTCTGTTTCTCTCTCCCTCCCCAGGAACGCAGCACCATGAGCCCGCAGCCCCGGCCCGGCGCTGCACGGCCCCGCACCGCCCGGCCCGGCCCGGAGCGGCGCTGAGAGCCCCGGCCCGGCCCCGCCATGGACGGCCGCGACTTCGCGCCCGCCCCGCGGCTGCTGCCGGAGCGGGGCGGCCTCGGACAGCGGCACGGTGCGGGGCGCGGCCCGGGCTCCGCACCCCCCGGCCCCTTCCAGCCCGCCAAGTTCTTCCCCGCGCCCATCTCCATGGCCACGCACTCAGGTCAGCGGCTGCGGGGTTGGTTGTGGGGGGTGGTGGTGTAGATTAAATTCGGAGGAAAATAATAATAATAATAATAATAATAACAATAATTTTATTAAAAGGGGCCCGGGGTTGGGGGGGTGGATGTGCTGCGGGGAGAACAACGGCGCCGTTATGGGCGGTGGAAAAAGAATGCGGCGGAGCGCGGCCGCGGCTTTGTGCGCGGTGCGGAGCTGCGGAGCGCGGTGGGGGGGGGCACGGAGCCGCGGTCCCCGTCGCCGTTTTTCTCCCCGGCTCGCATTCGCTCTGCTGTAATGGGATTACAATTAGTGCGTGGATTAGGGCGGGGGGCACGGCCGGGCCGCACCGGGGGGGGCTGCGGAACGCGGGGGGGGTCGATGGAGAGCGGGGGTCGGCGCGGAACGGGCCCCTCCGGAGCGGTTTCGCTTTGTGGGGGGACACGGAGCTGCCCCGGGGGTGCGGGAATGGGAGGGGAGAGGAGGGGGGGGATACGGCGGAGCCCGAAAGCGGAGCGGTGCTGCGGAGTGTAGCACACGGCTAAAAATACCCCGGCGCGAATTCGGTATTACTATTTGTTATTTTATTAAAAAAAAAAAAAAAAAAAGGGGAGGGGGAGAGATTAAAAATAAAAGAGAGAAAATTAAAAAAAAAAAAAAAAGACCAAAAAAAAAAAAAAAAAAGAAAAGCCAAACCCGACAACAGAAAGAGCTAAAAATACTCCGCGCTGTTGGCACCGCCGCCGGAGCCGTTGTACGACCGCACCGGGAGCGCGGGGCCGCGACGCTGCGGGGCTCCCCAAATGGCTCCGGGCCGGACTACAGCTCCCAGGAGGCTTTGCTGAGCGGTGCTGGGGGGTACGGAAGGAGCTCTGAGGAAGGGGGATTTAAAGGGGGAGAAAAAAAACCAAACCCAAACGTTTTCGCGTGGTCGGGTTGAAGCCGTCGCTCGGGGCCGCGCGGCCGTCGCGGTGCTGCGCTTCGCGGCCGCTTTGGGGCTGCGGGACCGTGGAAACGCGGCGTGGGGCTGCGGGGGCCTCGGCAGCACCGATACGGGGATGGGGTGCGGGTTGGGGGGACACAGGGCAGCACCCCCAGGGCGAGATGCGGGTGGGAAACGCGGCCAAGCAGCCGCGGGGCTGCGATTTTTGCCCTTCTGACGCCTGTATGGATTATCCCGCGGCCGGGATCGCGGCGATGCAAACCCCGTGTGCTGCTTTGCATCCCGGCTTTGCGGTGCCCGCTGCCGCTTCGTGCTCCGGTGCAGCGGTTCCGTTTGCAGCCGCGGTTGCCGCTCTCTCCTCCCCGCAGCTGTGCGTGGCATTCCGGGCGCTGCGTTTTTCAACCCGGCGCCGCTGGGACGGGGCCCGGCCCTCAAACAGGTGGGGTCGGGCGGGGGGGGGGGGTCCCGCTTGGCCTTGTGGCCCCACGATGTGGGGCTCCCGGGGGGGTGGGGGGGGGTTGTGGATTCCTGCCCGCTCGGAGTGTTGCGGGGCCGTGGGGGCTGCGGTGCTGGGATTGCTCCGCTCCCTGCGCCGCGTTCTGAAAAGTAGGTGTCAAAGTTAAAACAGATTTTGAGATTAACTTGTCTACTCCTTATTAGTGACACTTCTGCGGAAGATTACTGCGGGTTGGGGGGGGGGTTGGGAGCGCACATGTGTCCAGGAGAAGGGAAGCGGGATGCTGAGAAATCTGAATCTCGTGGCATCTGTGCATGGGTTGGGATTGGGATCCACAAAGAAGGGGGGGGGGGGGAGTGGCTGCATGTCCCCCCCCCTCCCCCCCTCAACCCCATCCCTCCTTTGTCCTCTGGCGCTCGGGCGGTGACCCCATGGCGTGGGCTGGGGGGGGCATTGGGGACAGCACTGGGGGCTCAGGGCTGAGCACAGAGGGTGGGCCCTTTCAGATCTCTTTTCTCCCCCCCCCCCCCCCGTGCCAATGGCAGCGCCGCGCGACAGCCGAGCGGGCACTGCCAGCGGGACGTAAAAATAGCAGATTTGGCGATGGAGTGACTTTGCAAAGATTCGCACGGGCTTTGAACTGCGGCCCCTCCCTCCTGCCCGCGATAGCGGGTAAATAAACACTCACCCAATAATCTCATTCTTGGAGTTCTTCTTTATCCGCTCCGTAAAACGAAACAGATGGGCACGGAGCTGCTCCTCCAACCCCGGCACCGGCAGCACCCGGCCCCACTGGGACCCCCCCCGGGGGTGTCCTGGGCCTGGCAGTGACCCAAGGGAGGGGTGCAGTGCTTCGCTCCCTTCACCTCTGCTTTGTGCACGAGGACCCCCTGTGCGTGCACGGGGCGAGGTTTGCTAGTGCTTTGTACGAGGGGATTTGCATTGGGGTGAATGGGGCCGGGCTGGGTGGGGGGAGGAACCGGCATCACCCCACATCTTCCTGGCTTCCCCGTGGCCCCGTCCTATTGCAGGGCACAAAGCTGCTCCCAAAATGGCCTCCCCAGCACCAAGGGGTCCGCAGCAGCTGCGGCGTGCCAGCTGTGCAAGGAGCGTGTGCCAGGCAGCGTGCTTCAGTCGTGCAAGGAGCGTGCAAACGTCCTCGTGAGCGGCGTGCACGGAGCAGCGCGTGCCCACACGGCGCTCAGCCCCTGCTCCGCTCCGTCCTCCCCTCCGTCAAAAGACGACAGATTGCAAGTGGCACTTAGCACGGAGAGACTGCCTTGTGATTACCCATCGGATAACATTTTAATTGTACTTCTGGCACTCTGTCAAGCTAATTTGAACGGCGTTTCAATATTACAGCATTTATTTAGTGCCATAACAATATGGATTAATCTTAAATTATAACGGCGAGGAAATTATATTACACTTATTTCCTATTTGCCGATTATTTAAAGGGGCCACGTTGGGTTCAAAAGCGCTTTGAACAGAGAGGAGCACGACACGTTGTGGGGGGGGGGGGCATCCCCAGTACCTCCCAGCAGAGTCCCCAAGGCCGGGAGTGGCAGCTCTGGTGCTGGCTGGCGGACGTGGGGTTATTAGTGACGGCGGTGTTGTCATCGTGCTGGGATGAGGATAGGGCCGTGCATGGAGGGTGTCCCCAGAGAGGGGTCCGGGGCTCTGCTGTGCCCTCAGCCCCATGTGCCCCATCCCCCGAGTGCTGTCCCAGTGACCCCGGTGCTGGTGGTGGGAGGGTCCCCTCCAGCTCTGTGTCTCAGCGCAGAGCCCCAGCCCCAGCCCCGCCAGGAATGTTCCAGCCCTGAAATAGCCTGGGGAGTAACTCTACCCCACGGGGCGCGCACGTCGCAGCCGCGCACGTGGGGCAGCCCCGGGGACACCGTGGTGACAGCATCCTGGGGGCAGTGCCCCTCTTCCAGCCCCAGTGTGCCCCGGGGGGAGGAGCTGCGTGTTGTGCAGGGGCATGGTGTGTGTGGCCCCGCTCCTTGGTGGGGTCGGGAGCAGAGGGGCGTGGGAAAAGCCGGGGCCTTCCCGTAGAGGGAGGGAGGGAGGGAGGGATGGATACTGCGTGGGAGCACGGCTGGGGACCCCCTCCCTTTCCCGGCAGCGCTGCTTTGGTCGTGTGCCCGTGGCCCCGCGCCCCGCTCCGGGCGGGCGCCCAGCAAGCAGCTCGGCCGGAGCAGATGTGGCCGGAGCGCTCCCGTGGCCCCGCTCACCGCCGGGGGGGAAACTTTTCCATCTTCCCAACACATTCCCATCTGCGCTGGGCCGGGTGTGGGGGCGAAGCGCGGCGCTGGGGGGGGCTCACGCCCTTCCTGACCCCCCCGTGCCCGTCCCTGTGGGTCGTGCCGAGGCCGGGCGCGCTCGGCGCTGCGGTGACCCCGGTGGTGGTTTGGGGCTGTCCTGCAGAAAAGCCCCCACGCTCCCCCCGGGCTTCCCGGCCCCCGCGGTTTGGCCGGGGATCAGAACGGCGATCAGAGCGCAGTGCGGCGCGCTCCGTTTTTAACCCTTTCCTCTGACCAGTCCAGCCCCGTTTGGGGAGATCCCAAATCCAACTGTACGCCCGCGCCGCCTCCCGTGCCTCAGTTTCCCTGCCCACGCTGCAGTGGACACGAGTGGCTGCGGGCTGTGCCGTGGTTGGCACAGATGCGGGCTCACCGGGGACGACCCCACAAGCCGTGCCCCGCGTCCCGGCCCTGCAGGCTGAGGGGAGATCGGTGCAGAGCCGGGAGCGGTGCCCGCGGGGCTGAGTCACAGCGTTGGCCTCGGGGTATGGGGAGCGATGCCAGGGAGTTCCCGGCCGTGGGGCTGCGGGATGGCACTCACCGCGCTGTGCTGCGTGGCTGTGGGGTGAGATGAGTTCTGCACGGCCTCAGCGCCGCTGGGAGAGCCGAGGCCGTGGGAAGGGCTTCAAGCAGAGCTGAGCGTGCGAGCGGGGTGGGAACGTGGGGGCCCGCGTGCGCCTGGGGACCCGTCCGTGCCAGGGGGTGTGAGTCATGGGTGGGACGCGCAGGGAGGGTGCGCTCCGGCCCCGTGTGCGCGCTGTGTGTTTTTTACGGCGAGTTTCACAGCTTCCAGAAAAGGCTCCTTCTGGAACCCTCGGCTTCCTGCCGAGCTCACTGCACCGCCGCTCCCAGCTCCGCGCCGCGGTCCCTCTGCTCCGTCACCGCAGTGCCGTGTCCCGACCTGGGCGTGGGGGCCGTTCCCAGGGCCGTGGTGGGCTGCGGCCGTGCCCCCGACCCACGCGGCCCCGACGGCCGGCGCAGGAAGGAGCGAGCTGCCTGAAACCACATCCCCGACACTCATCCCAGAGGCATCCCGGCGGGATTAGCAGGGGAGCGTGGGCAGGCTTAGAGAGCAAAGCATCACTTCCTGCCCCGGCCGGGCCGGCGGCCAACCCCGGTCCTCTGTGCCGAGCCGTGCCGAGCCGTGCCGAGCCAGGCAAGGGCTGAGCGGCCGCGGCCCCGCCAGCCCACGTCGGCGAACACATGCAGGCAGGAGCGGGGCCAAGCGCGGAGGGGCCGCTGGCTACCGGCTGCGATGTTTCCACCATGACCTCACAGCTTGGCCCGAAGAGCGGGGCAGGGGTGTCCCCGTGGGGCTCTCGGTGCCCCCCAGGCTGCAGGGCGGGGGCTGTCCTCTGCCCTCCGCGCCCTCCCCTGTGCTGTGCTTCCTGCACGCGTGTGCATGGACCCACACACATGCACACCGATGCACAGCACCAAGGAGCGGTGCCCTGTCGCAGGTGACTGTCCCCGTGTCCCCATCCTTTGTGTCACCACCTCCCGGGCACTGGCAGCACTCTGGCTGCTGCAGCTGGCAGCTGCTGTGCTGGGAGCAGCATGGTCCTGCGTGCCCCATCCTCGTGGCTCAGCGTGGCACAGCACAGCAGGGTGTTGCCCGCAGCAGCTCGGTGCTGGGGTCACAGGGAGCTGCACCCGTGTGCATGGGCGCTCCTCGTGCAGCTCTGCTGTGTCCTGCACATCCTGGTGTGTGTGTGTGAGCTGCAGTCACACTGGGGAGGTGTGTGGTCAAGCGTGAGTGCACGAGGTGTGTGTGTGCGCAAGGAGCTGTGTGCACACGAGCAGCATGGGTGTGCAGGGGATGTTGCACACATATGGCTGTACAACAGGTGTCTGTGCACAGGTGTGCAAGCACAGGGGGTGAATGACTGCAGCAGTGCAGGGGGAGCTGGGGGAGCAGCGCTCGGGGCACCCCCTGACTGTGTTCTGTCACCCCACAGCAGGGAGCGGACTGATGGGGAGCGCACCTGCCTCGTCCTTCATGGGGAGCTTCCTGAGTGGCAGCCTGGGCTCGGGGGCTCCCAGCCACCCCTCGGGCCCCACCACCTCCCCCCCGGAGCCAGCTTTCCGTGGGCCACACTCCGGCACTTCCCAGATCTGGTTCTCACACTCCCATGAAGGTGAGGGGGCACCTGGGCGCTGCGCAGAGGGGAGCGTGCCCCACTCCCAGGGTGGGGGACAAGGTGTGCTGCATGCTGGGGGTGTCGTGGGGCTGCAGATGACAGTGCTGTCCCCCGGCACTGTGCACAGAGCTGGGCTGAGGCCCAGCACCCCCAGGTGCTGCGTGCTCAGTGGGGAGCTGGGATGATGGGAACCACGGCCGTGCCACGATGAGCTGCAGCTGCGATCCAATGGGGCTGCGGTGGGAGGGGGCGGCCCTGCAGTGCCCCCCCAGCACGCTGCCGGCCCGGCCCCACCTGAGCGGGGGCCGACAGAGTTAAGGCGTGGGGCGGTGGTGCTGGCGCGGGGCCCTGGCTCCCAGCCCAGCTGGTAGTTTGAGCGGCTGCCAGCTGGCTGCCGGCGTGCCGGGGCCTGCATGCTGCGCCGGGGGGGTCTGGGGGGGTCGGGCAGCGCACGCGGCTGACGGGCAGCACGGCCGGGTTGGGGAGCTCCATGCTGGGCCGGGCCACCCCCCACCCCGAGCAGGGGGGGTGTACTGGGAAGGGGTCATGGCCCCTGTATGGTCAGATGACGGCAGAACGTGCATGGAGAGGTGCACATGTGGCACACGCGTGTGCGTCGTGATGGGTGGCAGCGTGCAGCAGCCAGCCCCCTGAGCGCTGCACCCCACACAGCCCCGGGGTACCCCCGCTTCTCCGGGAGCCTGGCCTCCACCTTCCTGCCCATGAGCCACCTGGACCACCATGGGAACAGCAACGTCCTCTACAGCCAGCACCGCTTCTACGAGAGCCAGAAAGGCAGGTACCGGGGTGGCACTGGGGTGCCTGTGGGGGACTCATCCTGGAGCATGGGGGCTGCAGCACATGGTGCTGTGCGCAGGGGCTCAGTGCCCATCCCTGGGTGCCCCCATAGGGCTGGAGCAGGTGCCGGGTGCCCGGGCACGGAGCAGTGCCGTGGGCTCAGGGTGGTGGGCACCCGTCCCAACCGCCACTCTCGCTGTTCAAAATATTGTGGCGGGAGCTTAATAAGGAACATTGTTTGGGTGGGTAATGGAGCTAATTAGGCTGTGCCTTCCCCTGGCGCTCCTCCCCTCGTTAGTGGGGTGCTGGCACGGCCGCGGGCGCACGCGCTGCGCTGAGCTGGGGGGTCTGACCCGCTCCCCCGCCCCGCAGATAACTTCTACCTGCGCAACCTGCCCGCCCAGCCCGCCCTGCTCCCCGCCAGCCACGGCTTCCCCGGCATCGCCCGCGCCGCCCCCGGCCCCCCCGCCGGCTCCTGCAGCCGCGAACGTGACGCCGGCCCCCTGCCCAAGACCCCCAAGGACTACGACCGCTTCCTGGCGGCCAAGGACAAGGCGAGCAAAGCGGACGGCAAGGAGCGCGTGCCGGAGGACGACGGCAAGGAGCGGCACCGCGCCGTGCTGCCAGTGCCGCCCGAGGGGCACTGCAAGGAGGGGCTGCCCCCCCGGGCGGGCACCAAGCACCTGCCCTCCTGCCTGCTGGGTGCCAAGGGGATGGAGGGCGACGGCCGCGCCGCGCTGCCCAGCTGTGCCGGCAGCGCTCTGCCCCGCGCCGTGCGCTGTCCCAAGGAGCAGTGCCGTGAGCCCGCCGCCCCCGAGCCCCCCCCGGCGTACGGCGAGTGCCTGGAGCGGCGGCAGATGCTGCACCACGCCGTGTCCTACGCTGTGCCCACGGGTCCGGCCCCGCTCGGCGCCGCGGCCGCCGGTTCCTTCCCCTGCCTGCAGCTGCACGCCGGCCCTGATGTGCTGTGCCCGCTGCCGGAGAAGGGCGGGCGGGAGCTGAAGCTGAGCGGTGCCACCTTCGTGCCTTCGGTGGGACACCTGACGGACAAGAGCCGCTCCTTCCAGGTGGCGGCCGAGGGCTGCGGGGTGGAGCGTGCCGAGGGCAAGGAGCGGCACGGCGACGCCGAGGCCCCTGGCGCTGCCTATGGAGCCCCGTACCACCATGGCAAAGCTGAGGGCAAAGCCGAGCGCAGGATGGAGTGGGGCGGCCCTGGTGCGCGGCTGAAGGGCTTGGAGTACCTGGGGGGCGGTGGGGGGGGGGGCGGCCGAGGGGACCCCCTATGCCGCCCTCGGCCCCCCGCCCAAGGGTGCCCTGGAGAAGGGGTACTTCGAGGTGCCGCCCGCTCCCGACTGTGCCCGCGCCCCTCACCACGGCGAGCCACTGGGCGCCAAGCTGGGCCCCTCCTGCTGCACTTTAGAGAAGGGCCCCAAGGAGCCCCCCCCGCAGAAGGTGGCGCGGATCCGGCACCAGCAGCACGGCACCGGCGCCGAGGCGGAACAGTCCGAGGGTCAGCGCAAAGCTCTGGAGCTGAACTCGCTGGGCTACTCTGCGCCCCCGCTGCCCCCCTGGGGCGTGCAGGGCCAGGGCCCCCCCATGGGCATGGCGGAGGAGAGGAAAGGCTCCTACCTGGACCCCTTCGGCACGGGTCTGCAGCAGGCTGCACTGATGACTCAGGGCTCGGTGCTGAGCCAGGACATGCCCACCCCCCCGGATGAGGTCTCGGCCATGAAGAACCTCCTCAAGTACAGCAACCAAGCACTTATCGTGGGCCAGAAGGCCGCTCCCTTCGTGGGGCTGGGCGGCATCAAGGGCAGCTGCGCCCACCAGGACGCCAAATTCCCCCCCCCTGCCAAGGGGCAGCCGGAGCTGCCGGACTGCGCCCGCAGCCGCGAGCACGAGCTGGGGCACGGCGAGGGAGAGGTGCGGCAGCCACCCGTGGGCATCGCCGTGGCCGTGGCGCGGCAGAAGGATACGCTGAGCCGCCCCGAGCCCTCCTACGGCAGTGGGTCCGGCCGGCAGGGCAGGACGGCTGCTGGCATCAAAGGTAGGGGCGGGGGGGGTGGGGGGAACGGGGGTCCTTTTGGGGCTGTGCTCACCTCTCCGTCCTCCCGCAGCCGGCACCGCTCGGCCCATGCACGTCATCGACCTGGAGGCAGAGGAGGAGCGGGGACGGCTCTGTGAGGAGCGCCTGGGGCTGCCGGGACGAGAGCTGCTGCTCCAGTGAGTGCCACGCCGGGGGGGACGGGGCATGGGGTGCCCCGTTGTGGTGTCACCCACTGATGCACAGCACGGTGCCGCTCGGTGCCGTGTGCCGCTCCACTGTGATCTGTTTTCTCTCTGCAGGGACAACAAGGAGCTGGTGGAGTTTGCACGGATGCACCCATCGGGGGGGTGTCCCGGAGACCTCACCCCCCACCTGATGATGGCGGGGGGCTCCTCGCTGCCGGCGGGGCAGCTCGGGGGGGACCCGGCTGCCCACGCACACCCGGCGCACACGCACTGGCTGCCCCGCACCCGCAGCCCCTCCATCTGGATGGGGGGGCACTCCTACGGTCGGTGCCATAGGGGGGGAACGCGGGAGCATGGGGCCGCCCCCCCTCACCCCACTGCTGACTGCCCCCCTTTGCCCCCCACCCCTCCCCAGGCATTGGCCACCCCGCGCTGCACCAGAACCTGCCGCCCGCCTTCCCTGCCTCCATGCCCAGCACCATGCAGCCCGTCTTCCCCCTCTCCCAGGAGCCCCCCACCCAGCTCGTCATCCTGCCCACCGAGCCCCCCGCCCACGGCACCCCCCACACGCTGGGTGAGGCTGGTGGGTGTGGGGGGGTGACTGTGGGGCACCCTCGCTTTGTGCTTGGGGGTGGGGAGAGGGGAGGGGAGGGAAGAGGGCCTTGGGGTGATGCTGGGAGTTCAGGGGTGAGAGATGGGGTTCTTTAGGGTCTGCAGGATGACCCCATTCTTGCTCCTGATCTGTGCTGGGGGGAGGGGGAGGGGAGAAGCAAGGATTGACATGGGAGATGGGGGGTGCAGGATGGGAGATGGGTTCCTGGAGAAGCATGTTTAAGGTTTATGGGATGGCCCTCTCTTGGGTCCAAGGTTGACTCCCCCGATCTCTCCCATTGCTTGCAGCTGACGTGATGGACCAGGCGTCACTGTGGCCCCCCATGTACCCGGGCCGGGGTCCTGGCGCCCACCTGCAGCACACGGGGCAGCTGCCCGTGTACTCTCGCTCCCAGTTCCTGCGGCAGCAGGAGCTCTATGCCCTGCAGCAGCAGCGGGCAGCCCAGGCCCTTGAGATCCAGCGCCAGGCTCACGTCCAGGTGCCATGGGGCTGTGGGGAGGGAACGTGTGGGGGCTGCGTTGGGGTGGGACGTGGGGCTTGGACGCGGGGCTGGGGTGGTAAGGAGGGGATGCTGCTGGGTGGGATGTAGGGCTGGATATGGTACAGGGGACACATGCTGACCTCGTTCCCCGCAGCGCAAGCCGGAGGAGCAGCCCCTGGAGCTGGAGGACGTGGGTCCCGAGAAGCCCCTCAAGCCCTCTCACAAAGCAGTTGCCTTAAACCCCCCGGCCAAGGGCATATCCTCAGCGGCACCTGGGCCCCCCAAGCTGTCCCCTTGCTGCCACTCCCCGGCCCTGCGGCACCCGGCCAAGTGCCCCGTGGCGCTCCCCACGGCCCCCTGCACTTTACCCGTCTGCCCCACCGCCAGCTCCGCCGTGGCCCCGCGCTCCCCTGCAGACAGCCCTGTCCCTGTGCAGAGCAAGGGCAGCGACGGCGAGGACAAGCGTGGGGAGGGACAGCCACCCCGGGACTACCCCAAATCCCTGGAGCCAGGTAGGGGCACGGCCGCGAGGAGGAGGAGGAGGAGGAGGAGGTGTGGGTGAGTGCTGGGCTCACGCTGAGCATCGCTTGCTCCCCGCAGACCTTCCCCCAGGGTACAGCTACCCCTCATCCAGCATGGGCTTCTCGGAGGTGCCCCCAGCCGAGCCCGCCGACCCCGACACCATGCAGGCGGGGTCCCCGCCCGCTGAGCCCGAGCAGTCACGGACCTTCAGCCCGGCTGAGGAGCCCGGTGCTGCGCGGGAGCTGCCGTCCGTGGGGGCTGCAGCCGAGGGTCCGGGTGCCGTGCTGCACCGCCACCACCTGCTGCTGGCCCCGGCACCGGGCGCCGTGCCCGAGGAGGAGAACTTCGGGGTGTGCAGGGAGGCGGCGGTGCTGGAGCAGAGCTCTGTAGAGCAGCAGCACGCGGTGCCCACGGGGGGGTCCTCTCCGCTGGCCCCCCCGCATGGAGAGGAGGAGGAGGAAGAGGAGGATGAAGAAGAAGAGGAAGAAGGCGATAGTGAAGGCTCGGGGCTGGAGGGCAGCGGCGATGAGGAGGAGGGCAACGGTCCCAACCATGCACCCAGCAGGCAGCAGTGCTGCACAGGAGGGCTCGAGGCTCTGATCGCCGCCGGCATCGATCTGGGGGAGCTGCCCGCGTTGGGGTCCCCCGGGGAGCCCCCCCCAGCCCCCCCCTCACCTGCACCCTGCGCCGTGGGGCTGCCCGGCATCGCGCTGCTCAGCGAGCTGGCCGAACTGGAGCTGCGCCAACGCCGCTGCGATTTGGCCGTGGAAGGTGAGCGGCCCCGTGTGCCCCCTCCCCGGTGCTGTGCCCCCCAGGGATGCTGTGTGCCGGGCTGTGCTGGCGGTGCGGGGCTTTGTGTGCCCATGTTTGCAGAGCAGTGCGTGTTGGCAGCGCAGCCCTTTGTGCGCGTTCCCACCGTACGTTTGCAGTGCTTGCAGCTGCAGCTCGGGGCTTTGTGTGTGTGTTTGAAGCGTGCTGTGCAGGGCCGTGCACGCCGTCAGCACGGTGCCCGGCAGCGGGGCCCTGCTCGCAGCCCAGGGCCGTCTTCGGGGCTCTGCTCCAGCGCTGGCTCCAGGCAGGCGCCGGGATTCCCTCCCAGCTCGGCTTCCCCAGGGAATCCCGGGGGCCCCTGCAGGGAGGGCCCTGGCACCTCCCCAGCGCCGCTGCAGCGGGCGGGCGGCTGCGGGGCCCTGCGTGCTCGGTGCTGCCCGTGCTGTGCTGTAGGGGCTGTGCGGGGGCCGTGGAGTCCCCATGGAGGCCCCTCCTGCATGCAGGGCTCTGGTTGGGGTCACCGCATCCCTGCGCTGCCTTGGCTCCGTGCTCTGATGAGTTCATCGCTGGCTGCTGCCGTGCACCCATCCCCACAGCACCCTGGGGACACACTGCGCCCTTTGTGCCATCCCTGTGCTCTGTGGTTGTGCTGTGGCCATGTGTGCACGCAGCACCCTGTACCCCACAGACCCCTGCGTGGCCCCAGAGATCCCCAAACCCCATAGGGGTGCTCCCAAAGCCCACCCACAGGTGCTGCCCCCACGTGTGGGTTCAGCGTCGCTCCAGTGTAGCATGCACTGAGATGGGACGGGGGGGTCCCGGTGCATCCCTGCTGACCTCAGCTCTCGGCAGGGGAGGACGAGGACCTGCTGGCCTTCAACCTGCAGAACCTGGCCACGGTGGCGGCCGCCTGGTCGCTGGTGGAGGCGGCCAGCCGGGAGGGCAGCCCCCCAGCACTGAGCCCCCTGCCCGCCTCCCCACCGCCCCGTGCCCGCGTGCCACGCCGCAAGTACACGTGGACCCCCAAAACCAAGGCGGTGAGTCAGAGTCCCCCCACCCCACGTCACCGCACCGGGTGAGCTATGCCCAGGGTGAGCGGCCGTGTCCCCATCCCCAGGTGTGCCCGCTGAAGGCGGCCATCGAGCAGCTCAACACGCAGGAGGTGGAGGTGCGGATGCGGCTGGCTGAGCTGCAGCGGCGCTACAAGGAGAAGCAGCGCGAGCTGGTGAAGCTGCAGCGGCGGCACGACCACGAGTATGTCTCCGTCCGTGTCCCCATCCCACGGGGGGGTGCAGCCCAGGGGGTCGGGATTGGGGTCTGAGTTCGGGGCTGTGCTCAGCCGGGTGACGTTGTGAGGGCAGCACTCATCGGTGCGATGAGTTGCCAGGGCCGTGCTCAGCCCCGTGGTGAGGAGCTGGGGGCCGTCCTCAGCCCGGTGGCGTCACTGGGGGTGGCACTCAAACGAGGGCGGTGAGTTGGGGGGGGCCGCGCTTCGCGTGGTCAGGGCAGCGCTCATCGGTGCACTGAGTTCAGGCCGGACTCAGCCCGGCTCAGGCTGCACCCCGGTGTCGCCCCGCGGCTGCAGGCGCGACGAGAGCTCGCGGAGCCCAGCGCGGCGCGGGCCGGGGCGGCCGAGGAAGCGCAAGCACTGCAGCACGCTGGGCCGGGCCGAGAGCCGCAAGGTCAAGTGAGTGAGCGGGGGGCACGCGCCCGCCTGTCCCCACGCGGGGGACAGAGGGGACCGTCCCTGTGCAAGGAGGGGGGGGGGGGGGTGGCGGGGCCGTCCCCGGCTGCGGGGGGGCTCCATCCCGGGGCCTCCCCCCGCCCGGACGCGGGAGCAGCGTTGCATAAAAGCCTCTTTATCTGCTCTGTATAAAGTCATTGGTCACGCTGCAGTGGTGTTCATTGCTGCCGGCGCTTTATTATTATCCATTAGCCGCCCGGCGCAGTCGTTTTCACACTCACGGGCCCTGTATAATTGTCCTTCTCTGCTACAAATTGCCTCTCCCGACAGGCCCATTTGCATAAATCCTCCGAGCTAGTCCAAACACGATTGGAGTGTGTGTGTGCGCGCGGCATCAGGCCCGATGATTTGGTAATAATAGTTAAATCTGCACTAAATGGTTCCTTCAATTAAGACAGAGGGAAAAAAAAAAAACAACGAAAAAAAAAAAAACAAGGCAAAAAAAAAAAATTAATCTGGAGGTTTTATGTCACAAAAGCGATTTAAATGAGCGAAGGTCGTGGGGGGAAATATAGAAGGGGTGTGAGGGGCTGAGGGGGGGATGGTGGGTGCCCACGGCACGCTCCCGCAGGGCGGTGCAGAGCAGCCTGTCCCTGCTGTGCGCCGAGCTGCGCGCCGAGCCCCAGGCCAAGAAGAAGCGCAGCAAGCTGGAGCAGCAGTACGGAGCCATGGCGGGGGCTGCGGTGAGTGCATCCCGCTGTGGGGTCAGGATTGGGGGGGTGTGGGGCTGCCTCCCATCCTGAGCGTCCCTATCGCTTTCCCCAGGAGAAGGTGCGGTGTAAGAAGAGCAGCGCGCAGAGCAAGCTGGCCTGCAAGGTGGCTCACAAAGTGTCGCAGCTGAAGCAGAAGGTGAAGAGCAAAGGGCTCCCTGCTGGCATCAGCCCCTTCCGACGGAAAGAGCCCAACCCCGGCGGCCGCATCCAGAAGAAGCTGTCCCGCCCCAAGAGCTCCAAGGGCACGGCCAAGTACCAGCCCCAGGAGCCTGACCCCTGCGATGTCCCCGGCTTCAAAGGTGAGGAGGGGGAATAGGTGTCCTGTGTGGGACTGGGAGTGTCATATGTGTGGCTTGAGGGGTCCTATATGGGGCTGAGGGTGTCCCGTGTGTGCCTGGAGGTGTCTGGCATGGGGCTGGGGTGTCTCATTTGGGGCGGGGGTGGTCCCACATGGGACTGGAGGTGTCTGGCATTGGGCTGGAGGGATCTTGCATTACTTGGAGGGGTCCCACATGGAGCTGAGGACGTGCAGTGAGCTGCAGGGGATGGAGAGGGTGCATGGAGCAGGCAGTCCAGGGCTGGGACCCCCCTCCTGCCCTGCCCAGTGCAGGGAATGTTTAGGGCCACTATGGGGCACGGGGTCCCTCAGCGTTGTCTCCGCCCCATGCAGATGAGCACAACGAGGACTCAGACAGCAGCGATGAGGATGAGGAGCCCGACCTGTCCCTGCTGCCCTCGATGCCCATGGCTGTGCTGGGGCCCTCCCCGTCCTCCGTGGTGAAGATGGAAGCCAACGAGAAGGCGAAGAAGAAGAAGGAAAGGCAGGGGCTGCTAGGTAATGGGACACAGGGAGGATGTGGTGCGGGGGACCCCGGGGTGGTGCTGGGGGGGAGCTGATCCCTGTCCCCCACACACCCCCAGGACCGTGCCGCCTGGGCAGCCCCGAGGGCGAGGTGAAGATCAAGAGGCGGCCGGGCAAACCGGGGGCAGGCAAGCTGGAGAAGGTGCCAGCACGGCGCAAAGCGGGCGGCTGCGAGGAGGGGAGCAGCAAGAAGAAGCTGAAGGCGAAACCCAAAGAAAGCCTCCGGACGGCCGTCCCCAGCGGCCCCAGCTCCGCCGGCCCCACCTCCGCCTGCAGCCTGTTCGGTGCTGCCGACCCCCGGCACTTCGGGCCGAGGGAGGACGGGGCTCGGCTGGCCAGCGAGCGGCTCAAGAAGGCCACGCGCAAGAGCAAGGTGCTGCAGTCAGCACTGCGGGTGAGTGCGGGGCAAGGGGGGCTGGGAAGTGCAGGGGGGGGGGACGTTGGGTGTCAGTGCTGCTGGGGATGCAGGGTGCGGGGGCTGGGGGTGCTCGTGGGGCTGGGAATGGCAGCGGGACCGCAGGGTGTGGGTTTTACAAGGGCTGCGGGTGTCAGTGGGGCACAGCTGGCAGCGTGGGGCTGAGTGCTGCGTCTCAGCCCCCTGTCCCCACACCACAGCGGAAGAACGGGGCCCTGTCGCTGGCCCTCTCACCCCGGAGTGCCAAAACCATCCTGAGCAAGGGCAAGAAGCTGGGCAAGGTGAAAAGCAAAGTGGCCAGCAAGCAGGTGAGCAGCCCTCCCCCCAAAAAACAGCGTGCCCCCATCCCCGTGCCCCATACCCACTCAGCCCCGTGCTGAGCTCCTGTCCTGCAGTGCAAGGGCCGGGCCGTCAGCAAACTGCTGGAGAGCTTCACCGTGGAGGACGACTTCGACTTCGACGACAACAGCAGCTTCTCGGAGGAGGAGGAGGAGGGCAGCGCGGGCGGGCGCCGCTCCCCCCCACCCCACACCTGTGCCATCCAGAAGGAGGACCTGCGGGATGGGCTGCACATCCTCATCCCCAAGGAGGACAGCCTGCTGTATGCCGGCAGCGTGCGCACCATCCAGCCCCCCGACATGTGAGTGGGGCAGGGGGCTGTGGGGGGGGAGGGCTGCGGGGTGGGGCAGTGCTGAGCTTCTCTGTGCCCCCCCCTCCCCCAGATACAGCATCATCATCGAGGGCGAGAGGGGGAACCGGCAGCGCATCTACTCACAGGAACAGCTGCTGCAGGAGGCGGTGAGTGGGGATGGGATGGGGTTGGGGGTGGGGTGGGGTGGGGGTGGGGCTCACGTAGCCTGGTGCTGCCCGCAGGTCCTGGACGTGCGGCCGCAGTCACGGCGCAGCCTTCCTCCCGGCACCCGTGTCTGCGCCTACTGGAGCCAGAAGTCACGCTGTCTGTACCCAGGGAACGTGGTGCGAGGTGAGGGGAGGTGGGGGCGGCAGCAGGGTGGGGGGCACGGCCCTGCCCAGCCCCGGCCCCACGTCCTGCCCTGCTGCAGGCTCCTCCAGCGACGAGGAGGACGACGACCCCGAGGCGGTGATGGTGGAGTTCGATGACGGGGACACGGGGCACATCGCCGTGTCCAACATCCGCCTGCTGCCGCCCGACTTCAAGATCCAATGTGAGTGGGACAGGGATGGGGTGGGGTGGGGACAGTGGGTGGGGGCATAGGGACAGTGCTGAGCCCCGCTCTGCCTGCAGGCACAGAGCCATCCCCTGCACTGCTGGTGTCCAGCTCGTGCCGACGGAACAAGCGCTCCTGTGGTGATGTGCCCCCCCCCAACGAGCTGCCCCCTGGGCTGTGCACCGAGCGGCACGATGGCCCTAAGGGCCCCAGGAGTTCGGGCAAGAAGGCGATGGGCAAGGAGAAAAGCGGTACGGGGTGGGGGGGTATAAGTATGGGGTTGGCTGAGCATCAGCAACAGTGAGGGGGGGATGTTGGGGGGGATGGGGAGGGGCAGAGGTGCAGTCATGAGGCAGCATGGTGGGATGTTGGGGTTGGGGGGGATAGGGGAAGGTGTGAGGATGGTGGCATGGAGGAGGGGAGCAGGAGACAGGGAGAGGGGTTGCGGGGAGATGGGTGTGAGGGGGAGATGGATGGATGGAGGCATGGATGGGGGATGGAGGGAATGCAGACGGGGAGGTTGGCAGAGTGCCTGACCGCTGCCCCCTCCTGCAGGCAAAGCCCTGGAGCTGCTGTCCGGCAGCCGTGCTCCGGTGCTGGGTGAACCGCTGGGGCGGCGGAGCAGCCCTCTGCTCAGCTGGTCGGCGGTGGCACAGACGAAGCGGAAGGCGGCGAGCAAAGGCACGGCCATGCTGCAGAACCTCTTCCAGGTGAACGGCAGCAGCAAGAAGCTGCGCGCCAAGGAGGCCCTGTTCCCCGTGCACCACCACGTCGCCGCTCCCATCTTCGGCAACGGCTTCGGGGCCGACTCGTTCAGCCGCATCGCCAGCTCCTACGCGTCCTTCGGGGCCGGCGCCGGGCTGGTGCTGCCGGCCGCCCAGAAGCTGCTGCGCTGCAAGAAGGCGGAGCGGCTGGAGGCCGAGATGGGCAAAGGCGGCCGGCGCAGGGCGGGAAGCGAGTTCCTGGTGAAGCTGGACCACGAAGGGGTGACGTCCCCCAAGAACAAGAACTGCAAGGCCCTGCTGCTGGGCGAGAAGGACTTCGGGGCCAAGCTGGAGCGGCCGCTGCCCGGCGGCTACGCGCACTCGGCGCTGGGCAAGGAGAGGAAGGGGCGGGCGGCCGTGCACCCGCTGCCCGTGGGGCTGGCGCTGCGGAAGTACTCGGGTCAGGCCGAGTTCAGCCTGAACTGCGACAGCGACTGCCACAGCTCCTACTCGGACATGGACGAGGAGGAGGAGGCGGGCGGGCTGGGCGCCGACGTGCCCTCGCGCTTCATGACCCGCCTGTCGGTGTCCTCCTCCTCCTCGGGCTCCTCCACCTCCTCCAGCTCCGGCTCCATCTCCACCTCCAGCCTCTGCTCCTCCGACAACGAGGACTCGTCGTACAGCTCGGAGGACGAGGACTCGGCGCTGCTGCTGCAGACCTGCCTCTCGCACCCGGTGCCGGCGCTGCTGGCTCAGCCCGAGGCCCTGCGCTCCAAGGGCTCCGCTCCGCAGCGCTGCTTCCTCAGCAAGGCGGCCGCCGCCGGCCCCAAGGCCAAGCTGAAACGCAAGGAGGCCCTCAGCTTCTCCAAAGCCAAAGAGTTCTCCCGGAGGCAGCGGCTGCCCTCGGTGGAAAACCGGCCAAAGATCTCCGCCTTCCTGCCCGCCCGCCAGCTCTGGAGGTGGTCAGGGAACCCCACGCAGGTACGGGCGGCCCCGGTGGGCTGCAGAGCAGTGGGGCGATGCGTGAGGGTGCGTGGGTTGCTCGGGTGCATCTGGGGGTGCACGGCTGAGTCTGAGTGCAGAGTGCGTGGACGCGTGGCGTGATGAAGGGGTGCAGAGCGGAGTGCTTGGAGCGTGGTGCGGGATCTGTGCGTGGGCAGGGGCATGGCAGGATGCGAGCTGCGTGGAACGGTGTTCAGAGCGTGGGGCAGGATCTGTGGGTGAGTGCTTTGAGCACACAGGGCATGGGGCATCCTGGGGGTGCATGGTGCAGAGTGCAGTGGGTAAGGTCCGTGGGTGCAGGGTGCTTTGAGCAGGACGCACGGAGCAGAGCGCAGAGCACAGTGTGGGTGCGTGGGGCGGGGTGGGTGGAGCGTGCAGTGGGATCCGTGGGGCCGGGGTGTGCAGTGCCCTGAGCGTGTGCTCCTTGCAGCGGCGGGGCATGAAGGGGAAGGCACGGAAGCTGTTCTATAAGGCCATCGTGCGGGGCAAGGAGACGCTGCGCATCGGGGACTGCGCCGTCTTCCTGTCGGCCGGGCGGCCCAACCTGCCCTACATCGGCCGCATCGAGAGCATGTGGGAGTCCTGGGGCAGCAACATGGTGGTGAAGGTGAAGTGGTTCTACCACCCCGAGGAGACCAAGCTGGGCAAGAGGCAGAGCGACGGCAAGGTGCGGGGTGGGGACGGGTTTGGGGGTGGGGATGGGTTTGGAGAGTGTTGGGGGTAGGGTGGGGTAGGATGGGATGGGATGGGATGGGATGGGATGGGATGGGATGGGATGGGATGGGATGGGCACAGGTTTGGGGATCGGGATGGGGATGGGATGGAGACGAGGCAGTGAGTGGCAGCAGGTGACCCCACGTCCCCGCAGAATGCGCTGTACCAGTCGTGCCACGAGGATGAAAACGACGTGCAGACCATCTCCCACAAGTGCCAGGTGGTGGGCAGGGAGCACTACGAGCAGATGACCCGCAGCAAGAAGTACCAGGACCGCCAGGACCTCTACTACCTGGCGGGCACCTACGACCCCACCACCGGCCGCCTCGTCACCGCCGACGGCGTTCCCGTCCTCTGCTGACCCACGGGGACGTGGGGACACGGGGAGGGGGGCACGCAGCCCCCCACGCCCCCCAGCCATTATGCAAAGCCCGGCCCAGCCCTGGGGCTGCCCGGTGGGGGGGTCGCGGTGCGCGGGGGGGGGGCTCCCGCACAAGCCATACTTTCCCTTAGTACCTCTGACTGTTTGCCAGCAGGTAAAGCAGAAATCAGGTGTGTTGTTCTATTTATTTTGCGTGTAAATATTGTTATTATTTCTTCCCGGGAAGTTTTATGGAGAAAAAGAAGAAAAAAAAAATACGAAACAACAACAACAAAAAAAAAAAACAACAGCAAAGAAAGGAGAATTAAGATATTAATAATAATAATGAGGGGCGGGAGGGGAGGTGGGGGCGGGGCGGGTGGGGGGGGCTGATTCATGCACTGTTTCCCCCAGCCTGGCTGGGATGAGGACAGCGGGGGGGGGGGGGGGCTCTGTATATAGGGGTGGGGGCGCGGCGGCGGGGGGGGGCCGCGGTGCAATAGCGGGGGAGGGGTCTGCAGGGCGCTGGCCCGCCCTGCCCTGCCCTGCCCCGCCCCCCACCCCCCCTCCCCCCCGCGATGTAAATGTGTACAGAGCCGCGGGGGCTTTTCCAGTCGTCAACACTACAAAGTAAAACAAAATAATAATAATAATAATTAAAAAAAAAATTAAAAAAGAAACACACAGAGAAAGCAGCAACAAATAAATAAAAATAAAAAAAAATTAAAAAATAATAATAAAAAAAAATAAAAAATGACGATGACCGGAAAAAAAAAAAAAGGAAAAAAAAAAAGGATTAAAAAACATAAAGGTTTTATGAACTGCGAACTCTATGTAAAGGCCTTTTAGTATGGAACTTTTTTATTGATAACTTGGCTTATGAATAAATATATGAACCGTTGGTGGCTCCGTGCGCTGCTCTGCTGCGTCCGTCCGTACCCCCCCGCGCTGGGAGATCCGATTGGGGGTGGGGGGTGGTGGGAGTGGGGCACACGGGGCTGCGGGCAGGGCGTGCAGCGGGGCGGGGGGGCAGGGGGGATGCAGCAAGGTGCACGCAGCGGGGGGGGGGGCACGCAGCGGGGGGGGGGCACGCAGCAGGGGGTGCAGGCCGCCCCCCCTCCCCCCCAGCACAGGGGCAGTGCGGGTTCTCCATCTCCCTCACCCCACGTGGGGAAAGACAGACAGGCGCCGCTCGCACGCCATTGGCCGCGCCTCGGCCAACCAGCGGGCGCCGTGCCGCAGCGCCTCGCGCCCATTGGTTGGCGGGGAGCCCTTTTGTTCTCAAGCGCCCGGGAGGGGTTAACCCTTTCACTACCGGCGGCAGCGGAGGGGCGCCCGTGGGTGCGGGGCGGTCACGTGGGGCGCGGGGTCGTCACGTGGGGGAGTTGGGGCGCTGGGAGCAACGGGCGGGGGGGGGAAGGCGGAGCGGGGACGCGCGGAGCGGTGCTGCCCCCGCGTGGCCGCGTGCGTGGGGCGGGCGGACAAAGGGACGGAGCCTCCGCGTGGGGGAGGGGAACAGGACGGACAGAGGGACAGGCGGGTGGAGGAGGGGAACAGACGCCCCCCCCCCAGTGCACACACGCGGAGCCGCGGGTGGAGTTTGACCGCAGCGCTTTTCCGTTTCGTTTTCTCCTTTATTCTTTTCCTTACACAATGATGTGTCGTCGGGCGTTACAATTTGTCTCGACTCGGAACGATGGACTTCAGACAGAATTTTGGTTTTCCTACCGTCACGTGAGAACATTAAGGCAACGTACAAAAAAAAAAAATACACACCCCCCCTCCCAAAAAACAAAACAAAAAAAATAATCTGACATAAATTAAAACGATGCGAAAAAATTTACAGGTGTCAATGCCCCGCGTGGAGGAACCGCGGCCCCGGCGTGGGGCCGTGGGAGGGGGGGGAGGTGGCTGGTAAGGCTCGGATGCGATATGTTTCCCGGCGGCAACAGAAGGGGGAGGGGTGGGGAAGGGGGGGATGGGCTCCTGGCAGCCTCGACACCAAAGCTGGGATAGTCCGCGCTGGATGGTGTTGGGGTGACCGAATACCCTGCGCACATCTGCGTGCCTTCCCACCCCCCCACCCCCCCGCGGAGATCTGTGCAGGGTATTGAGCTCAAGGTGTGCACCCGAGGATTGGCTCTAACTCGAATACCAGGTGAAATCAAGTGCCAGCTCGGCCATCCGCTGCTGCCACTGCTCTAACATCAGGTACAGACTTCCCAAGGGCAACTTTTTTCTTTTTGTAAAGAAGGCTGATTCCAGTTTTATGAGGCTAGCATGAGGTGTATAGATTTGCCAGGGCAAACGTATACTCTAGTGAGACGAGTCGTGCAGCAGATGGGGCACCTGCCAGCAGTCCGTTTAGAAGCATTTACGGTGCACGATGGATGGGCCGGACTCATCGTATTCCTGCTTGCTGATCCACATCTGCTGGAAGGTGGACAGGGAGGCCAGGATGGAGCCGCCGATCCACACCGAGTACTTGCGCTCCGGGGGGGCGATGATCTGCGGTGAGAGAAGCTGTCAGTGCCGCCCTGCGGCTCCTCCCACCCCGGCTGGAGCCGCTGGGGGCAAGGCCCAGCTCTTACCTTGATCTTCATGGTGCTGGGAGCCAGGGCTGTGATCTCCTTCTGCATCCTGTCAGCGATGCCGGGGTACATGGTGGTGCCCCCAGACAGCACCGTGTTGGCATACAGGTCCTTCCTGATGTCGACGTCACACTTCATGATGGAGTTGAAGGTGGTCTCGTGGATACCACAGGACTCCATGCCTGGCGGGTGGCAAAAGGGACGGCCACGTCACACACCCTGCACACCCACACACAGCCCCCCACACCTCCAACCCACACCTACCCAGGAAGGAGGGCTGGAACAGGGCCTCAGGACACCGGAACCTCTCGTTGCCGATGGTGATGACCTGCCCGTCGGGCAGCTCGTAGCTCTTCTCCAGGGAGGAGGAAGAGGCGGCCGTGGCCATCTCCTGCTCGAAGTCCAGGGCGACGTAGCACAGCTTCTCTTTGATGTCACGCACGATTTCCCTCTCGGCCGTGGTGGTGAAGCTATAGCCCCTCTCTGTCAGGATCTTCATGAGGTAGTCGGTCAGGTCGCGGCCGGCCAGGTCCAGGCGCAGGATGGCGTGGGGCAGCGCATAGCCCTCATAGATGGGCACCGTGTGGGTGACACCGTCCCCAGAGTCCATAACAATGCCGGTGGTGCGGCCGGAGGCGTACAGGGACAGCACGGCCTGGATGGCCACGTACATGGCGGGGGTGTTGAAGGTCTCAAACATGATCTGCCAAGGAGAGAGGCGAAACAGTGAGCTGAGGACATGGAGCCGAGGGGGGGGGTCACTCACACCCGTGTTAGCACACGCATGCTGGCATGCAAAAAAAATAATAAAAACCAACTGTGATGTGAAGGAAAAGCAAAGAAAAGCAGGCAGAAAACACAACTGAAAGAAACCTGAGACGTCAGGGGGGAAATGCCAGGAGAACAGAACCCTGAAAACGGTGGGAGAAAGATGGCTCAGGGTTAAGGTGCCGTAACAAAAGGAGGAGGAGGGCAGCGCTGCGGGCGGCGGCCGTACCTGCGTCATCTTCTCGCGGTTGGCTTTGGGGTTCAGGGGCGCCTCGGTGAGCAGCACCGGGTGCTCCTCGGGGGCCACGCGCAGCTCGTTGTAGAAGGTGTGGTGCCAGATCTTCTCCATGTCGTCCCAGTTGGTGACGATGCCGTGCTCGATGGGGTACTTCAGCGTCAGGATGCCCCTCTTGCTCTGCGCCTCGTCGCCCACGTAGCTGTCCTTCTGCCCCATGCCCACCATCACGCCCTGCGAGCAGATCGCCGTCAGCATCACACACAAACACACAGCCCTACCCGCCCCCCCCAGCCCCCCACACACGCACCTGGTGCCGGGGGCGGCCCACGATGGACGGGAACACGGCGCGGGGCGCGTCGTCCCCGGCGAAGCCCGCCTTGCACATGCCGGAGCCATTGTCGATCACGAGCGCTGCGATCTCCTCTTCCATCCTGCGGTGCTCTGCGGGACGGCCGCGCCGTCAGCTCCCGCCGTGAGCGCCCCTCCCCCCCATATCCCCTCCATTCGAATCTCCCGCGCCGTGACGTCACGCGCGGCCGCAGCCAATCACAGCGCGCCCCGCCTCAATAGGACGCAGAGCGGGTGCGGCCACTCTGTACCGCGGGGATGGGGGGGGGGGTGCGGCCCTATGGGGAACCGTGCATCGCTGGGACACCCCCACCCCACCCCCCCGGGATCGCGCGCACCGACTCAGCCGCCGCCGCCGTCCCCGAGGTGGGGGCGCGGGGCCGTACCTGTGTGGGGAGACTGCGCCCGGTGCTGAGAGGAGCGATGACGCTGCGCGCGGTCCGCTGCCGCCGGCGGAGTGAGACCGTCCCGCTGCCAGCCCCGCGCTTTTATACCCAGGGGGCGGCAACACCGCCCACCCGGCCGAGAACATCGCCATATATGGAGATCTTTCAGAAACACGCGCTCCCATTGGCTGGCCCACACCCGGCCACGTGGGGAGACTTGCCGGCTCGAACCCGCCCCGCGGGCCCCGGAATCTGAATGGGGCAAAAGCGAACGGGGTGGGGGGGGGGGTGGGGGGGGCAAAGCGGGGGGCGGTCACCCCGGCCCGGCCAAGCGCCCCCCGGCAGCGCCCACCCCGGGTCCTCCAGGCTCGGGGGGCGGGGGGGTGCGGGGCGGCTCCCGGCGCAGTGCTGGGACCCGGCGGGGGGCACCCGGGGTGGGGGTGGGGGGCACTGCCCTCTCTAAGGGACGCTGTGTGTAGGGAACAGCCCCCGTGGGTGACAACGCAGGTAGGGGACGCCTCTGGTTGGGGGCACTCGTACAGGGCACGTTTCGTATGTAGGGGACACCCCCTGGAATGGGTACCCCGTATAGGGCACGCCTGTATAGGGGCACTCCTTACATAGGGGCCATCCCTGGTATGTGACAGCCGCTATAGGGGATGGCTGTCCCCCCACATGGGCGGCACTGCCGCTGTCCCTGCCTGTACAGGCCTCGCTGCAGGGCACGTGGTCCATACTGGTGTCCCATGGACCGTATTGATGTGCCAGTGCCCTGTAAGACTGCACTGGAGCCCAATGGACCGCGGACCCTGTTGGAGCCTCATGGTCCATACTGATGCCCCCTGAACAGTACTGGTCCCCCAGGAACATGGCAGTACCCTTGCACCATGCTTCTGCACGGCGCTGCTGGGGCCCCGTGAGCCATGTTGGATCCCGATGGGTCACACTGGGGCCTCACAGACCATACCAGCGCCCATAGGTGATGTCAGAGCCCCACAGGCCATGATGGTGCCCCACTGTCCACACTGGAGCCCAGCGGATCACACTGGAGATCCATAGATCGTATTGGAACCCCTCAGACCATACTGGAGCCCCACGGCCGTGGTGGGTGCACAGTCCATGTGTCACGGCCGTGGGTGCAGAGCGGGGTCGGGGGGGGGGGCAGCGAGAAGGGCGGGGGGGGGGGCCGTGTCCCTACGCGGGGCAGTGTCCCACGCGTGGGGTGGTGTCCCCGGGGCGGGCGGGGCCGCAGGTACCGCGGCGCGGCTATATTAGGGCACATCGGGACGGTGGCACGGCCGCGCCCCGCACCGAAACCGCCCCCGCGGGGACTTTCGCCTGGAGAAGGGGGGGGAGCGAGAGGAGGAAGAGGAAGAGGAGGAGGAGGAGGAAGCGCACGGTGCACGTCGTTCTCCTCTTCCTCCTCCTCCTCCTCCTCCTCCTCCTCTTCCTCCTCTCCCCCCCCCCAAACCCCCGGGTGAAGGTCCCCGCGGTGCTGATGCGGTGCCCACCCTCCCCCCCCCCTCCCTTGTGCGCAGGGCTCTGTCGTCGTGGTGACAGTGACAGCCAACCCCCCCGCACCCCCCCTCCGTTGTCACGGGGACGGCGGGGCGTTGCGCAATGTGTGTCGTTCCCCCCCCCCCACGCCCATCCCTGACACCCATCCCTGGACCCAACCCCCGTCACACCCATGATACGGACGGGGGGGAGGGTGGGGTGGGAGACAACAGGGTGGGGCAGGACCCCCCCACCGCCTCGGCAACGTCACCCCAATATTCGCGGGGGTGGCATCTCTGTGTGTCAATGCAGCTCTCAGCTCTCGCACACCCCCAGCAGCACCGTAGGATGCCCTTCCCCCGCCCCTCCCCCTCCCCACTGCCCCCCAGCCCCACTGCACGACCCTGACCCACTTAGCCCCCCCCCAAGCCCGAAAGCCAAGCCGTATCCATTTCGGTGGGGGTCAATTTCAGCGTGCCATGCAGAGCTCGTGTAACGCAGCGCCGGGGGCCGCCGTGCCCTCCTCCCCCCCGCCCCCCTTCCCCTCCCAGGCACAGTAAAGGGAGAGCCATGAAAAAGTCATGAGGCAAACAATCCCCGGGACCTATTTTCGGGAACAATAACTCGCTGCCGCCACACTGACACCGGAGCTGAGGGGGGGAAGGAGGCTGTGGGAGCACTGCGCCGGGCGCTGGGGACTGGGTGTGACCACTCAGGGGACACCGCCCGTCCCCACATCCCTCTGTGCCCCCATAGGGCAGCACCCAAGTCACGGGATAGGGCTGGGCTCAGCCAAAGCATCCCCAATGGCATCGTTGTGCTGGGGGGCACACGGAAACATAGGGCGATATAGGGCCCCACGGTCCCCATCCCGTGATGCCCAACACACGGCACGGGAGGTCCCACACTGCGATGCCCCACACACGCAGTGATGATGATGATGAGCTCCATCCCACCACAGCCACAGGGCTGCGTGACCCCAAGCCACAGCCATGGGACGGATTTGGGGCCGCAGGACAGATGGAGGCCAAGGGCCCCAAAGCAGGATAAAGGGTTTAAACTAATCAAAATGCCTGGCTAATTGTAAGGCGCTTAGGGGCTGGCCGGGAGGCGGCGCGCCGGGAGGTGACCCGCTGCTGAATCAGAGAGGCCGGTAACCTTAGCCCGCGGGGAACGGATCCGCGCGCCCGGATCGGGTTCCCACCCAAGTTTTCCACCCACGGCTCCGCGGGGGACGCCGAGAGCCGGAGCTGTGCGCCCACGGGGCTGCCCGGTGCCGGGCGTCCAGCGGCTGTAGGGCCGTAGGGTGCGGGGCAGCAGGTTACCCCGCCGCAATCTGGCCGGGCTCTGTAATCCCACCTGCCCCTAATTGAGCGTCCTCCCCCCATCCCCCCCACCCCCCCGCCACGCCGTGCCGTGCCGTGCCGAGCTGTGCCACGGGGCCATTGCGGCAGCGGTGCCCGGCAGCGCAGACGTCCCCGCAGCCCCCTGGGGCCGCCCCCCCCCCGGCAGAGGCGGAAGATGCCAACGAATGGGATCCACCAGGTCCTGAAGATCCAGTTCGGGCTGATCAACTGCGAGAGCCGCTACCTGACGGCGGAGAGCTTCGGCTACAAGGTGAACGCCTCGGCGCCCAGCCTGAAGCGCAAGCAGATATGGACGCTGGAGCAGGACGAGGCCGACAGCTCCGTGGTCTTCCTCAAGAGCCACCTGGGCCGCTACCTGGGGGCCGACAAGGACGGGCAGGTGCGCTGCGAGGCCGAGCAGCCGGGCCGCGATGAGCGCTTCAGCATCATCACGCAGTCGGACGGGCGCTGGGCGCTGCAGTCAGCGCCGCACCGACGCTTCTTCGGCGGCCGCGAGGACCGGCTGTCCTGCTTCGCTCCCAGCGTCACCGAGGGCGAGCTGTGGACCGTGCACCTGGCCATGCACCCGCAGGCCAACCTGCTGAGCGTCAGCCGCCGCCGCTACGCCCACCTGAGCGCCCACGAGGATGAGATCGCCACCGACAGCAACCTGCCCTGGGGGGTGGACGCGCTCATCACGCTCTGCTTCCAGGACAAGAAGTACAGCCTGCGCACGGCCGACGAGCGCTACCTGCGCTGCGATGGGATCCTGGTGCCCGAGCCCGGCGCCCGCACCGGATACACGCTGGAGTTCAAGGCGGGCAAGCTGGCTTTCAAGGACTGCGACGGGAAGTACCTGGCGCCCACCGGGCCCACCGGCACGCTCAAGTCCGGGCGCAGCTCCAAACCGGGCAAGGATGAACTCTTCGATCTGGAGGAGAGTCACCCCCAGGTGGTGTTCACGGCGGCCAACGGCAGATTCGTCTCCATCCGGCAGGGTAAGGGGTAGGGGGCACCGTGTGAGCCCAGGGGGCTGTCAGCCCAAAGCGTGTGCTCTGTGTAAGAGCACTTCTGGGACGCCCGCCCCAGAAGGAGACCCTACGAAAGCAGCTTTGGGGACGGGCACAGGGGGGAACCTGGGGATTGCTCAGCCCAGAGCAGCCCCAGCCCCACAGGTCTCCATGTGAGCACTGCTTGGGGAGAAAACCCTATGAAAACAGCCCCCGCTGGGGGGATGAGTCCTGGGGGACCCCAAGGTCACACAGCCCCAGGCATGGGCGCTCCATGCCAGCATGCCAGCACCCCCACCCTGGGAAGAGACCCTATAAAAACAGCCCCCAACTGGGGTCAATGTGTGACCACAGCCCCACTGCTGGCTGCAGTGTGGGGTCCTTGGACACAGCCCTGTGGGGCCGTGGTCGTTGGGGCCCATTTGGGACCAGCAGTGGGGCTGTGCTGCACTCCATGTGCGATGCGTATAAATGTGTGCGTGCAAGGCTGTGTGTGCTGCACTGTTCTGTGCAGGTCACGCATGTGCGAGGCTGCGAGCACTTCAGGTGCACAGCTCCATGCAGTGTTTGTGTGTGTGTGCACTTGCAGGTGCACGGCTCTGCAGCCTGTACCTGTTGTGCAAGCAAAGCTCCTCGAAGCAGCGTGTGCACGTTCACCTGCACGCGTGCAAGGCTGAGTTTGGTGCATGAATGGAATGCATGCTGGGTGCCAGGAGCGTGCATGTTTGCATGCAGTGCTCACAGCCAGAGCTGGCACACGCGGACCGGTGGCCGTGCCATGGCCCCAACTGCCCCGCTGTCCCTGTGGCACTGGGAACGCCTGTGCCAAGCTCCTTAGGGTTGGGTGGGATATAAATAGGGGTCTGTGCACGGCCACGCTGCCCAGATGGGTGCACCACAATCAGATTAAGGGCCCAATTAGCACGATTGTTCCCGGAGGGATTTACGCTGGGAGGGGACGGTGACGAGGACACAACACACCCCGCACGTGGCCCTGTGCTGATGTCCCCTCCTGCCTGCAGGCGTCAACGTGTCAGCCAACCAGGACGAGGAGCTGAACCACGAGACCTTCCAGCTGCAGATCGACCGCGACACCAAGAAGTGCAGCCTGCACACCAACGCCGGCAGCTACTGGACCCTGGTGGCCCATGGGGGCATCCAGGCCGTGGCCACCGAAGTGTGAGTGCAGCAGGGCCGGGGGGAGGGGGGGGTCAGGGGGTGCAGGCATCCCGGTGCCACCGCTCTGCTGTCACCCAGTGCTGCCAACACCATGTTTGACATCGAGTGGCGCGGGCGACGCGTGGCCCTGCGTGCCAGCAACGGCCGCTACGTGTGCACCAAGAGGAACGGGCAGCTGGCGGCTGTCAGCGACGCCGTGGGTGAGCGGGGATCTGGGGCTGGAGGCGGAGGGGGGGGGGGGGTTTGGGGGAGCGGGATGGGCACGGTGCCCTCCCAGCCCCGCTCAGCCCTGTCCCTGACACAGGGGAGGACGAGGAGTTCACCCTGAAGCTGATCAACCGGCCCATGCTGGTGCTGCGGGGCGAGCACGGCTTCGTCTGCTACCACCGCGGCTCCAACCTGCTCGACTCCAACCGCTCCGTGTACGACGTCTTCCACGTGGGCTTCAGCGATGGCGCCTATCAGATCCGAGGTGGTGGCACTACGGGGGGGGGGACGTGGGGCGGGGGGAGGTGTGGGGCTGCCCCACGGCTGTGCTGACGGCCCAGCGCTCCCTGCAGGTCAGGGGGGGAAGTTCTGGTACGTGGCGAGCAGCGGGGCGGTCTGCAGCGACGGGGACCTCTCCGAGGATTTCTTCTTCGAGTTTCGGGAGCGCGGGCGCGTCGCCATCAAAGGGAAGAACGGGCGGTACCTGCGCGGGGATCCGGCCGGCACCCTGCGGGCCGACAGCGAGTCGGTGCTGCGGGCCACGCTCTGGGAGTACTGAGCCCGGGGACGGGGGGACCCGGTGGCACCGACCGCGGCAGCTGCGTCCCCACCCCTCCCCAACTCATGTCATTAAAGTGCGTCTGGATTGCAGCAGGGCACGGTTCCCTTCCTTCGCAGACAGGGCACAGTGGGTCAGGATCTGGCCTTCATCCCCCACCCCGTGGCCCCGTGACCCCCGGTGGAGAGTGTGGATGCTGTGCAGAAGGGCACAGGGATGCGGGCTCGCTGCCAGGGGGTGGCAGCAGGGCACGGCCATGACACGTGCTGGGGACCGAGCAGCTCCGTGCCAGGGGCTGAGGAGTGCTGCGGTGCCCCTGTGGGTGCCCCCAGGGCCGGGGGTGCTGTGGGGGCACGGGGAGACGCAGGGCTGTGGTGGTGGAGGTCCCCCAGGAGGTGGCAGGGAGATGGAAAGGAAAAGAGACGCGCACTCGCTGAGCGGCACGATCGTTTTCATGGCAGACGACAGATTTACACACAGCGGAGCAGTGAGGGGAAGGACTGAGCCCCCAAAACACGCTGCACCGCCACAGAGATACGAGATCATTTATAGAAACAACGGGGGAGCGGAAAACCCCCCTCCCCTGCCCAGCAGAAAACGGGGCTCCCCCGGGCACCCTGGCACAGCACCCTGTTTGTCCTGATCCTGAAAGGCAAGGTGGCACGGGGGCACAGCCCACAGCCGGGACGGAGCTACACTACCACGGCCGCAACGCCCCACGAGACCCCACAGCCCCGAGTGGCAGCGCAGCACCGGGCCAGCCCAGGAACCCCGCTCTGCCACCGGGCACTGCCCCTCCGTGCTGCTGACAACACGACCACGACACACGCACACACACAGACCACCGTCCTCGGCCGCCGGCCATCCCGCCGGGCACTCTGCCCCTCCGTGGGGCTGTCCCCGTCCCCGGGGCGCGTTGGCTGCTCTGCTGCTCACAGCAGGACCAGGCTGGGGTTGCGCAGCTGCTGGTAGATGTGCAGGAGCTTCTCTGTGTCCTCCTCGGCCACGGGCGGGCGGTCGCGGAGGGACTGCGCCTCTTTCAGCAGCATCTGCAGGAGGAAGGTGGAGGAGGAGGAGGGTGAGGGTCATGTCCGTGGGAGGAGCCCACGGGGAATGGGGTTTGGGGCACGGCGGGCTGGCAGCTCACCTCGTGGTTGGTCTGGATCTGGCGCAGGTACTGCATGCGGAGGTCAGGGGGCCCCGAGCCCTGTGCTGCCTGCTCCAGCACCAGCGCCTGTGGGGAGCACAGCTCTGCTGTGAGGGGATTCGGGGAGGGAGAAGGGTCCTCAACCCCATGTGGCACCGGGCTGTGAAACCATCCCACAGAGTCCAGTGGGGTACCTGGGGGTACCTGGGGATGCGCCCCACCCGGTGGCCCCGTACCTGGATGCGGCGGATGACGGCGTGGTGCATCCTGCACATGTGGGCCAGGGACGGGCTCTCCATCAGGATCTCCACCGCCTGGATGGGGCCGGCCGCGCTGAGGTCATTCATGGCCACCTGGGAGAGCACCAAGGCCCCGCTGCAATCCTTGCAGGACGGAGGAGGGGCTGCCCCACGTCCCCTCCCCACGGGCAGTAGGGCTGGGACGGTGACACCACGCTGGGTTCAAAGGCAGCTGCCATTCCCTCCATCCCTGCTCCACGCACAGCCCCCCGTGCACTCCAGGTCGGTCCAAGTTTGATGGCGACCCGCTGCCCGCTTCCCGATGATGCCAGCGTGGCAGATTTAATCCGGCAGGCTTAGCCCAAGCAGAATTAACGCTGTCGCTAATCACATTGGCAATATTAGTGCTCTCAAGCGTGAACCAACCTGAACCAGGTCACTGCCAGCACTCAGGCAGCTGGGCCCCTCGCCGGAGGGTTAGCCGGCCGTGCTGGGAGAGCTGCACTGCAATTACTGCTTTTCCTTTGCACTTAGAGGGGGATTTTCACATTAGAAGGGGAAAAGCTTCTGTGGGTCAGATTTACACCCAGAATCCAGCCACGTTTTCCCCTCTGCAGGCTCAGCATGGAGCAGCAGCCCAAAAGAGCCTTTGAGAAAGTCCCGGGAGGGGAAGAGGGACCCCAATAGCAGCAGGGGGTGACAACCAGGCCACGTGCCACCCTGCTCCCCAGCGGCCGGGGGCAGGACGGGCAGTTCCCCTGCAGGGCTAACCCCTTCCTTGCCTCTCGGACGAGCAGCTGCACCTCTCCTCCATCCGGAGCCGTGCCACGCACCGATGTCACCTCCTCACTGCTCAGCACTGCGGCTGCAGTGTTCTCAGCCAGCAGCCAGCGCAGCGTGGCACAGCACAGCGGGACGTCTGCGGGCGACAGGAGAGAGAGCACAGTGCGTTACCCCTCTGCACGGCCTCCCAGGGCAGGGCCACGTGGGCAGGATGACGTGTGCCTGGCGTGGCCCATGGGCGTGCGGTTGCTGTGATGCCAGGGTGACCCTGGGCTTGGGGACATCGCCCTCCTGGCTGTCATGGTGCTGGAGTGGCAAGCTGGGGGCCCACAGCCCTCCTCCCTCACCCAGGGAAGGGGACAGTAACCCAGAACAGCTGTCCTAGGTCAGCCCAAGGACCTGCTCGGCACAGCCCCTCCCACTAAGAGCAGCACCCACCTGAGCTGGAGGTTTTCAGTGCGTTCTTCAGCAGCTCCGAGGACACCCTGATGGACGCTGCTGAGGGCACCACGCCGTCCTCTCCTGTGGCACATGGCCGCTCGTTGCCTGTCCCCGCCTCGGGCTCAGGCTGCTCCCTGGATGCCTTCAGGAAGGTCTCCACGGGGTCCGGGGCTGCAGGGAGCAAGGCTGCTTTGGGGGAGGCATCCATCCCGGGGGGGCTGCTCTCGAAACGCAGGCACTGCAGCATGTCAATGGTGCATTCACTGAGGGGCAGGCAGATGCCCTCTCTGTCCGGGGACAGGATGGGCGAATCGTCCGGGAGGAGATCGTCCAGGGCCTCGGGTGAGTCGGAGCCACTGCCCAGGATATCACGTAAACTGTAGTAGAGGGCACAGGAGATGGTCAGAGGGAGGTCCAGCTTGGTGTCTGCGGCCGAGCCCAGGGGCAGCGTCAGCTCCCGTTTGTTCCCAGGGAGGAGCTGGTCGATGGGGAAGGTGAAGGTGGTGGCCGAATCCACGGACTCCTCCTCTAAGGCACAGGGGCTGGCCAGGAGCTGAACGCACAGGGTCCAGCCCTGCTCCAGGCTGTACTCGCTGCAGTTCTCCAGCAGGCAGGAGATGGTGACGGTGTCGCGGAGCAGGAGGCAGCTCCAGTTGGCAGTGACAGTGCAAGCAATGGGCTTCTGGCCCTCCTGGCTGGACAGCAGAGCCGCGCTCACGTTCATCACCTGGTTGAGGCTGGCCAGGGCACGGTTCTTCTGGTCCACCGCCTTCTTCAGGAAGGAAACTCTGCGAGGACAAAGCAGCAGAGCTCAAACAGCAGGAGGGGACAGTGGGTCAGCAAGAAGGGGGCAAGACAGACAAACTCAAACCCACTGAGCAGCCCCTGAGCTGGACCCCCCCCCGGCCAGGCCTGGGCCAGCGATGACAAGATGCAGAGGGGCGGGCTGTAAGCTCTGCTCGCAGCTTTGGGAATCCCCCTGAGAAGGGGGAACCTCCTCCCCGTGCACAGATGGCCGCAGAGGGCCAACCATGCGCTGCCCTGCCCGTGACAGGCCTGGCAGGTGCTGCGGGGTGTCTGGGCGTGCTGGCACCGTGCCTTGCCCTCCTTCTGTCGCCAAAGCTGCGAGCAGCAGCGTGCCTGCACAGAGCAGCAGGCAGGGCTGCCAGCAAACTATTTTTAGGCTACTGAGGCTGGGGGCTTCCCTTCCACCCGCTCTGGGAAAGGAAACGTCGGAGCTGGTGCTGCAAAAGGCTTTATGAGCAGGAGCCTGTGCACAGAAGCATCGCTGAGCACCCGTACCCTGTGGCTCAGAGGGCCAGCAGCAGCGCAGCAGCACTGCAGCCCTGCCCTTACCTCTCCGAGGTGTTGCCTATCCCGGACAGCAGTGCCTTAATCCTCCTCCCGGCCTCGGCGGGCGTCAGCTCCACATCAGCATCCTCGGGGCTGCACAGGCCGCAGGTCATGAGGCGGCCTTTGGCAGACAGGGCCAGCAGCTCCGATTCACCTGTGGGGCAGAGAGGGGCAGAGCTCAGGGAACGGGGCTGGGAGGAAGCAGTAGAGATTTGTATGTGGGACAGGGAGCACGGAACAGAGGGATGGGATTCTGCCCAGCCCCGCAGTGCTCAGGGGGGAGAAGCGGGAGCATATGGGTGGGCATGAAGGGGATGGGATGGGGCTCACGTGCTCCTGCCAGTCCCAGGCCCAGCCACGCCTCCTGCTGCTGGCCAGCCCAAGCACAGCTGCAGGATGCAGCGGGCACTGCCAGGCAGTTCCCAGTGGCAGAGCTGTACAGCTCCCTGGGCAGCACGTGAGGTCAGGACACTGCTGGCCTGGAGGCTCCTCACTCCGTGTTTGTTTACACGCAGCAGGGACGCTCTGGGTGAGCACCACGCTTTGCATCCAGGCTGAGCACCACTGCTCACTGCTGCTCACTGATCCCTTCACACCGCCCCCCATGCAGGGACCCAATGGGGACAGCCAGAGCCCCACAGAACCTGCAGCACCGAGCTGCCAGACAAACCACGAGCAGGCAGGGAGCAGAGGAGCTCTGAGCACACCTTGTGCTCAGCCTGTCAGTACGCTCAACAGTGACAACGTGCAAAAACTGAGGGGGACAACAAGAACAGAGGAAGGACGGAGGAGCCTGACATCACGAGGTGTGTGCATGCACACAGCTGGGCAGCCATCCTGCCCCGTTCCACCCCAAGACCCAGCGCACCCCCCACGGTCGGCAGTACCTTCTGACGCCCGTGAGGACAAGGACAGAGCCACAACGCTACAGATACTTAAGCTGGCTGGAGACAGGACGGGCGGCAGCACGCCGCCGCAGCTCTCCGTGTCCTCGGGGTCAGAGGACTCGCTGACCCAGTCCAGGTCGACAGCAGAGATGTCTGAGTGTGTGCTGTAGTACATGCGGCTGCCGCTGCCGCAGGCGGCACAGAGGATGGGCCCACGCAGGTAGTACTCCCTGAGCTCTGGCACTGTTGTTTCGTCTCGCTGGTCTGCCTTGACAGCCACCATCTTGCCATAGTGCCCCACGGCCACCACGCAGTCACAGCCGATGTCGCTGAACAGCGGATCATCCTCAGCATCCTCCTCCTCCTCCTCCTCCTCCTCCGCCGCCCTCCGCTCCGTCCGCAGCGCCCCGATGAAGACGATGGGTTCTTCCAGGTGGTGGAGGATCTTCACCGGCGGTTCCTGCCCGGAGACGTCATGGCAGCCGTCAGTGGGCGGTGAGCTGAGAGCCTTCAGCGGCACGGCGCAGAGCTGCCCATCCGGGAACCCACACAGGATCATCGGGGACTCCAGCATGGCAGCGTCGATCCCGAAGAGCAAGCTGAAGAGGGGCTCTTCCAGCACGAAGCCCCCCGAGCACCACGGCCCCTCCCTGCTGCCCGCTGTGCCCGGGGAGGAGGCGCAGCACAGCACGGGCAGGAAGCGTGACGATGGAGCACCGTCTCCCTCCTCGGCGGGCGGGGGGCCGGGGCAGAAGCCCACCTCGCTGACCTGCCGGTACGGGGGGCTGTCCTGCTCGGGGCGTGGCAGCTCGTGCAGCTTCATCCACCACTTGCCGTGGGCCTGGGACAGCGTGATGACGAAGTTGTTGAGCAGAGTGAACATGCACAGGCTGGAGTCTGGGAAGATGCAGGCATCCGAGTCCACGGGGAAGACGCCGGAAGGGCAATTGCTTTCTTGGCCGTCGCCATCCGTCTGCTCCATTAACCTTCAAGCAAACAGGCAAAGGCTCTGAGCCAAAGCTCGGGGAGAAGCCAGCACTGCTCTTGGCCGCCTCGTCCCCTGGCCCTCACACTGAGCTCCGCGCAGCACGGCAGGAGCAGCAGACCAGAGAGAGCCGAGGGCCAGGCCCCGAGCAGCCCAATGCATGTGTCCCCCCCATGCACCATCACCTCACCTGCTCTGCTGGTCCAGGGACACGCAGTAGATGCCGCTGTGGGCGCAGAGGATGTAGAGCTGTCTTGTGAGGGGCAGCAGCTCCACGTGCCACACCTGGTCGGGGCACCTGTACACCGCCTGGGCGGAGAAAGGGAAGGGTCGTGGTCCTGCTGAGCCCAAGGGAGGTGGCCAGGAGCCCAAGTGCCCACCAGCTGGGCAGAGCAGTACACCGCTGGGTACAAAGGGAGCAGCTCACTGAGCAGTGCTTCCCCCCAGGCAGCCCCACAGAGACTGGGAACGAAAGCAGCAATTTCCTGCAGAGGAACACAGTGCGCACTTCCAGGAATCGGGCTGACACCGGGCAGTGCTGCAGCCGGCACCGCGCTCGGGTTCAAGAGTGCTGCTCCCACCTGGGCTGTGCAGGGTGGGTGGGAGGGAAATGGCAATCTGAAAGCCCATACATGATCTACTTTCCTGAGGAGGAACGCGGTGTAGGAGGCAAATCCTGATATTACAGTGATGGCTTTCTTAGAAATGATAATAAGGACAAATTAAAAAAAGAAGCTGTGTATAACTCAACACGACGACTGCTGTTAGTCACAGCGGAGACAATAGTGAAACCCTTTGTAGATGAGAAATGAAAGGGACATTGCTTTGTTCACAGAGGAAAAAAAAGTCTTCCCAGCTCCATTAAGTGTTCGTCTCGCAGGGCCCGCGGGGTGGGGGGGCTCAGACAGCAGCACCCCACTGCCACAAAGCGTTCTGCCCCCTCTCACTGACACAGCCCGGGCTGGAGGAGCCCGGGGAGGGGTCCAAGGTCCCCCCAACATCCTGACCTGGCGCCGCAGGGCACTCACCTTCAGCACCTTCCCCTCCTGGTCATAGATGTAGACGAACTCGCTGCCGTTGCAGAGGTAGATCTCGCTCTCGTGGCACAGCACACGGGGTTTGCCGGCCACCAGCCCCCCCACCGGGCAGCAGAAGCCAGCCAGGTAGTCCACCCGGTGCCCCACCTGCGCCATCGTGCCTGGGGCATAGGGATGGTGCTCAGCATGGGGGAGGGACAGGGACCACCCCAGGCCCACAACACAGAGACCAACTCAGGACTCTTCAGGTCACCCCGCAGCCCCCCTAGTCCCAAAGCCCCCACACATCGACCCCAGGCTCCGCATCCTCACACCTTACTCCCCTTCCCAGCCCCACATCCCCTCCCAACCCCCCGTGCATTCCCCAGCCCCAAATCCATCCTCATCCACATCCCACACCCCCAGCCCCCTCTCCTCACCCTGCAGCACCCCACGACCCCAAACCTCCCCCCAATAACCTCACCCCCCCCATCCCCACCTCACACCCCGCAGCTCTCTCTGTCCCAAATCCTCCCCAGACCCCCACCCTCACATCTCCCCTCAGCGCGACTCCCTATCCCCACCCCCACCCTACAGCCCCCCTCCCGTCCCCACACCCCCTCCTCATCCCCCCCTCTCCCCTCCCCCGCCGCGTCCCCGCGGGGTTGCGGGTACCGGGCCGGGGGGCGCGGGCGGCTCCGCTTTACGGCTGCGCGGCGGCCGCCGCAATGGGGCGGAGAATTTGCGACAGCGGCCGTAAAGCGCCGATGGGCGGACTCCCCGTTGCGGGGGGTAGTGGATCGGTCCCACCCTCCCGGTACCGGGCTGGGGTAGGGGGGATCAGGGAAGCAGGCGGCAGTGCTGGGGCCGTACGGCTTTATTAGCGATGCAGCGGAGCTCAGGCGGAGCACTGGTGCTACTTCAAGGCGGGCTGGGGCAGCCCCCGGCGGCGCGGGCCGGGCCCGGTGCGAGGCCCGGGGCTGCGGCTCAGTTGGTCCACGAAGGCCTCCACCTCTGCGAAGCGGCCCGACAGCCGCCCCAGCTGCTCCTTGAGGGCGCTGAAGTCCTCGTAGAGTTCATCCAGGGCCCCCGACAGGGAGCGGATCCTGCGCCGGGAGCGGGGTGAGGGCGCTGGGGGTACCCCCGGAGCCCCCTCCCTTCCCCCCCCCCCCCCCGGTCCCCGCTCACCGGCCGTATTCGGGCAGCACGGTGTGGTGGTGGAACAGCAGCAGGTTCCGCAGCTGCGAGGTGATGGCGAACCTCCAGTTGTCCAAGATGAGCGTCAGGTTGGCACAGCCCCGTACCCGCCCGGCTGCAGTAACGGGATGGATGGGATGGGGCTACGTGGGGCTGCGCGCCCGCCGTGGCCGTGGGGAGGACGGGGTCCCGGTCGTTACCGTCCGCTCGCTCGTCCCACGCCGCTGGCTGCCGCTTCAGCTTGGCCGCACCGCCCAGAGCCGCGAGGAGCAGGAGGGGGAGAAGCCGCGCCATGGCTGGGAGCGGTGCGGTCAGACGGAGCCCGGCTCCCGGGGAGCAGTTCCGGAGCGGCCTCAATCCCGGATGAGGACATCCCAACCGGGCGTCCCCCTCCGGGCCCCTAGCAGCCCCGCGATGGGAACCCGGGGCAGGGGGAAGCGTGCGGCCCCACGGCTGCCGGCAGGCGTGACCCCGAGCGCAGGCTTGGCACGTGTGAGCCGATCCTGCCCCTTACCTGCGCTGGGACCCGCCCGCAGACGAGGCAGCTGCTCGCTGGGCTCGGCTCCGCCGGCTCTGGCTCCGTGCAGCTGCTGCTGTCCCTTTTTAACGAGCGGGCCTGGCTCGAGGCCCGGCCGCACGCGGCTGTGCCGCTGATTGCAAACAGACCGCCGCGGCCGAGCTGCAGGCAGGGCACGGGGCGAGGGCAGCGTCCGTCCGTCCGTCCGTCCCCGCCAGAGGCACGGCCACGGTGCAGGAACAGAGCGCAGGAGGCACGGCGCTGGCTCTCGTTTCAGGTGCTTTTATTCGACGTTACTTGCAGACCCTGCGACCGGGTCGTTCAGTCCAGGCACCGCAAACCGCTGCAACCCCAAACACCAACAAACCGAGGGGAAAAGCAAACCGCAGCCACGGCCCGAGCGCCCCGCGGCGGGGACGGGGCCGGCAGCCGCTCCTCAGCACGAGACAAAGCCCAGGGGCAGCAGCGAGGGGCCCTGTGCCCGTCCCGGGGCCTCACGCCTTCCTCCTGCAAAGCGGCACCGGACAGTGCTAAAACCGGAGCCCCAGCGGTGGGGCGGCCCTGAGACAGGGTCACAAGGCACCGCCGGCCCCTTTCCAGCCCCGCAGCAGCCCCCAGTCAGGCTCTAAAGCAGGGAGAGAGCGGCAAGAGTGTGGCCCGGCCCCCACCTCCAGCACGGTGCCAGGGGAGGACACGCTCAGAAATGAGAGGGTACCGCAGCGGAGGCCCGAGTTACGTGGCCCCCCATCGTGTTCCCCACTATCTGAGTGGACAGCAAAGGCTTTGGGGAAGGGCGGCCCCCTCCTGCAGCCCCCAGCAATGACCCAGACAGCCATAACGTCCCCGCAGCCAGAGGGAGTGAGGCTGTGGCTGCGGTGCCAAGGCGGGAGCTGGCACGTGCCCACCCCTCACCCATTGCCAGGGATCCCATCCTGCTCCGGGAGCGCTGCCAGCACGCAGAGCCTGGCCCGGCAGAGCTGCTGCCTGGTCCAACACTGCTAACAGTCATCTGCTCACCCCGTATGGGCTGTTTAACACAAAAGCTGTGGGTACGGCCGGGCCAGGGCTGCCTGGGAAGCCAAGGCTGGTGGCAGCGAGCCACAAAGGCAGGAAAAGGGGAGCGGGGAGCAAAGCTGGGAGCAGGGGAGAGGGCAGGGAGGGATGGGCTCTAGCTGGCCCCACCCAGAGCCACGCCGAGCCGAGCCCCACTGGGCAAAGACTCAAGAGACTGAAGAGTAGTGAGAGGCCAGCATCAGCTAAGCCCACCCCATGTGAGAGTGTGGCTGACCCTGGAAGGGGGAGAGGGGCAACCGAAGAGGGCTGGAGCGGGAAGGGGAGGGGTGGAGCACCACTCCTGCTGCTCAAGGGTTTGCTCTGCATTGGAGTCGGCCGCCGCACTGCTGTGGCTAGGTCCGGGGCAGGCTGCACATCTCGCAGTGGTCCGTGCCTGGCTGGTTCATGAAGGTGCAGTGCTGGCAAGCCCACATGGCTGCAGACACAGCGTGCGTCGATCCGCCCACAGCACCGTATTCGTGCAGTCCTGGCAGCTGGACACCAACTGTGCCTGCGAGAGAAAGAGCACGGTCAGAGCAGGGAGAGGCACCGGGAATGGACAAGAACCTGCTGACATCCTGTCCCAGCAGGCAGGAGCCTCCCTGCCTGCATGCTGCCATCACCCCCAGGGCTGGGACCAGGGGCTGCTCCCAGGCACGGACGGATCTGAGCACCCCGTGCTGTGCCCACACCAGCCAGCTCAGCCCGCGGACTGAAGGACAAAGGACTGTGTCCCAGGGACCCCATTTCTTACTGCAGAGCTGCTCGATGGTGGCCCACTGCTCTGACTTTTTCCAGGTCTGTGCGAGCTCCTCGTTTTTGGTCCTCACAGCTTCCAGCAGCAAGCTGATGCTGTCCTGAAAGACAAAAGAGGGTATCAGTGCTGGATGTTCCCCTTATGACCAACCCGGAGCTATGACACAGAGCCTCCCAGCCCTCCACTGCTCACATGAAGGCAGAGCTGCAGGTCTGACCTGTCACCATTTTCTAAAGAGCCTTTGGGGTTGCACAAGTGATGTTCATTGTCAGGGAGTAAGACCGAACTCATCCCTTCTGCTCCCCCCAGCGTTCAGATGCACTCTAAAACCCAAAGGCTTCAACTCCTTCTGCTCAGAGACTGCAGCTGAAAGCTGCACTGTGCACACTGAGCCCAATTCCCAGCAGGGCACGAACATTCCCAAAGCAGCTGTCCCGGGGAGCACCATGCCCAACCCCCAGCCCGTGTGCAGCCCCAGCCTGATCTCCAGCTGCCCAGGGTCAGCCCAGCCGCCCTGCACATGCGCCCATGAGGCCTCTGGCAAACACATGGCTCATTCTGCTGGCGTGCTGCTTGAAAGGGGAAGGTCCGAGGGCGCAGATGTTAACTGTGGACCAGTACCACGCCAAGAAAGGCAGAGATGCACAGGCAGGAAGCTGCTGGCCTCACAGAGATTTGGGGGCTCTGATCCTGTTATCGTTACAACGGGAATTTTTGATTCCGAGATATTTTTAAACATTTCCAGCTCTCTGAGCCACAGCCAAGTTGGCTCTGTCCCACCTGTGACCACGTGGAGCAGCCCTCACCCCCTCACCGCTCCGAGCGGTGCTTTGGGAGCTCTTGGCCCAGCCAGGGGCTTCAGTTTCACTTTTAAACCCTCTGCTGAAAGGTCAGTCTGGAAGAACAGGCGTTGGGCCAGCTGCGTGTCCCCAGAAGGCATGGGACGTGCCTGGAGCTGCGCCGGTGTCCCCCGTGCAGCAAAGTGACACTGCTGAGCTCGGGGCCTCAGGGACAGTGACATGTGGCCATTTGCTGTTGCTTACGTACCCGCAGAGGCATGACCTCGTTCGTGACCAGGAAGAGGAGCAGATGGAAATCGGAAACGATGTCTAAGAAAACAGAGGAAGTATTCTGGGACAGGTAGGTGGCCAAGCTGTGGAAGTCCTGCAAGATGGGAAGGAAAGAAAAAGAAGTCACTTTCCCTCCATGTGACAACTTTGATTTCTTATTCAGATCCACTAACGGACACAGTAACACTCTCATCCTCTTTCGTGTGTGAGTACAGACCATCCTGAAATCAGACCCCAGCCTGGCTGGCTGTGCTGCAGCTAACAGCTTCCCGAGAAGAGGACCTTGGGGTCCACACTACCTCTCCTCTCCCAGCAGCACATCCAAAGCTGATCCCAAACCCAAAGTGCTGAGGAGTGGCAGCGAGCTCAAGGCAAAGCCAGGTCCATCAGGAAGAGGCAGGTGAGCAGCTCCTCCCTCCCCTGCCTTTTCTTCCCTGTTCTCAGTGCGCAGTGCCCCTTCATTTGTGACTGCTTTTGGAGGAAGCCTCAGACACCTTTAGCATGGCCTCTTACAAAAACTAGCTGCTGCTGCTTTAAAGCAACTCAAGCCTCCCATGTGCTGGCAAAGTCTCGTGCATGCCTCAGGCTGTGCAGCAGCTGCCTCTGCTCAACACTGTGAGCCTTCAGTAAAAGGTCTCTGTGTTTTAACTATCAGCCCAGGAAGAGAAGACAGTGCATTTGGAGCTGGAGCAACAGACCCTCATCCCACTGCTGTCACAGTGGGTCCTTCCCTGTCTCTCTCAGGCCAGAGCTGTATCTGGAGACCACAGCCCTGGCAGAGCATGAGGTGACCCAGAGCTCAGCCCTGAGCAGGGGGGAGCAGCACACCCAGCCCCCAGCTGCATGCAGGCACTGCTCAGCACAGGACAGAGTTTGGCAATGCTGGACTGAACCATGGAGGAGTGATGTAAGGGCACAACTGCAGCTGTCCTTTCGCAGACATCAGAAAGAACAAGGGATACAGATGACGTCTGTATGAAATAAGGCTTTGGCATCCATCACTTACCTGAGTTTCTCCCAGCACATCACGGTTCTCGATGGGAAATGGATTTTGAGAAATAGAAAAAGTGTAGACTGGATCCTTGGGGAAAGTTGTAGTAATCTGAAAATACAAGAAAGGACAATCAGAGTGAGAAGAAAGGCTTCTGAGCACTGAGAGCAGCCACGGCCAGACATAAGAGCTCAGCCAGGAAGGCAATTACAGCACGGATCTTCTGATGGCTTTTAGCATTTAAAGCGATGTTGCAATCAGTGCACCCCCAGCTTCTGGCCATCATCTTTAATGAAGCTGAGGGAAAGGCTCTGAGCTCAGTTGTTACAACAGCACAGCAGTTCCCACTGCAGCCCTGCCCTGCTTGGGGTGTCACCTGGGGGTCACCTTAGTACTGTGGGGGGACAGCAAAGCTCCTGCACGAGGACTGAGCCAGTGAGTTCTGGACTGAATCATGCCAAGAAAGCATCTCTGCTTGTTATTTAACAGCATCCCTGTGCTGAGAGGGGGACTATCCCTGCCTCCTGTGCCAAATGGACAGGTGAGGAGGGGGAACACAACATTGCTCCCACCTTATCTGAGAGGTTCCTGGGCTCAGAGGCCAGCAGCTGACACTTAAAGCAGTCCTCACTCCAAGGGCTTTAAGGTTGTGGTGTCAGTTACTCTGCCATGACAGGGAGGCTCTTTGTAAGCAGACATGCAGAAATACCTGCCAGTTCAGTATTAACTTGAATCACGAAAAAAAAAAAGAAGCAAAACAAGATGCTTCAGAAATGCAGCTTTCCAGACTGCTCCTAAATGCATGTTCCGTCAATCTGTTTTCATCTTAATTACACCCCAGGTAGTCTGGAAACAGATGCCTTTACTGCTTGAGCAATAAATACATTCCAGAGCTGTCGACGGGCACAGGGAGTCCAAGGGCCCTGCACAACGGGCCCCTTGTTCTGAGCCATGCTGATAAGGGGCACGCACACACCAGGCATTGGTGGGCACGGGGAAGAGCAAGGGGAA
This sequence comes from Cyrtonyx montezumae, assembly GCF_038088225.1. Taxonomy (NCBI): domain Eukaryota; kingdom Metazoa; phylum Chordata; class Aves; order Galliformes; family Odontophoridae; genus Cyrtonyx; species Cyrtonyx montezumae. The sequence goes on from NW_027071925.1 coordinate 5,017,785, forward strand.
GGCTCCAGGCTGCCAGCTTCCCTGTGCCACAGGACAGCACCGGTGCCAGGGGCAGCTGGAGCAGAGCAGTGGCTCTGGGTAGATTTAATCATTGTTGGCACCACCTCCAACTCAGCAACATCGTCTGTCACTGGAATTATTTTGCTTTCTTCCCTTCCACGCTGTAGCAGTTCCCCTTCGAGCCAAAGGGCAATGCCTGGCAGGGCTTGCTCATGGGCAGGTCGTGGCTCTGCTCCAGCCAAGCCCTGTGCTCTATCTCGTACTGCCCTCCCCCAGGAAAAGGCATTTTTGTAGCACCAACCTTGTCTGCTGAGTCACCACAAAGAGCAGGACTCGTAATTGCTAAGGGAGACACAAACGGAGCTTTCTAATTAGCTCCCCGCGAGGTGGTGCCCAGCACACACATCTGTGGGGCTGGCTGCTTCTGTCACATGGCTATGTGCCACCTCCCCCATAAGGCACCAAGCAGGGCCTTCCCAGGAGGCAAGGATGTGCCCTGGCACTGCTGCACGCTGTGCCCAGAGAGCACTGCATTACCCAGAACACACTGCCTCCTGTACCCCTGTGCTGGGCCATAATGGGGAAAGGGGAGAAAGAGAGAGAGAGCCTATCCTACAAATCAGCTCCAGTGTGGAATTCAGAGGTGGGTTAGGAACTCTGCTCTGCCCCGACCACCTCCTGCTGCCAGCAAAGCAGTGAATACTTACGTCTATGATTAGGTACTCGACAGGGAGAGGGCGAGCCAGCTGTGTGATCTCATTGCCAAACTTGTCTATGTCCTGAAAGACAAGAGTGTGATTAGTGCAGAAATGGCAAGGAGCCTCAGGGACGCATCGCCAAACAGATCCACACTGTAGCTCAGGGATGCTCTGTGTTGGTAGGTGGTTTGGGGTGTAGGGAAGGACACAGCTCTCTGCAGCACCTCCAGCTCTGAGATCTCTGTAACACAGAGCTGTGGCTCACATCTTGTCATGAACCTGGCACCAGTCATGCTCACTGTCACGAACATGCCACCAGAGAGATGGCACAGGGGAGTGTAAATGCCACTTCTGAAGCAGCACTGTCTTAAAAGGGAGGGAGGGAGGCATAGCTCCACATCTGCTTTCTCCACCAAGGCAAACCTGACTTGCTGCAAAACTTGCCACGAGTCTCTAATCTGAGCTTGCTTCTGCTTGGGAGCTGGAAGTCCAGGCACTTTCTCACACGCAGACCCAAAGGGCCAGCAGCACATCACAGTGCATAAACTTGTTTGGCTTTGCCAGGTGAACTGAACATAAAGTTTAATTACGGAGAAAAATGGCCAGCATACGTTCATTAATCATAAAATGACAATTAGACCTGATTTATGTCAAACACGCTGAGTTCAAACACAGCTTCAGAAATAAATTCATAAGAAGTGACACTTTTCATTAAAGATTCTGTAAGAGGGGGTTGTATTTTCTACCTAAATCATCACTTAACATGTTATAAATCATTCACGGAGCCACATATAAATTATACACCCATGATTCCCTATCAGAGACCTTACATAAAAGTTTACATCGATGTGCAGAGTCCCAGCGGCCGCAGGCAGACCCGGGCTGAGCCAGCAGGACGAGCTGCCTGGGGCTGCCATCGTCCCACAAGCTGCATTTTCCTGTTGGAGAACACCACTCCCTGCTCTCAGCGCTGCTGGGTTGTGCTGGATGTGTGCAGTGGAGGTATGCAGCCACTCACAGACAGATGCTGCCCCAGCAGGCTCCGGCGTGCTGAGTGCCTGAGGCTGCAGCCCCCTCCCCACCTCCACCTCCCTGCCCACCCCCCCCAGCCCCCAGGAACGGTTTCCTTTGTCCAAATCTACCTTCCTGTCTTTGAAGCTCCTTTTAAAAGCAACCCCGATAAGGATCTTTTCTCCTTGAACATGACAGCTTGTTGGCCCTGTGGTTATTTCAGCAACAAGCTGGTGGCTGGTGGCCTCAGATCTCGGCGGCTCTGACAGCGGCAGCAGGAGACGCGGAGCCTTTTCAGAGAGATCACAGGGCCTGAAAGCTAACCTGCTTCTAGATCGCAGCGATACCGCCAGAGCCACGACTCCAACCCGACCCAACTGCACCAGCTTCCCAAACACAACCCTGCCCCTGCAAGAAAGAACCTGCAACAACTCACGCATAATTAGCCCATCTGGAATTCATTTTCAAATCTAATTAAGTTCTAATATGCAGAAACATTTTTCCAGCACCTGTTCGCTTTAATCTCCGCCTCTGGGGATTTCCACGTTAAATGCCTCCTTTTTAATGTCACGCTGCTGAGGCCTTTGAGATGCACGACGTGGTTACAGCCGAGCTGGAACCTTGCTCCCTGCAGTCAGGGGGTGTGTGCAGACCCTGCTGCTCCCCAAACAGCGAAGCCCCCCTGCCCAGCCAGCACTTCTCTCCATCCCCCATGCACCGTTTTATCAGGCAATTAAGTTTTAAAGGCCTTAACAAACGTCAGGTTGGGAGAGCTGCTGGGAGTCAGACATCTCCATCTCGCACTTGGCAGTGGCTCTGCACGCAGGCATCACGGCTGTGCCCCGTGGCCCCAGACCTCAAAGCCACAAACACCTCCGTGCTCTGCTCAGTGGCCACAAATGGGGCAGGAAGGGGTTAACAAAGCACAGCTCTTTGGCACCTGGACAGAAATCAAGCAGGGAGGCCTGGAGGAACTGGATAATGAATCATCCCAAAGACAGGAGCAAAGTGAGACTGCATCAGGCACCGCGATTGGAGGCTTTAAAGCACTGTTTTGAGGCAGAAGCTGCAAACCCACCAGGTCAAACAGGGAAAAAGAACGGGTGCACCACAGGCGGGTGTGCTGCCGAGCAGGTCTGGATGCATAGCACAGCTCTGCACACCACGAGCTGGCTGCTGCAAGAAGCGGCCCTGGGTGGCTTCAGGATTTCCAACACGGAGGTGACGGAGCGGCCAGGAGGGAGGCCTGGCTCTGTGGTGGCTGTCCCAGGGCTGCCCACATCCTGTGCCACTCTGCTGTAGGCACCCTGGAGCTGAGCAGCTCTGGGTTTGCGGGACAGCAGAGCCCAATGCTGCTTTTCCCCCCACTGACGTCCAGGAGCCTTCCCAGGCAGCCCTGCCCCCTCGGCACAGAAACGAAGTGACCTTTCTACAAGTAAGCAACAGGTCAGTGAGAGTTGAAACACTTCTCAGGAGACTCCTCGTGAGCTAATCGAGCATCCTCCTCCCCACAGCAGCTGGGACATTTAAGGCTAAGAAGGCTTTTCCAGTCCAGGACAAAGCGTTGGGAGAAAGCCAGGGGAAGTCCTGTGCTGTCAGAGAGATCCCTACACAGCCTGGCTATTGCCTCCTCCCTGGCAAGAGGATTTCAAAGTGCGTGGCCAGAAGCAACATGTGCCACGCTGGGGACAGCCTGAGAGCAGCTGCAGGTCTGCATCCAGACCAGCTCCAACAAAAACAAAGCACCCCGCTGCTGGTCCCTGCCTGGGCCAGATGGGAGCATGGCTGGCAGTGAGAAGCCAAGGCTCAGACACCACAACAACTGCTGTAAAAAGCACTTGTTGGATTCTCTGGGGCAAAGGGCTCTTTCACAACACTGCTGCCATTGTGAAGGGTTTTCGTCACGCACCATCCTGAAGAAACTCTGGGCAGCATTAAGGCAGCTGTAAAATGCAACTCTCTGCAAGGATGACATCTTGTTTGCACTAAGGTAATACTTGCAATGAGAGCCAAAGCCAGTCCCTAAATCCAGTTCTTCAAAAGTGTCAGAGTCTGGAAAGCACAGCAGTCCTCCCCCCCCACTAAGTGAGACCGAGCTGCCCACGGGGTCAACAACGTGCAGCAACGTCCTGCAGGGCTGTGCAGCTCAGCACTGCTGCAGCCAGGATGGAGCTGGGAGCACTGGGCACAGGCAGCACACTGGGAGGGGTCAGATCCCACTGAGGCACTGAGCACGGCAAGCAATGCCACCTCTGGACAGCTGGTTTGAACTTCTACTCTTAACGAAACAAAAACCAATACAGATGTTCTCTAGAACCAGACAGACGAGGCAGGTGAGTGCTTGGGGGGCAGAAGGAGTGGAAAATGCCCATCTGCCACGTTCAGCTGAAGAACAAGGTGCAGTGGTTGTTGCAACATCATTTTTGCTTGCATGCTCAGTGGTTACCCCAGTTTGTGTGCCTGTGTCTTGACAACAGCGACTCCTTCCTGGATTCCCTTGCACTGAACTTGCCAAGAAGCACGCGCTGGTTGTGCAACGCTCCAGTTGGAAGCAGCACCACACCGTGACGCTTCACAGACAACCTGGGAGGTGAAGGGGATGTGTTCTTCCCTCTGGCTGATCTCACCTGGAGACACATCTCGGAGCACAGCAGCTCACACCCACACCCCCAAAGCCCTGGACTTCCACGCCAGAGCAGAACTCCAGCCCTCGTGAGCCAGGAAAGCACGGCCCCGTGTAGAAAGCACACCCTGCCAACTCCACGGGGGTGGTTCCTGCGAGCAGGAGGGCTAGCAGCCAACACAAAGAGAATGGTAAAGTCATACAGCAATCACACAGCTGGAGCTCAGGAAAAATGCCTCGCCCTGGCAGGACAAGGCTGCTGCCATTGGTTTTCCCACTTCCGTGGGAGAAGAACTGTGGCAATGCAGCACCCAGGTGAGACCCATTCAGCCACTGCTGTGAGCAGAGGTAGAAGGCACCTTCAAACAACATGAGCAAAGCACTGCTGGTAGCTTGCACATCCATACAGCTCTTTTCCTATCTGCAAGAGCTGAAGGCAGATCTTCTGCACTACCTGGCTGCAGGCAGGTACAGGAGTTCAACAGATTGTGTTTTTTCCCCCTGTATGTGGATGCAAAGTCGCTCTATACATTCATACTACACCAACATTGACCTCCTGGTTTGCATCCAATTATAATAAATTTGTATAGCTCCTTTCATCCTAAAGGGGCTTTTCAAATGAACACTGGGTTTATTATAGAGGAACATATATATGGATCTTTCTCTTTACCAGCGATAGCTTCTCAGTTTGAGTCCTCCAAAGGGCAGTGCTCTCCCTAAAGCCAGAGGTGGGGGGGCGGCTCAGAGGGAAGCCCCCACATCAAGGACTGCAGAGAAAGCTGCTCAGCTCCTGCAGATTTGACAGAGCAAGGAGCAGCAAGGCACTGCACAGCCAGATGTTCTCTGCCGTGTGGCCAAACACTGGACTTCTGCTCCTCAAAAGTGTATTTAGCTGGTGCTTTGATACCATTGTTGTCACCAACCCAGTAACTATGAGGTAGTGTCTCTGACCTCAAGCCTCATACATTTAATGAGACCCCAAAGGTTTTCAAAGCCAGGAGTGACTAAGCTTTCCATTGATTTAAGAACATTCCAAAAAATAAAGAAAAAAAAAGAAAAAAAATTAAGAGATCCTGCAGCCAAACACGTTTAAGTCTAAAGGACAATCACACCCACCAGAGCAGTCCTCAAGCCTTCCTTGAGCTCATCACAAAAAAGGCAATTACGGACAGAAGTTATAAAACATATGAAATAAGCTGCAGCCCGACCCAGTGAATCAGTTGCTGGTGGAAATTTCCACACGATGCCGGAGCCGTCAGCGAGCACCACGTCCTGGTTATCTCCCTCCTTCAGATTACCAACGGGAGCGAAGAGCTGAGGGGAACACCCACTGCCTTCCTGCTGCTCTGAGCACCCAGGGTGGCCCACATGTGGGACGCAGACCTGCAGCCTCCTGCAAGGCTGCACCCTGCATGGCACAGCGCGGGCTGCTCCACGCAGGACAGCAGCGAGCCAGAGATGATGTCAGCGCAGTTCAAGGCCAACTGTTGCACAATCGAGCTCCGCTGTATCAGAACGGACCTGGCTTATCAGCCCTGAAGAGCGAGCTGTCTGCACGCTAAGGAGAAAGGCACGGATTTTATCTTGCTTTCTGACAGTACAGATTCCTCTCCCAACACTGAATTTAGCCAAAAGGTGTTCCTCATTTTCAGGTGGAGCCAAAGCAAGCCAGCAGCAAAGCACAGAGGGGCGGAGCCTCGTGGGCTAATTCAGCCCAGCTCGCATTTCCCCATCTGAGTTTTGGAGCATCCTGACAAGCTCCACTTCTGCTGGAGGTGTGCAATGTGCTCAGCTTTGCTGGCCCAACTGATGGCAGCTCTGCATAGCCCAACCTCCACACACAGCAGGAGTGCTGCAGGCTGAGAGGGCTTTGAGCATCAGACAGACAAGAAGGAGATAACTAACTGGGGTGATGGATGGCTAATTAGCTAGCATGCCATGCCATTAATTAATTCCCCTGCCCTTGCTTGTGGGGCACCAACATACACAAGTTTGAGACACGGTGCTGTTAGTGTCTGCAGAGATCCTGTCCCCAAGTTTCTAACCCAGCCCTGCACACACAGGAGGTCTGGGGAGCTCCAGAAACGACTGCCAAGTGAATAATGACAGCCCATTCATCACAGAAACTGTACTGGGACCTGCAGCAGGCCAGATACCAGCAGTGCTCTTGCATGGCACTTCAAACAAAAGCACTCTGGATCCACGCATCTCCCACTGCTCCTCAGGAGCAGCTTTTGGAGTTTAACCAGAGCAAGGAATCAGAGCACATGCAGGATGCTCAGTGCTAGAGAGGACAGCCAGGGATGCACTCCTGTCCCACCGCTGGTCTGAAAACCTTCACACCTTCCTCTCGTTGCAGGGAAGCATGCACAACGCTCTCTCCTCTTGCTGCATTTCTTACCCAGCTGGTGTCTGTCAGCATGTCACACGTGAGCGGATCCCTGCACTGCACAAGGAACCCACTGCTTCGACAGCACTATTTGTGCTAGCTCACATCATACAACGGTGAAGTGGGGGAAGTTGAAGTCAGATAGGGATTAAAATCAACAGAGAACATGGCAGATTCAGCCAACAAACACAAGAGGAGGTGAATTCAGTGTACCTGCTATGGACTTTTGGTGGATAACTTCATTTAGAAACTGGACAGCCAATGGCTACTGCTGCACTGGAAACCATAACAGCCCTTTTACGAGGGGGAAACGGAGCTTAGGCAATTACTCTGCAGACATGTGGTGAATAGTTACTACTGAAAATAGTTCAGACCTCAAAGACATCCCTTCCTGAGCTGGCCGTGCTGATTTCCAGACACGCAGCAGAGCCGTTTTTGCAGCCCCCCCCCCCCATCATAAGCACACAGTGCTCACCTTATAGAACACATCAGGCACATACTGCTCACTGCTGGACTCCTTGGCGTAGCCCAGCTCCGGTGCGTCGCGGCACGGCAGCAGGCACTCATCTCGGACCAGAGCCATGCACTGATTGGACACCTGGTACCCCTCAAAGTGGACCTGGTTGTCGGGACCACCTGGAAGAGAAAAGCCCAGATCCAAATTACACGGGAGAGTGATTTGCTGGGTGTAACTCAGAGAGGCATGAGTCAAAGAGCAATGTAAAACACGACGGCCCTTCTAACACTGAGGAGTGCACAGGAAGCATTTTGAGGCAAGAATCCCCCCCTCCAAGTTCTACATTTATTTAATAACACGTACTTCTTCGGCACCATTCTCACTTGGCCTGATGGGACAGAGTGACAGCGAGAGAACTTTGCCAGGAGCTTAAGAGAGGCTTAGCTGTCCTTTTGGACACTGTCAAAACCCAGCAACCTGCAGGGATTCTCTCTCATCCAACTCCTGCAAGCCTGCTTTCCTCCCAGTGCACCACGAGCTGCATACTGAGGGCTTGTCACCTGGCAATGTCAGGCATAAGAAGAAAAAGTGTTTTCTCAGCCTATAACGGATGGCTTGGTGGAAATCTGACATGGAAAGTGGAAATGAAGACCCTGGCTCACTACTGCATCACGTTTGGCTCTTTAATTTGGATAATGTAAGCAACATCACATCATACGTTGTTAGAATACAACTGGAAAGAGAAGGCACAGGCAGATGGTAGGAAAGAGTTACTATTTTCAAACCTAGGAATTCAGGAGGGGAGAATAATTAATCCACAAAGAGGACTTGAAGGCAAAGTTGATGCAAGCTATCCAATTATATTTATACTGCACAAAAGGAAGGAATCGGGTATTTAAATAGAAACCTGATGGGCTGATAGAACAGAAGAAAATGAAATTATCTGGAACAGAAAAGAGGAAATATTCCTTTTCTTCCCTTTGATCTCTAACCTGAATCACTCACTGCTCCAGAACAAACACTCCTAGAAATTAAACTTAGACCAAGACACGAGGAACGCCTGAACAACACTAGCCATCGTTTTCTCAGGAAAACACTTTGTTTAAAATAGAAATAAATAAATAAATGTGTGAGAAACACATTTATCTTTACTGGAAGATTGATGTGTTCAGCAGCCTGGAATGCAGGGCATCTGTCTGACTGCATGGGTCTGTCAACTGTGAGAGCATTCTCACTAAAAAAGGCTCCAAAAACACTTAAAAAAAAACCTGAGCTCGGAAGAGACAATATAATACCACACTTTGAGTTCTCATATTGGATGCTGTTTGGAAGTCATGGTTTTTTTTTTTTTTTCCACTGTGCTAAATAGACCCAGAACCCAGTGTATCTGCTCCAGGGAAATGTTAAATGAATGCATGTGTCATCCCACAAAGAAGAGCAGACTCAACTTCTAAGGCTACAGCTCTCCCAGCACATGCCAGCCTCACCCCGCAGCCCAGTGCCTCTGGAGACCACTGTGAAAGTGGCTAAAATCAGAGGTGACAAAGCAAACCGATGTGTGGGCTTCTGTTTTATTTGGGCAAACAAAAAACATTTCCATGCACAGAAGAGCAAGGAATCCTACATAAGGGTTTCCCTGACAGCAGTACAAGGGAGATAAAGGTCCCTCCTTTACGCCGAACCACCTAGAATAACTTTCAGGATCTGGATTGCTGAGGTTCTGCACTGTTGCTTTCAGGCAACAAGACTTAGAGATTAAATGTTTGAAACGAAAAAAAGCAATTGACAGATATTCCCTTAGCTGCAGGCAAAAAATGCTTTCTGGATCAGAGAAGTGGGTGTTCCAGGTATGAGCTTCAACTGAGACTCCTACAGGGGACAGGGTATATAGCTGAAGAGAAGATAACACAAAGAAGGAGCAAAAAAGAATTTTACTTGATGGAACAAGGCAAAGCTCTTGTTAAATAGGACAGATGAGGACCAAGACATCTGACTTCCTCTGTCAGAGCTGCATATTCTCCTATTAACACAAGATAATTTGTGTGTAATCAAGAGAGCTGGAGCAAGCTGAGGCCTGTTAATACCTGTAGCCACAACCGTGACAAACTTGGATCCGAAATGACCATCTGGAGAAAGGCGACAGATGTTGGGGTGCTGGTTCTGAAAATTTCCAGCTGTGATGCACTCTTCTGCACTTAGATAATACGTGTCCTGAGGGAAGAGCAGAAACGTCAATAAAAAGGCCAACATGATGCAGCCTAGACCTATTTCCCTGGTCTGTAGCCAAGGAAAACTACCAACACCCTAGTAAAACAAGCTTTCGTAGAAAGCTGCAGACTGAGAGAAGAATGTGACTTATCAGCTCTCTAGCCACGAGCCTGACTTCTGCCACAATGACCTTCCCACTTCTGGTTCCACCCACCTTTCCAGGCTCATTTTGTTGCCGTGTTTCATTTTCTAAAGGGATATCACTGATTTTAGAATTACAGGTAACCGAGAAGGTCAGAGTTGGAGGACTCCACATGCCTCGCAAAGCCCTGCCCACATCCTCTGACTCAATCACTTTTGCTTGCTGAACTTGTATGGCACTGAAACTCTCTCTCTCCACTCTACTCACTTTTTCTTAAACCACGAGCATCATTTTCTTAAAGCAGAACAGGTGAAGGACTGCAGGCAGCTTTGCCTGCTATCCAAACAGCTCTGTTCCTTCCCAACACTGCTCCAACCCCTCCAACAGTGCTCTTTGAGCTCAAGCTCGTTTTCTTCCTTCAGCAGCTGAAACCCTCACATCATAAGAATTTCAGTCCCAGTGTCACCCCCAGCCCCGTGCTGCCCTGGCTCTCCCTGTGTCTGGCAGAGCCAGCAGCCAGGTGATGACACAAACCCTCAACACCAGCGGTGGCAATGAGTGACACTCTGGAGTCTCACCTTGTTCCTGCTGTACCGAACTGTCCCTTTCCGCGTGTCTTCAGAGACTAGATCAGTAAATATCCAGCCAACCTATAAAGCAGTGTCACGAAGAAAATTGCTTTAAGAAAAAAAAAAAAAGGAAAGAAAAAAAGGAAACCCAAACCCACAGAAGAGAGCTTATACATTTTCTCCTAGCAGGACAAGATGTTCTTGGCTCCTGGCGCAGCCTTGCTGCATGCTGCCTGAAGGAAATGGCTCTCCCAGCTGTGCTGGGCTCATTTGAATACGATTTCCAGGAGCAGCGTGCCAGCTGGCCAGCCGGGGGCACCTGCAGCTTTATGTTTCACTATGGAATATTTTTTCATGGAAAGATCTGGAGGCTGCAAGAGGCTTCTCAGCCGCTACCTCCTCCCACCCACAGCAAAAAGCATTTCCTATTGAGCATTCAGAGCAAAGCAGCATCAGAAGTGCCAGCAGATGACAAAGCAGCTCACATGATCTCATTTCGAAGCCTGCAGTCCCTAGTTAAGATAAAGCTTGTATGCTCCCACTGGAGTGTGACTCATTCCAAATCAGCCTGCTCCTTTCCAACAGATACATTCCTGCTTTCTGCATTGTTTGCACATATGAGTATAGATGTGTACACACACACACGCACCGCTGCATGAACCCTTCCACACGTGTGCTAAAAACAGCTCTGATCAGCCCCCCGTGACCGACTGCCAAAGCATTAACCCTTCAGGGGAAGGGTCGCCGCTGCAGATTTCCAGCAGAGCCCAGGAAGACAAAAACCTGCACCCAACAGTAAGCTGCATGTTAAATCATATTGACTAAAGGGATCTGGTGTGAGAAGCAAAGGAAAAGTATGGAAATAAATAACACACACAGAAGCTTCGGTTCAGACACTGGCAAAATGCTAAAGATCTTATCTTCAGAGAACAAAAGACCTCACCACAGATGTTTATAGTCTGCTGCACTGAGTCTTTTCTGATTTGCATTTTCTTTAGCAAGTCAATTCTTGTTTGTGTACGTCTCATTCCTGGCATTCACATGATACCAAATGATTTCCCACACCAGAAAAATACATCGGTGCAGGTTTGAGAGATGTCAGCAAGCCAGCAGATCCCAATGCCTCTATGTCCTGATTGGATTACTGGCAGGCCACAGGGCACAAGGGGAACGGGGGACTGAGGCTCAGCTGCTGGGGGTCCTGCACCTCCAGCCAGCAGTCGGATTAGCTTGCCACGGCCTGTCTGAGCAGCACTGAGAGGCAGGACCTGCTGATGAGAATAAAACTCCAGCAGGAGCCTCCGCTCCTGGAAGCGGAATGCAGATTCTGCCAGAAGGAAGAATAAACTCACAAGGCAACTCCAGCTACATCTGTGCCAAATTAGCACTCGCTGGGGAGATGCTACCAGGAACGGCTCCTGTCAGAGGAGAAATAAAGGGAAAGTCGTGTTTTTTCTTCTTCACTACTCCCTTTGATGTCATTCATGACAGAGGATTGCTGACTGCAGCTGAACAGCCCTGCTGCATGCTCGTCCTCACAAAAACATTTGTGGTTTTTTTTTTTTTATATACCTAGAAGGGTAAGAGCTACCAACCCTTCAGCTAGGTTTGAAATGAACCCAAATGGTCTTCAATAGCCCCACAGAGCTGAAGAGAACTGTCGGTGACTTTCTTCATTGCCATGCAAAAGATGCGTGACATCCAGCATCATCCTAACCTTTCTCAGTCCAAGCTTGGCAGCAATCTCATCCACAACCTCTGCTTTTGGATCCTCCAGGATCTCCAGGCTGTTCTGTGTACCGATCTGCACAAAGAAAATCTTGCTTGTAAAACAGAACAGGAAAAACCACTCCACACTTAACCATCACCATGAGCGAGGCACAGGATAGAAGAGCAGCTCTGCATTTTCCCTTCAGCATTAGGACTGACTGCTGATGCTCCAGAAACCTCCATTACTCACAGCCTCATCCTGCAGGAACTCTCCAGTTAGGTCTGCAAACCACGCAGGGGTTTATGAATGAAAGACTCTTGCTCAGCACTTACAAACAGGCTATCACTGTTTCTGAGAGCTTTGGAAAAGGCAAGAGATCATCTAATTTTCCAAAGCTCTGTTCAACCTGCCAGTCCTGCCCTCCTGTTCCATTTGTTGGAGTCTCTGAGCAGCACAGAGGCAGAAGTTCAGGGAATGCAGGGGCCACCACCCAGGCCTGGAAAACACAACTCCATCTGGGTGCGTTTCAGAGGCGAGTTTTCTCATGTGGGGAGATGCTCTGCCAAGAAGCACAGCAGAGACTGCTTGCCAGCAAAGCAAAAGCTTCCTTGATTTTCCTGTGCATGAGTAAACCATATGAACTTCCAAAGTAAGAAATTAACAGCGATACCAAAACAGAGGGCACGGCTGTGCTGATATCTGAAAAAAACAGAAGAGCTTTCGGAAGGCTCTATCTGCAGCTCTGTAACTCTGAGCTCAGCTTTCAGGCTGGCTGAGGCTGGGCTCCAGGACCTGCTGGGGCTGCAGAAGCACTCGGTGGTGCTGTGCACCATCTAGTGGGGACTCGGCCGCTCCTGCTCGCCCAGAGCCCAGCTCTGAGGTACCAACATTATCCACCAAAGCAGCAGATGTGATTTCTGTCTAATTAAACTGCTTTAAGTTTTCCTGGAGAGCTGGTACGAAATTAAAGCGGAGACTAACAATTCTTTAGTCAGTGCAGAATTTGTTTTTAAACTGTTCTGTGCAAGAACCTTTGGAAATAGCAATCAGTAATCAGAGAACAGAGTAATGTAAAAGACGATGTGAGAATAACAAAAAGCTAACCTGGATTTTAAAGTTGTTTCAGTGGCAATAACCAATAACATCAGCAACCAGAGGGCCATAAAAAGTCTTTTTTATGGCACTATTTTCCTTATAGGGCTGCAGTAGGGAACCCTGCATGAGATTACCCAAACAGAGAAGCGTTTATTTGTTCCCCGATTATCTTTATGAGTCAACAGTGACGCCAGGGTACACAGCTTGTATTACCTGTGGGGGTTCATAGATGGCAGCCACCTCTGCCCTGATCCCCAGAGGGATGTCTTTGTGCTCCGTGTACCGTCCATACAAATACCCAAGATGTTGGTTTCCTGTCTTCCGCCAGAAGTCTAGGAAGCGATCTGCAATTGTGTGGTTCTCAAACATGATGTTGTCAACATGCCTGTATTTCTGTTTGACAAAGTTCAAGTGTCAGGCCATCCTCCACCGGGTCCAGTTCCTTTGCCTATTGCCAACACCCTCCCCAGCTGCCAGGGATGCATGCCCTCCCTTACAGCTGAACCCAGACACCACAGGAACAGGGAACGCTGCCTCCCTCCCCTCTGCTTCAGCTTTCACCACCACTCTTTGGCCCAGCAAGCAGAACTCACCGTGGGCTGGGCTGTGGGGAAGTGCTGAGCATCCCCAGAATCCCCTTAGCTTGGCTTCTTTACTAGGGCCCTTATCCCATGAGCTTTTGCAACTAGAAGAGACAGTGAAATTTCAGAGGAATCAACAAGAAACAGTGGGACGGCTTTTAGATCCCATGAAAGAAAAAAGAAGTGGAGATTCACTAACAGTGGTGCCAGCTAAGATGTCTCTCACATTAAGACAAAACTGCTGAACCAGATACATTCTGGAGTCCTTTCTGCAAGGACTGAAGACCTTAACAGCCATTTCCTCAACAACTGCCAATACACAAAGGCATCCTGCTCCAAGCTGGCTGTTCTTGAAGTCATCTCTCCAAAAATAAAAATCAAGACTCTGTTTGGCTTGAAGCTCAAGGGCCTCTGCAAGCACTGGCTCACCTGTCTGTTAAGAGTGATGGCACTTGGCTGACACTTTGTGCAAATGCCTTCTGGCCAAGGAGGGTGCCCTTCACAGCCCGACTTGATCTTGCAGCTGATGTTTTCCAGGGCAACAAATTTCCCCCTGCAAGAAGAAAAAGAGAAGCTGCTGTTAACACAGTACATGCCTTTGGGTCTCAAAAAAGTAAGTGGCCAAAAATGTCACTGAGGAAGCAGGGCAGGAGAGACGGTGTCACCAATGCTTTGCATCTTCAGAGGACCTCCAAGTGCCACACAAACTCTGCAGAGGATGCACCACTTCTGCAGCCCCGAAGTAAGCTTTGCAGCCCATTCAGCAAGGCAGGTCAAGAGGACAATGGGCTCTCCAGCCCAACCCCATATCAGGTACTCAAGCGAGAACACAGAGAAAACTCATGGGACACAGCCTAAATAATTCATGCAGCACATAGGAAGTAATAGATTATATAGCAAGGGCAAGTTAGAGTTCCTTTCATGTGGACAAAGCTTCCTGCAAAGGGAAGTTCCCTTCAAATCAAAGTATTATGGATTTGAGCTACATCTCACCAAGACATTAAAAAGTTCCCAACAGCATTTAAGAATAGGAGGGAGATGGTTACACCTCTGCAAAGGAGCTAAGCTCTTAGTTCAGTGCTTATTTGTCCTGTCACAACAGCGTCCTCAACCCCACCACGAAGCAGGGATCTCCTCCCATTAATGGGTGATGATTCACAGCACCACAAGAAGAAACTGTTTCTAAGAGCACATGGGGGACAGTACAGAATCAGGCCCTGAGAAATGCCAAGCCCCTCTATTGTCCTATTCAAGTAGGAAGATTAGAAAATAGTTGGTGAATAAAAGCTCCCCAGATCCTCCGCAGGCTCAGTGTCTCTTCACAAGGCTGAGACCCAGGCGTGGAGCTTGGTGTAAACAGGGAACCTCTGCAGGCATCTGGCCTTCTCCCCCCATCAGTACTGTTTCTGGAAGCAATTAGTTTGCCACAAAAAGAAAAAAGAAATAAAAATCCATAACCAAAAACTTTTCCTTTATTTTTAAATGTGTTTTCTCCTTGGCTTGACATTCAAAAGCTGCATCCAACATTACTCCAGCGAGAGCCGTGTAATCGTGCTTTTGTGTTTGGGTTTTTTTTTGTTTGTTGGATCAAAACAACTACAACTAGATTCCCTTAAACATCAAGATTTTCTTACTTGTCTGCCCCTCCGGTCAGCTTCCTGATGTAGGCATGGAACGACATATGCTTCACAGGAGGTTCCAGATGGTTTAAATAATCCTCATCAAAAGGCTGCCAAAAGCACCACACAAAGAAAAGCCAGGTCAGACACCTGCCTGATGATACACTGATCACTGAACAAATGGATGTTCTAGAGTCAACCCCACTGCCTCTCAATGTGGAAACAATCAAGCAAATTTAGGCTCTTTTTCAAGACAGCTACTACTGTGACACAAACAGTGGGACCTTACAACTGTGAGTTTTATTAACACCTCCTACTTTTTACAACACATTGGCTCCACAAATCAGAGTGAGCCTCAAAGGCAAAATGCTTTTTCCTTTCAATGTGTAACAACAAACAAAAAGCCCAGCTGCTCAAACAAGGCCAAGGAACTTCCAGAGCACGTGGCAGGGATGTGGGGCACAGCTATAGTGGCTCGCAGAGACTTCTCACAGATCACTGCTGCATGCCATAAATTACACAGCTTAGCACATTTGTAGGTGTTACTAAAGCTGCCTTCAACCTGAATAATAGGTGGTTAAACTGGTAAGTGCTGGGATGCATGAAGAAAGGGGGATGAAACGAGAAGACCCAGGCAACAGTGGAGAAGGATGAAAATTGGAGCTCTCAAAGTACCTTCTGTTAAAACCATTACTGCAGAAAAACAGAAGAAATCCAGGGTCACGAAGGCCCAGAGCTTTAACTAGCCTGGACACAGGCTGGCACCTCTGACAGTGCATGGCAGGATTCTGACTCAGAGCTGCCATCTCTACGTGGGCAACGCTACGAGGAGAAGCATTCCTACTGGGAGAAACTGAATCCAAGAGCTTCGGGTGACGTGCCTTCCTGTGCTGATTTTCTGTAAGACTTTCTTGGGGCTCTTACCTCTAATGGTACACAATGCACACATTTACCCAAGGGGCCGTGGCGACACCTATGCAAAGAGAAACAGAATTAGCACAGGTCTCATTTAATAACGAAAAACTTAATCTACAGTGACATTACAGCTTAGGAGCTTTGGTGTAAAAGAGCTCTACAATCATCTTACCCTGAGCAACTCTCCACTTATTATGGCATATTACAGAGACAGCAGTAATGTGAGTTTAAATGTGAGAGTCCTGGGTCAAGACCAAACTCCCCTCATGTCTGTGTCACTGGCAAGCAACTCTGCTCCCGACAGCCACGTGAACCAACGTCAGATCACAGCTTCTCAAGTTTTACAACCCCACCTGGAGGTTGTATTTCAATTCAAAGAATTTTAAACCTACGTCACAGGGCGGTTCTGCGTGGCTTGAACAAAAAGACAACCAAAACATTCACCCTTTATCAGTCACTAGAGGATGGCCTGGAACAAGCAGGGAAGCGTGTGTTTATCAGACTGATAAGGACCTGCTGGTTGAAGTTAAAAAGCAGAGGGGAAAACATCTCCTTTGGAGGAGACTGATTAAAAAGAAAACAGAAAAGAATCCTCGTGCACCTCTGCCCCAGCACTAGGAACAGGTCAGCACTAGCTTTGCAAAGAGAGCCTCTAGAGAGCAGCATGGATGCTGGCTCTTCTGAAGCCAAAATGGATGGAATCCAGTTGCAGCAGTGCTTTTAACAAAGTATTGTGGCAGATAATGTACATAAAGGACCACTAAAGGCTGCTAATGCACTCAGCCAAATGCCAGCATCCCCCTCATGTTTAGATTGATATGCACTCACAAATACAGGAACAAGCCCAGACACACACGTTTTATCATAAATATCCGCCACTGTGCTTTGGCTCCCTGCTAAGAACAATACCTTCATTTATTCTTTTGAAAATCATGGTCAAGTTAAAGACAATGTTTTTGCCACAGAGTGGTGGGTTTTGTCTTTATTGTTTCAATAACGTGACACTTGCCTCATTTATCATCAGCCTGAGAAGGTTAGATAGGATTTTCTACCTAAAGGCTTCGTCTCTCCAAACTTCCTTGCTGCTGCAGCACTGAAGATAAACCATATGGAAGACAATACAAAGGGGAAGGGTGAGCTATTCTGCCTTAGAAAGAATTCTTGGTTGCCTTTAAAATTTTCACTTGAGTCCTTTTAGAAGCTGCTTTGTGAAGGGGCCGAGCCCCAAACCAACCACCAGAGCAGGAGCCAACTGGGACACTGTTAACAACGAGTCACAAAAAACAATCATCCAGGCAGAGGACATTTCAGCAGCATCAGTGGAGATTTATGGTGGTATTAAGTCACCAATGTATTATTACCGTTACAAAAATACAAGCTGCTTTGTTTATCTAAGCCTCTTGCAGCTAAGATTTTGGCAAAGTTAAACTTTGCCACATTCCTGTCAGCAAAATGGACTCCACAGTTTCACAGGAAGGTTAAGAAAGGCACGTGATGGAAAGGAAGCCAAAAACCAAGCAGAGGCAGAGACCCAAGTCCAAATTCCACACCTCTGCCGTTGGACGTGGCTTCTACTTGTTCCCTTCATTTTATTTTTCCTTTAGAAGGAGTGGTGGGACCTGAAGGCACAGAAGGGCTTCTGGGATATCCCTGGTTACGTGCCACATGCACACACCTCAGTGCTGCAACCGAAGTCAGCAACACATGCAGCCGTGTCAGCAGCCCCTGCAGGGCAGCAGGAAAGGTGAGGGTTGTAGAGCCCTGACAGAGGAGCTGTCTGCAATTTAGCAAACAAACCCAACCTCAGTGCTGTGCTTCCCACAGCTGCTGGCTCAGCCACACCGAGGCTGAAGCTCTAGTTGAAAGCATTTCCCTGTTCACACCCCTCACACGAGATGCAGACCTGGCCCTGCACGGCTGTCACCACGGGACCCAGATAAGGGGGAGCTGCACACTGACACCATATGGAACAGAAGCTGCCACTGACAGCAGGCCCCTGCTCACGAAGCAATATGCCACACACACAGCAGAATCCAGTCCTTCCACATGGCACCAGCTGCCAGGACATCCCAGGGAAGAATTCAAAGTATTCCTTTTAATAATCTAGAGTTCTAAATGTTTTAAGAGCACAAAATACACGATCACAAGTCCCCTAACAGGGGCCACCTTGACTGAAACAATAGATACTCTGAATGAGTCCTTCCTGGCTAAGCCCCTGGAATTTTGGTATCTGCTTCCTTCCTCAGCTCACCAGAGCCTCACTTTAACCTTGCAGGACAATGGCGAGGGCTGTTTTCCCTCGTGAATATTTCAAAGACAATGAGGATAAAGCAGTGGCTCAGACAGCAGTTCCCATAGCACACTTCCTGGCTGCTCACAGTTTCAGGCAAGTTGTGACAACCTGGTGAGGCACAGATGCACTGACAGCAAGCAGCCTGCTGGTACTTACAGCTGCTGGTCTCGATTTCGATAGATCTTCCCATCCTGTTTGATCAGGTACTGGTCGATGTCATCTTCCACCACCTGGGGGGCCCCCACTGGCCGCAAGCTCTGGGAGACAGAGGTGTCCATGGTCTCTGAGGAAGAGCCAGCTGGGCTTGAGGGGTACAGAAACAGCATATCTCCATGCCTATGGGGGTGGAAAAACACATGGGCATCAGCAGAGCACAAGCTTTGCTTACAGATACAGCGGAGTGGGCAAGCAGGTGATAAGACATCCTCTGCTCAGACAGCTGGAAAGGCTCAGACTCCACCCCTTCCACCAGGGACTGAGCTACACCAGACCTTCACCCTTAACCACTTGAAGGAACTGGCTCCTCCGTGCTGCAGAGCGCAGGAAACACCTGTGCTAGATCTGCTGCTCGTTACAAACCACATCAGTGTCCGTACTCCTTCAGCACAGACTTCTGTGTAGCAAAATTCCTGGGTCACAGAGGAGCGTGTCATTTATCACAGGCTACAGAAAGAGTAGCTAACACGGCTCTACTAAGCCACTGCATTAGCTACCTCTTTCTCTTGCTTCAGGCATTAGCACAAAGGTGTATCTTTTTACCAGTAGACAAGATCAAGGGAAAAAGAAGAAGAGAAGGCAGAAAGAAGCAACAGCTCCACCAGAGAAAGGAATTTATATGGGTCCTGTGCACACCAGTTCCCAGAGGCAAAAAATAAATAAAAATTATAATTTGAGTGCAAGCAGGGACAAGGGAGCCAACAGGAGACCTGCTGCTGACCCACACAAGCAAACTGCAATGCAAAAAGAGACCAAAGAAGCAGCTGCCACAGCCTAACACCTAGTTGTTTTGATCGCTTCCATTCCTGCACGTCAGTCAAGCTTGTCTCTTCAAGCAGCTTGTGAGTGACAGCTGAAAGCTGGAGACTGCTACAGTGTGATGGTGGCTGCTGCTCTCAGCTCAGAGGGGAGAGTTCAGACATGCTTAGAGAAAAGGCATCCTGTTGTATAAAGCTCCCCCTCCACCCACAGCACTCTCTGTCAAGACTCACTTGATTTTCAGTAAGTTGAGGGATTTGTTTTGTGCTGCTGTGATCTCTCCTGTCTTGTCTCTATTGGTGTAGACAGAAAACCCATTATTCCTGAAACCAAATTCTTTTGCAACCTGAAAGAGAAAGGATGACAAAGTTTAAGATACCTCACACCCCAGGTCAGGTGCTGAAAGCTGCTCAGAGCAAGCGCTAAGTCCAGGGAACTTCTATTGCAAAAGCTTAGCTGAATTCATCCTCATTTCTGAAGAGCACAGGATAACTGAGAAAAACAGAAACACTTAGTAACACAAGCAATTTATAAAAAGAGCAACTTAAACAGAACATGTCTCACTCGTGCAACACAAACAGTAGAATGTCTAAATCCAGGCAAGCCCTGTAATGACTATAGGGGGAGACACTGTCCTCTCCAGTCACCACACTCCAGCCTTGAAGCACACACCAACCATGTCATTCTCATCCTCTATCACCAGAATTCCTTGGTCCAGATCTTTGTCTCTGGAACTCTTCTGCCCTCACTTATGCCTACCTGCTGCTATATAGGTTTCAGAGCTCTTCCTGCTGTCCTCCTGCCTGTTTTCTTTTGCTTTTCCCATTTGTCTCTTTTCTCCTGACAAAACTTACCCTCAACAAAAACCATTTCTCAGTCTCAGCCCCCAGGAAGGCTTTTTTCTACCTTACCCTCTCAGCAGAGCAGCTGAAGCTGTATTACTCTTTATCAGCCAAATGTCATTTGCAGCCTCTTCATAATAATAGCAACTTTCAAATTCTGTTGTGTTTAAGCCTAACTAGTTTAGAAACAGTGTTGACAGTTACACTAGTCCTAAATTCTGAAGTTAACTGCCTATCTCTGCAGCTTTGGTAGAGCTCAGAGACGACAACTGCACTCAGTACAGCTCTGCTGAGCCACCCTGTGCTAGGAAAGAAACCCAAGCACCTCTTTCATTCAGCTCTGCAGGAAGATACAGTTTTCCTCAGATCACAGGCAATCTTAGTGAGGCCCAATGCTTTTGTTCCAACATTAGATGCTGGCAAGCACAATTGTTCAGCACTCTCTTTGGTAATATGAACCCTTGAAACTGAGCAGCTTGTTTTGCGCGGGTTCCAGGAGCTTTGAAAGCAATGCTTTTTCAGTAGGTGAGACTGCTCAGAGGCAGCAGTGGGTATGTCTGACCCAGCCCTGAAAGCCATCAGGATTTTGGCTTGGTCAGGAGGGGATTGCTGTCACGTTCTGGGCCCAAGCTTCAAACAAAGCATGGACTCGCAAACAGCTGAACATTTCAGTCTGCTCCCCTTCTCCCTTGCAGGGGGAAAGGAAATCTAGCTGACCAAAAGAATGGCCCTTCAGGGAACACAAAGCACTGCTCTTGTGAAGAAAAAAATCCTAATCCAGGAGGTTAAGAGAGAGCAGTTCTCCATTTCTTTAACAGCAAGCACCAAGCAGCTGCACCAGACCAAAGACCAAACTGCAGTGAGCTCCACATCTGAGAACTCCAACACTCGGTGTGTTCCTCAAACCCCAGGGTGGAAATCTTTCCCATAAGACCCCAGAGGCCCTCACACCACTTTATGATCTTGCCTTAATCATTTGCTTGCTCCCTCTGTAACTATAAAAGAAAACCAGTGGCATGCAAAACTCATCCAAACGACATTCAAATCACAGATCATGCAGCTGAATTTTAACTGGATCACATCTGAAGAGGCCAATCTGTCAAACAGCTGGAGTGCCTGTGTCGTCAGCCTTTGCTTCCACAGCTGGCATTTCTCTGGGAGAACACTACACACATGACCTCTCCCAAGAAAGCTCCCACCCCAAGAAATTCCAATTGAAAAGCTGAACAAGTTTCCTCCTTTAAATCGATTCTTTATCCCTCTGGAACTGTTTCCCACAGCACATTTTCCCAGTTAGGTTAAGCAGTGCCACCCATCACAGAACAGCACACCCAGCCCTGCAATAGAGGAGGGCTGGAGTACCTTCTTGAGGAACGTGGCCACTGTCTCTCGCTTGGTGGCCGTGATGCGCTTCATCCCTTCTGGCGACTGCACACGGATTATCTGTGGGGGGAGAGGACAGACAGCCCGAGTTAAATGGGGAACACAGAGCCCTCCCTGCACGCTGGAGCTCTGCACACACAACACATCCCCCCACCACCACCACCTCTGCTTTCAGTGTGAGACTGCAAATGCACACGGAAGCGATGTGGTGGCACGTGAGCAACATCTGTGGGATGAATTACCTTTGTGGTGGAGGCCCTGCAAAAAGTTGGCACGGGACAAAACGCTAACGCTGCTTTTTTGTCAGCGCCCTGACCTCACACGTGGAATTCAGCTTTCAGAGCAGGGCTGAATCAGAGCTTCTGTGGGAGCGCCTGCACACAAACACTGCTCTGAGCAGCTGATGGGCACCTGCACAGCATGTCTGAACCCACATCCCTGCGTCAGAGGGACCAAGTCCCAACGGTGTAACATACACCAGCAGTTCTGCTGCAGCCTTCACATCGAGGTGGAAGAAAAACAGCAGCAAAAGGACCGCTTGGGAAGGGGCAAATGTAAACCTCGGTGCCCGTGCCTTCCTGAGGACCGGGCAAACGTGTGCTCGTGTACAGAGAAGAGCCACACTGAGACGCGGACAGGAGGGAAAGGCAGGCTGGTGTGGGGGCTGCCAGCGTCCCCACAGGGTCCCCTTCTCCCTCTCCACTTTCCTCACAGGGGCACAAAGCAGAGAGGAGCCCCGCACTGCGCTCTGGACCCCACTCTCACCGTTCCACCCCAACGGGTGGCCCGGCCCGGCCCGAGCTCTCCCCCCCCACCCCCCAGCCCCGCGTTACCCCCGCGGCCTACCCCGCCCCACAGGAATCTGCTGCCTCATCGCCCCTCCCCCGCCCTCGCCGCCCCACACCGCCTCCCCCGGGCCGCACTCACGATCGTCTCCGCCATGGCGCTGCCCGCAGAGCCCCCCTCCGAGCTACGCCTCGCGGCCTCCGCTCCCCGCGGCCCCCTCTGGCCCAGCACCGCCCCACAGGGCCCGGCCCGCTGCCCGAGCCTCCGCCGCCGCCGCCGCCTCCCGGATCCCGCAGCCCGGCGTTCCGCCGCCAGAGGGTTCCTACGCTGGGCGGGGCGGTACGCGCGCTTTCCGGTCCCCCCATATTGCCTCGGTGCCTCACATAAGCGCTCCCCCCCGAGCGGCGCGCCCCTGACATTTCGTTCCGCTCGCGTACATCGCCCCCGTCAGTGTGGGGTCTCTCGGTGTCCCCATGTCCCCACCGAGGAGCTGCGTGTGCGTGTGTGGAGGGGATCTCACTGAGAACGCTCCGGCCCTGAATCCACTCCCCCCAGTGCTGCTCTGAGCTGCTTTACCCCCACCAGACCCTCATTACCTGCCTGTTGATGCTGCCAGCCTGGGGGCTGCAGGGGGGACCCAAGTGAGCACAGCTGTGGGGCCGGCAGCCGCGGCCCTATTTAAGCCCCGGCCACAGCCTCTCACATGATGGGAGCATGACTGCAGCAGCCCTGAGGAGCAGCATGGTGCTGGGCAGGGAGCGGCTGACCCAGTTCTTAAGGCCCTATGGGGAGGTGGGCAGCGGGGAGAGCAGCCGGCTGCTACCCCAGGTAATTGATGCACAGGGCCCCTGCACTGTGGGGTGGGACCTAGCCCTGTTGTAGGGGGGGGCTGTGGGGTGACCCTATATGTCATTTTCCCTATTGTCATAAGTCCCTATTATGGGTGGGGGGGTCCCCATAGGGATCCTGGTTAAGAATAGAGCCTTTAGGAGAGCACACCTCTCAGCTCATGGACCCAAGGAGAAAGAGGGGTGACCCTGCTACCCCATTCTGGGGGTCCCTATAGGGATAAATGGGGGTTCCTGTTAGGGGCATGTTCTCTAGGGGTGCTTGCTCCCATGGTCTCCCATCTTCATGGACCCCAGAAATACCCCATGCCGCATTGTTTCTCTGTGCTGCAGCTGTGTGTGTGTGTGTGGTGGCTGTAGGAGCCCACAGCCCCCTGGAGTAGGGTACATGGGGGTATGAGGGTCGGGTAGCACTGTAGGAGTGTCCTGGGGGTCTTTGGGCCCTACAGCTGCTATGTGGTCTCACGCAGGCATCCCGGCTGGTGGAGCTGCCCCACTCCTCTGATGATGATGATGACATCTCTCTGCTGGGGGACACAGATGATCCTGCGGCCAAGCAGGAACCGGAGGAGTGGTGCCCTGCCTTCCACAAACCAAGTGCTTTCAGCCACTGTGTGCGGCACTTAGCCTTCCTCTGGAACCTCCTCTTCCTCCTGCTGGGCCTGCTGACCCTGGCCATAGGGGTCTGGGGGCTGCTGGCCAAGGGCCCGCTGTGGGGTGAGCGCTTGGCCCCGCTGGGCTCTGACCCCATGCTGCTGTTCGTGCTGGCGGGGCTGGGGGCCAGCACCGTGTCCTTGGCTGGTTGCCTGGGTGCCCTCCGTTGCAGCATCTGCCTCCTGCGTTTCTTCGTGGGAGCCGTGTTGGCCTTTGTGGGGCTGGAGGTGCTGGGGGGACTGCTGCTGCTGGTGGCACGGCAGCAGCTGCGGGACGCTCTGCAGGATGCCCTGCTGCTCTGCCTGCTGCGCTACCAGGAGGAGCCCGACCTGCGTTTCCTGGTGGACGAGGTGCAGCGCAGCCTGCGGTGCTGCGGGCTCAGCTCCTACCGTGACTGGGAGAGCAACCCGTGAGTAGGGCTGGGGGCTGCTGGGGGTGTGGAGAGGGGCAGCAAGAAAGCAGTGGGCACCCAGCAGTTTTCCTTGTATGTCCTGCAGGTATTTCAACTGCAGCGCGCCTGGTGTGCAGGCTTGTAGTGTCCCTGCCTCCTGCTGCCTGGATCCACGGCAGAACGGCTCCATCACTAATGACCAGTGTGCCTTTGGGGTGCTGCACCTCGGGGACATGGCAGCTGCTGGTGTGGTGCACCTGGGGGGCTGTGTGGCTCAGCTGGGTGCCTGGCTGCGTGGGCAGGCTGGAGGCATTGCCACTGCTGCGGCTGTGCTGGTGCTGCTGGAGGCCACTGGGCTGCTCCTAGTGCTCAAGGTGCTGGCAGATGTGCCCAGTGGGGCACAGGTCTGAGGGTGAGCTGTGGGGCTGGAGAGGATGCTGAGCCCTCTGTGCTCTACCTCTCTTCCTTATGTTGCATCTGTTCATCCCATATTAAACCTCTGAACCTTGCCTGGATCTAGTCTATCTCCTTTCCATCTTATTCTTTACTACATGGTTGTCTACTCTCGCAGCATCAGCCCCAGACAACACAGAAGCCTGGTGTGGTGTATTTCAGGTTTTAATGAGCATTTCTCCAGGCTATACCTGCTATATGGATGGGGCAGTTTCTAAAAAAACACTGCTATAGGGCAGGTGGTGGTGACCACGGCCAGCCTAGATGATGCCATACTGGGCCAGCTCGTGCAGCTCCAGGTGGCTGAAGGCTTCCCAAGGGCAGATCACGGTGATATCTGTGGAGAGCAGAGGCTGCATCAGTACAAACCCTGGAACCACTGCAAGCCTTGCAGCTGCAGCAGAGAGGAATGGGGACCACCTACCTGTTCCTAACCCTTCCATGCCTGGGATGTCATCACCAAACCTGTAAAGAAAGCAGGTGTCTGTGCTCACTGTGTGTCAGCCCTGAGCAGCACCATGTGGGTGCCTCCAGGCATGTCCCACTCTGGGTCCCAGTGCGCGGCCCCACTCACCCCTGCACCCCTTTTTTGGGTGGCTTGCTCTTGAATTGCCGTGTCTGCCTCTGCTTGAATTTAGGTGGTCCTTTTCGGGGGGTGGCGGGTCCACCGGTCACCCTGGTGGCTGACTTGAGCTCTGGTTTGTGGGGCTCCAAGCTCATGGCTGTAGCAGGGCTAGCAGCCCACCCCACGTCACGGCTGTCCCTGTGGCTCTGGAGCTGGCACGGAGTGGTTCCTCACACCTAGCACAGGGAGGACATGGGGAACTGGGGTGAACCTTGGTGTGACTGCAGCCATCCCAGTGCAGGAATGCACTGCGCCATCCAAGTGCCCTTGTTCCCAGCCTTCCATGAGTGCTGCAGAGCTGATCCGCTTTCTGGGCTACTCTGGGGGTGAGCACTCCCCCTCCCCTCCCTGGAATTAGGCCAGCTCAGAGCCTGCTAATCCCTTTACTGCAAAGGGCACCCAGAGGGGCACACTGAGCACTCCTTGGGGCAACGCCTGCAGCCCTTTCTCCCCACTGCAGGTGGATGTGCACCATGGGGTGCCCCAACCACAACTCATCCCTGTGGAGCTGTGCATTGCAGGTGCCACTGTGAGTTGGGAACAATGCAGCTGCGTGCCAGGAGTGAGCTGTAAGCTGCTCACAGGGCTGGCTTGCAGCTGGGTGATGCCCAGGGATGGCTCACAGGACTCTGTGTGTTGTGGTCTTGGATAGGGGGCTGCAGCTGAGCCTGAAATCCCAGGGCAGCACATGGCTTCATCCCTCCCACGGACACCCTGCAACCCGCCAAGCTCTGGAGCTTTGTAGCACAGACAGCTCCCACCACCAGCTTGGTGGCACTCAGCACAGAGCCTCAGCTGCAAGCACAGGAGGTGAATGTGGGCTCCAGCTAAGCGATGCCATGCCCTGCAGCCCCAGCACCTACAGGTCTGAATGCTGTCTTTTGCACAGCAAAGCCATCACTTACCGTCCCCAAGGCCAATGCTGCTCCAAAGGACTCCCTCCAGCCCACTTCACACGTCCTCTGGGTGCTCTGGGTGGCAGCTGGGGGCTGGCAGATTTATCCTCTTCGGGGATAATAGGATTAAATCCCTTCTTCTCAAATGGGTAATATAGTGTCCTCCCCCCAGACCTGGTGGGGAGGAGGGTGGGAGCGTGTGCGTGCATCGGGAGGGGGTGTCAGGATTAATGCCACGGGGATGGGCTGTGTGTTGGCACTGCTGCCCCAGCCCACAGAGCACGGTGTTGGGGAAGAGAGCAGGGAACAGCTGCAAAGCACCCACGGGGATGTCCTGCATCCCCTCTGGAAGGGACACCCCCTGTGCCTTGAGCCACAGCACCACGGGGACAGGGATGGGACCACAGACAGCAGTGTGCTCAGGGCAGCACCCCGTCACAGTGCTGGCACCAAGCACAGCACGTCCACATCACCCCTGTCTCCATCCCCATCAGGATCACAAAACTTGAGGGCGACCAGCTCATCTCAGGTGTCACTGCAGACACCTGAACACAGTCAACCTGAAGGCACTGCAGGCTGTGCTTCGTCAGCCCGAAATGTGGTGGAAGTGGGGCCAGGCAGCCCCTGCCCACCCTGCCCTGCTGCTTGGGAGTATCACTCCAAAGCCTCCGATAATCCCAGCACTAAAGCAATTACAAAAAGGTATAATCTCAGCGCACTTTAATTGAACTTCAGCCCCTTCCACTAATGGCAATTAGTTAGATTTCAGCAAATAGGATTACATGGATCCATTGGTGTTTCATATGAAGCTGGCAGAACCAGCCTCTTCTACAGCAAGGGCCAGTGCACTGTTGTTAATTAACACTTCCAGACTGAGTTTCATTAGCAAATGCCACTCAGGAGATATTTTAGGTGGCACCCAGTGCACTGGCTGAGCTTGTCCCAGCAGGATGGGTGAGGTTCTGCAGGGGCACTGTGTGTCATCAGGCTGAGGCTGTGCTCAGCTGGGCAGGATTTGGTGAGGTGATGCCTCAAGGTGAAGTTTAAGGAGTTTTAAGGCAGAGATGAGTGAGGAAGAAGCAGCACTGTGAGGAGCTGCCCTTGACGGGATGTCGCAGAGCCCACGTGCTCTGGCTGCACGCTCCCCCCTGCACCCAGCAAATCCTACAGTATTGGGCAGGGGTTGGGAAACGCCCCAGCCCCTCCAGACAGTGGCTGCAGAGAAGCCCCTAAGCAGCTTAGTGAGGTGTGAGGAGGACGGTGTGACACCACAGCCCATCCCCGTCATCAGGCTGCTGTCATGCTGCAAGGACGAGGCAGGAGCAACGGGAAGGACCCTGCCCTGAGCAGGGATTTTCAGTTCTGGGGATAGAAGCACTGAGCAGTGACACCAATCCTGCATCATTGATGCTGGGGCTATGCACAGGGTTCATGTGCTCAGTGAATCCCTCCAGTCTGATGCAAACAAACATCGTAACTAAATCCCGATCTCACAAACCAACACAAATACACCATGTCCCAATCCTCTTGTCCCAGGGAGACTCCCAGAGCTCAGCAGGAAGCTCCCCACCAGTTTCTGGGGTGTGGACAGGGCTCAGTCCGTTCCCATGCGCAGCCTGATCTCCAGCTTCAGCACTGCTTTGATGCTCTCATCCTGCACATGCTGCTCCACAGCTGCCAGTGCCCGCTCCCCACCATCCCCATAGTGCTGCAGCAGCTGCTCCACGTACTCGATCCACACACAGTTGTGGCAGCCGCTCATGCAGCAGTTGGTGGGCGGTGGGAGCTCAGGGGGGCGTGGATAGGGGGTCTCCGCCCCCGGCATGGTTTCTCCCTCACCCTGCGGGACTCCTGTGCTGCAGCTGCTTCTCGGGGTGTCCAAACGCTTCCGATGGCAGCAGATGGTGCTGGGGTGGGGGGCTCTGCGCTGCTGTTCCTGCAAGGAATGGCCCCACGCTGACACATGGGTGGAGGGCTCTACTCTCCCATCCACCGCACCCCGGGGTCCTTTTCCCCTCTGTTACCCAGTAGCACCTTGAGCCCCCCGCTCCCCCCATCCCAGCTCCATACAGCACCGAGCCCCCTGTTGCAGCCCTCTGAGCCCCCTCATGCAGACCTCTGAGAACCCGACCCCCCAGTGCAGCCCTCAGACTCCTCGCTACATCTCCTGGAGCCCCCAGAACCGCCCTTACAGCCCCCAAATCCCCCATTACACCCACGGCCCAACCCCCGCCCTACTGCCAGCCCTCCTCCTGCCCCCCAGGCCCCTCCTCCGTGCTGCCGGCCCCGGCCCCGCCCCGAACCCGCTCACCTCCCGTCCCAGCCCCGCCAGGCCGCGCACCCCCCGCGCTGCCCGTAGCAACATCCCGCCGCCGCGCCCTGACTACGGCCCGCCCCCATCTCGGCCCGAGCGGCGGCTTTCTCATCCAATGGTAGCCCATCCTCTAGGCGCTGCCAGCCAATGAGAGTGCGGCAGCGGAGCACAGCCAATCGGAAGAGGGAGGCGGGGCAGAGGGGGTCAGAGGGCAACCGGAAGCGGAGGGGGGGTGTGGAGGCCGCGTGGGGCAGTGGTGGGGCCATGGGAGTGCGGCGAAGGAAGGGACAGGGACCGGGACAGGGACCGGGATCAGGGCATGGAAAAGGACTGGGATCGGGACCGGGACCGGGACATGGAAAGGGTTTGGGATCGGGACCGGGAAAAAGAAAGGGACAGGGACTGAGACCAGGACATGGAAAGGAACAGGGACCAGCCCGAGGAAAGGGACCAGCCGCCGCCACGCCACGCGGCAGGTCAGTGCCTGGGCGGTGGGGCTCGGGTAGGCTCCTGGCTGAAGCCTGGTCCCACGCTGGTCTCCCACGGTTGGCTGGGTCCTGCTGAACTGGGCTCCCCAGTGCCCCTGCACAGCCCATAACGTTCTCGTTATCCCCCAGGAAGGAGAAGGCGATGGCCAACATGAAGCCCAAGCACCCTGACGAGCAGGAGATCCCTTTCCGCCTTCGGGAGCTCATGCGGAGCCGTGAGGCCATGAAGCACCCCAAGGCCCGGGCAAAGCGGGCAGCAGGTTGGGGCCTGCACCCTCCAAAATGTCCCCGTCCCAGCCTGTCCCTGCCCATAATCTTGCTGCCTGTTTTCCTAGGGAAGCCACGGCGTCCACAGGGGACTGAGGCACAGGGGGACATCCCTGTGCCCAGGTTCCATCAGCGCAGAGGGGAGTCAGAGCACGCCTACATATGCCGTATGGAACGGGAAGTGCAGCATGTGATGGTCCTCAGCAAGAACCAGGAGCAGCGGGAGCCTGAGAAGGAGACAGCAGCACCGCAGAAGTCTCAAAGAAAGAAAGAGTGAGAGCAAAGCCAGCGCAACTGCTGAGGCAGGGTCACGTCCTGATTCTGGGATCCAGCTCTGCAGGGCTCGATCTGAATCCATCCCTTGGATCAGCTGTACACTGGGGAGAGCAGCAGAGCTTGGCTTTGAGGGGATTCCATGGGGCAGAAGCTCTCTTCCTCCCTGTGGGTTGTAAAATAGTTCTTCAGATTTCAGAACAAAAAGTTGGACAAATTGAGGAAGAAGAAGGAGGAGAAGAAAGAAGCTTTGCTGGAGAAGAGCCTGTTCCAAGGTATGGATGGCCTGGGGAGGCTGGCTGCTGTGACCCACGTGCAGAGGTGGGAGCAGCGTCCTCCCTGACACCAGGGTGTGCTTCTCTCCCAGACCCAGTGGCATTCGGTGAAGTTGTGACAGAACCACCCACCATCACCTCACGGCCCCGCAGAGGGGCTCCCACCGAGCAGGTGAGGTGTGGGGGCACAGAGCTCTGTGGCTGTCTCGGCCTCCCTGACCCATCCCATCTCTGCCTGCAGGCCGGTCGGAAGCAGCTCCTGCTGACACCTCACCTGGGCCGGAGCCGGGCAGCCCCCGCCGTGCCTGTGTCACTGGCTCGTCAGCGCATCGTGCAGGAGGAGCGGGCGCGTGTCATCCAGGCCTACCGGGACATCCAGAGGCGCAAGCAGCAGCGGTGGGACGCGGCACGGGGAAGCACCCAGCCTAGCAGCAGGGTACCAGGCTGAGCCCACCTGTCCCAGGGAGGGGACACGACCCCCGGTCCCCCATGTGGGGCAGTGCTAGGGTTACGCTGCCCGTGTGACAGTCAGCTGGGTGTGCAGGCAGCACTGGGGATGTGGAACCCTGGGACTCAATGAACTGTTGTCCTGTTCCCACTTTGCTGCCTGGATAGAGACCTGCACGCTTCCCAGCACCTCAAAGCGTGGCACCCCACAGCCTCTGTGGGGCCGTGGACCCGTTTGTAGTAAAAGTGCTGATAAATGCTGATGATGTGCACTTGTTTGTGCCTCCGGAACCATCCCAGCTTTGACTGCACGGTGTCTGGGAAGGGGCAGCGCTGTGTTGTGTGCCAGCAGATGGCAGTCCCAGCCTGCAGCAGGCATGGCAGCACTCACCGTGG
Organism: Cyrtonyx montezumae; assembly: GCF_038088225.1. Classification (NCBI taxonomy): domain Eukaryota; kingdom Metazoa; phylum Chordata; class Aves; order Galliformes; family Odontophoridae; genus Cyrtonyx; species Cyrtonyx montezumae. Next base: position 5,048,409 of record NW_027071925.1, read on the forward strand.
GCTGGCCTGGCTATGCTGGCGCTGCACATCCTCTGGTCAGGGCAGGACCCTCTGCTGGGCACTGTGCATAACCATCCAGCCCTGGCTGCAGCAAGGAGGAGAGCAAGCCGAGCCCAGGAACGCAGAGCATTCCTTATGCTGAGTCCATGTTCACCTGCACGGTGTCACTTTCCTACATTATCACCCTCACCCCTTGGGGACATTGCATGAGCCCACAGTCCTCACCAGCCCACGTCCCTGCCTGGTGTCAGGATCGCTGCTGGGACCCTATTTCTGCCCCATGCTGGGGATGAGGGCTCCTCCAGCTGCCCCCTGCTCCCAGCCTCAGGGCTGCGGATTGCTCCTGGCACAGTGCAGCCCACGTGTGCCCGTGCGGCTGCTTCACCTGCACAGGACAAAGGCAGCGCTGTTCCTCAGCCCCGTGCCGCACAAAGCGCTGCCTGTTGGAGCAGGGCCACCTTGCAGCCGGCGCTGGCAGACACCGGGGGCTCCGGAGGGGCTGAGGCCACCGGCAGCACAGGAATGGCACAGCCCAACCCAAGCACTCACCTTGCACAGGGCTGAATGCGAACAGTGTCTGTGCACCTTGTTTACAGGGAGACTGCTGTCCCCAGGGCTGTGTCACCCCAGGATGGCTGTGCTGTGCTACTGGTTGGGGACCGCAGTGTGCCTTGCATAGGTCAGGACAGCTGCGGTGCACCTTGGCAGAGGGGACACACACCGTGTGCCATGCAGTGCTAGGAGGGCATGCTGTGGCAGCCCTGGGGATCTGGAGCTCTTAGTGCTGCTTTGGAGACATCCCCACTGCCAGCTGGCACCAGGTAAACACGGGTGATGCAGCACAACCTTGGAGACACCAGGGGCGCCCAATGGGAGCCTGATCCTACTGCACACCAACACCTGCAGGGCTGTGCCATGTCTCCACTGCTTGGAGCATCCTTGGGAGCAGGGGAATGTGCTGGCAGGGCCAGGACACGGTGTGTGCCAAACACTTGCACACAGCCTGGTACTTTCAAGGAGACCAGGTCACCCGCCTCCCCCAACCAACCACCACGGAGCCATTCCAGCCCTGAATAATTTATGGCACTGCCGCTGGCTCGGCCACAGGCTTCCTGCCCGCAGCAGAAATCGCTGCAGAGGGGAAAGGCAATCTGAGCAGAAGGCGGAGAAGCCGCCCCTGACCTTGGCACGTCCTCTGTAGGGTACCCACCATCTGTAGGGTACCCACCTGCCTGTCCAGGCACAGCTCCAGCCCCAGTGCAGGAGAATGAGGCCAGTTGGAGCCATGCTGCGGAACCACAGGAAGGGACAAGAGGCTGAGCACGGTGACTCGGAGGTGGAAACCCCTGGCTGATGGATGCAGTGCAGCTGGGCACCTCATCTGCTTCATGCTACAGAACCACATAGGAAAACACACCTTTATTGGGTCTGACCTGAAAAAGGGGAGAGGAACTGAAGAAGGAGGGGGGCCAGCTCCATCCCAGTGCTCTGAACGTGATCCTCAAGCCCTGGCATGGGGACTGGGACAAGGCACAGATAAGGCGGTCAGAGCCGCAGGGTGCTGAGACCCAGAGCACCCCCATGTCCCCCAGTCACACTGGGAACGAGGCACAACAGGAGATTTGGGAGAGCTGGGAATGGCTTGGGGTGCAGTGCCATGATCTGGGCTCAGCACTTGGTGAGGTTCACAAAGTGCAGCCTTGGGCAGGCATCCCCCTGCTGCTGGGCTGTCCAGTAGCATAATGTCCCCGGCCCAGAGGGGACATGGTGTCCGTGCACGGTGAAGGCAGCGTTGGGACAGCATGGGGTGGCAGTGGGAAGCTGGGCAGAGCAGGCAGCCTGCGGTGCCACAGCCAGGCAGCATGGTGTGGGCTGTGGGGCCGCATCCAGGGGCTCCCAGCTCAGAAATCAGCTCCAACAGGGTCGGACACACTCGGCAGGGAGGGATGGCAGGGTCACAGCTGCATCAGTGCTGTGGGGCCTGGGTTTCACCACCGGTTCCTGCTGTATGGGGACAGCACCTGCAGGCAGAGCAGGATGGCACTGGACAGCAGTGGGCAGCACGAGGAGCAGCACAGAGCCATCCCCACCCAGCACCGTCCCCACCCCTGCCTGCATGAGAAACTCTGTGGCGTGGGAAGACTTTGCACTCTGATTCAGGCCAGCAGCCCAGCCCCGCTGCCCCCTCCCCGCCACTTGTTGTTCATTAACTCACCTGGCTGCCCCGAGCATCCCGCTGTGCTGCAGCGTGCCGGGCCTGCACGGCAAAGGCGTCCTCGGCTCGCAGTGTGGAGCTGGCACTGCTGGCGGCGGTGGCACGGGGCAGGATCACATCGTAGGGACCTTCACTCTGTGGGGCACAGGGGGCTGGGAGCACTCCTTGGGAGTTCAACAAGTAGGGGACCCACCCCAGCACCCCATGCAGCAGCACCGAGCATCCCAACTTAGCATGAGGGTCAGGTCCACCCTATGTACTTCTATCTGGCCCCATCCCGGCTGCCTGTTATTGATCAGCTCTGTAAAAGCCCATCTCTGTGGGAAAGGCACTGTCCTTACCGTCCCCTTGTGCATCAGAGCCATCTCTGTGGGCTGGTAGACACTGGTCAGCAGCTGCCCGTTGTACCCACTGTATGGGGACACCGGCTTCTTGGCTGCAAAGAGACAGGGATGGTGAAAAGGGTGAAAACAGGGGCCTCACTCAGCCACCCCACCTGGGAGCTGGGCCTCGTTAGCAGCTTAATGAGCTGACAGCAGCCAGCTGCCCCGTGGTGCCCCTCCCTGGAGACGTTTGCATCACTGCAGGGCGGGAGGGGCACCCCCCTAGCTTATTGCAGGGTCCCTCGAGTGCTGTCACCGAGTGCTGTCACCTCACTGACACTGCTTCCATTAACGAGCAAAGCATCAGCCCAGGGCGGAGGGCCGGGAGCCGCGGGCACCCCACGCCGGGGAGGGGAGCGCGCCCGGAGCAGCTGAGCTCAGCCCCAACTGGTACACCCAGCCCAGCGTGTTTCTGGGAGCCACAACAATGCGGGCACGGCTCCCGGCCGCCGGGCGGGTCATGGCAGCAGACGTCTCACTGTGCCGTGCCGTGCCGTGCCGGCCCTGCAGCCCGCTGCCTACCGAAGGAGGGCTCATCCATGGAGAAGGCTTTGTTCTCCACAAACATGCTCTGCGACTTCTGCTCCTTCAGGATGGTCTCGTAGCCCACCCCGCGCGTGGGGTACACGTCGTCCTCGTAGCCTTGCTCAGAAGCGTGCCGCGTCACGTGCGTCACCTCGGGGATGATGTAGAGGAGGATGAAGGCGTAGGCGTTGGACACCAACGCGATGGCCAACGTGGGGTCGTCCCACCCGGGCTTCTTGCCCACGCGTTGGTTCCCATAGAGGTACATGGCTGTCCATGTCACCCAGATGGCCATGGAGAGCCCGGAGGTGGCCAAGATGAAGGCACTGTGCTTCCTCCAGCGCGTGTAGCGGCCGCAGAGGGCGGGCCAGGCGGTGCCAAAGGCGGCCACCAGCAGCACCATGACATAGGTGAGAGCCATGACAAAATCAGCATCCTCCAGCCCGCAGGGGTCTGCGGGTCCGCCCTCCTGCCGGGCCACTGTGATGATGAGCCACTCGGCGTTGATGATGACCTCCACCAGTGCCAGGAGTAGGGCCACTGCCAGTGTCACCCAGCCCCGTGGGCCACGGTTCCTCCGTGCCAGGAAGTTGAGGGCCACGGCGTGTGCCAGCAGGCAGGAGAAGCAGAGAGCAAATAGGACGCCGAAGAGGAAGCGGCGAGAGGTGCAGGTGGAGAAATCTGGCCCCACGATGAAGTCAAATGTCAGGCAGAAGAGCCCAAATGTACCCAGCAAGAAGAAGGCCTGAGTGGCCACCAGGCTCTTCTTCTGGGGGTCCTGCATGAAGGGCAGGCTGGCCACCAGCACGATGGTGAGCACGAAGCTGGTCACGGCTCCCAGGCTGGCCGCGGCCTCCAGCACGATGCCCCATGCCGCCGACAGGTCGCAGAGGTTGTAGTAGAGCGAGGAGAGGTCCTGGCTGCATCCTGATGGAGGGGTGCTCTGGGCACGGCCCATGGGCAGTAGAGCCAGCAGGATGCAGGTGGATGCTGGCACCGCAGCACCCATCCTGCACAGCAGGCGGGCACCGAGTGGGGCTCCAGGGACCCTGCGGGGAAGAGAAGCGTTACAGAGCCAGGGAGCAGGAGCCAGTGCTGCCTGTGCTGTCTGCAGGTTTTAGAGCATCTCTGTGGTAAATGAGCAACTCCTATTGAGCCCACCCCACCACTGCCCAAAAGTGTCCCAGATGTGAGCAGGCAGACAAGCATCTCCTGTCATCTCCTTGCCTGGATGCAGCACTGTGCCCGTGGGCCTCCTGGAGGAACTGAGCATGGGTCTGGGCTGGGCAGCAGAAGTTACACTTGAAGACGCTTAGGGCTGCATGCTAGCATGGCTTTGCATGCCAGCTCGTTCCCCTTTTTTCTTCTCCTGGCCCACTTCCCTCCCGTGGCTCTGGGCACTGACCCTCCATGGGTCTCGTGTCTGACCGCACACACCAGAGCTCCTGGTTGCACACAGCTGCAGCCTGGCACGGCATGGCACAGCACGGCACGGCCCCGTGGGCACGGGGTCCCTGTCCCCACCCCAGCCCTAGGGAGCGCGGGGTGCCCTTAGTATGGGTATGAGGAAGGAGAGGGGCAAGCTGCAGCCCCTGTGCTCCCCTCAGGGAGGAAAACGGGCAAGAAAACAGCAACAAGGTCACCCTGGGGCTGGGACAGGGTGGTGCTCCGGCCCCCAGTTCGCTGCCTCCATGTCCAAAACCCCCACCCTGGAGGGCCTGGAGGTCTCTAACCTGCTCCCCTCCCGGCTCCCCACAAACCGCGGTGTCCGAGCTCCACGCAGCCACTCCGGGACCGCCGTCCGCGGTGAGGACCCACCCCGTGCCGCCCCCAACCCGCAGCGGATGGGGACACCAAGGAACGAAGCTCCGCCGTCCCTCCCAGCGGCACCGACACAGTTCCCCCACATCCCCGACTCGGGCCGGTCCCGGAGCTCCCCCAACTTTCCATCCAGGAGAGCCCGCGGGGCGCACAGCTCCCGACCGCTCCCGGTGTCCTTCTCCTTCTCGTTCCCGGTCTCGGTGTCCTCCAGCCCCGCACCTTTAACCCCTCCCGGCCCCGCTCACCGGCTCCAGAGCCCCGTGTCCCGGCCGCTCCGCCGTGCCGTGCCGTGCCGTGCCGTGCCGTGCCGTGCCGTGCCGTGCCGTGCCGGTGAGCCCCGAGCCCGCAGCACCGCGCGCGCCTGCCCGGCCCCTCCCCGAGGTGCGGTCGCTGCCCGGGGAGCTCACCCGGGGCCGGCCGGGACCTGCCCCGCCGCACCGGGCACCCGCAGCACGGGGGCGGGTGAAGAGGAGCGGGTACCGTCCCCCCCGCCACGGAAAGACCGGTGTAATGAATCGGTGGGGTCTCAGATCAGTCGGGGTCACCGCACGCGGTGCCGGAGCGGCATCACCCCGAGCTGTAACCGCAGCCGAGCAGCCCCAGGGGCCTCGCAGAGGAATGTCAGCTGACGGCTGAGCCCTTGGCACCGCTCTCGGGTGAACCCTTCCTGCGGGGTTCGGGGCTCCGCGGTCCTCGCAGCGGAGCTGCACCCGTGTCTCGGCCGTGGAACCCCACACCACCTCATCCCTGGGGTTCGGGGATGGGGGAGAGCCCCGTGAGGCTCAGGGCACCCACTGCCCTGCCAGCCCTGGAGGTTTCCAGGCGGGCGCTGCTATTTCGGGAGGGTGAAGCAAGACAGTGAAGGATGTGACCGAAAGTTCACCGTGCCGCTGGCAGGTCCTTGCCCAGCCCGGGTTGGTATGAAAACAACCCGAGGAGCCGCAGCTGGTGACACCACAGCACGGGGAGCAGCACCCAGCACCCGCCTCCACCCAGCTACAGCTCCGCGTCGGGGCAGGATCGTTCCTCCCCACTGGGAAGCGTGCACTGATGTGAGCACCGAGCAGAGCCATACGCTGCGCAGAAGGCCTCCGCTGCCTCCTGCCGTGACCTCTGTGTGCCTCAGTTTCCCCAGGAAGTCAGCTCCTGCCGAGGAGCAGCGGTGCCAGGAGCGAGGCCCCGCTTCCCCACCACCCCCGCTGCCCCAGCGCCGGGCTGCAGAGGCCGAGCTGCACACGGCTTCCTGCAGAGCTTCCTTCCGCTGCACACAGCAGCCCCACAACCCCCACTCCCACCCGTGTTCATCCCGCGGCAGCCCTGTGCTGCCCAGTGCTGGCCCACCGATGCTCCCCTAGCGGGTGATCCAGCCTGTGCTGTACACCTCTGCTTTCTTTCTCTCAGGAGGTGTTTTTGTAGGTCCTACAGAAACACCCCGCTGGGGCGTTCGGTGCCTGGCACCGTGTGAGTGCGGGCAGAGCCCGGTCCCGGAGCCCCACAACGTTCCCCCCATGGCAGCACCGCCTGATGTGTCCCAGCCCCACAGTGCTCGGTGCAGCCAGGAACCAGAGCCAGGCTTCCTCGCAGGGCAGGATCGGACCCGTTCCGAAAACACCCGGGTGCATTTTTTCCAGGCTTACCTCTCTGCAGAGCCGCAGGGCCGGGCTGGAGGCAGCACGGCGGCCGAGCCCCAGCTCACCTTGGCGAAGGTGAGGGCTGTACCTGGGGGCCGGGGCCGGGGGGGGGGGGGCGGCACGTGCTCACCCTGCCCACCGCCAATGTTTACGCCGGGGCTGGAGAGCTGTTTTCCATCTGAGCCGGTTCTGTCCAGAAAGGAGCCCCTCTCTGCAGGCGGACGCGGTTAGCACGTTTCCACCTCCCTCTCCAAGTAAATAAGCGCCGGGCGAGGGGGGGCTGGCGGCGGCCCTGGCCTCCGCACACGGGGCCGGCACTTGGGTTCAGCGCTGCCCCTCCCAGCCAGGCCCTCGTGCCCCCCGCCAGCCCCACGCTGCGGCCCCTGGAAGGGTTATGGGGTGGGAAATCCTGCAGGAGGGTGCGGGGCCGCGGGAGGTGCTCCCTGCTGGGTTAATGTCTAATCCGGTCCCAGTCCTGCTCTCCTGGAATGCCAGAATTAATGGAGCGAGCACCTCCCTGCTACCACCCACCCCAGTGAGGTTGGGGCTGAACCCTGTTGGTGGGAGCGGGGCAGTAGGGGCCGGATCCCCCCTGGTGTGATGCAGGGGTCAGCGCTTAGCCCAGGGCTGCAGAGTGTGAGGTGCATCGCCCTGGATGTGTTCCAGTGCCCATGTGGGTCAGCCCCACATCGTGAGGTCATCCTGGCCTCATCTTAAGGGCAGTGGGGTCAAAGGTGGGTGGGCAACCTGCTGCGCCCCGTCCCACCTCAGCGCTGGGCTCAGCCTGGTGGGCACAGGGCCCTGGGCTGCTCTCTGTGCCCTGCTTGGGGCAGCCCAAATATCCCGGGGCTAGCTGAGCCCCCAGCACTGGGGCAGCACCACGGGTGCTGGTTTATGAGGAATTACAGCAGAAGGGCCTCTCTGGGGGGATTATATTAAGGACCTTATGGGAGAATTAGGATGGAAAGTGGGGCAGGCAGGGCTGCTGCTCCGGACCTGGCTGCTCCCACGGGTGCCAGCTCTGTGCTGCTGCCTGTGCCAGCTCTGCTGGGCGTCCTGTCCCTGCCCTCTGGTGGCAGCTGGGGACAGGCAGGCTGGCACGGCCCCAGCTGTTCACTCAGCATTGCAGCAGCGTGGTGGTCTGAGCTGTGTGCATGCCATGCAGCGGGGACGTGGGTGGGAGCCAGGCCACACAGGACTGCAGCACCCTGAGGGCACCAGGCACCCAGATGGAGCCAGACCCAGGCAGCAGGTGAACATCAGAGTTTATGTAGGAGAGTGCAACCCCATCACATTGCCTCCTCCCTGGAGTTGCAGAGCGCACCTGGACCCAGCGCTAGGTGCAGCTTTGCTGCCTTGTTGGAGCTGGGGAGCAGCTACGGGCTCCTGCCACCCCCAGCACCGCAGCTTCGTGGATGTGGGCGCAGCAAGGCAGCATCCCTTGGGCAGGGTCTCACTGGGTGCTGGGTGAGCTCTGGGACCCCCGGTTGGTGGCAGGCCCCTGCTGAGCGTGCCGTGCCCAGCAGCCGCAGCAGGCTCAGGGTTGGGGGCACGAAGCGGGCGCTGCTGGGGCGGGGGCAGGGCCAGGTGTGGGCACAGAGCACCTCGCTCACGGCGTGGCGGAACGTCTCGCTGACGAAGCAATAGAGGAAGAAATTGAGGGTGGTGTTGAGCATGGCCACCATGTTGGCGATGTCCAGGGCCAGGTGCACGCGCCAGTCCCGCTTGACCGAGGCCACGTAGAGGTGGCACATCATGACAGCGGTGCGGGGTGCCCAGAGCACCATGAAGACAGTGGTGACAGCCAGAAGGAGGGCTGTGGTCTTCCCCCGGAGCGGCCGGCAGCTCCCGGAGCGCCCACGCTGCCTCAGTTTGTGGATGATGATGGAGTTGGTGGCCAGGAAGATGCTGCAGGGCAGGAAGTAGATGGTGACGCAGTGCACCCATTTGAGCACCCTGTCCAGCACAGTGGGGGGGTCGGCGTCACGCCACGCGTCCAGCCACCAGTAGAAGGGGATGCCAGTGGCCAGAGCCACGGCGAAGACGGCGGCGATGATCCTGCGGGTGCGGCGGGGGTAGGAGACGGTGCGGTACCGCAGGGGGTGGCACAGGGCCACGTAGCGGTCCACGGTGAGCAGGACGGTGACCCAGATGGAGGCGTGGTTGGCTGTGAACTCCAACACGTTGACAATGTGGATGAAGGCGCGGGGCACCGCCCGCGCCAGGATGGCCGTCTGCAGGATGAAGCCCACGAAGATGATGAAGAGCTGGGTGAGGATGTCAGAGGTGGTGAGGGCCAGCAGGTACCAGTACGATGACTTCTTGGTCCTCGTGGCCAGGCGGGACAGGGCCACGGCGGTCAGGATGTTCACTGGAGGGAGGGGAGTGATGCTGGATGGGCAGTCAGACCCTGGGCTCACAGCCCCTCGGTGCCACACTCAGCTCCACAGCCCCTGGTGGGGTGGGGGGGGGCTGGGGCACTATAAATATCATGGTGACACGGGGATCTGCAGAGCTGATTAATCTCTTCCACGCGTCAACCCCAGCAATGCAAATACCATCCATCCCTGCTGCTGTGGCACTCACCAATGGGGCTGTGGTTATACTGAGGTGAGTGGCACCGCGGGGAGCACAGGGACCCCACACCCCAAAATCTTTGGGGTCAAGCAATCAGCTGCAGCTCTGCCCCCTCAACCCTGGCAGCCCCAGCCCTCACCTGGCAGCCCCAGGCCCAGCAGGATGCTGTAGTACACGACAGGGAAGATGCCAACCATACAGGGCGACCTCTCCGGCTCTGGCCATGTCACCGCCGTGCTGTTGGGCACCGGGACCATCACCCTCCACCACACGTTGGCTGCGGGGGACACGGGGAGAGTCAGGGGGATGAGGGCACCTCCGGCGTGGGCACGGCATGGGGACACCGGGGTGGCTCAGCTCGCCCCATGCCTGATGACACATTCTGGAGCTGTAGGACACGGCGCACTGGGGGTCACCAAGGTAGCCCCGCTGCCGCTCCGAGACGCTCGTAGTTTCATCACCCCTGGCTCGTAGTCCAGCACCCCCTGGAGAATGCTGGCTTAAAACAAGATGTGTCCTTGGGAGGTTGCCGCGAGGGTGCGGGTCCAGGGGCCGGGACGTGGCGGTGCCGTTGGGTTATGAAAGGCGATCCCATTCATAACCCGCCGCCCCGCGCCCCGCGCTCCTATTGGCCCGGGGGCGCCAGGCTGCGGCCAATCAGAGAGGCGTCCTCCAGAGCGGGGAACGCCGCGCCCGAGCGCAGCGTTGTGATTGGTTGGGGTCGTCCCGACTTAGCGGCTCCCGCTGGGTCCTAGCGCCGGGGCGGCTGCCGAGGTCGGTGGCGGCACTGAGGCGGGGGGGTCCTGAGACGAGGGGGGCCGTGTCCTGGCCCGACCCCTCGTGCTGGCCCCATTCCGTCCTCCGGGGCCCCTGTACCGCCCAGGCTCAGCTCAGCCCCCACTGCTGCCCCCAACCCTGTACGTGCTTCTCTGCTCCCCGCCCGGGGAGGGGGGGGGGTCCAGGCCCTCACCGCCCCCCCAGCAGCCGAGTTCGGCCAAGCTCCGACGGCTCCGGGACCAACGGAGAATCGCGACCCCCGCGTCAAGCTCCGCCCGAGCTGCCACCCCCCCCCCGCCTCAGCCCCCCGCTGTGCCTAGGATTGAGACGGGAGGGGGATAGTACGGGGGGTCCGCACGGCTCCATCCCTGAGAGCCTGGGGGGCTTTGGCCCCTTTTCTCAGGGGATGGAAGAGCCGACTCGAGCAGACCCCCAGCCCCCCGGGGCTGTGTGAGAGAGGAGAGCGATGCTAATTAACTGCAAATTAGATCTGGCTAATCAGAGTGCCCAGCCTCTTCGTGCCCCCCGGGAAATGAGTATCGATCGGCTGCGGCGGGGTTGTGTTAACCCTTCCCTAGCGCTGAGTCCTTCGCTCTACTGGGAAGTGCTGCGCCCTCTGGGAGAGGTCCGGTCGGAGCCCCTCAACCCCCCCCCACCCTCCTCTGCCCGAGGTCCCACTCCTGTGCCCGGTGGGCTCTCACCTTGGTGGCTCTCGTGCCACCCTCTGAGCATGCGGTGCCACCTTCAGTGCGTGTCTGTCCCCGCCGGTTCTCGCAGCATGGCACAGCCCCTAGGGTGCGTGGAAACGCGGGGCGGAGGGAGAGCAGCGTGGGCAGAGCCCCGGGATGGGATGGCCCCGGACCTCGCTGCTGCGCCCGAGCCGCGGGTGGGGGCCCCTGGGGAGGCTGAACGACGGGGACAGTGCTCGTCTCCACCCCAGAACGACAGGGACGGTGCTCTGGGTGCAGCTTGCTCCCATGTCACTGTGCAGGTGCACAGCGTTTTGCTCACCTAGTGGCTCGGGGGAGCACGAGGGCTGACGCTTTGCTGTCCCTCCCACAGCATAGGCTTCTTCCTTGCCTCCAGGACAGGTGGACACAGCCTCACTTTTGAGCCAGGCCTGGATTTGTCTGATTGTGTACGTGCATGTGTGTGCATTCACATGTGCGTGTCTGTGCCCATGTGTGCACTACTCCAGTCCCATCGTGTAGAGGCCACGCTGCAGGGATTGCCTGCCCGTGCCTCAGTTTCCCCAGCAGCACAGGGACGTGGGAGCTGCCAGTGGGGACGCTGATGCCCCCTGCTTGCCTCTGTGACTGCAGAGTTTGAAGGAGCTGCCCCGGTACGAGTCTGCAGTTCACGGGGCCAGCACAGTAGCTTCTCCATCCCAATGAGTTTTAGGGGCTGAACACAGCACTGCCAGCACTGTCCCCACAGTCCCCACATCCCTCACCCCTGCAGCCTGTGCTGCCCTGATGTGTGCACAGCCGAGGGTTGACAGTCCCGGGCCGGGCACAGCCGGGGAGCCTGTAAGACATAGCCGTGCTGGCGTGGTGCTTCCCGGGCGTGTGCTCCTGGCAAGCTGTTGTTTTGCAGGCGGGTGATTAAATGAGGCAGCAGAAGACGCAGTGAGCCATTAACATCCTGTGTTGCTGTGGGGGCCCCTCAGCCCACCTGGCCCCTGCCCCCCATCGCACACCTGGACTGTTTGCTCTGTTTGTGCTGTGCCTTGGGTCACTCACCCCATTGGGCTGCAGAGCTGCTGGCTGGGCACGTCCAAGGGGCCAGGAGCTCTGCACCCTTGTCCCCTCCTGTCTCTGCTGCCCCCCGTGAGGGGCTGGGGAGTGCTGGGAGCATGGCACAGAGCTGATGGGCAGCTCATCTTCCATCCCACCTCATTGGAGCAGGGCCAGACAGGAAACCCCACCCCAGAGATCCAGCCACATCTGTCCACACTCAACAGCTGGAGATCTCATCTAATCCCACGCTCCTTCTTCATCCCCCCGCACCAGGCTGAGCTCAGGGATGGAGTTCCTTATCCCCCATCCCCATCCTCCTCCAGAAGCTCTGGATCTGGATCCCGTCCTCAAGTGCCCTCTATGGCATGAGAACACCCCCGGCTGCGGTGGCACAGTGCCGGGACCGGGCACTCTGATGCAAAAGAGGCAGATGGGCTGAGCACCCCCTGCTCGGCCACAACCAGCACCGTGGCCATCCTGCCCTGCTGCACACAGTCCTGGCCTTTGTGCCCGCACGCTCCCTGTGCACACAGCATCCTTCTTGCACTGAGCTGCCGGGTGCCACGCTGCCAGCACTGGGGCTGGGAGCGAGCGTGAAATGCTCGGCAGCCTCGTTGAGTTTGCGCTTCACTTAGCAGCTTAACACCAAAGCAGCAATAACGCCGACGCCAGCGCTAATCCCATCAGCTCAGACAGCTACTCAATAACTGGGAACTGGCTAATATACCCCTGTGTGGCTCCAGCCCGAGCAGGGCACGCCACTGCCACACGCTGAAGGTCACAGTGTTGCTTGGTAATGTCTCTCCTGGAGGGGTGGCCCAGGTGCCTCTCAAACAGACTGAAATCCCATTCCTGTCCCATTCTATCCTCATCCCACCCCCATCCCCGTTCCCATCCCTGTCTCCATCCCGTTTCTGCTGCCTTGTGCCATTGCAAAGCCCTGTATGAGCTGTCGGGGTGGGCTAAGGGCCAGTGAGGGCCGGCACCGGGCACTCGTGCAGCACACACAGTGTCTTGGCTGCAAAGGCTGGGAAAAGGGCAGGCAGTTCCTGCCGGCAGCCCGATGCCATGGTGATGGGAGGGCTGCTGCCGCCATGAATACCCATGAGCTGGGGGAGCAGGGAGGCTGCACGCACTGTGCCCTGAATGCAAAAGCCCCAGTGTGTCCCCACAGCACAAAGGGCTGTGGCTGCTCACGGGGCCGGCACGGTCCGACGGCAGTGAGCAGCGGCGACCTCACGTTGTGCCCAGGGCTCACTGGGGCACGACGCCCTGGGATGTGAGGCTGGGGGCCGGGGTGGGATGGATCGGGGCTGGAAGCCGTTCCCTTGGTAACGGCGGGTCCCAGTTTCCACCAATCGATGTGCGGGTGCGGGATGGGGGGGTTCGTGGCCTACATAAGTGCCCGTCGGGCACCGCGCGCCCCGTGCCGTGCCGTGCCGTGCCGTGCCGCGCTGCCGGCAGATGCGAAGCGATGGCGAGGCTGACAGGCACCCGGCCCCCAGCTGCCCGCCGCTGGGGCTGCACTGCTGCTGCTTTCCACCTCCTCCTCCTCACTGTGCAAGCTGGTAAGGGCGACGGTGGTGGGGGGAGGCATGGAGGGTCCCGGGGTCCTCCAGCCCTCTGTGCCGTGGTGGTGATTTTGGGCTGAACACGGCTCTTCAGCAGCTGTTGTGCCATGGAGGGGACGGTCGTGGCTCCTGGGTTTGCTGTGCCCCATGGGGAGGTCCCCATTGTTCAGCGCAGGGCTGAGTGCTGCAGGCACTGTGGGGTGAGGGGCTGCAATCGCCTCCTGATCCCTGCTCAGCCGGGCTTAAGCCGGCACTGGGATGGGTAATCTGCGGGATCAGCAGCCGGACAGAAACAGATTGGAGAGATGGAGCTAAATTCATCAAGATGAGCCGGGGAGGAGGCGGGAGGTGCGCCAAGTGTGCAGGAGGGAGTGGAGCGGGAGGAAGGCTCCCTGTGGCCACAGGAGCAGAGCTCCCTTGTAACACTCTCCTTGTGCACAGGAGGTGTGGGTTCATGGCACCAGGAGGATGCAGGGATCATGCTGGGACCAGGCGCAGTGTGGTGCCATCCCAGAAGCGCTCACCACAGCAGTGCCAGGGCCACTGCTACCTCAGCCCACAGGGAATCCCAAAATCTACCTTGTGTGCTTCCCTCTGGTCCACCTGGTCCACCTGGGGGGCCTGGGGCCTGGGGCAGTGCCCAGGGCACACTCTGCCCACATGGTGACAGGAGAGAGCTGTCAGCCCGGGCTGTGTGCCAATGTGCCCGGCGCAGGGCCACTTCCCAGCATGTCCCAGCTTGGTACACGGTGGTCTCAGCCCTTCTGCTGCTGCAGAAAGGCAGCTTGTTGGCTCCCAGAGACACAGCTGTCCCCACGTCCCCTTGTGCTCCCCACATCCCCTTGGCAGCAGCACTGCGGGGAGCAGAGGGAGGATACGCACAAAGCAAAGCTTCCCCAGCACCCTGCTAGCCACGCATCACCCTGCATCCTGCCCTGTTGTGCCTGGTGCTGGGGCACAGCAGTGGGACAGTTCCACCTCCCCACAGCCCAGAAAGCCGACCTTGGAGGCGACGCCACTGCGGCCACCATCAACCACTCACTGACACTCCTGCAGCGGCTGCAGGAGCTGCTCCAGAACGGCAACAGCAGCGACTCGGTGCTGCGGGTGCGCACGGCCGCCTCTGATGAGGCCAAGGTCTTCCACACCCACCAGCTGCTGCTCAGCCTCCAGAGCGAGGTCTTTGAGGGGCTCCTGCGCAACCAGAGTGTCATCACACTGCACGAGCCGCCTGAAACTGCCGCGCTCTTCGAGAAGTTCATCAGGTGTGCGGGGAGCCCACGGGATGGGGATGCTCATGGGAGGGATGCAGATGAGGAGGGAGATGTTCCCATGGGGATGGTGGATGGGATTGGGATACCCAGAGGGATGCTCCCTTTTGGTACCCTCCCTTTGGTTCCACAAGGACCTGGTGGGATGGGGACAGGAGGGAGGATGGAGCTGATGGAGTAGCATGTTCTCTCATGGACTCTGCAGGGTGGGGATGCCGGGAGGGATCAAGCCAAGGAAGGATGTCCTCTTGGGGACCCTATGGGGATGCTGGGAAGGATTCAGCCAAGGAAAGAGGCTCTTTCAAGGACCATGGGTTGGGAATTGAGTCAGAGGACATCAGTGTCACCACCCCACGCTCCACCCCAGGTACCTGTACTGCGGTGGGGTGTCCCTCCTGCTGCACCAAGCCATCCCCCTGCACCAGCTGGCCAGCAAGTACCGAGTGTGGGGGCTGCAGCGCGGCGTGGCCGACTACATGAGGAGCCACCTGGCCAGCGAGTCGAGCCAGGGCCACGTGGTGGGCTGGTACCACTACGCCGCACGCATCGGGGACGCGGCGCTGCAGGAGAGCTGCCTGCAGTTCCTGGCCTGGAACCTGTCGTCCGTGCTCGGCAGCGCCGAGTGGGCTTCGGTCAGCGTGGAGCTGCTGCTGCTGCTGCTGGAGCGCTCCGACCTGGTGCTGCACAGCGAGCTGGAGCTCTACACCGCCGTGGAGGCCTGGCTGGCCCGGCGGCAGCCCGAGGACGCTGTGGCCGAGCGGGTGCTGCGTGCCATCCGTTACCCCATGATCGCACCCAGCCAGCTGTTCCGGCTGCAGGCGCAGTCGGCGGTGCTGGCGCGGCACTACGGTGCGGTGCAGGACCTGCTCTTCCAGGCCTTCCAGTTCCACGCCGCGTCCCCTCTGCACTTTGCCAAGTACTTCGACGTCAACTGCAGCATGTTCCTGCCCCGCAACTACCTCGCGCCCAGCTGGGGCTCCCAGTGGGTCATCAACAACCCGGCGCGGGACGACCGCAGCACCAGCTTCCAGACCCAGCTGGGGCCCAGCAGCCACGACGCCGGCAAGCGGGTGACCTGGAACGTGCTCTTCTCACCGCGCTGGCTGCCCGTCAGCCTGCGCCCCGTCTACTCGGACTCGGTGTCCAGCGCTATCCAACCGGTGCGCATCGAGGACGGCCGCCCGCGCCTCGTCGTCACGCCGGCCACCAGCAGCCCCGACTTCGCCGGTGTCAGCTTCCAGAAGACGGTGCTGGTGGGCGTGCGGCAGCAGGGCCGCGTCTTCATCAAGCACGCCTACAGCTTCCACCAGAGCTCGGATGAGACGGCCGACTTCCTCGCCCACGCCGACCTGCAGAAGCGCACCTCCGAGTACCTCATCGACAACGCCCTGCACCTGCACATCATCATCAAGCCCGTCTACCACTCCCTCATCAAGGTGAAGAAGTAGTGGGGCCGCGGGCACGGGGCTCTGCCTCTTTGTCCCCTCTTTGTAGGTAGATGGGGGTCCTTCTGCTGCTCGACCCTCCCTGCTGTCCCCACTGCCATCCCTGGGTGCCTGCAGGGTGCACTGGGAATGTGCAACCATGTGATGTGGGGACAGGGACAGCTCCTGCAGTGCCACCCCTGCACCCATGTGGCCACAGCTTGGGGTGCGGTGGGACAGGGGTCCGGCTGCCTCCCCCAGCAGAGGACAGTTGTGGAGTGCAGCACCTTGTTCCCGCCCAGGTGTCCTTCACCTCCTTCCTAATAAAAGCAAAAACTGAGCACAGGGATTGCGGGGCATCTTCAGGTATCCCCTAAAGATACTTTGCTTGGGGATGGGCGGGCACAGGGACGCATCAGCTGTCACACTGCTCCCAGTCTCCATGTGTCTCCTTTTATTGCACCATAAGGATAAACCGCAGCTCCTGTGCCACTCCACTGAGCCATGGAGGTGCTGAGCAGCCACGTGGTCACTGCCCAGCACAGCTGTGTGCATCCCACAGAGAGGTTTGGTCCACTGGCCCCAGCAGGGAAGGCACCACAGGCTGTGTGGGGCGGGGGCAGGATGGGTGCTCAGCCCATTGCTTGGCACACGGCTGCACTCCAGCACAGATCTCCACCCAGCACCAGGGGTTCCACCTGTCCTTGCTGGAGGTCCTTGTGCTAATTGCCAAGATGCAGTGGAGCAGTGGGTGCTGGCCCTGCCTGGAGCTGGGGAGACGGGCAGGGATGTGTCCCCTGACGTGCTCATCGGGGTGTGGTGCTGCTACCACCTTCCCCACGGCTGTCGACCTCGAAGGACTGCAGCTGCCTCTTTCTCCTTTGGACATCCAGTGGCTCTTCCCCCTCCTCCAGCATTCTGCATGCCCACAGCCATACGTCTGGGGAGGAGCCGGGCTGGATGGCCCCTGGCTGGGTGGCTGTGCCCTCCAGGCTGTCCCTGCTGGCAGTGTGCCCCAGCGTGGGGACACGTGGCACGCGGGACTGACACGGAGCGGCCGTGGCCACGATGCTTTCGGTGCTGCTCAATGTCTCCTCCGTGGTGCAGTGGCAGTGTCAGCGTGGCACTCACCTGGCCCTGGTTCTGAGGGCACGCTGTGCTCACCTCCACATCACGGGAAGCCCGGTGCTGCTGGAAGGGGTGCGTGGCAGTGGCCGGGCAGTGCCAGGGGCCACCCTGGAGCAGGGAGCGGGAGCACAGCTGTGCACTGTGCAGCTGCAGCTGGTGCAGGCGGCACAGCAGGGCCAGCAGCTCCTGCTGCTGTGCTGAGCTGCTCCCACGCTGCACAGCCTCCTCCAGCCGCCGTGTGCGCTGCTGGCCCCGCTGGAAGCACCGCTCCAGCTCTGCCTGCGGGCACACCCTGGGGTCACTGCCCCTGCCCAGGGCTCAGCACCCCTGCTAGAGGGCCACCAACCCTGCCAGGCCCCTAGCCCTCAGCGCACGTCCCAGTGCTCTGGGGTGAGCAGTGCTGCTGGGCTTGGACTCCTCGAGCTCAGCTCCCTGCAGATGTGGGATTGAGCTGTGGGTGCTGTGACTGGGGCTCCCGCACCTTCTGCTCCTGGAGTCTGCCCTGCTCCTTCACCAGTGCCACGAAGCTCTCACGTGCTGTGATCACTTTGGGTGGTTCTGGAACATCCGTGTCCGTGTTCCTCCTGCTCTCACTGGGCCCTCCCAGCTTCCTTCTCCCCTCCTTGCCCCAGCGCCACGCTCTCCTCTCCCAGCTGCAGGAGGCATTTGGGGGTCTCAGTGCCACAGCCCAGCTCTCTGGGGACCCCACCTGCACCCACGTACCGGGTGAGGACACGGAGGTGCCGGGCGGCCACCAGCTGGGTGTGCAGTGCCGTGCCCTCCAGCTGCACCAGGCGCTGGCACAGGGCTGCCTGCTCACGGCAGGCATTGAGCAGCTCATCCCGTAACCGGACCTGGGCTGGGGATATGGGTGTCAGCACTGAGCCCTGCAGCTTTAGGGCAGTGTGCTGGGGCTGGACGTACCCTGGGTGTAGCGGATGGTATGGTGCTTGCCTGGCCCTAGCACGGTGTACACCTGATGCTTGAGGTGCTGGATGTCCTGGCTCAGGTTGGCCACAATGCTGCCACGGGGTGAGCTCCTGAGCAGGTTATGCTTCACCTGAAATGGGGACAGTGTGAGCATCCCATTGTCCTAGCACAGCACATCCCCAGCTCGGGTCCCTGAGCACTGCACGGCTGTGCAGCAGGGACCAGCTCTACTCAGGGAGGGGACAGGAGGATGCTGGCAGGAGCTGGGATGATGCCCAGGCTCCCGGCCCCACCATGGGGCGGATGCTCTTGGCACGGTTGGCGTAGGCGAGCGTGCTGCGGGACTCCTCAAAGGCGGTGCTGGCGGGGCTGATGTGGGCGATCATCACCGTGTGGCTGTTACCCCCGAGCGAGTCCTGGGCCACAGAGCACAGAGCTGAGCAGGGCGGGGGGAGCAGCCTGTGCCCTCTGGCACCATCGTACCTTCAGCAGCCGGGTCAGCTTGCTGTCGCGGTAGTTGATGTGCCCGCTGCCTGCCGGCTTGCTCAGCGCCTTGATGCAGTTGCCCAGGGCCAGCAGGGACCTGTTGATGTGTGCCCCCTCCTTCATCCTCTGCCCACGGTTCTGCGTCTGTGCGGTGGGGTGAAGGCAAAAGGAGAAGCGTGGTAGCCAAAGAAACCGAAACATGCTGGGGGGCTTCCCAGGGGTGCGTGCCGTACCCACGCTGCCCTCTCGGAGCCTGCCAGGTCGATCAGGAGGAGCCGCCCGCAGCGCAGCCCCCGGCCCCGTTCCCGGCCCCGCACGGTGAGCTGCAGCACGGCGTGGGAGCGAGATGATGCATGGTTGGTGGCTGTGGGCTCCTGTATCCTCCGCTGACTTCCCCTCTGCAGCAGCTGTAGGACCTGGAGAGGACACACAGCGGTGGGTAAGGGGATTACTGCCCCCCGCTGCCCCCCAGGCACCCCCTGCCCCACCTCCTCAGCGCTGCTGGCCGACGCCTCGGTGATGCCGACCACCCGGACGGTGCCATGGGAATCCTCCCACAGCTGCAGGGAGCGCCGTGAGGGGCTCAGCAGGTCCCGAATCGTCTCGTTGTAGATCTGAGTGCAGAGCAGGGAGCTGGGAGCATCCCATGTGGCATGGGGACATGTAGAGGACGCAGCACCGCGGCACAGCAGGTGCAGTGACACCCCAGCTGTGTGCCACTTGCTGTTCCCTGCCTTCCCCAGGGACATTCCCACTTCCCCATGCACCTCTAGGTAGGACATGGAGACCTCGTGCTCCGCATCACTGCTGCTCTCCTCGATGGAATGGAAGAGGTCACCCAGGGCGCGGGTGCAGATGCCGGGCTCGCTGTCAGTGCCGAGCATGGTGTAGGTCTTCCCGCAGCCTGGGGGAAAGGAGATGGCTCATCTGGGGCTGGGACCCACTCTGCAGCCCCTGCCGTGGGGCCCTGTCCCCAAGCCCCTCACCAGTGGGGCCGTAGGAAAAGACAGTGGCGTTGCAGCCGGAGATGACTCCTGCGATGAGGTCCTGGGTGGTGGCACGGTACACGGTTTCCTGTGGGAGGATCCCAGGACACATCCCAGTAACCCCATGCCCTTTGGCTGTCCCACACCGTGCTCCCAGCCCCACATCCCCATCCCCTGCCCATGCCATGGACCCACTTGGGTGGATGTGGAGTCAAAGGCTGCATCAAAGACATAGGATTTCTCCTGGGAGCGGTTGGCACGCTGGACATTATCAGGGTTCTGCATGGGGTCTCGCAGCACCACAACCTGTTGGAGAACACAAATGGGGCTGCCTAGGGCACCTGTCACCCCCATGCTCCTGGGGTCACCTCCAGCCTCCCCTGTGCTGATGTCCTCTCCGTGCCGGGGCCCTTTGTGCTCCTGAATCATCCCATTGTCCCCAGGCAGTGGCTGGGGCTCAAAGCCGCGTTGTGTGCGGTGCCAAGGGGACCTGCCCAGCCGGCCGTGCTGCTGCCCACTGGCACAAAGGCACCTCTGTGAGCACAGCCCAGCAAGGTGCCCGCTGCTGCACACCTCTAGCTGGTTTGCAGTGCTATCGTGCCATAGGGACACTGTTTGTCCCCCTGCACCATCCCCAGACCCCCACTTGCAAGCGATGCCAGGGCAGAGGGGGCCCAGTGCTGCCCCCATCGCAGCTACCAGTATGTCTGGCATATTTTGACCTTTGTGGTAAAGCAAACCTCATGGCTGACCTACTCCCCCTCTTCACACAGCCTTCAGGCCTCCCCTGTAACCTGAGCTGGGGATGGGGAGAGGCAGCACTGGAGTCCCACAGCCCTGCAGGAAGGGCTTCTCCAGACCCAGTGTCCTCACGGGCTCCCGTTGTGCCACTTTATTACTGTAGGGTCTCTGCAGGGGCTGTAGGGCTGCAGGTGCCCCCCAGTCTGTTTTGTGAGCACATCACACGCACGTGCGTTGCATGCAGCACCGGGTGCACCCAGGCATGCCTGGAGCACACCGAGGGTCCCACCCTGCCTCGAGTCCCCATCCCCTAGCTGTACCTGCTCATCCAGACGGTGGGCGATGGGCCTGGCCCCTTCCTGCAGCTCAGCCACGCTCATGGGTCGGATGCGAAGAGCCACCTGCAAGACACAGGCAGTGAGTGTGGGGCAGAGAGGACAGGAATAAAGGGACAGCAGAACACAGACCTGCACGCTGGCCATTGCTGGATGCAGTCTGCCACTGGGCTGGCACAGCCGGCAGCAGACACAGCCCCTGGGACCCCCCCATGCTGCAATTAGAGGTTCATTTTCCTAGGAAGAAAGCGAACACCACTGGGATTGGCCTTAAAGGGGCAGCTGGGCAATGAGCCCTCCTGCTGGCACCGGCCCCTCGCTGCCTTGGGGACAGGTGGCATGAGGGGAGCACGGAGCAGAGCCTTACGCCGTGTCCTGCTCAGGCTCCTGGAAGCACCTTCCCACGATTGATATAATTAGTGCTGGCACTAATTATAATGAGGCGCTTGGCTGAACTGCAAAGCTTGTGCTGGGTTCCCTGTGTGAGCTGGGGAAGGACCCAGCACAGCAGCACTGGCTGCACTGAGCTTGGGTTGCACTGGCCAGGCTCAGAGCCTGCAGCAGGACCGTGGTGCCTCACTGCATCCTCCCAGACAGCAGCAGCAAACTGCTACTGCGGCTCTGCTGATCCCAAAGGCTGTGCTGGGTCAGCAGCAGCATTCTGCTTGGGGCTGGGGGGCAACAAACCTTGTGCCCCCACCCTGTGGCAGCGGGCGTCTGGATAGCAAGTGATGCTCACTGGCTTTGTCTGGGGAGGGGTCCTGCTGCAGGGCTCACCCCCAGCCCCACTGCACGGATGCTGTCCCCCTGGCAGCCCCCATCCCCCTGTCACCAGCTGTGCCGTGGGGCAAACACAGCAGGCAGCTCATTAATAATTGACTGGTGGATAAGGCGGCAGTTGGGCTGCTCCATGATAACAGCAGGGCTGTGTTTACCCAGCACCGATAACCCCGGCCCCAGCTCTGCAGGAGAGGATGGGGGGGAGTAAGGAGCTGGGTGAGGGGGGCTTCGCCTGCACGGGGATCCCAGGATGCACCATGGGCACAGCTGCCATTGCACCACGGTCGGTGGTTGGCTTCGCACCGTGGCCCGGTTCCAGGAGGGAGATGGAAGGGAAAAAGGACGTGACCTTCCCACTCTCTGCTCAACCCCGCCGTGACAAAACAGGAAGCGTGGTGTGGGAAGCTCCTGTTTATTCACACTGCAGAAAAATCAGGAGGGCAAAGGGCCAGGGAGCATCTGTGAACGGCTTCACTGTTTCTGTGTGATCGGCTGGACCTGTCTGCTACAGCTCCTGCAGGGAGAGCAGACACAGTGTCTGGGACTGCCCCATGGATGCAGAGAGCCCAGGAGCCCAGCTCGGGGCTGGGGTGTCCTGCCTCATCCCGACCCCCGAGCAGCCACCCCAGCAGGGAGTGGGAGAGCAATGTGAGGATGGTTCGAGTTGACCTTGGCTGCGTCCTTTTCCTTGTCCTCTTCCTTGTACTTGGGCAGCTCACCCTCCTCCCCCTGAGCCACCTCCTCCTCCTCTGTGTGTTCTTTAACCTGAAAGGCAGAGGTTGAGCAGTGTCCTTTACAGAACTCCAGCACTCCCCACCGCACGGGGCCAGGCAGCCATGCAGGGCTGGGGATGCTCCCACAGCTGCTGGTCTCAGTACCTTGGTGCCTGGCTGCTGGGCCTCTGCCCGCGCCCTCCTCTGCAGCTCTGCTTCAATGACCTCAAAGAACTCCTTCTGGGCACGGTCGAGTGTCTCTTGAGGACTCTCCTTCAGCACCTTCTCCACATCCAAGCCCTGATTCTCTGACCTGACACGCTCCTTCAGCCGCATCTCCCGGTGCCGGGCTTCCAGAATCTTCTCCCGTTTGGTCTCTCTCTCAAACATCTAGGGCGGGGGAGAGGGGGCTGAGGGGAGCAGGGGACTCCATGGGGAAAGCCCCCTGCTGGCAGCACTAAGGGCTTTGCTGCGCACTCGAAGCACACGTACCGCATTGGCCAGGTTCTTCTCATTCCTCTGCAGGGTGCAGAGCCCGGAGGAGATCTCCAGCAGAGTGACAGTGCCCAGCTTTGAGCCACAGCCCACCACACAGCCATTGTCCTGCAAGCGTAGGCTGGAGAGGGGCTCATCACAGACCTGGGGAGGGAGGATGGGTGGATGTCAGCCCTTAGCCATTACCTGGCCCCACGTGGGGAAGCCAGGCAGGATGAGCTGGCAGACCTTCAGGCTGAGGGATGGGTCGTTCTGTTTGTAGAGGAAGTCCCAGATGTCCAGCGTCCCATCCATTTTGGTGGTGAAGAAGACAGACGGCCTCGTGGTGCTCCAGCAGCCGTCCGTCAGGTAGGAGAGCTGGTACCTGCCCACAGACCCCATACCCGTTGCCAGACACTCTGCCACAGAGCAGGAGGGTTTTTTGCAGGGCAAACCTACACACACAGACACCTACTTGGTCCACATGATCGACGATTCCTTCGTCTCCTCCGACCAGATCCGGGCAGTCCAGTCACCAACTGACAGGAAGATTTTGGGGAAGAAAGAGTTCCTGGCCAGCGCGTAGATGGGCCCGTGGTGGCCTCTGTAGGTATTGGTGATTTTCTCAGGGGGTGTCTTGGCTTTGCGGTTGCAGGCGATGACGATGCCCTGCTCTGTGCCCACCATGAACTTGGTGGGCTGAAAGTGGGAGCAGAAAAGCAGCTGTCAGCAGGCTGGGGAGCACAGCTGCTCAGCGAAGGGCTTTGCAGTGTGAGCAGGGGGAGCAGGCTGCAGCCAGCGATGGGCAGAATGGAGCCCTGGGACACACTGTGATCTGGGGGCTTTAGAGGTGGAGCTGCCAGCAAGGCTCCATGCTCTGGGAACAGACAGATAAAGGTGGGTGAGAACATGCTGCACGCTGCAGCTCTGTGCTCCAGGCACTGCCCACCCTGCTTGGGTTAGCCCAGCTCATACACCTGCCACGTTTAGGACACCGTTTGTGTGCAGGAAACTCACCATGCTGGGCTCAAACTCCAGCGTGCTGGCACCCAGAGCATTCTCCAGCAGCCCCTTACGTGTGATGTCCAAGATGAGCGTCTCGGTGGGCTTGGATAGCTTGCGGACGTCCCACCACAGGACCTGCAGGGAACAGATGCTGCAGGGCAGGGGCTGCTCCCAGCCATGGGTGCTGGGAAGCCAAGAGCCCTGCAGCAGGGCAGCTGCCCTGTGCCAAAGCACGTTAGGCCATCAGTGCCTGCCAGCACGGGCTGTGTGAACACCCAGCCCTTCTCCTGTCTCTGCCCTTTACCTGCCCATCAGTGGAGGCTGAGAAGCAGTCGGTGCCAGTTTTGGACTGCAGCCAGATTGCACCATACACGGGGTCCCTGTGGCTGGCCTCCACAGTGGACACTTCCACGGGCAGCCCCCCCTTCCTGGTGTCCCAGTAAGCTGGGAAAGAAAAGAAGCTGTCAAGATCTGCACCAGCTGCCTTACCAGGCAAGAGCCTCCAGGCAGGGACCCTGCTACTGCGACTGTACACAGGGTTGCCCACTCTTCAGGGAAGAATTTGCACTTTCTGCAAATACCAAACTGGATGGTGGGAACATTAAAAAATCTCAGTGCTTCTTTCAGCAATCATCTCTGTGGCAGCTGCACTACAATCCCCACAGGCAATTCATCCCCCCAGCTCCTCTCCTGCTCTGCACAAAGGGTTGCAGCAGGACCAGGTGTGGTATTAACCAACACCCCCAACAGCATCTCTCATGCTTAGTGCTGCTTAAAACCATCCTATGTGACCTGACCCTGGCTGTGCCCCCCTCCCATGTGCCTTAAGGGCAGTGACTAACGAAGGCAGGTCCCTGGGACAGCAGCAGCCATTCATCCCTCTCTGTCTCTGACAGGCAGCAGAGGACAGGTTATGGCACAGGAGCATCCGTGGCTCAGCAAAGGTTGGGCAGCTGGGCCGTGGTGGCACTGAGCCTCATGCACTCCCTCTCGCTTGATTCTAATTAGGCAATTGGATGTGATGGTGTGTGTTCTGCTGGGCTGGTGCCACACGCCTGGGGAGCTGTGTAGGACGTGCTGAGATCCCCTCTCCATCACCTCCATCACCAGCCCCGTGATGCATGCCCTGTCAGATCTGATTGCTGCTGCAAATGGCAAGGAAAACATCAAAATGAGAGCAATTAAATCAAAGGGCTTGTGTGGCCAAATAAATAACAGAGCCATAAAATGAAGCTGGCAATGAAGGGACCTTTACCAGGCACGTGAAACAACAGCACAAAAACAAATCAGTGAATTAAGTGATGGCAACTCTTCCAGGCTTTTGCCACACAAAGATATGGGGCCATGGGTGGGGCAGGAGGAGGGCACATGTACTGCTTGATGCTCCGACCCAGCAGCTCCTGCCATGCACTGGCTCAGCACCCCAAGTGCCTGCAACCTGCTGGGCAACAACAAAGGTTCTGTGTGGCCCTGGGAGGAGTGGGTCTGCAGGTGTGGGTGTGCTGGTGTTGGAACCAAGCTCTTGTTGAATGTAAATTAAGCCAAATCCTCATTATCAGTGTCACACATAACCCATCTTTCTTACCCATCTGTCCATTGTAGCATCCCCCCACCAGGATGTGGGAGTCCTTGGGGTTGTACTCCAGGCTCACGAGAGGGGATGACGGCTTGAGAACCAGCTCGGGCTTGTTGGGATTTTCTGCCAAGAAAGAATGAGTAAAGAATGACGAACAGGCAGCCCAGAGGCATGGTGCCCTGCCTCCAAAGCAGGCTCTCACACCACGTCACAGGGATGGAGGTGACCTGCCCTTAACTGCCAGCCAGGGGACAGAGCCCTGGTATCCTGACTCCCCTCTTGGTACTTTTCACTCCAAAACACAAGTCTGAGCCTAACAGAAGAGGGCAGTCCTCAGCCTGGGCTTATGCTGCCTCTTAATCAAGCACAGATGAACCACAGCAACACAAGAACCACATAAGAGACACGTGGCTCAGCTGCCTGTTGTGGTCGCAGGCGCTTTGGTTCATGAACTCATGTAGTGGGATTTTAGCAGTTGTTTTCCACCTGCTGACCAGCTTTCAGGTCCCATTTCTGCCCAGCTTTGCATTGATCTGTGGGCAAAGCAGAAACCCAACCCCTGCTCACCTCCTCTAGAGTGTTGTGGTGCTTTACTACATCTGTGAGATGCTTTGAAGGCACAAAGTGCTTCCGCAGCGGCACCATTACTGACCAGCAAGTTTCTCCTTACCGAGATCCCAGATGTATGAGTCAAAGCTCATGTCTTCTGTGCTCTGCTGGAACTCCAGGCTGCAATAAGCCACTGCCAGCTTCTTGCATCTGTCAGGGTGCCAGGACAGATGCGTGGCTGTCCTCTTTGTCTTGTTTGGATCTCTTTTGATAACAGGACATCAAAAAGAGATGTTAGTTTGTTAACAGCTTTGCTACACCCTGGGATGACTGTCTCCAAAGGAAACAGTGGGAATTGCAATTAAAACAAGCTGCAGCCCTTGAGTGCAGGAAACGATTCTCCTGGGGGCTGGGTGGGGGAAGAAGAGTTGATGATTTAATAAAGTCTTTCCAGTTATACATCTCTAAGAATCCAATTACGTTACCGGATCTGACTTCTAGAAATGACCTAACAGCCCCTGACATTTGAAAATAACCTTTGAAGCATTAAAAAAAAAAAAAAAAGAAGGATCCTGCCTAGCTTGCTGCCAGAAGATGCTCAGAGCTGCCTCTGCCCATCAGCTGTTTGGCACTTAAGTTCAAAGTACTCAGGCAGGGTAGGGAGGAACAGATGGGTATGGGGTGTGGGGCTGAAGGAGGTCACCCCATCCATGAACTAATCTAACACCATGGCTTTCTCCTTGCTTGCTCTAGTTTTTAGCTGCCTGCCATGGAGCTGCAGAGCCAGGTGAGCATTGTGGACGGAGATGGGAATGTCTGTGGGTTCTGTAGAGGTGGCTCAACCTGATGACGCTGATGGTTTTGGCAGAGGGGGCCTCTTCCAACTCATCCACCTCCTCCTCCCTGAAGTACTCCTCAGAGATTTTGGTGGCGTTGTTCTGCTTGATGCAGTGCTCCATCAGCTGTGGGCAGAGCACCGTGAGCTCACACCATCAGCCTGGGGCAAAGAGTACACCCAGGGGGGGAAGGGATGTGCCCAGCCTCACCACCCTGAGGTGTGTGATGGTGTTGATGTAGTTCTCCTCCTTCTTCGCTTTCTTGCGGAAGCGCAATGCCTTCTCCAGCTCCTGCGGGTTGATGTCCTTGGGCCAACCACCCTCCACGTGGTTCACACCACAGCTCTCCACCTCCACCCGCTCCGTGTTGGCCTGCAAGGAGAGGCCGAGTGATAAACCAGAATCACAGAGCATCCCGAGCTGGATGGGACCCACGGGGATCACGAGCCTTGTCCGGCCCCGGCCCCGCTCACCTCGTGCTCCGACATCTCGCTGCCATGCTGCACACAGGCGTCCACTGGGTTCCGCAGCACGAAGCTGTCAGCCAGGCCCGGGTCAGGCTGGATGTCCACGCACACTCTGGTGGGGCAGTCGGAGAAGTTGCAGTGACGGCCGAAATCTCTGCGTTTCCTTGTGTACACGTAGACGATGTCCATGGTGGGGCCGGGCCGGGCCTGGCTCAGAGCGGGCACAGCGGGTACCGTCAGCCGTTACCTGGCAACAGCGGGCTGGCGTCACGTGACGGCGCCGCCGCCATCTTGGGAAGGGCAAGGCGGGCGTGTCCGCTGCTCGCCGCCACGTTGGGAGGGCTGAACGCGGCTAATTAGGGGCAATTAGCGCTCGGAGCGGCTTTGTAATCAGGGACGGGCTCGGCTTCGTGCTTGCCTCCAACCCCGGCAGCCACAGCCCCGCGCCCCCTGCTGACACCTGTCCGCATCCCACCCCTCCTCGCAGCCGCAGTGACCTCCACCACCTGGGCTGGATGCCACAGGGCCCGGTGGAAGAGCAGCAGCAGCCTCTCCCCAGGCCGTGCTCCGCGTCCCCCAGCTCAGGCTGTGCACAGAGCAGCCCAAGATGTGACAGGCCCTCGGGCCCCATCAGCAGCCACATGCTGCCCCACACAGCACCATGCACAGCCCTGGGATGGACAGCCCCTGTGGCACTGGGGAGGTGGGACAGCGGCCAGGAGATGGGTTTAGTACAATAAGTGTTTATTGTCTTTGCCCAGAGGGCACATAGAAACGAGGTAGGACCCCTCCGCTCCTCCCAGTGGGAGGCCGAGTGAGGTTAGTCCACATGCGTTGGGGAACAGAGCTCAACTATGGTACCGTTACATCAAAATGTTAAAAGCCAAAAGAAAAAAAAAAAACGAAAAAAACCCCAATAAAATGCATTAAAACTTTCCAGGAGGTTTCCAACAGCCAGTAATGCTAGTCACATGTAACAGACAGATGGAGTTAGGGGACAAAGGGATACTTACAGTTATCTTTGAAAGATACAGTGAGTCACTGCTATCAAGTAATGCCCCAGTGGGGCTCTGCTGCCCAGGACAGCCCCTGCTCAGCCACAGCACTGTTAGCTCACAGGGAGCTGCTAAAGCAGGGAGGGGACAGCCAGCACTGCAGCCCAAAGGTGCCAGGGCAGCCCGTACCAAAATGAACAGCTACAAAGGGCCTCAATCAGCTCATGCTGGTTCTTCCCAGCTCCTCTGCTGCTCAGCCTGGAGCCTGGCAATGTGGGCAGGGATGCGTTGCCCTCTTGGCACGGCCAGCTCCAGTCCTTAAAGCCCTCCAGGGAATCTGTGGTTAGCCCAGAGCCGTCCTGCACATAACAGGGGAACCTGCCCCAGGGAGCAGAACTGCCAAAAAGAGCCTACAAACCAACATGCATCATAGCAAATCCAAGCTGGAACAGAAGCAGCGAGCTGAGCTGCATCTCTGCTCTTCAGGTAACTTACAAGATGCAAAGCAAAAGAAAACCAGCAGGGTCAAGACATCCCTATTCGATGCCCCTTGGCATGGAGAAGGTGGTGGGGTCACTAGTGGTTGGTTCTGCATTGCTACGGGATGAAGGAGCTGCTCTGGGACAACCCCAGCCCAGATATGGTCCCCAACCGTGGCATAAAACCACCCCGAGCAGGCGCAGGAGGGAAGGGAGAGGTGAACCACCTCCAGCCCTCCTGGAGAGCCACAGTCAGTCCAGGGAAGCATCCCATAAGGCAGGAAGACGTGAGAGTGAGCAGAAGCTGCCAGGGAAGGGAGTGCACGGAGCATGGATCCCACGGCCGGGGCTCATCTGCAGCCCCTTGCCCACCGAGGGGCTCTGGGTGTCTTTGGTTTCCGTCACGGGGACGCCAGTGGCTTTTTCTCCTCCCTTGAGCTGTGGGGCAAGCTGCTAGGCTGGGAACTCGGTGTGCTGGGGCCGGAGGTGCTCATCGGTGACAGACAGGTAGGTGGCTCGCATGCTTGGGGAGTACTGCAGGAGAAGACATGGGGTGAGCACAGCCTGAGCCCCCCCACATCCCTCCCAGCCCAGCATTTCTGCTAGCATTGAGAAAGCCTGAGGTTGGATGGGAAGATTGCTTCCTATTGGTATTAATCCCCATTAATCTGGGTCTCTCCAGCCTCTGCCCCAGCTGGAAGTTGGGAGAGTCTGCAGACAAAACCTCCAGCTCCGATAATGGAGCACAATTCATTTTTTGCAGCACTTTGCTGGAGGGAGGGGCACCCTGACTTGGCATTAAGGAAGATTATTCCGAGTTTGTTATTTCGGACCACAAAAGTCCTTCCTTAGGGATCCGAATCCTAGTTAAATTCAACCATTCAGGGCAGGGAGAAGCACTCAAATTAATCCCCACATTCATTCCTCCCCCCGGGAGCAGCCCTCCAGCTGTGAGGGCTGTGCAATCGGATTAAAACCTCCACGCTTTCACCTGATTGCAAAAACTGCTCCCAGCAGAGGAGAGCATAGGGATCTCAACCATCACAGCAGTGCCACGGTTGTCACCCTGTCCCCATGGCAGCCCCACAAAGGGCGAGCCAGGATGGGGAGGAATGAGTCCTTGGGATGCAGGCATGGAAACAGAGAGATGCTGCCAGAAAAGGAGGGGAAAAAACTGCACCAAGAAGGGATGGGGATGGAGACCACTTCCAGACACCCAGGCATAGAGAAGGTGCAAACTACATGTGGCCCCAATCCTCCTCAGCCCTCCATCTCTGCTCAGCAGCAAAAAAGCCCCAGAGGGGAGGGGACAGAGGGAGCTACGAGGAGAGAAGCGAGGACAGGAGCCCAGGGACAAGAAGTGAGGAGGATGAAGCAACTGAACTTACTCTTGATGGGCAACTTAGCTCCAAAATAATTGATGCAAAACAAAACAAAAAGAAATAAAATAAAGCAGGCATTAACAGGCAGGGTGGGTTTAAAGAAACGGCAGTAGGGAGGGGGAAGGATGTGAGTGCGCACGAATTACTGCACAAAGTGTCCTTTGAAAGTCTTGGGATGAATGAAAAAAAAAAAAAGAGTAAAGCAGACAGAAAGAGAACTATTTTGGTCTCCTCTGAGCACGTGGTCGGTGACCTCTCCCCGTAGCCCTCATGGGCTGGTGAAGAACTGGGTTAGTGAGATGGGGAGCAGCGATCTGCAGGCAGATCCGGCACAGGAGGAGGGGGCCCCACCCCACAGCACTGCCCCACGGGGGTTCCCAGCACCCACCACCCTCAGTCACAAGAAGGACTTGGCCTCAGCTGCCCACCGTACCGTGGGGGGGGGAGAGCCCCTGCCGATCAGCGGCACATTCTCATAGCGTGGGTTCCCTCCGAAGAGCACCGCTTGGTTCCTGCAGGGTAAAGACACCCAGTGGGATGAGCCCCCAGCACAGCATCCCCAGGCTGTGGGGGAACCTCGGGGTGGCCTCACATGTACTCGGAGACCGGGGCATTGGAGATGGTCTGTGCTGGGGGGTGCAGGCTGCTCTGGCTGCCCAGGCTGCTGCTGTAGCTGCAGAAGCTGCGGAGCTGCCCCCGCACCGGGTGGTGGGCGGCGATGCGCCGTGCCTGGGGGTTGAAGGGGTCCTCCTCGTCGATGTCATCGTAGTCCCGGTCCCTGCAGGGGGGGGAGGTGGTAGTTATCATCAGCCCCTTGAGAAAAAGAAGGAAGGAAGGGGTCCACGCTGCCCCCACCTGCCCGCCAGATGCGTCCAGGCACGCGGTGCAGCGCAGACGATGGTGGAGAAGGACGCGGCCACCAGCAGGGAGAAGAGCACCAGGTAGAGCAGTCCCTCCACGCCATCATAGCAAACACCGATGAGGGCATCCAGGTAGTCCTGCAGCAATAGGATGGGGCAGAGGTGGAGGCTGGGGGGATCCTGGGGGCTGTGTGGGGCTGCGTCCTGGACCCCCCCTCACCTTGTGCAGACCGCGGCAGTCCAGCAGGGCCGTGAGCTGATGCAGGCTGGTCTCTGAGGTGTTGAGCAGCTGCTGGATCCCCAGGAGATCTTTCTGTGGAGAACAGAGGGGTGAGAACAGATGATGGCAGGGGGGAAAACCCCGCTCCCCCCACCCCATACCTCAGCCGTTGGGAAGAGGGGCAGAGCGAACTGGATCAAGCCCTGGGTCTGCATCTGCATGGTGGTGAGCGAGCGCTGGAAGACGGTGAGAGCCTGCAAGGGGCAGCAGAGGTGGGTCAGAGCTGGGTGGCCACCCCCACCCCAAGGATCCCATCCCCCTGTACCTGCTGGAAGGGGCTGCTCAGGCTCTGCTCACAGTACAGGTAATAGTGAACAACCTCTGTGAAGTAAAATAAATATCAGTGCAAGCACTACAGAGAGCAGGATGGAGCACGAACCTCCTTGAGCCCCCCATCATGCTTTAGGGAGCTCTAGGGCTCCCTACCTGCACTTATGTCGCTCTCTGTCTGGTTCATGATGAACTTATCTGGGGCCACACAGAAATCACTAGTGCCCTGTGGGGATGAGACAGAGCACAGTGGGGTTGGGACAGCGTTCAGCAGCCCACAGCCACCCCACGGCCACCACTCACCACTGCTGCCGACGTGTCCACAGCCATGGAGCACCAGCTGAGGATGAGGGTCAGGAGCCCACAGCACAGCATCCTGTGGGGAGAAGGGTGAGGGATAGCTCTACAAGGACAGCCCCATCCCGGCCCCAGGGGGAGACTCACATGGCGAGGAGGCAGCGGGAGCGTTTGGCCAGCCCCAGGCAGGCCAGCAGGCAGACGGTGAGGATGAGGATGAAGAAGAGGAGGTAGGACAGCCACCTGGGTGCAGAGGAAGGGCTCTGTCAGTGCGTTCTTCCCAGCACCCCAGGGTGGGGAACGCTCAGGATTCCATCCCATCTCACCGGTAGTACTCCACATAGCTGACGACGGCAGCCAGAGCGGTCAGGTCGTCACTGACACCGTGCCAGCTGGGCAGCCCTGAGATCTGCAGCACGATGCTGCCTGCCAGCTGCTGCAGGAACTTGAGGGTCTGCAGGTAGTCAGCCCGCGCTGCCAGCACCTCAGTCAGCTGCTCCAGGTGCTGCTCCAGGGCCACCTGCAGCTGCTGCGTGGTGCTTGCCACCTAGAGATGGGGCACGGGGGGAGGACCAGCATGGCTGAGAGGGGCTGGGGGTTCCCCTTGGTGCAGACAGCAGGTGCTGCCTGGCTGAGAACAAGGTTCAAGGTGTCCTGCTTCCCCCTCCAGCCTTGGCCACCCCATGGGGAGGGGCGGCGGGGACAACCCAACCTTTTGGGCAGATAGCTGTATCCCCAAACTAAGGGATGCAGCAGGGAAGGGCGGCCGAGGCACAGCAGGGATGGCCCCGACACAGATAACACAGCACAAAGGCCCCATTCTGCAGGGCTGACGTCAGCCTCCCGTGCTCAGCTCAGCCCGGCCGCCCCAGGGGGCTCAGCCCAGCCCTGCAGCACAGCTGGGGAGGGTCCCCTGCAGCACCCCCTCCTCCAATGGGAACACCAGTCCCACTTCAGATGGATTTTCAGTGCTTTCTGCCCCGGGAGAGATTGGCTTTGCAAGGAAATCAAGGAGTATATGGCAAAGCAGCAGCCAGGGGCATGGAGGGGGCTGGGGGGGATCTCACAGCCCTAGCTCTCACAGCCCTACCAGTGTGTCGATGCCAGTCAGGGTGTGGTTGGCGTTGTCCAGGGCGTAGAGCAGCTGGTACACCCCATCGTTGGTCTCACTGTTCCCATAGAAGCCGATACCAACAGCCGTGCTGGGGGCAGAGAAGGGACCCAGGTTAGAGAAGAAGGAAATGCTCACCCCAAGGCATTGCCTGGCTGTGAGGATGGAGACAGCACTGTGATGGGGACCTGCTCAAATCAGGTGACACCAGAGCCCAGAACTGCTCCACGGGCCGGGCACTGGATCCTGCCAGACCCAGAGAGATCAAGGCAAAGCAGATTAGGGGAATGAGCTGGAAAACACCCATTGCTGACAAGCAGCACAGTGAGCAAAGCAGCTCTGAGCAGGGATGCACCCGACCCCAGCACGTGCTGGCAGCCACGGCAATAAAAATGACAGACAGCAACCCACCAGCCCAGATTTGGTGTCAGCCCCTGGGGGCTGTGAGCACCACGTCCCTGTGCTCTGCCCTGGGATTGGGGAGTGATCATGGGACAGGTGCAGGGAGCTCAGCGGGGACATGTGCTGCTCAGCGCAGCGCTTTCAGGCAGACAGCGAGCCTTTGTCTGCTGCACCACCAAAGGGAACCGCGTGCTGCTCCCGGGGGCTGGGAGGGGGGGGACTAGAGAAGGGGTGAGCAAAGCGCTGCTGCCCGTCCCCTAATTGCTGCGGCCACAATTAATGGTGGTCACAATCCACAATTAAGGGCGGGCACAACGAAGCGGGGCCGCCAGCTGGGTCACACTGCCGCTCACCATCTGCCACGGGCTGGGATTAGTGACCGCTGGGATTAGTGGGAGGCAGGGTAGGGACAGGGGTGGGGACGGGACCCCAGGGCCGCCCTGCTGCGGTGTGGGGGGGGGGGGCACGGTGGCAGGAGCCCTCACCAGCAGATGAGCCCGGCGGTGACGGCCATCCAGGTGATGCAGCAGGAGCGGGGCCGCTTGGCATTGGGCTCCTGGTCCCGCTTGCAGCAGCAGAAGCAGATCAGGTAGACGGTGAGGAAGAGGAGGTTGAGGCCGAGGCAGACGGCAGACACCAAGCCGAAGAAAAGCAGCGACTGTGAAGGGAAAGGGGACGCCGTGCTGCTCGCGGAGCCATTCGGGGAAGAGGCGCTGGGGGGGGCTGGGTCCCGGGGCTTCCCAAGGGACGGTCACAAGGGGAAAGAGGAAGCGGTGCCGGCTCTCGTCCCCGTCCCCGCGGCATAGAGTGGGTGCGGAGCAGGGAAGGCATTGTCGCGTTCGGGCAGCACCCAGGATGCTCGGGGCAGGGAGCGGGGCGGTCTCGCACAGCGCTGCCCCGCGCCGGGACCCGCTACAGCCCCGGCACCGGGAACCGGGGGTACCGCACGAACCGGGGTTACCGGCGGGGCCCCACGCGTCTTCCGCGGGAAGAAGGGCGCTTTGTGCCGGCAACAGGCGGGGTGAAAGCGGTCACCGCAAGGAGGGGACGTTTGTTTGTGTTGGTGCGAGACCCCCCCCAGCGCGGAGCGCACCCCCTCCCGAGGCCCCGCTGCAGGATAAGGGTCGGGAGTACGGGGAACGGAGGAGCCGAGCGCGGAGCTGAGGGGGCACAAAGCGGGGAGCGCTGTCCGTACCTGCTGGTATTCGGGGTCCTGCGGGCGGAAGGCGGCGGGCACGGGCTGCAAGCGCAGGCCGCGGTGGGGCAGCCCGTGCAGCCAGGCCGCCCACCAGGGCGCCAGGTAATCGGCGCGGGCGGGCGGCATGGCGGGACCGGGGCCGCTGATGGCGGGGGGCTCCGCGCCGCCACGCCGCGCCCCGCCCTCCTGGCCCCGCCCCCTCCCGGTGACCACGCCCCACCCGCGAGACCACGCCTCCCCTCTGGCCCCGCCCCCTCGGCTGGGAGGGTCTTCCCATATGGGATCCGTACCCTAATGGCACTGCATCCCCGTCGCTTCGGTGCTGCAGAGGCATCGTACCCCTCCAACTGCTACAAAGGCATCGCTGCCCCATAAGCAAATCGTACCCTAATGGGATGACAAGGGGACACACACCCCTTATAGGGCCACTACACCCCCTCTATGCCCACAGTAGGGCCACACAACAGGACTCAGCCCCAGAGCTGTGCTTGAACTCAGCTCACAGCCCATCTGGTCACCCCAGAACTGCTCCATCCCAACAAAGAGGAGCTGAGGACGTGCCAGGCATCCCCACATCCGTGCTGGAAAGACACCGAATCCCATAGATCATCCTGCAGGGCTCCACTGATGAACACATCCAGTCAGCACTGCCACAAATCCTTGGCAAAATACCACTCCCTGCCAAGAAGTTTTACTCTTTCTGGCTCTCCTCTCAAGCATGTGTTATTAATACCCATTGCTCCACGTGCAAGCTGCACCAAATCAGAAACACAGTGAGAAAAATGAGCCTGAGGAAGTTCCCCTGTTGCAAATATCTTCCACTAAAAACCATTTCCTTCTCCCCAGAGCCAGTGTGCTGCAAAGGGCTGCATGCTGACCCCGAGCCCTGGCAGTGTGGGTGCCCCCAGCACAGCTCACACACACCAGGACCTGGAAGACCTTCAGGGAACGCTGCATTGAGGAGGGGGGGGCAATAGGGATCCCAGTGACCTGCAGACAAAGCAGCTGCTCTTTGCCAGCCCAAGGACCTCAGAGCTCTCCTGCAGCCCCAAGACTCACCCAGAACGAATGTTAGCACAACCTACAGCCCTACAGCCAAGCACTCTTCTGCTCTGGCATGCAGTCTCACCCGGCAGCTGCCAGCTGGCTGAGCTGAGGAGGCTCAACTCTTAGGATGTGAAAGCAGACCATATGGCAGCTGACAAGAACCTCCATTCACATGCACAGAGCAGCTGCCTCAGCCCCCTGGGGTGCCCCTCACTGCAGGCACTGCTGGGGCACGCACCAAAACCAGCCCCCAAAGCACCAGAACGTTTGCAGGCACGCTGGGGGAGCCGGTCCAGGCCACACATGACAGAAACCAGTCCTCCCCTCCCTCCTAGAGCAGTTAGAGGAATACAAATGGCTTCAGCATGGTGCTTTTTGGAAAGGACAATTCCGACACCTGGAAACAGTTCAATTTTTATTGTAATAAACGTGGAGAAATCTAGGTGCAGACAGTTCATTTCAGCTCCTTCACAGCCAAACCTAGGGAGGAGAAAAAGACAACAGAAGTTTGAAACATGGCTCCTTGCCCTGCCTGCCTGGCCAGGAGACAACCATCTGCCCTTGTCCAGGAGACAGGCAGCTTATTACTGGCTTTGCAGAGGGCATGGGGCAGCTCCACACTGCACCTTCTGCCCTTCCTTCTATCCTGAACTCAGCTGTGCTCCAGCACAGACTTGGGCTGGCCCCTGGGGGTCACCCCTCAGATGCCCCACACACCAGTGATACCTGGAGGCAGTGACTGCTTCAGCTTCTCTGCCTTCTCCTTGTCTGTGATGACCAGGGTGTACAGGTACCGGCTGCAGCGCACCTTGAACTTCACATTGTCTTTGTTCTTCTTGATCTTGACAGCTGCAGGATTAAGGAACTGCTTAGTGGCACAGCAGCAACCCCTGTGGTCAGTTGCTTTCCTTTCCTAGTGCACAGCCCCACAGCTCAGCATTACAAGAGCCAGTAGAGCTGCTGCAAAATCTAGAATGTGTTGAAAGGTATTGGAATGCTTTGTAAGCAGCTGTCAGCAACTATAATAGCAGTGTGCACTGAACTATCCCTCCCTCACCCACACTGCTGAGTTAACAAAACATTCCCAGAATTAAAGCACCTCTTCCCCATGACAGCTACATCCAAATATGCAAAAAGGAAAACTCACACGTTGTTAAATACCAAGACAAGACATTTCAGCTTCTCAATTATAACTGTCTTTGTATTTGCAACAATAGAAAACTTGAATTCAAGCGTGATTCACTTGTCAGGAGTCGCAGGGTTTTAAGAGAACGACACCTTCTAGCTTGTCAAATGCTAACCTAAGGCAGAAACAGGGCAATATTTGCAAATAGTTTCCCCACCACCTGCAACCTGAGTTTGGCAAAAACACCCACGAGTGAACAGCAGTGAAGGAAACACAACTGAGTGAGTGCCAAACCCTGACCACCTCCAGTCCCTGGTACTGCACCCCGTCCCCTGCAGCTCCCCTCCAGCCACAACAGCTTTGCTCAGTCAATGCTCAGCAAAACCTTTTGCAAATGCCACTGGTGTTGCATGCAGACAGAGCCTCAGCACGAGGAGTCCCTCAGTGCTTCCATAGCACGGAGCTGCTCAGCCTCGTGGGGTGACATGGGCCTGCAGCCCAGCTCATGGAGGGAACTGCTGGAGCACACCCCTACTCCTCCCCTAAAGCAGCTCCAGCACTCACACTTTGCATCCTTCCTCCTGGCTGTCAGCAGAAAATCTTTGATCTCCTCAATCTTGCGAGGCTGAAAGATGAAATGCAGTCAAGACAAGGGACAAGAGCTGATACCCACCCACATCCCACCCTTGGTGCTGCCACTCCACTCACTGGGGCTCGGCCCAAACCCTCCAGTGTGCAGCCCCAGAGCCAGGAGCAAAAATCCCCACTCTTAGATAGAGACGCCCCAAAGCACATCCGCGAGCCCCCACCCGCTCCCCTACGACCCCCTTCCTCACCATGGCTCCAAGCCGGGCTCAGCTCGCTCCAACCTGTGGGAGACACAAGCCAAGATGGCGTCAGCGCATCACCCTCACGGCGTCAACGGCCGCCCCGCGCCCGCCGCCCGCCATCGGCCGGCCCCGAGCCCCCACCGCCCGCCCCGCACCCCCCGGAGCCGCTCAGCCCCACACGGCCGAGGATGACAGCGGATACACCGCGTCCCACCCAGCTCACCGCGACGCCTCTCAGTTACTGCGGGCGGAAAGAGATGGCCGCACTTCCGCTTCCGGGACGCCCACTCCAAGTCCCGCCCCCCCTCCTCCCGCAGCGCGGTACGGCGCGGGCGGAGGGACAAAAAGCAGCGCGGCGCGGCGCTGCGATGAGTTGGTGGGGTCTCAGCTGTGCTGTATCCCGTGGGCACTGGGGTGCTCGGCGAAAGGTGCTGCTACGTTGTGGGCAGAAGGGATGCCGTGACTGCTGCAGGAGCTCCGACCTCTATGACCCTATGGAGCCACCCAGCCCTATGGTTTCCAGTCTGCGGCTGCAGAGACGCGGCTGGGTGCAATGCAGCCACTTGTCCACAAGAGGGAGCCGTAGCCACGCACAAAATCCCCATGAACCGACCTAAATCCCCGTTCCTCCTCGCGGCCGCTTGAGGACGGGGCGGCACTGCCCGGGAGCGGAAGGGACGCGGCCGCCGGCGGACGGTGCTGCGAATTAACGGGAGAAGCTGCGGGGGTGGAGGTCTCTCCCCCCCGTGCATGCACAGACGTGGCCCTGGGCACCTGAGGGCGGGCCGTGATGGATGCGAGCTCACACGAACGTGCACGGACCCCTGCGGTGGGTGGGCTGTGCCCCCCGCCCTGCCCCACATCACCGCCCCGCGCCGTCACCCGCAGCGCTGCAATGGGGTGCGGCTCGGGGAACGGCTGCCTTTAATGTTGTCATTAACGGATGAGGTGACCCCCTGTGCTGCATCGGACACAGGTCGAGGGTCTGCGCGTGCTGGGGACGATGGCAGCTCCGACCCTCTGACAGCTGCAGGGATGCTGGCAGCTCCACGGAGTGGTGGGATGGGATTACAGGGGAGAAGGAGACGGATATAGAGAGATCACAGCTCTGTCAGAGCCAGAGTGGGGCAATTCCACCCTCCCCCTCCTTCCAAAAAAGATGAGTTTTGTAATTGTTTGATTTACTTCTCTCATCCCAGATCGGCTGATCTACTCCGCTGCGTTTTAATTGCTCCGAAAGTTGAGCGGTTTTTCATGTTTTAAGGAGTGCTGAATTGTGTAATTAAAACACTAACAACGTAAATCAACAGCGCAGAAGAAAGACAGCAGAGAATGAAGCGGCGGCGTGGCGGCACAATAAAACCAAAGCGGCGTGGAAAGTGCCCCATAGCGGCAGCAATGCTGAGTGCTGATGTCACATCCCGGTGCCATGGGGTGGAGGTGGGAATGGGGTGGATGTGGGACAGCGCTGAGAGCTGTGACAGTGCCGAGCGTGGGGGTACAGCTTCTGCCTGCTGCTCGACCTCCTCGCCTCTAAAATCACCAGGTTTTGGCCCGAAATGCGCAGGTCCTGTGCCCTCCATCCCTGCTGCTGCCTGAGAACAGATTCACTTTGTCCTTATTAATATCATTTAAAAGCGGAGTGGGTGTATAAATCAACAAAAATAATTCATGAGAGTCATTAGCTCCTCAAAGAGGGGATCTTTTTATGACTGGCTTTAAATTAAGGAGAAAAAAAAATAGAGAGACAGATCGCATTCCGAAACTGCAGCTTTTAAAACACATCAAATACATTTCCTCCCTGCTTCCCACCGGCCTCGGCTCCTCCGCCTAACGAAATTAAATTAGCATCCTTAATTCACCCTCTGGCTACCGGCTTGATACTAAAAACTCTCATCTTGCAGCCGTGCAGGGATGGGGGAAGGTTTGGATGCTGACCCCCAGCGCGCCCCGTTTCAACCACTGAGGGCACTGCCGGGGGTCTCGTCCCCGAGCGCCGTGTCCCCGTGCCCTTGGGGACGGCGGGTGGCACGGAGCTGAGCCGGCGCGGTGCGCGTGCACGCGGCGATTAGATGCTATCTGCTTATCGGCGGCAGCAGGGACAGCTCTGGGCGAGGGAGGGAGACAGCAAGCAGCGACAGAGAGATGCGGCGGCCGATGGGATTTCTCTCTCTCTCTCTCTCTCCCCGACTCCAAGTTCAGCGGCCGCCCATGGTCACCGCCGTCGGCTCCATCGCTCAGCGGTGCCGGAGCTGTGCCCTCTGCCCGAGCGCTGCTTGCGGCCGCTGCTCCGTCGCAGCCGTGTTTACACACGCGGGGCAGCCTTATTTTCGTTAGGTGTAATTACGCCATCTGTAAAGCGGTCGCAAACCGTTTCTGCTGGCGGAGGGAAGGAGCTGCTGTGCTGTGCTGCTGCTTCCTTCCCACCCTGCTTCTCCAAGGACACGACTATCTCCTGCTCGTGGGGCCCATGTGATGCTCCGGACATGTCCATGCTGACATCCCCCTGCCCAAGAGGGGATGTATGTGGGGGACAGAGGGAAAATTATCAGGAGAAGCCCTCGTGTGGGCACTCCAAGCTCGGTGGGCACTGCTGCTCCCCCAGGGAGCTGCCAGCGGGCAAGCAGCTCAGTCACACTTCCATTGGGGTGAATGTGTTTGCCCTGGAAAGCAGCACAGGGAGAAGGTGGGAAGGCAGCAGATCTAACGGGAGACATGGAAGGACAGGTTGGGAGGGAGGGTCCCCGTTCAGAGAACAAACTGCAGCAGGAATGGATTTTTTCCCCCTGTTTACTCGAGCTTCCCCCCCCCCCCCCCCCCGGTGCAGAGAAGAAAGGCCGTGCATCACGATCACCTGCTCCAAAGCGAGAGTGGAATTTGCTGAATGTGTTTATTACTATCAGGGACTGAAAACTATTCCCAATCACTCGGTACTTCCCTTCGTTCTCCTGTCTTCCTCTCTCTCCTCTCGGAGCTCAGGGCCCCGGCAGCGCTGCCGAGAGCCGATCAATCCGCTGCTAATGGCAGCCCCATGCCCTGCCATTCGTCAGCCGGGTCCTTAAAGAGCATCCGACGCTTCATGGTCGACTTGGGGGGGGAAAAAAAAGCCCATTTGCAGGCAAGATCATATTTTTTCCGTCTCCCCTTTTGTTCTTTATGTGCTGAGGACAAAGGCGGCTCAGGCTGGAGGTGGGGAACAGGCAGCAGAGGGGATGAAATCCCACGAAACAAAAGCCCCTGTTCTCATGCAAAGTGAGAGCAAATTTGGGGATGGGGGGAGCACAGAAACTGTGTCCTGAGGCGGAGCATTGGTGTCAGTGGAGCAGGAGCCCTTCTCAGTGATGAGAGAAGGAATGCAGTGGAAGTTGAAGCACTGGGAGCTGTTTGAGTCACAGGAATATTGTTCTGTACTGGGTCCGGGCTGGGGCCAGATCCTGCCCACCATCACTGCTATGAGTTGTTCTGGCCTCAGCGGGACACAGAGGGGTCTCTTGGTGGGATGTGGCACAGGGGCAGGTCCCCTTGTCCCCTGCAGCACTGATCCATTGCAGAAGGCAATGCTGGTGCTCACGGTGAGCCCTGCAGGAAGGCAGCTCCAGGAACAGAGCAGCAGCAGAAATATGGGCTCTAAGCATGGCATTCTGGAGACTCCTCAGCTGCCAGCGTCTGTGAGAGCCCCAGTCCTTGCTGGAGTTCCCCTGCCACGTGCCCTCAGTCCACCTCCATAGCACAGCACAAGCAGGGACGGGTGCTCTGCAGATGCCTTCTCCGTGGCTGCCTCTCCTAAGGGGCTATTTGGTGACTCAGGGGAGATGTGCAGAGGAAAGGGAGAGTAGGCAAGTCCATCTTAATTGTGTTTTGTTAGAGCAAGGAAAGGAATTCTTCCTCTGTCTGAGCCCCGCAGCGTACCCGTGTGTCACTGG
This sequence comes from Cyrtonyx montezumae, assembly GCF_038088225.1. Lineage (NCBI taxonomy): Eukaryota > Metazoa > Chordata > Aves > Galliformes > Odontophoridae > Cyrtonyx > Cyrtonyx montezumae. The sequence goes on from NW_027071925.1 coordinate 5,089,549, forward strand.
TGTCCCCACATCCCCTTGAGGTCCTCTGTGTCTTCATGGTGAGCCACAGTTCTCTGCGCAAAAGCCAACCCCACTCACCTGGGGGGTCCCCATTGGTGCTGCATGGAGCAGGAGTGGCTCCAAAAGCCCAGTGCTGGGTGGGAGTGGGCAGGCAGCCTCGGGACACAGGATGGGCAGGTGTGTGGCACTGCGTGGTGACATTGGCACCAATGGGGCAAGGGCAGAGCAGCTGTGGTGCTGCCTGGCTCCCCGCCACCCCGTGCGGCTCGAGTCAAATTTGGTGTCATCCTGCAGAGGAAGATTATGGTAATTTTCCTCCCCCCTTATGCATAATTTTCAGACTCGGCTGCAGCAGAGGCTGTGTGGAGAGATTGGGTGATGGGAATGTCATCTGCGATTCGATTATCTCCTCCTGCCTTGCCTTTTTTTTTTTTTCCTTCTGAAACCTTCATCAGAATACGTAGATCTAATTAGGACAATTACAGCACGAGGACAGCTGAGAACCCACCCAGCCCCTCTCTGCGCTGAGCTGAGTGCTGGCTGCTCGGAAAGCAGCAGCTGGGGGGGTCCTGCGTGGCACTGCTCGGGGACGGCGGTGACATCGGGGTCCTGCTGCCAGGCAGGTGGCCTTGGGTTTGTCCCCACGGCTGTGCCATCAGCATCTGCTGGTCACAGATCTGTGTCACGAGCCGCAGGGTCTCAGCACCTTGCTGTCAGGGTGCAGGGAGAGCTGCTCCAGGTCCTGGCACATGGGGCACAGTGTCCCCACCCCTGGGGGTGCCGGTCTGTGAGGAGAGGCCACTCTCCAGCCTGCGGCTCCGCGTCCCTCATTGGTATTCTGTCCCCGCTCAGTGGCAGCCGGCAGGATGGGAGCGGAGTGACAGCGGCGACAGGTAATGCCAGCCATGGGGACGGCAGCGGGATGGCGAGGAGGGGACCCAGGACAGCAACCGCAGGGCTCTGTGTGCCCACACTGGGGCGTGTGAGAGCCCTGATGGTGGTGTCACCTGTGGGAACCTGCCGGCACTGGGGCTGGGTAAGCATGTCCCTGCCCTGTGCTGTCAGCTATGTGGCACTGGGGATGCTCAGCGCAAAGGAGACAGGAGGGTCCTCAGCCAGGACTGGTCCCCTCTGTGCTGAATCACGCACCACTTGTGGTGCATAGGAGCACACAGGAAGATCTCAGGTGTGTGCTTGCACATCCCTGGCCCTGGGGCAGCACGCAGACAGGTGTGGTTTGTGGCTGAGCACTCTGCTGCCCTGCTGGAGCACTGCCCATGGTGGGCATGGGGGCTGGCGGTCAGACAGAGCTGCTGCACGGGCAATTAAGGGAAGTGCAAATTGTCAGACCCTGTGATTAACACTGCCTCCAAATCCGCATGAATATTAAAAGCCGACATTGCCCAGGCTCCCAGCACAATGAATTCTGTATGAATCTTAAGATAAATCGTTTGGATAACTTAGCGGCAGCTGTACTCCCTCGCCACCAACTGCCTCCAAAAATCATTTCAAGTCAGGCGAGAGGAGCGAGAACAGAGGCCAGATGAATGCGGGTAATTACGATTCCAGGCTCGGCGGTGGCGGGATCAAGGCCGGGCAGCTCAGGGCGCCCAGGGCTCTCCAGAGGCGAAGGCGAAGGCTCCGTGTGCTCGGTTTGTTCCCAGGCATGCTGACAAGCCCCGCTGCTCGCTGTGTGCTGTTGTACTTGGCCGGCAGGTACGTTTGCTTTGCATCCATATAGCTGCAGCCTGGAGGGAAAGGAGTTGTCTCTTTAGGGACAGAGGAGACGTGGCACAGGGATGTGGCGCGGGCCTGCAGCCCCATCCTTGTCCCAGCCGTGCTGCACACTGTGCAGTGCCCCTTCCCCTCTTGCAGAGCGGACCCTGTTCTGCCTTTGGTGAGCAGATGGAGCATGCAGAGCTTGTGCTCATTAGTGCTTTCAGCCCCAAGTCCCATCTGGGTTTCCCAGCACCTCCTCGCAACCCAGGGGTGCCTATGTGGTGACACCCTGCAGCTGCATCCCCCTCCCCAGGGCGGCTTGAGATGGCATTTGTCACTGCCCCATTACATCTCCACGTGGCTCCGTGCATCCTCCCAAGCACCGCGTCCCCATTGGCAGACACACATCCCGCAGAGATCCGTCTGTACCCGGCCACGATCCCACATGTCTTCATCCCGCTGTTCCCAGCTCCTCGTTGGCATGCAGCTGCTGTGCTCCTGGTCAGAATGCAGTGCAGGAGCTGTGTCATCATCCTTGGGGCATGGGGCCTCATCACTTCCTCCACGGCCATAGATCAGCCCAGCCATGGCTGGGTAGGGTGGGAGGAGGACAGGAATGGCACAGCAACCAGGGGATGAGCAGCTCTGTGTCACCACTGCTGAGAGGTGGTGTTTCCATCCCCATTGGAAACATTGCAAATATTCCTACCGACCCCACTGGGTCATACTCCCAGTGTAATCCAGGTTATGAATGAGAAAGCAGCTCGAGCTGCCCACGAGAGCATTGGCCAGGGTGTGCACTGTGTGCTGCTGCTTCCTCCTCACCCTCCTCCTCCTCGGTGTGCCAGTGTGTGCCATCACCCACCCGTGGCTCATCGCATTGCTGCTCCAGGAGTGGCCGACCCAACAGGATAAATCAGCAAGTCAGGTGCACGTGATGCAAGGATATTAAACCAGAGAGGAGCAGATTGAATCAGGGCCATTAGCAGATTAAATCATTACGCTGTATCAGATTAACACGCAAATAATATGATGCTAACGCGGATCAGAAACACCAGCTATGTGTTCACAATTTATTGCTGCCAGAAGGTGACGGCTGGTGGCTGCCACCACCAGAGTGGGGATGGGGATGGAGGTGGGAAAGGCACCCTCCCCACTCCTTGCAGCAGCCAGCCCCCAGCACGGCCCTTTAGAGGTTGTATCTCCCAGCCACAGCACCTGGTGCAGTGTTCCTTATCTGGGAACCGTAATTAGCAGGAACACCTAACCTGGGAGGATCCAGCTTCCCATAGCAGCGGCCCTGCCCTTTGCAGTCTTGTTTTCTCCTTGACTGCATTGTGTCTACTCCTGGAGCAGCCCCGTGGCTCTGCCCAGCTCCAGAGCTCTTCATGGCCATGCAAAGCAGTGCAGATGTGGCAAGAAATGGTTGCAAACAAAGGGAAAATGTCTTTCCCCACTAATGCCTTCCTCCATGTCCTTGGAGCTGGCAGCAGGGCAGAGTCAAAGGATGTGAGCAGATCCAAACCCACCTCATCTGCGCTCCTGAAGGCCTCGAAGGGGTTAACTTACACCCTGCAGCCTTCATGTGCTCTTTCTGCCAGCAAAGCTTTTCTTCCCTAAATTCCTGCTTGCCCGGGAAGGCAAGACGAAGCCTGAGCTGCTGCAACAACACCCGGGAACAAGTATTATTATGTGGTGTGACAATGTTTGATGAATTCATATGCGCCTAGGGGAAGGGACTAAGTAGGTGAATAAAGTGAGAATATTCTCTGTGACAATCAATACCCCTTCAATTGAACCGTCTCCACAGATGTGACATTTTGATTTTTCTTCTTTGGACGTACTAACTGGATTTATGTCCTCTTAAAGTGGAAATAGCGGGGAGTGAAGTGCTGGCAGAGGATGGCACGGTGGGGGCATGGCCATGGGGTGGGGAAGGGCAGAGCAGGGGGTGGGGTGGGGATGGAGTGGGGTGGAGGCACTATGGGGTGGATCCAGGGCAATGGAGTGGGTGATGGGTTGGGGTGATGAGTTATATGGGGTGGGAGTGATGGATCCAGGACAATGGGTTGAGGTAATGGATGTGGGGTAATGGGCTGGGTGATGGGTTGGGGTGGTTGAGACGGGTTGATGGGTTGGGGTGATGAGTTGTGTGGGCTGGGGTGATGGATCCAGGGATCCAAGTTAGGGTGATGGGTTGGGAGGATATGTCGGATGTGCTGGAATGGTGGATCCGGGATGATGAGTTGGGGTGATGAAGCTGGGTTAATGGACTTAGGCAACGTGGATAGAGTGATGGGATGGCATGAAGGGTAACAAGACCTGCCATCATATCGATGCCAGGGCTAGCAGGCACCTGGGGCACATTCCAGAGTTGCAGAAGGTGAAAGGGAGAGATGCAGTGGGGCAAGGGGACCAGAAGTGGGTACCACGGAGTCACCTCCTGCTCCCATCCTGTGACTGCTCTCCCCATAGGTGCCCCAAGCCTGCAGCTCATCCATCCAACATGCCTGAGCTGCAGCACCCACTGGTGGCACCCGCATGGCTCCGGGATTCCCATCACATCCCCAACCCCGCAGCTAATGACTCATCCCCGGCACGGCCATTTGTTTGTGCTGGTTTCAGACAGACTAATGTTTTTAATGGCACATAATCATTTTTCAGAAGTCATTTGATGCTACTAATCATCGCTGTGATATGCCACGACGGGATGCGTAATGACATGCTGAACAGGAAAAATGGCACTCGGATCTCTGATTCTTCCCGGTGTAATCTATATTTTACCACATCTCTCTGCCTAATGATACTTATAGCTGTTAATAAACGACTACTTAGGCAATTTCTTTTTCTTTTTTTCTTTTTTTTTTCATTTCCTTCCATGGGTGATAAAATAATTTTGGATTAAAATATAGGAATGGGAAAGGGGCTCGTGTGTGCCACAAGGAGCGCGGGCGGCGAGCGGTGCTGGGCTCACCAAGGCAGGGAGCTCACAGCGCATTGCTTTTCCTGCTCGTAACTTTTTTAGCCTCTTCGTTACACCAAAGAGTGTTAAAAAAAAAAAAAAAAGGAAGGAAGAAAGAAAAAGTTAAAACATTTTTAAATGAAATTTTATCACCGCAGTGAAAGGATCCTCCTGGCCCGGTGCCCAATGTCTTCAGGATGAATTAACGCGCAGTTCCTCATGCTCCAACTCATTTTATTGCTTAATTAAAGGGTTGGTGGCAATTTTTGTAAAATATACTTTTTCTTCAAACTTCTCCTTCCCCGAGCTGCTAAAAGCTGAGAAAGGGAATGAGCCCTGAGCTTAGTGCGTGCCCTTAGCTTGCTTTCCATGCTTCTTTGACACCAGAAGGGCAGAGCCCAGGCTCCAGGAGGAGGCAGAGGTTGGGGATGGAGGTGTGGGACCCTTCAATGGAGCCCAGATGTGGGGCTGTGGTGTGCAACCTGCACACAGCCCCTATGCTTTTCCCCTGTGTGGGCCAGCTGCAAGCTTGGCTGTGCTGTCTCCATGAGCACTGGGTTACGTGTCTTAGTCCAGACTCATGAGGAAGAAGTATGCCCTGGATTTTAGCTTTTTAATTTGTCTGTTATTACTCACTTCTCCCCTTGGGAGCTTGCTAACCAGCAGCTCAGCTCCTTGCTGGGAAGCCCAGTGGTTGCACAGCATGGCATGGCATGATGCAGCATGGCACAGCATGGCATGGCATGGCACAACACAGCCCAGGGAGACACAGCACAGCACAGTGCACTGACTCTGCCAGACAGCACCCCTCCCATCGCCTCCAAACTGTAGCAGGTTTTGGAGTGTGGGCTTGCATCTTCCAATGGAAGCCCAGCTCAGAAAGGTCTCATTAATGCCTCGGTCATTAACCAATGCACAAGCATTTGCTTCCCCTCTGGAAATTTGGAGTTAAATGACTCATCATTATCTTATTAATGACACTGGGGGCTGGAGGTGAGATAGAAGCAGAAGGCACACGTGGAGCCAAGCTGGAGGGACTGAGCACCATCCACACTCCCTCACCTCCACACTGCCCCTTTCCCAGGGATCATCCCAGCAAAGTTCTCTGCTCAGTGCTGCCAGCACGCCCACCATCATCACTGTGCTCTGCCATCCCATGCAGTGCTCTGCTGGGGAAAAGCTGCACGCAGACAGAATGCTTCCAGTTAGTTCAGTTCGTGAGTATGAAGATAGTGGGACTCGAGGGGGTGTCACTGCATCATCACTGTACAGCAAAATGAGGGGTGAGGAAGGCGGTCCCGTGCAATCCCATGCTGCCCCTTCCTTCTGTCCATCACCTTATTATCCTCCACTTTTCTGCATGGTGCTACTTAATGCACAAATTGGGGTTTGCGAAGCTATTGTACACAATGACTTCTAATGTCCTGTGAAAGTAAATGGAGGACGAGACCTAGAAAAAGCTGCCAATTACTTAAAGAATATAGACACGGCAATGCCATTAATGTAATGGCGGAGAACAATTCCGGAGCTGCTCGTGCCGTGCCGCTCAATACCACAATTAATGTTGCAGAGTTGACTCGAGCTCCAGCCTCCTCGAGACAGGCTCGCGCCATTAACCTTCCCCGAGTCAAGGTGTTCCAGCTCTCATATTCAGCTTAATTAGTCTCCAAGGTAATGTGACAATAGCCACTTCCCGAGGCCGACGTGCCTCGGCGTGGAGCGGTGCGGAGCAGGGTGAGCAGAGGGGAGGAGAGCGGCCGGGAGGGAGGAGGGTGTGTGCATGGGTTGGCACATGACTGCACGTGTGTGCACGGGTTTGCACGTGGCTGCGTGTGTGTGTGTGGGTTTGCGTGTGGTCGCACACGCGTGCATTCGTGCAGACACGTGCGAACACGTGCACCAGCATTTGCAAGCTGGAGCATAACTTGCAAAGCTCAGAGCACGGTGGGATGACGCAGAGTCTCTGCAGAGCGCCCTTTGTAGGACGAGTCACGTCATCTCGGATCAGAGAGGAGCACAGGACTGAGTAGATGAAGGTGCTAATAAGACAGAGCACTAATTAATCGCAGCCCCGCTCACGGTGGAGCCCTCGCCGAGTGCCGGCTGTCATGCAGAGTGGCAGCAGTGATGCTGGCAGCTCTGCAGGTGCCATGGCAGAGTGCAGACTGCAAGGAGCCTGTGTGTGAGCTCACAGACAAAGCCGGGGGCTGAGGCTGGCAAGGCCAAACCCCTCTGCCCCAAAGTGCAGCAGCTGCACAGCTGACCTCGTTGGTGCCACCGTGCTCCGGGCACTGCTGCTGCAGCCGGAGTTGGGATCGTGTCCTGTTCCAGGGAAATGAAGGGCTGGGACATCCTGCACTGCAAATGGTGCAATGCTGAGATCCTTTTTTCTTCTGCTTTTTTTCCCCCTTCGAATCAGTAAATCAATTTGACGGTGGCAGGAGAATGGTTCTCTACAGCTTGTGCGATTTGTGTGGTGTCAGACGGTCCCCTCTATCCATCACCCTTAATTAATTAGAATGTAATTACTTATGGATTCTTCTCCCATTATTCACAGACCCCAGCACCAGGAGAACACTTTCCTGTCCCTCCAGAGCTCCTGCTCTGCAGCAGCTTGCTGTGGGGCATGGTGGTGGCCCCGGGGCACATTGATCCTTATGCTGTGGATGGCAGAGCAGGTGGCAAACCCACAGCTCTGCTGCCATCACTGCTGCACAGTGCTGGGGCTGTGCTTAGGTTGGTTTAGCTGCTGGGATGGGATGGGGATGAGGTGGGGCTGGGGATAGGGATGGGATAGGATGGGATGGGGATGGGGATAGGGATGGGATAGGATGGGATGGGGATGGGGATGGGGTGGATATGGGGTGGGGATGGGGTGGGGATGAGATGGGATGGGATGGGGATGGGCTGGGGATAGGGGATGGATGGGGATGGAGTGGGAATGGAGGATGGGGTATGGGGGATGGGGATGCAATTTGAAAGAAGTCTTGCTTGTGCCCACGTCTTCCTCCCTTTATATGCAACTTGGTGACACAAATATTGTCACCGGTAATTAGCTGCGTGTCCCCCGAGCCCCACAGCAAAACAAACTCTGCCTGAAGCCCCAGCAGTGCCTGCTGTGCCAAGATTTTCCCGGAATCTGGGAGCTGCGATGTGAGCACTGCCAGCTGCCAGCACCCTGCTCCTGCAGCTCAGGGCACAGCGTGGCCTTTGTGCTGGCAGAGCTGGCTCAGCTCACCGCCACGCGTCCTTCCAGCGGCCTCACCATCTGCTGCAAACGTGTGGGCACAGAGTGAGGGTCACTCATGCTAACGCTGGAAGCATTACAGCAGCTCAAGTGTCCTCTGAAGAGTTATGGTGCAGGAACGGGTGCTGCAGATTTGCCCTCAGCATCACTGCGGCTCCATAGGCAACAGGTGTGCAGGGCTGGCACCCTGCAGCATCCCCTTCATGCAGCACCCCACTGGATCTGCCTTCCCAACAAAGATGCTCTAGGATGTGTTTTCTCTTTTGTCCTCTGTCCTGTCCCCAGCCCACTGTCCTGAGCTGCCCTGTGCAATGGGATGAGCTCAGGGGTGGGTTGCTGCTTCTGCTGTTCCACCAGCGTGGCTGTGCGGAAGGATGTAATCATGCCTCTGCAGTTCTGTGCCCACTTCTCCACGGGGAAAACACTGATTCTCCAGGCTTTGTTCAAAAATGTATTTCCCATTGTTAGAAATTTCAACATAGAATCTATTCAGCTCTGTTTTTCTTTCTGTGACTGTTTGTAGCTGTGTTGTGATTACCAGTACGGGAGATCTGCACTCCCCTGGGAGAGAGGAGGCAGGAGGGGGTCCCTGAGCCACTGCAGGGATGGGTGGTGGGATGGGGATGGCAAGGGATGGGGATAGGGTTAGGGATGGGGACGTGGATGGGGTGGGATGGGGATGGGATGGGATGGGGTTGAGGATGGGGATAGGGATGAGATGGTGATGGGGATGAGTTTGGGGACAAGGAGAGGGATGGGGATGGGATAGGGATGGGAGTCAGATGAGGATAGGGATAGGTTTGAGGACAAGGAGAGGGATGGATGGGGACAGGGATGGAGGGGACAGGGACCTTGGTGCCCTCACCTCCTGCAGTGCTCTCACAGGAGAGCCTCCCACTGACATGAGTGACCTGAACTGAGCCTGATGATGCAAAGGGCCATACAGTAACTCCAGTGAAAAGCCATAATAAATCATGGTGACACAATTACACAGGGCCATGCCACATCTCAGCAGCCACCTAATTAAAAAACTGGACTAAAACGAGGGAAGAAAATAACTTAATTTGGGCGCTATTTGCCTTGCTAATGCGGCGGCAGTTTTCTGCGCTGGATGAGTGTTTATAAAATCTTAATTAGGTTTCACGTGTGGAGGAGCGACTGATACAGGGCTGTATTCAAGGACTGGATCCTCACGGGACACTGTGGCTGTGCCCACATCCTGAACTGGGCAGAATTTGGTGGGGAGAGTGGGATGGGAAATGGGATGGGGAAGTGGGATGGGGAAAAGGAATGGGAAACAACTGCAGACAGATGGCTGCAAGCTTCCCATTGGCTTTTTTTTTTTCCCCCCTTCTTTTCTTTTTTTTCCCTCAGTTCTTTTTAATCAAAACTTCAAATTGGGCTCAAAGCAGCTATTTATAAACCTGTCAGGGGAGGCTGGCATTTCACTATCAGGCTTTTATTGAATGGCTGCTAACAGCTCTTTGAGACACAAAGTGGGTGGGACGACTGGGGCTGCTGAATCCCCTCGACCCCATCCCATGGGGACCCTCTTGTCTCCATGCACATGAGGGGATGAGGGACCCCAGGACCTGTGGGACTGCCCATCTTTGCCCATTATCTCAGCCGTTATGGATATCCCACTCAGGATTGGTGCTGCTGAGCTGCTCTGCCTCCCACCAGGCTTCACAGCTGGGAAATATGGAAGGAGAGGCATGGCTCACCCATGGGGTTGGGAGGGGACCCATCCCTGCTGACCACCCCAGGCAGCAGAGATGGCAGAGGTGTCCTGTCCGGCCCTATGTGGGGAAATGATTTAGACAGTTGTATTAAAATGCAAATTTCTGCCTGGCTTGCTAGTTTATCATCTGACTTGTTATACAATTTGCCAGTTATAGAAGAAAAATTACCATAATGGGCCCCTGGGGAATGGTTGTAAAAAGGATACCAAACATTACTTATCATCCCATTCCGCTACAATTATCTGGCGGTTTTCTTCTTTCCCCCCAACCCCAAGGAAAATTAAAGCATCAGTAGGAGCCAGGAGGTGCTGGGAGCCAGCACAGCTGTGTCGGTGTGCTGCCCCCAGTGCCCCCCCTCAGCATCTCACCGCGTGCCCAAATCAAGCTCCTTAATTGTGCAGGGAAATGGAGGTTAAATGCTCCAGCACCTCCTCAAAGGACAATCGCAGGGAGCAGGAGAGAGGTGGGGGAGCAGAGCTGTGCTTCTTCAGCAGCAGAACAAGAAACTCTTTCATGCATCTCTGTCTAAAGGGAATTAAAGACTCCTCGTTTGTTCCAGTTTAGAGCTGGCCTCTGAACTCCGTTTTGCTGGAAGTGCTTTGACATCTCTGGGGCACCTTTGGAGGGATGAGCGCTGGGGACAACAGCCATTGCTGATGCTCCTGCTGCAGCTGATGGCTGCCCCTCCACGAGCAGCTCTTGGATTGGTCGGTGCTGACCTCAGCCCCGTGCCATCACGAGGTCCCCTGAGCTCTCCATGCCAGTTTGGGGATCCCTGTTGTGCTTTGAGTGCAAACTTTGATCTGTCCTCTGCAAAGGGAGGGGGACAGCACAGTGCCCATCAGCCCCATGAGGTGATGGGGCCATGGGTGACAGGGGACAGGTGACAGCACTGCTGCAAGCAGGCTGTGCACGCCCCTGGACATGTCCCCCGAGAGGCAGCTCTAGGATCAAGCTGTTTGCAGGGAGGAGGAGGAGGGTGAGGAGGAAGAGGGGATGGAACAAAGGGGTTTTGGGGCTGGGGGTTGCCCTGGGGGCTGCTCTTGGCTCGGTGCTGCTGTGCTCATGCCAGCACGGGGCTGTGAGCAATGCTGTCCGGTGACACTGTAAGTACAGGCTAAACATCCTGGGAGTAATGAGCCTCTGAGTCCAAATTTTATAGACTAATTATGTCTCTGTTTATTACACTTTTAAGTAGAAGTCTGTTGCAAGCTCTGGGGAGGCTCTGGCATAAAAACAAATAAATACTTTGTCTTCCCACAGTTCACCCCTGGGGTCAGGTTGGATGTGTCGCTCCATGCTTTGGGGGCGGATGGGAGAGAGTGTGTCCCCACGTGGAGGGACGGCTGGTGCTTCCCAGATGGGACAGCGCTAGGACCCTGCCCCACATGTCACTGTCCTGGTGAGACCTGGCCACGGTGGGACGTGGGGAGGCCACCAAAAAACATTCATAGCACTGCAGGAGGCAGAGGGCAGCGGGAGGTCACTGCATCCCTGGGTCTGTGGCTGCCCCCAAGGAGCAGTTCTGCAGCCAATGCCACCCAGAGAGCGCTCCAAAGGAAGGGTCCGTGCAGGAGAAGTATTTTTAGCTTTCTCATTAACAGAGTGCTTTCAAATTAGCCTTCTATTAACCTCAAAGTGAAATGAAAGCACGAGAAATAAAGCATCTTTTTTTTTTTCTTCTTTCCCTTTTTCCCTTGCAGGGCTGAAGTCTCCTGCAGAATACCAAGGGTTTGGCAATGAACTCCTGGGGAGCAGCGGGGCTGGTGCTGGTGGTCCTCACGCTGCACCTCGGGGGGCACCAAGCTGCAATCCCCTGTGTCCCAGCGCAGGGCAGAAGGGAACACGGCAGAGACACACAGCACTGGGGGGACCCGTGGGGTTCTCCATCTGCAGCCCCACGTCGAGCTGCCACCCAATAATGGGGCACAGCTATGTGCTCAGACCCCCCCAAAACCCCTCCCCCATGCACACACACACAGAGGGAAGGGGATTGCCACGAAAGGAGAAACACCAATGACATCAAAGTGAAATTGCAAAGACTGAAGGGAAATAAATAAATAAATAAATAAATAAAAAATCGGGGTGGAGGAGGAGGGATGGGGGAGAGGCAGGAGAAGAAAGGGAAATATCCACACACAGCCCTGCAGATGGGAAGCGTTGCTCCGAGGTGTCCGCGGGCGACCTGCCAAAGCAATTGATTTCATCTGCAGGCAGAGAGGCCTTTTTTTTTTTTTCCTTTTCCTTTTTCTTTCTTTCTTTTTTTTTTTTTTCATTTCACACCAATTTTCACGGGCAGTGTTAGATAAAAACGGCAGAGGTGCGGGGAAGAGAGCACTGCACGGAGGGGGGGGAATGGTAGATGACAGAAAGAGATTGAATGGTGACGTTGGAGGGAATGGGAGGGGTGTATGGGGGGGGGGGTGATGTGCTTGGGGACGTGGCCCTACCACCCACAATGTCGTGGTGGGTGGGTGATGAGCACCCAAAGCACTGGGTGCATTGGGAACCCACTTTCCACTCACCCAGGACACAGTAATGAAGGAGAACCCCAAATCTGGGCAGTTTTCAGGAGGTGCAGTGGGGTCACCCCTCCTCTATAGTTACTGAGCCATAGAGCAGAGAAAAATAGCCGCTGACATCAAGGTTATGCAGTCCTGGGCTGCCAGGGTGGATTATTTCCTGCAATCCATCACCAGCCTGGATCCTATTGCATTTCTCCTTTTGCTCTTTTTCTCCCCTTCATTCTTTCTTTGCCTTCTTTCCTTTTTTTCTTTTCTTTTTTTTTTTTTTTTTTTTTGAATGGAAAATGCTTTTAGCAACCTTAATAGCCACCGAGAGCTGCTGTAAAGCTGGCACGGAAATCTATCATTTTTATTTGGCTGTGTCTGATAATAAGTAAGCTTGGGCCATAAATCCTTCAACCTTGAGAATTAAATAATAACAACAATAATAATAATAACGAAATCCCATGTAACTTCCCACCCGGAGCAGCCCCTTCTGCTCCAGCAGGTGGGAAGGGCCGTGATGTTCTGGGTGATGAGGGAGCGCTCCCATGGAAACGCGGCAGCCGATGGTTCGTCCCCTCTGCTCCTCCCCAGGACTATGGTGTGTCAGCACCGAGCTGCCTTCACCCCATATCCCAGTGGCCTCGGGGTGTGTGGGGTGGGGACCACACCCCCTGACCCCACACTGGACCCATTGGTCTTAGGAAAAAGCCACGGGGGTGAGGAGCGATGTGGGTGTGGGATGTCAGCCGCGACGTGCTGGCTCTGCTCCTGTGGTGCCACCAAAGGATGTGTGGTGCTGCCACTACAGCCGGGCTGTGGCACTCACAGCACATTCTGGGGACCCATACTGGGCTGTCCCCATGGGCTGTCAGTGTGGGGATGCAGGTGCCACATCCAGGAGACACGAGGTCCCTGCACAACCACGGGGTGAGGATTTGCCGTCAGCCGTTGGCTGCTGAGACATTTCAATCTGGAACTGTTCTGTGCTGACATTTCCCAAAGAAAAATTTCTGACTTTCTGTCACACAATGGCATTTTTCTTTTACAGCCAATATATCAAAACGGTAACAAAAGCCCAGCATGGAAGTCAAAACATTTTCTTCTCGTGGAGTGAAACGCGTTGGGTTCGTTCCAAGATGCGCCTCGCTCCTGCCCCAACTTCCCCTCCCTTCTGCCATGGTTTGTGGCTCGTACTGCTCGTGGCTCGTGGTCCCTGTGGCTCGTGGTCCTGGGGCCATGCTGGCCACGGTGCCATGTGGACAGACCCCATTTGCAGCCTCATTGCATGCAGCAAGGAAATCGCAGGGCTGGCGGCCGGAGCCAAGCCTGACAGCGCGAATAATGAAGGGGGGAAGTCAACCTCTCGCTTCAACCTCTCGCTTTAACACCGAAATAATTCTGTTAGCTCCGATCAAACCATCAGCAGATCTGATTAAACGCAGCAGCAGCTGCTGCTGGTCGTCGGGGCTCCCACACTGCGGCTGTGGCCGTGCACCTCTGTGGATGCAGCCCAGGAGCAGCAGGGAGATGTGAGCCCACCCCAAAAATCCTGTGTCTGGGAGAGCAGCTGCTTTGGGGCTGAGCGGCCCCCAAACCCAGCTCCCAGCTCAGGGAAGGGGCACAGAGCCCACCCTGGTGCCTGTCTCCCCCCTCCCCCCCACCAGGCACTTTGTGGCACTGTCTGGGGCTGCCAGGCTCCAAAATCTCCCATCTCTCCAGCATGTGGAGCTGGGGCTCGAAGCACCATGAAGAGCAGAAGGATTTGTGCAGGTTTGGGGTCCCCCAGCAGAAACACCAGCTCCCACCATTAATAATTCCCAGCTTCTAACGAGCATCTCAGTCCCGGGGCATTGCAATTAGAAGCGAGCCCTGGGCTGGAGGCATCATCCCTGCTGTCACCCCACTCACCCAGCCCGGCCGGGAGCACGTGCCCTTCTCTGCTGGGACCTCAGCTTAATTAATCTTCCGCTGAGCTTAGGAGCGGTAATGGTCCCGGAGGAAGCAGGCAAGATGATTGTGCTGGAGTGAGACAAAAGAGAACAGTTAGACTGTGACAGCTGATATTAAAATGACTACAACTCACTTCATACCCCGAGTCAATGCGTTCTACTCCTTATAAATAATGGGTTACTCCAGGTTAACTGTCTGTTGCTGCATTGCAATTGTTGATATTTAATTAGCTCTAAAATTAAAGTGTTCTTTTATTGCCCTGCCATTAGAACTACTTTGTTTCTAATTGATTGAGATTAAAGTGTCTCCTCTGGATCCCGGCTGGGGAGGGCAGGGGCTGGGGACAGGTGGAGGCAGGGGCTGGCACTGGGGGTGACGGCAGAAGTGTGAGGATGGGGCTGGGAGTGCTGGGGCTGTAATGGGCCCTGAGGATCGCAGCCCCTTCCCACCTGTCCCCGGGTTCCTGGGGATGGATCCTGTCTCTGTCCTGGGTGTGGAGTACTCATTGCAATCAGCAGGAAGTTGGGGAGCACCCCTTGTCCCCATCGGTACACGCACAGGGGCAGATGGGGTTGGCTATGTGCTGGGTCAGAGCTGCTTCCCATGTCTCAGCAACTGCTGCAGCTATCAGATGAATGTAGCAGCCCAAGGTGGGTGTCATGAGCTGACAAAAAATAGCAGCACATCGCACCCTGAGCTTAAATGGCTCTTTAAGAAGCTGATGCATAATTTAACCAGAGCAATTAATAGCAGATGATTTGTAGGAATGTCGGGCAGGCACAGGGGTGGGGAGAATACGCAGGTGGCCATGGGGTGTTCTTGTCCCTATTCCCACGGGATGACTCCTACTGTCCCCTTGGCACCTCCCTCCCCACACCCCAAATCTTGCAGACCACAGTTGGGTGCAGGCAGGGACCCAACTGTGCCTTCAGCCCGTTCTGCCCGAGGGAAAACCAACATCGCATCGCACCCATGGGACATTTAGTGCCACTGTCAGCAGTGACACAGAGCCCCACTGCACACCACTGTGTGCGGCCCCACTACTGATGTGTGGCTGCCAGGAGCACGTGATGGCACTGAGGCTTTGGGAAGGTGGGTTGGGATGGATGGGTATTGCCCATACAGCTCCATGGTGGCAGCACATCTCTGCTGCTGTGGGTACCAATGTGAGCATCCAGGTTGGGGTTGTGCTGCCCTGTGCTGCTGCAGCCAACGTGGTGCCCGGGCCCTGCCCTGCAGAGAAGTGGAGACTCCTTGCAGAGCTGGGAAGGGAAGCAAATGGGATGAAACCTGTGCAAAACAGGAAAGCTGCTAAATGAATGAACTTGTTAGAGGAATACGTTTGCATAAATCTGAATAAACGACGACGCTAAGGCCAGGCCAGGTCCTTGGCAACCTCCTCACCTGGGGAGATGTGAAGGGTAACAAACACGGTGTAAGAGGAGATGCTGCCTGCCTGGCTGCTGTTTGCTCCCATGGCCACAACTCCGGGGGTGCACAGTGCGTGCTGAGCTCCTGCACCCCAAAACGCTGTGCACCAGGATGCTGTCCCTTGGCAGAGCAGTGAGCAATCAGCGTGACATTTAGGTAAATGCTACAGCTATTTGTAAGTGTTCGTTTCCGTGGGCGCCCCATCCATTACATGACAGCTATTTGCTTAACATCCTGATGTGCATTCCTCGCTTTGCAGATAAGCACTGTTGCAGGGGGCTGCACTGCTCATGGGTTTGCAGAGCAGAACTTCAGCAGTGGCTCCATGCAGGGTGCTGAGATGGTGCCCCTGTGGACCCCAATAGGGGAAAACCCCACAAGTGAAGCTACTGGGCATGAGACCGGGTATGTGAAGGCAGAGCAGCAGGAGATGCAGAGCTGCACTTTAATTTAGCTGAAAGACCTTTGGAAAGTGAAGTTCTGCCCACAGACGCAGCCCTACGAGAAATAATGATGCAAAATACGTAAGTCCTGGGTGCACCAGATGAGTACTTGGCCTCTCAGCTCCCCGCTGCTGCTCCTGCTCCTCTGTGCACCATGACCAAGACAAAACCTTGTGGTGCTGCTTGCGTGCCAGAGCACTCAGGGGGGATGTGGGGGGAGGGTGGGGGGGGGGGGCTGGCAACAGGACAGCAGTGATTTACATACTGAATAACGGAGAAGGGCAAGAGAAATAATAAATCATACATTTTCAGACACGTGATCCTGGCTCCCTGGAGGGCTCCCTGGGCACGGCTGGCACAGCCCTGGTGCTGAAGCTCAGGGCAGTTCCCATGTCTAGCACTCGCTTGGGCCCCGAAGCTCCATGGTAACCCCTTGGCCTCGTGCACTGGTGGTGGGTGCGAGGGCTTTGCAGCCCAGTGTGCAGCACATCGTGCTCTTGAGTGCTGAAAATCGCTGCTCCTGAGTGGGGTTTGCTGTCAGGAAGCCTCTTGCTGAGATGTTTTTTCATGCTCCCTGCTTCCTAAACAACTTGATGGTGCTTGACTGTAATCCTAAAATGTTTGAATGCCAGTTTATTTTCCAAGCAGGGCATGCAGTACAAGGGCTGCTTTTCCTCAAGCTGGACATCTGGCACAGGCTCAGTGCAGGAGGAGCCAGCGGGGTCCCTGGGGCACAGGGAGGGTGTGGGGTCCCTTTGCTGATGTTGCTGCCCACTTGCTCCCCATGCAGCAATGGGGCTCTGCAGGCTCAGCGAGGTCTGTCTGGGGTGGTGACAGATGCTGTTGGCAAGGGGAGCGCAGGTGAGCATCTCTGCTGGATGTCTGCAGACTGCGTTTTTTGCTCGCTCTGGCTGTGGGGTACAAGCGTGGATGGAAGTCACAGGGAGATGTAACAGGCATGCAGAGCTCTGACCAGAGCTCTGAGTGTGGGCTCTGTCCTTCTGGGGGCAGCTGAATCTGTGGGGCTTGGCTGCATGCTGTGACCCCACAGATGTCCCCATGGTACCTCCTGCACTGAGTCCTGCAGTGCCGAGTGAGGTGATGCTGCTGGCTCTGCTGCAGGAAGCCCTGCGTGCCCTTCCCTGGCGCTGTGCTGTGTCATTAATATCTCTGTCACAGGGCAAGTTGCAGGCGAGATAATATTGATACAGCCATTAGAGTGCACGGAGAACAAGAGCAAGGCGTGCTGCGGGGGGTGCAGCACTGGGAGCTGCCGGTGTGCATCGGTGACACGCAGACCAGGAGTGTCCTTCTCTCTGCTCCATGGACACCGCAGCCATGTGCTCGCTCCCTTGGGATGGGTGCGCGGTGCTGACGTCCCCATCTCCCACCCCAAAACAGAGGATGTGCCCCCCTGGCCCTGCACCTCCCGCTGCTGCTCCCGCGCTACCTGCACCACCGGGAGCCCTGAAAATAACACGCAACTGCTTAAGGATGTGAGCTCCGTATTAAATCTCGGTGAAAAGGAGCAATTATGCTGTCAGAGGAGGTGATATAATTTGGGAGAGCTCGTTGTGCAGCTGTAATTTTTCCCCACTGTTGGCTGTGGTGTGCAAAGCTCTGGCATGGGCGGCCTTGGGGCACCCCAGGGCCAGCTCTGCCCCCTGGAAGGGGCACTTCTCAGCACACTGTGGACTCCCCATAGATGCTGGGAACATGGGCTGCCTGCTGGTGCTCCATGCCTGGGGAGCTGCGGTGCTGTGCTGCAGCAGCAGCCCAGTATGGCACTGGTGTGGGTACTGGTGCAGGTGTGGGTACCAGTGTGGGGTGCAGAGGGTTAATGCTTCCACTGCTGGGGGAGAGTAATTAAGTGCTAACTTGTCATTTTTTTTAATGAAGTACCGGAGCTGCAGATTTATAATTGCTAATGAGCCAGAATAATAATTAGTTGTTTTTTAATAAGGCCGATGATCACTTGGAGGGAGAAGAAGAGCCGGGCACTGCTTTGGCCTAATTTTTTTTTGCAAGATGGTGCAGTGTTTCCAACTACCCAGGCTGGCCCTGTCCCCACAGCCCAGCTCTGTGCCCGGACCTGTGCCCATGCCCCCTGGCGGCTGTGCCCACTCAGTGCCCCCCAGGTGCCGTGGTGGCCGCACACGGAGTGACACAGTCCTCCTCCATCATACCTGGATGCTGAGGTCACCCCCTGATGGCACTGCTCAGGAATGTGGTGGCATCTGGGGATGAGCCACGAGGCAGCTGCATGGGGGGCATGGGGAAGGTAGGGCTGGGATAAATATCTAATTGGGTTATCTGATTAGGTAATTGCAGTTGATTAGCTTTGATTAGAATAAGCCTAGGCCAAGGCTCCCCACCAACCCCAGTGCAGAACCCTGGGGTGGCCCAGGACCCCTGTCTGTCCCCCTTGCTCACTGAGCACCTCTCTCATTGCAGCAGGACGGGGGCAGATGCTGGTGATGGTCTCCAAGGAGTCACCAAGCAGGCAGTGGGGAGCAGGAGGGCTCTGTGATATTGTTTCAAAGAATTTACCAAAAAAAAACCAACAAAAAAAAACCCCACACACGGAAAGCAGAGATGGAAGCTACTGAACTCAGCAGGGTGTCTTCATGCCCTTGATTTCTCTATTGAAATAAGTAATTAAGGCATTGCAGGTGATCTTCGGCTCCCTGTGAGCATCCCCCAGCTCCAGCAAAGCCCCAAAATGATCTCGGTGGCGTTTCTGCCCCCAGATGCTGCCAGACCTGCTGGGGGAAGTCAGTTCACTAGCATGGATGATGCTGCAAAATACTTTTAGGATTGATGGAATCAGCTGCTGTCCTGCTGGGCTGTGTCATCCCACTCTCCCCTGAGCCATTCCCCACCTCGTCCCCTTGATTTGCTTTTTGCTGTTTCTCTCTGGCCATAGTGAGGGGATCTGGGCCCCGTTGGGCAGTTCCTTGGGTAGGGAAGTGCTGTGGGGTCACTGCTCATCCACGCATATCCCCATCACTCATCCCAGCAAACACAACCTGCCCCACTGCAGGCAGCCCCATTGAAACAGCCCATGCTATTATCTCTCAAAGGCATCATTACATTTAATTGTCAGTGACTGAGCCAGCAGTGGTGGTGGGGAATGGTACAAAGGGTGGGGGGGGACCCTCACACCCTTGCTCCCTGCTTGCAGTCCCCCTGTGCTGCTGCTGTTCACGCTGCCCTGGTTTCTGCTACTTCACCAGAGCTGAAGCCTGACCTTTTTTAATATTCGAGGCTGAGATTTCGGGGCCGGGAGCAACTCAGGGAAGGAAAAGTAGGAGAGGGTGAGGTGGAGGGGAAAAAGCAGCACAGCCCCCCAGCGGCGTCGGGGCTTCAATAATCAATGAGGGCTGAGCTGGGGCAGGGGATGCTCTGGGATGTGATCTGTGTGCAAGTGGGGGAGAACATGGAACTGGCATCTGCAGCCTGAAAGAGCTTTGTGTGGTGCTGGATGTGGATGCGGTGCTGGATGGGCACAAGGAGCCAGGCCTGGAGCTGAAGGGCAGAGATGGGTGGCTGCTCATTGAAGAATAAATGTGAACTGTCATGTGCTCAGTACTGGGAGTGAGAGCAGGGCTGGGCAAACTCAGCATGGTTTGAAATTGCAGCCCTGTGCCGCACCACAGACGAGGTCCTGATAATTGCACTTTCTTCTCTTCCTTTCTTTCCCTTTTCCCCTGCTGAGCTGCAATAATTGGGTGCTGTCGCCCGAGCTCATCCGCTGCTGGCTGCCTGAAAGGAGCTCTGCAATTAGCGAGTGTCACCCTGTAATAAAGGCTTTAATATCCCCCGTCATGGCTCACTCTGCAGCTGCTCAGCCCTGTCCTGCACCATGCAGCCTTGAGGAGCTCTTGCAAAGCACATGAATCTCATCCCATCCCATCCCATCCCATCCCATCCCATCCCATCCCATCCCATCCCATCCCATCCCATCCCATCCCATCCCATCCCATCCCATCCCATCCCATCCCATCCCATCCCATCCCATCCCATCCCATCCCATCTGTCCTGCCAGGGGATGACATAACAGCCCAAGCAGAGCTGGTACATTCCCTGCAGAGCCCTGGGGTCCCATCCTGACCCACTTTCCTCAGTCCCCACCAATGTTTCAAAGCCATTCCCCTCCTTGGAGCCCTGCATGGGGCTGTGGTTCCCGGGGTGCCTTAGAACAAATGCTCACAATAAGGTAATTATAGGGGAGATAATAAACGTGTCAGTCCTCCAAAGAAGTATTTTTACTGGGAGTAAAGGGGGAGCCCTGCCTCTGTGTTGCATGTGTGAGCATTACCATACATATTAATTAATTGGGTAAAAAGCTCCCCGACTCTGTGCCATGTGCATTATTTATGAGCATCTCGAGGTGCTGGTAACTTATAGGCTCTCCTGCTCTGCTCACTGCCTTATTTCCCTCAATGTTCTCCCCCTAGTTGCTCTGTGTGGATTCCCTCCAGTAGGGACTTGCTGCTGGCTGGGGCTGGGCACTGAGTTTGGGCAGGGGAAGAATGGGGGTGAGCTCACTCCTGCGTGCAGCATCCTCCTGCTGGGTGCCACCATGCAGCCCTGCAGCAATGGGATGCATTCCCTTGCCCGGGTCCTGCTGCCCCCTGCACAACCCCTCACTGCAAAGCCTTTGGCTGAGGCTCATCACATCTTCCTGTTTATTTCTGATGAGAGCAACGACCTCATCTGCACGGCACATCCCAGCCCTGCGTGCTTGCAGCCACATCCAGCTGGACCCAGCTGTCCCTCGAGGGGATGCCACGTATCCCCTCGATACCATTGGGATCTACTGGGATCCACTGGAGTCTGCTTTTCCTCCACCCTGGTTCTCCCCGGCTGTGCCCAGCTCCTGCACCAACACTTCTGTGTGGAATGAGATTTAAAACAGCGCATCAAATTGGTGATAGAAAAACTAAACTCTATTAAAAAGCCATTTTCTGCAGGTGAGTGGGTCCCCAGCAGGGCAGGGGATGGGGAATTACTGTGGTGTGCAGGGAGTGTGTGTCTGATTGCACACGGGGGCTGCAGGTTGGGTCCTTCGCCCCCCAGCCCCCACCCTGGGCTCTGGGTATCTCTGTGCATGAGGTGAGCTCAGCACACTCAGCCCAGGTCCCAGCCCCGGCAGCCCAGAGCTGTGCAGTGGGGAAGAGGAGTTGGATGCCACTTTATAAATCACTGTCTCTCTTAAAAGATGGAGTTTTAACCTTCTTGGCTTCTGCCTGGGGATTTATTAGCAGTTTCATTTCCTGCAGTAATAATTCATGGCACTCACTGGAGTGGGTGACTGGGGGCTCCTCTTCCAGCTGTGCCATGCCCAGGTCTGGCACTTCCCTGCTCATGGGGTGGGTTCTCTGCTCTTGGGTGTGGGGACCATGGGATGGACACCCTCAGCCCCATGAGTGGGTGCTCCTCCCCGAGACCACATCCTACCATGATGACGGGGGTAGGGATGGGGACAGAAGTGGGGATGGAATGGATGGAGATGGTTGTGGGTATGAAGATACAGACACAAATGAGGTTGGGGTCAGGAACAGCAGTGTCTTTGCTCATTCTGACTGCAAACCTCACGTCCCCAAGGTCCTTGGCTCTGCCTGCTCTCCTTCCCACACAAACCTGACAGCTGAGAGATTTTCATTCCCTAAAGGATTTCCTTAATTAGGAGCCTTCATAAATCACCATCGCACACACTCGCACAGGCACTTATCTCCATCTCTTCAAAGGCTCTGCCCACCCACCCTGCCGTGGTGCTGCGGGCTGGTGCTGGCACTGCGGCAGCGTGGGGGGCACCTTGGTGGGGTCAGGGTGCAGAAGTTCTGCCCAACCCCGGGTGGGGGTCCCGCTCCCCTCCGTGGGGCTGAGTGAGATGAAAGGAGACCAGGGCACGTTTCTGCCCCCTGAAGTTCTCTCCCCCCATAATTAGGTCTGTGCTAAGACGATTAAGAAGAACTTTAGTGATGGGTTTTATAATCCCGCCTGAAAGGGAAATGAGCCTCCAGTCCCCTCCTCGCTGTCCTGCCCTGTCCCCAGCAGGGACACTCCCACGGTGACCCTGTGCCACTGTCCTCCTGGCACCTCCGTGCTTTTCTCACTTGATTCTGGAGCTGCTGCTGCACACAGAGGTCAGTGCTGGTGCTTCCTGTGGGCACAGAGGATGCTCCGTGTGGTTCACAGCTGCCCCCAGGGATGGGACACCTCGGTGGCAGTGCTGCTGGGCAGGCAGTGTGGAGCTGCTGGATCCACAACAGCAGTGATGGCAGAGCGTGGCTGCTAAGGAATTGATCCCTGCTGTTTCATTTATTAGACGGTGTAATGCCACGGAAACCGTTTCCGCGATATCCCAAACTAAATCATTTATTCTTGACAAAAATCCAATAAAGAGCTCAGTCCGCCTCCATAGGCAGATAAAGCCCAGATTAACGGGACAGCCTAGATCAGAAAAAAAAAAGAAAAAGGGAGGAAAATCTGGGAAAATGAGGATGGGATGCAAAGGAGACTTCTTCCTCATTCTCTCTATCCCAAGGCTGCTGCGGCTCAGGATTTTATTACAAAAAGCCACCTAAATATTACAGGCTAATCCGTAAATCCCAGCCTAGTAAAATATGTGATGGATTTTGTAAATTGCGCCCTTTACAAATCTGATTGAACTCCTTTTTCCTTGCTGCTTTGCTTTTCTTCTCCTTCTTCTCTCTCCTCCCTGGGTTTTTATTCTTTTTCCCTCAAGGACCACGGAGTCTTATGTTGCTGCTGTCCTGGCTCTGCTCTGTGGTCCCCCTTTGCAGGCACTCTGTGGTGGGAGCAGCAGGGAAGCAAGCCTGGGATGTGGTGGAGCTGGTGCTTCGGGGGTGTGGGGTGGCAGAGGGGGAGGCTGGCAGGGATGGGTGAGATGGGGATGGGATGGGGATTGAATGGAATGGGATGAGATGAGATGGATGGAGTTTGAATGAGGTGGATGGAGATGGGATGGGATGGGGTAGGATGGGATGGGATGGGATGGGATGGGATGGGACAAGGAGCTCTCCAGCAGCCATGGGGTGCAGCTAACTGCCTGCATTATAATTGCTGCTCTCCCCATCTCTTACGCTGCTGGCAGAGGCAGGAAGGTGGCTGTGAGCACCAAGACATGAGGGTGATCTCCCCTCCCTCGACTCATTTTAGGGTGTTCTGCCTTCCCTGGGCTGTCCTGGGTGTTTTGGGGCTGGTGGGGCACAGAGGGGTCTGTGTACCCATGGGAATGGGTGTCACTTGAGTGCTTCTGGGTGCAGCCCAGCATCTCCGCTGCAGATCCTTCTCTAAGGGATCACATTTCTGCGCGGGAGGAGGACAAACTCAGGCACATCTTTCCTTCCTCCAGCATTATTTCCTGTTCTTTTATTAAAGCAAGATGTTGCTGGCAGATCTCACGCTCCCTTCCCTGTTTTTCCATCAAAAAACTGCAGAGGAACATCTGGCAGCAGCTAGCGAATGGGATATTCCTGCCTGTGGCAGCAGAGATGCTGGTTTCCCTGCAGAGGTTGGGGGCAGCCGGTAAATGCCACCTGCCCCCATGGTGACTGTCACCCTGTGTGGTGACACAGATGGCTGTAAGAATGGAGACCTGCTGGTGTTGTACCCTGCGAAGCAAACCAGAGAAGGAAAGAGGAGGACCGGCTGCCACGTCTTCAATTGGATTTAGTTCCGCCCCGAGCTGCTTTTCCTTTTGGTTTACTCATTGCACTGCCGTTGGTGTGGAGCCAGGATTAGAGCAGCGGCACTGAGCCCAGCCCAGGTCTCTGCCAAAGAGCTCAGATCCTGTGGAGGTGGCCAAGCAACCTCAGGTTTTGGGGGATACCTTGCCCCCAAACTGTACCTTGTCAATAAGCCAATGGGATGAGCTCACTCTGCAAATCCAAGGTGTTGTAACAGTCCTCAAAGGAGTGAGGGCTGAGTTAGTGCCCCAGTGGGCAGAGAAGGGTGGTGGAGCATCTGATGATGGAGATGGGATGGGACATGACTGTGTCTCAGCTTCCTCAGCACCCCCTGGCACTGTGACCAGGACAGCTTGCAACTGGTCCTGCCCTTCCTTCCATCCCCTGTTCCTAACGATGGGCTTTACTCATGCTTTGAGCCAGCGCTGGGGGATGCTCTGCTGGTAACCATGGCAACAGCCAGGTTCCAGTCTCCTTGCCCTTGTCGGTCACCTTGAGGTGCCACCATGTCCCGGTCACTGTCTGGCTGCCCTGTATGCCCCGTGCAGCCGTGCAGGGCTGTGGTGACCATGGGGCAGTGCTGGGACCACTGCTGGCCCTGAGCACATCCTGGCGTGGGCAGCACCCGGCTGGGGCTGGGAGCCCACAGGAGGAGCTGGAGCCCTGCGCCAGGCACCCGCAGCCACATCTGCAAGCATTTAAGAAGGAAGCCCGGGCCAGGTCCTGCCAGAAATAGCTCTTGGTGTGCGCTCCTGTGCCAGCAAGTGATGTCATTTGCTTTTATTTCCCTCCCGTCTGCTCCTTCCCGTTGGAGACACGATACACTTGTCAGCCTCGTGCTGTGCTGACGCAGCCTTGGATTTTGATGCTGGCACCTCGAGCAGACACGAGGCTGCTCGTGTCTCTGCCCACTGCCAGGACCTGCCCTGCTCCTCCAGCAGCATGGGTGAAATGGGGTAATCCGGGCTGACGGCTGCTCATGGGCTGGGGATCATCAGAGGGGAAATCTTCGGGTCCAGACTCCTTGAGGAGCCCTGTAGGGAGGGAACCCCATGGGAAGGGGTCATGCACACAGCTTGGGCACTGCAGGGCTTGGTGTGGGAGCAGCTGGGTACATCATGGTACCGTCCTGCAGCCCCACTGCTCTTTGTGCTGGGTTGACTTGGCCACTGCTGTGCAAGCACCGACAAAGCCCGGGCGTGCAGCCGCTCACAGGCAGGATCCAGCCAGCTGGCTGCAGCCCCTCGGTGCACTCCAGAACAAGCACATGCCTCCGGAGCGACGTCTCCACTCGGCCTCTCAGGACTTGTCCCCATCCCCGCCAGCAGCAGGCTGCCAGCCAGGGTGTCCCACGGCCGCAGGCCGGCGTCTGCCTCGGGCTGGGGGTCACGGGGCTGCCAGAGTCCTGAGCAAGCTCCTGCAGAAAGCACAGCTTGTCCTGCTTTGTGCATTGCAAATGATGAACATCCTCATGATTGTTGCATCCGTCCCGCTGCAGCATTTTCTCGTGGCTGCAGGTCATGGTTCCAGCTGGACGCCTCTGTCACCGTGTGCCACCAGCGCAGGGCGGGCAGGGCAGTGTGCAGCAGCCACTGGCAGGTCGTGTTGGCACAGCCTCAGCCCAGTGCTGGTGTCTGCCTGCACAGCCGCTCCCGCTCAGGAACAATGCTCGGAGTGGAAATTTGCTGCCATTTCATGGAAAAATGGGTGGAGTGAAATGAATCATGCCCACGCAGCTGAGCTGGGCAGAGCCGAATGCCTCTTCCCAAATTTCTATTTCCACTGCTCAACGCTGCCAGCCTCCAGCAGAGCCCCCACAGTGCCCACCCGTGCCTGCAGCAGCTCGGTGCTGCTCAGTGCCCTGCCTCCCAGCACAGGGTGCCACAGGGGCCCCTCGGTGCCACCCAGTCAGTGGGACATGGTCAGCCTCACGCAGTGCCATGTCAGAGTGGGATCTCTGAGGACACGGAGGTCACATGTCACATTCTGGCTTTGCACACCTCTCCTCTCCATCCTCCTTCCTTACAGGAACACATGGCACCACGTCCTGAAATAATTGCACAATTAAGGGCTAATTACTTCAATTAGATGATCAGCGCTCCTGCAAGCATGTGCCAGACCTGTGCCCTGGGCCACGTTCTCCCAACCCTTGCTGTGCTTGGCACAGAGGGGTGAGCTCGGCACCACAAAGTGCTCTCAGAACCATGGGGACCCCAAGGGGGCACAGGGCCAGGCATGTGGGTTTGCTGACCCCTCGCAGCCACCTCAGCCAGCACAACCCCCACTGCCCCCCCATCCCTGTCCCCTTCCATGTCCCCATCCATCGGGAGCTGCTGGTTGCTGTGGGATGGGTGCACACTGGCAGCACGGAGGACGTGCTGCTCGCTGTCCGCAGCACACTGCTCGGCCCTGGAAACAAGGCTATCCGTTTCAATTAGAGCAAGCAGGGAAGTGGCTATTAAGTGCTTCGTTATTATGGTAATGGCTCTACTCTGCATGCACGGGGGAGGCCTCGCACCCTCCCGCCAGTGTCCAATTTTTTATCTCTAATTCCTCCCCTGGGTTTCCTCCTGACCGTGACATGAAAGATGAGGATCGTGGTGGCTCCGGCTCGAGGGAGGCAGAGCAGTGCCTCTTCCTCAGCTCGGAGGTGGGGGGGGTGAGGGGTACCTGTGCCCATAGGCTCTGGTGTCTGCCATCAGTGGGGTGCCAGGGGGGAGGGGTGCCACGGAGCCGTGGAGTCCTTTCATCTGCTGCCACGTGCTGTCACGATGGGTGTTTAATTGGGATGTGCAGAGCAGCGCTCGTGCTGCCGCGCTTTGTGGGGAAGCAGGACGGGTGATGGGATATTTCCCCATAATTGGCTTATTTGCTTTCCTTTGTAACTGTCTTGTTGATACAGGAATCGCTTATGATGACACGGCTGTGGGCGTGCTGCTGCCTCAGCCCCCCCAGACCCAAATCCTCTGCAACTCCAGCGCAGGGCACAGTGTGCCCAGCTGTCCCCAGCACGGGGCAGTGAGCTGCAGTGACAGTGACGCACGTGGCACCCATCCTCCACTGCCACCATCCCCGTGCCACCGTGGGAGTGCTGGGGACAGCGCGTCCCGTGCCAGCGATCACGCTCAGCTCTGCTGTCATTGCTGCTGCCTGAGCCCCGGCAATGCTTATGAATAAATGAAAGGAGAGCAAAGCGTCTGCCTAATGGAATGATGACAAATGTGTACCGAAACCGAAGGGAAAAGGGAACAATTTGAGTAATTCAATTATTTAACAGAAGCTTGTCACTCGTATGCACTGGGGAGCTGTGCCAGCTCAGCACCAAGTGCCACAGTGGGAGACATGCGGCGTCCTGGGACACCCCATGGGACAGTAGGACGTCCTGGGCTGGGGACATGCAGGATATCCATGGCTGCAGTGAAGATGGTGCATGAGGACAATATGAGCAGCATGGGGACAGTGCTAGCTTGTCACTGGGGACCACACTGGGGAGCGGGAGGGGTTCATTTGCACTTTGCCTGGGCTGGCATGACCAGCGCAGCCTTGCTAGGGAGGTGCAAATAGATTCAGCAGGAGTGAGCAGAGTGCTGCAAAACCCTCTTTTGCTCGGCAGAATTTCAGGTGGCTGAACACGGCCAGGGGCCTGATCCTGCTCCACTGGGCCCCGCACACCGCAGTGCCTACAGATGCTGCTCCTGTGGTGCAGAGCAATTGGTCCAAATCTGGTGATGCCAGAGCTTAATGTCACCCAGATCAGCACCAGAGTTCAAGCAGGGGAATGTGCACTTAAAAATGACTTCATCTGGTCCACATTTCCAACACCCAGCGACCTGAGTCCTCGTGGCCAGGCTGTAGCCACAGCACAGGGACAAGGCCTGGCCTCCGTGGAGAACACCTCCATGGGCAGCAGCAAGCTGGGACTTGGATAGCTCCGTTCCTCCCTTTAGGAATTGCAGTAGTGATGGGGCCCTCCATCTCCATCCCACACCACCGCCACAGCTCAGTGTCTGTCCCCTCCCTTGTGCGCCCAGTGGTGACAAACGCTGGCAGGGGACGAGAGCGTGTCATTGTGGGCAGACAGCTGGCAGGGGACACAGCTCTGGCAGCCAGCTCTGTGCACGCCCGGCTGCTCGCCGCGCTGCCTGGGGACCGCTCGCTCCCGGCTTGCATATGTTGTGAGGACACTGGGTTTGTTCCCCTCCAGCCTCCCTTGGCCATGAGCCATTGGCACTCGCTCTCGAGTCATGGCACTGAGATGCTGGCATGGCCCCCATCCCCCCGCTCCCCTGGCAGCACGGTGGAAGGAACAAGTAGCAGAGCATGGAGAGGACCCCAGCTGAGCCCTGCGTGGATGCTGGGGGACGTGCCCCCCACCCTGCTTGTGCCAGCAGGCACTGAACACTGAACGAATGTGAGCATTGCACAGGTGAGCGGGCAGCTCATGCTGTGACAGCTGGTCACCTTCACAGGGGACAGGCAGTGCTGGATGGGTTGGGTCTCCAGCCTCATGATGTGAGGACTGAGGGAGGTGTTCCCGTGCACCCTCATCTCCGCACATCACAGGGCTTTGTCGTGGTGTTGCTTATGCCTGTGCAGCTCTTGTGGCTGCACAGATTACACAGCCTCTCAGCCCTGGCCAGCAGCTGGGTTTCCTCTCCATGATTCAAGGCCCAGACTGCACACAAAGGAAAGCAGCTGTTTGCCAGAATGGCAGAGCCCTGCCACGGGCACCCATGCCAGCAGCCCCTGCCAAGGCAGCAGAGAGAATTCCCCGCTAATCTGTAGGGCCACGTTTAGCAGGACCTATTTGGATGTTGGCATCTCCTATGCCTGCTGCTTTCTGGTGCCTGTGCTGGGGGAGCTGGGCTTGGTGGAGCCTCCAAACAAGCTCTGGTGGTACTGGTTTCTGTGGGAGCCTTTGTAGGGCTGGAAGAGGCAGAGGTGCCCTGTGGGTTGGGTGCCAGCTCTGAGCCTCACAGTAACACAGCACCCCTGCCTGTGTCCCCACACAGCTCAGTGGGTTGGGAGCATTTGGAGAGCAGACAATCACCAGCATCAATCAGCGCTGGGAGCGGGCACGCAGCCGGGTGATTTAGGTGACTGGTCACTGCTGTAACCGATGATGAGCTGCGAGTCAGGGAGAGAGAAATAAGGAAGCGACACAGCCTGGCGTCTGTTTGCATAAACTATCTTATCCGCACAGAGGATACAGCACCGGGGGAGGTGATAAATCCCCCTCTCCGCGGCTGTGTGCGGAGATTAGATGGCTTTTGAAGAAAAGCAGTGGCTCAGCCACGAGTTACGGGTGGGTAGAGCTCGTGTAGACAGTGGGAGGGGGTCTGGGCGGCTGTACTGGGGCTGTGGGACCCCGGGGATGCTGGGTCCTGTGTCTGTGACACTGCACAGAGCTGGGCAGGGTGGCACCGTCGGGCAGCAGGCGGCCCCCACCTCCACCCCTCCGTGTCCTTCTGTCTTCCTTAGCTCTCATTTCCGAGCGGGCTGCAGCCCAAGCTCAGGAATAAGGAAAGACGAGCCAGCCTCCCCGAGCCTGGTGGAGCTGGGTATTTCATTACCTGCACACCTGTTCCTGAGTGCCATATGGGCAGAGGTAAATAGATGGTAATTGTTTATCCAGAAGCGATTCTGCGATGCGGCGAGAGCTGTCTCCGAAGAAGTCACCTTCCCCAGCAATGCTGGGGCCGGAGCCCACGCGTGGGCAATGGATGGGGTCCCCCCCACTTCCCAGCCCCTCTCCTTCACACTGCATCTGGGTGATACCAGCACAGCCCCAGCGGAGCATCTTCCTGTGGTGCTGTGGGGTGCACGCTGGGTGCCCTGTCCCCATAGCTGAATCACAGCAGAGTTATCTCCATGCTGGGGGGAAGATGTACGACAATGTCCATCCCGCCCCAGCCAGGCCTTGGTTTGCAAAGGGCGATCACTCCCTGCTGTGCTGGTAGCCCAAGCACTGAGCCCAGTGTGGGGGGGAAGGAGGATGTCCTGGTGGCTGCAGTGCTGCACTCAGCTCCCAGCATGATGGGTGTGACCCTCCTGGCTGTGACCCTTTCAGGGACAATTAATGGTCAGCAAAATAAAGGTGTTTGCTCGCACCCTGTGGTCCCCAAGCAGGCCGGAGCCGCGTGCTGCAGGGGGATGCAGCACTGAACGACTCTCCCCCACCACTCCAATTTCACATTTCTCTCCTCTGCTCTCCCTCGGTTGTGTAAAATTTCCCCCTTTTCACTGAAGCGCGTGAGCCGCTCTGTCCCCGGGCCCTGATGCTCACGTAGCCGAGCACGGCAGATGATTTACGCAGAGATGATGTACGACCTGCTCGCTCATCTGAGTTTGTGCCTAACACCGGAGCTGTGATTTCCCTGCAGGGAGAAGCGATGGCTCTGAGGAGGGGAGCATCCTCCCAGCTGAGCGCTGCCTGTTTCATTGTGCTGCAGGAGGAGAGGCAGCAGCACATCCTGGCACCGCTTGCATGCTGGATGTTCCTTTTTTCCCTTTAAATGAGGTTTTTAAACAGCTTCCCAAATCGATCCCCAGCCTCCCATTGCCTGCCTCTGCCTTGGGTTAATGGCAGTGAACAGGTCCCCAGGCCCTCAGCAGAGCACAGGCTTTGCCCTTAGCAGTGCCCTGATGTAAGCAGGGGTGTGTGTGTGATTGTGTGTGTGTGTGTGTGAGCAGTGTGTGTGCACACAGAGCCTCTGCACGCACGTGTGCCGGGCACGCTGTGCATGTGTCTGTGCATCCGTATTTCGGAGCGTGCAGGCTCGCTCCCTCTCTCTAGATGGGTGTGCATAGCTTTATGACATCCGAAATGGAAAAGACAATTGGATGTCAAAACCTATCTGAGGAGCCCATTTATACCCACCGACTTTTATGGGATTCCCGCTGATTGATGCAGGCCCCATAAAACTTCCTGCTGCAGCTCCCACCCCTCGCAGCCGGCTCTGCCTCCCCGTGCAGCACTGCAGGGATGGGATGGGATGGGATGGGATGGGATGGGATGGGATGGGATGGGATGGGATGGGATGGGATGGGATGGGATGGGATGGGATGGGGAGCCCTCCCTGGCTGTGTGGCTGCTTCCCATCTCCCGATAAGGGATGCGGCGCATGTGTGGCCGTGGCAGGGGCTTGCCCGCCGCCATCCATCATGCTGTCAAAGCATCCATCAGATGGCAGCCAGCACTGCGTGCAGCCCCTTCCACAGGGAGCACGGTGCTCCATTCGGAGCCACTTTTGTCTCTTTGCAGAGGTCAGTCTCACACAGCTGACACTCGCCGATTGACAACCCCAAGTGCTATCCAGGAGACCAACCCCTTGGCAGTGTCCTCAGCAGGATGGTGGCTCTCGCCCTGTGATTCCCCACGTCCCCATGCTGTGTGTTACGGGGTTGAGATGGGGGCTGTAGGGTGGCAAGGGGCCGTGGTGAGGTTGGTGGTGTGTGTGTGTGTGCGGGAGGGATGGGGAAGCTCTGCCTGGGGCTCGCCTGCATCAATCACTGCAGCTGCTCTGGCGTAATGGGCAGCAGGCAGATTGGGGAAGGCACTCCATCTCCGTGTCGGCACAGTTTGTCATCATCAAACTCCGGCAGCAGGGAGGGCAGCTCAGGCAGCAGGGAACAGGAGGGAGACGTGGAGCTCTACATCCCTGCAGCACAGCTGGTCCCCAGACCGGGTAGCACCAGGTTGTCCCCCCACCCCAGGACAGCCGAGAGATGTGGTGCTCAGTGCCATTTGTGTGCAAGAGCATCCGGCAAGTTTCTTCTGAAAAATCAGTGTATGGCTGCGGGGATCCCCATGATCTGTGTGCAGCCAGGCAGCACATGGGATCGGTGTCTGTCCCCGGGGCGCACACAGCCATGGGGCTGCTGCAGGTCTCTGTGTGCCACCAGGAATCATCAGCACCGTGCAGCCCACGCACAAAGCGGTGCAGAGCCCAGCGCACCGTGCTGTGGGGATGGGCCATGGAGCAGGGTGGTGACAGATGTCCCTGGAGCTGCTGGCACTCGTCAGAGCCACTGGGGCAGCCGCTGCCCGGCAGCTCTCCTTCCCATGGCTGAGCATGATGACCTTTCCCTGTGTTTCGTGGCTCAGCCCCAACCACTGAGCAAAGAGAGGCCGGGGGGGTGATACAGCCCAACCTCTTCCCCCCTGCCCTCCCAGCCCTCTGCTCCCCAGCCCTCCCCCGGCACCTATTAATATTTATACCTCGCGGTGTGTGGCGAGAGCTTGGACACAATCAGGGCACTGCGATTGCTGCACAGGGGCAGGCAGCAGACTGCAGCTGGGACACTGAGGAAGGACAGCAGCAGCAGAGAGAAAGGCTCCGCAGAGGGGACAGAACAGCCACATCACTCCTGAGATCTGGGCTGGAGAGGCACAGCTCAGCCTTTCAGGAGCACGGGAGGAGGTTACCCACCCTGCATTGCCGGTGCACCGCTGCTGTGCTGCTGTTGCATTGCTGCTGCAGAAACTCCCTCAGCCCCCCCCCCCCCCGCCTCTGGTCCTTTGCAGCCCTGGTGCACGTGCTGCGGGAAGGGCAGGCGGTGGCATTGTCACCTCGCAGGGCAACTCGTCCCCACCCCCTTTTATAAAAAGCAACGCTCCTGTAATAAAGAATTTAATAACCTGCTGTGCCTGTGTGGATAGAAAACTCATTTGTTTAATAGGCAGCAGTTTGGCTTTGTCATGTTCATTTAGTTTTTAATGACGCACAGTTGTGCCAATATTGATTTTAGCTTATAGGGACTCCAAAAATTTACTATCTGGAATTATCTGAAATGCAGCCGTTGGAGCTGGCAGCCGGGAAGACGGATCGCTCCCCTGCTTCGCTGCCGGGGCCGGCGCAGCTGCACGAGCTGCATGCGATGGGCTCCCACGAATGTCCCCTCCCCAGTTTGCTCACAGCACTGGGGGACGTGGGGCAGCGCTGGGCTGCAGCTCGTGGCCCCACAGCCGCGTGTGTGGGGGGAAACTGAGGCAGGGGCGGTGGGGGTGCCCTGCACGAAGCCGTCTCCATTTCCTTCTCCAGTTTTTAATGAGTCAGCAGTGGGTGTGCCAGCCCGGCCCTGCGCGGGTGACAACTGACAGCGAATTGTATCGACGGGCTCTCATTGAACGGAATTACTCGGCAGGAACCAGCCGGGATCTGTTTCCTGACTGCCTGCATCTCCACGGCCGGCCTGGGGGGTGCAGCCCCCGGCCCAGCCCCCCCTCCCTGCCCCGCTCTGTGGGCACAGGGCAGCACGCAGCCCGGAGGGAGAGGGCTGTGCAACCCCCCCC
Source organism: Cyrtonyx montezumae (assembly GCF_038088225.1). Lineage (NCBI taxonomy): Eukaryota > Metazoa > Chordata > Aves > Galliformes > Odontophoridae > Cyrtonyx > Cyrtonyx montezumae. Next base: position 5,122,566 of record NW_027071925.1, read on the forward strand.
CCATGGTGCACAGAGAAATCCACTTTGAGGTTTTGCTGCTGCTAACGGGATTGATTGAGGAATGGATAATTGCATCTCCCTAAAATGCCTCTGGGGCTCTGCGGGCTTGCAGCAGGAGATGCGTGGCTGAGGTTTGGGGTGGGGAGGCTCTGGGAGAGCTCTGTAACTCCATCCTCAGTTCCCCATTTGTGCCCACTGCCCTTTGCCAGTTCAGCAGTGCTGTGGCACCAGCAACTCGTGCTCAGCGCTATTCATTATGCAAGCCTGTAAATATATTATTTACTATTCCTACTATTATTATCCATTATTTATCACCTAATCCTGTAGTGCTAGAAATCAGTGCAGCACCTGGAGTGCCCAGAAAGCACTCAGGAGGCACACACCAGGTGATGGAGAGCCAGCAGCAGCACCGTGCAACCCACATCACACAGCCACCATCCTGATGGCCACGGGGAGCTGCTGCCCACTTTGGGGGTTTCTCTGCTGTTCTACGACTCCAGGCAGCAGCCCCTGGCCCTGCATGCAGGGGTGGCAGCTCCCAGCAAGTTTCCAGTCCTCAGCTACGATCTGTGAATCTACACAATTTCCCCCTGTAGCAACTAGGGCAGGTGTGTTGTATCTGTTGGCTTAATGAAGAAGAATTAAATGAGGTTGACCCAGGTCAGCTGGGGGAAATATATTGCTCTGCAATGCTGCAGCTCTTTGAGAGCTCTGAGATGTCTGCAGGGCTTGGGATCATGGGGTCATGAACCTGCAGAGGGTATGAGGAGCTGCTGGGATGGAGCAGCTGAGCCTGTTGTGAAGGATAAGTGTGCAAATCCCAGCAGATAGAACGGTTATTGGGCTCTTTCTTTTCTGTTTATGTTGCTTTATGGGGATTGGAGCAACCAGGGCTGCTGTGGGTCTGTGCTCACCTCAGTGTGGTGTGGCAGAGGCAAAGGCAAGAAGGGCTGCAACAGGTTTGAGGGCTTTGATGCACACTTTTTGAAGTGAGTTGGCACCCCACCATTTGCTTTTGGGTATGAAATGCCCAGCAAAAATCTGTTCTCTCTGCTTCAAGTGTAGATGTGGGGAGCTGGGGTGTATGGTGCTCAGCACCTCTACAGCCTCAGCTTCTGGGTGCTGGTGGTTGGAGGAGAGTGCTGGAGCTGGCTTTGAGCATGTCCCACTGTTGTTATGGAAAAGCACTTGGGAAGGCGGCCTTTAAATGTTAAGCAACCATGTTAAAATGAGCCAAAGCCCTGTTTTAAATTTTTAATCCTCTGATGTAAAAGTCAGCTGTGTGGTTGGGGCTGCTGGCAGAGCTGCTGCTAGTTGTTTCCGCTGCACCTTTACCCCGCCTGCTCCTCAGCCCATCCTGGTGGCTTCTCACAGCTTTGTGCAGCCTGCAGGAACAGCAGAGCTCAGCTCTGGGGTGGTGGAGGAGCAGTCTGTGTGTCCAACCTCAGCAGCAGCTTTGGGGTGGGGACCTAGCCCCATGCAACCCATGTGCAGGGTGCTCATTAGCACTAATAGCAGGGTCCTCTGGCTGTGGCTTTGGGATGTTGGCATGAACATGGGTATGCTCAGAAATGCTTCTGTAGCTGCTCTGGAGGAGGAGCTGGAAAAAGACTGAGCTACGTGGAGCTGCAGGAGCAGCATTTCCCTGCTTTGCTCATGTCTTGCAGCAGCCCCAGCCATCCAGCTGTGCTCCTGGGCAGGCTGCTGTTCACACGTGGGCATGGGGGCTGGCTGGCATTGATGCCTCCACTCTCATCTCCTGTGTGATGGGGACTGATGGCATAAGCTGGATCTAGCTTGGGAGTAGAACTCCTGTTGTCACTGCTGGAAAGATGCCCTTGTTTTGCCCTCTGCTCACACTGAGTATGGGGATGTGTGGATCAGTCTCACTTTGGGTTTGAAAGAAAATCTTAATTGGCTGAGATGCCCCAGGCATCCGATGCTGGAGAAGAGCTCCTGGCTGGGCAGGGGAACTTGCCATTCCTTCTCCTGGCGTTTTATTTTGAAGTCATCAAATATTAAAGATGTTTCTGTTCCCAGCTGCTTTGGATGTCCCTTGCACAGCACCCGGGGGCAGCGTGCAGCTCTGCCTTGGTGCCCTTCAATGCAAGGTAACAGGAGGTAGCTCCAGTCCCGCTGTAAGCTGAACATCTGCTGGGGTGCAGCCCTATATGGGGCTGGGAGCCCGTCCTGCAGCCTGGGGGTGTGGGACACAGGACTCCAAGTGCACACTGGGGGGTGGGCTCTGAGCTCCCCCCCAGACACTCTCGAAAATCCCTTCCTGTCACTCCCAGGGTGTGACAGGGAGCCAGCCTGTGAGCTGTACCACCTTGAACTGACCCTTCTAGGAGAGCAGATGCTTCTGGAAAACAATGGAATAAGGAAAAAGAAGAAATATGCAACAGGAAGACAAATCCCAATTTGAATTACGAACAGAATAGTATTGGGGAGCCTCGCTGCAGCCAGTCAGCTGTCCTCGCTGTGAAGTGCACACCTTATTGCTAGTCTGGCTATGTCTGGCTTCAGCTTCTGCCAGTGGGAGCTTGTTATACCTCTATCTGTGAGACTGCAGAGCCTCCATTATCCAATTTCTCTTCCCCGCGCCGGTGCCGACAGCCTGTGGTTACATCTGCCGCTCTCCCCTCTGCTGCAGGAAGGGGCTGAGGGGCTCCTGGCCCCTTCTGACAGTGCGTGGGGATGGGAGATGGCACAGAGCTCTCCTGCTCAGGGAGCAGCAGTGGGAGCTGCAGCTTCGTGCAAGGAGAGGCTGAGGGGAGCTGTGTGCTGTTGTCCTGTAGCCTTTGGGTAGTGCTGACTCCTGGTCCCCGAAGCGCCTGACATCCAAGCAAAGACTTTTTACATTTCAAATAGAGCCTTGATCTTTTTTTGGAACATGTCTTGGTTTCAAACAAGAGTTTTTAATTCAATCCCGGCAACGTATTTTTGGTTTGACTTTGATGCGCCCTCTTCAAGCAGGAGGCAAAATAACAGCTTTCAATTCTACAAATAGGCCTGAGGCTGGCTTCTGCTGCCTGCAGGGCTGTGCAGGGCCAAGTACTCATTAGCAGCCCCATAGCAGCAGCTGGTGGGCACAGGGGGCTGGAACCCCCCACCCTGGGAGTGACAGGAAGGGATTTTCGAGAGTGTCTGGGGGGGAGCTCAGAGCCCACCCCCCAGTGTGCACTTGGAGTCCTGTGTCTTTTCACCCCTTGCAGAACCATCTTGGAGAGGCAAAAGTCATGCAGCACAGCTGGTGCGTGTGCATGCCTCATCGTAATTACAAGTGACACTGCCCCAAATCATGGCTCTGAAGCTGGGATTCTTGATAGGCTGTGGGGGATTGGGCTGACTGATGTGAGATGGAGTGGTGGGGCAGGTGTGACCCAGAGCCCAGTGCCTTCCCTGCTGTGTTCCTGGCTTTTCCCACCACCCCTGGGAGCAGCAATGGGGCTACGAGTGGGAACTTGCTGCTGCTTGGGTAAATTTGGGTGGAGGAGCTCTGGCATGGAGCAGGCAGGGCTGGGTGGAAGCACTGCTGCGAGATGAGAGCTCTTCCAGCCTGCCCAGGAGGCTGTGGGGAGCCAGGTACCTCTGCAAGCAGGTAATAAAGGGCTCACACCTTGGCAAGATTAATTGCAACAACCATAAATCAGTGCTGGCAGTGAGGGCAGGTGCTGAATTTATGGCCCTGGAGACAGGAATTCCTGTTCTGCATGGAACAAAGCCCTGACCCCACAGGGGGCTGGGAGAGTGCTGAGCACTACTCGGCTGTTCCCCTCTGCAGCACGTGTGAGTGCTGTGGGACTGGGGTCCGAGCCCACTACGGGGGGCTTCCTCCCTGCTCATTGCAGCCCACACTGCTGGGGAACACCACCCTGAGAGGTGAGCCAGGCTTGCAGCCTCCCACAGCACATCAATTCCCACTGGCTCGGTTGAGAATGCCAGCCACGGAGCTGATTAATGCTGGGGTGGGCAAGTGCTGGCTTATTGTTCAGCATCTCCTCAAGAGGTCGATAGGAAATTTGGCAGTAGCTCTCCAAATATGCAACGTGCGCGCAGGCATTGTCCCTCTGAGCACTGTGTGTGATTTACACGTGAGCATATATTGCATGGGGGAAAATACACACTGGGGCCCAGGAACTAACATTGTTGTATTGATGTTTGTGTGAGAATGCTCCCTCGATCCTTGCCCTGGTTTGACCCTTTGGTGCTGGGCCAGGCTTTAGACTAATCTGCTCATGTTTTTGCCCTGATCCTTGCAGGTCCCTTGGCTCAAAGGTGTTGTGTGTGCTCACGGGTCTGATTCAGCATCCAGGTGCATAGTTCCCTCTCTGTGGACAGTTTAGGTCTGTGAGCGTCGGTGTTCAGTAGCAGCTCTGGCTGAGCTACTTGTCCCCAGCAAATGCAGAGCGCTGTGCTGACATCAAGCAGGGGTGTCTCTGAAGGATGTATGGTCATGGTCTGACCCTGCTGGGAGATCTGGGCTTAAGAAATTGCAGGATTGTGCCTGAAAGGGTGAAGTGTGATTTGGGAGACACCGCTGGCTCATCTCTAGGGCTGGAGACCTTGTTTTTCCAGAACCCTGCACTGTTTGCTGCGATAACGTGGTGACAGCGAGTTCTGCTTGTGAGCTTCCCTGGAGACTTGCGTTGTCCCCTCCCTGAGAAACTGGGATGAGGTGCAGATGCTCTGACCACTGCCAGTGTGGCTGGGGACTGTGGGGAGGGGGCCGCTCCGGGCTCGTGGCGATCTGCAGCTGCAGAGGGGGCAGCCGCTGCTCCCACCCCCAGCGGCTGTGGGCTGCGGCGTCCGGGAGAGGGTCCCACCCGCTCCGTACGAAGCGTGGGCGGCCGAGGGGACGTGCCCGCCGCGCCCTCTCTTCCCGCATCCCCGTGCGCGCCCGGCCGCGGCCGCTGGGTAGCGCTCGGAGCCGCGCCGACTCCCCGCCTCCCCGGCTCGGGCTCCCCCGGCTCCGCCGAGCCCCGCCGCCGCGGCTCATTCCGCCGCCGCGCAGGAGGAGCAGGCATCCGGCCGGAGCGCCGAGACGGAACGGCGCGGTGCTGCCAGCCCGCCCGCCGCGCACCGCCCGCGGCTCCGAGCGGGACCCCGCGTCGCCGCCGCACTTTCTCCGTTTGCCGGGGTGCAACGCGAGGCGAGACGCGCCCCCCCCCCCCCCCCCCTCCTCCTGCCCCATCCCGCCCCATCGCTAGGAGCCGCCGGGGCAAGGATGTCCCCAGGCAGAAGCTGAGCACCGGGGAGGGGCCGCCTCCCCGCCCCCGGACCCCAAACTTTTTTCTGCGGCTCCGGGAAGCCCCCATGGTACCCTGGCGGGTAGAAGGGGACGGGAACGGACGGCGCTGCGCTTCCCTTCCCTGACGCGGAGGGCAGCTCGTGGGGAGGGGCTCGGCTGTCGGCCACGATCTCAGTTTTCAGGGGTCCCGGCTCTGCACGTCTCCGGGGAAGTTGGACGCGGCGAAGAGCTCTCTGCGGTCCACCCCCCCCTCCGCCCCACCGGGAGCTCTGCACATCGCCTCCGCCTCCCTCCGAGCAGCGCTGCCGCGGTGGTCCCTGCGCCGGGGGCCCGGAGTGCGGCGAGAACTGGAGGCTCTGCCGCCAGGATTATAAAGTCGGGGAAGTTGCCCCCCCTTGTCGGCGGAGCCATGGCCCGGCCCGGGAGCTGGGGGCTGCTGTGCGCCGTGGTGCTCGCCCTGCCCGGCCCTCCGGGAGCCGGTGCCCAAGGTAAGGGGGTGCGAGGGGGCTCTGGTGCAGAGCACGGCTTCTTCAGCCTTCATCTCCTGCTTCGATGCTGGCGTTGAACCGCAGATGGCTGTTGGGGGGGGGGAGTCCTTACGCTGCCCCCGACAGACGAACCCTCAGAGGTGAAGGGCTTTGGGGGCCTCTCACCCTGCACTGGATGAAGAAGTTTGGGTCGCAGCCCCAAAGCTCCGGGAGGGACTAGGGGTGCTTAAGAAGCCCCCCAGGTGTCCGGGGCCAAACGGCACAGAGCGTAGCACGGTGCTTGGGGGGCTCGGCCCGGCGCTGCCTCTGCTCTGAGAATGGGAGGCGAAATGTTGCTTTGAGTGCGGGGTGGGAATGCATCAGCCCTTTCTCGAGGACCGGTCACCTTCCAAGGAGAGGGCACCCATTTCAGCACCTCCCTGGGGACCCCACTTGTGTGCAGCACAAGTTCCGGGAGCTCCCAGGGTGCGGCTGTGCCAGTGATTCTGGTCCTGTTGACCTCCAGCGGGTGGAGATGGTGGGGGTCTGCAGCCCTGTGTCTCTGTGGGTGCTCTGGGGCTTCATGTGCAGTGTGGGTGCCTGTCTGCTCACCACCTCTGGGGCTCTGGCACAGCAGTGTGCTTTTGGCTTCTCTGAGACAGGCAGGGATAGTTCCTGCTCCTTTGGGTTGCAGAGATCCCTCGGGGGGGACCTCCTTGGGGTGCTGTCCCCTCTCCAGCAGGCAAGCATCCCCGTGGGGATGTGGGGGAGGTTGTCTGGCAGGGCTGCAGCGTGGTCTCCTCTGTCCCTGCCGCTCCGGCTGAGCAGATCCAGGCTGCAAAACGGGGGGAGGGAGGGGCGGCACATTGGGGTACAGTGCTGTGCCTGGGGCTCCTCAACCCACGACATTTCTTGCCCTTGTTTGCGGCAGCAAGCAGAGCCAGAAGTCCCCATGCACTCCTGTCCTCCTGCTCCCCCTGAGCCTCCCTTAGTTCTGCTATAATTTCTCAGTAATTAAGTTCAGAACATAACATCTAAAGCGGCAGTATATTATCCGGGCAGGCCCTGTGTGGGGAGCTGTGAAGGTCTCTTTGATTGATTCACTCCCTTGCCGAGTTTCTCTTCCCCTGCCTGGCGGCTCCAGCTTGCGGTCCCCCATGGTCCGTTTGTTCCCGGCTGTGGGATGCTTTCCTGCTGTGCTTGACTCCTGTTTGTCCGTGGGGCTGAGGAGCTCCCTGTGGGGCTCTGGAGCAGAGGAGAAAGGGCTTTGCTTCTTGCTCCCAGTGCACGATCTGAGCTGTGCATCCTGCAGCGCGCTGCTTGTCCTGCCGGGTGGTGTGACATTGCTGGGAGCCGGCACGGCTGAGTGCGAGCAGTGATGGAGCAGTGTAGAGAGCATCGTCTGCCTGTCCCCGACAGCGGGCTCGGGGACACGGGGGCAGGGTCTCCTCCTGCTGCACGTGGGCTGACAGCAATCATTGCTGCAACCCAAACGGACACGGGGGTGGAGGACCTGCCCTGTGGGCACAGTGTCCGCTGTGGCCTTTAGCTCAGCCCCACTGTGGCGGGTTCCCAGGAGGGACATGCACGTATTAGCATCCTGGTAGGGCTGGGGGCAGCCCCATAGCCAGGCCTGGAGCAGAGGCAGCAGTCTGCTTTGTGCCGGTGCTATTGATTCTAGCAGCCAAAGAAAATGGGATCAATAGAGATGGAAGGGAGGAGGGCTGAGACCCTCTTGGCTGGGCGCGGGCTCCTCAGGCACAGGGTAAAACACTTTTAATACCTGCTGTTGCTAAAACAAAGACTCCAGCACCACTGGGGAGAGATGGGATGGAAGTTTAATTACAGTCTGCCTGTGCTGTGTAATTATTAATTACCTACGGCAAAAAATAACTTATTGATTAGGGGCCTCGTGCTAATTACTTGGAGGTGAATGCAGTTTGGGCTGGAGCTGTCGCAGTGCGACCCAGTGAGACAACAGAGGGGACCCCAGGAGCTGGGGGTGCTGGTCCCACTCCTCCCCCCCCCCCGGCTTTGTTCTGCAGATTTTGTGCCCCCAGAGGTACAGTTTTCCCTCAGCCAGGGCTGGGGGCACAGCTCAGGACCTCCTGCACCAGTGCAGTGCCCATAATGGGACTGAGGAGGCTGCATCCAGTCCCAGGAGGGATTTGGGAGGCTTAAGGTTCCAGACAGGATTTGGGGCAGGGGCCTGAGACATGTGGCAGCTTCGGCCAAAGAGGCTTATTAGGGGCTGGCGTGGGAGGTACAGAGCCTTCCGGCAGCCACATGTGGTCCCTGGGCACGTCTGTGTGTGCTGTGGAGCAGGGCTGGAGGGGACGGATCCCTACCGCTTCCTGGGGGTGTGACAAAGAGCAGAGGTTCCCTCTGCTTCAGGAAGGTGTCTTTTATCCATGAAAGCATCCCCAGGGCTGGTGCCCACCATCAAGCCTTGGGAATGCTGGAGTGGCTTTTTCTGCCTCCCCCTTCCCCGTGGGCTCGGCTGCCACGCTGGCTGCCGGCCTCGTGCAAAGCTCCGGCTCAGGAAGGAAAGTGGCTTTTAGGCGAGAGGAAAAGGGAGATTAAAATTTGATGCTCCTTTGGAAGCCATTAGTGGCCAGGCACAGCGATGAAATTTTGATGACCCGATAACCGTACGGAGGAGGGATATGATCTGCCATGCTCCATCACTGCGTGGTGCCCTGGTGGTTCCCCCCAGGACCAGGGCACCAGTGGGGGTGTGCCATCCTATGCCCCGTGGCATGGCACACACCAGTGGGTGCCGCTCCTGGGTGCCCTCCTGGAGCCCTGCTCGATGTGCTGGGGTGACTGGGGTGAGGCTGTGGTGATAATTCTGCTCACTGGGGGCAAAGGAAGGAGCTGGAGAAGAGAGGCAGGCGGGCAGAGGCAGGTTGCTTGTGATCCTGAAAAATGCTGATAATTAAACCTGGGAGGAGGGAAGGCAGGCTGACGGGGTGCAGGTGTGTTGTGGAATGACCCTGGGTCTCTCTTCCCCGTACCCTGCGGGGTGCAGGAGGCTGTGCTTGTAGGGCTGTGCAGTGCTGGTCCCATCCCTGCTCTGTCAGCTCCCTGGGGCCACGAAGCCCGAGGTGCTGCCAGCCTGGAGCTGATCCTTGATGTGGCTGATTCCTGCCTTGGGATGAACTCGAACCACGCTGCGTTACTGTAGGTCCTACATTAACAGTTCCTGGTGGTCATATGGATGTTTTGCCGCAGTGGTGCAGGTTGTTGCCTGGGGGCAATGCACATTCAGAGGAGAGTGAAGCCCTCACGATGCTGGGTCTCATCTGGGTGAGGGAGCAGCATGTGCCCTTGCCCCAGAGCCCTCGTTACCTAGCCGAGCTCGTTAGCAGGTTGTGTGTCACTGGGTGAGAAATGGTCAGTGCTGGACCAGTAATAAATATGCTGCTGTCAGTGGTGATGTGATCGGGCTAACGAAGGGTGAGCTGAGCCCTGTGGCACGGAGAGGGGTGGGATCCAGGACCCTGAAGGGTGAAGGGGTGTCCCAGGAATATCAGGGGGGAGATGGGCAGGGGTGGGTGTAGAGGAATGATGCATTTGCTGTACTAGCAGCAGGAATGTGCTGGCAGTGGCTCCGCCGTGCTGCTCGTGCCTGGCATCCTGCACGTGCCAGCAATGCCAACCACAAGGGCACGGCCCTGGGCACTGCTCTGCGTGCCAGAGCCCACTGCTGTGAGTGCATCTCCCTGCGATGCTTTTAAGGTGCATCCTCCCACCCCGTTTCCAGCGTGCTTTTGGGGTGCTTCCCTCCACTCCTAGCGATGCTTCCCCTTGCTGCCACCGCCCCCAGCCCCTGCAGACCACCTGCCTGCGGCCCCTCACTTTGCCCCCAGCGCTGCAGGGTGCGGAATGCCTGTGCCTGGAACGCTCGGGTTGCTTGGGAACTGGGAAACCTGATCCCTGGGAACGGGGCCGAGGGCAGGGGACATTCCGGGCTGCAGCTGGTCCCTGGCCCCTTTGTCTTCCTGCTCCAATGGGGGTTGTGTCCCCACTCTTGGCCCCCCAGGAATGGAGAATTCGGGTGCGGTGGGCTCGAGGGCCATCCCTGGGGCTGTGGTGAGTGGCAGCCACCGTCTGCTCTGAGCTGTCGCCTTTCCTTGCAGATTGGTGTCACGTCCTGGCTGGTGGCCACTGCGGGGCCCTGGCTGGTGTGACCAGCTGTCACCCTGTGCCAGCAGCTGAGCGTCCCAACCGCGAGCGGGGACAGCGCGGTGATGATTCCGGGAATGCCAGAACGCCTTCCCCGTGCCAAAGTCACTCTCCCTATCAACCTTTTGCTGTCATTGTCCCCGTTGCCCATCTCATCGCACAACAGCTGGCCTGAGTGTGCCGGGAGCCCTGCCTTGCCTTGCTGGATCCCTTTGGCAGCTGAGGGGAAACTGAGGCACGGGCTGTGGTGGGGTGCACTGTGCTGGCCGGGCTCATGTCTCACTGCTGTGCCACTGGGGATGGGCTCTGCTGCCCAACGCGTGCACACGTGAGCGGCTCCGTCGGCTCTCATCAATCACTGCCGCCCGCACGGTGGTGCCGGGGCCCCTGGTGGAGGGAAACCTTGATGGGTTTGACCATTAACAGAAAGAAACCACTGAGCTAATTTTAGCCGCGTGAGCTAATTGCTTTGTGTGCTGCTGGGTGAGGCGAAAACCTGCGAGTACTCAGCTGTCACCTTGAGCCCTCCTGGCTGCGTGCTGGTGGCAATGCCCAGCTCCTGGTGTGGGGTCGGTTGTGGGGATGCTGATCCCTGCGGGGATGCTGGAGTTGGTGCAGGAAGACGGGTGCTGGGGGGCCTGGCAGGGTCCTGCCCCCTCTTTAGTTTGCATGGGCGGGGGTCCTTGTGCCTCGTGGGGAGCAGGGACACGCGTGGTATGGGACGCTCTGGCTGTCCCGTGTGGAGTGGGGAACCAGGGCTGCGTGGCAGAGTGCCCAGCACTCAGCAGCATTACCGTATCCATGACTCACAACAGGTTGATGAAGGCAAATGCTATTTTTAGAGCCTTTTAATTGATTGGGGCATGCGTGCCGACTCCTGGGCATGCAAATTGCTCCAGCCAGCGGGCGTTTCCCTGGAGTGAGTCTGGGGCCAAGGGCACTCTTGCTCATATGTCCCACATCTGTAGGGCCGGGCTGGCTGGAGGAGCCTGTCCCTTGTATCCTGTGTCCTGTGCATCCCCATCGTGTTCCCTGGGGCCAGGTTCTGTTTTGCTGGATGGAGGAAACTGGGTTGAATCTAGGCCAGGTGCTCTCCATTAAGGGGGTTTTAGAGTGTCACTGACATCCTCTCATTTGTTGCCCTCCTTCCAGGAACTGCATCTTCCCAGCAGGGAACAATTGAGCATGGAGATGCTCTGATGGCATCCTCGGGCTGTGGGAGGACCCTGTGGTGCTTCTTCTCTTCCTCCTCCTTGCCTGGACTTGGACCATAGGGTCGGACTGAGGGTCCTGGGTGAAGGTGGAGGAGCACTAGTCCTGCTGGGTGCAGGGATGGTGGTGGGATGGAGCGGGTGTGGGAATGCTGCTGGATGCGTGGCTGAGCGCTGGGCTGTGATGGATGGAGGGGGCTGGGGCGGCGGTGGGGATACAATAGCTCTGGTTTCAGCAACCCGCCTCCTGAATGCCTGAAAAACAGCTGATGGCCATGAAGGGGGATGAAATGGGATTAGCTGCTGTTTCCAAAGGGAGCGTGTCCTGCCGAGCCAGACAATGTGCCCGCTGTCCCCTGCTGCGTGCCTCGGCACTGCACCCCAGTGTGGGCTCCCCAGGGCTGGGGTGGGTGAACCCAATGCCTTTGGGGTCTGCAGATCCCTCACAGCTCTGTGCCCCAATGGGGTGCGGCAGGGTCGGGGTTCAGCCTGCCCATAGCATCCTGAAGGGATGATGACCAGGGCACCACGTGCTGCCTGTTTTGCACTGGCAGGAGCTGCGGCCGTCCCATCCCAACAGTGGTGATGCTCAGTCCCCACAACGGAGAAGCAAAGCCGGTGCTGTGAGATGCTTTGTGGGGCGGGTAGCTGTGCATCCCTGTGGAGTGGGGGTGCAGCTGCCATGGGGCTGAGTGCAGGAGTGTGGGGCACAGAGGGCACCAGGGGCAGAGCCCCATCTGCAGTGCTGCCGGGGCGCGTGTGTGCAATGCCGCGCTCGGTGGAGTGAACTGATGTTTATTTTGATAATGAGTTCTCAATGCACTTGCAAACTAATAAAATCAACTCATTAGGGTGGTATGTTTAATTCAAAGCTGTGCTGTTGGGAGGGAGGGCCCTCCCTGCTGGCTGCCGGGAGGCAAGGAGCACGCTGGCCCCTTCCTGCAAAGGGAGGAAGGTGATGGGCGCCTTCATCTCCCCGTGTTCTCCCTTGTTCTAGCTCGCAAAGAGCTGGGGGGAGGGGGGGGGGGGTTGATGGCAGAGGGCTGAGCTGTGCAGTGGAGGGTGGAAATAAGCTCTCCACCTGGGGCGGTGGCAGAGCTGCTCGCTTGGCTTCTCCCCATAAGCTGCGTGTCAGGCTGGGCGCTGCTGGGATCGCTGGGCTGGCTGCACGGCGCTGCCTGTGAAAGCCCCTCCGGCCAGGAGAGCCACAAGTGTGCAAATAAGTGCAGTAAGCAGCGTTCGCTTCCCTGCTCTGGAAATGAAGGGCAGCGGGGGAGGAGGGGGGGTTGGGCTGTGGCCGTTCCCGACCATCGTCTTTGAATGATGGGGGGGGGGGGGGGGAGGAAGCAAAGCTTTGGAAAAGCAAAGCTTTTTCCTAGGGGGAAAAAAAAAGTCTGTTTGCAGTCATGCTGCAGCTATTTGTGTTTAAAGTGAGCGATGCAATGACTAATTAATACTTTGGAAAAAAAAATAAAAACTAAAGGCGGCTGGGTAACACCCCAGTACATCTGCGCCTGCCTGTCCCGGCTGCGCGGGGCTGATGATGGGGATGGGGATGGGGCACTATGGCTATCGTTGCTATTGATATGGATTTCGGATGACGCTGTGGGGCGCAGGGGGGCCAGGAGCTGGCACAGCATTTTCCATCCCTTGGGGCTGGCGGCTGAATGACGTCAGTGCCCTGGGAAAGGCTGAGTGGGGTTTTTCTTGTGGTTTCTGCCTTCTGTTTTTCTTTCCCCCGTCGTATTTTTTCCGTTGGGAAACGCCACCTCGGTGAGATTCCCGTGGTGAGCCTGCAGAGTGCGTGTGTGTCTGTCTGCGAGGGTGTTTGCTGTGCTGAGCATCCCGGACGGCGCGGGGGGGGGAAGGGCAGGGGAGCCTGGGGACACCCCCTGTGGCAGTGACACTCCACGCTGCAGAGCCCAGGGCGGTGTGGTTGCCCTCCAAGATCAGCGAGAGGATGCACTCGCTGTTCCCCGTGGGGTTAAATCCCGTCTGCAGCCGCGCTGGGCTCGTGTGCTGTCTGTCCCGCATGGGATGTGCCCATCCTTCCCTTCCTCCCTGTTCTGGAGCTGCTCCCGGGGAGCTGGCCGTGCTGCGTTGAGTCACTCCCTGGGTGTCCGTGACTCACAGCACTGACCCAGATACGGAGGAGCTGTGCAATCGCAGCGTCAGGAGGATTTGTGGCATCGCAAGGAGTTTGCTGGGGAAGGAGTTTTGATCGCTTTGTGAGAGGTCCCCAGTGAGGGATGGGGCTGTGCCACACACGGGGGTGTGCTGCGCTCGGGGTCACAGCAGCCCAGTGCCATCCAGCTGTGCCCCAGCAGCTGGGCAGCCCCAGCTTGAACTCCTGGGCTGGGGGGGCTGTGGTGTCCCCGTCCTCTTGCTGAGCCCTGGGGACTGTGGCTGCAGGATGGCCCCGACCTGCTGTAGTGACAGATGTGGAGGGACGTGTGGCTGGAGCAGGGAAGGGACACTTGGAGGTGACTCCTGTGCCGATGCAGGCTGACAGGGCGGCTGGACAGGAGTGCTGACATGGCTATCTGGACGCAGGGGGTGCTGGCACGTGCTGGGCACCTTGTGCTGAGGTGTGCGGTCACAGAGCGGCCTGTGCAGGGGGAAGGGGACACTGCCATCTGATGGGGACCAGCTTGGCTGTGCTGTGTGCAGCAGGGCTGGCTCTCGTGTGCTGACCACCTGGGTTTAAATGTTTGGTGCCGTGCGATGGGCTCTGTGCTCTTAGGGCCAGGGTGTGTAGATTTGGGGCTGGGATCAGGGCCAAGCACTGGGGTTTGTGCACATGGAGCTGCACGGCATTTTGGAGCACAAAGCTCTGTTTGTTACACCCCCCCCTCACCCCAGGCTGGGAGCACACAACGGTGCCATGTGTGAGCTCCGTTTGGGGTTCCCGTGGGGGGAAATGTTGTTTTTTCCATCCTGGAGCTGCCGGTCTGGGCGGGCAGAGGGTGGGTGTGTGAGGAGGGCAGGCAGGGACGGGCACACAGCCGTGCTCTGTTCCCCGCTGCAGGGCTGGATGACGTGCTGCACTACTCCCTGGGCAGGGCTCACAGCTCTGGGAACATTTGGGGTTTTACCTGACCCACGTGTGCACGGAGGTGCTGGGTCTCCATTGCTGCAGGGGCACCGAGGGCTGCCCCTGGCTGCTGTCTGTGCATTGAGCGTGGGGAGCTGAGGGATAGTGGTGGCATTGGGCAGAGAGGTGGTCTGGGGAGCAGGGAGACGTGGGCCTGGAGCTGTGTGGGGCTTGGAGAGGTGGTCCTAAGGAGAGATGTGGCTTTGTCGCTGCTGGAAGAAGTGGGGTCCTGAGCAGGAAGCATGATGCTGCAGGGTGTGCTGTCCCGATGTCCCTTGTCCCCAAGGAGCCGTGCCCAGTCCCCAGTGGGGGCTCACGAGGCCACTGACTCCCTGCAGCCCATTGAGCCCGGCTGCGGAAGAGGAGCTTGTTATGGAGCCATCCTGCTTTTAATTAACAAATTAAAATCCTCGTTAACAATCCAGCCCCAGGGCTGTTGGAGGCTGGGAGAAGCTGGAGCGTTTGTTATGGAAACAGCAGTTAATTAACAAATAAATAAATAAGTGTGGGCCTGGAGACAGATGCAGGAGGAGGGAGTGGGGATGGTATCGTGGTCAGGGGGTCCCCCTGGCATGGCTGGAGGTGGGCACCCATCCATCTGTCTGTCCTGGGGTACATCCCCAGGGGTGGCTGTGTGGGGTTGTGACCCCCTCTGCCTGCCTGTCCTGGGGCCCTGCAGGGATTTTGTGTGGGGAGACGGGAGGTGGCAGAGCCCCCAGCTCTCCCCCAGCATTACCTTTCCAAAGGCTTAAGGGAAGGAACCACTTTAAAAGCAAATCCTGCTGCTGATGTCACGCGGGTGGGAGCTGTGCTCTGCTCTGCAGGCGCTCCAGGTCTGCCTCACACCTAATCCAGTTAGCACACCTCTGCAATCCGCTTATGGCATGTACAAAACCCCAAAATCTCCTCTGAGGGAGGTGCACGGTGCTCTGCTGGCTCCTGGCTGGGCACTGGGATGGTTCGTGGTCATGCTGGGCTGTGGTGTGGTTTTGGGGAGCAGGGCAATGGCTGCTGGACCGGGAAAAGGTTGCAATTAGCAGCCCTAGTGTGGAGGAGCAGCTGTTGGGCACTGATGTTGGGCCACCCCTCAGTGCCGTGCTCAAGGACACCTCCATAGGTACCTCAGAGTGAAGGGTGAGGGCTGGGGGCTCATTAGGGACTCCAGGGGACACGGTGGGGATGTGGCTGTGGGGTGAGATTCTGACCTTCACTCCGTGCTTGCAGCTGTCTGGGGCTCCGCATGCAGAAGCAGCACCTTGGGGTGCAGCGAGAAAGGAAATGGGAGAAATGTGTGGGATTGGGGAAGGGGGAGCTCTGGACAATTTTAGGGGCTGGGGGGCAGGAGGGATGATGCTGTGCAGCATGTCACGTGCTTGCAAGACCTGCGAGTGGCCAAGCCTCTGAGAAACCAATTGATGGCCATGCCACCTCCCCCACATCCCCTACCCCAGCAGAAGTTCCCATGGCTCCTGCCACAGCCTGACACCACAGGGAGCACCGAGCCCCTGCGCTCTCTAAATAACACAGGGAGGCGAGTGCTGTCCGCCAGGGCTGTGGGTAAACACAGTAAATGGCTGAGAAATGGAGCGTGCCTTTGGGGAGCCACCTCCGCGCTCCGCACGGCCGCCCTGCATCCCGCACGGCCCGGCAGGGGATGGGGACACGGGGGAGAGGATGGAGAGGAGCTGTGGTTTCTGTTGGAGCATTGGAAATTGCATTTCATGGCCGAGCGGGCTGGGGTACCAACTCCTGCACCGCACGCCGGGCTCTCGGAGAGGAGATAAGATTTGATTAAGAAGGCCGCTATTAATTTATGGCAAGTACACTCATGATAGCGGAGAGGTTGCTTTTAATTAATAGCCAGAAGGAGATTTATAAAGCTCTTGGTCTCAGCGGGGGGAGAAGGGGAGGGAGGGAAAACGCAGGGAAAGGAAAGGAACAAAGTGAGTCGCGAGGATTAATGGACACATCTGCAATTAGAAGGTGTTTTATTAGGAAAAAGGAAAAAAAAGATGTTAAAAACACCCCAAGGAGATGCACTGGGGCTGAGGCAGGCGGGGGTCGGGGGCTGCGGGCGTGGGGCTGCAGGGAAGTGTGAATTAACTGCTGCCTGGTGCTTTGGGGCACACTGAGCCTTTGCTGGTGGCTTCTGGGACGAATCTGTGCTCACCCGTTGGGTGAGATGAAGGCTGTGCTGTGCAGGGGGTGGCACAGGGCTCAGTGTCCCCATGGGTAACACTGGTTGCACTGTGGGTTCTGCGTGCCCCCTCCTGCAATCCTGGTGCAAATCCATTGCCCCCTCCCCAAATCCGTCAATTCAGTGGGAAAACCGATGAAGTGTGGTGGTGCTGGGGCACAGCTCAGCGAGGGTGCCCACGCTGTCCCCACCCCTTCATGCTCAGCTCCGTGGCACGGGCGTGCCGAGCTCTGCATCTCCCCAGGTGCCGGCAGCGCTCGGCATTTCAATTCCATGTTTGCTTTTTATCAAGGGGAAGAGGCCTCGTCTCAGGAATACTAATGCTCCCGGCGGTGGCGGGGAGCGCTGCTCATCTACCAGCACCTGCTGGCACTGCGTGGTCACTGTCACCATCCCAGGAGGTGGCTGCCGTGGGGACACGTGTTGGCTGGGATGGGCTGTAGGGCACCCCATGGGAGTGGTGGGTCAGCAGTGGGGCCACTGGTGATGGTGCGGACCGTTCCTGCAGCTGGGAGCAGCACACCATGCCATGCATGTCACCCACAGGTGCTGTGCGTGGTGGTGTTAACCCCTTCTCTGCTGCCTCCATCCATCCCCCCCCCTCCCCCCCCATCTCCCTGGCCCCAGATGCAGAGCGGCTGCTGGGGAGCTGCGCCGCCGATGCGTTGCACAAATGAATAATAAAAACAAAGGAAAATTACCCTCTTTATTGAAACTCGTTTTATGAATAAAACAATTATTCTGGTAATTGAAAAAATGTGTCGTTAAATTAAATGCAGTGGTTCCTATTAAAATTTTAGTGGATTTCTTCTTCTCTGTTTCTTCCCCCCCCCCCCCCCCCCCCCTTCTCCTTCCCCCCTCCCTCCCCTACCTCTGCTGGCAGCTAAAGGCTGGTAATTATAGCAGAGGGTTTCGCTTTCTCTTTATTGTTTTTTAATCTCCTCGTGCTGCGTAGCACCGGCGATAGTCTGATGCAGAAGAGATTGAGCTCCATCTCCCCTTGCTTGGGGGGGAGCATTGGGGGACAGAGTGGGGGCTGTGCAATGGTACTGCAGGCAGAGACACACCAGGAGGGACTGGGGACCCCCACGGCTGGGCTGGTGTCAGGGCTGGTGGTGTCAGCCCTGCAAAAGGGAGTGGGGATGCATCCGTTCCTTGTCGTACCCTCCTCCCCCGCTATGGTTTGGGGTGTCCCTATGGCTGTGTGATGAGCAGCAATGGGTTGAGGTGCGCCCAGCTGTGCCTCAACCTGATTAATGGTAATTAGCAGGAAGCAGGCGCTGGGCTGATCAGCTTCTGATTAACATGCTGGGGAGGGGAACAGCTTGGTGTCCCCGAGGGGCAGCGAGGTGGTGGCCCTGTGCTGAACCCAGGGATGGAGGGGGGCTTCGCTGCCCTTGGCAGGACTTCAGGCTGGGTTCCTCTGGGCTTAAATCTCTCGTCTCTTCCCATCAAGAGGGATTTGGAGCTGGGGGAGGTTGTTCAGATCCCAGCTCGTCCATTACACCCTGGTATTAGGATCCATTACTGCTCTTTTGGTGAAGCTGGGGGCTCCTGCCCTATTTCCACAAGCCCTCTCCGTGTTAATGCACTGGCTGTGGGCTCAGACCCAGCTCCCAGCGGTCATTATGTAAATAAAGAGCAGGGGCAAAGATTTTGATCCCATTAGATTGGATTAGTGCCTTGCGAGGCCTTGGCATTAAAATGTCAGCGGCAGTGAAGGGAGAGAGCAGGAGGAAGTGAGCTGGGTCACCCTCTTTCCCCTTCCTGCCCTCCTTCCCTGTTACCAGTGCTTGGTGTCCCATTATCCCGTCCATCACCACCGATGGTTTGGGTGGAGACAGCACTGCTGATCCCCCTCCTCTGTGCTGCAGGATGGGGATGCACGGTGTGGTGGCAGCTCTCAGTGTGGAAGGGACTCAGAGGGACCATGCTGGGCTGGCATAGCTGGAATAGCACAGAATGGCACGGCATGGCATGGCACGTTGCTGGTGGTCCCAGGGAGCTGAGTTCCCACCCACCCCACCAGCAGATGTGTGCAGATGTTCCTGGGGCCGCCTCTCCCTCTTTCTGACGCCTGTGTTTGGAAAGTGATGAATTTCTGCACCAACTAATTAGTCTCTAATTAGCAAGTGGTGTGTAAACAGTCACAACAGATGGGGGAGAGGCAGAATTAGCAGTAATGACCCTTCAGTTGGGGGGGATGTGGCTGTCGGACCCTGGAAGTGCTCCCACCATGTCCAGGACCGGCCCACCACTGCCCCAGCTCTGTGCTGGTGTCGAGGCTGCAGATGCCCATGTGTGCCATGCTGGGATCTCACCACAGCCCATGCATGGGAAACTTCCCCTCCTCCTGCTGCCCCTGGTCCCTGTGCCAGGGCGCAGCGGGCACTGTGGGCACGGATGCCTTTGTCATGCAGCGGGTGATGCGTGGCTGCTCTGGGGGACGGGAGCTGCTCTGTCCGAGGCAGCGGCGTTGACCTTTGTGGGTGGATAACGATTGCATGATCAATAGTGGAATTAGGAGACGCCTCCTCCTCTGCACCGCTTTTCACCCTTTAATGCAGAACAGATGGCTCGGGTGCTTCAAAGCGAGAGGAGACTTAGCTGCTTAAAATCAAATTAGGATCTATGCAAACAGCGAGCCAGCCCCAGGGAAGGTGTGTTGGGAGCACGGTGCTGAGCTGGGCTCGGCACTGCTGTCACACAGCCCGGCCCAGAGCTGAGTGCTGCAGTGTGGGCAAAGGGGGCACGTGGCAGTACAGCCCCACAGCTGAGCTGTGCCTGCAGGTTGGGTCCTACTGCTGTGCTCCTATAGATGCAGTGGGAGCATCACGCCCGGTCTGCTCCAAGGTTTGGTTGCTGGTTTGGGTATGGAGTTGGTGTCTCAGCTGTGGCTGGGGACTGTGGTAATGCTGAGGTCTCCATCCTTGATATGAACTCAACCAGTGTGAGTGAGTGAGGTCCTGGTGCTGCAAGCTGAGCTTCTCTGCTGCTGACCAGGACCTGTGGGCACCCCCAAGCGCACACGGTACACAGCCTGCATGGGCACAGCTCCTGAACACAGGTGCACATGCACATCCCTGTGAGCCTGTCTCTGTGCCCTGCAACATGTAGGGCAGGGTGGGGGCTGCTGTGGAGTTCAGCCCTGATACACATCCAGAGGGTGGTGGGAAAGGGGCAGCCCCCTACAACACGCACCCTGCAGTGGGGGGTCAGGCAGGAGGGTGAAATGAAGGAGGAGAGGGAATGAGCAGTGGTGGGGTGTGGGTGCCTCTGAGCTCCTGCAGACCCCAACCCATCTTAGGGGTGGTGGGCTGAGCCCCACCTCCCATGCCTGGGCGCCCTGGGGCCGCTGCTGCAGTGTTGCCTGCTCACGGTGTGCAGTGCCTGGGTTGGAATGCAGCCTGTGCTCACAAGAAAGCAGAGCCCGGCCCCAAAGTAAAAACCCGAAGCTGTGATTGAAAGCGCACTTGAAAGCTGCTGGGGAATATGAATGTGTCTTTGAAGTAAAAGGGCTTCCATTTGTTAAGCAGAAAATGGAGCTGTGTGTTTCGATTTATAGTTTTACTTAGCAAATAAAACAGGAGACGAGTAAGTGTTTATGTCTTTGCTCTGCTCCCAGCCCCTCCACCCCGTCCCCCCCCACCCTGAGTTAAAAGCTCCGTTGCTTCTGAAGCGCTACAAAGGCAGCCAGGAATAAAGCAAAGAAAGCAGCTTAGACAAACCCTAGATGGGCTAAGCTGGTGTCGATACGCTCGGGAAATGGCTGGGCTGGGCAACAGCCAGGTGCAGGGGTCTCTGGGCTGGGAGCTGTGCTGGGGGGGAAGTGTGGGGGGGGTTGGGAACCAACTGGGATCTCCCATTGCTGAGTGCTGCTGGAATTATCCTATGCCTGAGATGAAGGGGCATATCTCCCCCCTTATTTTTCTCCCTTCTCTCTCCCCCCAGACGATGTCTCCCCGTATTTTAAGACGGAGCCGGTGCGCAGCCAGGTCCACCTGGAGGGGAACCGCCTGGTGCTGACGTGCATGGCCGAGGGCAGCTGGCCCCTGGAGTTCAAGTGGCTGCACAACAGCCGGGAGCTGACCAAGTTCTCCCTGGAGTACCGGTGAGTGCCCACCAGGGGAGCCGTCCCACCCGTGTATGGTGTGGAGCAGCCCGGGCCCGTCCTGGCCCTGTGCTGATCCCCATCACTGCTGTATGGGGACACGTTGGTGGCACAAGGGCAGCGTGGAGGCAGGAGCAGCGGATTAGCATGCCGGGAGCTGCCTGCTCTGTTTGGAGAGCAAACGGCAGCGGAGCCATGGATTTAAGCGGGTCAACATCAAGAGGAGGCATTTGTACAGCGCAGGATTAGCACTGGGCACAGATCATGGCCCGCCTGCCCCATCCAGCCCCACACACCGACCCATCCCGCTGCCAGCCCTACACCACAGCCCAGGTCAGGTTCGCCTTGAAATCACGCCGGGCACCTCTCGCCTTCTCAGTTCTGAGTGTGTGTCATCCTCTGTGTTTTAATCAATAATTCAGCCCGAGACGAGCCATTCCCCATTTAAAGGCGCTGAATCCGAAGGCTTCGTGTTGCCGTAGCAACGCGGGGCTGCTCCGGGATGCCGGGAACGCAGACAGTGTGGCTGGGTGACACGCTAGTGCTCCCCAGCACCAAAGCCATTGCTATGATGGCTGTGGGTCCTGGAGACCCCAGGGATGCCCCTCACTGAGTCCAGCAGCTGCTCCATCCAGCTCGGCAATGCCCCAGTGTCCCAACTCTGCCCTGGGATGCCCTGCATCCCTTGGTCCCCTGGTCAAGGTGACTGCCATCCCCAGAGCCCTCTGGCTCCAGCTCGCAGCCGGAAAGGATTAAGGAAGGAAGCGAGAAAACAAGCAAACACGCAAGGAAAACCCAAACAAACCGAGCTGCAGCTAATGAAGCAAACGGGCTCTATGCAAATCATCTCCTGGCTCTCACCTGGCTGTGCCGCGGCGGGGACACAACCTGCCAGCATCACCTGAACTCAGCATGGCGTGCACTGCCCGTCCCCGGCTCCCTGCGGGGATTTCGTGTGTCGAGAGGAGACTGTGGATGCCTTGTCTGCAATTGAAGGCTGCTGGTGAGGAAGGCAAAGGACCAAAATTAGTTATGATGGGCATAAATTGAATTTTAATAGAGATGTAGGTGGCGCGGAGCCAGCCTGCTCAGGCAGTGGGAAGGTGGTAATTAAAAGTTAACGAGTTTAGAAACAGAGTAATCCTTGGAGAGGGGAGAGCTGGGGCTGATGGTTGGGACTGAAGAAGGAATGCTGGGGCTAGGGGTACCTTGGTGGTGTGGGGTGCAGGCAGCACCTCGCATGGGACTGGCACATACCCCATGTGTTGCCACTGTGTGGGCAGCAAGGACGTCCCCAGGGCCCATATCACTTCACACACTCTTACCAGCAACGCCACGTGCCCAGGGAGCCATGCTTCCTGGCCATGGCAGTGTGTCATTGAGCCTTCAGTCTCAGCATCCTCCCTGCTCCCCCCCGCATCCCTTCCTGCAGCAGCACATCCCAGCTGCACCTCCAGCTGCTCCCAGTGCCTTTTACACATTTTCCCACTCTACTCCTTCAAGCCCTTGTCCCAGGAGCTGGGGCTCGTGCCCCCTCTGCTCCGTGAACTGCCCCGGTGGGTTTGCTTGCCTGGACGTACTCGCTCCCACGTAGTAAAGCAAGGAGCTGCTCTCTCCCAATTTGGCAGCGTGTTTCCATAGCAACTGCCCTTTCCTTCCCGCAGCAATTCAGCCGCCAGCTTGCGACTGGAGCGACTCGTTGGAGTGCGGTGAAGGGCAGGTGGGGAATGGGCTCTGCAGGTCCTTGGTGCTGGGCCAGCAAGGGACAAGGACATCCCTCTGTGTGCGAGTGGAACCATCCTGCTGAAAAGTATGCCATGGGAGCACGAGGGATTTGGGACCAGTGTGTGTGTGTGTGTGTGTGTGTGTGTGGAGCCACCCCTCATTTGGGAGCATCCCTGAGGACCGTGTGCACATGGAGCTGTCCCCCTTTGGGAGCCTCTCTGGGGACTGCAGGCAGCTGGGGACTGCAGGGTGGTGGGGGCCAGGCTGCTTCTGTGTGTGCACGGAGCTGTCTCCTCGAGAGCATCCCTGGGGACCACAGGCAAGAGGGTACTGCAAGGTACTGGGGACTCCACACACACAGAGCCACCCCCCAGGGCAACGTCCCTGGAGGCCGTGGGAGTCTGGGGACTGGAGACCAACAGTGCCTTCTTCCCCACTGACATCCTCCATCCATGGGATGCGTGGGGGTGGCTCTCCCACAGGACCCAATCCCTGGGCACCCCGCAGTGGGTCTGTCCCCTGTGCTCTGCTCCCATGCCCTGGCACGCCAGCATTGTGCTCTCCAGGGCCATCTCTGTTTCGCATCCTCGCGCCGGTGCTGGGCTCTCCCGTGAGCTCTCTCTGCAGCCTGACTTCTTCCCATACCAGGAATCATAACATGCAAATCAGGCAGCTCGATGCCTTTAATGAAATCCTCCGAAGGAAAGCGTTTCTCTGGTGAATTGAGGATATTTATTTCTCACAGCAGAAATTTAACATGCAGATTAGTTAGGTCTGGTAATTCATCACATGAGATTGTCCTATTAAGGACTGCATCAAGTCCTGCTGCCTTCGGAAATTGCCTTACACATAGATTACATCTGGACAGACTCCCATCCATGGAGAAGCATCTCCTATCTGCTCCATCATCCCTCTTTCCACTCCCAACATCTATCCATGCCCACAAGGAGCCCAGCAGCTCCGGAGCTGAGCCCAGAATCTTTTGTCAGGAGCTCAGAGCCCAGGAGAGCAAAAATCCAGCTCTGACACGTGCCATCCTCAGCACTGTGCTGCTCACCTCGCTTCTCCAGCAAAACAACATCTGCAGCACTGATTCTCCTGGCACTCCCCTTGGGCAAAGCGCAGCCCCAGATCTCCTTGCCAGGATCCCCCCCCCAACCATCCTGAGCTCTGGGTTGGCCTGTGTGGTGAGGGCTGAGCCAGGAGGGACAGATTTGGGACTGCTCTGCCCCTTTACTGGGGTGGGGTGCATGTCCCAAAGCACTGCCAACCTTTATGTCCTTCAGAGGCTCCCAGTTATTTGAAAAATGTACTTTGTCCCCACTTTTTGTATAAGATAGAGCCAGAACAACCCCCCCCCCAAAAAAAAAAAAAAAAGATATAGCCTGGGGGCACACAGGGTGCTCTGCCCGTGCCCCTGCCCCCCTCACTGTCAGTGCTGTGACACTGCCCACTGGGAGCACGTCCCTGGCTACTGGGTGAGCTCTGTGCCAGCCCAGGTGTGAAGCACAGCCTGGGGTGCTAATTGCCATTCATTAATATAATTAACAAGAGCTGATGAGCAGAGAAGGGGGGAGGGGGAGAGGGTTGAAGGCAGGCTGAGTGGGTGTTGTGTCATGCTGTGTGTTGGGGCTGCTTGCATTGCTCCCATGTGGTGTGGCACTGCACTTCAGGATGGGTAAGAGCAGTATGGGGGGGGCTTTGCTGGTGCCCCCAGCGTGCACGGCCTCCTTGATTCACAATGCCCTTGTAGTTCCCTTGCCCAAAGGAATCCCTTCTGGTGTGCAGTGAGACGATGGCTGTGGCCATGTGCGTCCAAACAGAGCTGTTTCTGATCGGGAGCTAATTGAGATTCAATAACATGCTTAATGGGGGCTGATGGAATACGGGGAGGGGGTATTTAAGCCGTATTGAGTGGGAGCCCGGCGCAGGGTGAGGTGCTGGGGCACATGGCTCGGGTGCTGGGAGTCGTTAAACCTCTGCTAAGTGTGTTTAATGCTCACTTGACATTTCATTATCACACAGTAACTATTCAAATACATGTCCCCTCTAGAATTAATTAGTCGTTATACAGGATATTAATCAAAGGGGGCCGTGCCAGTGTGCTTCTATCCAAAATCCGATCCAGCTGTTGCTGTTACTGTGCTGCACTGGAGGAACTGTACAGATTTCTGCTCTCTTCTGGCTTTAAATTTGATGGATCAAATCCTTTGGCTGGTGCTTTTCCCGGCCCCTCTCCACCCCCTCAATCTAATAATAATTCCGCAGCATCAGCCCCGTGCTTCTCAGCAACCCTACAATAATAGAGGTGTGAGCATCAGCCAGGGCTGTGGCAGCGCTGTGCTGGAGTGCGGGGCACTGTTAGAGACCCTACAATAAGGAGGCAGAGTGATGGGGAGCAGAGCAGGGAGAGTTCTGGGGCTCTGTAACTCTGCTGTTGGTGTTGCTAATGCTGTGCCGGGGTTGTGGACGAGAGGGGCTGTGGCTTGTCTCAGTGCTGTGCCTTGTGGGCTCAGCGATGGGAAGGTGGGCTGGGGTTCCTGCACAGGCACCCATGGGAGGTAGGGGTGTCTTTGGGGCTGCTTTTCTTTTGAGGTGCCCAATGGCAACCCCTCTGTAGCATGTGGGTGTGATGCTGTGCCCTGGGTTGAAGCAGCTGCTTGTTTGGGGTTGGGGCACTTGCAGCTGGAGCCCTGTGGGGGTTGGGAGGTTTT
Source organism: Cyrtonyx montezumae (assembly GCF_038088225.1). Taxonomy (NCBI): domain Eukaryota; kingdom Metazoa; phylum Chordata; class Aves; order Galliformes; family Odontophoridae; genus Cyrtonyx; species Cyrtonyx montezumae. The sequence goes on from NW_027071925.1 coordinate 5,147,524, forward strand.
CCGTGGGCACAGCTGAGCTGCTGGTGGGAACGGGGCAGGCACCTCTGGGTTGCATAGATGGATAGAGAGGACATGGTTTCTGACGTGAGTCCGTCCATGTGCCCCAGCCTCCTCCTGCTGCCAGCAGCTCTGCAGAGCTGAGAGGTCCCCTGGCATGTGGCTTCTGGCCTCAGGGCCACCGGTGTGAGTGTGGCACAGCCACCTCCAGACTGAGCCCTGAGATCAGGGCTGCTTGCCATCACAGCATGTTTTGATGCGTGGGTCATTTCTTGCTTCAGAAGTGCTTTTCCCCATGCACGATGCCCTGTCAACCTCTGTCCTTAAAAGCAAAACAAACACTGAAACAGAGGCGTCAGCAGCCAGGGGTACTCCAGGAGCAGGGCAAGACCTCTGTCCCAGCCTGAACCCGTGCAGCACGCAGCTGTGAGCTAAGCAACCGATTTGGGGTCAGCTTTCGGGTGCTGCCCCCCCCCCCCACCTCAAACCAGGGGGGCTGTGCACTGCATTTTTTGCCTCCCTACTCCTCCCACCCCGTGAGCAGCACAAATTCAGTCCCTATCCTCCCATGGCCACACTCATGGAAACTGCATCAGAGCGACGTGGGATGGAGCCTCTGCAGAAGCCAAGTGGCAGAGAACAAAGTCTCCACTCACGTCGCTTAATAACTGCAGGCCAGACTGCGCCCGGTAATTGATTTCCTTTCTCTGGGCTATTTTCATCCGCTTAAGGTGTGTGCAAAGCTCGCCGCCGTAATAGCTCCTCCAGCTCCTGCAGCACGGGGCCAGGGCTCTGCTAATTGGGCTCGTGGGGGTGAAGCCTCCCCGTGCCCTCCGGGGGGGCCGTGATGCTTCAGAGGGGATGTGTCAGATCTGGGGGTGCTCCGTGTGTGCTGGGGGTGTGGTGGGAGGGCTGTGGGCTCTCTGTCTGTCCGTCCATCCACACGTGTGGTTGGGAGTCGCGGTGCGTGCGTGTGATTTACGGACGAGGACAACACAAGGAGATCGTGCCCATTATTTCTGGTGTCCGCATCCGTTCCTGACAGCTCCCTGGAATTGAAATATCTTATTTAAAGCCTGTAGGGATCGTTTTAAATATCAGCCGCAACACTCAAGGACTCGTTCCCAAAGGGCATCCTCCCTTCTGGGTGGGGATGGGCAGTCCCTGACACACAGTGTGCCCTTTGCTGGAGCAATTTGTCCCTCCTCCTACCCCCCTTGGGTCCTGTTGTTACATGGGAAGATGGGGCCCTTCTGAATCCAGACCTTCCAAATCCTGCCCTGTCCATGCCCATGTGGGTGGCTGTGCTGTGCCTGGCAGTGGGGACACGGCTCTTCCCAGCACATTCACCCCTGAATGCCCACATCTCTCATTCCACACCCAAGATCCCACAGGCACCATCTCTGGATGCAAACCCAGCCCAGCCCCACTCCATAGTGCTGCTGTCGGAGCATTCCCAAAGCAGCCTGGGGCCAGACCCCATAGCCCACGACTCCCAGAACTGTGGATGCACATGGGCCGGGGGCTGAGCACCCACCCTGGCTCATGGACAGCCCCCCATCCCAACTCCCACGCCAGGAGATCCCCAGCAGAGGGGACGTGCTCCTCGTGCCTTATGAAAGTTTAATTTACTCTCTGTTATCAAAAGAACAAACAAAGCTCTGCTGCAACAGCCCGAGGCGTGCTTTAATGCAAGATTAGATTTCGGGTGAGGAGGGTTGGAGCTTTCTTATTTATTCCCTCTCCACTTTATCTGGGAGCACTCCCTGTTTGGGAGGCAGCAATGCAGAGCTGTTCCCCGTGGGGTTGCTCCCTGTGAGGCTGGGGGGGCTGCTGCCCATTCTGGAGGTTGTGGAGCAGATGGGGGTGTCCACCCCAGGGACTGGGAATGACCTGCAGAAGTCTGGCGACAGTGGGGTGATGCTGGGTGGTGGCAGATGAGTGGAGACGTGGTTATTCCCTTTATCTGCTTATCAGCTTGCAGCTCTGGTGGCTGATAAGAGCAGCCACGAGGGCACTGGGACTGATAAGGTGGCTCAGTGCCGGAGCGATGCTCAGACTCTGGGTGTGTAGGGGGCTGGGGAGGGGCTTTGGGCAGCTGGGATGCACAGAACCCCCAGGTCAGCCCCAGTGTCCAGCATCTGTGCTCTGATGAGTCTGGCCGTGCCCCATGCACCAGGGAGGGGCGGCATCCCAGTCAAAGTGTCCCCAGGTTGGTTTTGTGGAAGAGGTGACACCACCTGCAGGTCGCAGGCTGAGTTTCTGCTTTTGGTGACTCCAAACCATGCAAGGGGGATGGACCGGGAAGCAGCGCGGCTGTGAGCCTCATGTGGGTTAGGGTTGTTCCTGCAGCACGCGTAGCTTCGCCTGCCTGCACGGAGGGGCACACTGCACACCTCCAGCAGCCGCTTTTTGAGGATGGGGTCAGCACCTGATGCAGCAAACACAGTGCTGGCACGGGACCTGCAACCCCCCCCCCCCACCCCAATCCCCTGCGGGGGCTGTGTGCTGATTGCCCCCCCATCCTGTAGGTACATGATCACCTCACTGGACCGCACGCACGCCGGCTTCTACCGCTGCATCGTCCGCAACCGCATGGGAGCCCTGCTGCAGCGCCAGACCGAGGTGCAGGTGGCCTGTAAGTGACAGCCATGGGATGGCAGCCTGGGCAGCCCTGAGCTGGGAGGAGTGGGACTGGGAGGGGTTGCACCAGGAGGGGTGGAGGGGAGCAGTGTGGGGGCTGTCGGGGTGCTCTGCGTCCCCTCTTTGCCGTCCTTTCCCTGTGGGATGCCCCCGGTCCTATCCTCATCAACCTCTTCCTGAGGAGAAACGACAAATCAGAGAGCTAATGGGGAATTAATAAGGCAGCTGTGCTAACAACTAATGATAATGGCAAAGTCGTTAAAAAGAGATTCTTTACATGTTTTTAATTACAGCAATTAAGAGAAGTCAATAAAAATCCCCCCACTACCCGTTCTCAGTGCACCCTGCTTCGCTGCTTCTTTCCTCAGCAGTGCAGGGCAGTGGTGCCACAACCACAACGGGGCCAAGGTCGTGCTTTGCTTCTCCCTGCGGGGGTTGGCAAGCAGTGCCAGGGCTGAGCCCTCCTCACTGAACCCGCAGAGTGATCCCTGTGGGTGATGGGGTTAATCAGCTCCAGGGTTAATGGGCCCTGGGATGAGGGGAGAGCAGAGCCCAGCGTGGCCTTATTGCATCCTCGGTGGGAGCCCATCCCTGTCGGCTCCAGCCTGCTCCCTGCTGGGGATGGATCCCGCTGGCTCCCCACGCTGATGCTCACTGCTGCTGCTCTCCCATGTGTTCTGCAGACATGGGCAGCTTTGAGGACAGTGAGACGCAGCAGAGCGTGTCCCACGGGGAGGCAGCCGTCATCCGGGCACCCCGCATCGCCAGCTTCCCCCAGCCCCAGGTCACCTGGTTCCGCGACGGGCGCAAGATCTCCCCCAGCAGCCGCATGTGAGTACCCACCAGTATACCCCAGTTCTGTCCCAGTATCTCCCCAGTATACTTTCTAACATTCTCCCCTTTACTCTCCCAGAACTTTCCGGGTTTCTTCCCTGTACTCTTCCTGGTAACTTCCCAGTACTCTCCCAGTCTCTCCTCAGTACTCCCCCCCTATTATACCCCAGTACCACCCCAATACTCTCCCAGTATCTCTTCTATGTCTTCCCTGTACCGTTCCAGCACCTTCCCAGTACCCTTCCATCCCAGTATACCCCAGCATCCCCCCCAGCATCCAGAGATGCTCCATTTCCCTCGGCTGCCGCCGTCCTTGTTCAACCAGCAGTGAGGATGTTTAACAGATGTCTTGAGACTGTTGCACTAAAACCCAGGGAGGGACTTTGGCGACTGTTTGTCATCAGGGAAATAAATTTAACAAAAAATAAGAAAACAGCCTTGGAGGAGGGGGAGGGGAGGGGGGGGTGGATCTCAGCACGTGCCGGGGCAGCAGCCGGTGTGGAGGAGCGGGGTGTCCCTACGGGGCCGCACGCTGAGCCCATCGTTTTCAGCGCGGCGTGTGGGAATTGAATTTGTAACCCACATTATGCGGGAATTGAACCGGTCTCTCTTCTATTTGCAAAGCAGGATTGAGGAGATAAAACTCCTTTATCTCATATTTAATGGTAAAATATATTCCACCAAACCATTTTATGTTTCCAGCAGATTAGATCGTTCTGTAGGAATAAATAAATAAATAAACTGGGCCCTATTAATCTGCGCTATCCACTGTGCTCCGTGGATGCTGTGCATGGGAGGGTGGGTGGGTGGGTGGGCAGTGTGGGGCTCGGTCCTGGCCTGGCCCTGGCTCATTTGTGGGGTCAGTGGCTGAGCTGTGCTTCCCCACACAGTGTGCACATATTTACGGTCGGGATGATCCGATCCCATCCGTGCCCATGGGGTGGGGGAATGAGGGTCCCTCACATCCCCTGTGCCGTGCTTATCCCACAGAGCCATCACGCTGGAAAACACCCTTGTCATCCTCTCCACGGTGGCCCCGGATGCGGGACGTTACTACGTGCAGGCAGTGAACGACAAGAACGGGGACAACAAGACCAGCCAGCCCATCACGCTCACCGTGGCCAGTGAGTGCCCTGCTCCCCCGGCGCCGCCTGGCTGCCACCCACCTTTAATTTGCAGTAAATCTCTTTGGAGGCTCTGCTTCTGCTGACTTAACGATTTGGCTGCCTCCAAATTTATTTAGGCACTTCGGGACATGCTGCAGGTGCTAGTGAGCGCTAATTGTGGCACCAGCAGAACCTCTCTCCCTGTGCCATCCTGATTGTGGTGCTGCTGGGGTGCCCTTAGGTGGTGGGATGGATCTGGGACAGGATGGTGTCGTATAACCCCCTGCTGCTCCCCCTGTGCTGGCCAAGGACCACTCTTGGTCCATGTTGCTCTGGATCAGCCTCGTTCTATAGGAGAACTGTGTGCCCCTGTCCCCCAGATCCCCTCCTCTGTTGCCTGTCCAGGTGATGACCCCATCCCTAGGAATATGTCCCAAAGTGGCACTGGTCCTCTTGTCCCAGCTCCTGCTCTTCTCTCCATGGCTGCTGTTATGCCTTCCCACGCAGGGCTGTGCTTGTCCCCCTTTCCCTCCTGCCCCATTAATCAGCCGCTCCGTACCTTGGCATCCTGGTGCGTAATAAACAACTTAGAGCCCATGTTTATGGATTCAGCTATATCAGCAGCTTTCACAGCGATCACATTTTTACAGCGTCTACATGAGGGTTTTTTATTGTTGCAATTATTTTGCTTTATATACTCCCTTCTCCTCCTTCCCTGCCAGCTGGTGCCGTGCAGGAGCTGCTGTATGGGGTGGAGGCTCTGGGGTGTCACAGGATCCTATGGGAGGAGGGGATGAATGGGGAGCTGAGAAACTCCCAGACCCCATGGTGATGGGCTGGGAGTGCTGCAGGAGAGCAGAGCCCTGCGGTTCCTGCCCCCCCCCCCCCCCCATGGCACATGGAGCTGGGGTGCTGATGGCTGTTGCTCTGGCCTGCTTCTCCCCAGACGTGGGTGGCCCTGCCGATCCCATCGCACCCACCATCATTGTCCCACCCAGGAACACCAGCGTGGTGGCCGGGACCTCGGAGGTGACCATGGAGTGCGTGGCCAACGCCAGGCGAGTAGCGACGGGGATGGGATGGGGCTGGGGGACCCTCGTCAGCTCTGCAAACCCGTGGGGTGAAAGGAGGTGTGGGGCTCAGGGGGGCTGGCTCATGGCATGCTCCTGCCCCAGGCCGCTGATCAAGCTGCATATCATCTGGAAGAAGGACGGTGTGCCCCTTTCCAGTGGCATCAGCGACTACAGCCGCCGGCTCACCATCCTCAACCCCGCGCTGGGCGACAGTGGTTACTACGAGTGCGAGGCCGTGCTGCGCAGCAGCAGCGTGCCCGCTGTGGCTGAGGGTGCCTACCTGTCTGTGCTGGGTGAGGCGCTGCCTTGTGTGCAATGAGTGGGGCCGGGCTCAGCCCTCGGGATGGGTGTGGAGGATCTCAGTGCTAACACTGCCCGTCTCCGTGTTTCCCTTTGCAGAGCCCCCGCAGTTCATCAAGGAGCCGGAGAGGCACATCACGGCTGAGATGGAGAAGGTGGTGGCCATCCCGTGCCAAGCTAAAGGTGAACTGCACGCCGTGCCCGCCATGGTCTAGAGTCTACAGTGACCCCATGCTTGACACAGCCTGGTCCTTGCAGGTGTGCCACCTCCTGACATGGCCTGGTACAAGGACGCATCCCTCCTCCACCCCGAGCAGCTGTCCCGCTTCCAGCTGCTGGCAGATGGCAGCCTGCAGATCAGTGGGCTGCTCCCCGACGACACTGGCATGTTCCAGTGCTTCGCCCGCAATGCAGCCGGAGAGGTGCAGACCACCACGTACCTGGCTGTGACCAGTAGGTGTCAGCCCCCCTGTCCCGGGGTGCCCTGTGTGGGATGGGACCCCCCAAGGCAGGGACAGACCCCTGTGCCAAGACTAAGCACAGGGAAGGCCTTCAGGGTTGTCCTGAGCATCTCTTTGCTCCACAGGCATTGCCCCCAACATCACCAGAGGTCCCCAGGACAGCACAGTGATCGATGGCATGTCTGTAATCCTCAACTGCGAGACCTCGGGGGCTCCACGCCCAGCCATCACCTGGCAGAAAGGTACAGGGGCTGGGGGCACAGTGCCCTGCATGCATGGCTCAGGGGGCTCTTGACAAGCTCATTGCATGGGGCTTGGCCAAACCTTCCTCCTCCCTCTTGGTTTGGTCCTTGAGCATGTGGCCACCGGGCTTGGCTGATGGCTGTGGGTGATGGACCCCTCTGGTGTCCCCCAGGGGAGCGGATCCTGGCCAGTGGCTCAGTGCAGCTCCCACGCTTCACCCTGCTGGAGTCGGGCAGCCTGCTCGTCAGCCCCGCACACCTGGACGATGCCGGCACCTACACCTGCCTGGCCACCAACTCCCGTGGCGTGGACGAAGCCTCTGCTGACCTGGTGGTCTGGGGTAAGGTGCCTGCATTGCAGGACAGACCCTGCTGGCTGCCATGCCAGGGGTGGACACTAACACGTGGCTGCTGTGCTTGGCGGGGTGCTATGATTTGAACCCACGTGGCCACCTGTGATGCTGTCCCCAGTCCCATGAGCCGGGTGGTTCTGTCCCTGCACCAATGCCCCGCAGCCCCCCAGGCAGTGCTGCTCCCTCATCCTGTCCCCCCACAGCGCGGACACGCATCACCGACCCACCACAGGACCAAAGTGTCATCAAGGGCACCAAGGCCTCCATGAGCTGCGGAGTCACCCACGACCCCAGTGTGGATGTCAGGTGGGGGCCGGGGAGGGAGCGGGATGTGCTCCGTGCTGGTGCTCGGTGGTCCTGCAGTGCCACCTGGTGCCTTGCACGCAGGGATCCCGGCACCCGGTCCCCCGTGCCAGGGGTCTGCAGGGTGCCAGGAACCCGCTCTGAGTTCCCACCTGGCACAGGTACATCTGGGAGAAGGACGGGGCACCGCTGGGCACGGAGAGCGGTCCCCGGCTGCGGCTGGATGAGGCAGGCACTCTGCACATCTCCCAGACCTGGTCGGGGGACATTGGCACCTACACCTGCAAGGTGCTCTCGGCCGGCGGCAATGACTCACGCAGTGCCCACCTCCGTGTCCGGTGAGACCCCCACCCCATGGGCTCTGCATGCCCCATTGTAGCCCCACCCTGACCACCGTGTCCCCCGCCCCGTCCAGGCAGCTCCCCCATGCCCCTGAGAGCCCCGTGGCCGTCCTGAGTCCCCAGGAGAAGCGGGCCATCAACCTGACCTGGGCCAAGCCCTTTGATGGCAACAGCCCCCTGCTACGTTACCTCGTGGAGGTCTCCGAGAACAGTAAGGGGCTGTGCCCACCTCCCAGACCCCGGAGTTGTCCCTGTGGTGCTGGCTCTGCTGTCCCCATCTGGATGAAGCCCGGTCTTTGTCATCACACTGGGTTGGGATGGAGATGCTGCATGGATCTTGATGACCATGGGACTGCTCAGCCAGTGGGCAGGGGATGCAGGAGCCTCGCGGGCTGTGTCCTCCACCTGCTCACCATTTTCTCCCCACAGATGCCCCCTGGACTGTGCTGCTGCCCAGCGTTGACCCCGAGCTGACGTGGGTGGTGGTGCGGGGGTTGGTGCCCGCCCGCTCCTACCAGTTCCGCCTGTGTGCTGTCAACGACGTGGGCAGGAGCCAGTTCAGCAAGGACACGGAGAGGTGAGCGGCGGTTCTGGGGAGCATGTGTCTGTGAGAGGGGTGAGCGCTCATCCTCACCTTGTGCCCCTCAGAGTGTCCCTGCCCGAGGAGCCGCCCTCCGCTCCCCCCCAGAACGTCATCGCCAGCGGCCGCACCAACCAATCCATCATGATCCAGTGGCAGCCGCCCCCTGAGAGCCACCAGAACGGTGTCCTCAAGGGCTACATCATCCGGTGGGCACCTGAGGGGGAGCGTGGGCACCCCCTCCCCAGTGCCCCGGGGTGCAGTGCTGATGGCAGCTGGTCCCCAGGTACTGCCTGGCTGGGCTGCCCGTGGGCTACCAGTTCAAGAACATCACCAATGCTGATGTCAACAACTTGCTCCTGGAGGACCTCATCATCTGGACCAACTATGAGATCGAGGTGGCGGCGTACAACAGCGCTGGCCTGGGGGTGTACAGCATGAAGGTGACCGAGTGGACACTGCAGGGAGGTAGGCGGGGACGGGCAGGGCTTGGTGGTCTTCCCAGTGAAGAGGGGGCTTGGCTGGCCCTGCTGTGCCATAGGAGTGATGGGGTTGGGCTTCAGGAGGATGGGTGGGGGGTACAAGGGATGAACGCGGGGACCGGGCGTGGGCATGGCCCCAAGGTGGGTCACTCCTGCATGCCTGGGGTCCCTGCGCTGAGGGAGGGGACCCAGCAGAGCCAGAGCTGCTGCCAGCCTGCCCTCATCCCAACAGTCCCCACCGTGCCCCCGGGCAACGTACAGACTGAGGCCACCAACTCCACCACCATTCGCTTCACCTGGAACCCCCCCAGCCCCCAGTTCATCAACGGCATCAACCAGGGCTACAAGGTGAGGGGTTACATGCAGGTCTCCCCATAAAGCATGCAGCAGGAACCCCCTGGCCGTCCCACACAACACAGCGTGACTCCTCCTTGCAGGCCCCCCAGCTATTCTAATGGATTGCTGCCCAACTGTTAAAACAATATTTACTGAGATTTAACACTTGCATGGGCTTGGAGTCCCTGTAATTAATTGCAATTTGCAATTAATTCAAATTTACGTTAATTAAATTGAATTAAAACATTAAACTTGTTTCTTAATCCACTCAAAAGAAGTTCAGGAATTTAATTGCTGCTGAATGAGATAACCAGAGCAAGTAGGATATTTAACATTCTTATTAAATGCCACTTAGTATTTTTGATTAGTATTTTTAGGGCCTAATTAGTATTTAATTGAGTTGCTATAGGCTATCTTGCACAATACCAATTAAATGCCCAAACATCCCTCCTAAACGAAGGCAAGTGGGCGATTACGCGCTGTTATCAATGGGAGTTAATCACCGAGTGTGCGCTCCGTATCAGCTCATAAGGGTAAACACGCACCGGTTAGACACCATCAAGTGCTCCCTGCATCATTAATTGATATTTAATCAACGCTGAATAAATAAAAGGGGCTGTGAATGCTCGGAGGACGGTGGTGGTGTGGTGGGGACCATGGCGCCTGTCCCAGCGCCTTCTTCCTTTCCAACTTGGAAGGGTCTCTTTCAGCTTGGAAGGGTCCTTTCCAACTTGGGGTATTCTGTGTTTCCATCGTTCTCGCAGCTTATTGCCTGGGAGCCAGAGCATGAAGAAGAGGCGACGGTGGTGACAGTGCGGCCCAACTTCCAGGACAGTGTCCACGTGGGCTACATCGTGGGGTTGAAGAAGTTCACTGAGTACTTCACATCAGTGCTGTGCTTCACTACGCCAGGGGACGGCCCGCGCAGCCCGCCCCAGCTGGTGCGCACCCACGAGGACGGTACGGGGAGGCTCTGTGCACCCCGGGGCAGCAGTGAGCAGCCCAGTGATGTGGGGCTGGTGCTGGGGAGGATGTGGCACAGCGTGCCCCTGAGCCCTGGGAAGCTCTATGCCTGGGGAGCCCACTCTGTGTGGGGTTCCATGGGCTCCCGTGGCTGTGTGCTGAGCCTGGGTGTCTTTGGGCAGTGCCCGGCCCTGTGGGACACCTGAGCTTCAGTGAGATCTTAGACACGTCCCTAAAGGTCAGCTGGCAGGAGCCCCTGGAGAAGAATGGCATCCTGACAGGTAGGGATGCTGAGCCTCAACCTTGCAGCATCTGTCCGCATCAACCTCGCAGCATCTCCCCCAGCCCCTTGACTGCACAGCAACCTGCCCTTCAACCCTGCAGCATCTCCCGTGACCCAATCCCACAGCATCTTTCTGTACCCTGATCAGCCTCACGGGGTGGGTGACTGGGGGCTGATGGCACGGGGTGCTCTTCAGGCTACAGGATCTCCTGGGAGGAGTACAACCGCACCAACACGCGGGTGACCCACTACCTCCCCAACGTCACTCTGGAGTACCGTGTCACCGGCCTCACTGCCCTCACCACCTACACCATCGAGGTGGCTGCCATGACCTCCAAGGGCCAGGGCCAGGTTTCTTCTTCCACCATCTCTTCAGGAGTGCCACCAGGTGAGCGCGGTGCTGTGGGAATGCCGTGGGATGCTGCTGGTGTTGGGGGCGAGCAGCTGGTATCACCCACCCTGCCCTGTCCCTGCAGAGCTCCCCGGTGCCCCCACCAATTTGGGCATCTCCAACATTGGTCCCCGCTCCGTCACCCTCCAGTTTCGCCCGGGTTATGATGGCAAAACCTCCATCTCCCGCTGGCAGGTGGAGGCACAGGTATGGGATGGCTGTGGGGTGGCAAGGGGGGGTGCAGGGGGACGGCTCATCCCACTGCCATCCTGCAGGTGGGCCAGAATGGTGAGGCCGAAGAGTGGGGGCTCATCTACCAGCTGGCTAACGAGCCCGATGCCCGCTCCATGGAGGTGCCCAATCTGAACCCCTATACCTACTACAGGCGAGTAGCCGAGGGTTTGCCTTGCCATCCTTCCCAAAGTGCTCTGGTCCCCACTGTGACCCTGCTCTCCCCTCTCAGTTTCCGCATGCGGCAGGTGAACATCGTGGGCACCAGCCCCCCCAGCCTGCCCTCCCGGAGGATCCAGACCCTGCAGGCCCCCCCGGATGTGGCACCTGCTAATGTCACCCTGCGGACGGCCAGTGAGACCAGCCTGTGGCTGCGCTGGATGGTGAGGGGGGATCCTGGGGGTCTGCACCCGTGGGCACAGCGCACATCGGGGCAGCCTGGAGTGGCTGTGGAACAGACAGTCCATCAGGAGTGATAGTGACTGTCTGTGCCAGCCCCTCCTGGAGCAGGAGTACAACGGGAACCCCGACTCAGTGGGCTACCGGATCCGCTACCTGCGCTCGGATGGGCGAGGGCGGGCAGTGGTGCACGTCATCCATGACCGCGTGGAGCGCGAGTACACCATCGAGGACCTGGAGGAGTGGACCGAGTACCGGGTGCAGGTCCAAGCCTTCAATGCCATTGGCTCAGGGCCCTGGAGCCACTTGGTGGTGGGACGCACGCGGGAGTCAGGTACTGCCAGCCCCCTGTGGCAGTATGTGCCCCCGCCAGCCCAGTGCTGACCTGCACTTGTCCCCAGCGCTGACCTTTTGCTGTCATCCCCCCCCAGTGCCCTCCTCTGGCCCCAGCAACGTGTCGGCACAGGCCACCACCTCCAGCAGCATGCTGGTGCGATGGAGTGACATCCCCGAGGCAGACTGCAACGGCCTCATCCTGGGCTACAAGGTGAGCAGTTACACCAGCCCCAGTGCCTGTGCCCTGCCCCAGGAGACACAGCTACTCCAGGTTGTGCTGCTCCACCCTGGAAAGCCTGGCTGTGTCACACAGGGTTTGTTTCAGGTGATGTACAAGGAGAAAGACTCGGAGGCACGTGCCCAGTTCTGGCTGGCTGAGGGCAATGCTTCCCGCAGTGCCCAGCTGACAGGGCTGGGCAAGTTCATGCTATATGAGATCCGTGTGCTGGCCTTCACCAGGATTGGGGACGGTGTGCCCAGCCGGCCCCCTGTCCTCGAGAGGACTCTGGATGATGGTGAGTGCCAGGGCACAGGTGGATAGAAAGATCCCAAAGGGCTGAGGGGTATCCAGGGTGCCTAAGGTCATGCCATCCTATGTCATGCTATGCCATCCCTTCCTAACTCTGTTCCCTGGAGCTTCTCTAACCTGGACACCCAAGGATGCCATTCTCAGAGGATGGGGACGGGCACCATCTGCACGGGGTTGGGTGTTCTGCTCTCACTTCATGCACTCTGTGATGAGCCCCATCTCTCTCATTCCAGTACCTGGGCCCCCCGTGGGAATGCTGTTCCCTGAAGTGAGGACGACCTCTGTGCGGCTCATCTGGCAGCCACCCACAGCCCCCAATGGTGTCATCCTGGGTAGGTGGGAGCTGTTGTGGCTGTGCTGTGATGCTCTGTGGAGGGATGCAGAGAGCCTGTGGGAGCCGGGGGCAGCATGGGGAGGGGCAGGGGGCGGCTCCCTGCCACCCCGGAGCATCTCAGAGCCTGTTTGCTCCCACATCAGCAAGCTCAGCCCCAAACATAGCAGGGAGAGACCCCTTCACTGCTGGCTCTCAGCAGGGCAGAGATAGAAGGGGAGGCAAAGGGAGGGGGTGCCAGGGGGCTGTCCTTCACGGTGCCACCCCCATCCCTGCAGCGTACCAGCTCACCCACCGCCTTAACACCACCACGGCCAACGCGGCTGTCATCGAGGTGCTGGGCCCCAGCACGCGGCAGTACACGGCCACCGGCCTGCAGCCCGAGGCCACCTACCTCTTCCGCATCGCGGCACAGACCCGCAAGGGCTGGGGAGAGGCGGCCGAAGCCCTCGTGGTGACCACAGAGAAGAGAGGTACGGGAGGGCCCAGCCTGTGGTTCGCCATGCCGGTGCCGTGCCCACAGTGCTCCCAGCCCCTTGCCTCCCCCAGATCGCCCGCAGCCCCCCAGCAAGCCGCTGGTGCGGCAGGAGGACGTGCGTGCCCGCAGCGTTCTGCTGTCCTGGGAGCCGGGCAGCGATGGGCTCTCCCCTGTCCGCTTCTACACGGTGCAGACCCGTGAGCTGCCCGGCGGTGAGTGGGCACTGCACCCTGCATCCATCAGCCACAATGCCACCGCCTTCATCGTGGACAGGTGAGGCATGGAATGATGCCAAGTCGTGGTGAGGATGCTGAGAGATGGGCTCTGCTTTGGGTGCTTTTGTGGTGCCTCAGTTTCCCCTCCTGATGGGAAGCACTTGCAGCAAGGCTGTGAAGCAGTGCCCTGCGGGACGGATGCAGCCCAGGGAGCACTCACCGGCCTCACCGGTCCCATCTTGCTCTGTTCCCACGCAGGCTGAAGCCCTTCACCTCCTACAAATTCCGTGTGAAGGCAACAAATGACATTGGGGACAGCGAGTACAGCGAGGAGTCGGAGTCACTCACCACGCTGCAGGCAGGTCGGTGCCCAGGAGGGCTGGGGATGGTGCTGTGCCTTCCTGCGTGGCACTGACACAGTAGCATCAGGTGTCCTATGCTTCTCCGGAGCCTTACTGCCTCCTTCTGCCCCGCAGCCCCTGAGGAAGCCCCCACCATCCTCTCGGTCACCCCGCACACTACCACGTCCGTGCTCATCCGCTGGCAGGTACTGTCCCCCTGGAGGTGACACTGAGAGGTGGCAGTGCCGTGCAGCCCTCTGTGGCACTCCAGGATTGGGCAGCGGGGGCAAGGCACTCTGCTGAGGCTGGGGACAGCCATCTCAGGGGGGCTCACCTTCCCTGCTCTGCAGCCCCCGGCTGAGGACAAGATCAATGGGATCCTGCTGGGCTTCCGCCTCCGCTACCGTGAGCTGCTGTACGACAGCCTGCGTGGCTTCACCCTGCGTGGCATCGGCAGCCCCGGCGCCACGTGGGCTGAGCTCACCCGTGAGTGCTCGTAGCCCTGGGAAGCATGGGGACGTGGGGACGCTGTGGTGGTGGGTGGGGTACAGCAGGGCAGCATCCTGTATCATGTGGTCTGCACCAGCGTTCTGTGCTGGGTACCGCAGCCTGGAGCCACGCTGTGCTCCGTGGAGCTGTCACCTTTGTGTCACCAAGGCAGGCTGTCCCTAATGCACTGTGTGTGCTGGCTTGGTCCTGCTGTGTTCAGACCCCTCTGTGCCTGTCACATAGGTGTCCTTGAGTGTGTCCATGAGTGTGCCCATAACATGGGTGTCTGTGTGATGTTCCTGCTGTGTGTGTGTCTGTGTGCTGCCATCCTCAGGCCCTGCAGGGAATGGGGTCACAGCTGTTCTAGGGACAGCAGGGACATGAGGGATGAGGGTAGAACCCAAGACTGCTCCCGGCAGCAGTTGTTCCCATGGGGGCCCTGATGCCCAGACCCTGCTTGTCCCACTCATGGGATGGGGACAGAAGGGCTCCTCTGTGCTGTGACAGCCCCGGCAGCCCTCAGAGGAACCCATGTTCCTTATGGGGTACCCTGGGTGGGAGGCAGTGCTGGGGGGAGAACTAACGCTGCCTGCTCTCACTGCTCCGTGCTGCCCAGCTGTCTACGCCGTGCACAATCTCAGCGAGGTGTCCCTCACCCAGTATGAACTGGACAGTAAGTCGCTGCTCCCCACTCCCCTCTGTGTGCCTGTCCCCCCACACCTCCACCCCCTGTGTCTCTCCCCACTGCCTGCCTGCTCTGTGGGGTGAATCCTCATGGTCTGTGTCCAGGGGACACCACAACCTGTCTGCTCCCGCTGCCCCTTGGGGACACCCTCCTCCTTCCAGGAGAGGGGACTCCATGGGGTCCCTTGGGGTGGTGGGATCTTGCTTATCCCACCTCCTCTCCTCCCCACAGATCTGAGCAAGCACCGGCGCTATGAGATCCGTATGAGTGTGTACAATGCAGTGGGTGAGGGACCCCCCAGCCCCCCCCAGGAGGTCTTCGTGGGTGAAGCGGGTGAGTTTGCCAAAGGGGGCTGGAACATCCTGGCACCCCATTCTGCCGTGTGTCCCCCCCTGCATCCCCTCTGTTACAGCCCTAATGGGCCATTGCACATCGGGGGGGGGGGGCTTCCCCCCTGCTTTGTTCATAGCTGGGCTGTGACACTGAC
Source organism: Cyrtonyx montezumae (assembly GCF_038088225.1). Classification (NCBI taxonomy): domain Eukaryota; kingdom Metazoa; phylum Chordata; class Aves; order Galliformes; family Odontophoridae; genus Cyrtonyx; species Cyrtonyx montezumae. The sequence goes on from NW_027071925.1 coordinate 5,162,733, forward strand.
CCTCCTTTGACACAGTGCCCACTGGTGCACCACAGAACGTGGCCGTGAAGGCGACCACCGCCACCCAGCTGGATGTCACCTGGGAGCCACCTCCCACCGAGAGCCAGAACGGGGACATCCAGGGTTACAAGGTACTGGGATCCGTCACTTGGGAGCTGGCGCTGAGCTGGGGCTGCGGGACAATGGGGCCGTGGGGACACAGCGTGCCCTGGGAAGATTGTCGGAGGGTTCTGGGTACCCTGGGAAGCGAAGGGAAGGGATGTGGGGACGCGGCGGGTGGCACTGCCCGGCTCTGAGCACCAGAGGGCGCCTTCGGTCCTCGGATGCGGTCCCCGGTGCGCGGTGCTGCTGTGGGTCTGATGGGGTGAGCGATGGGGATGCAGCCTTGCCCCACGCTCTAGGTCCACATCCATCGTGATTCCTCCTTCCCAGCCCTGTCCTTTGAGGTTTGGGCACATCTCAGAGATGATCTGAGCACGACTGATGTGCGCTGCGGCGATGCTTGTCCCTGAGCCAGCTGTGAGCAGCGCTCTGTCTGATCCCTGGCATCGCCTGGAGCCATGCTGGAGGCATGCTGGAGGGGGGGCTGGGTTTTCCCTCTGGATTACACAGAGCCACTCCAGGATGGGGGCTTCGAGCAGGGCTGTGTGGGCTGGCTGAGTGCCACAGGGCTTTGATGTGGGGGTTACGAGTTGGCATCACCCCCACTGAGCTGCAGTGTCAGTGCCACCTCTCCTGCAGATCCACTTCTGGGAGGCACAGCGGCAGAATGAGAGCACGCGGGTCAAGACGCTTTTCCTGCCCGAGACCGGGGTGAAGCTGAAGAACCTGACGGGGTACACCTCCTACTGGGTCAGCGTCGCCGCCTTCAATGCCGCTGGGGATGGACCCCGCAGCACCCCGGTCACAACCCGGACACAGCAGGCAGGTGGGGCCATAGCACAGCTCCACGGGGCAGTGCTTGGGGCTGGTGCTGTGCTGGGGGCTCCCCAGGAGCACTGAGCTGTTCCCGGCCCCCCCACGTTCCCTTGCAGCCCCCAGCGCACCCGGCTCCATCCGGTTCAGCGAGCTGACCACCACGTCAGTGAACGTGTCCTGGGAGCCACCACCGCTGCCCAATGGCATCCTGGAGGGCTACAGGCTGGTCTACGAGCCCTGCATGCCCGTGGACGGTGAGGGCACAGCGGGGGCACCCGAGGGGACTCAGGGGAGTCCTGGCTCAGCGTCCGTCCCTGCAGGTGTCAGTAAGATTGTCACGGTGGATGTGAAGGGGAACAGCCCGCTGTGGATGAAGGTGAAGGACCTGGCTGAGGGCATCACCTACCGGTTCCGAATCCGGGCTAAAACCTTCGCCTATGGACCGGACATCGAAGCGAACATCACCACGGGACCAGGGGAAGGTAGCGGGGGGATGTGGGTGTGCTGGAGTGACAGAGGAGATATGGATGGGGGCAGTTCCCCTGGTGTTGCTCCCAATGTGTGGGTCCCATGTAGATTGTCCCCTCATGCCACCAGCTCTGCTCTGGGTCCCCAGGTGCCCCTGGCCCTCCTGGAGAGCCTTTCATCTCCCGCTATGGCTCAGCCATCACCATCCACTGGACGAGCGGTGACCCCGGCCAAGGACCCATCACTAGATACGTCATTGAGGCTCGGCCTTCAGGTACTGCAGCTCTGCCAGTGGTGTGCTGAGCTTAGGAGAAAGGGAAACTGAGGCAGGGAGCACCAGTTCTTTCTGGACACGCAGTGGGCTGGGGTAGGGGTTAGGAGCTGGTGCTGGCCATATGCTTGCCATGAGAATACTAATAAAGGGTGGATGGAAAGGGGAGAATGAGCCACCAAGCTGCTCAGATTTCACAGTCATGCCAGCCAGGCAAAGAGGACCAAGGGGCACTGAGGACATCCTGAAATGGGAAGGCTGCTGGATGAGAATCCCCATCCCTGCAGCAGGGAGCTGCAGGCGCAGCTGAATTCTCCCATATCCCGGCACTAATGGCTTCCCCATGCTGCAGATCACAGCACAGAGTCCCCAATTGCTAATGGGAAGCTGGTGTTGTGTGCTCCCCAGGGAGCTGCCTTGCCCTTGGCCACGAGCAGGGTGGTGATAAATCAGCTCTGCGGGGTGCTACAGCATGTTAATGATGCTGCACCGAGCGAGCTCAGCTCCAGATGGCAGAGGGCAGGCACCCAGTGTGGGTGTGGGGGAAGGGGAATGGGAGAGGGGCTGCAGAGGAGCACGTTCCCTGCCTGGGTTGTAAGGGGAAATCAGTTCCCCCTCCCATCCTCTTCTCTCCTCCAGATGAAGGTCTCTGGGACATCCTCATCAAAGACATTCCCAAAGAAGTGACCTCGTACACCTTCAGCATGGACATCCTCAAGCAGGGGGTCAGCTACGACTTCCGTGTCATCGCCGTCAATGACTATGGCTATGGGACCCCCAGCACACCATCCCCCTCTGTCTCAGGTAGCCACAGGGGTGCCCCCAGGGGATCTCCTCCTGCTTATCCCCGTTTCACAAGCTCTCAAAACCCTCCTGGGTTCCCCTTACCCATACCAGTTTGCCCTCCCTTGCCAGTCCTTATCTAATACCCCTCCCCTCCCATGCTGTGTCGCAGCCCAGAAAGCCAACCCCTTCTACGAGGAGTGGTGGTTCCTGGTGGTTATTGCCCTCGTGGGGCTCATCTTCATCCTCCTGCTTGTCTTTGTGCTCATCATCCGTGGGCAGAGCAAGAAATACTCCAAAAAGTCAGACTCGGGTGAGTGTTGGGGTTCTGCTGTCCTGGGGTGGTGACAGTGGTGGGGACCTGCTGGGGTCATCAGGAGGGATGATGTACCCATGTGATGGGGAGGCTGCATGCTGGGCAGTGGGGAATCATCCGGGGGCTGCAGTACCTTGTCCCCATCAGTCTTTCCAGGGCATCCCTGCTTGCTTTTGGGGTCTGAGTGGGGTGGTGAGTACCCAAAGCAGAACCCAGCCTGCCTCAGGGCCCTTCTGATGTCTCAGGACGATGCTGCATGCTTTATGGGGAGTGCTAGGAGCTGAGGATTAAATGAATGGCTTGTCTTGCTGTCAGCTGTGGAGTCAGGGCAGCTCAGGGGCTCGGCGGAGGTCATTGGGATTAGTCAAACACAGCCCTGTTTTCTTAGCTGTATCAAGGGCTCAAATTGTGGGGAAAATCCAGACCTCCTCGTTAAGCAAACAGCCACTGAGCTGGATGGAGTGGAGGCAGTGCAGCAGGGCAGAGTGTGAGCCAAGGCTCGTTGTTGCTGGGGGCACAGGGCACCTCATGGGTGTCCCTGGACTGTGCTATCCCCAGCGTGGGCAGGGGTTGGGGCAGGGGATGGAGCCAGATCACCCCATGCTGCTTCCCCGCTTGGAGGGCTTGGGGAGCCTGCAGGATACTGAGTCCCTGTCCCGCAGGGAATGGCTCCAAGGCAAACGCCCTGAGCCATGGTGAGATGGTGAGCCTGGATGAGAGCAGCTTCCCTGCCCTGGAGCTCAACAACCGACGTCTTTCTGTCAAGAACTCCTTCTGCAGGAAGAATGGCATCTATACCCGGTAGGGGCCCATGCTGTGGGGCAGGAGGGGGCTGGTCAGGCATCATGCCCATGGGCAGAGTCCTGGGGATGCTCTTGGTGCATTCAGGGGCATCCCACTGTGTGCCTGAGCTGCTCCTGTGCTGAGCACCTGCCTGTCCCCAAGGTCCCCACCACGCCCCAGCCCCGGCAGCCTGCACTATTCGGATGAGGATGTGACCAAGTACAATGATCTGATCCCCGCCGAGAGCAGCAGCCTGACCGAGAAACCCTCCGAGGTCTCCGACTCCCAGGTACCCACTGTGCAAATGGGGCCGGGATGTGGGGGCACACAGGGGTTGGGGGAACAGCGAGCGCTGCTGGGAGCCCTCCTTGTGCGTCCGCTGCCCCGTGTGATGCAGATCCCGGGGTGTGTTTGGGAACAGCACTGCCTGTCCTGTGCCCCATCCTGCCCTTCAGCAGCGCTTCCCCACGGCCTCGTGGCACAGATCCAGTGGGAAGCTGGCACAGCCCCCGGCCCGTGTGCAGGGGATGTGGCACCGCGGGGGACAGCGTGGGGTTGGGGTCTGTCCTGCTGCCCGGTCGCTGATGGCAACAGCCGCAGCTCTGCCAAGCCCGCAGAATGGCACTGCTGTGTCCTCGTGGAGCAGCGGGCAGCTGTGGCCGGGCAGGAGCACAGCCCCCAGGGAGCACTGAGCATCACCCCCGGGTCCGGATGCGGGAAAGCAGCGACAAAGGGGAGGATGAATCCGGGAGGGGGTGGGGGGGGGTCCCTGCGGCACAGCCCCGTCCCCAGGCAGGGTCAGCCCCGAGCCCCCCCCCCCTTCTTCCACCCGCACCGGTTCCTTCAGCAGATCCCAGCCCCTCTCCCTTCTGTGGGGATGGAGTGTCTTTGAGGAGCTGTGAAGAGCGGCGAGAGCCGAAAGCTGGCGCGGTGCTGCTTCCCCGCCGCCCCTCAATGGGCCCTTTGTGCGCACCGAGGAGAAGCTGAATCCAATTACCGCGAGCAGGAGGCAGGCGGCCGCCCGCCAGCACCCCCGTCCCCCCCACCCCGGGGACGGCGGGGCCCCAGGGCCACGCAGCCCTTTTGTGCGAGGTTTTATTTCACTCGAGCAGAGCGCAGAACCGCTCCTGCGGCGCTGCAGCCGTCCCACCCCCACCGTCTTTCGGGAAAGCTCTCCTGACGATGATCCTTACGGGTCCCTTCCAGCTTGGGGCTATTCTGCCATTGTGTGGCGATGGGGGGAGGGCTCTGCCCCACGTTCAACCTTTGCACTGTCCCTTAGGGCAGCGACAGCGAGTACGAGGTGGACCCGGCTCACCAGAAAGCCCACTCCTTCGTCAACCACTACATCAGCGACCCCACCTACTACAACTCGTGGCGGCGGCAGCAGAAGGGCATCTCACGGGCACAGGCGTACAGCTACACCGAGAGCGACTCCGGGGAGCCCGACCACACACCCCTCTCCAACAGCACCTCCACACAGCAGGGCAGCCTCTTCCGGCCCAAAGCCAGCAGGACTCCCACCCCACAGACCCCCGGCAACCCCCCCAGCCAGCCCGGCACCCTGTACCGCCCGCCCAGCAGCCTGGCCCCCGGCTCCAGAGCCCCCATCGCTGGGTTTTCCTCTTTTGTTTGATATTTAAACGGGAGCAAAAAAAAAAAAAAACCAACCAAGAACAACAACAACGAAAAAAAACCCAAACAACACCACACAACAACCACAAAATAAAGGAGCAAAAAAATAAAAAAATAAAAAGAAGAAAAAAAAAGTTACAGAAATCAAGGAAACGAGCAGCGAGGAGAAGAGGATGGAGATGCTGAGAGCCTGACGTGGGGCTGCTCAGGTTCAGGCTTTTCTCCTTTACTCAGCAGGACCTGGAGAAGAATGCCAAGTGCCAGTGCTGGGGCTGGGGGGGCAGAACCCAGCTCCCATTTTTGGCCAAAGCTTTCTGATTTGTGACTCCTTGGCTGGGGTATGGGGCTGCGGGGGGGACCTGGCTGTGCCACAGCCCAACCCATGGGTCCCACCAGGATGCAGGAACGGGCGGCGATGCAGAGGAGACTGAGTGGGGGGCTCTGCTTATATAACCCTCCAGGGGTGAAGCCCCCAGCCTGGACCCTCTGAAAAATGGGGCCAGCAGCCAAGTGGACAGTGAACTGCCCTCTTTGTTTGCCCCCAACAGAGCCCCAGGGGTGCAAGCAGTGGTGATATCCCCTGTAATTTGCACCCTGGAGAGGACTTGGTGGGGTGATGCAGTGACTGTGGTCACTCCTCTGCCTCTCTGGCAGTGCGGGGGTGTTTTTATTTCATTTCTGTTTTGTGCAGAGGCTTGGGAGCCCAAGGAGCACACAGTGGTGGTGATGCCCAGGGGGCTGTGGGGCTGGAGAGGGGGTGGTTTTGGTGCTCTCTGCATAGTAAATCTCCACACACACCCCTCCCCATTGCCTGTTGGTGAGCTGGGCACCAGCTGGAGGGGCTGCACCAAGGGAGATGCCAATAAACAGCCTGAAGATGACCCTGTCTTTGCCTCTCTGTCACCATGCTGTGCTGGAGAAGATGCAGTGAGCATCAGCCCTCTGGCACAGCTCAGCACACAGCTCCGTGGTGGAGGCTGTGTCCTCATTGGGTCTGTGGAGCTGGTGTCCAGTGGGGATCGTTAGTGCAGGTGCTGCATTTAGGGACCAGTTGGAGCTGGGGTGCGTGATGCTGTGCCCTCTCCAACTTTCCCCTGAGCTGGGGAGAAATGGAGGATTCTGCTCCCCAGCCACTGCCACCTGCGTGCTCCCTGTGAGCAGCTGTAACGCGGCCAGCATCCAGAGCGTGCCCCCACTGCAGGGACAGCAGATACACATCCTTGGGATGGAGATGGTCTCAGTGCCGGTGGTGTTAGTGGCACATCTTGCCCATGCTGCCTCAGTTTCCCTATGGCACAGACACAACCTGGCCAGCTGCTCCGTGCCGACCTTGATGCATTCCCCAGTGCGCACATGGCTGAGTCCTGCGGTCTGCCAAGGGCAAGCACTGTGCTTATCAGGGCTGTGCCAGCCAAGGGGACAGAGGGGAGAAGCTGAAACCCCAAACGTCTACTGTGCCCTGGGGCAGGGATGCGTTTATTTGCCAGAAATGGGGCTGAGACCTGTAAGCCAAGGCTGAATTTTGTGATTTGTTTTTATATATTTGTTTAGCTGAGGTGAGATTAGTGTAGTGAAGTAGTAACATCTTGTTCTCCGAGTTGATTAAGTCATGCCGTGACAGCAAAGAGAAATGCTCGGTGTGAGGCAGAAGAGGAGCAGCCCTGCAGCCTGGGCTCTATTTTTCCTCTTGATCCCACTGCTTCCCTGCAGCTCCTGGAGCAGAGCTGAGCCTCTCCATCTTCCCTTTCCCTTGTGGATGGGGACAGCCTCCTCCTGCACTGCTGGTGGTGAGACCGGGCTCAGCACATCCATGTGCCGTGGGTCCAACCAGTGCCTGTGCTGCACAGTCCTGATGCTCCCTGCTGTGCAGAGCTGCTGCTGCAGGGATGGCACCAACCCCACCCCAGGACAGGAAAGCAGAGAGAGGACAGATCCAGGTCTGTGCATCCTGCCTGCAGCTCTGGGCATGTCACACTGCATGGGGCTCTGTCACCTGCAGTGGTGCCAGGAGCATTTCTGGCTATGGCCAGCATGCGCATGCTGGGGGATTTGGGGTGGCACCCAGGCTGCCTGCCTGGTGCTTCCCACACCCTACTGCAGCACTGGGGCTCGGGTGAAACCAGACAGTGCTCTCAGAAGCATCTCCTGCACAGCCAAGGCAGCACCATCAGCAGAGCTGGCAGGCACTGGTGTGCTGGCTGGGCTCACTGGGGAGGAGGGGACTGGCTGCTGGGAACCCAGGCACATTTTCCTTGGCTTTTAAAAGTGCTTTACAATCTTTTCTTTTTTTTTTTCACTCTGCTTTCAAAAGCTGCTGAGAAGCACTAAAAGGAGCCAGCGATGGGTTCAGGGAGGGTTGGAGCCATCCAGCCACCCACTCCTGGGCCTCCAAGCATCCCTGACCCCACCACCACCTCCCCAGGGCCGGATCCCACCCCGGGGGCTCTGCAGGAGGAGGACAGGAGTGGGGGCAGCTCCTACAGCAGTATTTTGGGTTCAGTGGGCGCCCACTCTCCCCATCCACAGCCCCAGCAGCCCGCAGGTGCTGTCCCCAGCAGCACTGTCTCCCTGGCAGCTGGCTGAGCTTAATTCCTTCTGACTGCACTGTCTCACCCGGTGCTGTGCTCCCATGACAGTATCAGGTGAGGCATGCAGTGCTGGCAGTGCGAGGCCTTCATCTGACATGAGCTGGCCTGGTAGCATGGATTTACCTGATAATGAGCCGTGGGGGGGGGGGGGGGCTTTGGTGCATGTGAGCAGAGCCCCAGGATGGGGCCTCCTCTTCCACACCCTATCCAACCCAATGAACACAGGCATCGTGTCCTGCCTCAGTTTCCACGATGCAAAGCAGGGAAAATCAAATGGGCCAACCAAACCAGCTATGAAAATGGCAGTGATGTGAACCGAGGGAGCAGCTCAGCCCAGGAGGAGCCTGCCAGATCCAGCAGCAGCAGCAGTGCTGGACACCCACACCAGTGCAGTTGGTTTGGTCCCGATGTTCAGCCCCTGACTTCAGCATCCCAACCCCGCACTGCTGCGTGCCACCCAGCCCTGCTGCCCTGTGCTCATGGTTCTGGCTCATCCCATCATGAGCCATCAGAGTGCCCAGTGCTGCCTGGTCCCACGTGCATCCCTTTGCATCGGTGCTGCTGAGCCCACGGAGCTGCTGCACATGGGTTTCTCCTCTCGTTGGTGACACTTCTGTGCCCAGGCACCGCTGTGCCCCAGCAATGAGCTCTTGGGCACGTACGGCCACAGCATCTGGAGCCGTATCTCCCGCTTGCCACCCCTTTATCCCGCAGTCTGGCTGCATGCACAGAGGCGCCAGACGCTTTGGAATATGCAAGAAACGCCGCATTAGGCAGATTCGGGATAATCTTGTCTCTCCCGCCCCTTTTCTCCCACAAAGGTCTCGCCTTAATCTCCGGCGGAGGCTGCGTGGCCCTGAACCCTCAGCGTGGTGCCGCTGCCCCGCACCCATCGCGTGGGGGGGGGGGGGGTGTTGTGGGGGGTCTGCGGGGCCGGATGGGGACAGCAGAGGGCGAGTGGGGGTGACACGGCTGAGAGCGGAGCGGGGTCGCTGGTGCTCCCCCGGGGCTGAGCCCATTGACTCCTGGCTGCTCAGTTCGGCTTAATTCCCTTAATTAATTACAGCCTCCAGCACCAGTTCCTCTGCTAGGGGTGCAGCTGCCCCCGCCCACAGCTGGGCCCGGAGAAGGGAGAACGGACATCCCGGCTCCCCCCACGGGGGAAAGGGTCGCACGCGTGGATCCCTGCCCTCCGCACAGGGGACCTCGCTCGGGGGTTGGGGGGGATCCCAGTGGGAACCCCCCCCCCAGAGGCCGCACCCAGTATAAAGTCTGCCCCCCACCCCAGCCCCACTCGGGTTTGAATGGAGGGAGTGGGGCAGCCCCGTGACGTTGCACGGCCCCATTGGTCCGGGAGGGGCGATGACATCATTCCCGCCCGGCGGTAGTGGAGGGGGTGCGGTTTCTCTCCGGCTCGGCTCGGCTCGGCTCGGCTCGGCTCGGCTCAGCACGGCTCCGCACCGGGCAGCACAGCCATGGGCCGGGCGCGGGGCCCGGGCGCACAGGTACGAGGGGTTCGGGTCGCTCTACGGCTCAGCTCAGCCTGGCACGGCTCGGGTCAGCACGGCACGGCACGGGGGGGGCTGGCCGGGCCTTGGCTTTGCTATTGTCCGGAGAAGGGACGGGGTGCGGCGGCACCGGGCCAGGAACCGAGCTCGGACCGCTCCGTTCCGACGGCCGTCGGGGAACTCTGGGCTGTGCGGTGCCGGCTTCGTCGTGGGGATGGAGCTCCAGTGGGCAGGGAGCCCCGCGGGTGGGGCTCGGTAATCGGGAGCGGACCCGGGCTGCGGGGACTGGCAGCGCCGTGGCCCCCACTTTCTCCCTCCTCGATGCCGGGAGCAGCGTTCGGGCCGCAGCTGGCAGGGGTATAACGGTGGGTGGGATACGGGACCGGGGGGGGTTCGGAGCAGCCACCGTCGCGGGTGGGGTCCCGAGGCTGCCCCGAGCCCTGCCCCGGCTCCGGGCCGGGTGGGTGAAGGAGTTAACAGGATGCGGCGCCTCCGGAGCTCTATTTGCCCAGCCTGGGGCACGGGCTCGCCCCGCCGGAGCTGCGGGCTCTGGCCCCGGGGCTGCCCCGGTCCTAGCACGGCTCGGTACGGTCCGATCGTGCTCCCTCGTCCCGGTTCGCGGAGCCCCTCCAGGTCGGGCTCTGACTGCCCGCCCCGTCGAAGTCCCGAGCTCTGCGCTCCTGCGGCCCTTCTCGGAAACGCCGATCCTTGGAGCGGCTCCAGCCGCACCTCTGGGCTCGCTGGGACGGGGCGAAAGCGGGTGCTGAGTCACAGAGCCGCTTGAAATCCCCCTTCAGCTCTGCTTCCCGCAGCCGGGGTTGGGTCAGAGCTTCCCGGCCGTCCCGTCCTGCTCTCCCGTAGCTCAGCACTCCTGGGGGACCCGTTCTGTGCATCCAGGGGGGTTGCTGAGCTCCGTAAGCTGAGCGCGGGGCTCGGAAAGCTGCTGTGCTGTGGGACGGTGCTGCCAGAGCAGAGCTGGGGGGGTGGAAGCCGCTGGTGGGGAGTGGGATGCAGCCTGTGCTGCCCTGGCTTGACCCCAGCAGCCCCGGTGTCAGTATGGATGTTTCCAAGTGGCGATCTATAGGCTGTTAACGCGGGATCCGGGATCGTTAAGTGTCTGGGGGGCGAGGGGGGTGGGGGGGGAACTGAGGCAGGGAATGAGGCAGAGAGAGACACACTGATCTCGGGACACGCAGTAAACAAATCTGTTTTGGACGCGGCTCCCTCGGTAACTGTGGAGCGAATCCAGCTGAGGTTTAGCATGGGATAGGTTCATGAGGTTGGGTGCTGGAGGGGGGGATGGGGGGGGAAGAGAGGACCCTATAGTAGGGGGCGGCCATCCCCTCGGTGCCACGCTGCGGGGTGACCTGTGAGCAGCCCGGCTGCGTTGTGCTGACCGCGGCCGTCTCTCCCTTTGTTCGCTGGGTTTTGTCTGAGCTCAGGCAGCGCGGGGCCCCGAGCTGGCTGGTGGGGTGTGGGCAGGTGGGGTGTCGGGGTGAGCTGTGGGAAGCCGGGCTGTTTACTTCCCGTTCACCCCAACGAAACCGCAGGAATTTGGAGCCTGGAGGAGGTCAGGAGGGCTAAACAGCCCCGGCATCCTGTCAGACCCCGGCCGGCCCCTGTTGTTGCGAGAGACGGAGCGAGGAGATAACCTTTCCCCTCGGAAACGTCCCCTCCGTGGCTGCAGGCTGGTTCTTGGCCCCACAGCAGGAGGGTTTTGCTCCCTTGCGTGTTATGGCGTGTCCTGCCCATAGCTCCTCGCTGAACTCGGGATATAGCTCCTGGGCGTCAGCGCTCCCTGGGGAAACGCCGCTTTGCTTTTTGGCACCGCCAAGCTGGCGCTTCCCCGGGTCAGCTCTGATTTACGTGCAGATAGCTGCAGCCGGAGCCGACCCGGGCTCGGACCGCTGGAGCCTCCCTCCTCCGCGCATCCCCTGCCAGCAGACAGGACCAGACCTGTCACCCACAGCAGAGAGCTCACCGGGCGCCTCCTCATCCCACGCGTACAGGACCGGCTGCCCCGCGCCTGGCAGGGCTCAGCGGGGTGTGATAGCACGCCGGTCCCCTCCTGGGACCGGAGGTGGCAGGGCGTCATCTGAGAAAGAAGTGTCTCCGGCTGCCGTCTGCCAGGCAGCGACATCAAAGAGCTGTGCGAGACGGCTGCCCGGGGCGGGGGGGCAGCGCCCCGTGAGCGGGGATGAGCGCGTCCTCCCTGCCCCGGAGCTGTACTGGGGATGGACCGGTCCTGTGCTGCCCCTGCCCCAGCGCCCGGCGGGGTGGGGAGCATCCTCTGATCTCGGGGCTGGAGGCTGCTGCCTGTGGCATGCGTGCGGCCCGGCTCGTTGGGATCTGGCTTGGCTGGATGGGATGGCTCTCCCAGCCCGGGAGCGGGGTGAGCCGGAGGCAGGGTGCGTGGGAGCGTGGCTGGAGCCGTGTTTTCCTCACACGCACCCGTGTATCATCCCTGTTCTTTTGCCTCGGTGATCCTCAGTGGGTGACTGGTACTGAGTGGGGTGAGATGGGGCTGGAAGTGGCAATGGGGTGAGCGGTGCCCACTGCCAACACTGCATAGGGCTGGCTGGGACTTGGCTCTCCTCCGTGCCGTCTGCAGGATCTGGGTGTCCCTGAACAGTCACCCATTTGCAGGGGAAATCAGGGACGCAAGGCTCTCGCTATTTCAAGCTCAAGGTCCCAAAGGGTTGAGAAGCAGGGATGAGGCAGAATGTGAACTGTTGCTTTCCTTTCTCCCTGTAGCCTCAAACCCTGTTTGCAGGTCCCATCCTATTCCCATCCCCAAAGCCCTGCCTGGACTCGCTGCCACCCGCCATGCCCAGAAATGGGCAGCGCTGCCAGCCCCGCTGCACCGCTCGGGTTTCACAGCTGCAATCCCAGAGGCAGCAGGAGAGGCAGCCACGGAACTGCTCTGGCCTGGTTTCCTTTGTGAAAGCATGCACAGCGTGAATGTCACAGGATCTGCTTCTCGCCCTGAGCAAGAACAGGAGGAGAGGGCTCTGTGCCCCGTTCCCCCCATTGGGATGGGGCTGGAGGAGGCGGCTGCTCCAGCATTGCCTTTATGGGAGGCCGGGGGCAAAGCCCTGGGGGAGGTTTGCTCCACTACGAGATGGTTTATTGGGCTGAAGCTTTGAGGACACGGCTGGTTTGGAGGCTGATGGTGATGGAGGGCGGCTGGACGGGGAGGCCATGCTGGTAATGCTCCAGCTCCCAGCGGCCCCTTCACCACGGCTTGCAAAGTATCTCACAAATGCTCAACTTGGCCCCGAAATCTAAATACAAGAAAGGGACAGTCCCCAGATGGCCTAGATCAGCCAGCACGGTTGCCTGGCCCGGCTGGGGAGCTCGCCGGGAGTGTTTGTTTTATGTAAAACTAAAGGCTGCAGGAATGCTGGCCTGAAAGGAGAGCGCGCAGAGGGAAATGTCTGCACCGTGCACATGCAGGAGCTGCTGCTGGGAGCAGGGGGCTCCGGGGAGCTGATGGGCTGCATGGGGGTGTGGGGAGGGATGGGGGGAGCCCACCCTGCTCTGGGTTCGGGGTGGCTGCAGTGTATGGGCATTGCCAGTGGGAAACAGCAGCTACTCCATCTCTGCTGCTGGGGGTACCCCCTCTGGAGCCCCCGTGGGTCGCTGTGTCCCTGCAGCTCTGGGTGCTGCCATGCAGTGTGCTGTGTGAGTGGGGCAGGGAACGGGGACTTTGCACCCGTGTGTGGTTAGTGTGCCCTGCCCACACGGGACCAGCGTGGCTGCGTGGTGAGGGACAGCTAGGTGCCACGGGGCAGGTTTGGGGCATGTGTGTGAGTATGTGGCTGGGTTGTGTTGGGATATTGCTGCTGTATCAATCCATGGGCTCTCTGCACTGGGCTGGATGTCTGGAGGACATGGGGAAGAGCCGTTGTCCCTTTCCCTGTGAGTGTTGCTGTGCTGCGGCATTGCTGGTGGTGCCTGAGCGGAGGAAGAGGGCGTTTGCGAGCTCTTCCTCTCTGGCTCTTCCTCACCCGGGACCACCTGGGGCTGCTTGACACCATGGGATGCAGTGATGTTGCTGTCTTTGTCCCTTCCTGTATGGTCACGGGGGCCGGGCTGGATGGGCCCAGTGGTGGCACTGAGGACGGAGGTGGCCATCGTGCTGCTGGGCTGTGGGAAGGAGGAAGGGAGAGGCCCTTGGTCATCTCTGCTGCAAACTGTCACCCCTGAGTCACAGCAGTGACGGTGAGGTGGCCGTGCAGGGAGGGGTGGGGGTGCAGTGAGGGTGACACAGATGCATGTGAGCTCAGCACAGAGGGCTTTGGGGGTCCCCCGTGTTCCCATCCTGCCACGCATGCCACCGGGTGCATGAGGCTGTGGGAGCAGTCCCTGCTCTGCTCCCCTCAGCCCGGTGGTGCCTCCCGGGGGCTCCTCGCACACTTCCTGCCGTCTGTTTCCAATTCCTCCTGGCGGCTGCTCCTCCCCGCTTTCTTTCAATTAAAAAAAATAAATAAAAACAAAATCCCAGGCATCCTCTCGGTGCGCAGCTCCCGGAGGCTCAGCACCACCGTGCCCTGCTCTGGGGGGCTGGGGCTGAGCGGGGAGGGAGCGGTGGGTGCCCTCCATGGCCCTCTTTGTATGTGTCCCCAAAGCACGGTGGTGTGACCTGGGGAGCAGACCCTATTGCTGTGGGGCTCGGTTTGCCCTTCTGGGGCAGTGGGGTGAGAGGGGTGGGATGTGGCAATGCTATGACACAGAGCTGTGATGGTTCCTCATGTTTGCCATCCTGGATCTGTCTCTAAAGCAGCAACAGAGTGCGAGTGTTCATGGGGGAGGAGGGACACCTGGGAGCCTGCAGCTCGGGGTCACTGTGGGACAGGACAAGGGCACCACGGTGGCGTGCTCATTTGCATCAGGGATTTTCCTGTTGCTTCTCCATGCCCAACTCTGTCTGCTTTATGGATGGGGACTGGTGCTTCTGAGGGGACAGAGCAGGGTGTGGGTGGCTTGGTGGAAGCTGAAACCCCATCCCCTCTGTGTGTGGGGACAGATGCTTTTTCCTGGGGGATCGGAGTCATTTGTGGCTACAGTGTTGTGTTTTGCAGCCTGGCAGTATGAGGGCTGGTGTTGTTTTAGGATGAGAGGTGGTGGCCTCGTGTTGCACCAGGGGAGGTTCAGGTTGGATATTAGGAACTGTTTCTTCTCGTGAAGGGCGGTCAGGCAGCGGCACAGCTGTGCAGGGAGTGGGGGAGTCACTGTCTGTGGGGGTGTTCCAGAACCATGGAGATGTGACACTCGGGGACGTGGTCAGTGGGCACTGTGGGGTTGGGCTGGAGTTGGGGTCACAGTGGTCTTTTCCAGTCTTAACGGTTCCAACCTATGATTTGAAGCCTGACTACATCCCTTTCCTGTCCCCTAGCAGTGACCAGGTGATGCCAGGTGTGACCCTGCGTGCGGAGCAGCAGCCGTGAGCAGCGGCCGTGCCGCCTACTGCCGCGACCATGCCCATCCTCAAGCAGCTCGTCTCCAACTCGGCTCACTCCAAGCGGCGTTCACGGGCCGACCTGACGGCCGAGATGATCAGCGCGCCGCTGGGGGACTTCCGGCACACCATGCACGTGGGCCGGGCTGGGGACGCCTTTGGGGACACCTCTTTCCTCACCAGCAAGGCTGGAGAGCCGGAGGTGGGCGAGGAGCCGGGGGTCTCGAAGCCAGGCCTGCTGTCCCGCCGCTTCCGCAGCAGCAAGCGCTCGCAGTCGGTGACGCGGGGCGACCGGCGGGACATGCTGGGCTCGCTGCGCGACTCGGCGCTCTTTGTGAAGAACGCCGTCTCTCTGCCGCAGCTCAATGAGAAGGAGGTGGACAGGAGCGCGGGGCAGCTGCCCAAGAGCCTCTCCTCCAGTCCTGTCAAGAAGATGCCGGAGGAGATGAGCCCCGAAGAGCAGCAGCGTGTCAATGGGGCGGCTGCCGGGCCGCTGAGCCCCAGCCTGGATGAGCGCGACTTCGGGGACATCACGGAGCTGCCCGTTGTGGTGGCTAAGAGCGGGGCGGGCATGAAGCATGCTGAGTCCATCATGTCCTTCCACATCGACCTGGGGCCCTCCATGCTTGGTGATGTGCTGAGCATCATGGATAAGGAGCAGTGGGAGCAGGATGAAGACCTCAAGGTGGAGGAGAGCCGCGAGGAGGGGGATGTTGCTGTACCCGGTTCTCCAGTGGCTGCGCAGAGCCAGAGCCCATCCCGCAGCACTGGCGGCCCCAGAGACAGTGGTGCAGCATCCAGCTGTGCCTCAGGGCCGGGGGAGCGCAGCCCCCTCCCAGGGGGGGCACAGAGCCAGCGGGGCCCTCTGAAGCGCCCTGACAAGGAGTTCTCCTTTGCCGATGAAGATGACGATGAGATCAGGGTATAGGGCGGGCGGTGAGCCGAGAGGACTGGTTCTCATTTGCAATTGCTCGGACACGGGGATGGGTATCCCAGTGCTGGGGTTGATGGCACCAGGAACTCTTCACTCCTCTCCCTCCCGGTGTGCTGGTACCATCCCATGGAGGTAGGACAGCGCTGCCCCAGGGAAGCTCCAGCGCCTCCCTGGATGAGGAATGGACTCAGTCTTGGTTCTTCCTGCTGGATTTTGGATGCTAGTGCTCCCTTTTTTTTTTTTTTTCCCTCTGCCCACATAAAGCAATATAGGATCAAACAGGATGAGGCTTTGAGGTTTTAGCCCCTCTAGTAATATATATATTTTTTTCCACCGTATGCTTTTTACTGCTCTCCAATTTGTACTTAACTTTCTTTACTCTCGCTTTTGTTTGTTTTTTCTAACAGAGGGGACATTTCCTATGAGGAAGGACTCGAGCTCAGAGCCCTGGGACAGCTGGCAGCTCTGGGTTTCTTAGGGACTTTCTGCAGATTTAGAGCCTCTGCCCTTGTGCTGCAGCAGGGACTCACTCCCCAGACTTTGGATGGATGCTCCATCCTGGTGGTGACACACTCTGTATGGCCCTGGCACCGACTATGCTGGGGACACCAATGTGACTGTGGGTCTGTGCCCTGGAGGATGAATGCCTGGGACCCCTTTGGTCCTGCGTGCTGGTCGCTGTCACGGGGCCATGCTGGTGCAGGCGGGGAAGGAAAGGGTTTTATATCATGTATGTAAAAATGTGAAGAATAAAGGAAATGTTAGTGACATCGGTGGCCTGAGTTCCTATGGGGTGAGATGTGGGTGGCTGCCTTCTTCCACACCAGGTCCAGTGCGGGGATGGAGTATCTTTGTGCTGCTTCCAGACCCCGTGCTGTTGCTTCCTCCCCGACCCTGTGGCTGTTCTCCTGCTCTGTGGGGCTGTGCCAGCCTGGCTGCGTTTCGGCACCTGCGGCTGTGCTCTATCTGCCCAATGGAATGGGGCTGCGTGAGGGGGGGGGAAGCGGGTGAGCTCCTGCTGGCCGGATCTGGCTCTGGGCTGTGCCCTTACAGCCAGCCCTGCTCCTGCCAAGGCGCAGCCATGCCAAACGGCCTCTCCTCCTTTCAGCCTGGGAGAAGGGAAAGGTGGAGGGGCAGGACTGGCTGTCCCCAGTCCCAGGGGCTGGGGGTGCCCTGCTCTGAGCCCTGGAGTGGGGGGATGGTGGGGTTGTGTCCAGAGCAGCAGGTGTTCCCACCCTATGGCAGGATTTCTGCTACTCCCTGCCTGGTGATGGGGTGGGGAGAGTGGTCCCGGGGCACTTCTACATTGTCAAGCAAGATGGCTTTGCAGGGCTGGACCAGGAGGGAGGGATTTGTCTGCTCTGTTATTTTCCAGCCTTGGGAGGGTCTGGGCTGAGTGTCCCCCACCCTGCACAAGAGGTTGGGAGGATGATGCTGGTGAGAGCAGGCGCTGAGCTGCGGTGGGGACACAATGGGGTCCTGTGCCGACACAATGCCCTGCGGTGTGGGACATTGGACTATTGTTTGGGATGGGAGAACAACAGCAGCTGCAGCCGGCAGCCGGGCCAGCAGCAGCTCTGAGCTCACCGGGACGCCTCTGCCCTGCTCCTACCCTGCTCCATTGGGCTGGGACTGCTGCAGTGGTCTCTGAGCATCCCTCCTTAAACCAATTGTGTTGATCGCTGTGTCCTGAGAGGTCACCAGGCTCCTCCTGCCCTTCATTGTTGAAGCAGCACGCAGGGAAGGCCTCTGGGGTTTGCAACCCTTCCTGGAGGGTGCTGTGGGGATGGGGAGCCCCAGGGCAGGTGCTGAGCAGTCCTGGCTCTGTCACAAAGCCATTCCCATCGCTGTGACGCCTGTCGGCTCCATCCTCTGCTCGGCAGCACCGCGCTGCCGCGAGCCGACGGGGCAGAAAGCACAGCAGCTCACCGAGTGCAAATGGGACACAGCTCTGCTCAGCGGGACGGGACAGCAGCCCCAGCACTGCGGGGTCAGAGCTAATGGGGAGCAACGCTGTGATGCCAGCGAGCGTCAGGCCGGTGCAGGATGTGACATGGCATGGGATGTGGTCAGGACATACTCCTGGGTGCTGGTGGATGTCCAGTGCAAGGCTGTGACCCTGCTGGCAGCATTCAGCAGGCGGACAGCACTGCTCCAGTGCATTTATAGCTAGTGACAGAATGGGAGCAGGTCTCCATCCCCGATGTGTCAGGCCACGTCGCTCCGGGCATGTGATGGGGACGCGGGTGGCTGCAGGAACTGTGTTATGGAGGAGGGACAGGGGACTGCTTAGGGTGGCCTTGGGAGGTAGCAGGACACCAAGGTTGTGTCCTGCTTGTGCTACTGCAGCCTGGCATGTGTGCAAGCCCTCAGCCTGGCAGTGAAGCCAAAGGGGCTTCTCATGGGGTGCAAGGAGCGAGCTGGCTGTCCCCACTGTGAGCCTGGGGAAGTGGCACTGCAAAGTGGGACTGGGGATGGTGCAGCTCTGCATCACCAAGACGCAACAAAAAGGCTTCATCCCTTGTTATCTGGGTATTTAATTATGGCATGCAAACCACATTCAGCTCTGGGGTCAGGATCTCCCTGCTAAGCATGCGGCCTGGGGTGAAGTCAGCCCTTGCAGACCCCACTGCAGAGCAGGGCCACTGCCAGCTGCTCTCCCAGCACTGGCAGAGAGGAAATAGATGTTGATTCAGGGAAACATCACCAGGGCTGTGAGCAGGGCTAGGGGCCTGGGCTGAGCTCCTTGCAGCTGGGCAGCAGCACCAGGCAATCACGGCTGCAAATTGAGTGTAGATGTGGGCAGCTTCTCCCTGTAAATGGAGAGCTCTGGGCTCCTGCCTCAGCTAGGTTTGCTTCTCCTGGCTTTGCTGTGTCCACTGTGGTGCTTCTCTTGGGCTGGCCCCAGGCACTGGTCCCTTGAGGATGCATCCAGTGCAGCTCTGTGGGTAATGTCAGGGGCTCATCCCCTTGGGGAACGGCAGTCTTGGCACTGGGGCCCATGGGTGCAGCTCTTCCCTGATCTCCTTGCAGAACTGTTTTTCACCTGAGCGCTCCAAGCCAGGGTTGGGTGCCACAAAGGGCTCAGGGTGGGTGGAACTAATGCCACTTTGCAGTCCCTTGGGGACACGAGAGAGCTGGATGGGGCCCCTCTGCTCTGTCACCACACTGTGACTGTTGTGGACTTCTCCACGCCCCTATGTCCTGCAGGATGGAGGTTTGGAGTGCAGAAGGTTGACTACTCTGAGCCCTTTGTTTCTAACCAGTGCCATGTTACTTAAGATCAGAGCTGTGCAATAGCACAAAGGAGAGGGTCTGAACATCCCAAAGTGAACATATGGGGCACCCAGACACTACTGGTATGAGCTGGGTATGTCCTGGGGGTGATTCTACACAATGAAGTGTGGTGGGCAGTGATCTGCAAGCATTGCCTTTATGGAGCAGTGGCTGTGACTTCCTACACAAGCCCAACAGGACTGTGTTAAGTGCAGCTCTCACTCTGAGCTTGATAAGAGAAGAACGAAGACCCTGCAGCCTGTCCCACCCAAGCCCCCGTGTCTTCTGGTCTGGCCTCAAGCAATCACCTGATGCCACCTCCTGTCTGTGGGAAGAAGTGCCACCAGTGTCTGCCCAAGGCTGCATGTCCACGGGCACGTTTCTCCCATATTTCTGCTGTTCAGCTTGGTATTGTCCCAGCCCTCACCCCTCCCTGGTCCCACAGGTGAGTGCAGCAGCAATGACTCCCTTCCTACATGGTGATGCTACAGCTGGCACAATGAGCTGTCCCAGCACAGATCCAGCAAGAATAATACAGGGGAGGAGCCCATGCTGATCCCTCTCAAACTGAAGCCTTCTTGCTCTGTGCCCCCTGCCCCAGTGCTCTTGTAGGAGCTGGGGGGCTGTGGAAGCTGAATGCCCCATGTCAACCCAGGGAACAGAGTGTCCTCAGAAGCTAGGCATGGCTTGGACACGCTGCCATAGGGGAGACTGGATGCAAAGACATGTCACTTGCAGAGCCCCTGCTGCTAGTCACCAGCACCACCCAACCCCTGGCAGAGCAGCCCAGGAATCCCAGCAATGGTCTCCCCATCCTACAGTGCCCACTGGAACCAGGCATCTGCTTCAAGATGGGTGATGTTGGGGCTGGGAGGCTTGGGAGCAGTGGTTTCACCTTGGAGGAGTTGAGGGGGGAGGCAGCACGAGCTGTGGGGGACTCTGAAAATGGGTTTTGTGAATCTAGGCTTGCCTGGGGCTGACTGACAGCTGTCCCAAGAAGATGGGGTATGAACTGGCTGGGAAGGTCTGACAGTGGGGAGACTTCTTTGATTGTAAACACTTGGCATGCAGTGGAATAGCTGTGGAAAGCAGTCTTGGAGGCAGGGGGTTGTTGTAGTAATAAGCCTCAGGCTATTTCTTATAGGCACAAGCTGTGTCAGATGAGGTATAGCTCCATTAGTCCACTCACTTGGAAATGATGGGATGAGAACACGTGGTAGAAGAAAGCACAGGGCTGATCTATCACCAAATTGATGCCTGACTCTCCCTGTTGCCTCCCCACTGCAGACAGAAAGGTCACTGTGTTGGCAAGCGTGGGAAGAATCAAATAGGAATCCTGCTGAGGAAACGAGTGCTCTCACAGGGAAAGCAGAAGGAAGACACAGGAAGGTGTACATGTTGGAGCCAGACAGGCCACGAGGACAGCTGCTGGACTAGAAAAGCCTGTTGGCTTTGCTCAGCACTTGCTCTTACAGCTATTTGCCCATGCAGCAAAAGACAAATCACATCTTCCTTAATGGGACTCTTCACTGTTCCCACAGCAGTCACTGCCTCTGTCCCCTCCTGCACAGCTGGGAGGTGGCTGCTCTCAGACTGGTGCAGCAGGGAGGTGGCAGGAGATCGCCAGCCCACAGGTCTGAAGGGGTGTGGGAATGGCTCGTGCCTAGATCAAAGGAAAGAGGGGGTGTGCTGGTCACCTCAGAAGCAGGCCATGTTTAAGAATGCACAGGAATAAACAGAAAAAACAAAACTCACAAAGACTTTATTGCTGGTGAGAGGGAGCTCTTGGTGAAACACCTGTGACACAGTATTCCTGCACCTTGCTTAAGAGTTCACTTTTTTTTCCCCTCCTTTTGTGCCTGTAACATGACCAACCCTTTTCCAGACATGTTTGAGGATGGCAGGCTAAAACTAGCACTCTCATAACTGTCCTCATTTGTCTGATGTCAGTTTGCCCTTTGGGCACAACAGCTAATCCAATGGATTTTCTTCCTCCAGAAATAGGGCACTGTGTTCTCCGTGCTGCTGCTTTAAAACCTTCATAGAGATCCTTCCTGTAGCTGTCTCTGAGCCCAGGTAGGCATATAGGCAGCGTTTAAGGGAAGCAGGGGCCCCTTTGTAGAAGGGCTCTGCAGGGATCACCCTCCTTTCATGAGCTAGCTACAAACATAATCTTGCTCACTGTGGAAAGTAGAAGGTGCCCAGTGCTAGGTACAGCTCTGATAACTTAAGGCAGTGGTTATTCATTAACCCCTCTCTGCAATGGTCCACCACGTACTTTATTGCCAAATACCTGCACTACACAACGTGTAGATTAATCTATACTAACACCCCGTGTCAGGGAACTGTCCTGACCCAGCAAGAGCTGAGCTTCTGCAAACCACAGGAAATCAACTTTGAGGAGCTGCCTTAACACCTCCCTGTCTTTCAGTACCAAACACTGACCCACAGAGCAAGGACTGCAGACTGTCAGCGTGAGCCCTCTATCTGCAGGAGGGGAGCTGGGAAGCATCCTCCTGCTACCCACAACTTAAAGAGCCTGACAGGAAATGGACCTCTGCTGTTTCACCGAGGATTCAAACCCTGCTGGCCTCAGGAGCTTGTGCTGACTCTGTCAAACATTTACAACTGTTTCCCAGGTGCCGCTGCAGTTTCTTCAGTGGTACTTACGCCAGCGGTTACACTCTAGCAAAACAGGGGAGGGGGAATAAAAAGATAAATGTTAGCACAGTCTTGTGCTCAGGGACTGTATGACAGAGTACTTTGCCCAGCAGTGATGAGCAGAAGTCTGACTATAGCCTCTTTTGTTTATCTACTGTAAAGCTGCACATGGGAGCAAGTCCTGGTGGAGAAACTACAGACACCAGTTAATCCTTTGTGTCATTTATGAGTCAATCCAGGGAATGGGTTGTGTTCATTCTGGAATATCTCAAACTGCACACAGAGCAGAGGGAGAAGTGTGCTCCTGACTGCTCCTGGCTCTAGCTAGAAAGAAGCTGTAAAGTGATAACTGTTACCACCACTTTTACAAGCTAAATTCTTTTGCTTTCCTAAGCCAAATCAGAACGCTGCTCCTTGAGCTCTGATACTAGTTCAACTGATAAAAGTATTTAAATTACCTCTGAACCTAAAATAACATGACTATTAACGAGTCATAGCAGCTTTTGCAAATGGGGAATTATCTGAAATAAGACAGATAGCAAGAAGGAAAGTTTTCTTACTGATATGCTGATAGTTCCAGCTGTAGCTGAGGACACAGTATCCAGCAAGGAGCATGGAGATTCCAGCTGCTCCACCCCTCTTCACGTTGATGTATTTGTTGTAGTAACTGCTCCAGACTGTTGGAATGGAAACACAAGGGTCAAACCACATTGACTGGTTTCCATGTGCCTTTCTAAAGCCAGATGGTTGGGACTCTTAATTTCCTTTTTTACAGAGACCTAGACTAGCCCTTTGGACCAGGCTGCAGCAGTGTTTTAGCAGGTAAAGTGGGAATTTTCTGCCACAAGAACTAGAAACTTAGCCTCACCTTTCTGCACTCCTCCAAGTAGCCCCCAGGGAGAAAAATCACAGGTGGTGAGCCACATGGGCAGCTCTCCCAGCCTTACGTCCATCAGGTGCCTTTCTGAGAGGGGACCTGCAAAACGAGAAGTCAGAATGGTCAAAGGGAGGAAACTGAGGCCAGTGCATGCTGTGCTTGTGCTTCCTGCAATGAGTGGTGAGAATGGAGCTGCTAACTTTGTGTATCTGCAAGTGACTTGACCTTGAGACTGCTCAGAAAGGGAAAGTGAACTGTCCCTCCCACAAAGTGAGCTGGCTCTACTGGCCCCAGTGTGCAAGAGCCCAACTCAAATCTAAACAGAAACACACAGCAGGTTTTCCAGGGTGGAAAGGTTGGACAGATAATGTCTGTAAACTTAGACCTGTTCAGAGCTGATCCACATAATCTGTTGGAAAAGCCCAGCAGTCAACATTTCCTACCCCTCCTCTTCTGTTATCATTTTACAGTCAAGCCTGGCAGTACAGTAAGATCCCAGCAGCACTTTTGTTTCTAACATTACCTTGATACCCTTCTGAGAAATTGCCCTTTGGTGCCTTCATTGTGATTCCTATGTCTTCCTGAAGAGACTTCCCAGGAAGCATGCTCAGACTGTGGTAATTAGAATGTAAGTCTGGAAACCACTCCAAGCCCACGGCACCTGCCTGCGTGCTTCTGCCAGAGGCCTGGGGGAGACAGATGGGTTGGCTTTTGGAGGTGTGGAGCAAGGACTGGTCCAGAGCCAGCCTGCTGTCCCTCCCTGCATTCAGGATGGGCTCAGAAACGACCGCCATCTGCTTCTTGTTCTCACTGAGCATTTGTATGCCGGTTAGGTAATTTTTGGATGTCCCCTCCTTGTGACCTCTCCAATCCACTCTTGCTGACAGATGGAGGTTCTGGGCATACAAAACAGAAACAGGGGCTTTGTATTCCACAGCAGCTTCCGCGTACACCTGCTTCTCTTCTGTCAGGGTTTTGTCTGCTCCCTCCTGCTGAGTGAGGTCAGAGGGGCTCCTTCTGCCGGCGGCTTCAGGGGGACCATGCAGCCCACGTGTTCTAACCTCATTTAAAGTAGTGGGGCCAGGCAGCTCCGCGTGTGTTGCTTTGGAGGCATCTCCCTCCTCGGGGCCGGCTGATCGCAGCACTTTAGGGTCTCTCCCGCATTGCCCCCCGGCCCTGCGGCCGCCGCTCTCCCTCACCACCTTGGCGCGGTGGTTCTCGATCACTATTTTCACTCCATCCCGAAGTTTCTCCGGGACGCCCGCCACCTCCTCGGGCAGCAGGTCGAGGGACTGTGCCACATCGCAGGCCTCCGCCTCCACCCGAGGCCGGGACGCGGCCTGCTGCTTCCTCCTCTTCCTCGGGGCCTCCGGGACCGCCTCATCCCCCCTCACTACCGCGACCGCCCCCTCCCTCCGCCCGGCTCCCTCCGCCTCTCGGCCGGGCGCAGCCTTGCAGTGCGGGAGATGTGCACGGAGCCGTTTGAAGGGCCGCCGGCAGTACGGGCAGAGCTCCGTGCCCGACGGGGCCTCCGCCATGGCGCAGCCGCTTTTATATCAGGCAGCGCGGTGGGCACCCCTTGGCGGGGGGCTTCGGGCGAGTGCGGCGCGCGTGCGCGCAACGTGCTGGGCGGAGCTAAAGCGAGAGCGGCGCGTGCGCTAAAGGATCAAGGCGGGGCTAAGGCTCGCGGCGCATGCGTGAACGGATTAAGGCGGAGCTAAGGCTCGCGGCGCATGCGTGAACGGGTCAAGGCGGGGCTAAGGCTCGCGGCGCGCACGCGCGAGAGGTGGAGACGCCGGAAGCGGTGGTGGTGGTTGAGTGGCTTCGTATCTCCTCAGCGAGGTCGGACCGTGTCGTGGTCCCCGGGCTGTGCTCGCCATGAGCTGCCGGCAGCCACTGCCCAGCGAGCGGGGAGCCAGGCAGAGGTGGGAGTGCGGCCTGAGGGAAGAGGAGAAGGAAGAGGAAGGGGAAGGGGAAGGGGAGTGCGGCCTGAGGCGGGGGCAGGCCCGAGAGGTTCTCGGCCTGCTGGTGCTGCAGGTCTGTGGGGAGGCGGGCGGAGGGGGAGCAGGTCGCGGTCAGCGGCTGGGCCTGCGAGGATGGCCTGGCTGGGGGCTGCGCTGCGTGCTGGGACTGCGGGGAGGGGGATGGTGGAGGGGCAGAGCCAGCGTTTGGGTTGTGGGTGGTGAGTGAGTTGCTGTTTAGGGCCAGCGGTCGTTGGCAGCGAGGTGGGGAATGGTTCTTAGTGGGGTGGGCGTCAGGCAGCAGTGCTGCGGCCATCCCGAGGGAGGGGGAGGCAGGAGGCAGCTCCCGGTCTGCAGGCGTGGGCTGCTGCTGCTGCAGCTTTTCAGCCAGGAAGATTCAGTTATAAATATCTTGCCTGAAGTCTGTTTTGACTCATTTGAATGTGTTTATATGGGCTAATCCTCGGTTATGAAAGTGGCTTTCTGTGAGCGTTTGTATAATGCTGAAGATCTGGTAGACCTGCAGTGTTTCGAGGGTGGGGAAAAATCGCTTGATGTTAACGACCAGGTTTTGCTGACACTGAGAGACAGTGGTTCATAGGGTTTCTAAGCCATTGTTATTGCTAAGCTACTATGGAGCAGCGCTGATGTCATAAGAGGATGGCAAGTAGATCCGAAGGGGAAGGATTTGTCTTTAGGATGTGCTTTCCACCTCTCTAACAGCAAGCAAAGCTTTCTTTGGGAATGCAGAAAAAATGCAGTTCGGGAACATGATTTGATTTCAGACACTGTCTGAGTAGTGCTACTGAAGAAAATCATCACAGACTCCTGTTGTAGACTCATGTAAACAAGATGAAATTGACCAGGTATTTATTGAAAGTGTGGTCACTGCTACTTTTTCCAGCTGTTTTTTTCAGCCTGTCAGATGTTTTCCAAAGTTCCAGGCTTAACTTTTAGATGTGCCTGAATACTGAGAGCAGTTGCAAGGCTGAGAGTTGTCAAAGAAGTTTATTTAGAAGGATGCTTAGCACTGGTTTTAATGGCAAGTGTGAGTCCCTGTCCCTTAAACTGATATGAAAATGTTGACCTGACACGTTGCTGAGGAGGGTGATAGTTTTCTCCATATAGAACAGCTAAAAAGAGAAAATGGTGTCCATGGCAGGTCAGAGGTTTAGGTGGATCTGTCATTAATTTAATGAGTTTTCCTGGTTTTCTGAAGGACAGAACTAGCAGTACAGCAGTTGGCTGCTAATGATTTCTTTCTTCTTTCTCCCTGAACTTTCTTCAGGAAGAGGAGGCGTAATGGTAACGAAGATGACAGTCCTATTCCCCAATCCAAACGTAGTACCAGGAATACTGTCTTTCAGGACTCTTGGGACACTGAGGTGAGAGAGCCTTCTTGGGCAAACTTAGTTTCCTTTAGTGCTGAGTTTAAGTAATAGTTGAATTATTTTACGAAATGCATTCATAGAGCTGTTGATGAAAACCTGTTTTTCTTTTGTGTATGACACAAAGACTGTTATGTACTTCAGAGTCTTGAATCTATAAAATGCAGTTTGGAAATCAGCATGTTTTCCAATGAAAATTGTTCTCTTTGATGAGGAAGTAGTGTATGTCAGATAGGGAAGAAACAAAGAGATGGTTTGCTGCCAGCTTTGGTTTTGCTATCTGAGACGTGGTGTCTCCAGAACCCAGCAGATGACTGGAGTGCATTGCATGTGCCTGTGGTCACTTTGCCTAGCTACTTCCTTTTCCAACTTTTCCTTTACAGTGATATTGTGGTAGAAGTGGTAGTTCTTAACTAGTTTTCAATCTAATAACGATAAATAAGTGCTCTGCTGGAGCTTGGCAATTTAAGTAAGATTTGCTTGTTCACAGCAACCACTGAAACAATCTGGTTTCTGCTGGTAATCACTCTGATCTTTTTCTGAATGTGGGATAAACTGTCTCCAGTGATTTCATCCCTCACATGGCAGGTGTTCTAGCATGGTGCCATTTGCTAGCATCTGAGATTTAAAAAAAAAATAAATAGAAAGGTGCTGATTTCCACACTGCCACCAGATTTCCTGAACTGCTGCCTGTATTAATCATCTGCAAGTTCACTGTGTGCGTTTCTAATTAGCAATGCAGTTCTGTTGTGAAGTGTTAATGGGTAAGAGCGTGCACTGTGGGGGCTGCCTGTTAGTTTTGTCCCTGGAAGTTATGAAATGGATTTCTTTTAAGATTTTAAAACATGTTTTTTTTTAATGGAGCCCTCTCCCTCTGCAGACTGACCCTAACGAGTATTTACAAGATGTTGTTGTTGTATTCAACCTTTGAGTATGCTTGGACTACACAAGGTGTGGTGTGCATTGTACCTGAGCAGTGTATCTTTGGTCACGTAGCAATGCCTTCAAATGCATAATTAGATTTAAAATGATACAGAGCTCTGTTTCCCACCGTTGCTTCTGTGAGGGAGGCTTTCTGTTAACCAGCACAGCTTTACCAGTGGCTGCTGTGGTACTGGGATTGCATAGGAAATGCTCCAGCAGCTGACGTGTCCATCACAAGAGAAGTTGCTCTGATGAGAGATGTTCCTGTTACGGGTGTTGTTTTGCTTTAATGAGGACTTACTGGGTTTTGCTTCTTGAGTATAACGGGTAGAAGCATAAATAGCTGCTTGCCATCTGACACGGAGTCACTTGTTCAACAGGTTAAACACCTCTTCCTGAGTAGAGTAGTTAATGGCTAAACAAGCTTTGAGGTGGGAGGAGGAAGAATGTAGTGTGGAACAAGGGATTGAAGTGGGAGTAATGAAATTGAGAATATCAGGAAAAGCCTTCATGGTGAGTGGCAGAAGCACCTTTGCTTGTCCTGTGAGCACTTGATGTTTGACTGGGCAAAGCCACTAAAATGCAGGAATGGAAACAGCCTTGTAGCAGACACGTGGGAGCAGATGCCCTTAGCTCTGTCCTTAACTGCTGTTTTGTTTGGGGTGCCTGTGGCTGAACAGCATGGGGATGAGCTGCCCGCCCTGCTGCTGGCCAAGGCAGAGCAGAGTTCAGTTGCTGAAGCTAACATTAAGACTCCTGCTTTGTGCATGCACTTGTGTTGCAGAAGTATGTTTTAACACATTAAACCCTGAAGTGCAAGCAAGGGGAGCTTCTTCCTGGTGATGCTGGAGTGGAGTAATGTGTGTGCTGGGCACAGTTTTACAGCACTCAACATTCCCTTTCTCAAGGGAGCAGAATTCACAGTGTTTTCACTGAGCTCTTTTTTATTTTTTTCTGCTTGTTTTCTTGTGATGTTGAATCACTGAACAGAGCATGCCCAGAAATTAAAGCTGGGAGATTTAATCAGCCTTCGATGTTTCTTTGAGGACTTCCTGTACTAAGTGGAGAGATTTTGGTGCTTGCCGTGTGCAAGTGCTTCCGATGGGTGTCACTTTGAAACTGTTGCCACTTTGTGATGCTTGACCTTAGTTTCCTGAAATGTCATTGACATGGGGAGCTCTGGCTGTTTCCAACCCCCAGCAGCTGCAGGAGGGAACTGGGAAGGACAGTGTGTTTCCATCTGAGGGCACACACACCTGCTTTTTGTGTCATGCTGGCCTGGGTTCTGATTCCTTTTGCCTTCCTTCATCTGAAAGTTGGCTTTCCTTCCCACAGTGATTTGCTTGAGAACATAACCTCGCTATGAAAACCAGGTGGCTATAGTACTGAAACAGAACCTGGCTTGTGGCAGAGCTGTGTTTTGCCTTGTTCTCTGTAGCTGACAGCAAAGTGTTAGATGGAGGGAGGTCTTTTAGTGGCCGTGTGTGGGTTGTTCTTTGATGGCATCACTCAGTCCCTTGCTTTCAGTCACACCACTCCTATGAGCTGTGTGTCGTGGTAAAGGATATTGCTGTTTTCTCCCACTGGGTTGCCTTCATCCGGGGTAGGCAGCATTTTTAACTTGAGCTGACTTACACAGGAGGGAAGCTGAGATGTTCTTCAGCACCCATCAGCACTGCCTCTTGGCAAGTTGTTATAATGATGTGCAGTTCCTTTTGTTCCCAGAACAAACCACTCCTGTGCTCCCAGGTGACAACTGTGGGGAACTTCTGCTTTGCAGTTCAGCCCATAAACACACATGCAACTACAGCGGATGTGAAACAGCAAAGCAGAGCATTTCCACTGTGTTTTGTTTCCTGTTCAGCCTGTCCTCTGTGTTCTCCATTTACTGGCAGGTTAGCTTTCTTGTCTACATAGATACCTACTTATTACTTTAGCAAAAGCTCTGCTGTCATTGACTAGCCTGTGTGTCAGGTTAGGCAGAGCTGCAGTGGATCTGCTGGGGAGCTGTTACGTGGGGAATTAGGGGCATGGAGCACTGCACTCTGCAGCCTGGGGTATCTCTGGGGAAAGCCCTTTGCTCTGGTTTTCCCTGGGAAGGAAAGGAGTCTGCAGTGATCTAGCCAACTCTTCTCCTTCCTAAACCTAATTTCT
The DNA here is from genome assembly GCF_038088225.1 of Cyrtonyx montezumae. NCBI lineage: Eukaryota > Metazoa > Chordata > Aves > Galliformes > Odontophoridae > Cyrtonyx > Cyrtonyx montezumae. The sequence goes on from NW_027071925.1 coordinate 5,191,639, forward strand.
TAGGGCTCTTTTCTGATAGCCTGACTGATGATGGGAATCCCCAGGTGTAACTGTTGGAGATCGCTGCCATAGGGAAGCAGTAACTTCTCCCAAATCCAAGTTTTTCTATAGCATTGCAGCTATGTCCCTCTACAGGTATTACCATGGTGAGTAAGGGCTGGTCTAAATTCTAATTAAAACCAGATTAATTCTTTGTTAAATTCATCTTAGATTGTGCTACTCTCAAGTTATTTTTTGCTGTCAGTGATCGAGACACAGCATCACGGATCAGCAGATTGATGCAGATAGTTTCCAAACAAATGTCTAGATAAAACTTGTGTGATTTTGGGGGGGGGGGGGTGATGGGTTGGGTCAGCCATGGAGATGCCCTTTGGATACTTCAGGTGCTCATAAACTCTCACAGGGCTTTCTTCTGCCCTTTTGCTTAAAGCTTTGTTTCGTTGTGTAGATGCCTGTCATTGCTGACATGATGACTTTAAGGATTCTTTTTTTGTCTAATTGTAGTCCAAATGCGTTACAGAATGTGCACCACAGCCTGGGGAAATGGTAGGTCCATGACATGATTTGGGTTCTAAAGGGGCTTCGTGCTAGTGAATTTTTGCATTAGAGAAATGGAAATAAAGAGTCTGACGAGTTGGAACTATCAACAGCCTTAGATGTAGGAAGCACGTCCCAGGACACAGTCCATGCTTTTAAAGTAAAATTAGTCACGCATAAAATAATCATTACTAACAGCTCTAAAGTGTTTTTGTTCTGATGAGATACGGAACTTTACCAGTAAGCAACGCTAGGTTCTCATTTTGATTTTTACCTTGATTTTCAGAAGGTGGCTGTAACCAGAAACAGTAAGGAACGCAGACTAAAAGGAAACAAGGTGTCCTGTGCGGTGGGTTTCTCTCCAAGGCTGCTACGACTTGTTCAGCATAATAGCACTGCACTTCAGTATTTGTGCTTCTATGCAAAATGAGATGGGTTAGCAGGTGCATTTTGCTGCTCCTCTCTGTCCTTCTGATGTTCTCTCCCTCTCGAGTGTCAGTAGCAGTAGAAAGAGGAGTGGGTTGCTCCTGTCCTTACATCTGCTGCTTCCTTAAGAATGACTTCACGGTTTTTTTGTTGTTTTCTCCTTGCTAGCTGAACCTAACACACCAGCCTCACTGCCCTTGTCTTGCTTGATGTACTAGAACAGAACTGAAGCGTTTTAGTGCTTAGCAAAAGAAGGAAATGTACATGGTTGAATTGTCACGCTCACTTGTGGAATCAGTGCCATGGGGCTTCCAGCTGGCATCGTGATCCATCTCAGATTTGTGCATGCCTTCCCAAGCCTCTCACAGATGCACTTTGCACCGTTCTTTAGATTTACCCTGAAGTGAGACCTTCTGGAAGCAGTGCCAACTGTTAAATTGCAGTTGATTTCCTTAAATTTGTCTTCCTCTGCTGTCAGTGCCAAGCTCTGACTTCTGTGGTTTTAACTTAATGCTTACCAAAATGGTTTTTTAGCTGCTGTCATTTATGGTGGCTGCTTGTTTGAGTTTATTCTTACAGGATGGCAAAGGAGTCACTTTGCATTGTTGTCATGAGCAGCATATCTCACAGTAACGAAGTATTTCAGCTGTAGCTAATGGAAACCTTTCATTAGCAGCCCCTAAAATGGTACAAACCAGACAGTTTTATGTCGTTGAAATGCTGAAAATGATGGCTAATGCTCTTCCAGTTATTACCATGAAGTGTGTTTATCCTAAATGCTGGCCAATGAGCCTTGTCCTCAGTGTGAGCTCAATCTTAAGTTCTCTTCTGTGTGTGTGGAAGTACCAGATGGCTGTCATTCTTTCACTGCCGTGTCAAGAGATGGAAAACTAACAGCTAACACTGCAGTCCCAGTGCTTCACTGGGAGGAGGGTGGCTGCATGCATGTCAAGGTGTTCAAAGGCCTACAATGGGCATCGTGTTGCCTTTAACAGTCTGTTGCTTTGGGTGCTTCAGATCACATTCTGACTTCTCGAAAAATGCTTTGCATGGTGCTAACCTAAACCGTCTGCTGAACCAGAAGTGGTACATGTGAAGGTGGTGCAGCTTCTTCCTCGTGCCCTGCCTGCCCTTACTGACACGAGCAGCTTTGTAGGAACGTTCTTTATTTTCCAATTCTCGGATGAATTCAGCAAACTTCACTAGTGCTAAAATGTGGGTCATGGGGGCAGAGCTGATGGGTTTAAACCACAAGGTTTGAAGTGGAGGTCAGTGAAACTGTGGGTGAAGGCTTGCTCATCCCTTCAGCTCTGTGGTGCTTTTCGTGTGTTGGCAGTAACTGCAGCTACGAATGCCAAGAAAGCACTCGGTCGATTTTTTTTGTCCATCGGGCTGAACGTGAGCCTGAAAATCTGGAAGGGAGGGACTTAGTGTAAAGTCTGTTGGCTTAACTGTGGCGTTTCGTTGTGGACAGGAGAGAGCAATGTGTCGTTTTGCTGTTAACATTCTCTTTGTCTCAGTCCTCCAGCAGCGATAGCGGCAGCAGCAGCAGCAGCTGTAGTAGCAGTAGCATCAACAGCCCTGACAGAGCGAGCGGCCCAGACAGCAGCATAAACCCCAGAGCTGCAGGATCCAGCCCTGTGTCATCTCAAGCCTTCCACGAGCAGTCGGCGCTAACTCAAGGTCCCTACTATCACATCAATCAGATCCTGAAGGAGGCACACTTCCACAGCCTACAGAGCCGGGGACGCCTTCCAACATGACGCGCCAGCAGTTCCTTCTGTGAACGGACAGCACTGTAGATTTGATATTTCAACTAAGTTTGTTAAAATGGAATTGCACAGAATGCCTGTTGATCTGTTCTTTCATTTCAAAAAGGCAACAGGAAATTGTTTACGCGTGGTTTGCTGCACTATTGCAATGCAAAAGGGGCTTTGAAGCAATTTTTATAGGATTCTTTTTGGGGTGGTTTTAAAGTACGTGTTGAGGGGAGACTGAGGAATCCACATCTGTGATATAGGATTGCATAACGTCCAATTCCAGTTGACTGCCTAGTCTGTTAGCAATTTGTTCTCTATGTAAGATTCTTTCCAATGTTCATCTTCAGTTTTATAAGTTTTCTTTTTTTCAATTTCAATAAACCAGTAAAAAATTTACTTGGGAAAATAATTTTTTGAGCATGTAGAGGTAATGAGACAGTAAATGCTGTCACGGGAATTCTGTAGGACTGCTGTAGCTGCAAGCTCTCCCCCAGGTCTGGGGTGTGATGAGCCCTGTCTGCTTTATCTTTACTGTCGCAGTATTGGAAAAAAAAAATGTGAAACTAGAACCAGGAAAGCTTAGGCAGCTGTAGCCAAAATACGTGATGCCTGCTGGTTTCATTTAGCAAACAGACACATGGTGTCTGCTGAGGAAAGCATAGAGTAGCCTGGGGAGGAGCTTCTGAAGGAACGAGGAATCTTGCATTGCTCTAATACCAATTTCTAGCTGTGAAATGTTTTGTTTTCTGTTACATTGTGTAGCCTTATTTCTTTAACTTGACTTTAACAACTCCTGAGGAATAGGAAGTAAAAGCGTAGCTAGACCTCTGGTTCAGCAGCCAGAGTGTAAGGACTGTCCTGACCTGTTCCTAGTTCAAGTGGCATGTGCTCATCTGGCTGAGGAGGGAGAGTTCTCTTCTGACAGCGCCCGTGGAGGTATCAGCAATCCCTGCTGTGGAAGAGAGTGCTCTCAGTGAAGACAAACGCAGAGACAGACTCTTTTATTGAATCACTTGGTCATGCCAGAAAGCCAGCCCAGCTTGAAGAGAGAAGGTGCAGCTGTGTCCTCCTCCTCAGTTACAAGCTGCCTGAACAAGGAGCCAGGGCGCAAGGCCTCGTCTTCTGCTCTTGTGAGTGCCGGAGGTGGAACCTGTTTTTAAATACAAGAGTCAGGAACAATTACAGCATACCTTTGACTTATTCCAAACCCTCATCTACAGTAGCTGCAAGGGGACACAGACTACAGCAGAAGAGCTGTTTCCAGACAGCCTAACTGGTTTTGCAGTGACGAGCAGCAAAAGGTTGTTCTGAGAGGTGGATGCAGAGCTTCTACTTGTTAACAGCTGCACAGAAGTCATTCAGTGCTCAAACACAGTATTTCTGTGCAGTAAGGAAAGGGCTGTTGTTGCTCAGAGCAATGGGGTAACAACAGTTAAAGCACAGCTGTTGCTTTTGTAGAGAGCTGCTCTTGAGTAATGGTGGACTTTAACCTCTCCAGAACTGTTCTGACAAAAGGAACAAGTGATTCTGCAGTGGAGTGAATGCAGAATGTCCATGTACTCCACAGCCATTGCTGCTGCCACAGCAGGGGAGTGGTGGAAGCAAGAGAAACATCACTGCACACTTCTACACGCCACTACAGCTGAGGTGAAAGAGGTAAAGAATACCTTTACTGTTTAGCTTTGGGCCTTTTAAATAGCCCTGATACTATGTCTGGGTTTTAATATTTCTAAATAATAGAGAACAAGAGTGGCAGTAAATGCCAGCATTAAGTAACACTGTGCTCTGATAAAAGCCAGATCTTTATTCTTCCGTCCCAGATGAAAAAACATAATCAATTTGATTATTAGATTATTAATGACTAAAGCAGATGGATCACTAATTCCTGCTTCCTGTAGCAGTAAGGTATTCCTGGTCTCTCTCACTCCTCAGAGCACAAGGAGCTCCACCTAAGCAAATGTTTTCAATTGGAGGAAACATGGCAGCGTAAGGTTTGTCTGCTAGTAAAACAAACAACACAAGGCAGAGCCTTTGCAAGAGAAGCAAGCCACTCAGTTCACACAGGCTGAAATACCCAGGCCAACTTCATCAGGAGTTAAAGGTCAGCATCGCACTGGAAGGGAGTTGAAATAATTAGATAATATCCTTAACGTTTTTTGCAGCCATACTTAATATGAAATCCTTTTATGCATTGATCTCAAATCTTCACTGCATTTTCATGGTGGTTATTGCCAATGTTTTACCATACAGCAAGCAGGCCCCACAGATATCCAGGGGCTATCAGGTTTCTGTTGGGGCTCAAGGGGAAATCCAACCCATCTCATGTTGTGTTGCCGTAATGGTTCTCTCATTTTACAGAAAATAAAAATCAGGTTAAATATTAACTGGCTACTTTCTTCTTTCCCTGCAAGCTTTAGAGTTGGTGGGAGAATGAGTGCTGGCAAGAAGTTAGCATGGCTCTGTTTTACCAACCTGAACTCTTTCTGTGTCCCTGGTAGCAGATTTAGTCCTTCGTGAACTTGACATACTCAGCGGCAGAAGTCCAAATCTTAAAAGATGGAAGAAAGAAATGCAGTTGGTCATAGGAAACAGCAACGCTAGACCTGTTTCCTGGAGAGATGTAGGAACAAACAGAAGAGCTGGGTGACGTACCTGATCTGGCTGGATGCTAAGGGCAAAATATTATGCAACTCCTGGGAGCTGAGAGCACCACTCCTGCTCGTGTACTGGTTCTCTGTCCCGGTCAGCAAGCCAAAGAGAACCTACAAGGTATGAAGGAGCTGTTTGCATGGGACATCTGCAGAGCTGAGCAGACAGTGTGCTGCTGCTGGGTCTGCTGGCACTGCACTGTGCTGCTCCTGTGCTTGGTTTTAAAGTCTGACTATAAATTGCCTTGCTTCTCTCCTTGCAACTCTTGCTTTTAATTGGTACTGCTTGCTGTTACCGTAGTTGAGTTCTAAGGCTGCTTCAGCACTACTTAACCCAATTAACATTGCACAGGCTTCAGTGAATCCTGTTAGATAAAGTTCTGCCAACTCCATGCACGATGACATGCCGTGCAGCCAGCTCAGCAAGCTCCTCGTCATCACCTGCTGTTAAATACCCTTCCCACTCCTGAGTAAGTGCTAGGAGTTCTCTCTGGACATGAAGCAATTTATAAAGCACTACAGCTGCCCTGTGAAACATGTTTTGCAGCACTGCTTCCTTCTAGCTGCATTCCTCCTCGTGCACTTACAGAGGTTCTCTGAACCAGGCGATTGAGGTTGCTGTTCAGGTGTGGTGTAAAAACATCCAAATCAAACGGATCGATGTGTCCCTCCAGGAAGTCGGTCACCTTCTCAATCCTACGAGCGGAGCAGAGAAGGCTGCTCAGTATTTGTGTCCTCGTGAGGGGGACGACACAAAGCTGGCTGCTGAGGTCCGTGGGATGGCTTCACCAAGTGCTGTGTGAGGGACTTGAGCTGCAGAAGGGACTGCACAGAGCATGAATGGCTAAGAAAGAAATCAGCTGAGTGGTTGCAGCCCTTACAGGTACCGCCTGTAACTGCTGCTGCTGTTTCTCCCTGTGGTAGCTCGCAAGGTTTGAACTCAGGTGGGAGCTCAGAACTGTTCTCTTCAGGGGGATCCTGTGAAGATGTGCCTGCCACCACATGGACCCACTGTGCATACAAAGCAGAGGGGACAGCCCTGCAGTCTGAACTGGCAGCTGCAGAATCCCACTCGTACATTTTGAGCGTAAGCTGTAAGTAAGAAGCCATTCCTGTATGCAGACAGAGCCTGTACTGCCCTGCACAGCACAGGCACTGCTCCCGTGGGTGTCCTGGCAGACAGCAAGGCCAAGCTGAAACAGCTTTGGGGCCTCACAACCAGAATTACACTGCACCTGGAGTCATGCTTGATCCTGCTGGTTTTTGCTTCCTCACTCTTTGCTGTCAGGATGATATTCAGGTACCGCAGATCGTAGAGTAGCTGCAGAGCTCTGTTCTGCATCACGGGGAAGGTGCCTGCTTTCTGCAAGTAGGAAAAGGGCTCTTCACTCACACTGAAGATGTCAGCCCCCCCTAAAAAACAACCAGCACAACTGGAGCGCTCTGAGCACGCAGGTTGGTGCCAGATCCCTTTCTGCCTCATTCTGGGGGAGGCAGAGTGCACTCACCCCTGCAGCTCTCCCAGGTGGATATTTCTTTTTCCAAGACTGCCCAGCGATCCCCATGTCCTGTGCCAGCTGCAGCCAGGCCTGCTCCTACTCACATACCTTGTCCTGCTTCTCCTCCATGAGTTTCTCATAGGCAGCAAGCACTTCTGCCATGCAGGCCTTCAGCAGCTCCTGCAAGGTGACCTTTGGCAGAGTGTGACCTCCGACTCGGTTCACCTCTTGGCACAGGCTGAAGAGGAAGCACTGGACGTACCAGGATGGCTGTTTAACAAAACAGTGTTATTTCCACGTGGTCTGTTAGCCTTGTCAAGAGCACATCGTTTCAGTTCTGAGCTCCCTGAATCAGTGCAATCAATTTCCCTGAAGTCTCTCCTGTGGGCTACTATGTACAAAGCAGGCATGCATCCTTATTTGGCTCAGCTTTACAGGACTGGGGCCAATCTCATTCATTTGAATACACAGCAGCAACTAACTCTTTTCCTTCCTTTGGCCTCTGTCCTCATGAGGTGAGTGTCTCAAAACACAAATAACAGCACCAGAGAGTGTCTGCCCTGCTCTCACAGTGCCAGGCAAACTGCATGGTGGGTCAGCAACCTTTGACAAAGCGGTGGTTTTGGAAAACATCACTTTTTTCCTCCCATCAGATCATTCCTCTGCATTTGACAAGGTGACGTTCCTCATACCTGCATAGGCAGACGGATCTTTGATGTTACGCTGTTTCCAGACTCAGCCTCCTCCTGAATTTCAATCTCGTCCCAGTTGGTGGCTGTGGCCAAGACAGAACCAGCTGCGTCTAGCAGCAGTGTTTGAGTAAAGCACTGAACCAGAGCCTAGAGTGCAAAACACAAAAGCATCGAGTCACAAGACTCTAGTGATAAGCATGAACAGGCAGCCTGCTCCTCACCCCCCCGAGCCTTCCCAGTGAACACATCCCACTGGGAGCCATCTCTGTCTCCCACAAGGAGCAGCAGCAGATCACAGGGAGCTGAGCCAGCAAAGCCCTGCAGAAAGCATCTGCGATGAGAGGAGCAGCTCCTTACTTTGGTGACAGCGGAGCTCCAGATCTGGTAAGCAGCCAGGCTCTGCTGTAGGAGTTCTGCCTTCACCTCCTGCCACTTCGCTTGCACGGGGTTCACTTCTTGTGTTTTCCCCTTCCCGAGCTTCTTAGTGGAGCGGGTTTCCTTCAGTGCCATCTCCACACTGCCTGACCGGCCCAGGATACACTGCTTGAGGTGAGGGCAAAGCTCGCTCAGGGACTGGCACAGCCTGGCCATGAAGAGGACAGCATGGAGCCTGCCATCACTGGGAGCACCCGCCTGCCCCCCCAGCAGGCTCTGAGCACCCTGCAGCTCTTCACGCACGCAGCTCAGCACGTGGTGGATGCAGGCAACGCAGTGCTCACGAAGCAGCCCCTCCGCCACGCTGGTGTCAGCATAGCGGTCAAAGGCCGAGCGGGGCTGCACGGCGGGAGCGGGCTCCTTGGGGGCTGCAGCCTCTGCAGGAAGGTAGGACAGGAGGTCATCCAGCATGGCTTTCAGCTTCGAGTCCAGAGCTGAGCAGAAGCTCTGCACACACGGCGTGAGCGCCTGGGCCTTCATGGACAGCCCGCTCTTGGCAAACTGGCTGCGGTTTGCCACGCTGACCCAAGCAGCGTCCGAAGGCAGATCGCTGGAGCTCTCTGACCACACGAACTGGGCCACATTGTGTTCAAACTGGATGTGCTTGCTCGAGGTGGAGGTGTTGGATTTGACCTCAAGTTCCTGAAGGGCTAAGATGAGAAGCTGTTTGGAGCTGCTTGAGATGGATTCAAACCCCTCTTTTGTCAGGATCTAGAAAATGAGGAAGAAAGCAGCTTTTATATGTGCCTCCTGTAACACAGCACTTAAGACATGCATTTTGTGCTGCTAACGTGGCACACTGGAGACAGCAAGGTGGGGAACACAGCAAAGCTGCTGTGAAATGCTGCAGTGCAGTGCTCACCTCCAGCCTGTCCAGGAAGAGCTGCCGCAGCACGTCCTCCCAGAAGGAAGCAGGCTTGTCCAAAAGGCGACGGCACAACACATCCCAGTTCTGGCTTATGGACTCGCTTGTGAGCAGCTCCCACACTGCATCACGAATCCCTGCGAGGCCTTTCAGACTCTTCACGTAGACCAGCAGGTTGCTGACCCCAGCCCTGATATCCTCACTGCACCTGAAGGCAAGAGGATTACTTCAGACTTGCTCAGAAACAACCCCAGGGAACCCAGGAGAAATGCTACATCAAGGTGAGGGGGCTCTTTATCTACAGTCAGTAAACTCTACCTGCATGCACCTGCATGACTCAGCTGCACCCTAAATCCCAGCAAGGAAGCCACATATCCTGCATTGGGAACCCAGGGCTACAGTGGTCATCGAAGCCAGATGCACCCTGGGAACAGCCCCACTATGATAAGTGCCCCCCTGTTATGAGCCTGACAAGCAGGGGCTCTGGGAAAGGTTGCTGGGGAAACATCTCATATAAGCACACCATGGGGGTTGCAGCTGACGCCAGGGACCGGCTGGCCAGCCCAGCAGCAGCTCTATGGGATAATGACACATGACTGACACCAATGTATGAGTAATGAGGCTGATAAGGGGCTGGAAAGGCTGTCCCCATCCACATGGTGGGAAGGGGGAGCAGGGGAAGGAGCTGAGCACTCTATAAAGGGGTTCTGCCAGCACTCCCAGTGTGGATAAAGGCAGTGAGAAGGAAGGAGGTGCTGGACCAAGAACCAAAAGAGAGCGGTAAGGGATTTTGTTCTCATTTCTTTCTTTGCTTGTTTACTGGTGACACACGTGTGACAGGCTGCCCAGGGGGGTTGTGGAGTCTCCTCTGGAGATATTCAAGACCCACCTGGACACCTACCTGTGTGACCTGGTGTAGGGAACCTGCTTTGGCCAGGGGGTTGGACTTGATGATCTCTAGAGATTCCTTCCAACCCCTACGATTCTGTGATTTTAGCAATATAAATCAGTTCTAGATAAATATTATGAAGCCCTGGGTTAGCCAGGGTGGTCTGCTTTATCAGAGTGCCACAGACTGTTCTGAGATGCCTCGGCTGTTTAACTGCAGGGAAGAAGAAACATTGAGCAGGGAGCCAGCAGAGCTCTGCTTTGTAGATGCATGTGGCTTTGTTTTGTTCTTAGCAAGGACCTTGTTGGGACTGAGAGAGTTTTGTGGAGGAGAGTGTCACACTCACATGACAATCCACTTCTGCAGTGTGTCTCTGAGGTAGTCCTGGCTGATAGGGTGTGCTAGGGTCCGCAGAGTTGGCTGGAACTCCACTACAGACTCTGGGAGGTACCTGAACCAGCTGCTCAGCTTCACCTCATCCTCCAGAACCCCACCTTTCCCTGGAAGCACATGGGATGGGGGAAATCAGCTCAGCACAGACGTGGTCTCCTGTCTGTAAACAGGCTGGGTGCTCACCTGCTTGCTGCTGGCCTGTAGTGCTCTCCAGAGTGGAGAAGAGTAAGCCACAGGGGAGGGCTGGATCTGGTGACACTCCATCAGGCATCATGTAGAAGAGTGCGTGAGCCTGGTACAGGGTAGTGGTTAGCAGCTCCATCAGTGAACACACCTGATCTTTTATACCAGCACCTGCAAAGAAAAAACAAACAAACACCTTCAGTGAAGGCAGCCCCTTCAACAGAAGTATAACTGTGCTCTGTGGGTCTAGTGAAACCCTCCAGGAATGCGATGGAGGGCGTGTCTCAGCCCCAAGCATCGTCTGCTTCTTGGTTAAAGATAAGCTTGGCTTCAGACCCTGAGCCCTGTTAATTCAGCACTGTGGCAAAAAGCTGCCAGTGATATCCATCGTACCACTGCAATAGTGCAACATGGCTGAATCCTGCAAAGCTCACTATGGTGGGGTTTCAGCCATCCACTCTTCTGCTTGGGTACCACAGGGCAAGAGGGAGAGGGAAACAAAGCAGGTTACCCTGACTTTAAAAAGGAGGCAGCCCTGGTGCACTGACCGTGGTGTGGCTGATTGAGAAGCTGTTGGACTGCCAGCTTCCTGGCCAGAAGGAAGTCTGCAAGGGCCTGGCGTGGGGAGCTGTCCTCCAGAAGCATGATGGCACACAAGGCTTCTGCCACTGCCTGATCCGACATGGTCTGGCACTTCAGCAGAGACTTGCTCTCCTGCAAGATGGCGGACCTGGCAAGGAAATGAACCAAGTGCTGGAGGGAAAAGGTCTGGTGTTTGACAGAAACTGAGGTTTGGTTAGGAGACCCTGAGCAGAAACTGCATTCAGTGCTGCGTTCCTCACAGCAGAAGCCTGCTAATACTTCACAGAATGTGCCAATACATCACAGAACAGATTAAGTTGGAAGAGACCTTAAAGATCACCTAGATTCAACCCCTGCTGTGGGATGGCTGCTACCCACCAGCTCAGGTGCACTAGGGTTCCATCCAGCCTTGAGCACCTCCAGGGATGGGACACCCGCAACTCTGGGCAGCAGTGCCAGGGCCTCACCACCCTCTAGGTGATGAATTTATTCCAAACATCCAACCTAATCTCCTCTCATTTAGTTTAAAGCCTTTCTCCCTTGTCCTGTCACTAACTGCCTGCGTTAAGAAGCTGCTCTCCCTTCTGCTTATAAATAGCTCTCTCCAGAGCCCTCTCCGGTCTGAACGCTCGCAGCAGCAGCCTGGGTGCAGCACTGCAGGTGGGGCCTCACAAGGTCAATCCCATCTGTCAACGCAATTCAATCTCCTCTTGCCCTCTGGGCCTCGAGTGCACGCTGCTGGTTCACATCCTGCTTTAACCCACCAGAACCACAAGTCCCCCCCACGGCGCTGCTCTCAGGGCGTCCTTCCCCCACATCCCTGTGCCAGTGCCCACCTGAAGTGGCTGGCGGCGGCCACCTGGCGCAGCAGGATGGGGAATCGTGCGAGGACGGGGCTGTACCGGGCGCGGGGCGCGTCGAGCTGCAGCAGGCCGTGCAGGTGGCGGCACAGCAGGTAGAGGCGGGCGGCGGGCAGGTAGCGCCCGGCCTCCATAGCGCTCCACGCCCGCTCGGGGATGTCCAACAGCAGCTTCAGCTGAGCCGCGGCCCGGTACAGCTTCTCCTGCACCCGCGGCGGTGCCTGCAGATGGGGAAAAGGAGTTAAGGGAGAGATCGGAGGGCGTCCCCCACCCCCTGACCCTCCCGCTCGTTGCCCACCGGCGGAGCGGGGCCGGGCCGCGTCACCCCGCCGCGCTGCAGACCCCGCACGGAGCCCAGCAGCCGCTCGGCGCTCAGCCGCATCTCGGCGATGGTGTCGGCCGCCTCGATCAGGTCGCGGTAGCGCTCGCCCACCATCTGCCGCAGCTCCTCTCGCTTCTGCTCGATGCCGGCCCGCAGCCGCCGCTCCGCCTCGCGGAGCTCCGCCGCCGTGTGGGCCTCGAACAGAGCTTCGGCCTCCGCGCCCCGCGCCGCCACGGCCGCCATCTCTACGGGGCGACAGTGACGCGCGACCGCCATCGTGGAGACGGGCAGCGCTACTTCCGGCGGCGCGGCGCCATCTTGGAGTCGGGAAGAACTACTTCCGGCAAGGCGGCGCCATCTTGGAATCGGGAAGAACTACTTCCGGCGGGGCGGCGCCCGGTTGCCGTGGCAGTGGAGATGCGGGGAAAGCACTGCCTGCACCGTCCCGCGCTGGTAACTGGGGCTCCCCTCCTCCCTGGCTCCCGGGGCGGCCCCAGCCCTGTCCGCTGCTTCAGACCGCGGAGCCGGGCCCCGACCCACCCCCAAGGCCCGGCGGGGCCCGCGGGCGGCGCTAGGGGGCGCCCTTGGTTCGGCGGAGAGCTCCGCGTCGTCTGCCGGATCTGTTTGGGGGGGGGGGAGGGGCTGAGCGTACACTTCCCGCCCAGGGCGGTTTTTGGCTTTCCTGTGCCTGCTCCCCTGCGCGGGCGGAGTGTTTTCTGAGTGCAGCCCAGAGCCGCCCATCCCCGCGCACGTACGCGCGTGTGCGCGTGGTTCTCCGTCGCCCTGAGCAGCTGTAAGCAGCAGGCACACGCATGGGGGCGGAGGGGCACAAACGCCCAAGTGTTCTGAAGGGGTTTATTGGCGTGGAAACCCCAGAGAGCAAAAGCTGGCACTGCTGGGCTGCAGAGCTGAACTGTCGCAGTTGGCAGCGCGGACCTCGGTGTCTCCCTGGCAATGCACTGTCTCCAAGCACAGGCGTTCCTGCGTGCACAGCCCTCACCCAGCTTCGTTTTCCCCGGCAGATTAAATCTCCAGCAGTGGCAGCTAACAGGCTCTGATCTCTTCAGAAGCAGCACAGAGGTGTTGCCGGCCTGAAAAGACAACCTCCTGCCCTGGAGCTGTTCATGGTGAGTTTCTGCAACCCTTGCACCCGCAGCTGTTTGTGGTCACGCTTCAGCTGTGACCCGTCTCGTTTCGTGGTCGGAGCTCTAATTCTGTGCTGTCTTGGAGCGATGTCGTGCTTTTGGGGCAGTCAGCTCTCTTGGGCGGACCCTCTGAGCTGAGACCAACCCCTCTGGGGGAGTTACAGTGAGGTGGTAGAGGGCACAGTGGGACTGTGGAGGGCACAAACAGTTTGGAGCCTTTTCTCCTCCTGGGAGGAGTCCCAAGATTTTTCTATACTTACGCTGCTCTTGCCCAGCTTGGGTGTGTGCACAGTCAGAAACCTCAGGGAGTAACTGTTTATTCCCCCCCTCACCCCCACCCCCCGTCTGAGTGACACAGACAGCTGGGAGCCTTCACTGAGGGAAGTCTCAGTTCCACGCAGACACTGAGAAACACCACATTGCTACAAACAGAAAGGCTTCAGGCAGAAATGCTCTCCATCGTGTTCCAGTCACAATGTCTTACACCAGACCCGCACGCACTACACAGAGCACAGATACAGATACAGAGGGGTGTATGTACAGAACGTGGCAGTGTGGCACAGTGCTGCCTGGGGAAGCCCAGCTTGGCAGGGAAGGGCTCAGCACTTAGCAGCAGCCAAAGCTCTTCTCACCTTGCCCTGCCCAAGTGCTGATGCTGTCTGATAGCAGAGCAGCAGCTTCCACGGTCCCTCCTGGCTCGTGCACACCACAGCCAGCCTCACAGGGATCTGTAGGGCTGGGTCTGATTGCTCCTGCATGCTGCTTGTGGGGTGCACAGCACAACAGAAGGGTGCAGAGTGTCTCTACAGCATCAAGGATAATAAAACCTTTTGCTGGCATGTCTGCTATATACACATATGTACAATCACCCACCCCTTCCCTCCTGACCATGCAGTACAGCGTGGGGTATTTGGGCTTTGCATCCCTTGTCTCCTGATCAGGGCACAGATCCAGGCAGGTTCCCCTGATCCCAGCTGGAGCCATGTCCTTGTGCTCCTGGGTTTTGCTGTCCTGGTCCTGGAGCAAACAGCAGGGTGAAATCTGACAGGAGTGTGCAGATGGGGTTGCGGGCTGACAGGGAAAGGCAGATGTGTCCTCAGGCCAGAAAGCAGCAGTTTGCTTTTCAGATGCAGTGATGGGAAGGTCGAGTTTGAGGTCTGCTGCGTGCTTTGCCTGTGCCTTGCTGGTGATCTCCCCTCAGCACAGCCCTGGCAGGGCGGGAACCAGGAGGATGCAGGCTTTCCCTGAGCAGTTGGAAATCAGCTTGTTGATAGCAAGGGCTGAAACAACCCCAGGAGAACAACACAAGCTGCAGCTCTCAGGCCGTACACCCCAGTGCTCCCAGCACAAACATCATCAGCACTGCAGAGCCCAAGTGCCCTGGTCTTGCAGTCCCAAGGGCTTGGCTCTTGCATCTTTCTGGTGCTGTTTTGGGATGCTAGTGCTGTTAGTGTCCCCAGCATGCTCCCTGTTTGCCCTTGGTGTGACCACGGGACTGTGTACTGCTTGGGGCTGCTCTGTCTGGGTGCAAGGAAGGTGCTGCAGGCCATGGTCTAATGCTGGCTCGTGCTCTTCTATCTGCTGAGCTGGAACAAGGGTGCTGAGAGGATGGGGAAGGATGTGGGAACCAAGCCTGGCTCTGAGCAGTGGTGTGGATCCAGAGCCTGGGAAATCTGAGATGGGACCTCTCTATGGAGCCTCCATCAAGAACAAGGGATGGAGACTTGGGGAAGCCCTCCAGAGATAGGACAGTGCAGTTTGCTAGGAAATCGTTACTTTAGAGAAATCCAAGGCAGCTTTGGTGCTGAAATCAGGAGCTGTAGAGATGCAGCAGGAAGGCTGCAGGGCTGAACACAGCCTCTCACTGCCCAGCAGGCTTTGGCAAACACCACAGTGCCAGGCTCCATCTGTGCGTGGGATCAAGCGATGGGATTGGGGACAATTGGTTTCTCATGGGCTTGGGGTCACCACACAAATGCTGGCACACAGGATAGTACTACAGGACATGGGGCACTCCGCTTCCCATCACCTCCAGTTTGGGATAAATCTGTTCCAGCCAGGGTAGGTGGGACTTATAACTAACCTTACTTGCCCGGGAATAGTCTGCATGTGAAGTGGCAGCAGAGCTGCTCCAGCACTCCCAAGATTGACCTATTTGAAATGAACTGGGAGAGATTTCTCATCATGCCGCTGGCAGCCCTGCGAGGCTTTTCTGAGCAGATCCAATATGAGGTCAAGTTCCAGCTAAAATCAAGTGGCTGAGAAAGAAAACTTTGTTACTCTCAGCAGCAACAGCGCTGCTGTTTATTAGGCAGCGATGAGCCAGCCTAAAAGCAGCACACAGGGAAGAATTGCCCCCAGCCAGAAATGGGAACACCCCATGCTCCCCTGCACCATGGGGAGGTGGTGGCAGACCCGGAGCACTGCCAGCAGCACTGCAGCCCCTGCAGGGGGCTGCAAACATCAGGGTCTTAACCCCCCTCCTCTGCCTCCCTGACAGCTCTCCTGGCCCCAGGCTCTTTCCACACAAATAACTCTTCTCCCACCCACCAGATACAAAGTGCCCGGAGCCCAGCTGACGCATCGCTGCAGCCCTGACACTAAAGCCTCACCCTGGCAGAGGGCTGCACCAGGCTGGCAATCACGCTCCGATATTTCACGGTAATGTGACAAGCTGCTCTTGTTTTAATTCCTGCGGCATCAATAGGCAGCCCGTGCTGCCGTCACTGCTGCTCGTGTTGGATTTACACCCCTCAATGAAGCTGTCGTGGGGACATGCTCAGCAAGTGGCTGCCAGCAGCTCAGTGCTGAGCCCCCGCAGAGGTAAATGGTTAAAAGCAAATAAATGCTGACAGTGCCCTACTTTACCCCAGTAACCTAAGCCCCATACCCAGAGGGGAGTTCTCATACTGGTATCTGAGGGAACTGTGCCAGGGAGCAGGCACTGAGCCCAGCACTGAGCTCCTGTGGGGTTTCTGGGACTGGTGGGGGTACTGGGGTTGCAGAGTAGGACAGAGGTGATGCGCTGGGGGAAGGGCATCACTGCAAAAGCACAGGAAAAGGAGCACGAGCTCTGCCCTGCGCTTCCCCTCCTGCTCACACGGTGCTGCCAAGGATGGACACCATGGTGCAGGGTTTGAGTGCTGACCCTGAGGCATGTTGGGGCACAGCAGATTGCTGCAAGACGTTCTTGAGCAGCTAAGCACAGCGGGAACCGTAGCTGCTGGGTTTGGGCTCTGATTGCTGTGTTCAGTGTCTGAGCAGTGCATGTCAGCCCCTGGGGTTATGTTGTGGAAGGGCACATGAAGGGCTGAGGTTCACTGTGTTCCCAGCATCTGGGTCAGACCCACCACCCGCTCACTGCATGACCAGCACCCCAGGGCCCCCCTTACCCATGCTGTGCTGCAGGAAAGGCGTTGGGATCTGGATGCTCTTCCCTGCTCTTCCTCCTGGCTTCATGCTGGAAGCCCCTGGGGAAAATGCTGTCCCCCATCTGCAGTTACTTGCAGGACATGCACCCCAGCACCCACCCAGGGGTGGCTCGCAGTGATCGCAGCCATGCTGCTAACAACAGGGCATGGAGACATGAGCAGCTGCAGCCCAGGGGCTCTCCTCCAGGGATCTCAGAGGCTCCTTCTTCAGCACAGGATCCTCTGCTCCTCCCAGTCCTTTCGGCTCGGATGAGGGTCTGGGTCAAGCCCCATTATGCCCCAATCTCCTGTCAACCACTCTCTCCATCAGCCCTTCCTTTTATTGTGACTTGCCTGGATGAAGCAGGGAGGTGCTGTTGGTAACCAGGTGATGTTCACTCATAGCAGCAATCCTCAGTGCCACCACAGGGACAGGACAAGCCCACATCTCACCTGGCCATGGAGCCATCAGCAGCGGGATGAGCAGCAGCTGCACCAGTGTACTCCAAACCCTGATGTTTCAGTGCTGGGTAAATGCTTCCAAGGATTTCCTAACAGATCGTGCAGTGGCTGCTCAGCCAGCCCAGGCATGGCTCAGCAGGGAGAGCAGCTGGAGGCTGATGTGAACAGATCCGGGAGGAAAAGAAGGAAAAAGGGGAAGAAATCCTCCATCTGAAGAGAAACCCTGTGGGAAGGTGATGTCATGGGAAGAGGGCAGGGGCTCTCCTGCAGCAGGGAGGTGGTGGGGCTGAAGGAGGCAGAACAGAAGCACAGAGGGACCCAGAGGTGCTGGAGAGGGCTGTGTCCTCGGGGAGGCTGCCCCTGTCCTGCCGTGCCTCCTCCATGTGGGACAGCTCTGCAAAGGAAGCAGTCGAACAGCAGTAGGGAGGCTTTGGGGGTTGAGTAACTTACGAAGTCGGACTGAATGTGACCCCTTGTCTCCCCCGGGAGGATGTGGCTGCAGAAACACGCTCATGCTCTCCAGGGAGCTCCCAGCAGGTCTCGACTCTGAGTCGGCAGTGCCACAGGCAGTGCATGCACATGTGGTGTCAGCTCCTCCCGAGGCCATTCCCTGTGCACGCAGGTCCCAGCCCAGCTAGGCTGCATTCTCCATCCATCAGTTCATTGTGAGCACCGTTCTGGGGCAGAGCACCCAAAGCCAACTTCAGCCCCTGTGGGTAACACCAGAAGAACCAGTTGAGCTGTCCCAGTGATGTCTGTTGCCCACAGCGGCACTTTGGTGTTTAAATGTACACTGCCACGTGGGGATTTCTACAAAATCTTTGTGTTCCTGGTGAGGCAGTTCCTCTTGAGCCATATCCTTCACAATGCTTGAAAGCCAACTCGCCAGAAGCTCGGGAACCAGCCCAGCTTAGGACACCTGGCCCATTGGGGTGCGCATCCCTGGCACTCCTACGCGACTCCCTACATACTGGTGCCACTGGGAGCAAGTTGGGAGAGGAGAGTGAGTGAAGGACAACCCCGTCGCCCTCTCAGATGCTCGTCTGCAGGTCACCGTTGAGCAGGGTCCTCTGGGTTTCTGTGGTCTCGTTGAGCCTGGACTTGTCCTGCTTGCTGTCGCTCCGGTCCGCATCGTCCATGCCGCTGACCTTCACCAAGCAGAGGACGTTCTGAAAGCTCTTCTTGAAGTTATCAGACAAGAAGGCATAAAGGATGGGGTTGGCACAGCTGTTGGCATAACTGAGGACCACGACAAAGTCGAACATGCCCTTGAGGACGGGCGTGGGCACAATCAGGACGGAGACAGAGGAGACGTTGAAGATGTAGAAGGGGAGCCAGCAGAAGATGAAGACAGCAACCACGATGGAGACCATCCTGGTGACTTTCTTCTCAGACTTTTTCCTCTTGGAGGAGCCCACCCTGATGCCTGAGGACTTGACTTTGATAATGATGAACAAGTAGCAAAGGCAGATAATGGTGAGAGGCACCAGGAAGCCCAGAATGAAGGTGTAGATGATGAAGCCTGTGTACCACGCACCCGATTCTCCTGGCCAGATGATGGTGCAGCTACTCCTGCCATGATTCTGCTGCACCCCGGCATAAATCATGATGGGCATGATCACCAACAGGGAGACACCCCAAACGGCCACGTTGATCATTTTGGCTGTCCTGGGCCGTCTCCACTTGGCAGACTTAATGGGATGGACAACAGCCAGGTACCGGTCAACGCTCATAACTGTCAAGCAGAAGATGCTGGTGAACTGGTTGATCCCATCCACTGTCATGACAATCCTGCAGATGGCTTTGCCAAAGGGCCAATGTACCAGCGCAACCTGCATGGCCAGGAAGGGCAGTCCCAGCATGAACAGCTCATCCGCAATGGCCAGGTTCAGGATGTAGATGTTGGTGATGGTCTTCATCTTGGCATAACGAAGGATGACGTATATCACCAGCGTGTTGCCACACAGCCCTATGATGCAGACCACGAAGTAGATGAAGGTGAGGATGGCGTTGCTGGTTAGGTCGAAGTGCTGGCCTGTGGCATTCTGTGATGCATTGGTGGGGGCCTCCACGGAGAAGTTGTCGAATGGGGAAGCCGGAGAGAACCAGAAGGTGGTGGCGTTGGGCAGCTCGTATTCCAGATCCATGGCTCTGCTGGTTGTGGGGCACAGGTGGTTCAAAGAAGCCAAGATGTCATCCCCCCTTGCTCTGGGGATGAAGGAGAAGATTCTAGAAATTGGAGAAAAATGGAAATGAAGGGATTTCTGGGGAGGATTTGCTCGTTCTGCAGCCAAGCTTTGAGGGAGAGATGCTCCCTGGAGGGCTCTCACCAGCCCACCTCTGCCATCTCCTCCCTTCTTCCCAGAGCCCGTGCAGCACAGAGGAGTCTGCTCTGGACACACCACAGCTCCTTCTACCTCTGCAGCCCCCGCGACCCCCGAACCTGGACTGACGAGTGAATCCCCTCTGGGTGCGACCGGCACTCGGAGCAGTGACAGCGGGGGAAAACCTCCCCTTCCAGCGCACAGCCGGCGAGCAGCCAGCGCCCACCTTGGAAAAGGGAAACCCGAGCGCTACCGTGGAAGATGCGGGTGAGCCGTGCCCGCACCCCGTGCTCCCTCCCCGCTCCCAGCCGTGCTCCGCTCCCGCCGGGTCCCCGCGGCTGCAGCCCCCGGGGTCGGGTAGAGACAGCCGGGCGATGCCGACCCCGCTCCGCTCACCTGCTCCCACCGCCGTGCCCTGCCCGGCCCGGCCCGGCCCGGCGGGCACCGGGGAGGTGCCGGCAGCGCTCTCCGCTCCGCACCGCTCCGTTCCGTTCCGCGCTGCCCGCTCCGCCGCCGGACCCAGCGCACCGGCTGCGCCCCGCCCCGCGTGGGGCGGCTCTGCGGGGCTGGGGCGGGGACAGCCCTGCCCGTGGTGCCCCGCCTGTGATGCCCACCGTGCCTGCCCCGCTCTCCCGATGCTGCCCTGCCCGTGCTGCCCTGCCGTGCCCGCCCGGCCCTTGCCGAGGCTCGGATGCGCGGTGCGGAGGTGTGCGCTGGAGCTGCAGTGCAGCTCGCAGTGTGGGATCGAGGACCCTGCCGCACCCCAGAGCTTCCCCAGCTCCTCCCCAGCTCCGTGGGGCTTCCAGCGGAAGATTCCTGATGCTCGGCTCCAGCAGTGGTGCACAACGCCCGGTTTCTCCTGAAGCCTCCAGGGCGTACAGCGAGGGAGTGGCAGGGCACAGTGCTGGCCATGCTGTGACCTCGCCGGAGCTTGCAAGGAATTCCCAATCTTTCTTGGGATGCTAGGACCATCTTTACCCCAGGATTTTGCACCCTGTGGTCAAAGGCGAGGCGAGGCAGGTCCATGCTGGCTTGGCACAGCCTGGGAGGAGTGGGAAGGTGGTATTATGGTCACCCACAGCTTTGAGATCTCTGCATGAAAGTTGAGTTTCGTGCAATACAGGTGGCAACTGCCACCGCCTGTCCTGCTGCAGTTACCCAGTAATAACGGTGTCTAGAGGAGGAAGACCAAAACTAGAGAGCTTTGGGTGAGATAACCTCTGCTCTGGTTTGTTTGGATCTCGAATGCAATTAAATAGTAACTATTCCTCCCTCCTCCCCATCTTTCCATCAGTTATCAAAGAGACAACAGAAAGCAGGAAATTAAGAGTGACTTGGAACAAAGAGCCAGGAGCAAGGCTGCTGATTACAGCAAGAGAGGCTGGGAGGTTCTCATTTGCACTTAGCCACTCACTTATAGAGGTGGATCCAGAGACACAGGGTCTTGGAGCAAGGACAAGAACTATTATCAGCCTCATAAATCTTTTTGGAGGATGGAAAAATCTGCCTCTAGAATAAATGATGTGGATATTAATATCCCAGTAAAAGTGGACAGGGAGAGAGGATGCAGAGTGTGAGAGCTCAGCAGGTGCATTGGGTGCTGCCCACTGAGGTTTAGAGTCCCACCGTGTGTGTCACCAAGGGCAGCTCCTTGGGCACCTGCACCCCCACACTGTGCCCACCCCACTGGCACAGCTGGCACAGGAGGAGCAGGGCAGGGATGTTGCCCAGTAGGCAGGAGGAGCGAGTGCAGTGCTCTGGTGTCCCGGAGAAGGGCTTGATGCCTTGTGACCTTTTCACAGCTGTTTTGTTTTCCTTCAGCTGGTCTGTGTGCCCAGGAGGGCTGTTCTGGTTGTGCCTTTCCCCAGGAGAGCTGCAGGGTTTCCATAACCCATGTCCTCGAAGGTGCATCAGTAGCCATTCCTGCCAGCAGGAAGGGCAGTGCAGAGCCTCGCTGCGTGTTCTCCTTTTCCTCCTTGAACTTCTCCCCTGTGCAGGTGATGTTGCCACATCTGCCCCTTGTTGTCCCTCAGAGTCTCTGCAGATCAGTGTGCCCTGGTCCCACTGCCCTATGTCCAGCACCCAGCCCTGCTCAGAGCACTGAGGACTTCCCACCATCCCTCTCCACCTCCAGGTCCCATATTGAGGGTGCTGTGCAGACTGCTGTCCGTGGGGCAGCTCTCCTAAGGAAGAGCACAGCCTAGTGCTGAGCATCATCCCATCATCATCCTCCTGCCTCCCCATCTGAGCAAAGCGCGGTCACCTCTGTCCCCACAGCTCTGCCCCCTCTGCCCTACTGCTGTGTGAACTCAGCCACTGGGCTCACTTGGCTGAAAGCAGACCTGGTCACTGAAAAAGAAAGAAAAGAAACTAATGAAGCGAAGGGGCAGTGTGTGAGAGGGCTGATCCAAGCTGATATCTGACTGGTGAGGGGTGCTGCAGCAGCTGGTTGGGGCAGGAAGCTGTGCTTGAGCCTTTTGAAGGGTTTCTTTTTTTTTCTTTTTTTCTTATTTTGATTAGATTTAGCATTGAATTTTGGCCTCGTGCAGGGGCTGATCTGTGCCTCTGGGTGGTCCCTGGTTTGGAGAGACGCTGCCTTACCCCAGCAGCTGGTTTGGTGCTGGCAGATAAACTCCTCTTTGTCTTTTAGCTTGGGAAGCATCCACTCTGCTGAAAAGCCATTTACTGGCAGGCGTGGATTTGGGAGAAACGCATGGCCCCTTCCCACACAGCTCCAACTGCCATACAACCCATGGGAGAGGGGCAGGGGGATTACATGACCACAAAGCAGCTTTCAAAGTCCCTCTGAGTCTCTTGCCATCCATTCCCAGCTGTTCTGTGAGGGTCATGGAAAAAAAAACAGTGCCTGTGACCCCTGTTCTGGAAATGAGTGTTGCAAAGCGCTGAGAGTGTGGCTGCCAATGGAGGGAGAGGGTGATGCGACCTTCCTCCCCAATCAGGAGGGAGGGCAGGGGGCTCCTCTGGGCATTGTGCTGGAGGGCAGGGGGCATAGCATGGCCCTGCCTGGCCCTTCTGCCTGTGTCTCCCATTATCTTTGTTCATAACCTCTTAGGGACACGATTAGTGGGCACGGTGGGGACGGGTTGCCGATCTTGATGATTTTAGAGGTCTATTCCAATCTTAGTGATCTATATGACATCCTGAAAGCCTGACCGTGTTCCTGCTGGATGCAGTGATGGGACAGGTGGGGTCTGCAGGGGGATTGATAGGTCTGGTGACACGTGGGTCCCTCTGCAGCCCCTGCACGAGGCTGTCCTCCTCCTCCTCCTGCTGCCTCCCGCTCCTGCAGCCCTCCCTATAGCCAGCTCCTCTTGCCTCTCTCATTCTCCCACTGCCATTATTTGCCTCTATAATGAGTTTATTGATCTCTGCCGAGGGTACTAGAACTGGGCTGCAGTGAAAGATGCTGCGTGCATTCGCCGTGAATCATAATGCTAACCCCCGATGCTAATGAGCCTCTGGCAGCCACGGACTGCAGTCTCAGCTCCCGCCTGCGTCTCTCCCCGCTGCGCTCTCCGTTCTGCAGGGCTGCATGCATTAAATCGGGGTTTAACAATGCGTTTGGCAACAGTGCTTCACGCAGCCACTCCGATTGCTGGGCTCAGGGGCACCGTGTGCTGCATGAACCTCCTGTTCCCAAAGACCCCGCTGTCCCAACAGGACACCTGCGCTCGCTGTCTGTACTCCCTCAGTTTCTCACTGGGTCCTTTATGTCACTCACCTGACGCTGGCAGGGAGGCATAAAGCTGGAACTTGGTGCCCTGTGATGGATGGGTGCTGTCAGCTCTGGCTCACGCAGTGAGGATGCAGTGCCTCTGTCTGGCCCTGCTTAGGGAGCCGAGCCTTGTGCCCCATCCCCAGGGGTGTGGGATGGAGCTCTCAGGAAGCTCTTTGACTTGCCAGTGGATCCAGACTTTGCTCCATGCACTGCTGATGGATGAGTGCTGTGCAGCAGCTGGGCCATGGGGACAGAAGGGACACACTGCCAGCAGGGCAGTGAGGGGAATGGCAGTAGGGACACTGGAGGCTCTGTGGATATGCCCCATTGTTGCACTGCTGCCACAGTGACCCTCACTGGGAGCCTTATCTGAACAAAGTGAAGGGGCTCCTGCTGCCATTTACTGAGGGATGCTGCACAGGACTTGATGCCCCTCTTGTTGTTTCAAAACACATTTTAGGGATTCTGGGTCTCATCACACACTGCCTGCACTGTCACAGTGGTGATGGCTCCATCCCTTTGCCAGCACTGGGCTGCAGGATACAGACAGAGACAGAAGGTTGGCAGTTGGGGTCAGGCTCATTATTTTAGAGAAGGGGATGTGGTGGTCTCTGTGCATGTCACTGAGGAAAGGAGGTGTGAGCTGATTTTACTGGTGTTTCTACACAGTCTGTCCCCACTGCCAGGAGCTACCCACTCATCCCCACTCAGGAATAGCCCCAGCAGTGTCCCTTGGCCCTACCAGCTGTCACCACCCCACGTGCCCCCGTCATGGCTCACTGGGGACCTGGGGCTGCGGGCTGCATGCTCAGTCCCCAGAACCCTCCCAGCTGGCACCTCACACTACATCTGCCTCGTTACGGTAGCTAATGAAGGATGCAGGCAATTATGGGGGAAATTGATTAAATCCTAAATCAGAGAGGTTTCAAATGGCCTTGACCTTCCCTAGCTGCAGCAGGGGAGGCTGATCAAAGGCTATTAAAAGATAAGCACTAACAAAGGAGGGTGGTGATGCAGAACTTCATACATTCTGCTGCTACCTATGGCGTGGCATGTGTTGGTGCAACACATGGGATGTGCTGAGCCCAGAGGCTGGGGTGTAAATCCCCACATTCTGGGCTGCCAGGGCTTAATTGTTCCAAGAGAGGAATGCTCCTGTGGCTGCTCCAGCCCTGAGATGGGGATGTGGGGTGGATGGGGAGATGCTCGCTGGCGTTGCAGCAGGGTGAGGTGCAGCCCCTGAGAAGGTTGTTGGTGAGCAAATGGATTGACAGGAGTGGGACAGATGGAGCTGCACACCGTGCTGAGTGGAGAGTCTTGCTCAGGAGCTGCGGTTCCCTTGTTGGGGTGGGGGAGGGGGGACAGCTCGATGCAGGGACCAGGAGCCCTGCGTGACATGAGGACACAGCAAGTTGGTGGCACTGCTTGGTGAGATTCGGGCTCACGGGGCGATGCAGACAGCTCTAACAGCCCCTGGCTGTTCAGCCTTTTTATTATTTTCCAAGAACCGGGTTAATTCTGGCTTCTCCCTCTGCCATCTCGGGGTTCTCCCACGCCCGCCCGCGCCGCTCCACCCCCGCCTTGCCGCGCCCGCCCGCACCGCCTCTGACGGCCCGCCCTCGCCTCGCTCCCATTGGTGGAGAGCTCGGAGTGGGCGGGGCGTCAGCGGCGACACGTGTGCCGGCACCAGGAAGTGGCGCGGGGCCGCTGCCGGGGTTCGGGGTCGGGCGGTGAGTGAGGCCGGGGTGCGCGGGGCTGGGGGGGGTCGGGCTGTGCTGGGAGGGGGGCTGGGTTGCCGGAGAGGTTTTAGGTTTAGTGGGAGTCCGGGTTTTGGGTCTGGGGGCTTCGGGCCTCAGGCCTGGGCTGGCGGCTGTGGGCCTGGAGTGTGGAGGGCTGGCAGCGGGGCTATGGGGTGGGGGGGCTTGGGGGATCCGCGGGTGCTGAGGGCACAGCTGGAGGGGTCGAGGATGTCTCTCTGTCCGAGTTCAGGTGGCTGACCGAGCTGCTGGCACTCCTGTGGTAAGGCTGGCACCTGCCGGGGGCTGGGAGAGCAATCTGAGCCCTCCCCCGGGGAGAGGGGGGAGAAGGAAGCAAAGGTGTGTGTGTAGGAAGATATATTTATCCCTATATGTGTGCTTTCTTAGCATCCTGTCTGTTACAAAGCAGTGCTGCTCTCAGGTGTGCAGTAATCCCCTCCTGACTATCCATAGCCCTCAGCTGCAGGTTTTGAGCTATGCTGCAGTGCCCATCCCAGGGTTGGTTCCTCTCCTGCTGTCCTGGCAGCACCGTAAGGGTGTTTGCCCTTGGTGCCAGTAGGACAGGTTTTTGGCACAAAGAAGTGGGGCGTGAGGCATGTGCCTGGGAGCTGCCAGGGGATGTGGGCCGAGCTGTGCTCAGTGAGGAGTCAGCCTGATCCCTGTGTTCCTCCTGCTCCTCAATATGCACGTGAGGTCATGATGGAAGAGCTTGTGTGGGAGCTGAATGTGTCCTTGCTCCAAACAAAACACCCTCCAGACCTGGAAGACGCTCCAGCGGGTGGGGGATGCCATTCCCTGCCTGGATGTGGCTCCTACCCCTAGAACGGCCTATGGGTCTGAGCCCGACATTGGCAGTGTGTGGGGTAGGACCTGCCTGTGAGCTCTCCTCTGTGGTTACGTTAAATTGCAACAACTTTAAGGGGAAGCAAGAAATGTAGAGAGGGAGGGCACGCAGCTCAGTGAGCTCTGTCCCCTGAGCGGGCAGCTGAGCTCCCTCATCAACCAGGCAGCGACACGTGGGTTGTTCCACGTCCTCATGCTGCAGACTTCTCCTGATGCTCCTCATCTCTCCTAGGCTGCCGCTCCCCGAGCACTCACCATGATCCCAGGGCAGGGCCCGGTGCTGCAGGCGGTGCTGGGGACCCTCCTCACCTGGGGTCTGACGGCAGCTGGCTCAGCACTGGTGTTCATCTTCTCCAGTGGGCAGGTGAGTGTGGGGCAGGGGCTGTGCTTAGCTCACAGGCAGCTTTGGCTGCTGGGATCTGAGCAGGAGAGACTTTACTTTGGCCCTGAGCGGTCCTTGGGCTGGGAGGGAAAGAATCCAACTTGTTCCTCTCCCAAATGCCAGCACAACAAAGGAGGAAATGAAATTCCCAACCCTGAGCAGAGCAGCAGGCTCTTCCCCCTTCTGCTGTGTGATGCTTAGAACAAGCAGAACGATAATCTTTAAATTATTTCATATTCCAGAATTGGAGACCCCACCCCCCACCGCTGTTGTGTTCAAAATTGCTGTGATGGATTTATTATTTATGTCTCTCGCTTGTGATGATTTATTCAGGAGTGCGCTGCAAAGTGAGATTCCCTTTGCAGCAGCATGCTGCTTTTCTTCTTGGGGGAGGGTGATGCACTAAAGGAGAAAAACTGCTGTGGGTGAAGCAGGCAGGGTGCGTGCTGGGCTACAGACTAAAAGCTTTGTTTGCAGCAGCACGTTGTAAGAGGAGTAAAAATCTTCAAGGGAGGGGAGATGAATGGAAGTGGTGTGCAAGTGGCTTCTGGTTTGCCCCCTACATCCTTGGGGTGATCACGGGGCAGCATTGGTGGGTTGGCACATTAAGTTGTAGCCAGGACAGCTCTCGGGCTCTGGGTGACACTGGAGGGGACACCTCCGCCCCAGGTGGACATCTGCAGCGCTGGGTTTCAAAGCACTGCACGCTGCATGACAGCATGGCAATCACTTGAGTTGCAAAAATGGGAAGAAGAAAGTCACCTTAGTGTGACACCAGCACAGCTGCTGTGTGCATCTATCTGGTGTGGCTGCACTTTGCCTCTTGTGCCCTTAGTAAATGCTGTGCTCTTTCTGTTGTTTCAGAGGCAGATCCTGGATGGGAGCCTGGGCTTTGCTGCGGGGGTAAGTGCCGTGTCCTCGTGTTCAGCACCTCCGTGCGCTCTCTCCTGCTGACATCTCTGCTCTTCCATGCTTCGTTTGGTTGCCTGCTGCTGTTAGCATTCTGTGGTGCTTACCTGCTGCAGCTGCTGTGGTGTGACTGCAGAGGGGAAGTGCTGGCTGGGGGCATGAGGGTGCCAGTTTTGGAGTTATACTCTTCTCACCTCCTTGGGCTCCTGAATTCCTTGTCCTGGAACAGGTCAGTTAGACAGGAGAGCTCTTGCCCTGCAGGCTAGTGTGCACAGATTGTTTTTTGCTGCTCTAGTGAGCTGAGGTGCTTAAACTCCTTGGGAATAAAGGCAGTGGAGCTTAAAAAAGGGCATATGATAAGTGTAGAGCTTACTAGGTTGTTTTGAAGGAAAAAGTGCAACTGTGGTGGCAACTGTGGTTTGAGGCTGTGCTGCGGCTTGTGAATGTAGAATATGTCCCACTGCCCAGACTCTGGGGTGTTTATGAGCAAGTGGAGGCTCATTCAGACTCAATAAATCACACTTGTTTTCTGTGTCTGAGAGCTGGAGATGTTCTCTGGCTGCTGGTGCTTGGTGAAAGGCGCTGCTTTTCCCTGCAGAGCTGGTGTGTCTTGGCGACCTGCTGAAATGCCAGACAGCACTTTGTCAGCACCTGGAGGCTTTAGGAAGGCACACAGTCCCTGGTAGAAAGCCCTGAGGAGTGCTGCCTTGTGTGCTGTGGGAGCTGGCTGCAAAGAGGGATTTCAGTAGTGGTTTGGCTGTGGGTGTCTGGACTTCCCACGTGCTGTCAGATCCACTGCTGTGTTAGTAGAGCTTGGAGGCAGCTCCTGCTGCCCTGTGCCTTCCCAGTGCCCCTGGCTGCACAGCAAAGGGCTCAGCCAGATCCCTCTCACTGTGTCCTGGCCCTGTACCTGGAGCGTGGGAGGTGCTGCCAGGTTTCAGGATGAAGCAGCAGCCAGCCTGTCTGTCCTGTAGCGTGTAACCACTAACACTGATGCTGTGTGTAGAGCAGGGCTCCTTGCTTTGTGTGTATTCCCAAACACCACAGCCCCACTGATCAAGGTGAAGTTTGTTTGCAGCCCTGGAGATCGCAGGTCGTCCTCTGTTCCAAATGCCTGAGGCAAACCCAGCTGTGCTGGGGTCAGGAGGAGCTGCCCCCATGCCTTGGCAGGTAAGGTGGAGCTCTGCAGAGCTGCTGTGCTTCCTAGCAGAGTTTTTGTGGGCCATCTCAGTGACCTATGTGTGATGTGAATAATTCAGCTAGTCTGTTGCAGCAAATTCTTGGATCATCTTTTATAAATTAATCACTTGTTTTAGGAATTGCCTGTTCTGGAGCTTGGCTCCAGTGTCTGGTTTCTGAGCTGTTATTCTCCCAGAGGCAACCTTGTCCCTATGAGCAGCTCATCTGCAAGTCAGGGAGATGCTGCCATCCCACTGCTCAGCTGTGACACTTCTGTACCCATTGGAGGGGTACCAGGGTTTGCTTTGGGTGCTGCTGCCTTCTGACAGGCACTGTGTTAGCACTCACTGAGTCATCCCAGCGTGGCAGAGGTGTGGCTCAGCCCCAGAGCAGATGTCCTACAAATGTTTGCTTTGCTGTGGCTTCCTTGCATTTGCTGTGCTGGGAGCAGGAAAGGGAAACCTTCCTGAGATCACTGCGGTGTCCAGAGGGAACACCAGCAGGACACCTGGCCGTGCTGCTGGGTGCTCTGTTCCCTCTGACTGTGGGGAGGAAGAGCAGGATGTGAGAAGCTTGTTCTGAAAGCTGTTTGTGCTGTTCTCTCTCTTTTCCACCCCCAAAAAATACTTCTTCAGACAGCGATTAGGGACCACTTCTGCTGGAAGGAATTTCTGCTAAACACCGTCTCTTTGATGTAAATCTCTTGCCAATATATACAGGCTGCTTCTCCAAGTGCTGGAATAGAGACAGAACTGAATTTATCTGTGGTGTGAGCTCTGAAATCCAGGCTGTTGGGTTTCACTGTGTTCTCCTGTGCTCTGCTGGAGCCAGCAAACCTCCTCGCCCCGTGTGCTGCACTGCTTCTAACTGCACCGCTTTGGTGCTCGGCTCCGTGTCCCTGGAGCCTCTGATGGGGCTGCTGGGGGCTGTGTGGTGCTCTCCTGGGCTGGGTTTGCTTGTGAGATGGGTCACAGTGGTAATTCTGTCCTGCTGCTAACAGTTTCCCTGCTGCTTGTGTCTCGAGAGCTTTCACCGTGTAATAGCTGGAACGAACTCAAGGCTTGCCTACCATTGCTGACTGAGCCAGGAGAACGGGGATGGGGACATCCAGGTGACTCGAGGAGGATGATCCAGTGTGGCTGGGGACCTGGAGAGCCACAGCTCACCCTGCAGGTCCACCTCTGTCCCTGGGGGAGCGGGTGCAAGCTGGGGTGCGTGCTCACGCTGCTGTGATGCCCTGAGCTGGGCTGTAGCCGCAGTGTGAAGCACCTTTGCTTCACCTCTGTGGTGCAGCTGCCTGAGCCAGGTGGCACGTATGGATCTGTGGTGAAGGGGATGCTCAGCTGCCTCCACCCCATTGCCCGCTGAGCACCTGGGTGCTTGTCTGCCTCAGTTCCCCCCCGTGCAAACCACGGGTAACAGCGGCTTTGGCACGCAGAGGCGGTGCGTTTCCATGGAGACCAGGCTTTGCTTACTGGGGCAGCTGATGTGGAATTCTGGCTTTTCTCTTAAATCTGATATTCTTCAGTCAGACCTTTATTTTATTTATTTATTTTTAAGTGCTCTCTGTTATCTGCACGTTGTCCTGGAGGTGCTGTGCTCTCTGAACATCAAGGGGCTGACGCCTGTACAGACACTCCCAGCTCTCCTTCCCTATGTGGCTGTTCCTTTTATTGGGCTGCAGTTTGGTTTCTTTTGTCCCAGGTGAAGCAGAAAAATCACAGGGACGTGCTCTTTGCGCTGCAGACAAGTCTGGCCCTGAATATTCCCTTTCAGTGCTGCTTAAAACAGCATCAGTAATACATGCAGGTCTGCTGAGGCTGATTCTTGTTGCTGGAGCTTTAATGAAGTCAGGCACAGAAGTCCACTGGGAAAGTGTCCGGCCGATCTCTCACTTACCAGTTCTCTTTCCCATCTTCCTTGGGGAGGGGAATCTCCCTTTGCTTGGTTCATCCCATCCGTGTGCTGTTTGTAGGGCTTCCTCTGAAGCTGTGCTCCCACTGCAGGTGCCAGGAACAGTCCTGTAGAGAATGTGATGTGAGTGGAGAGGGCTTTAATTTTGACATGAGTGCGGTGGCTGTGCCCAGCTGTGGCACTGTGGCACTCCACTTGAGATGGGGAAGGGCAATGCAGTGCTGGGGCTGTGGCGTTCTGGGGTGTTTTGGGTGCTGAGTTCTCCCCTGGATGGAGATGCTGGTGCAGGTGGGTACCTGCACAGTGCTGCTGGGCGCCCCGTGCTTATGGCCTGGCATGTTTTAGACTATTTGCCATCTGTATGGGGAAACAGTTCTGGATTCACTCATTTTCCATGGCACCAGGCTGTATTGATGTGAAGCAATCAGGTTCTGAGCCCATGTGAGCCTCAGTGTTGTGGATCTCTGCTTCAGAGGAGTCCTATGCCTGCAACACCACTGCTACAGAGGTCCAAAGCAAGGGGATGAAACCCAAGCCAGTCTGCCTGCATGCTCTGTGCTCCTGTGGTGAGTGAGAAGACGTGCTGTGTCTAAATGTCTGTTGTTGTAAGGAAGTTGCTGTAAGGAAGAGCTGGGCACCCTGCAGCCTTGGGGTGCTTTGGGTGCACAGATGCCTCCTCCTCCCCACCCGCTCTTTGTTTCCCCAAAGCTGGTGGATTTATGGTGTTGTTGCAGCTCTAGAGCACGAAGGTTCTGCTGAGGGTTTGGCAGGAGCAGCACATGCCTGTGCCAGCCCAGCACTGGGCTCCTGCTCCTGGCCGAGCTGAGCAGACCGCTGCGTGCTGCCAGCAAATGTGATGGGAAGGCTTTGTGCTGAAGTTGTCCTCTGTGGGAATAGCTTTGTGCTCTACTGATCCGAGCAGAGGACTCAGGCAGGGCTTCATCTTGAGTGCGTGGCACACGCTGGAAGGGGAGATCAAACTATTTCTGCTTTAGATGCCTCTTGTCCTGTGATGCTGTGGGTTTGTGTCCTGTCTCTATGGGGTGTGAGGGGGGGATCCTGGGCTCTGTGTGGCCGTAACCACCGTGTGCCAGAGGCAGAGCTGGTGACCATGGGAGTAGGCTGGGAGGGTCACATCCCACAACTGAAAAACCATTGCTGCTCTTTCCAGGGTGACTGTAGAGATTCACTGTCACACTGACAGCCTGGGCACAGAAATGAGTCCCTTCTCCTTCCTGGGTGAGCCCAGGAGCTCAGTGCTCTGCTCTTTGAGCTGTTGAGGTTTGGACAGCCTTTAAGCTGTGCCTTGCTCCTCTGGGGGCTGTGTGTAGCAAGGCTGGGGGAGCTCTGATGCTGACTTCAGTGGTAATGGGATCTGGAGGCTGAGCTGTGTCAGCCCTCTGTTTCACGTGGAGAATGTTATCTTAACATAAGATGACAATATAATTCTGCAAAACCTTTCCCTGTGTTTCCATGTTGGGGTGTGTTGTTGTTTTTTTAAAGGGAGGTGGCATTTGAAATATGAAGTTTGACAGCTGTGGTTAAGTCTGACATGACAGCCTGCTTTCTTCTTACTCATAGAGAGCTGAGATTTACACAATCCCTCGGGGACTGGTGTCTACAGCAATAGGCTTCTCACTCCTCCTTTAAAAATTGTTTCTAGTGTGGAAGTTCATTACACACCTCTCTTCTGCAGGAGGATGCTCGTGCAGCGAGAGTGAGCTGGGCAGGACCTTCTCTGAGCACCTTGCAGCTGGCAGAGCATCCTGTCCTCCCCATGGGGTCTGTGGGGTGGAGAGCAGTGTCTCACAGCATCCCCACTGGTGGGGATGGAGAACCCTGGAAAGATTGCTCCCCTCCATGGTCTCTGTCCTCGTCCCAGTGTCACAGACCCATCTGTGCTGTGCAAACAGAGGGCATCCAGCTGCTGCCTTCACTGCCTCTGCTTCATGCCTCTCTTCCCTCCCCCCTATATGAAGCCTGGCTTTAGGATAGAGACTAAATCATCACTGATCCCGATGGGGTCAGTCCCCAGAGCTGGTCCCAGGTGAGCTGCAGCGT
Organism: Cyrtonyx montezumae; assembly: GCF_038088225.1. Taxonomy (NCBI): domain Eukaryota; kingdom Metazoa; phylum Chordata; class Aves; order Galliformes; family Odontophoridae; genus Cyrtonyx; species Cyrtonyx montezumae. The sequence continues at coordinate 5,223,855 of NW_027071925.1, forward strand.
TGTTGCTGGGGCTGAGCTGGTGATTTCCAATTAACCCAGCCCAGTGCGTCATGAAGCAAAGCAGAGGAAGAGATAAGGGGATAAAATACACATTGGTGATAGGTTCTTTAGTATGAGCTGGTGGAAGCGGCGCCTTGCTTGGCTTTGTGTTCTCTAATCTGGGAAACACCCAGAGCAACCAGCTGCAAGAGAACCTGCCCTGCCCTGGGCTGGGTTGGAAAAACCCCATAGATCCCAAATTCTGTTTTTTTGGGATAGTTCCTTCTCCTTCCCAGGTGCTGCTGTTAAACGCTGTGTGCTGCACGGAGCTCTGCTGGGATCTGTGCCCAGAGCAGGCAGTGCCTGGGTGTTCCCCAGGGATAAGGGAGATTCTCCTGCTCTGCAGCTGCTCCCATCTGAAGGACTGCAGTGGCTGTGCAAATTCTCCTAACCAGCTCGTAGGCTTTGCTCACTGCTTTAGGTTTGAGCCAAGCAAAATGCTCTTGGTGCATACTGATGGAAAATCCTTCCTTCTCTATCCTCGAGTGATGCATCTGGGCCGGGAGCTGGGCTTGGTGGCAGTGCTGGGTTACTGTGGTCACGCAGCCTGTGAGGCTGAGCACATCGGTGTCTGTGGGGACTTCGGCTCAGAGCCCGTGGGAGCGTAGCAGCGTCGTCCCCATGCTCTCACCTCTCACCTTCTGTCTCCTAGGTCATGCTGGCTGCCTCCTATTGGTCCCTCCTGGCTCCAGCTATCGAGATGGCCGAGCACTCCGGCAGCTTCGGAGCCTTCGCTTTCCTCCCCGTGGCCGTGGGCTTTACTCTGGGAGCAGCTTTTGTTTTCTTCGCTGATCTGCTCATCCCAGTGCTGGTAAGTGAGTGCCCGAGGCTCTGCCCGCCCCACGCCTGCTGCATGCCATGGGGCTGACCCAGTGCTGCAGCCACAGCTGGCCCCAGTGTGGGGTTCATGGAGCTGAGCGAGGCACTGCTCACCCCAGGCTGTGGGGTGGGGTTGGATGCAGGAGCTGTGCACAGATGGCAGTGGAGCAATGCTGCTGGCTCTACTGGCAGTCCCAAGCCACAGAACCTCATGTGCTTTGTGCATCCTCTGTGCTTCCTTTGGCTTCTGCTGTGACAGAAGCCAGATACAGGCTGGTTTCTATCAGAGGTCTAATGAAACTCTCTTTTCCCCAGGACTGTGTGGCTCTCTGTGCTGAATGCAGCTTTAGGCTGTCTGTGCTCTTTTTCCTCTCTGCTTTTTTTTTATTTTCCACACTTCTGCTTTTGTTCTTTTCACTGGCAACACTTTGCAAACAGCTCAGGTGTGACCTTCTGTTTCAGCCCAGAGGTTTAATTTGCAGAGCTGCCAGCCCTCTGAGCATCTCAAAATTGAATGAGCCGTCCTACTGTCTAAGAGTATTATTAAAAAATAAATAAATCAGAAGATGTTGGCTGAACATCTACGGCTGAAAACCTATGAACAGCTTCATCTGTTTAAAAAAAAAAACGAACACAACAAAACCCCTTACAAATAGATTAAAAAAAAAACACCTCATTTTAGTGTAAGTAGGATTATCTGTGATGATGAGTGAGGAGTGTGGGATGCTCCCTTTGAGGAGTGGCAGAGCTGATGGCCGTGGCTTCCAGGAGAGCTGTGTCAGTGCTCCCCACACCCTTGCATTTCGAGCTTCTCCTAACAGGGTACAGCAGATGTGCCAGATCTCTCCCTGGCTCCTCTCAGTGCTCCCAGAAATCACGCTGTGTTCTGGGGCTGTGTCCTTTTGCTCAGCACCTCTCAGTGCAGGGCTGGGGCTGCTGGCCCTGTGCCTTTTGTGTCTGCTCTGTGCAACCTGAGGTCTCCAGCACTGGTTTGCCCTGGTTGCACGGTGCTGGCTGGGGCTGTGTGTTTGATCAGCTGCCTGATGCTGGTGTTACTCAACAGATCAGACAAACAGTTGCACTGTGAAACCTGCTCCTTCCCAGCGCTGGTGCTTTGTGCTTGTGTGCATTTTGAAATGGGAATGCGTGGAGGGGGAGGAGTGCTGGGCCATGAGATTCTTGTGTTGCAAAGAGCAGGATGGAGCCGTGACCAGGGACAGTGCCAAGCGTGTTAGAAACGCTTTGGTTTTGTTGGGGATCAACACCCAGCCCAGTCCCAATGGGAGCTGCCTCCTGCTTCAGCTCAGCTCTTTGTGCTGCCGTGTGCTCTTCACCAAGCCTTGATTCTTTCTTCATCAGTTAACGTCTCGTGGTCTCGATCTTTATTTATTCTTTTCTCCCTCCCCTTGGGATCAGGAGATGCAGGCATGTCGATGAGAGCAGTGGGCACGCCGGGCAGGAGGAGCTGTTTCCATATGCAGCTCTGGCAGAGAGCACTGCCTGTCCCTGGCTCCCCTTCCTCATTGCTGTGCTGTATAGCAACGGGTCCTAAAAGCTTTTAACGACTCCTTATCACTCCAGGGCTGCTTCCAGGTGGGAAGCACGGCCTTGCTTCCCCAGCAGCTGGCATCAGCTCTCTGGTACCCGACTGTTTGCTCAGCAGTAGCACTGGGGGAGGGGGGGGGGTTAAGCCAAGACAAAGTGGTTAATGATGCTGAACAGCTGTAGTCATTAAATTCCCTACAAAAGGCAGATTTAATCTATTACATCTTTATTGTTCACGGCTTCCCTGTGGGAAGGCTTTAGCATGTTTGCTTGTCCTTTTGTTGGGCCTATAGAGCTGGCAGAAGACAGCAAAGTGTAACAGGGTGTTCAGGTGTGCGTGGGGAGTGTGGCCTATACAAAACAGACCTCAGAAGCCTGAACAGTTGGACATTTCCTTTGTGTTACTAACCACCTCCTTCCATGTCATCTCTAGCCCAAGTGTGCTGGTTTTGGTGCTCTGGGTTGTGCAGCAGGGTGTTGCTATACCTTCAGGGAATGCCTTACCCCACTGTGACCTGCCTGCCTCTGGCCACAGCAGGTCTGCAGCAGCTTCCTCCCTCCTGTGCTGAATTGTAAGGTTAGGGCCACTTTGTGATGTTTTGAGGGGAAGGTAGGAGGGGGTGAGGAGTGCTCCCCTTGCTCAGACAGCACTGGGGCTGAGGGTAACAATCAGAGCCTCTGAAAGAGAATCTGCTTAATAACAGCTGTGTGTTGGCACAGCACTTGGCACGAAGGGTCCCTGAGGCCAAATATCTGCCTTTGGTCTATGGTACTGCATAAGAACGCTGGAATTAAGGAGTATTATTCTCATCCTTCAAATCTGTCATGCAGCTCTGCTGACTCTGCTGGTGTGTGTGATGTGTTGTGCTCCCACCGTGGGGTTCTTGCTTTAGCCTTACCCTTCCCAAGGGAGTTCTACAGGAGTCTGAAGGATGCAGTCAGCTCTGCTCTTCATCTTCAAACGCTCCCTGGCTGCTTTTGCTCCTAAATCCTTGCATACATGCGTGTGTTTTGCTTTTATCTTCGAGCTGCTGGACCCTGAGCAGCCTCTTGCAGCTAGGTCAGCCAGCCTCAAGCAGGCAGTCCCAGTGCCCACTGCTGCTCTTGTGTCCAGGTGGGTGCATTTGGGGCACAACCTGTGTTAGAGCTGTGGCTTGCAGGAGCTTCCTTTTCTGGATCACTGCCCTTTTAAAAGCTTGTTTGTGCAAGCAAAACTTGGTGCTGGTGGAGCAGGGAAGGTGGTTTGGGTTGGGGAGGGGAGAGAAACTGCCTCTGGTGATAAATCACTGTGGGGCTCAAACCCTTGTGGGCTGCATCACCCTGGCACATCCACCCTCCCATTATCCACACGGTTCCTTCCGCTGCCTGGCTGCATGACATCCTCTGCTTTGGGGTCATCATGCTAAATAGGATAATGATGCTTAATCACCTTTGTCTCTGCTACTTCAAGGCTTGCGGGGCTGTGGAAATGTCAGTCTGGGGCCTGGGCAAGTGGAGGGGATGAGGTGGGCAGCAGCTCATGGCTACCCTGCCTGGGGGCTCTTGGGGTCCCCAGCCATAGCTGGAGCAGTGTTTGGGTAAAGGATGAGGGGATAGAGGCTGTAATTCCACCTTGGACATACCTCCTCAATCAAATGTTGTATTTTCTTGCCAGCTAGATGCAGGGTTTGTTTTTTCTGACTGCAGAGTAAATCAATAATGCTGCATGTGATGGGTGGAGCATTCCTTAGATTTACAGCAAGTAGTATCTAAAGTGCCTTTTAAAAGCCTTTCTCCTGGGTTGGCCGGTGCTTTCTGGGGGGGGGGGGGGGGGGGGGGGCTGCGTGTCAGAACTGTGCCCAGCACCTGGGTGTTGTTCCTCACCTGAACTGGGGTTTCTCAGCTGCTGTTTGCAGCCTTGTGATGGCTTGATGAACAGGAGGGAGACTGGGGAGCTTGGCCTGGGGTCAGTGAGGGAGGAGTGAGTGTGCGAGTGGTGTAGCAGGGGCCAGATCCCATTAACCCCCCTTGCAGCAGGGCAGTGCTGCACTCCTGCCCCTCATCCATGTGTTTCTGAGCACTGCAGTGGGCTCTCAGTGTGTGCTGGCCTGGGTGAGCTCAGCAAAACCAGTGATACGTGTGAGCTGTTCTTAGAATCCATTCTGGGATCGAGCACTTTGCACAGTGGATTTTAGGCTATTTTTGGGAGCACTCTTGGGAATTACTTGAGAACTCAGTAAACAGACATCCGGGGGACACTGTCCTACGTAGTAATGGTGGTATCTGCAGTTTGGCTCAGGATGTGGCTGGAGGAGGTGTGCACTGCTTCCCAAATCCCTGCCCGCCCCAGCCGTGTGTTTAAGGCAGCAGCAGTGCAGCTCTCCTGTGGGATCTGCGTGGGGCTGGAGCTGCTGGCTTTGTTATTCCATGGGGTGGTAGGGGTGAGCTGGGGCTCATTGCCAGCATCAATTTATGAACAGAATAAAAATTCCTCATGTGCAATTGGCTAATTCCCCTGGGATGTGCCCATCACGAGTTCCCATCTTTAATGTGCTTTTTCCTGTTCATCTGCAACTCCTCGAAAGTTAATTAGCTGCACATCCTCATTGCTACTACAAGTGGAAGTTCTGTGTTGTGAGTGTTAATCGAGGGATGTGTGTGTGCTGTGTGTTTTCTGGTCTGCTGAGTTCTTGGCTGTGGGACTGAAGCTGCCCAGGGCTGGGGAGCATGGACCTGAGCTGTGTTAGGTGAAGACCTGGAGGAGGGGATGGCTGACTCTGGTGCCGGCTGACTCTGGTGCCTGGGGCACTGGAGGAGTTGTGCAATAAAAGGAGATAATGTGTTTCATCTGAGCTGCTCAGCAGCTCATTCTGTGGTCAGCTCCTGCGTGGGGAGCTCTGGTTGTTGGGCAGGGTGGTGATGGTTCAACCAAAACACTTCTGCAGAAGATGGGAACTGGCAGACCTGGAAACGGTTGGTTGCAAAACTCAGGTATCTGTGAGCTGTGCTTGCTGCTGGGCTTTCAGGCTTGCTCCAGATCCCAGCTGAGCTTGTGTTATGCATGTGCAGGGCTTCAGGAGTGGAGCCTCTGCCTTGTAACAGGGATGGGGTGAGCTGGAGGGATGGGGTTGGTGAGCTGCAGCCTGACTGTGCATTCCTGCTATGATCTGACTTCCTTTGCTTTGGGCAAAACAAACAGCAGCCCTTCTGCTGGGTCTGCTCCACATTCTGCTGGCTCTGGCAGGGAGGATCCTCCTCTGGGCAGTTAGGAAGGGGCTGTATTTGGAAGCAGGGAATGTGGGGAAGGTCCTTCCCCTTCTCTGAACCCACCTATAAGGATCCTTGGTGGATACCAGTTCTCCTCTGACAGCATCTTGCTGCTCCTGCTCCCCAAGGCAAGCCCCCATTTGAGTAAATGATATTTCTTGAGTGCTTTTGACAGCTGATAGACCCTACAGTGGTGGGAGATACTGACATCATGAGGTGTACAGTCCTGCAAAAAGCTGAGGCTGGGGACCCTGGTTTAATTCAACAAGCTGCCAGTGCTGTGCCAGCCATGCTTCACCCCATCACCTCCGTGCTGTGCATCTATGCCCACGATAACATGCTCATTTCCCTTCAGTTACCCTGAGCACGGGGTGTTACCTGCTAATAAGGCTCCAGTGCAGAGTGGGGCTGCTCTCTGCCCTGCTGCATTTCAGTTACTGCATAGGGACTGGCTGAGATTTGTAAAGGAGAAAAAAAAGCTGATCAAAACCACAGTAAATGGGAATAATAGGTCTTCCCTATACCTGCTAGGAGTGTCTGAGTGGTAACATGGGAGGTTGTTGCTGTCAGAGGCAGTTCTGCTGGATCCTGGGTGGTGTGAGCTCTTTGCTGCCTGAATTGGAGTGTGCACTGCTGGTTGCTTTGCTTTTCCTCTGGGTTGAGCTGCTGTGGGACTGCAGCACGTGAGGACACTGCTGTCCCCGTGCCTTGGGACTGGACTCTGATCCTTGTGGATCCCTTCCAACTTGGGATATGCAATGATTCAATGGAGGGCTCAGGGTTGGTTCTTGTTTAGGTGTCAGTTCATGGTGGGGGGAAGCATCCTCAGCTGTGGGATGAGCTCCAGCAGTGTTTGTGCACTTATTTTGGGCAGCTGCATGAGGCCCTGCGCACTCGTGGTACGATGAGTGCTGCTGATGATTTCTCATCTGTTCCTTGATCTCAAAATCCACCTTAGAATTTGTTCCTGGCATCACCCAAATTAATGCCCCCCACTGTGAAATGCAAACCTGTCATTAAGAGAAAGGAGAGCGTCAAGCTCCAATAGGTTGGGTGGTGAACTGTCAGGGAGAGGAAGCCTGCTTTCATGTAGAGCACGGAAAATCTCCCTGTATCTATCTATAAATGCAGCACGGTGTCAGCCTGCTCTCGGGGTAAGCTGTGACTCACCCAGATCTCGACACGCTGCCTGCTCTGCGGATGGGCTGCGAGGAGCTGATTTCATGCCTCGTGGTGAGGACAGTGGTTCCTGTGTTGAGACACACCTCGCTGCTGCACAGCCTGGCATGATGGGGAGCAGCTCGTTAAATGGATTGGTTTTGTTTAATGCTTTGTGCTTGGCATCCTGGCTCTCAACCCTGCTTGCACTCTGCTGCTCAGAGCTTGCCCAGCTCTGCACCGTGCCCTCACTGACAGGCTGACCACCACCCCACAGTGCTGCAGGACTTGGGGGATAAGGGCTTGTGCATTGGGTTGCATTCATTCCTGAGGTTCCTCTCATGGTGTATGCCCACCTAGGTGTCCGTCCTCCTCTATCAGGGCGAAGGGGGGCACTGGGTGCTGCCTCAGGATGTCACAGTTCAGGTGTGAAAGCCTTTGCGATGTGTTTTCCTGTCTCCTGCCTTGCTCTAGTTATTAACAAGACAGCGAAAGCTAGGTGATGTTAATCTGGTGCTCTCAGGCTTCACAGCCAATGCAAAATGAGGAGCTGCCTGCACGAGCCCTTCCTTAGCTGCGGGCTGGAAAGGCATCCTGTGCTTGGCTTACATTTCACACACACTGGTTTTTGTTTTAGGGCCTGTCAGAACTTTATAGGTGAGGTAAACACAGCACATATAAATAAGTGATATTTCATGGGTGCTTGGGCTGCGGAGAATGAGGTGCAGCCAGGAGAGGAGCAACGCTGTGAAGTTGATGGGCACCGATGGAGCTGAGTTGTGAAAACCCAGGGAGTGCTTTTTGCAGGTTTTGGCAGAAAAATTGGGGAGAAGAGGTGTGCTCCTGCTGTGCACGTGAGTGCTGCCCTATTTACCAGCAGGCAGGATGGGAGGGATGCTGGACCCTACTGGTGCTGCAGGGCTGGGTTCCTGGACTGGAAGTTGTGTTGGAATCCAGAACGTGAACAAAGTGTCCTTGAATGCAAAGGGTGAGCATAGCTTGTGTGGTTGGATAAGGACAAGCCCCACATGCAGCTGTGCCCCATGGGGACAGCCCTGGTGCAGCCTTGCTGCCCTGCGTTCCCGAAGCGTGAGAAATTGGTTAGCTTCTCATTGGCGGTAATTAGGATGTGCCTTGTTCCTCATTACGCCTCTCTTGTAATGAATTAACAAACTAATTGGACTGGCTGGGGAGATGGAAAGGCCTCTCCTGCTGGGTGCTGGGAAGGCACAAGGCTCCCTTGCCTCCTGCAGACGCCCCAGGCAGCTTGCATCTCCCTTGGGAGAACGAAAAAGGAGCAGAACCTTGAGCTGGGCAGTGAGTTTGCTGCAGGCTCCGTACTGGGATGATGCTCAGGTGCACTGCTGCAGGGGAAGGGGCTGTGTGTGAGGAGCAGTGCTCTGCCATGCCTTCCTGGGCCTGCTCTTCCCTTCTTCCCCATCAATTCCATCTGTGCTGATAGCAAATCACTCCTGAGAAGCGTACGGTGTGAAAACGAGCTGTTCCTTGAAGTTCCCTTTGCTTTTCTGCTTACTGTTGCAAAAAGGCTGCAAAAATACCTGCTGCCACGTAACAAATACGTGAGGTGAGGAGGAGGTAAAGAGAGGGCCGGGATGCATAGCTGCTCCCTGTTAGGCTTTGGTGAGCACCAGGAGTGAGAGCTTTGGTTAATCCTGTTGGCAGCTTAAAGGCTTATGGCTCACAATTAAAACCTCGGCTGGTGCTGACGTGCCAAGTGGTGGCAATGGGGCAGAGCCGTCCCTGGGGGGAATTCCTCCAGCTCTTTGCAGCTGGAAGAGCTTGAGGATGGCTGGGTGGCTGTGTTCCTGCTGCGTGCTTCTGGATGCGGCCGCCCCAACAGCCCTGCTGCCCTCGCTCAGCAGCAGCGCCTTCCAGGGGGGATGTGGGGCTTCTGAGACCATCACTAAGCCGTGGGCTGGTTGGGTTCAACGTCCCTCCAAGCCTCCTTGGGGAAGGAGGTTGGTGACATCAATCTGTCTTCTCCTTTTGCCGAAGCGGTCTTGTTTGCTTAACGAATTGTTTCCAGCTGCAATTTTCAGAAAAAAATTCAAAGCTATATTTGCATGCTTAGGGTTTTGGTTTTTTTTTGGAATGGCAGAGGTTACAAAAACTTCCTTCCCCTTTGCCGCATTAAATATTGCTCTTGACAAAACATCATGTTGTGTAACAAACCCCCTGGGCCTCCTCGGGGGCTTGGGAATGGCGTTCCCAGGGTGGGTGCCAGCAACATTCCTGCAGTGCTCCCTCCTGGAAAGGCGAAGCCCCAAATGCACGGATGAGAAAAACATTATATTTGGCTTGGACCAAGATTATCTGTCTTACCATCTCGTGTGCCTTCATGGGACACCTGGCTGGGGTGCTCTGGGTCATCCTGTGGGACTGTCCCCATCCTCTGGGAAATATGAGAGGAGGATTTGTTTATGGGAGCCGTGGTTAGAGCTGCTGTTTGCAATTCGGAAGAGTTAGGAGTTATCAAAGCAGCTGATAATTAGCAGTGAACAAAATGCAATAGGATTATATTGGTTACAGCTAAACTGGTACCAGGCTTCCTTAATATTCACTTAACCTTCCTTGTTCCTAGTTCTTGGGGGGAAGTTCTGCTGTCACATAACGACAGGACAGGCAGGAGAGCCCTTCCAGCTTGCTGTTGTCTTCTTGCAAGACGCTGTTGGAGCAAACCTGATGAACAAATGCTGATTTCTTCTTTGTATCCAGGGACGAACCTTCTGTTCCCCATTCCTGCTGCCATAGCTACAGGCTGTGTGGCCGTGGGAGGATGCAGTGTGGCAGGAGGCAGATGGGAGATCCTCAGTGTGGGCACGGGGAGTCCTGGGACCCCTCCCCCCACTGGCTGTCCCAGCCCTGGGGTGTGTTGGGGTGAGCTCAGTGCAGGCTGTGGGGCTGGGGGTGATGGGCTGAGCTCTCTGGGTGAGCTGTGGGACAGAGGTGTGGTCACCATCCCTGGGGGTGTTCCAGAACTGTGGGGATGTGGCACTGAGGGTCACAGCGATGGGCATGGTGGGATGGGTTGGGGCTGGGGTTGGGCTTGGACATCTTGGAGGTCTTTTCCAACCTTAATGATCCTGTGATTCTGCTGGGATGGGGAGCAAGGGTCTAGTTGGGAGCTATCTGTTGGGATTAGGGTTTGGGCTGTGTTTGTAGAGCCCACGATCTTTGTGTGTCCACCAGGACCATGCCAGCTCATGCTGTGCATCCCATGCATTTATATTTTCCACGTCATCTTTTCTAGCATGGTTCATGCTGTCCTGGGAGCATGGCTGGTAGCTCTCTGTGCATGGCTCCGATTGCCTCTGGTTGCACCAGCTCTGGTCAGGCTTTATGAAACCTGAGCCAGTTGACCTCTAGAGGAGGTGGAAGAATTCCTGAGACACCTCTCTGTCTCACTGTGAGCAGAGCTGACCCGGCTCTCATTAGCAAGCCTGAGAAGAACTGGCTTTGAAGTACCTTTCCGTTGGTACTGCCTGTTATTGCTGGTCTGTTATTAGCAGTCTCCAAATTAAAATGCAAGATGTCCCTGAAACACTTGAAGACCCATAAGCTTGCATATGATAACAAATTTGGCTTTCTCTTCATTAACACGGGATGGTGTGGCTGTGCTGGGAGCTGTGGTTGTGCAGGGCTCGGGGCTGCACTGTTCTGTCCCCACTGCTGCCCACCCCTCCTTGTGCTCTCCCTTTCTTTTACTGCTTTCTCTCCTTTAATAACCACAAGCTGAGAGCCTCTGGGCACCATCAAGACATCGCTTATTACCCTCTCTTATTTTTTTTTCCTCTGTATTAGCTCCTGGACAAGTTAGAAACGTTTATTTTAGTTTTAAAATCGCATCATAAAACCCATCCTATTTCTGTTTCCCTGTGCAATGCTTTCTGCCGTTGGCTGATGGATGGTGATCTGTGTCTGTGGGGCTGCTGAGGCGTCAGCTGGGCAGGAGCCAGCACAGCAATGGGTTGGCAGCACCCTCAGGTTCCGTACTGACTGCTCCCCACCAAGCTGGAGCATCGTGTTTTGTCATCCCAATTTCTTCATTAATTTGTTCTCCCTTATTGGTCGCATGGGGAAGGAGCAGGTTGTTTCTTAAAGGCATCACTCGTGTTGCGTTGCAGCTAAATGCTGTTCTGCTGGCAGCTCGTGGAGGGGGGAGGATCTGCAGCATGGGGGCATCTGGAGTGCTGCAGTCCAGGGCCTGACCCTGCTGCACAGTGAGAGCTCTCCTTCAGCCACTGCACAGCTCTGTGCTGATCCCTTTGCCCTGGAAGGACATGGGGAAGATGCCCCCCCCATGCAGTGGGGCTGGGGGGGGCTGTCTGCCCATCTGTGGCATTGGGGATGCTGCTGCTGGGCTCCTTCCCCACACTGTGGCTGCTGCAGGTGAGAGTTTCGTGGCCTAAATGGAACTTCCCTATAGCAGGGCATGAGCTTCTGCTGGCAGTGCCTGCTGCCCAGCGTGCTCTGAGGCACCTCCTTGGCTGTGCACTGTGCATAGAGGTGGAAATCGACTGTTCTCTGCTGCCTGCAAGGATGCATGTTTCCTTTGAACACAATGGGCCATGAAATCCTAACGACTTTTCTGCTGCAGCTCTGCAATCAGAAGCGAGGGCTGTGGGGACTCCTGTGCCCAGAATAGTTTCCTCCCAGCTCTGCGGGTCTTCCTGTGCCTGTCTTCTGTTGCATTTGGGCTTTTGGAAATAATCAGCCCCCGTGGTTATTTCAGTTAATGCTAATTAGTAGCACAAGCTAATTAATGTGGGTTGACTTCCCTCTTCTCTTTCTAATGCTTTTTTAACCCACTGACACATTCCAATTAAGGGACTCACGCAGGGACCGGACTGAAATGAGTCAGAGCGCTCGCAGTTGGAAGGACGGTGTGCTTTCCTGAAGGTCACTCGTATTTTTTCCAATTGATGGAGTTGTGTGTTTGTGCTGCCAGCAGGGAGGTGACCTGACCTTACAAGAAGCATCTGAAATACCTCCAAGTTTGTCTCTGCTTGCGTGGAAGCAGAGCTGCAGGTGCCGTGTTGATCATCATTGGCTGTGCAGTGAATAGCTGTGGGATGCTGCTGTGCAGCACTGCAAGCTCGGGGGCAAGTGGTCTGACCTCAGGAGGACTGTGCTGGTGGAGCCTCTTTAACTTGAGCTGCAGTTGTTTGGATGGTGGTTTCTCTTTGGTAGCTCTGTGTGTGGCCAGGGAAGCCTGAGAAATTCCATTCTTGGCTTCTCCCCATCGTGTGCCATGGTGCTGAAGCTGAGCTGTGTGTCTCAGCACAAATCCAGGGGTTGCTGCACATTACTTCTGTTGTCATGGATTCAATACAGTTAGCAAGATCCCAAGCCCAACATCCCACTGTGTCACTGACCATGTCCCTCAGTGCCACGTCCCCATAGTTCTGGAGCACTTCCAGGAATGGTATCCCCCAGCTGCTCTTTTGGAGGAGAAATTGTTCCTGCTCAAGCAGAGCAGCAGCTAACCCTACCCTGGTGCTGCGTGCAGGTGCTGGGTTAGAGGAGGTGAATGCACCCTGATTAAACTGCAAGAGAAAGCTGGCAGCAAGTGTGTGATTAGCATTAATAGCCCAGGTCAGACAGTATTATGCAAATGATGGGAGAAGAGACGACTGAGTTATTCATCTTTAACCTTTATTTTTGTTTAAAATGACCTTACCCAGTGAGGTTCCCGTTACTGCTGCGGGCTGTTCAGTGCACGTCCCTTCCTTCTGCTGCCACCAGCCCAGAGCTGAGCCCGTGCTCCTGCCTTGTGACATCCATCCCTGTGCGTGCCACTGCTGCTGGCTGGGAACCATGGGGCTCTGGGGGGGGGTGGGCTGAGCAGCCTGGGGGCAGAGCTCAGTGCCACATGTCCCAGAGCACAAGCAGGGCTGCTAGGATTCCTTTGGCCGATGCTCTGGCACGTCCTTGATCACAGCAGGTTTGTGTGAGCCTTGCCCAGGTTGGCAGGGCTTGGGGTCCCTCTTCCCTGTGTGCTCAGCTCCCTGCAGGCTTTGCACATAGCTGGATGTGTTGGTTTTGGCCATCTCATGCTGTTATTTGGAGATTACAAACACTATAGGGATGTACTCCAGCTGAGTCTGGAGCCTCACCAGGGTCCTCTGGCTCTGGAAATAACACCAGGTGCTTGTGAACGTGACATCTCACTTAAATGTCAAGGAAATTGGTTTAGTTTGGAGCATACTGTTTCCCATACAAACCCAGTGCATGCTGAAGAAACGGGACCCGGTGCCAACCTTTTGTTGGGGCCAGCAGGACTGGGGCACCATCCTCCAGGCACGGATGAGCTCATTGTCACCCAAGCATTCTCAGCCACACAGATGCTGGAGCAGTCCCTGAGGATGGAGCTGGGAACAGGCCAATGGGAAGATGTGGGAAAAGCCTAAAATTGCCTCTTGCATTGCAGGGTTTCAGTGGACCGCCTTCCACGGTGTTTGCCTTGAGCTGCGAGCCACGAGTGGTGAAGGAGAAGTGTGAGCAGGATCCTGTCTGCTGGTCGGACCACGGGAGCGAGCTGTCCATCCGGATAGGTAGAGCTGGGCTCCATCCAGGCAAGCATCCTGTCATATACCACCCACAGAGCATTTGGGAATGCCCTTCTTAAGCTGGCACCCAGGCTGTAATGTATGTGATTGACACTGACTTGGTTTTGACACGAGCGTGCAAAGTGCACCTCCTCTTCCCTCTCTGGGTCTGTCTGTGTGCGGGCTTTCATTCCAAGAATCCTTTCTGTTTCTACTTCAGTTCTCAAAACCACTTGCACGTCTGCCTGTGGCTATGAATTATTGATAATTAGATATCTAATTCACTGGGGAAATGAAATCATCAGTTCAGGCCGGAGAGAAGTTTACTCTGAGCGTGGGCACAGCGAGCCTGCCCTGCCCTTGGCACTCAGTGCCACGCGGAGGTTCCTGCTCTGCTGACCCTCGCTGCCCTCCCTAATTACAGATGAGAACTGATAGTCGTGCTGTCACTCCTCGTTTTTGGAGGCTAATAGGATTTCAGCTGCCAAAGTGAGGAGTGAAGTGTCTCCTTGGCAGCTCTTTCCCTTTAGAGAGCTTTCAAAGAAGGAACTCCCGGTTCAGAGCGGTGGAAGCTCGCCAGGTTTCCAATGTCCGTGGTGTGTGTGTGTGTGTGTGGGGCGGGGGTGCCTTGCCCTGTGTAAATCCTCTGCGCAGCCCATCTCGCTGTTCTGCTGCCCTGCAGCCTTTCTTTAGGCAAAGAGAATGTAATTTAGGGAATTAATCCTATAGCCCCTCTGCTTTTTCTAGGTTGGAGGTGGTGTAAAATGCTGTTTTAGTTGCCTGTAATTGGGAGCAGGCTGAGATGAAGAAACGATCCTTTTTGCAAAGAGCAAAGCTATCCTCCTTCACCAGGCTCTGTTATTTAACCACATTGCTTAATTGCATGTTTCATATCTATGGATTCTTCAGGATTTGAAATGCCAGCTTGCATTTCTCACTGGGAGGGAGGGAGGGGAGCCCTGCACTGGGCACAGCGGGCTGTGGGTGCTGGGGTTGGGAGTGGAAACTCCATCCCAGGGAAAGAGGAGAAAGCAGCCAGCCCAGCGAACCTAAACCACTGCAGTTGAACATTTTCATCTCCTGTCGTTGTTGCAAACAATAGTGCAAATGGTTTTGAGAACTGAAAATTTCCATCAGGCTCCGTGGTTTTTCTCTCTCTGGGGGAACAGCATTGAGAATCTCCAACGTGTTAAATTTTCTGTTTGTTTCTTGCTGTTTTTTCGCCTGCTCAGTGTGCTCATGAGGTACTTGGAGCCTTCGGAGGAGGCAGCTCTCCCCAAGTTCTGCTTGGCTGGGCTCTTGGGAACACTTTGGAAACATAATGGGTATTTTTGATGTCTAATGGGTACTAGCTGCAACATTTCAGCCTTAATTGCTGTTGAATCATTGACCCTTACTTCATATTTATGTGCTTGAAAATCACTAAAGCTGTGAAAACAACAACAGAAAATCCCAGAGCACAACGCTGTGTTGTTCTTCACATTCTACAGCCAGCAAAGACAACCACAGAAGCACAGTCCCACCAGGATGGGCTCTGTGGACGTGGGGCTGGGCATTCCTGGCCCCAGTTCCTCCCTGTCCAGCTGCTGACTGCTGGGGGGGGGGGTCCATAGGATGGGGGCTGCCCTGGAGGTGTTGCATGTGTTGATGTGGCTCCAAATGAGATCTTATGGGAGTTGGTAGGGGGTTTGTCCTGTGTGCACGAAGTGGGACGTGCGTGTCTGCATGCTGCTGTGAAATGGAGTGTAGGCAGATCAGTGTGAATTGCAGAGAAATATGTGTCTAGGCTCAGTGTTTGGTGAGTGAGATAATCTCTGGGCTTCAGTTACTACACATCCAGCCTTGTCTTTGCTTACTCTGGATGAGAAATGGCAGTAAGCTGTTTCTCTCCCTCCCTAGGATCAGGTTGTGATAAAGACGAGGAGGTTTTTTGACTTTGCTCTGCACGGGCAAAGCCCTTCAGGATTCTGCCCTCACCCTGCAGCCATCCCAGCTCCATAGGCCAACAGGTTTCCAAAGCATGGGAATACTTCCAGCAGATCACAGCAGGCTGTGCTCCCTTCTGCAAGATGGGAAGTCCGGGTCTGACCCCTTCCATCACAGCCATGTGCGTGGTGTTCTTGGGCACTTCTCAGAAAGGATTTACATAGGGCATGGCACCCTGCAACCTGAGCCCTGACTCACTCAGCTGGCGAGGCGTGCTGATCCTTCCCTTCCCTGTGTCCTGGTGCAGAGCCCTTCACCTGACCACTGAGCGGTGACGTTCCCAAGCAGCCTCCTTCATTCCTGCTCTAATGTTCCTACTGTGGCATCGCAGCTGAGGTTCTGTGTCCAGTACGTGGATGTCACTGCTGTGGAGGGGCACCATGCTTTGTGTCAGTGGCTCGGAAGGGCAGAGTGTAGGAAATGGCACTGTGGCATTCTTGCACAGTTCAGTGGGCGAATCCGCATGGGAAGAGCAGTTGGAGATAAGTAGTGGTGTGTGAAATAGCGTGCTTACGAAATGAAATTTCATTAAATGTGTTACTTATATGAGCCACGGGACTTGGGGACGTTGTAGACAAATCTTGTTAGATGAAAACTGTATCCCTTTTTTTGCTTAAATTTGAGCTGCTGCAGCAAACCAGCTGCACTGCCAGTGCCAGCCCCCGAGACCGTGGCTCATCAGAGTCTCTCTAATTCTCTGCTTCTTTTCTGAGGGTCATTCTGTCCCTCTCTGCTTCGTTTTTTTCCCCTTCAAAGGCAATTGTTGTGTATCAGAGTTGCTGCTGCAGACTGTGCGGAGAGGAATCAGACCTCGTTCGTGCAGCGCCGCTTTCATCAGCATGAGGGCAGTTAAAATCCTGTAATGATGTAATAAACCTCTGATGAAAGGAAGGAAAGGAGCTGCAGAGATGAAAGAGGGCCCCAAACCCCTTAGAGAGCAATTAAAAAGAGAATAGGGCAGGGTGGAGCGTTGGCTTTGTACATCAGGCACAGCATGTGTATTGCTTGCCTCTGTCACCTGGTTGTGTCCCTGCAGCCAGCCACGTTTCTCCTGGGACTGGGGCTGGTGTGTGCTGTGCTCACTGGGACAGCTGGAGTTACTGGGATTTCTCCTCCCTTGCTGTTCCCCAGGGCTCTGCGTTGGAGCTGGCCCTGTTTAATGTCTTAATATCTTCACTGATGACCTGGATGGAGGGGACTGAGTGCGCCCTCAGTATTTCTGACACTAAGATGGGAGGAAATGTTGATCTGCCTAAGGGTGGGAAAAGCCCCACAGAGGGATCTGGATAGGTTGGGTCAATGGGTTGAGGCCAGTAGTATGAGCTACAGTGAGACCAAGTGCCAGGTCCTGTACTTTGGTCACAGCGCATCCTGACCAGCCTGGGGCAGAGCAGCTGCAGCACAAGCCCTGTGGGTACAGCTGAGAGAACGGGATGGTTCATTCTGGAGAAGAGGAGGCTCAGGGAAGAGCTCTCCACAGCTCCCTGCATGGAGGTTGTGGTGGGGTTGGGGTCAGCCTCTGCTGCCAGGTGACAGAGATGCGATGAGAAGGAATGGCCCTATATTGCGTCAGAAGAGGTTCACGTTGGGTATTAGGAACAATTTCTTCTCCAAAAGGGTGGTCAGGCACTGTGCAGCTGCCCAGGGATGTGGGGATGTCACTGTCAGAGGTGTTCCAGCCGTGGGGATGTGGCATTGATGGATGTGGATATGGGCATGGTGGGATGGGTTGGGGTTGGACTTGGAGAATTTTTCTTTTCCAACCTCAGTTATTCTCTGATTCAGTGTCTTTAGGGCTGGCCTCTGTAGCTGGTGGGGGAGACTCCGTTCTCTTATTTGGGATATAGAGAAGTATTTAAAAAATCTGAGGCTTGGAAGCTCTGTGTGGCTCTCAGGAACAGCATTCCAGCAGGAGTTTGGTGGAAACAAGAATAAAACGGGTCCCAGCCCTACGGACTCCAGCAGTCAAGAGGGAAAACTCCTCCATGGGGGTGTCCTGTGCCCACTGCAGGGCTGCACCCCCTGTCCTCACTCCCTGAGCAGCAGCAGGGCTGTGAGCAGCAGTGCTGCACAGTGCCTCTGCAGCCGTGCGACCTGTGGTGATTCATGGCAGTAATATCCAGCCAGTGCCCCATGTGTGTGTTGGGAGGGTTCATTAAGCCATTACAATGAACTCAACACACAGATCCCTCTGCAGAATGGGATGCTTACTGCTTTTTGTCAGTCCCATTGCATTTGTAATAGTGTTGACACGCTCACACCATGCTTGGCCCAGAGAACTGCCACACTCCAAAGGCATCAATTCATTTTGAATTTTAATAGCCAGCCGTGATGATGAACGCCTCTGGCTATGGCTGTATTGATTTAAAAACATTCTAATGCCCCTTTCTTGAGCATTTCAAATGGTTATTGACCATCCTTGTCAAGCTGGGTGCTGGCGGTGGGTTTTATGGCCATGACTAAGTGTGAATTTATATACACAGAGCTTCAGAAAAATAAACATAAAAAATCAGAGCATGTAATCCCTCAGCAGCTGATAAAAAGCTGCCTTCAGATGGAGCCTTGTACCCCTGTTCTGGTCAGAACCTGAATTTCTGAGTCTAGACGTGGCAGGGTAGTTTGTTCTCCTTTGCCCTTGGCACAGTGTGAGCATCTCGTTGTGTTTCAGTGCACCTTGGCAGGAGAAAAGTGTTTGGGAATATTTCTGTGGACCCAGTCCTGCCCCTGGCCCCCCCATGCTCTTCCAGGTCTGCACTAAATATCTCCAGGTGTGAATCTGTCGAGTTTCCAACTGCTCTCAGCCCCATCCCTGAGCCAGCATCAGCCTGTGACCTCCAGGGACAGCTGTGGCTTGCAGTGACACTTGGGTCTTGGGGCAGAGTCCTTGTGCCTGTGCCCCAGCTGGTGGCTGCTGCTCCCCGCAGCCCTATGCTTGTCTTACTGCTCCCAGGGAGGAGAGCTGTGTGCTGCACAGCCCTTGGAGGGGACATCTGTGTGTGCCATGTGCTCCTGGCACTGCTCCTTGCCAGCTCTGCCTTCCGGGACTTCTTGGTAACACGTCCTTCGTTCCTTCAGTGTTCTCCCACGTGGAACGTGGCCAGAAGGGCTCAGCTTTGCTTCTGGCTTCTCCATCTTCGTCTGTTCAGCTCTCAGAGCTGCGTCATTTCCATCGCTGCCATTCCCCTTTTGGAAACGCAGGGTTGTTTCCATCAGCCCTTGTTGCTGGTGATGCTTGGTTCTCCTTGGGCGTTCCCAGGGATGTGGTGCAGGTGGAGGAGGACAGCACAGAATTGCCTTTGAATCGTAGAATGGTTTGGGTTGGGGGGGACCTGAAGGCTGATCTTGTTCCAACCCCTGCTGGGAGGTTTCAGCCCCCTGCTAGGCTTTGGGGTTTGTGCTTTTCAGGAATCCTATGGATGGTGCAGAGATGCCTCGTGCATCCTGTGCTGTGTGCATGGCAGGGAGGGGACAGGTGCCACCGGAGGGAGGAGAGGCTGTTGTCTTTGAAGTGGCTTTTCCTGTGAGCCTCTTACCTGCCTGTGTCAACACAGGCACAGATTTAACAGCATGGGACGTGGCTTTCTGCTCTCTTGTTTGCTGTGTGCAGCCGTCCCTTAACTCCAAAGCAAAGCTAGCGAGCCAGGTATGCTGGGTGGGCTCCTGGGCACTGCAGCCTGCACACCCACCTGCAGAGCCCTTTGCTCTGCTCCACGCTCACTTTGTGTCAGCACAATCTGTTCACCTGTGGGGCTTATTGAGGGCTGCTGAGTGACATGCTGTCAGGACACGCTCGGATGTCAGCGCTGTCAGCAGGCGTGGAGGCTGCCGAGATGCTTTCTGCAGTGCTTATGGCCCTTAATCAGAGAAGTCATTTCCCAAATTGAGTCTCGTTAACTCTGTGCAATATTAGCAAGGAGCTTTAATTTCCTGGCTACGCCCGGCAATCTGTTACCTCTTTTCACTCAGTTTTTTAACTCTGCTTCTGTATCAGATAGGTTGTTCAGCCTCGGTTCCACCCTTAGCCCTTCAATTGAGGCAGCTCTGATGGCTCCTGCACGCAGGGGGGGAGACCTGTGCAAGGTGGGCTCTGCAGTTGTCCTTGGTCCTACAGGAGCATCCCTTGGGGACAGCTCTAAAGCTGTGTTAGGCAGCAGGGCAGGGCTGCCCTGAGCTTTGGAAGCTGTGCAGAGGGCTGGGATCTTTCCTCAACCCATTATGGGTTGCAGGGGATAGCACAGGGGAACCATTCCACTGCAGTTGCCTTCAAGAAACCCTTAAATCTCAAGGTTTATTAAATTGAGCTGAACTGGCAATCAGCATTATTACTTCTGGAACGGATGTTGTTGTGTCGGGTTTTGTTTTGTGTTTTTTTTTTCTTTTGGCTTCATTCAATAAACACAGTAATTCATTTATTTTCTTGAGATGGCTCTTCAGTTGAGTGGGGACAGGCATAATTGTGGTTCACCCTGAGGATGCTCTGGGGGAGCAAGAAGTGATGGGGCAGAGATTTGGGCAGTCCCAAGCTGGAGTGAGGGGAACAGTCTCCTGCCCCATATATGTGTGTGTGTGTAAATATATGTATATCATGTAAATATATATTAACACACAGCATATCTAGCATGTCTGTTACCACACACGTGTTGGTGCCCTGCTCACATTGCAGAGTGACCACGAAGGGCTCTGCTTACACAGCCCCGTGCTGCTTTGGGATTCTTAATTGTCGTTGGGTGCTGGGGGTCTTCTGCTTTTGCTTTGCTTTACACCAGCTCTGAGCAAGTGCAACCTCCTGCAGTGATTCTCTGGGGGTGGGGAAGGCCAGGGGGCTGGGGAAGCTGTATTCCTTCTGACAGCAGCTCACTTCTTTTTCCTGTTGGTGGGAGTCCTTGTGTGATCTGTGGCTCTGATTATTTCCCATCTGATTTCAATTCCAGCACGTTCCTACGTCTGTCCATGGTGGCCTGGGGTGGTGGTTGCTGTCCAGGCCCTCCCCATGCAGCCTGCTCTGTGGTATATGGCACAGGATGATGAACATGCCTCTGCACTAAAATCCATGCTTTCTTTCCACTGCCTCAGGAAGCTTCCCCAGCTCTGAGCATCGATGGCACTGACAAGTGCTGCACTCACAGCACTATTGCTCCTGGAACTGGTGGGACTGGAGCTTTGCTGGGGTCAGGGCCTGGGTCTGGTGGGCAGCCTTAAGAGGAGCTCTTAAAACACCAACGAAAACGCTTGAATGAGTTGGTGTGCCCACTGGGATGGGAACAGTGATTTCCTTCTCTCTGGGGTGGAGCCACGAAATGCATTTTGACCACTGCTGCAGGTGTACATGGAACCTGGGAGACGATGAGCAAAGGGGGGTTGGGGTGGAGGTGCTGGAGCTGTGCAGGCAGTGGGATCTGGAGTGTACAGCTGCATCTGCTGATGTAACACCTGGTGTGTGCAGAACACAAGCATGCAGCATGATGCTTTGCCTTCAGCTTGTAGCCCTGGATTAAAAAAAAAAAAAAAGAGAGAGCTCACAGAGCCTGCAAAGGAACTTAATTTTTAACTCGTCTGTATCTATTTTCATGCACTCTCTACTTAAATATTAATTACTACATAAGGCATGCAAGAATTGCATGATATATTAGATGGAGGTTTAACAACTGAAGTGCAAGGGGAGGTTTTGCTTCCAAAAAGCCTCTGTGGCTGTGGGACAGGGCTGCTTCCCCCCATCTCTCTGGGCATGGGGAGGTTTTTGTGCCCGTGCTGTGCTGTCAGCAGCTCTGGCTGCAGGGGTGCCATCACCAGCGGCTTCTCCAGCTGCTTGGACAGTTTAGAGATGTGCTCTGTGTACTTTTGAAGGATTCAAGTGCCTGAATAATGCTTTTGGAGAAGTCTGTGATGATGGCTGTGCTGTGACAGCTCTGGGTTTTGCATTGCATGCCTAACACTGAGTGCACGGCTGTCCTTGGTGCCATCAGCAGACTTATCAGTGGCTTCATTTCATTTTGATTTCCTGGTGTCTGCAGAGTGAGCTCCTGCTGGTGCTGTGCCAAGAGAGCTCTGCCAGCAGAGCTTCCCCACTGTAGCCCTGCTGCAACCTCACACCCCTGACCCACCCCAGAGCTGTTTGGAGGGTGCTGGGGTTACCTCATGCCCGTGCACCAGTCTTGTGCTCAGCCTCTCCCTTTGGAGGTTGCACCCTGATTTTATCTTCATCACGCAGAACAGCTGCAGGGTATGAGCAGAGGACAAAAGGGGCTTTTTCTCTTTAATTCATGTATTTTATCTTTTTCAGTTGGCCATGGGAGCAGGAGGCTGGTGGGGCTGGAGCAGCCCCAGTGCACGGAGCTGGAGCCAAGCTGTGCAGTGCTGCTGAGAGGTGCAGGATGTGAGCCCCCTGGGATCCCTGCACCCCCCTCTGCTGGGTCATCTCAGCTTTTGCCCTACAAAATGGGACAAAAAGAAAAGAATATCTAGCTGTTCTTATCGATGGCTGAAAGCACACACGATGATGATGATTTTTCCCTTTTCTTAAGGCTAGGTGGTGGTTTCTTATCACATTTTCTTCCAAGCTGAACTCAAGTCTCTATTTTCGGAGCCCTAATTTCCCTGTCGAGTCCCGGTGCTGCAGCACGCTCGCTGCCATCTGTCTGCACGCATGCAGCACGCTCCTCGCCCCCGGCACTGCTGCTCCCACCCCGCACGTGCTGCATCCCACGGGGTGTCCACAGGGCTGAGGCAGGTCTGCAGCAGCAGATGGTGCAAGCTGCCTTCAAGTCGTCCAGTCACACCGAATCTGCAATTCCGTGCAGGTTGAAACACTGCTTATTTCTTTATTTCACCACCGACGGGCGGCTCCTCTTTGTTAGCAGGGGGATCTGTGTGCTGCAGTGTGGTTGTTCCCTGCAAGCAAAATACGGGTGCTGATGGCACCCACGAGCCGAGCTTGGATCATAAAGGAATAATTAAAATGCTTTCTAGGCTCTTTCAGCTCTTTCTAGCTTGCAGAGGGGGCTGTCCCCGTGCCCCGTTCTCATTTATTTCTTGTGTGCTGATACGCAGTGCTGCCCCTGCTCTGCTGTGGGGAATGAAATCTGTAGGATACGTAGAGTGAATTTTTCAAGCTGCTCTTTGTTTTCTGGGAGCTTTGTGAGAGCGCAGTGAGGCGTCCAACCGACCCGGCTTGTAATGTTTTGTTAGCAGTGGGTATTCTTGCAGGAGTTGGTGCCCGTGGTCATCCTCTGTGCAATGCACGGCCCCACGGTGCAGCTCCTGTGGCTGTTTGGACCTCTGCTCCCTCATGCATTTATTCATTGATTTCTATTTTCTAACAAATTTAATTAATTTGCAGAGAGAACTTCTGTAGCTGAAGCCGCAAGGTCCTCCTGGGATAAAAACAAGAAGTCTAAAAGACTTTGAATGAGGGCATGTGAGGCTGAAATTAGGGAAATAATGGAGAAGAATGGAGCAGCTCCTCTGGGCTGGCTGTAGGCTGGCGTCTTGGGAGTGCTGCAAAGAAGTCTGCACAAAGAGCAGATGGATGGAGCCCTGCTTAAGGCCTCTGTGGCACAATGACAGCCATAGGGATGTGATACTGAGCATCCGGGGCACCGTGGTGACCCTGTGGGTGGCACCACTGCTGCTGGTCCCCTCCTGTGTCCCAGTGAGAGCTCTGTTTCCTTATAAGCAACTGAAGAGATTGATTTATTTTTTCCCTTACTTCAGGAATCCAGTGCATCCCATCCCGCTAAGATCAGGCACTGTTCCCTGCCAGGGATCGGAGATCCGAATGCAGCAGAGCACTCTGAAATGAAGTGATTGAGTTATCTTGGATGTGTAAATTTCAGCATCAAATGATTCAGTGTATGCTTTATCTCCTGGGAACTCTTTGAAGAGCTCTTGGAAGTTCACAGGAATTAGTTTGCTTAAAAGGACCTGGTGCATGTAATTACATTTAACATTGTGCCGCTGCTCTTGTCCAAGAAATTAATCTTTAAATGCTGCAGTCACTGGGAGGTGAGCTTTGGGCACCTGTCCTCTTTCTCTGTGGCAGTGTCACCTGTGTCATCCTGAGGGGTGAGTGATGCCTTGGCCTCAGTGTTACTGCAGGTGCTGTTGTGTGCTGGGCTGGGGCTGTGTCACCATTGTCATCACTAGGCTTGGCTTGCCTGGTGCAAAATTGGGCAAGCTGTGCTGTTTCTACCCCTTTTTATTGCCTTTCTCAAGTGCTACTTTGTCTGAATTAACAGCTGCATCTTGCATTCATTTTCCCATCCTCAAGCGCACCCCTGAGCGCAGCAGCAGCTCCCTGGGACAATGGGATCCTTTCCCAGAGTGGGCATTGCTCAGAGCATCACCTGCAGCAGGAGGGACATTATAGAAAATAAGGGAAGATAAAGGGGAGCAGCACCAAGACCCATTTGTTCCATACCCACGGTGTGCGACTTGTCAGCTGCTGTAGGTAAAGGAAGGTGCTGAGGGCTGGAGCAGTGATTTCATCCAGTTTCACCCATCCTCGATGATGGATTACAGGGAGGGGTGAGAAATTCTTGTGCTGGCAACAGGACTGCAAGGATGGAGGTGGCACTTGCAAAGCAGGGGAGGGCTGCACTGGGGCTGCAGGTGTCCTCCCATGCTGGGATTGCTCAGGGTGCAGTGGGGAAGGTGTGAGGGCAGCCCCGGATCCAGGAGTCCCCCAGCTCTTCCTTCCCTCTTTTGATTATTAATACCAGGCTGATTGCAGGCTGTGGTGTACTTGTGCAGTGGTTGTGGTGGCAGCTGTGCTCCAGGAACCCATTTGCTCAGCATCTGATGTGCTCTGGAGTAGGGGATGGCTGCTGCCTCCTCCTGACTCCAAACTTCAGACAGATCCCAGCAATAACCGTGTGTCTGAGAGCCAGTGGCAGTCAGTCATGCTGAATTAAACAACCTTTTATGAGAGCTCCTGTGCACGCTTGGATAAATGAAGGCGCCTAATAGACAGTGAGTCATGACACTCTCTATTTATCTTCTTTGCTGAAAGCCCCAGCAGATGCAGGGACCTCTTTTATCTGCCAGAAACGTTGAAAATGAATTTGTTACTTGGTGGGGGGGGAAGCAGAGGGTTGAGCTTGTGCCAGCAGGCTGGGACTGTGGCCATGCAGCATGTAAATGGTGTCACAGGTGTCCCCTGGTGCTCATCTCTGCTGCTCTGTGGGTTTGATCCCTGAGCTCCTCACTGCTGCTTTTGTTAGTGCTGAATACGCTGTGTTTTTTAAACACACCATTATTTGGCCATAATTGGGCCACTCCGCGGAGCTCCTGGTTCAGCAGCTTTGTTGCATGCACAGCCTTCCTCTCAGCTGTGTTCTCCTTGCGTTTGGGGACTCCTTCCTTGAAACAGGGATGGGAGAAGGCTCTCTTTAATTTCCATTCCCTCTGATTTCGCTGTGGGCTCTGAGCAGAGCAGAACCAGCTTGGGGCCCTGCAGTTCCTCTCCCATCACAGGTGCTGTGCTTAATTACTCACAGTAATTAAAATCTCTTATGGAGGTTTTAAAGAGCAGCATGCCATGGTGAGCAGGTGCTCGCCAGCACCCACCTGCTGCTGCTCTGCGTCCTGAAATTCCTGCAGAATATACTGGGGGAACGGCCAAGGGGTGCTCTGCCCCCTTCCCTTGAGTGCTCTGTACCTGTCACAGTGATGGCTGTGCAGCCAGGGGTGGTCAGCACCTGAGCAGGGCCTTAAAAGGACAGCAAAACAAAACAAAAAAAAGAGACGAAGGAAGATTGATGGTGTTGTCCTGGAAAGGCTGAGCTGAGCATGCTGCAGCAGAGCTGCGTGGGTGCTGTGTCTGGCTCGGCTTCCCGGGGGCTGCGGCTGTTAATTTTGAAACACTTTATCTTCTGGGGATTCCTCATGGTCAGAGAATGAAGGAAGATGGATGGGAAGCAGGGAGCAAAGGGCAGGGCTGTGCCGGGTGCTGCCGGGCTGTAGTGTGAGGCTCGGTCCTGCTGTGAGGTTCTGCAGGTCCCATAGAGCTGCTCCTGCTGCTGTGCTTTGCATTGCACGAGATGAGGAGTACAGGGTTGTTTTTACAGCATGCTCTCATCCCTGATCCCTTCTCCATCCTAATTTGATGCACTGAGATGTGATAGAGTCACAGAATCGTTAAGGTTGGAAAGGATCTCTAAGCTCTCCAAGTCCAACCTCAGCCCGCCCTCTCTGTGCCCACTGACCACATCTCTCAGTGCCACATCCCCACATTTCTGGAACACCTCCAGGGATGGTGACACCCCCACCTCCCTGAGCAGCTGTGCCACTGCATCACCGCTTGTTCTGAGAACAAGTGTTTCCTCATATCCAACCTGAACCTCCCCTGGAGCAATGTGAGCCATCACCCCTCATCCTATTGCTGTTACCTAGAGCAACTTCAGGGAGTTGTGGAAAGGAGATAAGGTCTCCCCTGAGCCTCCTCTCTTCTCCAGAATGAACCATCCCCTTCCCTCAGCCCTTCCTATAAGTCTGGTGCTCCAGACCCTTCACGGCTTCGTTTCCAGGCTCAGCCTGGCTCTGCTAATTGCTAACGAGCTGCTGACACCTGATGGGCAGCTCTGGGAGCACTGTAGCTCAGCACTTAGATGAATTCTTCCCTTCTCCTGCCCTGGGCTGTGCTTCCCAGGCAGAGTGGGCACTGAACCAACTCCTTATGGCAGCAGTGGTGATGGAGCCCATATGGCACAGGATTGAACAGGAGCATTTGTTATGAGCACTTAAGGTTAATGGAGCATCTCAGGCTTGTGGAGGCTGGAAGGGGCAGTGCTTGGGTGTGTGTTACCAGCTGCATGCCCTCATGTTCTATATTCATGCTCTATAAGGGGCTTGGGGAATCTTAGGTGTTTCCCATATAATCTGATCTCAACCATTAGGGGAGAGAATTGAACACGCCGTTGCTTTCTGCACCTCAGGAGGGGATGTCAGCTCCTTGTGTGGCTGTTTTCCTTAGCAGATTGTTCTCTCCACCCCACCCACAGATGAGGGTCAGTGCACTCTGGCTTATCTCCAGTGTTTATAGTAGAGCCACGGTAGTGTTTGGTGCACATTTCCATCTTGTTCAAAAGACTGAGTGCCAGCAGTGTGTGGTGTGGGGCAGGATGGGTGCATGTCCACCTTGAAGGCTTCTGAAACAAGAGTATTCACTGTGCACACTGACACAAAACAGCTTTTATCAACACCCTGTGCATGGCATTTAATCACATATTTGATAAGTATTGTTCTTCATGCTTGCCACTTTCTCTCCTTCCCTTCTCCCACAGGTTGGGGATGGGAGCTGACAAATGTTTATCAGTAGTTACACTGAGGCTGCTAATTTGTCTCATGCAAGTGTGGCTGAAGGCAGAACCTCTGCATTGCCCCATGATGGATGTGCTGTGCTGTGCAGTGATTTCCCCTGCTCCGGACACTGGCAATAAAATTGCTTCCTGGCAGGGCAGATGGTTTTGTTGAAAGGATTTGATGGGGAAAAGATTGGGCAGAATTCTGTCAGGGAGCCACTGAGTGCTGTGGGCCATCCCATGCCATCCCATCCCATGCCATCCCATCCCAGCCCAGCCCAGCCCAGCCCAGCCCAGCCCTGCATTTTATGGACACTTCAGCAGGACCTTGGACAGAGCATTGGGTGCTGCTGTAGGATGAAGGCATTGCCAAAACCAGCCCTGAGTGGGGAGGGCTCTTAAGCAGTCGTAAAAAGCTCTGTTGCCTTCATAGGGTTTGACAGTAATTCAGGAGCTGAAGTCGTGTAGTAAAGAGTTTTTTGAGTGCAGATTGCAAAAAGTGTATTCATCTGTTTGTGTGCACTTGCAAGTGCCACAGAGCTGAGCTCTGGCTAATGCAAGCAGCTTTCATTAAGAAATAATAAAAAATAAGAAGCTGTTTCACGTGCTGATAAGGGGATGTTGGCTTTTATGTTTTGCAGCAGTTTAAGCCATACTCAAAGCCATTTATCTTTTTCAAGGGCTGGCTGCAGAGGATATGAAAAATGCAGCAG
Source organism: Cyrtonyx montezumae (assembly GCF_038088225.1). Lineage (NCBI taxonomy): Eukaryota > Metazoa > Chordata > Aves > Galliformes > Odontophoridae > Cyrtonyx > Cyrtonyx montezumae. The sequence continues at coordinate 5,251,227 of NW_027071925.1, forward strand.
GCTGCACATATGTAATTAAACTTTTGGCAGAATCTTTGCCCTGCAGCTTTATGAAGAAATTCAATAATGATAAATTGAGTAGAATATAGAGAGGAGTTTTTGTGAACAAGATTCAAAGTAACACATGTGGCACAGATAATTATTTGCCATATAATTGTCTTGGCAGCATCCTTGTGAGCAGCCTGTCTGATTGCAGCAGCTATTCTCTGAAAGCCACCCCCCAACCCCACCCCCCGACCCCACTCTTAGCACTGCTCCAATTTGCTTTTGAGGCTCTTCCAGACAAGTCTTTATTTAGCCTTTGCTGTTGTGTTGTTCTCTGCCCTGTGCCCTGTTTGGAGCTCTGGGTGCTGTTGTGTGTTGCAGTGGTGTGTCCCTGCCCCAAGCTCTGCTCATCAGCCACTGCTGTTATCTCTTTATTCCCCACCACGCTTGGAAGCCATCCACAATTTCCCCCCAGTGTATCCTACTGCTACATGTGAGTAGGGAGTGATGCTTAGGTTGTCTCCATGGTGGGGATGCTGCTGGCTTTCCTTCTGCTAATGCACAGATAATTTGCATGAGAGTCATTTTGCTGTTCGAATCACACATCCAAATTGCCCTCTGTGCTTCTGCAGAAGCTGTGTCTGCTCTGTTTATTCCCATAAATAGCCCCCGTGTGCTTCTGTGCTCTGTGGGACTGCAGCCCCATTACAGGTGTGGTTCTATTGCACTTTGGGCTGCTTCCTCCTTACCCCTGCAATTCCAAAGCTAATAGTGCATGATAAAGAGCCAGAAGGGAGATGAGAAAAGCGCATTTACAAGCAGAGGAGGTGCCAAAGCAAAGCTGCTTTGTTCAGACCCCAGAAGTTATATTTTAGAAATGCTGATGACATTTGTTTTATCACTTCTGCTAAGTGCCAAGCCAAAGCAGCTGGAAGGCTTTGATTCTGGCCTTGTTGTGCACAAGCTTTGTTACAGCACTGCCCAGTGCTCATTCCTCCCTACATAGCCCTCACTGGGGCTTGGGTTTAGGTGCCTGTGTTTGAGTAGAGCTGGGAGCAGAGCTCTGGGAGCCCAGCACCTCCGGAGACATTCACAGATGGCAGTGTCCAACCTTGCTGGGTGTTTTTCCTTTTCTCTTCGTTCTCCTTCTGCAAAGGAAGGTGGGAGATGTCCACTTCATGTCCCACCCTGCTGACCCAGCTCTGTCCTTCTGTCCCCTCAGACAAGGCTGAGAATGGGGAGCCCTATCAACGGAGGAGAGGAGCGGGGAGCCCCCTTCCTGATGGTGCCCCTGTGTTCCCCACGGCCAGAGATGCTGCCCTGACAGCCAGCAGCAGCAGCTGGAGGCGGATCCTGCTGATGATCCTCGCTATAACCATCCACAACATCCCAGGTAAGGCCCAGCTGTCTGCCCAGCCATGCACCTGTCTCTCTCTCTGTCCATCCCCGTACCCTTCCTGGTGCTGATGCTGAGCTGCACATATCCCAGGAGGATTTTCTGGGCCTGCCTTCTCTTCTCCCTTCTTCCTTTTCACTGCTGCTTGCAGATGGCACCTGCCGAGTGGGATCTGTCTCATCACATTGCACTGTTTGCACGGGGCTGAACTGATGGAAGGTTTTGGCAGCAAAACCCTCATGCAGGGAGGGGGGACTGCAGGCTCACTGGTGTGTCTTGAGTGTTTGCAGCCTCACTTTGTTGCCAGCCTGTCACGGGCAAAAAATTGCAAATCTGAAAGGAGACTGAGAAAGATGGCACTGTGGAGACAATGGAATTCTGGTCTCGTTGTTCTTCTTTTGCTTTGTGTACAACAAGAGGTGCATTTTAAAGCAATTCTTCTCTGCAGGAACAAGTACAATTATGGCTTTCCATGCCAATAGATGGAAATCCGCAGGGCCAAGAGTCTTGGACTGTGGTGTTCCAGGAGCTGGGCTTTGAGGCTACCAGAAATGATGGAAGATGAGAGAAACTGCTAACAGCTGAAGACACTCAGCTGCTTTTGTGACTTCATCTCCCATCTTTCCTCTTCCTCTCTTTCCCCTCTGTTCCTTCCCCTTTCTTTCTTCTTCCCCGGCTCCCTGTTCATCTCTCAGGCTGTTGCCTGTATGAAGGTGAGGGGGATAACATATGCTTTTCTTCATAACCAGCTCTGTAAGCTTGGGGAGGATGGTGAGTGCCCTTTGGAAAGCCATGGTGTGAGCACAGGGCTTATGGCCAAGCAGCTACTGCCAGTGCAAGGGCCACCTCGTGCAATAGCCGCAGGCAGTGAGCCCAGGGCTGCTCCTGTCTGTAGCCCTCACAGTCTCTTTACAAACTCCCAGCCCTGCTGTGCACTTGCAGGAGGCGAGCAGGGAGCTTTGAATTAACCACGTGTGCACACAGAAAGGAGGAAGCTTTTGCTCTGAGAGAGCAGTAATTGGATTGCATTCTGCAAATGAAGTGCCAGGGAGCCTGGGGTGAGGAGCTGGGCTGTGCGAGCAGCTCACTGCCTCGGGCTGTGTTGGTGGGGGGATTCCTTTCCCTGTCATTGCAAAAAGCAAGTTTTGTAGAGGAGTGAACAAAGCGTCACCCACAGGACTGAGTTAATGACTGCACACCCCAAGTCGCCACAGAGATGCGAATCCAACATTTCAGTGCTTCAGCAGGAGCACAAAGACACTCTTGGACAGCTACAGGAGCTCAGACATTCTTTTGCATCTTAAGAGTCACAATATTAAAACTTAATATTCGGGGAGCTGTGCCAGAGGGGGTTCTGCATCCAGCCCATTGCCTGCTGCTGCTTTGTGTCCTGCCCATGGGTTGGGGCTCAGCACAGCGAGGTCAGGCTCATGGTCTCTGGGCAGTGTGCAGGATGCTGCTGGGCTTGGTTCTCCCCAGAGCCCTTCTGCTGTGCTGTCCCCACGCTGCTGGTGGCACTCCTGGCTCTGCTGAGCTCCCTGCCTGCGGCACAAGGTTTGAAAACACTGTAACGCTCTACCTCAATTATCATCCCTGCCGGCAGAAAGGCTGACACTGTAATTAGTGCAGACTCCCGTGGTGGAACAACATCGTGCTTAATGCTGTGCTGGAGGAGGAGCAGAGAGGGCACGGGGCTGAGCTGCTCCATGCAAGCTGAAAAGCTGGGATGCTCTAGAAGCTGGGATGCCCCAGAAGCTGGGGTGCTGTTGGTTGCAAGTATTGCTCCCAGGGCTTGCCATCTTTCCTGTTCTTATTGAGGTATATTCCTTCAAAAAGAGGGATGGGCAGGGTATGGCAGGAAGAAGGGTGCAAGTGGAAGGGGCTGCTTGCAGCCACTGCTGGAGCTCTGTTCTGGCCTTGTGTGGGCTGGGAGCTTAAATACCAGAATGGAGGAGAGGAGAGGGAGGAACCTTGCAAGCTGCAAGCACTGTGGCTTTGCAGGTGTGAGATTTGCACCTTGGCTCCAGGCAGCAGCTGCTCTCCTTCACCTCTGGCCTGGCAGTACTTTGCCAGAGGGGAACCAGAGGGAGGGCTGGGGGGGGGGGGGGCAGAGCAGGGCCCGCTGCTCTGCAGCCTTTTGCTCCAACTGCCAGCAGAGTGCTGGGCTTGTTTACTCTGAGCCCCGCTCAGGGATGAGCACATTTCAGCCTTGGCAGCACGTCTGTCGTTCCTTCCAGGCTAAATGCTTGCAGCCAGTTGCTGTGTGTGTTGAGATAATTGAATGTAGGGACCGGCCTCCTGCATTTGCTGAGTTCTGCAGGCAAGAAAAGCTTTGCTAATTCCTTCCAAAGCTGGGGCTGGCAATGTAAAGAATAAATTGATAATGACAGGAGATGCCAAACCGCAGAATATTCCCACTAATTAATATTCATATATGCCAGCTTTAGTAGAACATTAATTATGTATTTAATCAAGCCCTGTTTATTCTGCTTCATCTTTGTACCTAGGGTGGTTGTTATGCTGAAGACTTGAGATTAATTAAAATGTTACTGGTGTATCACAAATAACAATTAGCGAGGTGTGAGCTTGAACTCCTTCCTCTGTGCACACAGCTCCAAGGGAGGAGGGAGCACCGTGGGACAAAGCCCTCCTTATGTTAGCAATGCTGTGGGGCTGGATTGGCTCCACCCAGAGGGATCCACTTAGCCCCATCCCTTCTGCAGTGAGATACCCAGTGTTACTGTGTGTGACCCTATTGCTCCGTGTTTGCTCCCTGGTAAGATTTTCTGTGCTGTTTCTGCCTCAGGTGTCTGAGTGAAGTGGGGGTGACTGGGAGAAAGCAAATGAGAAGTGGTGGCAATGTTGGCATCCCCAGTGTGTTCCAAACCTTTGAGGTTCTGCCCAGAGCCTCTCTTCCATTTCCCATTCCTAGAAGTTGTCCAATGTGCTGCATTGCTCGTGTTTTTCCCTGAGAAGGAACAAAGTGAGCACAGAAGTGTGAGGATCAGTAACATGTGTGGGCTAAATATGGAACAAAGTGATCCTTGGCTGTGAAGCAGGGAGGAGAGGAGGGAGGAGTGTTGCAGTGACACAGCGAAGCACTGCCACGGGCAAGAGAGGGAAGATCTGAAATGGAAAAACTTTCAGATGGTGACATCCACAAGAACAAAGGACACTGCTTTCTGGCTTCCCACAGCTTTAACCGTTCTGAGTGTCTCTTTATGTGGCTCCTGTATGGCCATCAGGGGGTGCCCGTTGTTTCTGGTTCTGCTGAGGGGCACTTTGCTGTGGCATCAGCACCGATGCCCACTGTGCTTCAGCAGAGCACGAGGACAGGAGCTGGGTGCTGTGCTGCTCAGTGTGTCTCACCTGCATGCACGCTCCCCTCTGCAGTGACAGCTGAGCACTTTCCACTGTCGGTTCCACTGCTTGCAGCCATATGAACCATTACTCCTGGAGCATCTCTGATTGCTGCTGTGAGGATTGGTTTGCAGTGAGAGAAAGGAGAAGACATGCTTGTGCTTGAATCCCTGAGAACAGGGTGGGAAAGGGGGCAGGGGTAGGTGTCCCTGTGGTTGGTGCATCGTGCATGCTCTGCTCATGCAGCAATTCCATGGAACCAAACTGCTGCAGAGGGAGCACTGTGCTCACCAGGTTGTGCTCACTGCTTGGAGGGAGGGATAGTTGTGTCCCAGCTCAGGGGTTCCTGCTCATGGTGCAGAGCTGCTGGATGGGTTGGGAGCAGAGGGAGCCTAGTATCCCCAAAGTGCTTTGCACAGCTGTTGCTCTGTTGCAATCAGGAGCTTGCTCTGGAAGAGGTTGTGCTACCCTTTCATTAAACCTCCCACTAATTGCTGCCTCATCAGCACATATTTTGACATTTGCACGGATGAAGTGCGTTGAGGGATCGAAGCGACTCACGTGGAGCTGTTGGGCTCCTGCAAGGGGGGAAGCATGGGGAGGCATGAGGGTTCCCTGCTGGGCCCTGCGTGGGGCTCGGGGACAGCCCTGCTCCAAGCAGTGCTGTGTGTCACACAGACACAGCTGGAGAGGCTTTGGCTGCAGCTCTGAGGGCAGTTCTGCACCCAGAGATGCGTTTCCACCGTGGCAGCATCTCAGGATGCGGGCAGTGAGTTGTTTGGCACCTGGTGCATCGTTTGTGAGCAGAAGGCTGTGTGCAGCTCAGCTGTGCCGTGCTTGGTGGTTGGAAGTGAGGATTTGTCCTTACACCCAGGTGGGCAGCTGTGCACCAGAACGCCTCATCCTGCAGCCCTTTTCCAGACAAAGCTGTAAAATCACCTGGCACCCCCTCCAGAGAAGGCATCAGGATCGAAGCGTGCTGCAGTCTAACATCCCCTCTGGTGAAGTTTGACCCCGTTGTGTTGCACACAGCAGTAGGGCAATTTGTGGCAGCTCTGTGAGCACCTGAGCAGCAGGATGGCTGTTTGTTTTTCCAGCCTGCCCCCAGCTGCTGTTTGCCATCGACACGTGTGCAGCTTTGCTCGGACCTGTCATCAGGTCTCTGGAAGACTGGAGGCAAAAAGAAGTCTTGCTGAAGTTACCTCAACCTCCTGCTTGCTATTCTTAATGGCAGATATCTGGAGATGTGAAATTCATGGAAATCATTGGTAATCTCTGTGCTTTCTTGCTCAGTAATGGCAAAAAGATGTTGTCTGGTGGGAACTGGAATTCAGCCTTTGGGAAAAACTGTCAAGTTTGAATAGTGGAGACAGGGACATGCTTAAACTCTTAGAAATACAAACCTCATTAGAGCCAGATTAATTTTCCACAAGGAACTTACAGTTCTTCAAAGAGCGAGATGAATAATTGATGGTGTGTTGGCATCTCCAGCCCCTTCCTGGAGGAAGAGGGTTTGTTTGCTGACCCAGGAGAACTGTCTTTGCCCTAACAGGAGGAGCAGTTAGCTCAGCACCACGCTGCTCCTGCCAGCCTGGAGGTGCTCAGAGCTGCACATGTAGAATGGCTTGCACGATAACCATGGCAGTGCACAGTTGGAAGGGATGTGGGCAGTGGTCTGTTTGCCCTAAGGTGCTGGTTTTGTTTAATCCTGGCATGGTGCTGCTGGCCAGGGTGAGCCTGGAGGGAGCCCTTGCACTGAGCTAGCACGTGTTTTGCATCAGCTGTACAATAGCCAGTGCAGAGGGTGTTGTCTGAATTACAGGCTCTTTCCATTGCTCCCAAGGAAGGGCTGATGCATCTGTAATCCTTTCCATTCTTTCAAGTGCAGAGCTCCAGTGTGCCACAGCTCTCCTTATCTCCCCAAGAAATCCAGTATCCCTGAGGCTGTGCAGCAGCATCTCCCTTGGAGGCAGAGGCCACTGACAGAGAGCCCCTGATTTTCCCTTCAGCCTTCCTCCACACCTCTGCTCAGCTGTGTGCTGTGCGCTGCTGCTTGGGTTGTGGTCCCTATGGAAGGAGTCTGAGTCCCCATGCTGCCAATGCTGCATCCCACTGGGTTCCTGCAGGAGTGCTTCAGTGGGTCTGAGCTCTGGGGTGCAGGAGCATCTTGTTCTTTATTCCTGAAATTCAGCCCGTGTTATTACAAACTGGGAGACTAAGGGGGATCAGAAGTGCTACTTTTGTCCTTTTTCTGTTTTCAGTTACTTTCATAATGTATTTTTTTTGTCATTGTGATGTTCTCTATCTTCAGCCGGTGCTCATTTTTCTGCTCTTTAATGCATGTAACACAATAGCTGAGGTTAATTTACTTACCACTGTGATTTCTAAGGGTTTGATGAGCAAAGCTTTCTGTATTAGATTGTGCTCTGGGGAATCGGGAGGGCTTTGAGTTCTGGGTGCCATTTGCATTACACCTGGCTCCCATGGGGCTGCAGGGCTCATTGCGCACTGAGAGTGATGCTGGAAGCAACTGGGGCCAGGTGAGTGCATGACACATCCCTGGAACAGGGGGGCACTGCCTCTCAGTGCTCCCAGCCCCACCACATAAGCTGCAGTGGACAGGACTTCGAAGACCCATTGGTTTCATTTCACCCAATTCTTTCAGCTTGCTGTTGCCAACTTGTGTGTAGGATAAGGGAAAGGTCTGCTGGGATGCAGTCAGCCATTCCTCCTGCAAGTTAATCCTCCAAACAGTCAAGCTGGTTGCAGTGCATGGGGCTGAGCTCTGCGTGGCCGTGTGCATTGCAGTAGCTCCTGCACTGCTGTGCATGGGTTAGTGGGGAGCTTTGATGGAGATTCCTCCATCGCTGCCCCTTCCATTCTGGGTGGGCCCTTCACTATGCACCATCTTTTGATTTTCATTTCCTATAATTGGTTTCTATATATATGTAATTTGTGCTTTCATTAATTGTGCTGATGAGTTTCTTATTGTGTGAGATTTGCTTTGCAGTGGGGAAAATTGGTGTGTTGTTTTCCCCTCCCCGTGTTCATGTTATTTGCACAAATGGGCACTCGTACCCTTTGAATGCTGCTCTCTAGCTAAGTTATGCTTAAAAAGGAATCTTCCCGAGGAGGAGAGCCAGAAGTCTTTGTGCATCACACTCAGCATCACGATGAGTACATTGACAGAGCTTTTTCCCCTCTCCCCGTGGTGCTCTTGGGCAGCATTAGGGCTTTGCATGGGAACTTTGCATGAGAGTTTTGCACCAGTGCTTTGCCCAGGGGCTTGGCACGTGGGTTTTGCAGGAGTGCTTTGCACCAGTGCTTCATATGGAGGCTTTTCACTGGGGCTTTGCACCAGTGCTTGCACTACTGCCTTGCACTTTTATTTTAGGATTGATGAAGAGTTTCCTCACCTTGTGTGCAGGTCTGATTCCCGGTGTCATTTTCCCTGCCTCCACCCTAAACCAAAACTCAGATCAAGGGGTTTTTTGTGTCATGTTTCAACTTACACACGCTCAGCCTGGAACAAGGGACGCCGTGCTGGTAGTAAATCAGTGCTGCTTCTTATGGTGTGTTTCCAAGGCAACTGGAAATCCAAGGGACCACAAACACACACGGTTCTGTTCCTCCGAGACCTCATCCTCGTGTGTGTAGGCACACGCTGTGTGACACCTTCCATCTGTTTGAATGCCCTCTGAGTGGTCCTCTGCATCCCTGTGTGGCTGTCACACAGCCTGGGTGGGGAACTGCCTCCTCAAAGGCTGCAGAATGCGTGCTGCCATTGGGCTGCAAACCAGCACTGCTGCTGTGCTTTGGATGGTTTCCCCCCGCCGTGCTTGGAGGGGAGTGGTACCAGAAAAGCTGCAAAAAACAGAAGGTGGGATTTGGAGCAAAGGAAAATGTAGCAGTGGTTTGACGCTTCGTTCAGAGCTGCAGTTCTGCATGCAGGCCTTTTTAAACAGGATTTGGTGCTTTGGCCCTTCTTGTGGCAGCACTGAAGCTGCTTTTCCCTTGCTGTGTATGCATACAGGTGTAGAAGTGTCCCTGTGCTTGGATGTGGTGTGTTGGGCTCGGGGCAGGGTCCTCACCACACAGCACCTTTGATCCCAGTGCTGCTCTGTGGCACCTCGACCCCAACCAATTGCACAGAACTTGGGTTAAAAAGAGGAAGGCAACGCCCTGACCCACAGCCCTGCTTCCTTGGGGGTGCTGAAGGGTCTGACCTTAATTCTCTTTCCTTCCCATTGCAGAGGGGCTGGCAGTGGGAGTTGGATTCGGGGCTATTGGAAAATCAGTGTCTGCCACCTTCCAGAGTGCCAGGTAAGGCAGAGCGCGGCGCTGCTGTGGGCACGGGGTTTGGGGCACCTCTCCTTGCTGCAGTTTGTCCCCTGTCCCAGGCTGAGCATGCAGCAAAGCACACAGGTGGGCAGAGGGAGCAGGAAGAAATCCCACTTCTGTTGAGTGGTGTGTTTGTCATGGGGAAAGAAAGCTTCTGTCAGTGATGATGATTCCTGAAATGGTTCTGTCCCAGTGCTGCAAAGTGGGGCTGCAGGAGCTGCGCTGAGCCTGGCACCGTGGTGGGATGGGACAGTGGTGGCTCAGATCTTGCAGGCAATGACTCAGGGACATCATCACTGCCCCCAGCACTGGGGGCTGCCAATGGCTTTGCAGAGGAGCAGCAGAGGTGCACCTACGGTGCTCAGTGTGCTCTAACCAAACGCTTTTTATGTCACTGTTTGAATCATACACCTGAATTTTACCTTTTGATTACCAGAGCCACTTATAACAAAGGTGCTGTGGAGGGAACACTGTGTGTGCTGTGCCCTTCCCAGCCCCTCCGGGTGGTGGAAGAAGGCATTCTGCATCTCAGCCACCCCAGTACTGCCAGTGGCTCGTGGGGCTCCAGCGCTGGGTGGGAGCTGCATGCAGCCCCCAGGCTGTATGCCCAGCCCTGCTATGAGCACAGCCTGTGTGATGCCCATGGCACACAGCTTTTGTGACATCCACGTCCCCTCCCCTGCAGATAGGGACCTCACTGAGGGCTCGTGCTCACCGCTCTGCCCTCGGCGCTTGGGTTGCAATGGATACGATCCAGATTTGTGGTGAGCACAGCATGATAAAGCAGCTATAAACTGCTTTTTTCCAACCTTTTGCAATAAAAGGCCCTTCACAAAGCCTGCATAGGCTCCAGGGATTCTCTTACAAAAGGATGTGTGTTTTTTTTGTCAGCTGCTCAGTAAAAGCTGAGAAACCAGAAGCAGCTGCTTCTTTCACTGTATTTACAATGGCATTAATCATGTTAGATAAAAGGTGGAGTCTGCACCAGGGAAATACCAATGCAAATGTTGTCAGCTGCAGAAGGAGACAAAATGACTTCGTTGCCATCAATCTGTCTATCATTGTCATCTGCGGGCAGAACAAAAAGTGCTCCGTGTGGCTCCTGCTCCGTGAAAATGGTTGGGGATATCCAGGAGTGAAATGCTGTGCTGTTGCCAAGTCCTCCCCACGCAGCATCTCTGGGGAGGACGGGCAGCTCCCATCTGCACTACAGGGCTGCAGCAAAGCATGGCTGTGCTGGGCACAGGGAAGGGATGCAGTTTGCATGGAGTATTGGGAGATTGCTGCTGCTGCTGCTGCTGGGACCTTTTGTGGAGAGAAGATGGGGACTGCTCTCACAGGGAAGCTTTGCAGGAGTCCTTTGTGTCACTCAGGCTTGGAAAGTAGCAGCAGAGTTATGTGGGGTTTGAGCTAACGTGATGAAATAGAGTTAAATCTTTTGACACATCTGAAGTGAAAATTGCTCCGGGTCAACCCCAGTGCTTCAAGGATGTGACAGCCATGGTCTCCCCCGTCTCCATGATTTTAGAATAGCATTTCAGTGGATCAGCTGCATGACTCAGTTTACCCCCTCCATTCTGCTGCTGCTTGTCCCCCTGGCTGTGACTGAGCGCGTTCCCACCGTGATGTGAGCTGCCCAAACCCAACTGTGTGACAGTGCTTCTGAAGGCTCCGACACTCCATCCCCAAGGGCTGTTTCCAGCTTTACCTATCAGAAATGGGTGTTGGCGGAGAGGGAATTATGAAAGCCGGGAAAGCCCCAGCTGCCCTGCAGAGGGCGGCAGGAGGAGGCCGGGCCGTGCTGGCTGCTGTCGGGCTCGGGTCGGTGCAGTGGGGTCCCCTGGGTACCGCTCCCCATCGCCCTTCTCCGGCCCCGCAGTTCCCGGTGCGCATCTCCGCGCTCCTCTGCTGCCCCCGGGCGTGCGCATCCCGCTCCTGCTGCCCGGCCCGAGCAGACGGTGTCACCGCTCACAAACTGCAGAGATCTCAGCAGCCGAGCTGTTCTTTTCCTTCTGTTGTTGGGCAGGGATCGCTCACCCAGTCCTCACGTCCAAGATTTTGTGCTCGTTGTGCTGCACTGCAGGGAGGGCTTGAGTCCCTCTGTGTTGCATCCCTCTGCTTGCTGTGGGGTAGCTGGGTCCCATGGAGCTGCCCAGCATGGTGCTGGGTGCAGGATGGCTGTGCCCTGATGATGGCATGCAGGGAGGAGGAAAAAGATGTAGTTTGACCAAACCTCCCCATTTTGCGTGGCTGATCTAAAAGGAGCCACGTGGGGCTGGAGCTGCCCGGTGTGACTTTTGGAGGACAAAAAGCCCCACAGAAATGGCTGTCAGTTTTTTCTTTAGTCTATGGACCCTGGGGGACTCTCAGTCCCCCCATCCCACGGGGGTTTTGCTTGCAGCAGAGGCAGGGAGGAGAGCCCAAGAAGATGCTGCCCACCCAAAATGCACCACATCCCTGTCCCCTCATCCCGCTCCCTGTCCCTACATCTTTCATCCCTATCCCCGTATCCCTTTCCCTGTCCTCTCATCCTGCTGCCCATCCCCACATCCCCCATCCCCGTCCCCTCATCCCATGAGTGCATGGCAGCTCTCTCTCCCCATCACTGTGTTTCATGGATGACGTGGGTGTAACCTCTGGGTGATTCATCTTGCAGCCCTGTTGGATTCTATTGTCACTCTGTGCAGAATTTTAAAAACACGCTGAAAGATTATTAATAAGGATGGAAAACCAAGCCTGGAGCCACTAGGAAATGCTGGGGACAGGACTGCCTGGGCACTTCTGACAGTGCATAAACATGGTAAGAAAGCAGCCTTTGTCACAGCTTTTGTCACAGCCCAGGGCTAAGTCCAGTCACAAGGGATAGTTGGTGCCAGAAAATAATTTCTTTCTTTATTTTTTTAAAAAGGAGAGAAGTTCACCATGGCAGTTTTCCAGTGGTCAGCAGAAAGGTGTGAATGTGACAGAGGGACTGTTTCATTTCAGATTGAGACAGTGCTGCGTGCGGTGGTGCTCTGTCCTTCATCCAGCCGAGGGCAGTGATGCCTGGCTGCTACCTGGTCAAGGGAGAGAAGTGTCAGCACGTTGGGCTTGATCTGCACATGGGTGGGATTTTCCTGCACTTCTCTTCCCTAAAAACACGCAGTGCACACTTCTGCTTTTTAAATCTGCCCCTGTTGCAGAGGTGGGAAGCTCCTGTTCCTGCTGGCTGCTGCACAGCGGAGTGAGGAGATCCCAGGTTGGGGACCAACAAAGAGCCATCCTCATCCCTGTCCCCATCCCTGTTCCTGCTGGCACTAGGTGGTAACATCCCTGCTCCTATCTCCTGCTCTTAGCAGTGATGGGCTTGCTTGGTGGCTTTGCATGGCTCTCAGGGAAGCTCTGCCCAAGCTGGGAGTCCCCCTGTCAAATCATGGAGCAGGAGCTGCTCTTTCAAATGCAACAGAAGGCAAGGAGACATCGGGTACATTAGGATCTCCAAGGGGGCATTGGGGACAATGAGGTCTCTGTGGGGACACTGGGGGACAGTAGGGACAGTGGGGTCTCTATGGGGTCATTGGGGGAATTGTGGACTCCATGGAGACATTGGGGCCTCTGTGAGGACACTGGGGACATTGAGGGGCAATAACAACATTGGGAACATTGGAGACATTGGGGGTATTGGGGACACTGAGGGACATGGGGGACACTGGGAGCCCTGGTACAAAGCGAAATGCAGAAATTTCATTGCAGAAAGCATATGTAAAGGCCTAAAAGTCAGAAAAATGATGTGCAATACTACACAGTGCATGGTGCAGACAGCAGGTCCCGATAGGACACCTGCCCCGTGCTGTTCAGCTGTGTCTGTGTGTGTGTGTGTGGCAGCGATGCAGACAGATCTGTTTCCCCACTGGTGCTGGGGAGGGCTCCTCACTGCAGCACAATGGCCCCCATTCATGGCCCTGTGCAGGGAGTGCTGGCCCAGTGTGGGCCCGTTGTGCCCACAGATTGTTTCCTGTCCAGCTCTGCTGGGACAGACAGAGGCTTCGGGCTGACGGGCGGACTTTGACGATGGCTCGGAAAATATTATTTCATGGGACAGCCTGTGCCTCCCACGCTGCTGGAAAAGAAAAAGAAATAGGCTGAGGCTTGATTAATGCACGGAGATTGAAACCAGGCAGAACTTTTACGCTGTGTTTTCTTGCAATGAATGGGAATCATTGTGGTCTGAGGCAGCAGAAGACGCGCTGGGCTCGTCTCTCCCATTTGCACACACCAGCTCTGTCTCTTTGCTATGAATAGATCACAGAGGAGCCAACACAGCTCGGGTGGGATCGAGATGTGGGGGCTGAATCCTCTCTCCTTTATCAGATCTGGGGATGTGCATGGGAACACCGCATGGAAACACCTCCTCCCGCTGCCAGGTGGGGCTGGAGGGGAATTCCGTGCCCCGAGCTCTGCGCGTTCCTCAGCCACTGCTCCTTCCTGCAGTGCAGCCTCTGGTTACAAAACAAAACTGCTGCAAGATGCTTATTAAGCACCTTTTAATTAACTGTCCTGGAGGTATGTGTTTATTATTCAGTGATGGTTATTGAGCTGGGAGCTTCTCCCTTCTGGGTGCTCAATGTTTTCCCCGTGCTCTGAATGCCTGGTTTTGTGTCCCTCAAGCAAGTGCGGGTGGGTTTTGGCTCCTTGGGTGCTGCATTTCTCATCACAGCTCATTAATTAACATCTCAGGGCTTCTGCTTTCTGCCTGGAGCAGTGCTGGGAAGGCACTGAGCATAGTGGTGTGTGGATGGAGGAGTGGATGTCCTGCCATGCAGGTGCAGATGGCCCAGGGCAGCTTGCACTGAGCGCATCCTTCTGCTTTCCAGCTCTCTGCAATGCCAGGAGGGTAAATGTGAGGTCTTCCTGTGCCTTGCTGCTGGGTCTGTGATGAGGAGAGGTGCAGCGGGGAGCAGAGACATCTGGAACATGGTCTGTTATGACAGGACATGGGGAAATGGTTTCCTGTCCCATCCCGTGCAGGTCTCCAGCTTTGATCTGCGCTGCAGTTCCCATTAGAAGAAAAGAAAGAGGGCGAAGAAAAGAGCAGAGAAAGAAAAAGCCATTATCCCTATTTATCTTATCAAGATAAGGCCAAACAAGGCTCACTTTGAGCGAGGGGCTGGCTCCACACCGCAGCCCGTGCCTCTCTGTAGCAGAGTGGCCTGAAAATAAACCTTCCGAGGAGGGGAAGCGGTTTGAATGAAGACATTGTTACCGTACAAGATGTGATAATGGGGCTTTTTATAGCTACATCTGTTAGTAAATTGTTTAGTTCCAGGTCTGGGGCTGCATAAAGGCGCCGCTCCGGTGCTTTTTCACACTCTCTCCAGGCGCATTTTAGCAGCGATGTTACAGAACAGGGAAGGGAGGGACCATTTCTGTGCTTTTCATTCTACTCTTACCTACTGGCACTGGTCCTTGGCAGTGTGCAGCATATGGCAATCACACACAGCCCCACCACCCTTGGGTCCATCACCCCGCGGACCTCCCATCCATCAGCTCTTTGGGGATGTCATTTCAGTTGGCCAAGAGACAACAGGGGAAGTAGCAGCACACGTGTGCATCTGTCTGTGGAATCACAGAGTTCTTAAGGCTGGAGGAGACCTCCAAGATCCCCCCAGCCCAACCCATCCCACCATGCCCATAACCACGTCCCTCAGTGCCACGTTCCCACTGTTCTGGAGCACCTCCAGGGATGGTGTCCCCACCAGTCCTGGGGCAGCTGTGCCAGTGCCCATCCGCTCTTACCAAGGAGAAGTTTCTCCTCTATCCAACATAAAACTTCCCTGGTGCAGCTTCAGGCCATCACTTCTTGTCCTATCACTCTTCTGTGAAGTAGTTTTCTACGTGAAATATGCTTGTGGTGTAGGTTGTACAAAGGGAGAAGGTTGGTGCTTTGGGTGAGGCTATAAATGTTAATGGGCAGCTTGTATTGGGGTTTATAGGTGGGCTGCGATCCCCGCCCTGCTTCGAGACCACCCAGCTTCTCTGTGTGTTCAATTTCTAAAAGCTTTTTTAATAACCTTTATAAGGTTCTGTATCTGCCTCCAGCTCGAGCCCTACCCACAATCAATGCAGCCACGTTATTAAAATCACTTTATTTATGGGTGTGCCTATAGGAATACGTGAAAATGTAAATCGGGATGTGGTAAAAAGAAGAAATGGGCTCAGTGCTGTTCTCAGGGCATCGTGCTCAGTGAGGTCATCCTTGTGCACCTCTGCAGTTTTGGGGTTGTGCATCTCACGGGTGCAGGCGGAGTGCCGCTGCTGTTGTTTGCTCTGGGTCTTCTCTGCAAAGATTTCATTCTGCACTGTGGTCGTAGAATGAAGCAAAATATCCAAACCATGAGAGAGAGCATCCCCTGCTGCTGCCATAGGGCTGCCTGCCCCCAGCCTCCCTCTGCCCTTCCTTGGGGCTGAATTCCCTTTTTCACACTTTTCCTTCAATCCTGGAGGGAGATTTTAGAGAAGAATGTCTTTGAGAACAGATTGTTCACTTGGAGGTCGGCATGTGGTGCCTTTTGTGTGTGTGTATATTTGCTCTGAGCACCCAGTGCACAAAAAGCGCATCTTGAGCATCCCTGGGCACTCCCAGCTGCAGTGAGGATGTGGCAAAGGAGAGAACAGAGGTGTGTGCCCTGTGGGCCGGGGGAGATGTGCACTTTTACCCCACGCAGGAGGCTGGCAAAGAAAATCAAACAGTTCCAGAAATAATAGGGCGGATAAAAATATGGATTTTGTCCTCTCCAGCTGAAGTTCACGTCCTGCTCGCTGCGGGCTGAGGAGAGAGCAGGTTTTATGACGTTCAACTTCGCTCATGTTCCTTTGGGATAAATTAAGGGTAAAATTTCCTAAAATTGTAAATGTTTACTGCGTGTGGACCCGGGGCTGTGTATGTTTGAGGCTGGCAGGGGGCCAGGCGAGCAGATGGGACGCAGACCGCACGGCACGCTACGCGCAGCGGGGAGGGCGGATCTGGGGAGGTGGCAGAAAGTAGAGAGAGAGGCACGGAGCAGCGGGGCAAGGGCCGTGCCACTGCTGCTCAGGATGCACGTGGGCTGCTGAAACCCCTGCAGCTGGGCATTGGCCATCTTTAGGCTTGTGCCTTTGTGGTCTTGGCTTGAGGTGTTCGTCTGCGCGGCCCTGAGCTCTGCATCTCTTCCACTGGTTGGTGCCCCGTGTTATTTCCTTCCTTTGTGCATTTTGCTTCCTTCCAGCATTGTTGATGCCACTTGGAAAGCCCTTGCTCTTTGCAGAGGTTGTGTGGGAGCCTGGCTGTTGGCTTCCCAATCAGCTTGACTTGGACTCAATGACCTCCAGAGGTCCTTTCCAACCCCTGTGATTCTCTGAAAACAAGGGGCTTGCTTTACTTTGCCTTTCTGTCCCCCACAACTCCCAGCCTGTCCCTGTGCCGTGCTCCGCAGCCCAACCTCGCGTGAGAGGCACCGTCAGTGCAGCCCAGAGCTTGGCGTGCTGGGGCAGCTGCACTGAACAGGTAGGGCAGGTATGGGGAAACGCTCAGGGCCCCGTGCTCACCGCAGGGCTCCTTCCCACCTGCGAGCCCTGATCAAACACCTCGCCAGGCAGCCGGAGTGGGAAGCCATGATGTAATCTTGGGAACCCAAAACAATCGGCCCTTTCATGGCAAGACGATAACAATCAAAACAGTATGTAAGGGCCTGCCATGCAAGAATACACATGCACATTATACACTGGAGGGAATTGAAAGCCGTAGTGAAAAGGGGCTTGTTAAGAATATGTAGCCTGCTTTCATAATCAGTTTGTAAAAGAATAGGCCCTTGAAAACAAGGGTTTAGGCTTATAGAAGGCTTTCTGTGCCTTGACCTTGCAAATATGCAGAGATGCCAACTTTTTTCTGAAAGTGAACTTGGAGTCTCCCAGCATGGTGCTGCGGTGGTTGGCAGCGAGCTGGGGAGCACTCCTGGGGTGCTGCCCACCGGGGCTCAGCCACAGCTTCACCTCTTCTCCCTTGGAATGCTGCAGGGGTGATCACCCCAGCAGGATGCGGACCCCTCCGTGGTGTCTCCAGGTGGAGGTGCTGGAGCACAGCACTGTGCTGTGCCTGTTTTACTGATGGGGAAGCTGAGGCTGGGAAAGGAAACATTTCCTCTTTGTATGTATCAGTGCCTGTTTGTAAATTGGGTTGACCTGAAGCTTATCCTACTGTCTTTTAGATGGACGTGAGTGACCACTGGACAGCACAGGGTTTGCTTCTAACACTCTGCACAGTTTTTCCTCACCTTCACTGCTGTAAATCTCAATGTCTCTGAATGTTTTGCCACTGCCCCCTTGGCCAAACCATCCTGTAGGAGTTGGACTCGATGATCATTCTGTGTCCCTCCCAGCTTGGGTTATGCTGTGTTTCTGTTCTACCCCATCTCTGCGTCCCACAGCGCTTGGGTCAGCCTGCTCCACGCTGTCTTTGTGCATGTGTTTTACAATGTGTTTCTTTGCAGCAGGGGGAAGCCTTCCAAGAATCCCCACCTATTTCCGTCATAAGGAAGCCTTTGTTTTCCTGGTGCACAATGCAGCTTTATGTGATTTGGTTGCTTTCTGACCGACCATGGTGCCATCAGCTCAACACCGAGGTGTGAGGTGTGCACAAGTCAGCAGCCAAGGGAGGAGGAACATCTCCTGGGACTGTTTTGTTCCTAATTTGGGCATCAGAGCTCATTCTTCTCTGCCTGAGCACCTGAGCATCTCCCACATGCAAGGACCTGAGGCAGAGAGGATAGGGAGGTTGGAGTGCTCCCAGCCTCTGTGTTACCCAGGAGTCATTCTAGTCCTGCTGAGATGCTGAGCCCCAAAATCCAAGGCAGAGCTGTGTGATAGGAAACACTGAAAGAATGAGTGGCCAATGTGGGTGATAGAGCATGGTTTCAGCAAGTGAGAGCCCTTCAGAGGGACCTGAGGCCATGAGGTGGCAAAGGGACAATGCCATCCTGCAGCTGAGACCCTTTCCCTATGACACATCCCGGGGTACTGGAGCTCTGCTGTGTGCTTGAGCCTCGTGCCAGTGTGATACCTGCACCTATGTCCTTGGGAAAACCCTAACGTGAAACCTGACCAGGAGTGGGGGGCACACTGCTGCTGCCTCCCCCCTAGGAGAGCCCTGAAGGGGTTTGCTTTAGGGGCAGAGGGCAGGGGAAGGGCAGGGGCCAGCCCACCCGCCCAGGTTCCTCCTGCCAGGTCCTTCCCTGCCTTAAATCCCTTTCCCCGTGCCTCTCGGGGCTGCCTCTGTGCATGGGCAGCCCCGTGGTGAGGGGTCAGCGAGGGGGGAGCGCACCACTGCTTCCCGTACAGACCCCTCCATTCACACTTCCCTCTCCCACCCCATTAATTTGTTGTGGTTGGGGCTAGTAATAGCTGCTTTGTGCGAAGGCGAGGGAAGGAGGGGAAAAAAACCCAGCACACAGACAGCAGCTCCAGTGTTTTCTAAAAGGGATGTTTTTCCCCCTCCGTTCTCTCTCTCTTTCCCTTGAATAATGTTTTTGATTGTAATAGCCTGTCCTGGTTAGGGAAACCCACAGCCTTTCCCCCCCTTCCCCTCCCCTCTTCTGTAAACCATGGTTGAAGTTTAAACAACCCGGAGAGATTTTTCTCACCAGTCTTCTTTTACTAATAGGAAACAAGTGTTTAAAGGGAGCTTTCAGCTGCTGGCCAAGGAACCCCTGACTCTGCCTGCAGAGCTGGGAGTCCCAGTAATCCTCGGGCTGTGCATACGTGTGCACACTGCAGTGCTGGTAATGGGGGCAGCCTCTGCTTAATGAGGTGCCTGGTGGAGGGGCTCAGGGTGCAGCCCCTCTCCCATCTCCCACGCAGATGAGATCAGACAAACCCCACAAATGCAAATCATTGTTTCTTGACTGTCAGCTGTTTCCATGAGCAGTTGGGTTGGAGAAGGTCCTGGCTCAGCGAGTGTGGGGTGCTCTGGGGATGGATGCTGTGCTGGCTGCCAGCACGCAGCTGGGGCTGAGTATTGGAGGGGAGATGGAAAGAGGAGAAACCTCACCCGGTTCTCTGCCCTTGAACATCCTTCCAAACCTCTCCTGCCTGTCCTTGAGCTTTAAGCTCTAAAAGAACCTTGTTTTGTGCCACTGGGGATATAGGGCTTTAATTGGAGCAGCTCAAGTTTACTGTGCCTTCCTGTTATAACCCCCTTTATCAGGCCTTTTATCTTTTGTGCCTGAAGAAATGGTCCTCACAGCAGTCTGTCTTCTGCATTACTTCACCAATGGACAAACCATTCTCTCCTCTCTCCTCTCTCCTCTCTCCTCTCTCCTCTCCTCTCCCCTTTTTCTCACTCCCACCATGTCCTTTCCACCCAATACAGATATCTACACGTTCTTTTCTGTTTGTAGGAACTTAGCGATTGGGATTGGCATTCAGAACTTCCCTGAAGGCCTTGCTGTCAGCCTGCCTTTGCGTGGTGCAGGATTCTCCACGTGGAAAGCATTCTGGTAAGCAAAGCTGTGCTGGAGCAGGGACCCCTGGCTCTCAGCACTGCTGGGTGGGTGGCTCAGCCTTGCTGCCCTGCACCCATTTGCGTCTCCTGCCCAGGGCAGTGGTGTGGTCACTGTCCCTGGGGCTGTTCAGAACCATGGAGAGATGGCACTGAAGGACATGGTTTAACAAGCACGCTGGGGATGGGTTGGGGTGAGACTTGGTGATCTTGGAGGTCATTTCCAACCTTTGTGATTCTATTGAGCTGCTTTCAGGGTGGACTTCTGTGTTGGCCAAGGGCCACGTGCCACGGTCTCCACAGAATGCTCAGCCCGCAGAGTTTTGCTGGAGCTGTGCTGTAGCCCAGCAGCTCCTGCAGCCAGCACTGCCCACGGGTGAGCCTGGGGCTGCTTTCCAGCCCTCTGCAGTGGGTGCTGCCCCAGTGCCCCGAGCTCAGAGCGGGGCTCAGCCCCGAGCCCAGCGTAACTCAGTGCCTGTGGTTAGCTCCCAGATCCTGCATGGAAAAAAAGGGATTTTTACTTTGTTTTCCATTTTTCTTTTAATTCTCTCACTTCACTCTGGGCTGCATTTCAAACCCACTTTGTTTTTTTCCTTTTCCCTGAGGTGAAAAAGCCAAGGGCATGAACTCTGCAGGCGCAGGGCCGCGTTCCTGCCCGTGCACGTGTGCTGCGCTCGGGTGATGGATGGGAGGGCGGGGGGGCTCGCAGGCTGCTCCCTCCTAAGCTTTGTTTTCTTATCCTCCCACCCATCTCCATTGCAGTGAGTGCTGGGACTGCACCGGGACTGCTGAGGAATGAGTTCCCATGGCCACATTAAAACAGTCCCAGAAGGAAAGAGAACTGGGGAAAAGAGTGGGGAGGCTGTATGTGAGCAGATGTCCTTTTTGAGACTGTGCTACACTGGTTGGAAGTGTTTCCTCTCTTACCTATTCCTGGATTCCCAGATCTCACAGGGGGAAGGCATCGGATCGTGTCTTAATTTCCTTCCTGGACAAATCCACATGGTTTGGGCATATTTCCTTTGCTGCTCGGTGCTTGCTGTGCGTGAGGGGTGAGCTGTGTCCCCCCAACCCCAGCCCTGGGGACTCAGGGGATGCCTGGTGACTTTCAGTCCCGTTGTCCCACAGGTATGGGCAGCTGAGTGGCATGGTGGAGCCCCTGGCTGGCGTGCTGGGAGCCTTCGCCGTGGTGGTGGCAGAGCCGCTCCTCCCCTACGCCTTGAGCTTTGCTGCCGGAGCCATGGTGTATGTGGTCATGGATGATATCATCCCCGAGGCACAGACCAGGTGAGACCCCTGCCTGGCCCTAAAGTCAGTTGAAATATTAGGAGATGTTTCTTCTCAGAAAGAGAACGGTCAGGCACTGGCACTGGCTGCCCAGGGAAGTGGTGGAGTCACCGTCCCTGGAGGGGTTTGAGCAGTGGAGCCATGGCAGCACGGTGGGGTGGGTTGGCAGAACTCACACCCTCCCCTTTCTCCCCGCAGTGGCAATGGGAAGCTGGCTTCCTGGACCTCGATACTTGGATTCGTGGTGATGATGTCCCTGGATGTTGGCCTTGGGTAGGCAGCTCACTGCTCCCCAGGAGAAGACTTCACAGCAATTCCCATGGTGGCATTTGGAACTGGACATGTGTTACGCTTCAGACTTCTTTTGTATATATTTTTTTGATCTGGTTGGTGTTAATTTCCTATAATTTTATATCTCTCCTCCTCACAACATCAAGTTGATGGTTTTCAAAGCACAAATACGGGTGGTTCCCTGCAGGTCCTGGTTTCCTTTTGCCACCAGATTTTTTTGTTCCAGGAAGTTTATTGCGAGACACATTGGCCATGCTGCAGATTTTCCTGCAGTTCTGGGTTGGTTTCTCTGATTCTGGTCTCTCTTGGTTTTGTTCATCCTTGTAGAAGATTAGAAATCGACTGTCGCATGCTTAAGCCGGTCTGTGGTTAAGGACCAAAGTGTTTGAACACAGTAAACTCCTTAAGAGTCTCAGTTTCCACTCCTGGCTTTGAAAGGCAGTGGAGGTGTTAGGACTGGGATGACACGTGGGGGCCCTGGGGGCAGCAGGTCTGCTGGGGCATGCTGTGCTGGGTCGTCATGGTGTTGGTTGGTTGTTTTGGTGGATGCAAATAATCCAAGCAAAAAAAACTGAGTTTTCTTGGTAACTCTGCATGAGGAAAACATTGTGTTTTCCTAAGCTTCTCTCCAAAGCAGGGCTTTGTTCCAGTGCATCGTGGCTCATCCAATACACAGAGGGTTTCTTTAGGAGGAAAGAAATAAGAGAGAATGTCTGATATCTGTGTTTTCTAGCATGGTCTCTGAGAGAAGGCAACGTGTGGTCATCCATGCTGCTGCTCCGTGATCGTTGTACAGCACAGTGCATTTCCACTTGGGCCCATGGCTGTTCCCATGCTCTGCCGAGCAGTTACCATTCTCCAGCTGCTGTGTTGGGTTGTTTGTCACTCCCTGATGGTCTCTGTGACCTCCCAGAGGTGGCCCTGGTGGCACCTCTGCCCTGCAGTCCCCTCTGAGCACGGCACCATGTTACCTTGAGCCAGGCCCAGCCCTCGTCCTGCTGAGCAGCATCATTGTGCATTAATTATCCAGCCTGAAGAGACATGCACCACATTAATCTGCCTCTTCATCCTCTTCCTTACGAGCATCCCCTGTCCAACAACCACGGATTGGTTGGACCCATGCTCAAGTGGGGAGCAGAAGGAAGGCGTGGGGAGGCCCACACTCCAGGGCTGCTCTGTTTTTCAGGGAGAAATGAGACTAATGAGGCCCTCCAGCAGGAGTAACTGGATGGCCTGGCAGCATCTTGGCCATACCTGCAGGGCCAAGCAGGAGGGCATGGTGGGACGGGCTGGGTGAGCTAAGGGAGAGCCATGCACTTCTGTTTGGGTTGTTATTTTGGTTGGATTTTGTTTGTCCTTCATTTGTATGTCACTCTGGATGATACAAAACTACTGTTTGCCAATGGATTTGACCTTTTAACTGTGATTGGTTTCAATAAATGGGAAATTGAGCGTTTGCACTGATTTATTTGAGGGCAGTAAATCCGTACCTTTTTTTCTCCTCCCTCCTTTCTTCTGCGTTTCTCTTTTAGTGGTTAATGGTTCTCGGCTTGACAAAGGTCCTGCCTCTCAACCAGGAAGGCAGCGAGCTCGGGGAGTGGAAATAGAAAGATACAAAAGCCAAGGGAAAGCATCTGCAGTGCATGGCACCCACGGGTTTGTTTCAGTGGGTGTACCGCAGCAGCCCAGCTCGCCGTGGCTCCAACCCCTGACCCTGGCTCATGATTTATGACTCATTAAAAACCAACAACAAATCCCTTGGGAAAAAAAAAAAAACTATAAAGCAGCCCTTGGGGACTCCTTCTCCTCAGCTGAGCTGTAATGAACTGCTTGAGGACCAGGCACAAGGGAGGGGGCAATGGCTGGGAGCTGCAGGTGAGTCCACCTCAACCCTGTTGGGCTCCGAAGCCAATCCCATGCAGTGTGGGCTCCAGATCTGCCCCATGGAGCGTGGCAGCCCTGGCAGTGCCCACAGGTTGCGTTGTCTCGCAGCCGTGTTTTCTTGTTTGATTTCTGGCGTGCGGTGTAAGTTGGTACAAAAAAACACATTATGCATTTAAAGGCGGCCTCGTAATCAGATTGCTGCGAGATAATATCACATAATGCACTTAATCCTGCTTAGATGTAGCCAGCCGAGATAATTATGTACATTGGACCTGTAGGGGAGGGCAGGAGGGTGATGCAGGAGAACACAGATGAAAATCCTTCTTTTCTGTTTCTGCCCTGGAGGTGAATGAAATTATACATCCATTTCTTGCCGCGATTGAAATGCTGGCTGGGGGCCAGGCCTGGAGTGACGCGTGGAAACAATAGCTGCCAATTAAAAGGTGGAGCCCCGGAGCAAAGGCGACGCAAATGGCAGCCAAGTGTGGGGCAGTGCTGGGCTGCAGGCACTGAGAGGGGGGGAGAGGAACGACAGGGGTGGGGGGCTGTGCCCCACATCACGCAGCTGGGGATGGGCAGTGGGGATGCGTGGGGCTGGAGCGCAGTGGGTTGGTCCCTTCCCACTGTAGGGTCGCCGTGGTCAGTGGCTGCATCTCTGCTTCACACCGATGCATCAGCACTGTGCATTTCCCCTCCGTAGTTCTTTGGTAAAGGCCCACCAGACAGAAATGCTGGATTGTATCCTAACAGTAACCCCAAACGTAACTTCGTGCACTGCTTTCTGATGGCAGCATGAGTGGTTTCGGTTTTTGCAAGCTGTGCTAATGCAGGAGAGATGTGATAACACCTGAATTCTTCCCGGCCCCTGGAGGGGGGTGCATCTTTCAGCAGGTGGGCTCCCAGTATGAGTGTGGGTGTGAGCCCAGCTGCCCAACTGGGAGCTCTGCAGGAAAGCAATGCTGTATGGGTGTATTCTGCTGCTTTTCCTTCAACCAAGAGCAGATGCTGCCTGCAGGATGTCCATCGTGTGGTACCTGGTGATGCTGGTGAGCAGTTTACAAGAGGATGGAGGGTGAGCTCTTGTGGGAAAGAGGAGCTGTGCTGGGGGTGTTGCCTGGGGCTGCTGGTATTCAGGTGCATGGCATCACACGTGGCTTGGGATTGGGGTTTTGAGGTGGTGCTGTGTGGAGCTGTGAGTGCAGCTCTTCCGGCTCTCAGAGCCGTGCCAAACATCGCTGGCAATTCGTCCCATAGTGGCAGGAGCTACTGTGGAAATTTTCCTTGGCTTTGGCACGGCAGAGCCTCCCACCTGCTGCTGCTGCCCCTCAGGCTGCGCTTCACCTCTTGCTCCAAGGAGGGGCTGCTCCATCCTGCCCCGAGCTGGGGTGCTCAGGGGGATCCCACCTTGCTCTGTGCGGCTCCGAGCAACCAGGGGAGGTGGAGGGGGGGCTTTCCCCAGCAGTAAGCAGTAGGGAAAGCTGTGGGAAACACGGGTTTGCCCCCGCTCGCTGGTCTTCACATGGGATATGGCAGCGGTTGAGCAAGAGGGGCAGGGAGTGCTGCGCTCAGCCGGTGCCGTGGGGCTGAGTCAGGGAGCAGGAATGCTGCGCTGGGTGCTCGCCGGGTGCTGGGGACGGCGAAGGTGATGGCGGCTGCGGTTTTCAGGGCTGGGCGGGGACAGCAAAGCCCGAGCGAGAGCTTTGCACGCAACAGAACAATAATCCCATTATTAGGGCCCCGTGCCGTAAAACAAAACGCGGTGCAAAACACTCCTCGGGGCTTGCAGGATGCGCGCCCAGGGGAGATGGCAGCACCTGAGTCATTGCTTAGAAAGGAATGGATTTCACCTCCCTCCTCCCCACCCCTGAGGAGAGAAACAATTCAACCCTTAAAACAAAATGACTTCTATTCTTTGTGTGCGCGCTTTGTTGTACTTGGCAACGGGGCTGCAATTCAAACTGAGACTCATGTGCGCACACACGCAGCTCCCATCCCCGAGCTCCGGAGCGCGCTCACGGCCGCTCCTCTGCTTCCTCCAGCTCAGGTGCTCTGACCCATCCAACCACATCCATCCCTGAGCCCCAACAGCCGGCCTGTTCTGGGGGGACGAGAGGAAAGAGGAGAAATTACAGCCTGGCTGCCCCTTCCCCCGGGGCAGATGCTATGGGGCCATGGAGTCTCTCGCTGAGATTGAATGCCAGTCTCTTTATTTCAGTAAATATTGGTGCCCTAAGTGTGCATTTAGTCTTGCATGGTCAGCCAGCCCTTGAGAAGCTGTGCCCTCCAGTGCTGTGCTGTGGCTCCTGGATGATCTTCTGCCTGTGATACAACAGCTGCCAGCAGTGGGGGGGAGGGAAGGGGGCATATGGGAACAGTGCCTGTGCCACCCGCGTTCCCCACACTGCTGTGTGTCCTGTGAGGTGCCAAGGATTGGGGTTAGGGTATTGCAATCTCGATCCAGGACTGTCTCTATTGCAAATTCTTCTGACTGAAGGGCCGTTCCAAATGGAGAAAAGAGAGGAAATAGAGCAGCGTGGGGGCTGTGTCTCTTTCCTTACTGCAGGGCTTCTGTAGCAGGGAGAGGAAGGCAGTTGTTCAGGGAGAGGGTGCTCCTTAGGCTCTCAGATGTCCTGAGTTAAGATTTCTGGGACATGTTTCAGTGCTTTGTAATCCAATGAGGGGGTTCGTGAGAGCAGGAAACAGAGCCTGTGGGTTTATTTTAATACAATCTTACAAAGTGCTGATGATAACTAAAAAGCTTTTGTGTCCAGAGCTGGTTTGCATGCGAGAATTGCTTAAATCTCTCTCGGCCTCTTGCATTCTCGTGTTCTTACACGAACAATGAAACCATTACAGAGCCCAACGCACGCTCCCTCCCCATCTCATCCTGTACAATCCTTCTGCTGTGCCTGAAGCAGAAAAGAGAACGGCTGCTCCAAAAGCTGTGTGAAAATCCTGAGGAAGAGAACGGCCTGGATCTGCTTTCATTTTCCTGCAAAATAATTTCCCTGTCATGAATGTATCGTTGAGAGCCGAGGGAAGATTAGCTCATGTGGAAAAACACGTGCTGGGAAACAGTAGAGGGTGAGACTGGGAAGAGCTGGAAGGATGGAGAGATGGATGGACAGACAGAGGAGTGGGCAGGTGGATGGATGGACAGGTGGATGGAGGGTTGGATGGACGGACAGGTGGACAGACAGACAGACAAGCCCTTTTCCAGGGGCTGGGATTTTCCCCCTTGGGAGTGATGCTGATCACCCTCTGCTGCCCACCGTTCCTGGGCAGTGGCTGCTGCACTGCTGTGAAAAAACGCTTTCTGAGAGCAAGGAAACACATCCAGACACCAAAGGGGCTCGGGGGCCTCTCGAGTCATTAAACAAATTAAGTTGTTTAGAACACGGAGGCCCAGATGACTGGGTGTGAAAGCCCCGGAGGCCTCTGTAATTGCTGTGCAGAGGCAGCCCTGGTGGGTGGGAGTGTGCCGGGGGATTTTGCCTTCTCCTGGAGCAGCCCCAGCCAGGCTTATCTCCCTGGGGCACTTGGGGACTTGGTGGCAACTGCACCCCGTGCTGGGAAGCCTGAAGTGATGCTGTGGTCCAGCGGGTGCTGCTGTCTCTGCCCTCCTGTTGTGCTGCACGTTCAGCTGGGCTCCATTCCCACTGGGGCTTGCTCCCTCTGACACCTGACAGCAGCTTTCCAGGAGAAGATGCAAAATTCCCAAACTTAGCTGCCTCTTCCTTTACAGCATTAGATGCATGCTGTGTTTAGACAAGATGACAAGCTGATAAAGCACGGTGCTGCAATCTCCCTTGGCGAGCTGTGAGATGTGAGCAGGAACCTCCTCTGGGCTGGGAGTGTGGGGAGGCACTGGGTCATGGGACATGCCCTGGACAGACAGAAGCATCCCCAGATGTGTCCCCACACTCCGTGCCACAGCACTTTGGTGGCACCTTCACCTCTTCCACATCCCACCCACAGGATTTGAGACAAATGTTGCTCGTGTTGCTGCAGCCTGTTGGTCTCTCTGGTTCTCAGAGGGTGACAAAGCACTGGAGGTGCCACCACCTCCTTGAAGCCATCAGCTCTTCACATCCCTCTGGTTATGACATTGCCCAGCTGTGCTGTGGGAGCTCAGCACCCAAAGTGCAACCCAGCGAAGTGCCCTGCAGAGAGCGAGCTGTGAGCTGTGCTTTGCCAAGGGTTAGAGCTCAGGGAATGGGGTTTGGCAGTGTCTTGGCTGCAGCAATCTGCCCACACCCTGGGCAGCACGGAAAGCCTTGGTGAGAGCGGAGAAGTGGCCGAGGTTCCTCCTCCACGGGGGTAGCTTCTCTCTTTTTTTTTTCTCCCTCCCCCTCTCCTTGAAGCTCTCAGAAACAAGTGCTGTTTTATGGCAGATAGTTTACCAGCTGCACAAAGGCCGCCTTGTGAGGCTGAGCTCCAGATGTTTAGCATTTCACAAAAAATCTCATGGTCAGGAACCTGCTTCTCTGGCACACCAGCTGAGCTGCCTGGGGAGAGCTGGGTCACAGAACCACAGCCTGGCAGCCTTTTCCTCTCCTTCCCCTGCAGCTGCTGGCAGATCCCGGCCTCGTGGTGCAGATGGACCGGGCGCATCCTTGCTGATGGGTGGCTCTGGGTGGGAGATGCTGCAGGGGATGGGGGGGGAGTCATGTATAGGGACGTGAGGTGCAGATCTGGATGCTGCAGGAGAGAGGAGAGTGATTGCCTGGCTCCGCTCCATCCCCACCCCATTCCTTTGACTGCAATCCCTTAATTGTTGGGGGGGGAGGGGGGAGGAATTAAAAATAAATAATAAATCACATGACAGAATACAGGGAGATAATTACAGTCAATTGCCCCCCTCTTATCTCCACGGAGAGCACGTTGGGCAAATAAAGCCCAGGGAATTAATTCTGGTGTTGACCGAGGCTCCCCGGCCCAGGCAGTGAATGGCAGGAGGGGCTGATTTACTGCCACCCTTTGCAGCTATATTCGGTGTTTTATTGCAACTCTAATTACTGCTCCTGTCAGGATCTCTTGGTTCCCACTGCCACGTACAGAGGCCGGAGCAGCCCTGGCTGCGTGATCATAGCAATGCTCTGTGCTGTCCCTGTCCTGCCCTGCCACTGTGCCATGCCCACGGGGATGTGTGGCTGGTTGGGTTTGCCTTGCTGCCTCCCCAGATAGCGGGGGCTGGGGGAAACAAGGCTGCAAGATGCAGCTGGGGGTGATGTGCTTGCAGCAGGGCAGGGCTGGGGGAGATGGTGATGGGCAGGAAGGTGCCTGTCTCACCTGGGCAGGGCACAACCCACCCCAGGGCTGGGTGGGATGTTCTATCTTTGGGATCCAGCATGAAGATGATGGAGTATGGGGACAACTGGAGCGTGCACGCCAACCCCAGCAGCCCCATGTCCCCAGCAGCCCCATATCCTCAGCAGCCCCATATCCTCAGCAGCCACTCATTCTCATGCAAAGCCTGTAAGGAGGAGGGAAGGCACCCGGCCATTGGGGAGCAGAGACAGGCAACTCTGCTGCAATGAAGTAATCCTCCCCCCCGCACCCGGAGCATATAAAGCACTGCGGAGCACAAGTGCCTCTCTGTCCCCTCTCTTTCTTCTCTTTCCCTTTAATAATCTCACTCCTTTGTCCCCATGCATTTGCTCCCAGTGCTGCAGGTCCCTTCAGGCCGCTTGCTGGATGCCCCTTGCCGCAGGACCCTCAATGTCCGCCCACCAAGGTGCTCCTGGTGCCACCTGTTTTCTCCCTTTCCTCTTCCAGGGCACCTGATTTATTTATTTTCTTTATTATTATTATTTTGCCACTGGTTTAGGGTCTATTAAGTTTACTCCTTCTTCCCCTTGCCCTGGGAGACCTGGTTAATGAGTAACCATAGCGTGCTTGGAGGCAGCTGTCTCAGACAAACTGACGGAGACTTTTTTTGGAGCTGCATAAGGGAACGTTTGTTCTGCAGCTTCTCAATAGATCCTTGTGCAGGAGGCAAAAAGTGTGGGGAGAGAAAGAAAGAGACACTAAATCACGGGGCTCCTTGAAAATCTCGCTCAGTGTGTGTGTGTGTGTGTGTGTGTGGTTTTATTCCTGGTTATAATGGATGTTCAATGAGTCACCTTTTCAAGCTCAAATCATGAATTTCTCTCCGCAGTGGAGCACACAATGGATTTCTAACAGTGTTTCAGCCATAAAGTTCTTAAAAAGTATCTTCAGTGTAAAATGCACAGCCCGTAGACACGCTGGCATGGGCTCAACGTTGCGTGGATGGCTGTTCTTTGCCCCACTCCCCACGCAGATTTGGCCCCACCCGGACCCTCCCATCACCTCCACATGGGGACGTTTTGGGGCTGAGGTTGTTGGGGTCTATCAGAGCTTCGCCATCCCTGTGCTGGGATGCCCAGGTGGGAGGTGGAGGACCGCTGTGCCACGGGGCCACTGCGTGCCCATGGGAACGGCATTTAAAGCTCTCTTCCCTGCCTGGGCTTTGTCACTGTGCAAACAGGTGACAGCTGTGTCCTTTGTCCCACAGCCTTTCTTGGAGGTGGAAGGGATGCCGTGAGCGTGCAGAGCTCACAGCAGCAGCGTGCCCAGCTGCTCCAGCATCGCTCCCTGTTCCCATGGCTCATCCAGTCCCCAGACACACACATTTACTGTCAGCACCAGGTTTCCCTCTCTCCTTTCCAGGAGCAGTGCTGTGCACAGACCTATCGATGCTCCTTTTGTGGTTCCCCCAGGAATGGGGAGAAAACCAAACCGGTGTCACCATCTTTTCCCTCCTCTGTTACAAAACCACAATGTATATATATTTTATTCATTTGTTTTTTGAACTTCGGGGTCAGTTCAAGTTTTGGGCAGCGATTCAGGTTGTTTTTGTTTTACCTGAAATGCAGCTCGCCATTCCCTGGAGCAACAGTTCTTTATTGGCTCCCGCAGACACTTGGCACTCTCAGCAAATGACATAAAAAGCTTTTTGTTTCCGTATTTCAATATATTGCTATATAGTCAGCCCGCGTGGGGAGGGTATCTGGAGGGCAGAGGACTTTCTGAGGTTTCAGAATGGGTGTCTGATGGGAATTAATTCCCACATCTCCCTTCCCACTTCCCCTTTGTTTTATCCATGCTGTGCCCATCCCTAAGTGCTTTCCCTGTGCAATTCTGCTGCTGTGTCAGCCCTGTAGTGATGCAGCCCCATAGCCAGGCTGGGAGCACAGAGTACCATGTGCATCCCCAGCCAAAATCCCTCCTCTCCCCATTTGCAGGGAGGATTTCCTGCACTTAAAAGCTCTCACAAACAACTCTGAGCCCCACGGCTGGAGGCTGCAGGTTGCACTGATCCATGCACTGCAGCTGTGGGGCCAAACCCCTCCTTCCTCAGGTGCCCTACAAGGATAAAGGATGCTTTCAGCTGCCTTCAGCGGATCTGCTGTGACTTGGGAACATCTGGCTGACATTCTGAAGTCCGCAGGCTCTCATGTAATGATCCCCATTCCCTGATCTGCAGCACTTTATCTCACTTTATGGTGACTCCACTCCCTGCCCACACCACCCATGCCGGGCACTGCGCTAATTAAAACTCGGGGCTTTGCTCCCTTCTCCCCTCCCCATCCCAGCAGTGGCTGAGGAATGCAGGGCAGGAATGCTGTCCTCTCACAAGGAGCCAGGAAGGGGAGGTGGTGGCTCTCCCATAAAACAATGTCTTTGTGTTTGCAGGGTCACAGGCACTCAGGGCTCTGTTGCACGCTCCAGCCCTGCTGGGTGCTGGCTCACCTGGCAGCAGCACACAGCGTTCAGCATCTCCCAAACCCTTTGCACTCACGTCACGCTCTTGTAAAACTGGAGTTGGGATCCTCCAGTAAATCAAAGCCAAGCTCTGCTGGGAGCCAGTTGCTCACCTCTGTGGCAGCCGGGTGGGCTCTGAGCACAGCTTTGCAGTGTTATTCTGCAGTGCTTCGCCCTACTGCAGTGCTCTGCCCCGTTACTGCCTATCGCTCTATTCCAGTGCTTCACCTTATTTCAGTGCCTTGTGTGATCTGTGTGCGTGGCTCTGAAGGCAACAGCAGCAGAAAAGGAAGCAAAGCTTCCCAATGAAGCTACTAAAATGGTAACTTGTCCGGAAAAATCCAGAGCCACCCAAGCAGGCTGCTCTGTGCCACCAAGCTCTTGCTCTGTCCCGCTGATGCTGGCCCTTTGGTTCCAGCTGAGGAGCCTTCCCATGGACTCCAGTGGGCTTTGGGCCTCCTCCTGCCTCTGGGCACCGTGTGGCTGAGCCTTCCCAGCACATCCTGCCCAGTGGGTTGTGCTTTTGCTGGGTCTGTCTGTCTGTGCATTTGGGACCAGGGCTGCACCCCATGGGCAGGGCCAGGCAGGGTAACAGGGAGGGACAGGGACACCTGGGGGCTGCGGGGGCTGCAGCAGTGCCACACTTCAGGAGCTTTTCCCAGCGCTGCTCCTTGCTGCTGGTTGCACTCCACTGCTTGCCAAACAGGTTTTAATTTAGAGAATGTGAGGATGAAAAAGCAGCGCAGCCCCTCCTCCACAGCTCTAAAAATGTATATATATTTTCCTTTTAATATACCATAAACGATGACCTTTTCCCTCCTTCAGAACGCAGCCAACACAAGCACAACAATGTGATTTGTGCAGCATTTCGGTTGTGGTTTCTTCAAGAAATTCATCTGGTCTCAAAGCAATTAAGGGAAGGGAAGCATTTCCACTCCAGCTTTGGGCCCTGAAAACCTGCCAGGAGGTTCCCCCCCCCCCTCCCTCCTCTCCCTCTTTCTCCCTCAGCCCCTTGCTCACTTGTCCTGGAACACTCCTGCGGTTTCACTGCTGTGGTTTCCCCTCCTGCAGCAGTGGATGCAGCCCCGTGCTGTGCAGGTGGGACGGTGACTCCCAGCCCCTGTGCAGCCAAAAGGTGGGAGATGTCTCATCCAGATCGAGCCCAGTGGGATCGGGGAAGCACGGGGGAGCACAGGGTCACCCACCCCCCACAGCCAACACCTTCCTCACCCTTCACCCTCTCCATCACCTAAAATTTGCCCCCAAAGGGGTTGTGCAGAGATGTTTGCCCCCCCCCCCCCCCCATTGCCACCCATCTTCTCGAGGTCTCCTTCATGGTGTTTTCCTGCGCTGTACAAAACTGGGGACTGAATTAAAGGCACGTGGGGGGGGGGAGGGCACAGAGCGGTGGGGAAGGATCAGTCCCGCGATGGCACACAGGTGGCTTTGCCTGCACTGAGCACGCTCGCAAGGATGGACCTTAAATGAGCCCGCACGTCGACAGCGCACTTAATTGCTCATTCACCCCACGGATGGGTTAATAATTAATTTAAATTCATAATTGGGACAATAATTAAACTAAACAACAACTTCTACGCGGGACAATCGAAGCCATCGGGCTCGGTGCTGAGCGCTCGCTGCGGTTACTCATTGACCCGCGGTTTATGGGATGGATTCGCCAGGGGACGGACCCCGGTGCATCCCCCTCCCCCCGCCCCCGGACGCACGCACAGACGGACGGAGGGAGGGACGGGGGGAGGCGGCTCCGGGCCCGGGGGAGGAACTACAAGTCCCGTGAAGCCGCGCCGTCCGCCCGCAGCCAGCGGGGCTTTATAAGCGGGGAAATGGCCCGAACGCCGCAGTCGGAGCATCTCCGGGCGCGGCGGCTCTGGCTGCGGGCACCTGCGGGCACGGAGCGCTGGTGGAGCCGGACCTCCTCCACTCGCTTCTCTTCTTTTTTCCCCCCCCATCGGTATTTTGGGGTCGCCCCCCTCTGGGAGATGTGAGTATGGATGATGGTGGTGGGGTGATGCGGCGGCTGGGAGGCGGCCCGCTGGGGTGGGCTCCCCGCTCGGGGTCGGGGGAGGGGAGAGTGGGGTATGAACGCGGTGCCGGAGGTCCCGGGCATCTCCTGGTGGGGCTGAGCAGGGCTGCGGGGCCCTCTGTGCCCCATGTGGGCTCCGGGTTCGTCTCAGCCGCCTTTGTGTCCGGGCAGCCATGGGGCTGCGGCTGGGGGATGCTCCGGGGCTGGGAGCCGAGGGGCCAGGCTGGCAGGGTAGGGATATCTGTAAGAAAAGACCGTGTAGGTAGTGGGTTTTTTTTCCCTGTTTTTAAAGCATTTTTTAAAATCTATATTTTTATGACTTTTCCCTTCCCCACCCGTGGGAAAATAGCCATAGAAAGGCTCTGCATCAGCAGGACTGCGGTGAGCACAGGGCAGGTGCCTGGCTGGGGGGAGAGGAGGCCCTGAGCAGCCGCAGCCCCCACCTTCCCCCCCCTCTACTGGGGGCCCAGGGCTCTCCCCACCCTCTGGTGCCGTATACCCAAAGCACAGAGCTGGGAACGCTTGATGGGGGTCGGGGATGCGAGGCATCTGTGATGCACAAGAGCACTTTTGTGTGAACGCTGGAAAAATATGAATGACTCCCTTCTTTTGCTCGCTACAACAAAAAGACCACACCGGTCTAGACCTGCAACCAATAACACACAAATTAGTGCTGTCTGCTCCTGGGGATGCAGTGCACTGAGGACAACGCCGACCCTTCCAGTTTGAGCCCACTGATCCATACGGAGGGTGAGGGATGCTTGTTTGGGGAGAGGATGTTTGAGGTTACTTTGATATAAACAAGAGGAGCTTTTATTGCCCGGACATTGTTAGTGTTGCTCTCTGCTGGATTGGAATGTGTTTCCTCTGAAGGGTTTTGAGACGGGAGGCATTGCTCAGCTCTCTTGCTAATTGAGACATCTTTTTATAATCACAGTCCCAGCTGGTGGGATGGAAGCGGGGGGAGAGGGGGCTGCAGAGCAGTGACTCAGGCCTGGGGGAATGCTGCTGCGTTTAGAAGGGCAGTTTTCAGCTTGGAGGGTGAAGCAGCATATGCGAGGGCACCTAACTTGTTCTATGCTGTCAGGCAGGTGATGAGAACATTGTTGCCCCCAAACCATCACTTCCTTGTAAAATTATGGATGGGTGGGAAAACTTGCGTGCCTCAGTCCTCCCACAGATGTGGGGTCACACCTGTGCTGATGGGGGTGACGGTGTGGGGGTGTTGCAATGCTTGGGCTCTCCTTTCTCAAAGGCTTTGGTGCTTATGCTGCTTGGACTCGCCTTTCCTCCTGGGCTGCTTGCTTACTGGTTGCTTTCCACGTGCATATCTCTAACCCAAAAGCCACCCTGCAGTGTGGCACTCCCCAGGTTGCATCCCGTGGGTTGGCAGTAACTTCTCCTGGAGTGCTGCTGAGTGCTTTGACTCTAGCAGCCCCCTGATAGTGAGGAGATGATTTCTTGGTGTGAAGAGGGTCTGTGACCTGAAATGTAAAGTCCCTTTGCAAGCATAGCAGTGTGAGGAGGAAATGAATGTGCTGTTACAGCCATTGGGCATTCCCTTCAAGGTGTCTCCTTGAGCAAGGAGAGCTGTGCTGCAGGATTTGAGTCTTTGCAAGGCAGGAATATGGGAAAGCTGGTGGGCATGGGATGTGTTCTGCTGCTGATGGCTGTGGGTTCTGTGATGATTGGGATGTTGGTGCTGCAGCTGCCTCTGTTGCCAGCACTGGTTTACTGGCTCAGCTCTTCCTATCTGCAGTGATGGGGAGGTAGAGGCTGTGGTGAAATGGCCTAAATGATTTAAACCTCAAATCTCCTGGGCTTTTCTGAGACCAAGCCCCTCAGGTTCAGCCTGCATGCTGAGCCCTGGGGGAGGTGGCTTCACCCCTTGGAACTGGAAGAAGAGAGATGCCCTTAACCAGGGAGATTTGTGGTCACAGCCACTTGTAGGGGACATGAGCAGCTGGGTGACCAGATATAAATGAAACTGTGGCTTTAGTCCTTTGAGCAGCTCACCTGTACCTGCCCACCTTGGTGTGATGCAGCTCTATGGGCTGCAAAACAGAGAAGGCTCAGGGGACACTGGGACCTGAGCCTTCCTGAAATGAGTGCTTCTCATTTCAACAGTGAAGTGTAAGAGCCTGGGCTCCGAGCAGCTCTGAGGGCTGGACAAGGACGTGGATTCTTCTTGTGCTTGGTTTCAAACACGTTTAATACAGGAGCATCGCTTCTCCTTAATGGGATGGGTGTTTCCTAACAGCAATTGGCTCTCCTTCACTGGAGGGTTTTAGATGGTCTCTTCTATCTAGGAGCTCTTCTTTATACAAAGTGATCCAAGAGCCTTCAGTATTGGGAGATTAGATGTCTCAGGCCACTGACAATGGGGGGGATAAGGCAGCAGCACAATGCAGCTCACTGGGGGCTCTTCTGTTTGAACTTTGAGCAGAAGAGAAAAGCAACAAAAGCGAGGGCAAGGAAAGCACCGTGCTTTGCCAGTTACCAAGGCGGGCCAGAAAGCTATAATGGCATTACAAAGGGCAGCCTTGTTTGGAGTGGCTTATTTCATCAGAAAGATGAATTTAAAATAATAAAAGGGCAAATGTTGGCGTAAAGTCCCTTCTGTTAGTGTAAACACTGCAGGAAAACCCTTTTATTAGGGAGTTATAGGAGGTAATAAATACTGTTGGGTTTTGATGAGAACTCTTAACACAGGATTAGGGTTTACGGGGCGTTACCTTATTAGCCCCTGAGGACAGAGCTAGGTTCCGTGTGGCTTTGTGTCCTGCTCTGTTTTCTGTGCTTTGTTCCCCCTTTTTCCTGCTGGGATTCCCCCCTGTGGTGGCAGGCAGTGCAGTTGGAGGGCTAAAAACGGAGCCTTGAAATAAATATTTGGTTCCCTGCAGCTTTCCTGCAGAAATAGAGCCCGAATGGGTTTCAAAATGGGGCAGGCTCTCTGAAGGCTCTTCTTGCTGTGGTTTTGTTCTTGCTTCTTGCCCTTGGAGCTGTCAGTGGTCTGGTAGAGCTGCAGAATAACTGTCCTTGCTCTCTCAGAAGGCAGTGGCCAGCCATGGCTCTCAGTAGAGCTCAGTGTAAGACAACCTTGAGTCTCTAATGCACTGTGACAGCAGGTTGGTGCGTGCTACTGCCTGGAGGCTTTGGGCTGGGAGAGTGCTGCAGGGAGCATTCCTTCAGGATATGTGTTAAGGACTGTTTCTTTGGCAGGTGGAGCTCTCCTGCTTATCTTCCTGTGCAGATGAGCTCAGTGCTGGGGCTGGCTCATTCCTGGGTAGGCAGCACCTCTGGGAGGAAGAGGAGCAGCACCTGGGTGCTGGTGACACCAAGAGGCAGCCTGGCTCGCTCAGAGCTTTGTGGCCATGTGCCTATTCCTGGAAAATGAGCTCCAGGAGTGAAGCTGGCAGCAGCTTTTCTGTGCTTCCAAGACATGAGAGCCCTGATCAGCTGCCCCTGGGAGCCCCCAAGCAGAGTCTGTGGCTGGGTGCTGGCACCAAGATGAAAAGCAGCCCGTGAGGACCGGCTGGTGACTATGGACAGGTCATGCTTGCAGGGGGGTTGTGCTCCTTTGGCCCACTTTATGGCTGGGAAAGCAGCCACATTTGGGTTGTGGGTGCTGCTGTGTGGTGCCACAAGTACTGCAGTGCAGCCTGCAGGTGTGTGTACTGAGCATCCTGCTCGGCTGTGCCTGGGAGAAGAGAGGGAGTGCATCAGGAGACACAGAGGGCAGCAAGAGCTGGAAGCGGGCACTGGAAGTGTTTGGCATCTGGCTGTTTGAGACACTGAATTTTGCTGTGAATAGGATTGAATTACCTGGAGCTCACCAGCCAAGCTGCAGTGTCTGCGTCATCACAGCTCCCTTGGAAGGAAAGAACTGGGTGGTGATGGTGGCCCCCAGTCCTGTGTGTCCCAATGGCAAACATCACATCTGCCCAGCTGAGGGGGAGGGAGAGCTTCCAGTTCAGCAGCCTGGATGGGAAATAATGATCCCCTTTCTATAGCTTCTCCAATTGTTCCCAAAACTCCTTTTTAAAGGGAGGCAAGTTCCTTCCTTCCTTTCAGCTCCCGGTATCTTTAAGAATTCGCTCTATTGTGGCCCAGGACAGAGACCCTTCTATGAGGGCTGCATAGGCACTCTTCGGAGGCCCCCTCCCCTTGCCCCCCCTGCCCCATCCCAACAAACCCCCATTCTCCTCTGAAGAGGGTCCCTCTGTCTAACGCCAAGTAACTCTTAAGGGTAGCATTTATCCTCGGGCACTCAGCGCACAAAGAGTGCTGGAGTGTCAAATAAACTCACTCCAGCCTGCAAAGAGAAGAGGAAGAAAATACAAAACCCCCTTTATTTCCACCCCTGCAGGGAAACAAATACGGACTTTGTGCTGGAGAGCAGCAGTGCCCTAACGAAGCGGGGCAGTGTGCGTCCCAACGTATCTCCCATAAACTGCTGTGCGTGCACACGCTGCAGTGAGCGCGGAGCCGGCGGACAGGCTCTAAATCAAAATCCCTCCTAAGAAATCCTGCGTGCTGCTCACTGTGACAGCGTTCCTGTGACTTCAATTTGCTTTTGAGGGAGGAGGATGCTGGGTCCCCAGCCAAGGGACAGCGGGGTCTGTGTGATTTCAAGCTGAGCGGACCTGCAGAAGGGCTCGGCACGGCTGCTGCAGGCGCTCATTTCATCAGGACATGGTTGCAGTGGGGGAATTCTGCTCCCTGCCCCACTGCAGGGTGCTTGGCCATGTTGCCCTACCAAGAGCTTGTCCTCTTGTGGATGGGTTGTTTCCTGTGTGCCAGACCTGATGCAGGTCACTGCTGTTCCCTCATCCTGACGTGTGTTTCTCTGCAGGTCTTGTTAATCGCCGTTGCTGATGTGCAGGTGGATGTGATGGATGTTGGAGTGTCCATTGTACCTGGAAGAGAGAAGGCATGAGCAGCCTGACCCTGTGTGGGTTTGGGACTTTTCCCTCTCATCTGAGCAAGGAGGATTCATCTTGGGGTGTTTTCTGTCTGCTGGGATCTCACATCTGGAGCCCTTCTGGACTGCTGTGGGTTTTGGATGCTCCCTTCTGCCTGTAGCTGAGAATGTGTGCTGCTGCCAGGCGGCCACAGACACCTGCTCCTCTAAATCTGCTGGATTATTTCTTTTGGCATCGCTCTGCCAGTGCGGTAGCTTTTCCTCCTCTTTTGGAACAGCCTTTGGTGCTTGAGATCACTGGACTTACAGATGCAGAAAGCAGCAGTTGCAGCCCAGCGCTGCGGACACCTCTCCTTTTTGGGCTACTATTTCTCAGCATTGTGGCACTTTGGGGGAAAAAAAAAAACCATGTCCATGGATGCATGTAGGAATGCTGTGCTGGTCCTAGGTGAGTCCAATCCTTTTCTTTTAAGATATTTTTCTCCTCCATTTTTTGAGAAACAGTGCCAAATCTAGCTACCTACTACTCTAGGAGCATAGGAGAGTAGCTAGAGATTTGCTTTGCAAGGCTAACCTGGCATTCCCCTCCTACTTCAATCAAAGCACTGATCTTTTGAGCACCATTTCAGCCTGAAATCTCACACTTTCTTCCTGGGGTTACTGCAGAATAATGGATAAAGGAGTGGGGGTGCAGCGTCCCACAGGCAGGTTTCTCTTTCTTTCCCTGTTAAGGAGGATCCCTGCTGACTTGCTGTGCTTGGAGGTGTGTCACATTAGGTGGCAGGAGCTGTGTGGAGAGACTGCCACTTGTTGGCTTATTGGGATCAGTGTGGGGCTTGTCTTGAGGGGGTAAGCAGGTGGGAAGGCTCCCTGCTGAGGAAGATGAGCTGTAAGCCTCCTTGAAACAGCAAATCCACTTTGGGAAAGGCAGTGTGGTTTTTATATATATATTTTTGAGGGGACTTGTCAGTAGTGACATCAGCAGGAGCTCTGCAGGATGAGCTGTAGCTTTGCAAGGGGGATTCTGCCCTGGATGAGCTGGTGACTCCTGTGCTGGGAGAGAGGGGCTTCTCCTGTCTTAGAGAGCACTTTCCTGGAGATCTATGCTCCAAAGCACCTCAGACTCCTGTGCCATCCCTCGTGTCCTATTGCTTGGGTTCTGGACCATCCTTCTGTGCTGCCCATTGCTAAGAAGGAAATGCAGTCATCCTCTTCTGGCTTTTCTCTGGGACTGACTTGCTGGTGGGGCATAGCTTCCATCGTCCCTGTGTGCTTTGGGAAGGATGTTCCCCTTCATACCCTGTTTCCTGCCCAGGCTTTAAGCCAGCAGACACTGTGGGGCCCTGTTGCTCTGAACTGAGGTGGCACCCTTTTGTTTCTGGGGTGCAAAGCAGAAATGGCTTTTTTTTTTTTTTGGGATGGTACTGTGGTTTGCTGCCTAAACTGCTTTCTCTTGTGTGTTTTCCTCTTGTGAGCTTTGGTCTGGGAGAATGAGGCAAGAAATGTGATGAACAAAGGGAAAATTGATGCTGTAAAAGACTTCTTAGATTAAAGTACACTTCTGTTTTGGGTTTGAGTACCAGCAAGGAAGAACAGATGAGCTCTGTCAGGCCAAAAAATCTGATGCAGGCTGGTGAGAGTGTGAGGTCTGTGCAGAAGCAGTGCAGCTGTGTACTGCAGCAGCTGAGCAGAGTTCTGCTCTGATGTGGATAAAGGGGGACAGGAGATGTAAAGATGCTTTTCTTTCTGCTGAATGCAGATACAGGAGAGGATGTGGTGTATCCTCCCCAGAGACAACTCTGAGAGCTGTATACATTTCAGTATGGATGGAGAAGGCAAGTGTAAAACTGAAGAGGCAACTGGCTCATGCTCACTTTGTACTGCAGATGTCCAGCTATCTGAGCAGAGCTGGGATGTTCCAATTAATTTCCCCTGTTAGTATCTAACTGGTGCTCTTCTGTAGCTCTCTCTTCCCAGAGCCTACTCATGGTGTTCCCCAATGAACATCTGAACGTACCAAGCACTTGACTTTATCCCCTTGCAACATGAGTCCTTTGTCTGCCTGTCCCTGAACTACAGTGGAGGGGGGGATTATATTGTATGTTTTCTCTTGTTGGTAGTCCAGAAGCTTGAGAACAGAGCTCCTTGGGGTAAGGCAAGGCAGAGACTCCACCCCAAACAAGTGTAATGCAGCTTTGTTCTCTATCAGCTTGTGCAATAAGGGACCCGGCTGATACTTCTGTCTTTGAGTATCTTCACTATCAGCATGGCTGCTCTCTACACTTGTATAACAAGTGATGCACCAAGCTCTGCTTGTTCCTTGCTTTCCGTGAGCATGGGTCCCTGGGGAAGGTGTCAGTCTCCTGAGATGCTGCATGGCTCTGGTAACTGTGTCAGTTCTGTCTGGTTATTGCACTGCCTGGGACTTGCAGGAAGGCTCAATTGGGATCTTCCCTACGGAGATCCCTACCTCCATCTGCAGGCGGTGAAAACTCCCTAATGCGGTTTAAGTCGCAAAATCCCATCACGCTCTCTGGTCTGCGAACGACTCCT
Source organism: Cyrtonyx montezumae (assembly GCF_038088225.1). Classification (NCBI taxonomy): domain Eukaryota; kingdom Metazoa; phylum Chordata; class Aves; order Galliformes; family Odontophoridae; genus Cyrtonyx; species Cyrtonyx montezumae. The sequence goes on from NW_027071925.1 coordinate 5,291,590, forward strand.
TGCGGCGGAGATACCTCAGAACCTTTCCCAGGCGCCGTCGTTCAGGATCCGTCCCCACACGGAGCGGCGGAACGGGTGCGTTCCGGGGACGCGCTGCCACCTGGCGGCCGCGTCGGGCCGGACCGGACCGCGCTGTGCTCCGGGCGCTGGGGCGACGGGCATTGTTTGGGCATGGGCTCCCAGACCTTCTCTTCAAGGCTTGGAAGTAAACGATTTTTGCAGTTCCCTCTGGGTGAAGAGCTCTGAGCGTGGGTTGCTGGGCTTCAGCATCGTCATTTGTGCCTCCATGGTTGTGTTCTGTGGCTGCAAGGACCAAACTGGGTGTCTTGTCTGCTGTAAGCTATGGTGTGGCTGCTAGGATGGAGTAGGGGGAATAGAGAAGAGAGAGAGGCAGTGAGTGGTGTGTGTGTTCACCTGGAACAATTATCTGTGGTGTCTGTTACATGGGGTTCCTTGTAGGTTTAGGCTACCCGTGCATTTTTGGGAACTTCAGATAGTAGGAGAGAAGAGAGTAGCTGTGAAAAGGGTGCTGTGGCTGCAAACTGCAATGGCAACTCAAGGGAAGGGTAGAGAAAAATGTTTGGAAGGGCACCTTAGAAATGTGTTTGGATAAAACTGAATCTCTGTTCAAAACAAACGCTTCTGCTCCCCTTCTCCCAACAGAACAAAATCCAAACGAATAAAATTGAAGCTAGGAGAAAATACAAAGAATAACTTTCTGATGCTTATTGGTGCTTCGGCTGTGATGGATGGGAGAATTTCTCCCTGTGTTTCTTTTCCTCAGATATCTCCTGTGCCCTTCTTCCATCTGGAGGAGGCCAGCGGATGGTCGCAGCCCGGGATCTGCCGGGAGGTGCGAGCGGCTGCTGAGCAGACGTGGCCGCTAGGGGGCGCTGTGGCTCCGCCGGTGGCGGACTCGGCTCCCAGGGAGTGCTGGACGGGTGGTTGAGATGCTTCTGTGCGGTGCTTTGGGACCTGAACTCAATCCTTCACGAGTTTGCTTAGTGACTGCATGTACCTACACAGGCTGTGCAAGGACCGTCTCTGTTTCCTTTCCCCAGGTTTTTGGGGCAGCCTGCAGGTCTGAACCTCATGAGGCGCGAGGGCAGTGCGGGATGGGGCTGAGGAGCGAGCAGACCTGGGGGCTGTAAGTGTGACCCCTATAGATCTGGCTTCAGCCAAAACCACTTGACACATACAGCTTAATCTACTTGTCTGAAAAGCTTCAGCAGAGCCGTTCCTTTGGTGTGCTCTGAGCAGGCCCCCACCCCCCAGCACTCCTGGAGGGTTTGATGTGTTGTTTTTCCTAAAGAAAATGTGTTAGGAAGGCTGCTGCTCTGCTGTTCCTGACTTCTCCTGCCCAACTTCCTCAAGGTGAAGAGGGACTGGGAGTGCTGTCTGGCTCAGCGCTTCCACATTGCGCTGTCTGGAAACGGGTGAATAATTGCAGGATAAAGCAGTGTGTTTGGCTGCTTCAAAAAGCACTTCCAGATCAGTTCCAGACTGCTTGGTTGGCACTGTTCACATCGAAAGATTCTGCTGTCCAGGCTGCCTCCTCCATATAAGGAGCCAATGGCAGATTCCACCAGCACTACCACTCTGGAGCTGGGTTTCCATGGTGAGTGCATTTGGGTAGGGCACTGCTTCCCAAAAACTCCAGGGCTTTTTGTGTCACCAGTGTCACAGCTTGCCCGTGGTGGCTGCAGGGAGGGACTGCTACTGAGCTGGGATCCTCTGCAAGCCACTGATAGCTGGAAGCTGTGCCCTCAAATAATTGGATGTCTGTGTCCTCCTCTGCATGGCAGTGATGGGAACCCTGCACCTGGCACCCTCTACACTGCTTTGTGGGGAGACTTACCAAGCTCACTGTGTTCCCTTTTGTGCCTTCCCTAATGCAGAGGAGGATCTGGGGTGTACATCTGCCCCACAGGGACACCTCGGTGTGCTGGAGTGCCCTTGTCACTGCTATGTTCAGCAAACAAGAACGCCTGCTTTGTGTCCTCTGCTGCTCTCCTTCCACATGAAGAAGGAGAGGGAGAAAAATGACTGAAATATTTTCTTGCAACAAAAGGCTGAGGGTGAATCTGGATCAGCTGTTCTGGTCCATCTGAGGCCAAATCTCCAGGGTTTTCAGCGGAGAAATTAAAACACTGAGGCTTTCTCTTTTCTTCAGAAGAACAAACAGGAGCGGTTACCACTTCCTCTAGCTCATAAACAAAACCAGTCCGACGTCTCCAGGAGAAACCCTGCCAAGAGGCTTTCCTTCCTAATTGTTTGATATTTCTTCAGCTCTGATTAGTATTCACGAGCTCCTGGTGCATGCGGGAGGTTCCAGCAGCAGGCTGGGGATCTTGCTTCAGTAGGAACCCACTCTCTTTTCCCAGCCCATGCCTTCCTCATCCGTCTCTCTCCCTCCCTCTGTTCTTTCTGCTTTGTTTCCCTTCATCTGCCATGCTTGGCTTCATCCAGGGGTTTTGTTGCCGTTGTCACTTGGCCGCCGACCTCTGTGGCTTTGTACTTTTGAAGTTTTTCTGGATCTGCAGGGACTGCACCAGTTCTCCAAAGGCTTTGATGAAATGCATCTTCTGCAGTTCCTTTTCTCCCCTTTCAGCCTTTTCTCTCTCCTGGGGAAGGAGATCTGCTTGGAGCAGCTGGAGGAGCGGTCACCTTCCACTGGTGGAAAAGGGCAGGTCAGGGTTTGGATCAAACTTTGGTATATGCCAAATAAATGAGAAGAGGGTGTAAATGACCAATGCTTGGCTGATGTCTGGAGCCTGAGGCTGCAACAACAGAGCTGTCCCACCTGTCTACAGCAATGCCTCCTCCATCTGCCCCAGCATCCTGTGGCCTTAGATGAAGTCCCTTCCCGTAGAAGGATGAGGCTCCAGGTGCCCTTAGAGGTCCCTGCAGAGGTTTTGCTTGGCACACAGGCAGTGCCCAATGGAGACACTCCTTGGGGAGTGGGGAGAAGGAATTTGCAGTTCATCCCCAGTGTTTCCAACCCCCTCTGTGTGCTGTGCCTGCTGCCAGTGCCTTGTTCTGGGGGAGGAGGACTTGCTGCTCCGGTGCTGTTTTTCCTAGTTAGTTATTGTGCAGAGCTTTCCCAAATCTCTGCTTTGCTTTGTGGCTGGGTTTTAATATGTGACATTGTTCCGAGTTCTGTTCTTGCATCATGTGCTGGAGATTAGGAAATCAGTAGCGATAATAAATATCGCTGAATGAGTGGGTGTGGGCAGAAGGAAGGGAGAAGAAAATGATTTAAAGGGCAAGGAGAACTCTGTGCACCCTCCTTAGACAGCTTTCTGCAGGGATGAGCTGAGCTTCTACAACCTCCTTTGCTGGAGGTGTGGTCAAGCAACTTGTTTTCAGTATATGTGGTTGGAAATGCCCACCTGGGGATGCAGATATGTTCATCTGAGCATCCTGGCTTCATGCAAGGGATGGTCCCAGCCCAGTCAAGGTGTGCTGGTGGAACTTCGAGGTACCCAGCCTTAGTGTTGCCCCTTTGGGAAGGGGTGTAGTGCCTGGTGTGCATTTTGGGAACGTACAGCTTTGTCTCTGTGACTCAACTTGAATTTCTTCATCACCAAAGCAGCCCTGTGCTTTTCTCACGCTTTCTGTGCCATAGGATTGGAGTGCTTTGCAAAGCAGCTGTGGATGCAGGCACTCTTTTCATTTCTTGAGAGGGGAAACTGAGGCTTTGCAAGATGAAGTTGTGGAGGAAAGTGGCAGCTGAGCACAGGGCCTGGGGAGCTGTGCCTTTGGTCTCCCCAGGAGCTGCAGGCTTCCCTGTCTGGGGCATTTGCTCTGCATTTCCATCTGTGCAGTAGAAGATGAAGCACTCACCTATATCTCTCATGGCAAACAAAGATCAAAAGATGATAGACATGCAAAATGCCTGTAGCAGGCAGCAGCTGCAGTTTTCTCCTGTTGCTTCACCTCCTGGGGCTGTGTGCTCTGCCCCTTGCCTACCTGATGCCATGGCCCTGGCTGCTGCTGCTCCTGCTCTGGGTACTGCAGGTATCCTTGGGTGTGGTGTTTCCCTCCTAGAGAGCCGTATACTCCTCATTGCTGAGGCAGAGGACAGTGAAGGAGCTCTGCTGGGGCAGTGTGGGTGCAGTTCCCTGCACAGCTCTGTGCTTAGCTCATTCTGAGCACTTATCACTGCTTAAGAACTGTTAGCAATGTTCCCATGGGGTGGGAAGATATGATCCCTTTTTGCAGAAGGAAGGGCAGCTCGTACAGCACATGAGGATTAGAGGTGGGATTTCCTAAAGCCTCCTGGTTAAGAACACTGGGACTTGCAAGTCACTTAAGTTACTCAAGAGTCCATGTGTGAAATTTCTGGCTGAAGCAGAACATTGAGCTCACTTCTTATGACAGTCCACTGCATCCAAGCTCTATAACAGCGCAGTGAGGCACCATGATGATTATGAAGCCATTATGATGCTTATTTTCAGAGCACCACTTTTTCCTTTCTAACTTCCATCTGGCAAGGTTTTGTCTTCCCCCCCACCCCCCCCCTCTGTTTTTCCTGCTGTTTGACCAGAGGCTGAGCTGGGGAGAGGTGATGTGGATGTGATAATCAAATGCCTGAAAACAAAGCTTAGGCACAGGTATAACTGAATGGAGAGCAGGTTTCCTCACCCTTCCCCTGGATCCTGGGCAGTGCTTTGCCTTTGGGTCACTGAACACATCTGAGGATGGGCTGCCCAGTCTGTCACGTCGGGTTTAGCTTTCTGTCCTGCAGCCTTGTTGGGAATGGGCAAGGGGAAACAGCTGCTGCTGGCAGCACTGGGATGGAGTACCTGGCAGATAACTGTGGTCTGTATGGTTATGAAAAAGCAGATGGATGGCTGAGAGCAGTGCTGCTGGGGCATCTCCTGTCCCACACTCAGCTCAGGTTGGCTGTGTAAGAGCTGTGTTTTTCATGTTCTTTGGCATCCTTTGCTGCACTTGGAAAAGGGATGCTGTGATGTCAGTACAGGTAGAGTGAGTGCTGTGCTGACCTCCCCTCGTTGGCCCAGGCTCATCCGGATGCTCATAAAACCTGCTTTCTGCAGCTCCTGGAACTTGTTCCAAGAGGTTTTGGCTGGTTTGGGGAGCTATGAGCATTTGCAGGATGAGAGGGCGTAGTGGCTGCAGAGTGGGAGCTGCAGGGAGCTTCCCACCCTCTGTGCAAAGCCCTCACCATGCCCTCCTGCTGCAGCCCTGTCCAGCTGCTTGCTCAGCCCCAGCCCTGTTTGCATAAGAAAGCTCAGCTGATTCCCTGCAGCCCAAAAGGAGGGCAGAAAGCTTTTACTGTAATGGATCTGAATAGAGATGCCTTCATCTTGAGATATGTTGAAGCCAGGAGCATCCTTGCTAGGATGAGAGTGGAGGGAAATGGGACCAGCTGCTGGGAAGGAGCTGGGTGAGCACTGGGATTTCACCAGAAACCCACCTGCAGCACAGCCCTGCGACTGTGGGTTCTTCCAGTGGGAGCTGAGTGACCAACATCTGATGGGGTTGCTCTGTTTTCTGCTCCTCCCAAACACCTCTGCAGAGCTGGTGGCTGCCCTGCTGCAGGGAGCCCTGCTTGTGCACAGCGGTGCTAACAGAGGATTAATGGTTAATCGCTTGTTCATGGAGGGTTATAAACAACCTGTCGGGCTCTTTAACACCTTTTGCTGATGTGCTCGTTGCCCTTCATAACACATTCCTGTCTGTCTGATGCAACCTTGTAACCTCTATTAATCACTCGTTAGCTCCCAATGCGACTTGGGTGGTGCTCAGCAGCCCGTGCTCCTCACCTGCGGGTTGGGATTTCCAAACTGCTCACGGGACCCAGTGAGAGAAGGCAGAGCTGAGAGGGAAGGTGGGTGTGAGAGGCTCACACTCAGCACTGCACCAGGGATGGCTGGATGGAGCCTGCTGGGGATGCAGGAGTTGCTGGGAGAGGGTTTTGGACAGGTCTGGAGAAAGCCTTCCGAGTTGGCCTTGCTGAGTTATGGAAACCCAGTGCTGGAGGTCCATCAGACAGCTGTGGGATCAGCTGCTGTGTTATGCTGTTGGTGCTGTGCTCTCCCCTGCTGCCGTTTGGGATGTGGCATCACCCATCCTGCCTGGCTGAGCAAACACGGCTGGGATATTACCTGTCTGTTAACCTGTCAGCGCTGGTTTGCAGCTCCATTTAATCTTTGCTTGTGGAATTTCCCCTGTAGTTTCTGCCTCACCCTCGCCGCCCCCTTCCCACGATCAGGGTAATTAAATATTGTCGGAGTCCCGTCGCTTAATGGCCCACTTGTTTGCCAACGGGAGATAACCTGATGTTTGCTCTCTGCAGACCAAGGACACGGGCAGCTCGTGCCCAGACAGGGCATGTGACCGGGCCCTAAGGTGACACTGTGGAGGGGGTGTCCCCAGGGGATGGGTGGCAGAACTCTTCCCACGGGTCCCGGCCAGCACCTGCTGTCAGTGTTGGGGAGGGATGTGCCTGACCCCCTCAGATAGGGTTCTGTTATTGCATAAGTAGTTAAATACTGATATTTGCATCATAGACCTTCCCTGCAACCAAAGTTTATTTTTTTTCTTGTTTTCCCTCTTTTTTTTTTTTTTGTTTCTTTTTAAATTTGATATAATTTTCAGGTTGGATAATAGGGAAAAACATCTTCTCAGGAAGAGCAGTCGGGCCCTGGCGCAACTGCCCAGGGAGTGATGGGGTCACTAACCCTAAGGTGTGCCAGAGCTGTGCAGATGTGGCACCGATGGATGTGGTTATGGGCACAGTGGGATGATGGGTCGGGGTTGAACGTGGGGATCATAGAGGTCTTTTTCAACCTTATTGATCCTACGATTCTAAGCCCTATTATTTGGTTGATGCATAAGGCTGCTGGGGTAGCTGCCGTGCTCCTGGATCTGTTTTAAGTGCTCTGTGCTTGGGCAGTGTGAAGAGGTCTGTGGAGATGCTGCTACTTTGAGCCCAAGGAAAGGGAGCCTGAAGTTCTGGAGCTGCAGGCTTGGCCTACGCTGGAGGTGGGGTTTCCCTTGCAGAGGGTTTGGGATCTTACTGGCATGATGAGCCATATATGAGTTGGACTCAAGTTGGACTCAGGATGCATTTAAAGCTGTCTGTGGAAGCCAGCCTTCTTAAGCCAGAAACAAAGTTCTCTAGTGGAAAAGCTCAGAAGGAAGAAAACTCCCAAACTGTGATTTCTGGATACCCTTTAATTTTAGGGCTTAGGAGTCCAATTTCTGCATTTCTCCAAGGTTACCGTGAGCATGGTTATAAATTAAAATCACTGCAGAACTGAGTGCTGCTGCCAGAGCTCTCCAAGTCTGGATGATGCTTGGCTGCAGATGTCCTTGCTTCACCTTTCTGTACAGACGAGGGAGGAAAACGTTTACACTTGGCTGGAGGAGAGCATGTAAAGAAGTGAAGGAGCCATGCCCCGCAAAACCCATCACGCAGACGTGAGTGCAGTGCTGGGTCTGAGCTCAGTAAGAGGCAGTGATGGCAATGGGGCACTGTTTGGCATCCTGGGGTGTCTCAGTGTGGGTGTAGCTGGGTGAGGCTTTGCTTCGGCTGAGATCTCGGTGCCAAGGTCTTCCCAGGTCCTGTGACCATAGGATCATGTCACTGCTGTGTGATGCTCATGGTGCTCTGCATCTCTCTGAGTCACAGTGATGCCAATTTCTGTTACTTGGTGTTTAGCACCTAGCTGCTGGGACGGTGAGAAACAAAGGTACTGACTCACCTGGGGGAAGCTGACATGTCCCATCAGAGGTGTCCAGAACCTCTTAGCCACCCTAAACAGCAGCTTTCAGAGCCTGGGCAGCACTGGGGCAGGCTGCAGGGCTGCTCTGGTGTACCATGCTCCTGGCTTCCATCCCCACATCTCTGAAGTTTTTTATTTTTTAAGCAGCAGGTTCTGTCTGGAGCTGGTTTAGGGGATTAAGATCCCTGAGTACATGCTGCTCTGGTGGAGCATGGGGTATGGGAAGGCTGCACGCCAGGCTGCCTGCCCTGTAACAGCTCATGACTTGGGGGCAGAGAGCTGTGGGGCTGCTCTCGCCCTTGGCCACGTGAGCAGCCTGGCTGGCACTGTATGATTAAATTAGTTTCTAGGAGAACAAATCCAGGATTAGAGGAGCCCATTTGCTGCGCTGAAAGCGGAGCCCTGCTAATTAGGTTTATGTAAGTGGTTTGCGTGGCGTTCCGTGCGGTCCCGCTCGGGAGGCATGCTGTGGTCCTGGGGAGATGAGCTTCTGCACATGGGGAGTTGGGAACATTGCAGAATATACTGAGATACGTGTGCTGTGCTGTCAGAACTGCACTGTTCTCCACTTCTGGGTGTGACTGGAAATGTTTGACTCCTTGCCTTGTGGCACTGATGCTTTTCTTTGGGGAGAGCTGGTGCTGAAAATGCTGCTGGCCGTGTGGTCCCTGCTCAGTGCCACCGAGCAGCCCCTATCCCTCTGCAGGTGGGCAGGGAGGGTGGGCATCCCACCAGTGTCTCCTCCTGTCACTGGGTTAATTGGAGCATCTCTGGCACCGTGCACGATGTGCCCATGAGCAGCAGCTGGGCGTGGTGGGACCCTCTTCATTTGGTCCCTTAAACTGAGTGAGCATTTTTGGGCTCTGCTTTCTGCAGGAGATGCTTTGTTTGGTTACAATTTCCTGGCTGGGTTGGTAGCGTGCAGCATCTGGATGGTGCAGCCAGCCCGCTCCCTCCTGCTGAACAAACCCCAGTAAAAACTGCCCAGTGAACCTCAGTAAAAATTAATGGAGTAGTCAAAGGCTAATCCATCCCAGGGAAACGGCAGATTAAATCCCTGCAGCAGTGGGAGGCTTTCCTTCCAGCTGTGGTTGAGCTGTGAATTTTCCCTTTGGTTCCATGGCCTTTCCTCCCCTCCTCTGCAGGTGGACAGTGGCAGGAAGGGGACACCCATGTGCATCGTGGCAGTGGGAAAGCTGACCCTGATCTTTGAGGGGATCTCTAGCATGAGGCTGAGGATGATGGAGCAGGAGGCGGTGCTGATGGAGCTGTATCCCACCCGGGGCAGTCCCAGTGGGCAGGGGATGTCCCAGGGGCACACTGAGGCTTTTCCTGCTCCCTACACTCCTGAGCTCATTCATCTTTATCCCCGTGTGTCCGGTGCACCACCGACAGCGCTGCGGAGCTTTGATCTGCTCCGAGTGATTAAATTCATATCATCCCAACTGACAACTTAATACACCTCAGCGAGGCTGCGCTAAATTGGTTGTGTCTGTCTCGCCCAGAGCTGGAGAAATACTTTCTGACAGCTGCAGGCACTCGATACACTTTTTTTTCCCTTTGCATGCAGTCAGGGTTGCTTTTGCTCCATTCAGGGCATTCTTCCCTGAGTTTTGTGTGAGCAGTAGAGCAGTTGCTGGAGCTGCGTGGCTGCGGGTATGCGATGTCTGCACGGGAGTGGGCTTGGTGTGTGCATGCAGAACTCTTTTGTTAGATTTACGTGCATGCTCTTGTCATGTTTTTTGGTTGGATGGAAGGGTACATGACCGAAGGAGGTTGGGTTGGGTTTTTTGCTTTGGGATCTGCTTGCTGGTGGAGTCCCAGACAGATGCATCCGAACTCTCCCTCTGCCCATGGCTCTCCTGGGCATCGGTGCTGGAGCTCCACTGTGCACTGAGCCAATGTGGGGCTGTGTGCACAGCACTGCACTGGGGCGTTGTATTCAGCGCTGACAGCTGCTGTCCCACATCACTGTGGCTGGTGCTGCGTTTGCAGGTGGATTTTCCCATCCTTTGTGCAAATTGCTGCTGGGGATGTGCTCAGAAGGGGAAAATAAGACCGGGATCCTCATTTAACCAAACTGTTTGAGCCAACCTGGAGAAAATGCTCCTCTTGCCAAGAGCTTAAAGGGAGGGAAAAAAAAACAACAAAAACCACCCTTCATAATTGCCACATTTAGAGGAAAGAATTCTAAATAAAAAGTTAATCTCCTCCAAGGATTAGCGAAGCATGCGGCGTCTTGTCAGATGTGGAAGTGGAGCTGAAGCCTTAATTTCTTAAGACAAGGGCGACGTTGCTGTTGGAGCTTGTCTGCATCGTGTGCTGCCCAAGTGACCCATGCAGGAACTGTGGCTGGGGAAGAGGAGTCGCTGCTGGGGCTGTGCTGATGGGATGAAGGCCACCTTCAGGTGGCTGATCCACCTCCTTGGTCTCTTTCCAGTTTGGGCTCTTCTGTGTTATTAACTCCCATTGGCAGGGAGTTCCTCCTGCAGAGGTTGGATGCTGCTCTGTGCGTCCTGTACCTGTGATCTTTACAAGGGGATGGGTGCAGCACTGTTCAGCCTTGGGAAAGAGGAGCTTTGTGCATCAGCTTTGAACTTAAAGAAATAACCACTGGCTTTGGGAGCTGCTGTTTTTGGCAGCTGGGCTTTGAAGACACCCGTATGGTTCGGCTTTTGCCTGAGCGCACGGAGTTATTAGTTGCTGTTAATTGCTGTGGGAGGTTTGGGAGTTGAGCACATTTGGATGCTTGGAATTAGGCTTCCAAGTATGGGAGCTCTGGTGTGAGAGTCCAGTGGGCATGGGCTGGGAGAGCTGCTGGCTGTCCCCCAGTGCCCCCTTTCCAAAAAGCAGCACTTTGCCTTAGGTCTGGCACCTTCCCTCCCTTGGTCTTTGTGTCCATCTCCTCCCTGTTTGCTGGGTGATTTGTTTGCAGTTTGTTGATTATCTGCTCCATCTTGGCTTTGGCAGTGATAAGGACACATGCGAACCCCAGGCTTGGCTTTGGGAACACCAGTGCAGATGGGATTTGGCTGGTTGGAACAGCTGCCTCCAAGGCTCTTTCTTGGGGGCTGAACCCACTGCTTTGCAGCATGGCTGGGCATGACTGCCCAGTGCCAATTTCCCATGCAGTTTCCCACTGTGCTGCATGCTGGCTTGGTGCATCACTGCCAAGGTGATGCTCGGTCACTGCCCTATCCCTGCTGCTATCCCTGCTGCTGGCTGCAGGGTGGGATGGAGTGGAGGAGCTGCAAGAAGAGGGGCTGCTTTGCTGCTGGTCATTTACACCTGAGCCTGCCTCGGTGGGGAGAGGCTCTGCGACTGCAAGAGGGTTAAAACTCTGCCCCTGTGTTTACTTTAGTTGGCTGCCACACTGCATAATAACCTGTCAGCACTTCAGGTGGGGATTTATTTGTGCATTAAAAATTGCCTGGGGCGGGCGGATGCAGACACTCTGCAGCACGCTGGAAAATGTGCCTCCAGCGTAAAAACAGCCTCTCCAAATATTTCACCCTTTTAATAAGTGCATTTAATTAAAGTCATATAACTTTTTTTATTATTATTAAAAAGGAGGGAGGGGAGGGAAAAAGAAGTGGGGCCTGCAGAGGCTGAGAGCAAAGGCTGCAATACAAAGAGGGGGTTTAAATGTTGGTATTTAATGGAAAAGTCATCAACAACATGTTGTGTTTCTCTTTATTTCCCAGCCTTGCTTTTGATTGTGGATAGAAGGTCGAAGGGAATTCCTGGATTTCCACACTGCCTTTTCACTCCCTCTTCCCCTCTCCATCCACTTCCATTCTCTTAAAATGTTGCAGAGTTATTAATTTTTCCAAACAAAATTGCCAGATGATGTTGCTCTTGGACCAGCTCTCAATTGCTTTCCCTCTTCTCGTTTAACCTTCTGCTTCTCTAAGTTGGATCCTCGTGAATCTGTGCAGTGCTGCTCAGTGTGAGTCCCATTGGTGTGAGTGTGAACAGGAACAGCCTCCCTGTGCCATGCTGCCCCAAATCCAGGCTCTGTGCAGCACTGCTTTGCCCCTCCAGCTGAGAGTGGGCTGGGTTTGATAGAGGGGCATTGCTCGGCCCATCCTGTGCCTGGATCTCAGCACCCCTCTCGTCTCAGCTGACATATGTGGTCATGCTGGGAGCAGAGGGGTGGAGGATTTCAAAGCTCTGCTTGGATAAGTCCGATGTGATCAAATTCCATATGGGAACGTGCTGAGAGATCGGTGTTACACAAAGCTCCTTTATCCTGGTGCAGATGGCACTCATGGGAGGTACACTGGGTTCACCTCCACCACTGTTGGCATTGCTGAGATGAGTGAGCAGGTCAGGGTGGGGATGCCAGGTACATCCCAAGTGTGTGATGGGATGTTGTGACGTGTATTTTCTTCTTCCTTCTGAGGAAGATAAGGCTTGCGTATGGTTAACAGAATGAATAATGCCAAATAGTATTGTAGCAGAGATACTTTACAGATTGTATAGATAGAAAGATTATTGTGATGGAAGGAGACTTTCAAAATAAAGGAAAATGCACACCCCTGTCCTAGGCTCGTGGTAGGGAACTCCAAAGGAGCAATCTCTAGAAAGAGATCCCTTGAATGGGGTCTGGGAGAGGTGGAGCCAGACTCCCCCTCTTCTGGTCATACAGGTGCATTGCCTTCACCTATGCTCTTGTGGCTGACTCGGTGCTCACCTCAGGTGATTGATCATTGGTTCAGGCAGTGGTTCAACAGTTCCCATTCAGCTTGCAAAAAAACAAACCCCAAAGGCTATTTTCACCATGGGGCAGCCTGGCTCTGAAAGATCCAAATGTTCTGGGGCTGTTCTGTGCTGCGTGGTGGTACGTGCTGCATTTCCAACCCTACAGGGTGTTTGCAACACGTGGCTTTGCATTGCAGATCTGTGGGATTTTGTTGCTGCTGTCTTGTGTGCTGCTCCCACCTCCCTGTTGTGGATTTGTCTTTGTTCTTTGATGACTTAATTTTTCCCGAAGGGAGAAGGTGGATTTGAAACATGAGGAAAGGGATGCAGGACTGGGTGTCCTCATGCACTGTGTGTCCCCAGCCAGCATGAGCACCTGGGAGTGGTGCAGCTGTGATGCTGCCCTCCTGCTCAGTACTGTGCTCATGCCATCGAGCAGCACAGAGCTGCTGACCTGAGAAGGATACGTGGTGTGGTTGGGGCTTTTGGCTGAGCTCTGGAGATGGGCTGGAAGTCCGTGCCCACTTCAGTCCTTGGGCAGCCACCAGATCTCATCCCGGCCCCAAATCCAGGTCATATGAATCTCTTACTTTTTCTTTCCTCTCCTGCCTGAAGTCCACTCTATTCACTTTTGTTTCGAGCAAATGAACACACTGTAAAGGAGACTTGCATTCCTCTGGATAATCTTAGGCAAACACGGCCTGGCTGCGGTTTCTCAATTAATCAGAGTTTCTCTTGCCTTTCATTCCCCTTCCCTTGGCATCCCAACTGGAGGCTCTGCATCCTGCCCAACAGAATGGACACAGTGGGGACAGAGGTGATTTCAACGCAGGCTGTGCTGAGCCACCGATGTGTGCTGCTTGCTCCAGGTTTTGTTTCAGCGGAGTTTATAGGACTGCTTAAATTTCACCCAAACCTTCTTCTTCCTTTTCTTCCCTCATTTTATTTTTCCCCTTCTTTTCTGCTCAACACAATTTCAAGTTGGAGCCACCAAAAACAGTCCGTTCTTTTAAAACTCAGCTTTGCTACGGCGTTAAAATAAACATGGAGGAACTGTTGCTCACATGAAACCGCTCTCAGCTGCCATGTGAAGTGAAAAGAAAACGTGGTGTCAGGTCTTTGGGAGCCTGCACCTACAGCAGCATGGCTGCAAAGGGTACCTGTCCCAGCACACGGATGGCAGGTCCCCCATAACCTAGGGGTGTTTGCTTTGCAGCAGTCGCTTGCAGCCTGTTGGTGTTCTGCCTCACAGCTTTTGGGCTGGCGCAAAATTTTTACTTATTTATTTTTTTTAATGTTTTTTTTCACACTGACAGTTTCTAGCCCTGTTCACACCACCTCCAGGGTGAGGATCTCAGTGCCAAAGCGCTGCGTTGAGCTGCTGCCAGCGGAGAGCAGTGGGGCAGAGGGAGGTTACAGGGCTGCTTTGCAGTGGGGAGGGGACAGCAACTCTGTACTGAAGCTTTCTGAAGAAGTGGGGCTGCAGTTGTAGCATTGTGTTATCTCACGTAGGCATTTTCCTTCCAAACGTGCCCCTGAAGGGACTCCACATTCCTCATGGTTTCTCAGATTTTGGGGAGGGGCAGTGGGTGTTCTGTTTGATGTCAGCAGGTTGGATGTGGGCTTGGGGTACAGTGCACGAGGGGAGAGGGGACCTCTGCAATTCGGGTTTTTCCAGCCCTGAAGCAGAGATCACAGAGTCATCAAGGTTGGAAAAAACCTCTAAGGATCCCCAAGACCAACTCACCCCACTGTGCCCATAACCACATCCCTCAGTGCCACATCTCTGCAGCTCTGGAACATCTCTAGGAACAGTGACTCCTCCACTGCCTGGGCAGACTGTGCCAGTTCCTGACCACTCTTAGGGAGAAGAAATGTTTCCTAATATCAAATGATATGTGTGCACGATGGAGCAGGAGGTGGGTGGGAAGGACAAAAGGGCTGCAAAGTTTTAATGCTGTTCTCGGGCCACAGTACAGGGGATGGAAAGTGGCAAGGTGGTAGGGGGTTTTGTGGTGAAGTTTTCTTGAAGGATGTGAAGGTTGGAAAACCTCCACAGAGAGGAAGGGTGTTGGGATTTGTGTGGATTAGATGAAGGAGTGCAGCTCACAGCTGTGGAGTCCTGCCTTCCCCTGCACCCTGCTGAGTGCTGCGGGGAGATACAGGAGTCAGATGGGGCTGGGGTGCAGGGAAGAGTGGGAGAGTCCAGCCCTGAGCTCCAAATGGGACTGAAGTGTGCAGTCCCAGTGGTGTCTGTGGGGTGCGTGGGTTTGGGATCTGCCTTCCCTGCCATCCCATAGTCCCAGCATACTGCAAACAGGGGTCTATTATTCCTCCTGCAGATGCCAGGTGAGCTTGGCCCCGCCATAAAACTCCATCAGGCGCTGGGAAAACACGGAGCTGCCAGGTCTGTCTGCCGTGGGTGAGGGCAGCTGTTTCTCCTCCTTCACTCCATCCAGGCTCATTTCCCATCAGCACCTCCATGAGCTATTTCCCACCTAGAAAGCTGCTGGAGCTCTTGGAGATGGGGGAGGAGGAGCATAATGGAGGGCAGAGCATTTCCCAGGTGTGTCTTTGCAGAGCCCATGTCCATCACACTACGAAGTGCTCAGGACAGGGTTTGAGGCATTTGCCAGATTTGCTTGGGAAAATCCCTGATCTGAGTGGAGCAGGACCGTGAGCATCCCGTGCATCCCACCAGGGTGACCTGGTTTGTTGGGGCGTCACCGCCACACTCACAATTCTCAGTAGTGAGCAGGGAGTGAAGCTCATATTTTCTCTAATTACGGACCTGGAGAGGACAAGATCCGTTCAGATGATGGGAAGAAACAGCATCCGTGTGCTCCCTCCTGCTTCTCCAGATGTGATTTAGGGGGGATGGTGGCTAGGACGTAGCTAATTGATTTAATTACTGAAGGGGGCTGGCTGGGAACAGGATGCTGCAGCACCCAGGTGGGCAGCGTGTGGTGTAAGGGAGGGTTTGCTGCCTGAGCTGGGTGCAGAGCACATCCCACACTGCAGGTACGGACACGCAGCTGTGGGGCCAGGCCAGAGGCGCGTGCAGATGTTCCTGGAATTCCCAAGCCGGATACAAAGCAGGGAACAGGATGCATCGAGAGGAGCTTGCCAAGGGGCTGATGGAGTGAGAGCAGCGGGCTCTGCCCTCCTGACAGCACTGGGGCTCTCTGTGGGGTGGCTCTGGCAGATGCTGGTGGCTGTGCTGTGTGGCAGTGTGTGTGCTCCTGTCTGTTGTTGCCTGGGAGGTTCTCTGCTGCCGAGTGTGGCTCAGTGCAGCCACTGGATCCTGGAGGTGATGCTGTGGCTCAGTGTCCTCCCTGCTTGTGCGAGGCCAGAACCAAAGCCACCAGGAGGCGTTCGCATTTGGAAATCCTGCAGATGGGAAGGAGCCTGCTTTGCCCAGAGGGTTGCTCCCATGCATGGCTTTGCTTACAGGGACCGTGTTGGAAGCCCAGCGTGTGGTTACAGGGCTTCAGAAATGTGTTCAGCCAGAGCCTGTGCTCTGGAGAGATTTCCTTATGACCTCAGGGAGCACATGCATGGTCCCTGCCAAGAACTCAACATCTGCACAATTGATACTTGGCAAGAAACTTTAAAATCCATGCGTGTTCCCTGAGGTGAGGAGGGAAAGTGCCTGGATCTGCAGCCCCATCTCTGCTCTATCCCCAATCCAGGAAGGAGCAGGATCAAAATCTGGACCCCTGAGGGCTGTGAGTGTTCTGTGTCCCCAGTGCCCCAAACGTTGTGCAGGGAGCTGGGGAGCCTCTCATGGGTCCTTCTGCCTCACGGGCTGGAGTTTCCTCTGAGTTCCAAGTGATGACAGCTAGTTGGGCAGATGCTCATGTCTGAAGGGAGACAGATCTGTCTGCACATCGCCAGCTCAGGGTGCTTACTGTGCTTCTGCAGGGATGGAGAGGACTCTGTGGACACGTGGGACAGTGGTGATGCTGCAGTGGTGCTGGTGCCCAGCGCTGGGAGGTGTGGTCTGCTCAGAGCAGTGCTCTCTTTGGAGATTGCAGTGCCTTTAAGAAACCCTGTGCTCCCAGCTCAAAGTTGGCGGCCAAATCGGGCTCCTGGGTGTTGCAAAGCAGATGTTTGCAGACCGCAGAGCTGTCCCCTCTGCCTGGTGCACTAACTCTTGTTTCCCAGCTCATTGGTTCCCAAGTTTTCAGATACAACAAGCAGCTCACTCTGCTGCTCTCTTGCTCGTAGAAATGCCTCTGGCTTGAGCAAGCCGGTGAATGCCCTCTGTAGGAAAGAGGTTTTCTTTATTCCTCATTGGTCCTGCATGGGGCTGGGGCAGCTGCAGGGTCCCCTTGCAGGGGAGCAGGGTGGGGGGAGGCAGGTGGGATTTCTGCAGTGTTGCCACCTGGAGATTGCTGTGGTGATAATCCTCCCAGAAACAAAAATACGGAGGAGAACCGGTTGGACAGAAAGTGGAGGGTTGGACAGAGAGTGCAGCTGTGCTGGGGAGCAGGAGCACGGCCGAGGGAACGCGGGCATGCACGGGGCTGCTGCAGCTCTCGGCCGAGTTGCAGCATTTAATTAATGAGTGGTTATTGTTGCTCTCACGTACGGGATTGGGCTGTTGGCTCTGGTGAGCAGAGCTTTCCTGACTGCCTGGAGTCAGAGCCAGACAAATCTATTGCCTGGAGATAACACGGCCAAGGTGTGCAGGGCTGCTGAGCTGCCACTGTGCCCAGACCCACGGCGGAGCTCAGCCCCTCTCTGTGCCTGCCTCAGCTTTCCTATCTGAGCAATGCTGCAGTGGACACTGCTGCTTGATACAGCAGGGAGAAGAGCTGGAGATTTATCCCTGGCTCAATTGAAGATATGGGGAATATGGTGACAATGAAGGAAGGAGTAATGCCTTCACAGGAGCGTCGGTGTAAAGGGACACAGCTGTCCCCACGGCACAGGTGGGCTGAGCAGGGCTGCAGGGTTCCTGTGCCCCATGTTCTGCCCATGGCAGGCTGCGGGGTGGCCCCAGCTGCTTTCTCCCGTGCCAGGATAAACAAGAGGTGAATGGCTTTGCAGGCTCTGCCAATGGCTTTTCCAGCAGTAATTAACTGGGCTGTAATAAAAGCCTGAAGGTTTCTGGGCCACGTGGCCCTGCTCACCAACCTGATGCAAGGACATCGCAGCACAGTGACCTTGTGGCTGCAGGGCACATGGCTGCTGTCACCTTCCTAAATCCATCCATCCTAGAGACTGGGGGTGTGAATGGCTCTCCCAAAGAGGAGAAAACACATAAGAGCTACTTGGTCCATGAAACCACGTGTCTTCAGGAGGCACCTTGCTGTCCTCATGCTTCACTGGGGCACTGGAGGCATTTGCTGGGCAGGGCTTAGAGCGTCTCACAAGGGCATATGCCAGGGTTTGTCCCTATTTCCCTCTTTGACCTTTCTTGGAGAGGAAAGAAAGGGGGAGTGAGGGACACAGTTACCTTTGTCCACCTCATTCGTCTCTGGAGAGGCGAACAGAGTTGTACAATCCAGGAAAAATCCTCTTCCCCATCACGGAGCCACGGCTCGTGACTTGGATGGCGAGGCAGAGCTTGTGGGTTTTCTTCCTCTCCCTCCTGGTTGCCTTCCCAGCGCCTGTCTGTCCTGGCTGCCTCAGATTTTAGGCCAACCCCAAGAACACTGAGTTCACTTTGAGGAACATCCCCCTGGGTGGACCCTGCGGGAGAGGACCGTGGTGGAGGGAACTGTGCCTCTCCTGTTCCCTGGGCTTGTTTGAAGGTTGCTGTGGTCAGTGTGGAGGCTGCCCACGAGGACCTGAGGATGTTTGGTGTGAGCTCATCTGGAGGCTTATTTAGGGACCACCAGTGAGCTGCTGTGTACCGCAGGAATTGGGCTACGGACACCTTTTGATATGGCAAAGGCAAATATTGAGAAACCCTCTGCATGGGGAGGGGGCTGGTGGGCACCGCTCGCAGGCTGCAGCTGGGATGGAATGTGTGATGGATGGCAGTGGGGTGGGCACATGAAAGGTGCACAGAGGTCGTTAAAACGGGGACCCGGAGCCCCTGGCTGCCTCTGGGAGACCACCGGAGCTTTGTGGGGTGTTTGGCGTGGGGACAGAGAAGTGTATATTCCTTCTCCTCCCTTCATCTTTAAATACCACCCCGCAGATCGAAAGGAAAAAATAAATGCACTCAAAACGGCATCGTTTTGCGGTGCCTTCAGGCCTATTTATATTTTTATTGCTCTCACCATTTTTAGATAATAACCTTCTTCATGAAAATGTTGGTGTATGTGTGTAATTAATCCATGCATCATCTTCAGAAGGCAATTTTATAGCTGGGCGTAGGGTGGGGGCAGTGGGTTCCTGGATGCTATATGACTGATCTTGAGCTATTCAGCCCATTTGGGGCCAATCTGAACTCCCCGTTCCCCAGGCTGTGAGCTCTCCTGGGTGAGTTATTACAGAGCACAGTTGCTTCATTCCCTCTGTGTTGGATGAAGATGCATTTCCCAGCAGTGGAATGAGTTACACATCCCCAGGAGTTGGTGTGTGGAGGGCTGAATCAGGCTGACTTCAGGCAGAGCTCTGGGATGGGGTTGGCAGCTCAGCTCTCCCATTCCCAGTGGAAAATGAACCAAATCTTTTGACTTCCGAGCGAAACGTAAGATGTGAGATAAGTGTTTACTGGAAGGCTCCTGCTGCCAAATAGCCTGGAGAACCTTTCCTTCCTCCTCTCTGAACAAGAGTCCAGGTGTTAACTGCCTCTCTGAGATATGTTTCTTAGCACATCCTGATCTAAAAGGAGATTTTTGCATCTGTCAGAATGATTCTGAGCCTTTGAACAATGCACAAAGCACAGGCTGTGATCGGGTGTCTCCTCACAGCTTCCAACCTCCGCCTGGAGAGGAGCACTGGTGCTGCCCTGACCTTGCCTTGCATCTGTGCAGCCGTGCTGGGAGCTCAGGTGGGGCAGAGGGGATATTTGGTTGGATATGAGGAAAAATTGATTCTCTACAAGAGCAATTGTGCACTGGCACAGCTGCCCAGGGAGGTGGGGGGGGTCAGTGTCCCTGGAGGTGACCCAGAACAGTGGGGATGTGGCACTGAGGGATGTGGTTGTGGGCATGGTGGGGATGGGTTGTGGTTGGACGTGGGGATCTCAGTGGTCTTCTCCTACCTCCGTGATGTTATGATTTCTATAATCCCAGCTCACCCCAAGCTCATCCATCACAGGTTCATTGCAAAGCTGGCAATTTAGTGTCACCGTGTGCATGGAAGGATGGGCTGTTGTGGGGTGGGGTGAGCACAGGCGTGAGCCTGCCTTGCCTGCTGCTTCCTATCTAAGTGCAAGTGGAGCAGGCTCCAGCTCCAGAGTGTTTGTCTTGGAGATTAAATTTGGAGAGTCCCCAGTCTCCAGGTCCATGCCGGGAAGAGTGGGGCGGGGGGGGTGCTGAGCCCTGCGGTGTGTGCACCTCTTTAACCCTCTGAAATCTGCCTTATAAATGAGGGGTTGGTAGCAGAAAGGGTGGGGAGGTGCAGGGGTTTGAAATAACTCAGGGGAAAAAAGATGAGTGCAGCTTGAATTGTTCTACCTATATGTGAAGTTTTGTGTTTTCTGTTGAGGAACAACAAGTAAGTCCCACAAGTAAGGACACAGAGCAGCTGCCCCATGTGCATGGTCAGCATCTCCCATAGCTCTGAGCCATCTCAGAGCTTTTTCTGCAGCTCTTCCCCTCTCCAGAGCTCTGGGTCTGACTCTGCTCTGTTGCATTCCAGCCCTTTGCCTGCCCAGTATCACTTGCTCCATCCACTCCTGCCCTGGTAAACGTGATGCTGAGAGCATCCTTCAGGGCAGCATCCTCTGGGTGTTGAGCATTGCTCCTGGGGCCAGCAGGGAGATGCTGCTCCCAGCCTTCATGGCTGATGCATGGGGCAAGAGGGGGGGGGGGGGGGGAAAGCATCTCTCCCCGGGATACATTGCAATAATGTTCCCAAACACTTCATCTCGTGTACAGTGCGTACTACAAGTGTTCCTACAGTGCTCAGGGCTGTTTTTGCAGTGCTGTTTATATAAGAGATCGTGCATGGTGCCTACATGCTTCTGGCACTTATAAACCCAGGTAGGCTGTGTTTATCCTGGGGATTGGCCCCGGTCGCAGCCATCTGGGGCCCAGCCAGCAGCATAGTTAGACTGAAATATATATATATATTATTTTAAAAAGCCTTGGTTGTTGAGAGGCCAAGCCTGCTCGCTGCACTGATGAAAAATGTGGCCCCAAGCAGCTCTGCTCTGTCTGAGCTGGCATAGTTGTGCCAGTGGGTGAGGGGAGCAGGGGAAGCAGCTGTGGGGTGCAGCAGTGGGACCTCAGGGTGGCTGTGGGCCTTGTGGTGGTGGTCCAGCCAGGGGGATTTGCTCCTCTCTGTTCAGCCTCTGCTGCCCAGTGGTCTGCAGGTTTAGCATCATAGGATCATGAAGGTAGGTTGGAAAAGACCTCTGAGATCACCATGTCCGACTCCAGCCCACCTCCATGCTCACTAAACATGACCCCAAGGGCTACATCTCTAGAGTTCTTAAACACCTCCAGGGATGGTGACTGCACCACTTTCCTGCACATCCTCGCTGAAGGCTTTAAGGAGCCTTGCATGGCTAGAGCTGGGCTGGCAGATGTGCCAGGGCCTGGTGAAAGGATGGATTTCCAGTTTTCCAACTTACTCTTATTGCTTGAGGTCCCAGAGATTGCAATGGGGATTTTGGCTCTTTTTAATGGGTAGTGGGGCAGTGGGGATAATCTGTAACCAACAGATTGTCTGGTCCAAATCTAGGCTTGGGACCATGAGGTCTGTCCCACAAGTGAATTGTTTCACTGAGTCCCCATGGGACGGGTTACTGGGTTGTGGATCACCACCAGTAAAGCACGTGGACCCAAAGTTCTCAGTCCCCTCCAAGAGCCCTCCTGGAAACTGGGTCAACCTCAAACATCTGTGTCCTCCCTGGGAGTGCAAACCCAGTGGGCTGGGGATGGGCTGAGTGCTCTTTACTTGATCTAGAAGGCAAAATTTAATTAAGTGAGATGTCGATCTCATCTGCTGGGAGTTCTTGTGGGCACCGTGCCCTGGATCATGCCCAAGGCATAAGAGATGGGGAAAGAAGAGGAAAGAACAGGGTGGTGGGAGGAAGGCTGGGTGGATGGGGACACTCAGGGGCTGTAAGAGGTTGTCTTGTGATGATGCTTGCTTGCTTGTGATGATGTCATGCTTTGAACCATAAACTCAAACTCAGCTCCACATGGTTGTGCATAGACAAAAGTGAGTGTGATGTTATGGCATATTAAGTGGGGTTTGTCATGATGCTTGTGAGCGTAGGGTGAAGATCAACCCTTTGGATTTCTGGGAGCATTGTGGGTGAAGATCCCTTGTTTGGGTTTTTAGGAGCATTATGGTTGAAGATCACCTGTTTGGATTTCTTGGAGCACTGATTGTATTTCCTTTCTGAGGAAAGAGAATGGGTTTTAAAACAATGTCAAAATGAGTGTGGCTTTAAAAATGAAATCATATTTAGTGCCTGTGATCCTCCCAGTTACGTGGAAATATCTTTCTTGGAAACTTGACATCTGCCTGTGCTGTGAACTGGAGCAGAGAGCTGGGAGCTGCCTGGCAGGGATGAGCGGGGCTGGGAACGGGTTGGCAGCTGTAGGATTGGGGTTGTGCTGGTGCTCTGGCAAGGAGAGCCTATTAAAAGAGAATGGGCAGATTAATAAATCAAGGCACCTGAAAAATGAAACCAGGGGGTTGAAAGAGGTTTTTTTATATATATATATATAACTTTCTGTTTTTTTTCTTTTCCCCTGGTCCTTTCTCAATTAAACTAAACAAACATAAAGCTGCAGAGTGTGGCCGTGTTGTGCTGCAGTGAGCTCAGTGCCTGGTGTGGGTGCCTGCGCAGTGGGCGCTGAGCACAGGGCTGAAATGAGCCCCATAAATCACTGCTGTGGTGCTGGGAGGTGTTGAAAAGGGATCAGTGGTTCCCTGGCTCTGGTGGGCAGCAGTGGGGAGAGGGCTGGAGGCAGCCTGGGCTCCTCTCATGGGGTAAAATCATCCAATCTGGAAGGTGGATTTTCTCTAGAAATCTTTCTTTATGCATCTATGATGCCGAGCAGCAAATAAAAGGAAGATGTTACTGCTTAGGCTCCATTGGTACGCAGCCATACAGGTATGGATATCACCTGAAATCACTGGGAAATACATAGAAATGATACAAAGCCCCATGTCCGATGGCAAGCCAGGGCTCTGGAGAGGGTGAGGAACTAGGAGCTTTTCACTTGGCTGCTTTCTTCCTGACCTACATTTCTATAGTCCCAGTCCCATAAGCATTCCCAGTCCTAGGGCTGAGTTTTGGAGCACTGAAAGGATGAAGACCACCACAGCCAGCTCAGGGCCAGCCATGGCCATCAGCACCTTGCATTGCCCTGGAGAGATGTGATGCTGTGTGTTAGGGCTGTGCCAAACCTGGATAGCTGGTTTAAAAGCAAAATGCAGAGAGCAAAAGGGATCTGAGAAATGCCAGAAGTTGACTTGGTGTGAATGCAACAGAAGTGAGGTGTGCAAAGGGGTTCAGTGATGCCTTTTGTGGCTGCTGCCTGGGTCAAGCCCTGTGCTCTGCAGTGTTGTGAACATGATGCTGTAGCAGTTTCATGACAGCAAAGGTGACCATTGCACCAGGAGGGGATTCTCAGCTTAGAACTTCAAGGCTCCATTTAAGGCCATTTTTTGTTCCTCTAACAGGGAAGTTTTCTTTAAATTTAGCAGTTCAAAAAATTCCCTCAATTTGATGCCTTACCACTTGAAAACAAAAGAGCAGCCTGTCTGTGGCTCAGAGCTCTGCGGTGATTTACGCACATAGGGAATTTTTGTTGTTGCTCTCTGCTTTCGTGCTCAGAGACAACTGCTCAACTTCTCCAAAAGCTGATGCATACATGACTGAGGGCAGCTCTGCAGCATCCCACCCTGTGTCACCAGCTGTCTCCACCTTGTCACACTTTGTTGGTGTCTCATATCCTTGTATTTTCTCGCAGGAGGAAGGAGAGCACAGAGAAATAATCAGCTTTGGGTCAGCACAGGAAAAAATGCTGCTTATGTTGGTAATCCCTGGGGGTAGAGATCAGCTCAAGGTTGCAGAATGAATGCACAGCATGTTCACGCTGTCAGGGGGAAGGTGGGATGGATTCTGCCTCTGGCATGGGCAGGGCTCAGTGTGGGTGCTTTGCCACCTGTGTCTTGGGGCAATCCCTGGTGCAAAGCTTTCCAGAAAGCAGCCTGACCCCTGTGTGAGGACCAGGGCTGCCCCAGGCAGCACTCACTGCATGTCCTCAGGCTGAGACCGAGTAGGATTTGCTGCACCTTTCCCACCCCTATGCTCCGCTCACAGGGCGAGGAGCAGGCTGAGGGTGTGAGGGTGAGGATGGATACTCCTTTGAACCTTTTATCCTGGGAACACATCCCTGCTCACCTCTGCTTGCAGGCAGGAGGTGCTGCAGAACTGGAGGATGTTGGCAGGTACGGAGAGCTCAGCCCTCTGCTCTCCTTCATGTAGACCCAGCACCCCAGTAAACCCCAGTCTGCTGTGGGAATGGCATTAATTCACTGGGGCCGACTTTGCAGTGCTGTCCTATCCAAGTTGGCCTGGCCAGCAGCCCCTCTACATCTTCCTGAGCCTCCATCTTATTGGGAAGAGCATAGAGGTTGGGTGGGATCATCAGGAAAAGGCAGAAACCAAAGGCAGCTGAGGAGGGGGAATGCTGGAGTCCTGGTAGCAGAAGCAAAAGATGCAGGGAGGCAAACACAGTTCATGCCTGGGGAATGCTGTGCTACTGCTGTCAGTCTGTCTGTCAGAGGGTTATCACTTTGGGGATGCTTTTAATAAAGGAGTCAGAGCTGTCATCGAGTGCCAGAGCCTGCAGGAAACCTCCAGCCCCTCCTGGGAGCATGTTTTCCGAGCCTCAACATCATTCTGTGCTTACCACCAAAAATGAAGGAGGATAGGACTTTCTTCATTCTTTCATCTGCCTGTCAGTCTTAATGTGACACTTTAAAGAGTGTCGTCGCTTTAAAGAGTTACCAGGGACAGCCACAGATGGAGGCCCCCTCATCCCACACAACACAGCAGGTGGAGGTGTGTGCACTGGAGGAATTTCTACTGGGGATGGTTGAAGGGGTGTTTCCAGTCTCACTTCTAGGGTTGGTTGAGCATCTGTGGCTGTGGTGCTCCCAGTGGTGCTGAGAGCATCCACCCCCAAGGAACTGTACTCCGTGGGACACAGCTATTCCCTTTCTTTCCTCTGATTTGGGGCCAGGAGGTCGCTGCCATGCTGGAAACGGATGCAGGTGCTTTCTGCAGATTGAAGCTTTCTGCAGGTTGTGCCTGCTGCATTTGAATGCTGTGAGTTTTTGGGGAACAATGGATCTTACAGTAAGCTCTTGCTGCAAACAACGAGCATCCTTTACTCTCTTTGGGGTGCCCAGCCCTGGAGCAAGGGGCTCTCATGCTGCCTGACCCCTGCAGCACAGTGCTGAGCATCCTGCTCTGCTCAGCCCTGGGGCAGGGAGGAGCACCCCATAGCCATGAGTATGTGTTTGGTTCCAGGCACTGTCTGCCCATGATTCACAGCATTCTGCACCGTGTCAGGTCAGTGACTCAGTGCCAGCCCAGCAGCAGCTCTGCAGCAAGGCTGACAGCACCTGTCTGGGATGTGGTTATTTATTAACTCGTTACCAGAAAGGGCGGCATGGGAACAGAACGGCTTCGCCTCCTTTAGCTGAAGGAGTTTTAATGGTATCTATCTGAGGCTGTGTGGGATTTTGGCAAGGTTTTGGTGTCTGGTGCTTAGGTCAGTAAATGAAGGTAATCTCTCTGGACTGAAATGCTGAGATTGAGATTGGCCCTTACAAGAGTCTGGTGCTTAACAAGAGCACGCATTTGCGTGGCAGCATTGTCAAAGAATTGCCCCAATGGAGTCAACAGCAAAGACACAGGGAAATGAGAGATGCTCCAAAGAGACATCCAAGGAGGTGGGACGGGACATGGATGGGTGTCCAGCAGGGGAAGCACAAGGCTGAGGTTATTCCCTCTCCAGATGAAACACATGCAAACAAGCAGAGAACCCGGGATGTGTTCCTGGGCAGCTCCAGGGAGTGACAAGGTTTCATCCTTCTCCAGTGTGCTGTGGGTTGCTGGTGTTGGGGACATGGGGTGGCAGGGGGCTGTGCTGTCACTGGTGCTTGCAGAGCCTGGGAGGGCACCATGGGCTGGCAGAGCTGTGACTCACTGGCTCTGTTTCATCTCTCAGATCTTTTGCTTTTTTTCCTTTAATCCACTTGCCGCAACGACTTTATTTTACAATCCATTGCTGGGTTCACTGAAAAGCACTTTGGTCATTAAGCACGTTGAGGCATGTGAATAAACCTGCATCTTTCAACCGGGGATTGCTTTCAGGCTGGTATCAAATCGCCTTCCGCTGGGCTGCGGGAAGCACAGCTCCCTGCTCTGCTCCATGTCCACCACCTCCATGCTTTGGAGGCCAGCTGTGTGTGCAGGTCTGATTGGCACAGCCCCAGCTTTTTGCAGTTCCTTGCCCATGCCCAAGCCCGGTTCCCCTGTGCAGATCCACAAACTGTTGATCTTTCTCTTTGCAGAAGTTTAGGGTCAGGCTGAGCTCTGCCTGGGTGTGCATGCAGGACCCAGTGCGAGCAGGATCTAGCTCTCCAGCTGCATTTTTCTGTGTCCAGCCCGTAGGATGGGAAATGTTTCAGCAGTAAAAGCGGAACTGGGGCATGTCTGAGCAGGGCAAGGGGTCTGCAGGAGGGACAGGCAGAGGGAGCAGCATGGAGGTATTTCCAGCGGATGAGAGCCGAGTGAGCCATAACGTGAGTGCTGCCAGAATCGTTTCCCTGTCTGTTGGTTTCCTTTCCTGTTTGGCTTCACTGCCTACACAGTTTGTGCTCAAGATGTCTGTAGACTCAGTGCTCTCATCCGCCGTAGCCAAAAGGCTCATTTTTGTTCCTAAAGCCCATGGCAGGGGGTACGGGGCAGGAGGCAGCTCCCTGTGCAGAAATGCACATCTGATTGTCATCAAACCACGCTCTCAGTGCCTCCTGTTTGCTCTGGATGGATGCGCTGCCTTCCCTGGGCAGCTGCTGAGTGCGGAGGCAGCCCCATGCCCCTGCTCAGTGCCGGACATCTCCGCTCTCTGGGGTTTTAGTGGGCTCATGGAGAGGAGAAAAACAAGGCGGGGGCTGGAGGAGCGCGGGGCTCGCGGTGGGTGGCCAATGTGTGCTGCTGTGTGTCCTCCTGTGGCCGGAGCAGCAAGGGCTGGGGAAGCAGATGCTGCTGGGTTGTGGGAGGCAGCAGTTTGGGGTAAGGGAAACTGCACCTGGGATGTGGTCCTCTCTGGGGTTGGTGCTGGAGGATGTGCAGATGGTGGGGACAGAGGGAGGCGGCTTGTGAGAGGGTTTGGTCAGGTCCCTGGGGTGCGGGGAGGTTAGATGGGCCTTCAGCAGAGGGCGTTGCTGGGACAAAGTGAAGCACTGTCCTGTTGTGCATAGTGAAATGCAGGCACCTGTGGGGTGGCAGCTGGGCTGCATTGCCAAGGGTGCCAGCCATCCACATGGGCCAGACAGGCTGAAGTCCCCCCAGAGAACAGAACAGGAGGACATCCCACAGCAGCGGCCAGGGCAGGAAACCTGATCTGCAGCGTCCCCATCCCAGGGTGTCCCCACCCTGTGAGTGTCCCCATCCCACAGTGTCCCCAGCAGTGCTGCCCGGTGCCCTTGCAGGGGAGTGGAGCGCATCAGGAAGCGCCTTTGATCTCAGGTGCTAACACCTTTTCAAATGAGCCGCACAAACGAGTGCCCTCCTCCCCTGTCCTGGCCGGGGACGGGCAGATAACACATCCCAGTGTGCGCACACGGCTGCGATAGCGCTGCTTTATGGCGCTTTGATTGCTGCCAGCCACGCCGCTCGCTCGCGGGAACTTCAAAAGCAGCTCTCCATCCCTGCAACGCCTTGTGCAAAGAGTGCTCTGCGCACACACCTCGACGTGCTGTGTGTGCCTACGCCCAAATCTTTTCGGTTTGGGAACCCACTTGCAGATGCTGGGGTTGGAGCCCTGGGCGTGCACTGGGGGCATGGATGTGGGAGCTCCCGGAGGTGCAGGGAAGGGATCTGCAGCCTCTCGCCGTGTGCCTGCCAGCAGTGTGGGAGTTAATGTTGCAGTGGGGGCACAGAAGGGCTTGGACCTCCCCCCCCCCTACCCTTACCCTCCCCCCCCACCCCCGGCTGCTGTGATTTCATTGAAGCTGTGTACTGGCCTCCCGAGAGTCAAGCAGGGTAACACCACAACATAAACAGAACATCTGGAAGCTCTTAAAGGGTTTTATTTTTTAACACATTTACAAGAGCCAGGGACGCTTTGCAAACTTGGAGACGCTGCACTGCTCCTTTCCCCCCCGAAGTTGACTGTCAGTGGGTACAGGGCTGTTCCCCATCTCTGCACAGTATTTCTGGGGGCTCGGTGCTTGGCCAGGAGGTGCCAATCTGGCTGACATATTCCTTGCAAAGACCAAAGCAAACAGATGATAAGTGTGGTGTGATAAGCGAGCGTAAACCTATTCCCTTCTTTCTGCGTGCCCCTGGCTCATGTTGGAGCAGGATGGGGACTTGGGCAGGGTTTGCTGGATGGAAAACCTGCTTCATGATGGTATGGAGGGAGAAGGGGGGGCTGGGCCACATGGGAGCTGGTGGTATTGCACGTAGCAGTGGGGTTTGGATCCTCTATATGGTGCTGCTGGGCTGAGGGAGGAACCTACAGGGGAAGCCCATGAGCAGCAAAGCCAAATGGGATGTATTGCCATGCTGATGACTGCATCTGATGTCAGACTGTTCTCCTCTTCATCCAAGTGGCTGCAAGAAAAAAATAAATAAAAATTATGGCTGGGAACATTGTCAGCCTGCAGAGCAGCTCTTTGGGGTTGGGAGATGTTTGCAGCCCGTGCCAGCCTCACGGGTGCCCTGTGTCCTGCTCTGCACAGTGCTGCAGCGTGTCACTGTCCCTTCATCCCTTGTGCACCCCCTGCATGAGCACAAGCAAAACAAGCTGGTTCCCCTCCTTGTGCACTCTCTTGTGATTTGTCTCTTCTATGGAAACGGCCATTGGATTTCCTCTTGCCAGTCCCCAGCCATGTCTCCTGCTCACCCTTACACTGGGTTTGGGTGTAGAGTTGTGGCGGGTCCCTGCTGACCTTGGTATCAGAGCTGGGAGGTGACACTGAGGGCTGCTGGTGTGCCCCCCCCATCCATCTGCCCATAGGGTAACAAAGAGGAATCACCATTTCTTCCATCACAACCCACTAAAACTGTATTTTTCCTTCGCAGGGCCAGCAGTGGAGGCTCGAGGTACACCTGAGAGGAGAGCTGAGGCACTGCAGCAGGGACTGCCACCAGCACATTGCCGTGGATGGGAGGAAGGGCAGAGGCAGTGCAGTGCCCGGCCTGGGGCCGTGCTGTGCTCCTTCCCCCGACACTGACATGGGAACAGCCCCAGGGCAGCCACCCCCTGCTGCTCGCTGTGATCCAGGGTCCTGAGCTGACCTCTCTCTGCTGCGCCCACGCAGGGCAGGGATGGCTGAGTTACTGCTCCCTGCTGTGCTCTGCACATCCTCCTCCTGGCTGGGTGGCCTCAGGATCCGTGGGGCTGGATGGCTGTGTGCTCTCAGGTCAAGCAGTAGCTCCATTTTTTCCCTTGCAAAGGACCAAGATCCTGCCCGGTTCTGAGGATATAGCTGTGGATTTTTGTTTTTTATTTTTTCCCCCCTCTGCTCTTCTTTCTGAATCATTTTGGGGGTTTTGGGCTCTTAATGAGGATGCTTGGACCAGCGCTGGGTGCAGCCCCATGCAGAGGGGTGAGCACCTCTGGAGAAGCAATGGGAGCAGCACACCAAGAGCTGGCAATCACAATGCCTTGGATCTGAAACTGTCCGGGAGCTGTGTCCCTTCACATCGCGTGGCTGCGTCCTCCCCAGCACATCCCATAGGGATGAGGTGGGATTTTGGGGGGCACAAAGCCAAACCGCAGCGAGGGGGAACGTCGAGATGGAGAAAAATGTCACCCTCAGAAACAATTAAACTGCTTAATAAAATCTGTTGCCTCTCAGAGTGCTCGCTGTTCTTTTCCGTTTGCCTTGGCTCAGCCACACTTACATCACAGCCCTATCTCAGGGCTGCCGAGTGGACGGGTTTGATTGCACAGGAAACCGGTGCTTTGGCAAACTTCTCTGCCCGGGTAAAGCCAGGCCAAGAGCTTAATGCCTTTGCTTTGCAGAAAAATTCTTCCCTGTCCTTTCCCTCTTTCTTTTCTGCAACCCTTAACCATCACCTGCCAACTAGGCGGCCGCCCCTCACATGCCTCCTGCTCCTAGAGTGCCTGAGATGCAGATTAATTCCCTTTAAGTCATGTTGTTTCATGTCCATGGACTGCGTGTCCCCTCCCACTGTGTAGAGCTGAAGCATTGGAAGGTGCTGTGTGGAAACGTAACATAAAAAGGATATTTATGTAATGGAAATGTCCTTTGATTATTACTTTTTATTAAGAGTTATGCCTTCATTATGAAAAAAGAAGAAAAAAAAAGATGTCCTTTCATCTAAAAGGCACTGTAGCTTTAGGCATGTGTATGAGTGTGCTGGGTGTTCAGCTGTGATGAGTGACCTGTAGTCCCCACAAGAGCTGATGGTGCGACTGCTGTGCTCAGCTGGGACAGCAGGACCTTGGTCAGGAACAGGGAGTCCTTTCCTTTGAAACCATTAATTGTTTCAAGAACCATGCTCTGCCCTTGGGGAAATGGTGCCCAGAAATGTGTGGACATTGCTTGGCATTTGGTTTGGTGACGATGGGTAAATGGTGATGTCAAACCCATTGTCATCAATTAAGTGTCTTTGGAGGCAGAAGCCAAGGCAGTGCTCAGCCTTTTGCCAATGCTCATGTTGAGTTGGGACTGGTGCTCTTTTTCCTCCTGGCGGTGCCAGGAGCAGTGAGCGGGTGCTCAGGCAAATCACAGCGTTCCCAACCATGAGACAAACCTGATGGCTTCCTTGGCCAAGAGGAGCTGCGCCATGGGATGGCCAACACGTGTGACCACATTTCTCTGCAGTAGGATGCAAACCATTGGCACTGCTGCTGGGGGACATCTGCTTTTGGGATCCTTTTTCACACCTCTTCCCTGCCAAAGCTGCCCCTGTTAGCCCCAGGCTGAATGGGTGCTGCCTTCCTCCCGCCCCATCCAGGGATGGATGGCAGCACCCAGGCACGGACCCTTCTGAGTTCATAACTAATACTGACTTCAAAGGCTGTTTGCCTTCAGTGTCGGTCAGTCGTGTAATCCCAGCTTGTTTAGAGACGGTGAGCAAACAGAGAGCCAGGCCGTTAAAAGGGGAAGGGCGTGGGAGATGTATTGCTATTTACCTGTGGAAACAGGAGGAAAACCTGCCTGTCATTCTCGCTAATAAATACAAACTGGAAGCACGGATAAACCCAAGGGGATTTATTAGTTTGCTTTACCAAAGGCAAACATTAAGAAGAGCTGGCTCAGCCCCAGGGCTGCCTTGGGCCTTTTGTGTGCTGCAGCCTGGCGCCTATGGGCGCTGATAAGGACGCGCTCTGTGCTCGGCCACTTGGGATCAAGGCATTTCTTCTGCAGTACTTCTGTCTCCCTTTGGCTCAGGCCTGGTCCTGCGTGGAAATGGGCACTTGCACGGCCCTGCCTGGACTTTGGAGCCACCCCAGTTCCAGATTACTGTTGCCTTCCCTAGGCACTGCAGGACATGGTTGGCCAGGTGGTGGTGGTGCAATGGTGGTTGGACTTATTGAACTCAGTGGTCTTATTCAACCTTAATGATTCTATGATTTTATCTATCCCCTTCCTAGCACTTGTATGCTTTTGGCCTGTTCACTGCAGGGCTAGGTGTGTGCAATGCTGCCCAGGACATATAGACATGAACAATGGCCAAGGGGAACTGGAACAGCACAGCTAAGCAAATCCAAGCTTGCTGTCTATTTAAGGGCCTAATCCTTTTTTTTTCCCCTGGAAATATCTTTTCCAGGAGTCCTGAGACATTCTAAGAAGGGCCAATCTGAGAAAATGGAGGTGAATATATCTTTTCTATTGTGTCAGGTATTTCTCAGCTGTTTCTTCAACTCTTCCCCTTCTCTTATCCTTATAGGCTTTCTGCTTCTTTCCTACCTTCTGTGCAGAAACTTGTCTGGGGAAGCCGCCACTGAAACCAATGTTGATGATGTCCTGCTAGGGCTGGGCTCATGTTCCAGCTGCCCTTCAGGCAGATCTCTCCCCTTGAGCTTGCTGATTACTTTTCTCAAACCCATAATTATACCATCATCATATCAGAAAGTGGTATGGGCTGGGAACTGGGCTGCTAAAAGCTCCCTGCCCTGGTTGGAGCCAGTCTGAAGGATTGAGAATGGGAAGGGGAAGGATGTTCTGTTCCCACCCACCTCCCACTGCAGTTTGATGGCTCTTGCAGTGCTCTCCCATCACCTCTGGAAATAGCTAGAGTTTGAGCAGACTGTGGTGTTCCTGTGTGGATGCCTCTCATTTATTTGGATCTTCCCCGTCCCTGTTTGTGATTGTAATACCCACTGGGTTTTACAGCCCCAAGGAGTGTATGCGTGGTGTTGAGCTGTGAGGGTGCAGCCTGCCTGCATTGCTGTGAGCCCCCTTGCTTTGAGGTATGCTATGGCAGTGTGTTCTGCATAGTTCATGTGGGGACTTGGTGTATGCATTGCATCCTGGTAAACCAGTGGGAGGAGCAGCAGTGTCGGGGTGCTGCCAGCCCCAATCCTGTAGGAATGCTGATTAGCCCCAAAGCTGCTTGGGAGCAAATGCTCAAAGCTAAGCTCGTTTTCCCCTCTAAGCCTTCATGTTTCAGTTGCCTTCAAGGAGAGGAAATTCTCCTGCAGGAAATACCTCCCTCTGCTTGCTTCTGGTGAACAAAAGTCAAACCTTCCTGTTACAGACAGGGCATGGTGGCCTTCAGGTCATGCAGGCTGCTCCTGGGGGGCCCTGATCCCTGTGTAGTGCTGGTCCATACCAGCTGGGTATTGTAATGGCCAAACCTTCCTGGAGCGTGGTCTGGTGTCCTCCCCCTCCTCTTTAAATTAATGTGCCAGTCGTCTCTCACCCTAATTAAAACCAGCAAAGAGAGCTGGACCAGGATGTAGCTTTGGAGGCTGTAAAATTCTAGGACAGTTTTATGTAGAGCAATTAAAAGGAAGGTAAAAAAAAATTGTTAAGAAATTAAACACTAATTACTTTTTTTTGCCAGCTGAGCTGCTTTGGCAGTGGGGCTGGAAGTGGGATGCAAAGACCTGGGAAGGTTGGTTCCCTGCTTCCATAAATCAAGTTGATCAAATGTTTCTTTGCTTTTTTGCAGTGTAACTCATCTGCTGTAAATTAGCCTAAATCACATTTTTTCAATTAAACAGGCTTAGAGGCCTGATAGCAGAGTCTGGTGGGGAGGGGAAGGGAAAGGGAAAGGGAAAGGCATGGCCTGGCTGTAGGCAGTGAGGTGGAAATATTTTTTTTTGAAAGTACGATTCCATTTTAGTGTTTTCCATATAAAAAGTGATATTATGGTCTGTGCTGAGGTGAGCACTAGGAGGCAGAAAGCCAGCTGAGCAGGGAGCTGGGGAGGGGATGGGGCAGGGTGACCTGTGGGGATGAGGTGGGGCAATCCTGGTGGCAGAGATGCTGTAGGCAACAAAACTCCTTTGGGATAAGTTCCAGATACTCTTAAAAAAAACTCATTCCCCATGGTAGGGTGGAGATTTGCAAGATCAGTGATGGGCAGTGAGGATGCCCCTGGGGCTGGGGTGTGACTGCACACTTGTGCTCCAGGGAAGGTGAAGTCACCCTGTCCCTGTGCAGCCAGCAGTGGGAGGAGGTGATTTGTGTGACAGTGGCATAGCTTGCCTTGGATGCTGGGGTAAGCTGCTGCTTCCTCTCCTTGTGTATGGTCTTGCTCCCTGCAAATTTTCTTGACTGGACAAGAAAAACAGGTTGAAGAATTTGGAAGGGCAGGGCTTGGAGAAGGCAGCTCCTTTATAAATCGTCATCTACTCCATGCCTTAAAAACACCACCAACAAACAAAAAAAGCCATACCAACCTCCCTGGACTGGGTAGGGAGGAGAAAGCAGATAGAGTGGAAGGGGCAGTGATCCCAGGAGGAAGCAGAGAAGTGTGTATGGCCTGATGAACAGTGAGCTGGGGGAGTATGGGGACATGTAGGCATTATCCCTAAGAGCATTTGCCTGTGGTCAGGCAAGCTTCCAGCTCCCCAACTTACTCACTGGAGGCTTTGCAGGAGCTGATGCTCTGGGGCAGGTGAGGACCCTGTCCCTATGCCACTACCCTGTGCTGGGGCAGGAGGTATGCTGGAGTCCTCCTGGAGCCCCCATGGCCTCATCCCCCAAATGCTGGCAGTTTGAAAAGGGCCCAGGCCTCCCAACAAGCCCCTGCAGGTTGCCCTGTTGGGAAAACCAGACTCATTTATTAATATACATCATGTTAATTGCTGTAATTGGGAGACTGGCTTCCCTCTCCTGGGGATGTGGGTGTGTGCTGCGGAGTGGAAACGTTCAGAGGAATGTGAGGGGGGAATTGCTCCTGAGGTTGTGGTGGTGATGACTGGTTTGTGTTGTGTTTGGGTTTGTGTGCTCACAGAACAATGGGGAAACCAACCATATCTCCCCATCTTTGCTACATCATTATTGCAGGCTAAAAATACAGCCAAATGGATATTTAAATGTTGATAGCATAATTCTCACCACCAACTCTGCAGGCAAGCCCTGTGATTAGGGGTGTGCTTCCTTCTTCCTGACTTCCCTCTGCACTCTGGTCTCTGAAGAGAGCTTTGTTGCCCACCTAGAGGAGCTTGAGCTGGGGCTGGAGAGAGATTGCAGCCTGCAGGTTGACAGTGATGCCATCAGTACCAAAGGACCTGGAGATGTGTGATCCAGACACCCCTCAAGGTTCTTGGGCTTTGCTAGCACAGTTGTGTTGGTGAGAAGTAGGGGGAAGGAGATCTAGCTCTTGGTTCTCAGTAGGGTTTGTGTTTTCTGACCCATCTGTGAGGTTCTGATGGGTCAGGGCAATGCACTGTCTCTTGCAGGAGGTGTTGAGTCAACTCCATCCATGTCTGGGTGATTGTAGCAGCAGCAAGTTCAGGGTTCTGCTGGAGGTAAATTAGCCAGCAGGGCCAAGGGTTGCTGAGGTCCTGGAGGAGTTTCTTAGCCCAGGAAAGAAAAAGAAGCCCATCTTTATGGCAATGCCATTAAAAAGCTTCCTTCTTGCAAAGCAGCAGGGTGAGGTCCCAGGGTGCTGCCTGGAGCTGTGCTGTGCTCTGTCAGCAGTGCATGTGTCCTTGTGAGCTGGGTCTGCTGCTCCAGCTTTCCTGCCCTGTACCAACATTTGCTTTGGAAAAGCAGCACTGGTGGTTTCTGGAACGTGAGCCATCTCACCCGCCATCAGAAAACAACAAAACCAAACCTGTAATTGCCTTTGGTCTTGAGCAATTTGAGCTGGGTGTGAATTGGCCACGGAGGCTTGAAAAGTGCTATGTGCTGCTGGGCTGTGGAGCTGTGCAGGGATGGGAATGCTGCCAGTGGAGTGGCAGGAATAAGACAGTATGCAGATGGGGACCCTGCTTTCGCTCTGCAGCTTCCTTCTGTAGTGTTATCCCAAAGTGAAGCTCCCAGTGCTGGCTACAGACTCTGATTCTCTGGCTTGGCTGTTGCCTGCACTGCTGGGTGAGCAGTGCCACGAGCCCTGCGCCCAGCCGGGTGTTCAGAGCTCCTGCAGAGGATTACCAGAAATAGAGAATTAAGCATTGCATTTCCTGACTTCCCTCCTGTCAGCAGTCCCGTGTGATGCTTGTAGCCCTTCCCCCTGACTGGCTTCCTGCAGTCATTAGAATTCCTTCTCGTAAAGGGGAGAAAGTGGAGGGGGGAGTAAATCTGATTTAATTACAACACTGCAGCCTGCGTGGCCCCTGTGGCTTGGTGGATTTAATCTGATTTGGAGCAGGGAGGTGGTGCAGTGGCTGCTGCTGGCATGAGTGTCTATTGCACATGATGGGCTTAGGGCAGAGCCAGGTGCAGGCTGCTCCAGGGCTGGGATGGGGACCTCAGTGCTCAGCTGCAGTGAGGGCTCTATCATTTCTCACTGCTCTGAAGGGAGCATGATCCTGCAAGGAGGGGTATTACTGGAGTTTCCCTGGCTTGAATGTGTGCTGTGGTGCTCCTCCAGCTGTAGAGCTGTTCTGCACAAAAATGTCCTTTGGGTCTCTTGGTCCTGAAGCTCAGCAGATGGCTTTGGGCCATCTGTAATTGTAATCGGCTTTGCTGTGTCCTCAGCACAGAGGAAAGACTGCTTCCTGGGGAAAGTACCTTGGGCTTTGGCACCTGCTCACCTTGGGAGCTGTCAGCTCTCCTGAATCACAGTATCATAGGGGTTGGAAGGGACTCTGAGGACTGTCAAGTCTGTGTGCATGGGAAGCATGTAGAAAATCACATGCAGCAGAGGAACTAGAGTGTAAGAGATGGAGCTTTCTCAGCATGAAGGAGAGCAAGTTTTCCATCAGGATCCAGAGGATGTAGGAGAAACCTTGAGGAGCATCACTGCAAAATGTCACAGTGCCTACAGGGGTGTGAAGAACCAACAGCTGATGTAGCTGCTATGTTTGGATCATTTAAAGGGAACAAAAAGGGGACAGAGTTTGAGGCTGGAAATCTGGGTAGTTGGGATGATATAAGTAGTCCTATAATACAGTTCACCTCGTGTGGTCTACAATGATGCACAGTGCGAGGTCTCAGCTCTCCACGTAATGCAGGATGTTCTGGGCTGGTGGAGAGAATAAAAAAATCTCATGTCTTAGCACCACGAAGTGACCTGCTGGCTACCTGGCTGGTGAACTACAGCCTCTCCCTGCCCAGATGCGGGGAGCTTTGGGATTCCCCTTTTGCCAGGACATTGAGATGTGCTGTGTGGTAGCACTGCTGGTGCACAGGGGTGTCCTTCTCAGTGGCACCAGTGTCTCTCAGGATGTCAGGAGTTAACGGGCCTCTATTTGAGATGCTCTCCCATCAAATTCCCACCCCTCCTCCCCTCCTGAGCCTCCTGGGGCTGAGAGCAGGGCGGAAATGTCACCTCCCACCCTGTCTGTGGCTTTGGCACGGTGGATGGGGAGAACACACCCTGTTGGAGGCGGAGAAGAGGCCAGGGCCAGATCCTGCAAAAAGTAAAAGGCTGGCAAGAAGACTTTGGATAAGGGCAGGAGTGTGTGGGAGGGGAATATAAATCCTGCAGAAGGATCTGGTGAAAGGTGATGGTTTGACAGCTCTGGAGCCCTGAATCTGCTTGGCCCATGTGGTGCTGGCAGGGCTAAAGCCTTCTTCCAGGGCTGTGGTTTGCTTGGGCACTGGAGTGCTTTGCTTCCAGTGCATGCTTTGGTCCTTAAAGGCTTTTTCTCAAGACAAGAACAGCCAGTTTCTGTAGTGACTGGTAAAGCAAGCAGCTTGCTGCTCTGGGTTAGGTATAGGAAAAGAAATGCCTCATATCCCTCCTGTCTGAGCTCATCTTCCAAGGGGTGAGAGCTTCCTGGTGTTACCCAGGTATAAACACTTCCAGGGATGGCACTGTGAAGGTGGGTTCTGGCATAGCAGTGGCTGCTGAGAGCTGAGCATTTCGGGAGCATCCATGCAGGATGCATTGTGCTGCTGTCCTGGCTGCTTGCTGGTCACGATGCACTAGGGAGGAAGCATAGCAAATAACAAATGACAGCTGCAGGTGCCTTGGCTTCTTGCTGTGCTGTACCTCAGAAGTTTCTATTACACCTACTGGAAAACCTGCATATTCTCCTCCTTCACTGCTGTGGACTTTCCACCTCTTTCACTCTGGCTCCTCAGCTGCATGTGATTCTCTGTGAGCCTGCCATGTGCTGGCTGTGAATTTCCAAGTTGGACTGTCATTGTGTGAGGGCAACCTGGGGATGTTGTGATGCAGAGGAGTTTTCTGAGCATCTCTCGAGATCTCTATTGAAGCAGCTGTGGGAGCACTGCCAGTTGCAAGGACATGGAAATCACAAACTGAGCACTCCGAAGCACATGGTTTGAAGGATAAAAGATAATAATGTGATATATATTGTGAGGTTCTTTTTGTTTAACTTCTGGGTTTTGAACCTGAAGTGGAGCTACTTTGTATTGTGTGGTCAGGAGGTCTGGAGTCTTTTTTGCAGAAGGGAGAAGGAAGATAACTGCCTATTTGTGTGAGTTCTGTAACAGTGTTCAGACAAATGCTGGGGCACAGGGAGTGGGCAGCACTTCCTGGGCCTGTGGGGGTGTTTTCAAGGAAGGAAACAATATTTTATCATCTTATTTTGACCAGTTGAGTTGTATCTTATTCGTAAAGTGATGGAGGAAGTGCTGTGACCCAAAGTGAGCCTGGTTTCCTCAGGCTGCTGGGGTTTTACATTTGCTTCAGAACAATGCTCGCAGTATGTCCTCCTGAGCCTTACCCATCACCTCTGGTGCCTGGAGAGAGATGCATGTGGACCAGTGCACCTTCAATCAAGTGCTGGTTTTTTTTTCTGCTGACACAGCCATTGTCTGCTTCAATTGCAGACTATCAAGAACTGCTTTCATTTTAAGGAACTGGCCCCTTGCAGCAGCGTGCTGTGCCTCTTACCTGTTGGCAGCATGCTCTTGAATTTCAGCTCACAGCCCTTGCTGGTCTGTGCTGGAGTGGGGGGAGCTTTTGGAGCACTCTCACTCAATAACTCAGCCCAGCCTACAGCACTAGTGAGGTATTTTACACTCCACCAAGGCAGATAATGAATCACTCCTGAAGAATGAAGAAATGCTTCTGGATGTCCCCCAGCCTCTTCTTTTCTGTTTAAAAAAAAAAAAAGACAAACAGGGATTTTGGAAACCTGATGCCCTTCTGATGTAGGGGTTTGGGATGAGAGGTGCTGGCTGGCTTTTTGGGGAAGTGGTAGCAGAAGTGTGATGGGCTGGGGTAAGGATGTTACCTGGTGTCTGTTGGACTTGCTGGGCTGAACATGGATGCTGCTGAATCCCATGGTTGAGTCCCAGTTGTCTGTCAGAGGTTTCCAGGGTCCTTTTGCAGCAGGCATGTAGCAGCGTGTCTTGGAGCTCTGCTTGGTAATGCCAACTGATGCCAGTGACCCTTTTTGGTTGCACTCAGGCTTCCAAAGAGTGATGCAGAGCAGGCT
Source organism: Cyrtonyx montezumae (assembly GCF_038088225.1). Lineage (NCBI taxonomy): Eukaryota > Metazoa > Chordata > Aves > Galliformes > Odontophoridae > Cyrtonyx > Cyrtonyx montezumae. The sequence continues at coordinate 5,330,390 of NW_027071925.1, forward strand.
GGGGGATGTGGGCAGTGAGAAGCCTATTGCAGGAATCCCATGCTAGGTCTGCAGAGATGTTTCTCCAGCATCACCACCTGACTGGGAGGTGGATGCCACATGTCAGCACTGCTGAGAGCAAGCCAGCCCTTTGTTTGGCTGTCTCCTTGAGATGTTATTGTGGTTTACTTAATTAAAAACACAGAGCATTATGATGGGAATGACAGTGAATTAAAAAGATTAAATCTAGGAGAAAACCTATCTGGCCATCTAATCCAGCCCAACTCTGTTGTTCTGAGGTATCCTCCTTCTGTGCAATTTGTGCTGCCTCAGGTGATGTTTGCTCCCTGTTCCCCACAGAAAGCTTTCCATGGCCTCTTAGAGCCCTTTGTAGAGGTGAGCGGGCTGGTTCCCCATTCACCTCCCAGCTGTGTTTCCACCCAGCAGTAGTTTACTAACAAGCCTGGCCAGCCTGGCAGAGGGCTCAACTCCTCCCAGTGCTGGTGCCCTTGGGCAACCTGGGAGTGGGATCCCTTCCCTCCTCAGCTGCTTTTTCCAATGCTCTGTGCTGGCAGGAGTTTGAGTTGAAGTGGGGAGTGTTGTCTGGTGAGCCAAGCACCTATTTCTGCACATGCAGGATGCAGGGCTTGAATTTGCATTTCGGGACAGCTTTTAGACTGTTGGTTTGGGTGGTTTTTTTTTTGCCTCAGTCCTGTTGCTCTGGAACAGATCAGAACCTTTGGGCTCAGTGGTGTTGTGGTAGAGCATCTGGAAACCAGGAGGAAATCCTCAGAGCCTTCCACTTCCAGAGATAACCTAGAGCTTCTAAAAGCTCAAACCATTCCATGATTTTATGACAAGTGGGTGTCTGAATGCTGAGTGAGGTGGGGATGGGGGATCCACCTGCTCCACAGCTGGGCTGGGAGAATGAGAGAAGCAGCCTATTAACTTAGTTGAACTGCAAACATGCTAATCACTGCTGTGTTGCAAATGGGACTGGGAGACCTCTGCCAGTACATGGCACAGCTCCTGTGAGCAGGCAGTGGGTGCTGGCTGTGCCATAGGAGGTGCAACTTGCATGAGCTCCCCACTGAAACGCGCCCTTTGCAAACACCACTGCTGTGTTGGGTGCTTGCTCAAGCTGCAGGAGCTAACAGCTCTTGGAGCACTCCAACTCCCTGTCCTTTCCCATATGAGCAATGGGCATATAAAAGCAATGCAATTCCTTTTCAAAGAGATCTCTTCTACTTTTCGGCTTGCCTTCAAGCATTTGTTTTTGGGGGTGCACTCCAGTCACCCAGGGGCAACTCTTTCTGGCAGTCTGTTGCAACAGAACTGTCATTTTTAAAACACAAACCATGAAGCTGAGATTGTTTACTGCCGTGGCTCTAGAGGCTGAACCTCAGCAGATCTGCTAGTCCTTGACAGCCCTGTATTAGTCATGGGAACTGGCAGTGGAGAACTGAAATTAATATTTGCAGAACCCCCCCTCCCTGCTCCTGCTCCCTCCTGAATGCAGAGAAAAACTTTCACCTCCAGCCAGATTTCCCAGTACGTGATTGAGAACATGTGAATCCACAGTGATTGAACTGCCAATGACCTCCGGGGAGTAAGTGGGTTAATCAAAGCTGCACTCTTCCCTGCACTTCAGCCACTAAAGCTCCTGCATTTCCTCCTGATGGCTGATAAGGAGGGATTGAATTTATGAAAGAGATGAAGATGTTTGGATAAGCAGCAGCACCACGGTGAGCCTGTCTGACAAGTCAGGGCCTGAAGGAAGCCAGTGGAGGGGTTGGTGGTGCTTTTCCCAGGTCCCTTCCCCCAGCTGTACAATGTGCCATGCAGGTGTTGTGCTGCACTTGCACACTGCAGTGAGATCCTCAGGTTCGTGGTAGTTCACAGACCCCAGGAATGCAGTGCAAGTGGTGAATGCTGTCACTGCTGCAAAACTGGTATCACTGTACCAATATTCAGCTCCCACGAAGGTGCTGCTGAGTTGCTGTGACAGTGACCATGAGGCTTAAAGGGATCTGTGTGCTCAAGAATTGCTTCTGAGCTCTTCCTTGCCCCTGGATGAGGGTGTGTGGCTTTGAGATGTGTTGGTTCTGTTGGCTACAAGCAGCCAGCTGCTGGGGGAGCCCTGTGTGAGAGCAGTGTGGCATCCACTCCTGTTTCCCTACCCTGGTCCTAAATAAATAATGTAGGCATGTGTTACTGAACATGTTTGATCCTTTCCATGCTCTTTGGGCCATGCTTTGCTATGACAAAGGCCAGCGCCTGCATCTCAGAGATCATTATCTCCCCATGTATTTTTAGACATCCCTTAATGCTGGAAGAGAGGGAATAATATGTATAGAAGGGAGGTGCCTCTGTTCCAGATGTGCTTTGGAAGACACAGGGAGGGGGGGAAGGATGGCAGAGTAAGGAATGATAGTGTAGTGTGAGGCATTCCCTTGGCTGCTGTCCCAGTGGAGATGGGCTAAGGGCTGCTCAGCCCCTTTGTAGTGTGTTTGGGTGTTTACCCAAAGAGTGCTCTCTCTGGGAAGATTCTCTCAGCTCTTGCAGCAGGCAAGCAATGGGCTGTGCTCCCCCAAAGCATTCAGCACTTCCAGCTGTGCTCCCCCAAAGCATTCAGCACTTCCAGCTCTCCAGGCTGCTCCCACAGAAAAGGTGGAGAACCTTCATTTTGCTCCTGAATTTGGGGAAAAAAAAAACCCTCTGAAGGCTTATTCCCAATGCCACCTGCATGACAAAGGTTAAAGCTCCGGAGCTCTGGGCACAATCATTACCCTCTCCTTTGATATCCCCAAACCTGTGCAGGAAAAAGCAATTCGGGTGATGTCTCCATTACAAAGCTGCAGCCCTGAAGTGGCTGTTTGTGCTGAGAGGGGAATGCCCACAGGTAATTTATCTTGACGTTTATAGAAAGCATAAGGGTTTACTCATTCATAAACGAAGGAACAGGGTGTTTTTCGGCATTGGCTGAGCTCTGGGGCTGCTCCAGAGTTATTGTAGCTGATTGTAATCGTTTCCGGACATGCCCCAGTATGCCTACGGGGGGTTGCATGGGAACTGTAACAACGTGAGACTGGAGAGCAAACCTGTTGGGCAGGAACGGCCAGAGGAGGGCTGACAGCTCCTCTTCCTCCCCTGCTTGTCTGAATGGCAGCAGAGGGAGAGCCCAGGGAGGTGCTGGCACCCAGTGTGACGTGCAGCAGGCACATGTTTGTTATAGCTGGAGAGCATCCTGGTGCTGGGCTCCGTGAGCTGCAGCTTGGAGGAAGGGCGAGGAGTGCTTTGCTTTAGGAACAGGCTGGTTTTGAAAATGATTCTGTTGCTTGTTGTCCAAGCACAGATGGAGAAAACCTGCTCCATGGTGCAGGAGTGGAGGGACTGGTTCCAGCCCTGTGCTGGGCAGAGGTTTCTGACTGGTGGTGCTGATGTGCTGCCTTGGGGAGCTCTGCAGCTTCTCTGAGCCCAGGCCTGTTGTGTGGACAGTGGGGCTGCACTGCCAGGCAGTACCTGGGTTTGCTGTCACTGTGCTCTGGAGCAGTGCAGATTTTCTGTGCAAATGCAGTGGCTTGCAGAGCTTTCTTCTTGCAAACAGTACATCCACTGGTTGCTCTTGGTGGACTGGAAGACCTGAGGTGATCTCCAGTCTTAGCCGTTGAGATGCTCAAATCTGTTCTTGGCACTGAACCATGCTCTATTGGATTATTGTGAAGTCTGCAGTGATACTGTGTTTTGTGGCTAACCTTACAGCATGGGGCTGCTGAGCAGCCAAGGTATCCGTGTCATCAAGCCCTTGGTAATCCAGCTCATTAATGAGCTCAGTCTTCCTCCTGCTAAATGAGTAGCTATGGCAAAACTACATGTAAAGAAGCAGGGGTGAGATGAATTGGACAGGACCTGTGGATCTTGCTTTGGGTTCCCAGGCTCCAATCTTGGTGCTGTCAGCAATGCATAGTCCATCTGAGATTAATTCTTAGTGTTGGGCACCTGGTGCTTCCTGATCCATTGAAGCTGCTAGCCTGGAAGTTGTAGGCTTTGGGAAAACATGGAAAGAAAAGTGAAGACCATTTCCTCTGCTCATCCACTGGTCTGGTGCTCACTCCTCACCATCAGGACATGGGCTGCAGGTCACATCCCTCTGTCCCCAGCCAAGTTTTTCTCCCATCTCTTGGGAGTGGCCGAGCCTCCGTTTTGGCAACAGTGCCTTTGGGGAGTGACATGCCCGGTTGTTTGAGCAGGTGAGCTGTGACTCAGTGTACCCAGCTGCCACCAGCACTGTGCCAAGGCCACTGGGGCTGCTGGGAGGGGTTTGCTCCCGGGCTGGGGGCTGCAGCGGGGTCTCTGAGCTTGTTGTAGTGGACATTGTGTGCACACGCTGCTTCTGGGGAGCTTGGGTTAATCTTGAGTGCACGCAGTGCCTCATCCCTGGCGTGGGGTGAGAGGGCTGAGTCACCCACTGAGTCACACAGTTCCCATGCCAGGCGGGGGACCAGACAGGGGACACTGCCTGCCCTTAGATGTGTCCGAGCTGCTCACTGCAGACCTTTGAGCTGCTGCTGTGTTGATTCTGTGCGCTCCTGGTGCTGTCACCGATGTTGACTGGCGGTGCAGTCCCTGTCCCACTCCTTTCCCCTATGGCTCAGTTCTCCCAGCAGTGATTTCACTAGCAATAAATCAGAGCCCAGTGCTGTGGTGCAGCCCCTGCCTGCATGGTGGCTGCTCTCACTGTGTCACTGAGGCTTGATGCTGTCACAAAGTGATGGTCTCAGTGCAGTGTCACCATGGTCCACCTGCATGGGATTCCCACCTACTGAGCTGACCAGAAATGCTTGCAACTCGGGGTAAAACTCCCAGATACTACAATCAGCTTGGTGTTAACCCCAGCAAACTTCAACCTGCTGGTGCTCACTTGAAGCAGATGTGCAGCAGACCTCCATTGATGGGATGTATTTTGGAGGCTCAGTGGCAGAGTTTTTTGGGGAGCTCATCCGGCAGGGCTGCCCTTGCAGTGGGTGGATGCCTCATTCATGGCAGTTTCCCCACTTTACTGAGTCCACAAATGAGTTTAACACAGTGCACTGCTCCCAAAGAATGGCCCCCCAGGCATGATGTTGTCACACCCATGGGGGTGCTCAGGCTGTAGGGTCACCCTGTGGTCCCTGTCATGGGGTTAGGGGTGAGGCCATGACATAACCTCTACTGCTGCCCATTGGCTGCCCAACTGGTGATGTCATTGCTTTCTTCACTGCCCATCCCTTGGATTTCTTCCTCGATGGGATATGGCGTTGCCATGGTGATGTGACCCACCCGTTCTGTGCTGGAATGGGAACACTTGGAAAGAAGTTTGCTTTTTCTGATATAATAAAACCTTGTGTGCAGATGCTGGGTGCAGGATGGAATACTTGCCTGGCACTGAAACTCACATCTGGTGCTTTGGGTCAGATTGCTGGAGCTTTTAGGAATCAGTTATCTTTCGCTGGCTGAGCTGAGTGCAGCTTGTTGCCTGCCTGAAGGCTTGAAAGTCTTAAACCAGCCCTGAAAATAATGCATACTGAGGAGCTGGAGAAAGAAAGTTTCTTCTTAAACTTACAAAACATTACAGGAAAAACATTTAAAAAAGAGCAGAGTAGAGGTTTCAGGGGCACAGTGGTTGGAAATGTGCACTTTATGAAGTGAGATAAAGTGCTCAGCCTCTCCAAAGCAGCATCCATGGAGCACATCCCACAGTCGCCCCACACTGCAGACCCCTTCTAAGGGCAGAACAAAGCCCTTTGCCCCTGAGTTCAACTTTGCCCTTGCCTTGGCAGGATTAACGTCTCACAGAGATGGACAATGCAACTGCAAAGAGTTAATTCCTCCCCCCTCCCGTTCTCCTTCCCACTGTTTTTTGCCTCTTTTCTTTCCAACTGGCCCAGTTTGCTGCTGAGAAATTGGGAAAACAAACAGAAAATAGACCTCGGCCTTGTGGGTGCTGCTGACTGGAGGATGACGCAGGTGACCCAGCACTGCTGTGGCCAGGGGAGGGATGTGTGATTGGGGCTTTATCTCCTTCCTGCTGTGTGGTATCACCAGGCTCTGCAGTCCCTGTTTATTTCTTGGTTTTGGAGCATCCCTCAGGAGGTTGGTTTTAGGGAGCCTAGGGGATGGGTGTGAAAATAGAATGTCTATTTGTGCCAGACAGGGTTGTGGTCCTGTGGGACATCACTGGCACTCACCTCTTAACCAAGGGAGAATGTTTTTCCTTAATGTAATCTAAGATTCTTGTCCTTTACTGTCTTTTGTACCCATGTTTTGGTGAAAAGCTGTGTATTGCAGGAGTTGGAGCTACTCTGTATTCTTGACAAAAAGTTTCCTCCCTGAATTTCAGCATAAACTATCCATTCAAACTCAACCTTTGCTGGCAGCTTCCTCCACTCATTTCCAGCCAAGTGCTGGTGCAGTGCACACAGCTCCACTGTATGAGCAATGCTAAAGCCCTGCTGAGCTCAAGCTTCTTGCCTGTGTCACAGCTCCCAGTTCTGCCCCAGTTGCACTTTGTTGTTGGGCTGGTGAGAGCTGCAGAGGTCAGCACAGAGGATGCTTCCAACACCTTTGCAAAGAAACTGAGCATCACTTGGGTCTGGAGAGAAAGAGGTTTCTTAACCCTGGGCAAAGCAACATGTGGTCAAATGTTAGATCAAGTTTTAAGAGGCTGAAATAAGTGCAAGATGGCTTTGATCTTCTAGAATCTTGTCTGTGCTGTGAGGCAGCCACCTGTTCTCCAACAGATGGAGGAATGTGCACCTTTGCTGCTGGTGGATCCTTTGCAGGAAGTTGGAGGGCAAAGCTTTGCTTGTTCTGAGTCCTGGCTCCTGGCAGTCCCCTCTTCTGACACCCAGGCAAATGCATTTTTCACCTATTATATAACGGCTGAACGAGACTGGCATAATTAGTGAGGAGCTGCAGCAGCCTGGGAGGAGGGAAATGCCCTGAACAGCCCCTGGTCCCTCTGCCAGCAGTGGGCTGGTGCCTGCCATGGCTCGGGGACACAGTGCTCGTGGTGCTGGCATGGTCACCGTGCCTTTGCAAGGCTCCAGGCTGAGTGGAAGCAGCTGTGTGTTCTTCAGGAGGGCAGCAAGCAGCACCAGTGCTGCCCAGACCGTGTGTCTCAGACGATGCTGTGAAGTCAGGGCCAGATGGACTTAGGCGCCTCGCTCCTATTCAAGTCAGTGGGATCTGGGCTTGGGGAGCCAAGGCTGTGCCAGACCACGCACTGAAAGGCTCCTGACCCCTTTGAGGCTGAATGGAGAAGGATTGTTTGCCTAGGAACAGGCTGCCAGCAGCCATTTGGGATGTGGAACTGGTGTTCTCCTTGCGGGGGCTGCTGGGAGCCCGTGGCACACAGGGAACTCTTGGCCATGTCCTCCTGGGCTCAGAGCTCCCTGCCATTCAAGTAGGGCGTGCATAAAGACTTCTTTTGCTCCCTGTTTATAGCACTGGGAAAGCAAGGCTTGTGCAAACCCACACTCTCCCCAGTGGTTGTGCACTTCGATGCAGTGCCCTTGGTGAGCCTCTTCCCACGGCTTTCTCACAGGTACAGAGGATGCTCAGGGATGCAGGGAGATGATTGAGCACTCCTATAGTGTGCACTTCCTTTTCCTCCAGTTCATCCTCCCCACTGTGATGTGGGGGTGGTGGGAGATGCTGGGGCTGTTCCACGGGAAGGGGTAGAGCTGCTGTTGCATGGCGTGGTTTCAGGGGAAGCATCACTGCTGGGAACCAGCGTGGCTACTGGGATGGCATGAGTGAGCCCAGGGAAACCAGAAGTTGTGGAGGTAGGGGCTGCATGGAGATGTCACAGCAGCACTGCTCTCAGAGGTGAGCACAGGGGAGAGAGTCCAGAGCGGTGCCCTGGGACTGTGAGGTTTTTCTTGTGGTCCTCAACATCAGAAGCTCTGGGGAGTGTTGCTGGGGGGGGTTGAAAGCACACATGGAGCATCTCTGCTGCATGTGAATCCGAGTTGCTGAGTGTGAAGCTCCACTCAAAGCAGGAGTGGTTATGGTATAAATCAGCTCTGCCTTTGGCTTTCAATAGTCCTTTAATTTTTTTTCTAATAAACTCAGTGCTGTCCTCTGAGGGCTGGGGAAGGCAATGGAGGAGAGCGAAGCTCCTGGTTTCCAGCCTGCTATTACTAAGCAACCGTGTCCTGAAATTCACAGCCCAATGGAGAGAACTTTGTTTACCAGGAAGAAAACCCTTGAAAAGGGGAATCTTTGGCGGAAGCATGATGGGATTAGCACTGGGGTTTCTTTAGGCAGTTTTGTTGTTTTTCAGGGCCTGACCTTAGTGCTCCGATTCGCTTTTGCCAAGCGACTCTTTCCCTGCCTAATTTAGATGGTGGCATTGTGTTGGGGTGGGAAGGGGGAGGCGGAGGGAGCGGGGCTTGGCAGCACAAATAGGAGCCTGAGATTATCTGGTTTAGAGCAGAGGGAGTCGATCATTAGATGCCGTGCTTCTGAAAATCCTGCTGTAATTAATTTTCTCCTGAATTCATTAGAGGAATCTCAGAGGCTGGGCTGGCAAAGCGCAGGGGAAGTTTTTCAGAGTGATATATGGGTTGCTGGCAGGGCAGAGATGGAGTGGCCTGGCTGCATGGGACAGAGCTGTGAGCCACAGTGCTGGGAACTCTGGTGGGCACCATGTCTGGGTGGGGTTGTCTCCTTGGGATGGCTTTGAGTGCTGATTTAGGGCATTTGTGATGAGTTTTTTGCACAACTTGAGGAGTGATCAGTGATGCTATGGTCTCCAACAGCTTTGCTCCCCTGTGAGGGGGAGGAGTAGGGGTAACTTGAGGAGCTGTGCCTCAAGTTCCTGGGTTCCAGCATCACCCTACATGGTTTCTTGCATCCCATCACTTCCTGGCACTGAACAGCAGAGATTCTTGTGCTGATGGGTGTGTGGTAAGAAAATGGTTCTCACCCATACCTGAAAGTGGGATTCTGGGGAATCTACCTTTGGAAAGTGCCCTGTATCTCTGAATGATCCACACACATAGACCTCAGAGGTAACGGGTATGGGGAATGGAAGAAATCAGGACAATCCACACTCTTCCAACTCATCTGTGAACTCCTGCCCCAAAGGCATTCAGCTAGCACTGGCTTTTCCAGTTCAGGATACTCCTGGAGTTGGCATCAAAGATGCTGGACCTGGTGTTATGCAGGAGGAGTGAGTTGTGGTCCTTGAAACAGCATTTCTGTTTGGTCCATGAGCTCTGTGCTTATCACACAGTAAAAGGTTTGCTCCTACCCTGGTTTCAATTTCCCAAACAAGTATCAGTTGTCTCTTCTCTTTAAATGAAAGCTCTTCTAAATTTATTGGAGGTTTAGGTATATCCTTTCTGCAAGATTTACCCATAAAAGCTATGCCTCAAGGTTGGATCCAGCCTCTAACAAGCTGTGGCACATCACTTGGCTCTAGCACTATCTCCAGGTATCTGAGTGCAACCGATGCTATGGGGACTGGAGCTTGTTTCTGCAGCTCACTCCAGGAGCTGACAGCACTCTGTGGCTGTGAGACAGAGGGCTCCTTGCTCTCTTCTTTCCTCCCAGATCCAGGAGGTGCTTTGAGGCTGCCTTTAGCAGGGATTCGGGTTGCATCTCCCAGGGATGGAGACCTGCTGTGTCTTGTCCCCAGCGTGGTGCTGGCCCTGCTGTCCCATCCTGTGCTGCCCAAGGTGCCCTGTGGGGAGCAGGACATGCTTCCATCCTTCCCTGCCACTGAGTCTTCAGGGCCATAACACGTGGGTAATAAAACCCTGAGGTCCCTCTCCCCTGCTCTGAATGGGAGCTTTGTCTGTGCACAGAAATGACTTGAAACCGATCTGGGGGAAGGCGATTGTTATCGGAGGGCTCCTGAACTGTTTGGATCCTGACTTTGTTAGAGATCTTGTAATTTAAACTTCAACCTGCTTATTAGAAATTTGAGATAATAGTTTAATAATAAAAAGCAGACTTTTTTTTTGGAGTTCCTGTGTTCCTGTCCTCCTCTTTCCCTCAGCTGCCATGGATATTTAATAGTGTGATATGCCCCCTCCTGCTATGCTTTTTTTTTTTTTTTAAGCAGTGAGATGAAATAGTGAAATGCTTCTTTTTGAGGGTTGCCAAAGGCAGATCATGTCAGCTGGTCCCTGTGGTCCCTGTGCATGCATTTTGGAGCATGCCACCAAGAGTTGAAAGGAGCTGGATGCAGTGCCAGCATCTGAATTGTCCTCTGCTCCTGGGGGTCCCCTAACTTGTGTGGGCTGCCCCTGCTTGCTTGGTGCCCGTGCTGTACCCTGGGGGTGATGAGTTGGGATAAGGGAGCTCCTTCCATGAGCTGTCTCCAGCCAAATCCCCCACAGCAGGGCAGCTGCTCCCTGGCCCCACAGATCCCATAGGGGATATTTGAATGTGGGTGAGTGTGAGTGGTCCCTGCCTTGATGGGGCTGGGGGTGGTGGGAGAGGCTGGCACACCCTGCAGGGCCTTGCTAGGGTTGGTACATGCTCACAGATGGGTGAGTGTGGGGTAGTCACACTCTGTCCTGTTTCCCCTCAGCTTGCCCTGATGATCAAATCCCATAGCACAAGGCTGGGCTCACTGCTGGGACTGCAGTGCTGGAGCAGCTCCCGGGGTGCAGGAATGCGGGAGCACTACGAGTGCCCTGCGTGGGTGTGGGACATGCCATGGCCTCTCATGTTCCTTGCTTCTGTGGCCACCTCCCATGGGAATAAATGCTAACTGCTGTGGGGGCCCAGGGAGAGATCCTGTGGTTTGGGGTTGGCCATGGAGCAGGCTCAGGCTGCTGCTGCTCGGGATGAGTTTTGTCTCTGCTCACTGCTGTGTGCCTTCAGGATGCAGGGATGCTCTGAGTGGTCCTCATGGGAAGCAGCAAGGTAACAGCATCCCAGGGGCTGCAGCGTGATACTCTCCAGTTCTGCACTTTGCAGAGAAGAAGCTATTATACATAGGGGCAGGATGTGACAGTCTTGCCTGGGATGCGAGGTGGGCAATGTGATGTGGTCCTCTGGTTGTGCCCCTGTGCTGGTGATGGGCGGCAGAAGGGAGAAGCAAGTTTTGTTTGTTGGGGTTGTTGGCGCTTCTGATGGTTTCCTGCTGGGCACAGGTTATGTTAGCTCATATTGGCTCCTGCTCTGGATGCCAATTCCATGACATCATTTGGCTCTTGAAGAGCAGAGGTGAGACACTTCTGAATGACTACCTAGTGCAAATAGCCTATGGTAAACAGACTCAGTGAAGTATTGACACTGAGACTGTTTCTATTCCTAATTTCCTGCTCTCAGCAAGTTTGCCTGGTAGCCAAAACTGGAAGGTGGGGGGGACCCAAACCCTTCAATCCCAGCCTCAAACCAAAGCTCCAGGTTTCAAGTCAGGGCATAGAGCTACTGCCATCCAGGTAATTGTGTTAGCCGTTAATGACATAACTTCCACTCAACTCACTGAAGAGTAAGATTGAGGCTGGCAGTGATGTGAGGGCTGGATGGAGGGATGTGGCTGTGAGCAGTTGCTGGTTACAGAGCAGGAAGGTGCCTTTCTCCAGGGTCTTCATCTTGACTTAAAACATTCCTTCCCAAAAAATTAGTTTTATTTGCCCCTTTGCATTAGCTAGGGGGTCTGTCTGGTGGAGCACTGCCCTGATGTTCTCACCATGGTGTTGTCAAAATGATGGTCTATGTCCTGAATGATGCAACGTCCCTGTGACAGAGATTGTCCTCAAAAACCCCAATAAAATGAGCGCCCATTGATGTGCTCTGTGACTGCTTCTTCTCTGCATGGCAGACACAGTGGATGACTTTCACTGAACACAGTGTCCCCTTTGGAAAGGAGTAACACTTGTCTGCTGGGTGAGTCACTGTGGTTTGGTGGCAGAACTGGGGATGCAGCAGGGCTTGGGGACCAGGTACGGCTCTGCCCTGTGGTTTCTCATGGAGTTGGAGAGTCCCAGTGGATGTGATGGTAGTGTCTTCATCCTTAGGACTGTGGTGCACCCCAATGGGGACAGCTGCCACTTCTTCACTGAGGCCCCCTACCCAAGCCCTTTGCTCCCATCCACTTCCCCTTGCTCCTGGGGGCTGTAGGCACTCAGCACTCCAATACTAGCAAACTTTAACCAGCAGAGCCCGTTTTTTATTAACCTGCATTTCCGCTTGGTTCCACCATTACCTCTGCAGAAAAGAATCTGACCCCTTGCTCTCAGCATCACCTTCACTCTTTTTTTTTCCCCCTCGTTTCATTGCTCTTTGGTGGCTTAGGGTGAAACCATACAAAGCCCCTCTTGGTGTCCCTGTGTGGTGACACTGCTCCCTCCTCTCTTTGTGCAAAACTCCTGGAGGAGCTTTCAGGCTGGCACAGCGGCAGAGTTAAGCCCGTCATAGGTCCCTCTTAATTAAATTTGAAAACTGCTCGGATAAGAGGGCTTTCAGAGCAGGTCAGGTGCTGAGCCATGGGCCTGAACAACTGCCACAGACTAGCACTACCACCCACAGCCCTGATCCCCATGACATGTGTACAGATTACAAAGAAATCCCTCAGCAATGAGGTTGCTTTAACTCCTTCGCGCTCCGGGGCAGCCCAGTGCAGCTCTGAGGTGTCCCCAGCTCCCCAGTTGGGTTTGAAACGTGCTCCTATTGCTGCCAGAGATTGCAGCAGACCTCACTGGGGCATGTGCAACCTGTCTGGGCAATGCACAATCTAAATATTTTCTTTGGATGAAGCATGCAATGAAAGAAGGAACATCTCAAAGCTGCTCTGCTTGGCCAGTGATGAAGAGGAGGAGGGAAGCTTTGGGTCACTGCTTTGCTGAAGAGCAAGTTGGAGAAGGGGTGGATGCAGAGGGAGTCCCAGAAGGGTCTCTGCAATGTGCTGCTGTCTTGTCCTCTAGGAAATGCTTTGCTCACATCATCCAAACTCACAGTGGGCTGTGGGTTCTGGCTGCACCAAGCCTGCCCAGCCTGATGACAGAGCTGTGCTGCCTGGAAAGCAAGGGAATGGGAAAAAAAAAAGACACCTGAGTGGTGATTTCCCCCATCATGCTGAGAGCAGAGCCAGCTCCTGGAATTTGAGATGTGTGCTGCGTTACAGCTCTGAGTGTACCACCTGTGTTTGCATCTTGTTTGTTGCCCTGTATCTTCCTGGTGGAGCTGGTTGCATGGCTGTTGGAGTCCTTGGGTAGTGTTTAAAAAACAAATATTTTTTCTATCTCTACTTGGAGCAAAATAAATAAATAAATAAAACAATCCTGCCCTCAAATCACCCATTCCCTGTTCTTTGCTTATTTGTATTCTGCCTGAGGGGTTTTATAGGGACGTTTTGCAAACTGGCTCTCAGTAGTGGTGAAGCCATAGGGCTTGTGTTGCCCCAGATGTGAGCTGGTTTGCATAGCTCACCCTTCCCTGGTGGGTGATAGCTGGAGGAAGCCCAGCAGGGCTGTCCACAGAGAGGTAGGTGCATGGCTTTGCAGAAATGCCTTTGCTTTGGTTGTAGCTTACCCAGTGCTTTGGTGTGATGGGAGCAGGCGTTTGAAGCAGAGGTGGTTCAGAAGGAATATTAAAAAGCAATAATGCTTCTTGAAGTATATTGAAGCCTTCTTCCAGCCTGGGGGTTTTGCTGGAGTCAGGGTTTCTTGTCTCCTATTAAATCACACACTTGCAATGAGCCCTTGAGCCTGGCGCACTGGGCACATTGCAGAGCCCAGCCAAAACCAACAATTATCTCCAGTTTCAGGAAATTTGAAGCTGTGGTTAACGGTGTCTTCTTGAGGACTGACAGATGCCACAGGTGCTCAGCGTGCAGCCAGCACTAACCCTGCTTGGTGGTAGCATCCATCATCTTGATGAGTCATGGTGGGGCAGATGGCTTGAGGGTGGGGCTCCTGTTTTTGGGATGCAGGAGGACTGCCCCAGAGGGATGGGGTGAACACAGAAGACAGCTGTGAGCTGCAGGGCTCTGTCTCTGAGTGTGGCTCACTGCTGTTATATCCTCAGGTGGTGGATGCTGAGCAGAAACCACTCGATTGCTTCCCGCAAAGAAATGGAGCTAGACATTTTTTATAGGCTGTTACTATGTCTTGGCCATTGAATAAGAGCTGAGGGAATAACTCACTTGTGGAACGGCTTGCTTTCATGTTTGCTGAAACCATTTTGATCAAATGCATTGAAAACTCATGGCTCCAGCTGCCCTCCTCCCTCGTTCCACTTGTGTTACATTCAAGTCCTGCTGGGGTTTGGCTCCTGAGGAGCAAAAGGGGAATTATTCCTGCTCAGAGCCACACAGAAGCCAGCAGTTCTCTGTGGAGGGATCTGGGAGCCCCAAGTGGTGCTCTGCGTGACTAGAAAATCCCATTCTGTCCTGTTCTGGGGAATGCCGAGGGATGGGGACCACGAGCTGCCAGGAGCTCCTACCCAAATGCCTGCAGTGAGGAGGAAGGATATGTTTTATCAAAGTGAGTCCCTGCTGTTTGAGTTCCTGGTTGGGAGCTTGATAGCATCTAAAAACCAACACGAGGAAGTAAACAATGACTCTAGTTTTATTTTAGTCCTCTTTTCCTTTCTCCAGTTTTTTAACCTTTTAATTACTCTGTGGGGCCAAAACTTTGTATCCCAGTGGGTGCAATGAGATGTTTGCTGGGGAGCTGCTGCCACTGCACCTTTCCAGGGGAAGTGTTTTTCTAAGGCAGCTGAAATTAGTCCTCCTTTGACTGGTAATCCTACCATTACTAATAATAGTAGGCATCTATAAGCAGATGTGATTCAGGAATAATAATGACCTGGGAGCCTCAGGTGATGTGGATCAATGATTCATCTGCTGGTTATGGCTACTTTGCATGCTGAGCTGTGTCAGTTGAACCAATGCTATTTTTATGGCGTTGTCTGGTGGCAGTGGGGTCGTGGTCACTGACCAAACCCGATGTGTTCCTAAAAGGGAGAGGGACTGGGCTGCTTCCGAGAGACTTCAGCAGGAAAGAAACTTGACTCGAGAGCAAACACTACTTAGTGCTGTCTGCAGAATTGATGAGAAAAGTCATATTTCTGTTGAGCCGTGCAGAGAAAACAAACACCACCCCCAGCAGCTGCCTTCAAAGGAGGAAGCTTCCTTCCCCTTGGTTGTGCCAGCTGCTGGGTGGTGTTATCTGCTCACCTTCGTGTTGCATCCTCTGTGCATGACCAGGCACTTGAGATGGTTGCTGCTGCTTCCACAGAGCCTTCAGTGCTGCTGGGCCGCCCCTCTTGTGCTTCCCCCTTCCCTCTTTTTCTTCTCCTCAATTGCAATTCAAGGAAAACACACAAGGTCTTCCCAGGAGAACGTTTTGGCATAGGTATAACTTGTTTAAATACTGCAATTAAAATATTTTTCTTATTAGCTTGGAAATAATATTTCTTTTGAAATGATACCTGTGGATTTTTGCTAATTAACTTTCCAGTTTCAACAAAACAGCTTCAGAAAATCCTGGCATTATGAGCCTGGCCCTGCTGGCTCTTGGGAGCTGGGGCTCAGTGATCCTTAGGAGTCTCTTCCAGCTCGGGATGTTCGGTGTTTCTGGCTCTGTTTCCTGCAGCCATGGCACAGTGGGAGCTGCATGTGGCTCAGCATAGTACTCACTCAATGCTGTTGGCTGCAGCATCTCCCAGGCTTGCCTGTGGTCCTGGAAGATCCCTTGAGCATTGCCCCAGCTTTAGCCTTTCCTTATGGAAGGGGCTGTTGGCTGAGCTAGGGTCTGTACAGGTAATAGTGGGGGAAGGTGCTTTCTACCCCAACAAAACTCTGAACTGACCCTGTTCTGCTCTTCTGACACTCACCTGTTCCTCCTTCCCCCCCCCCCCCCCCCACTAGCTGCTCTCTGCTGGGCTGCTGCCTGCAGTTCAGAGCAAGGACAGAGTTATGTACACATCACTGTGGCAACGTTTAGGTAAAAGTCTCTTGAGAAGCGCCGGGCTGCATATTATGGGATGTAGCTTTCCTGTGTATGTGCATGTGGGTTCTTTCCTGACACTAGCCCGAGGTGCAGGGAACACCTGAGCTGTTTTAATTAGCTTTCCTGCCTCGTGCTTTGGAAATCTCTACCTTGTGTGGTTGCTTTTTTTTTTACTATTTATTTTTTAAGCTTGCATCTGCTCCAAGCCCTGCTGCAGGCCTGTGGCCCCAGAGTCCCACTGACACAGAGTATACAGCACACATGAGCAGTTCTGCAAAGGCTCAAAGCGTGATGGGAAAAAACAAAGCGACGTTTTGGTGATTTGTCTTGAAATGGATCATCTGTGAATCTGCTGGGAGCTTGATTTTACTCTGAAACGAGAGGGAGGAAAAATTTACCAAAGCAGTATTTTCCAGGCAGTTGCCCTTAGATGGGGCAGAGATGGCTCTGCCCAGGGCACGGGGACCACGCAGTGTGGGCTGGGGGACACCAACCACAGCAGGGCTCTGCAGTGACTGCATTGCACGTGTGAAATGTTGGGTGTAGTAAGGCTGAGCTTGTGGAGAGCTCCAGTTGTGCTGGAGGATGTTTCAATACCCTGCAGTTATTTGAGAACTCTCACATCCCCTCCTTAAGAAACTTAAATCTGAGCGCAGCCATGGGATCATTTGCTTCAAGGGTATCCTTGTGTGCTGCTTTCTGAAGCTAATCTGAATTTTGTAAGGTTCTCAGGCTTCTGTCTTAAAAAAAATATGATGCTGTGCTACACTTTAGCAGTGCTGACAGGAGATAGCACTGGAATGCAGACTCCCACTTTTCACTCTGCTACTGGTGATCTTTGGGAACCTTGGGCTGATGGCTTTGTCTCTTTGTAGCTGAACTTCTCCTTGTTTGAAACGAGGATAGAACTTTGTTTCTGCCAGAAATATATGTTTGATGTTTATTCTGAGCTTTGGAAATGAGGAAATCCATTTGTGTTTTTTGTTATCTCAACAGTTTGAATGAAGGCTTTCTCCAAAGAAACGCTCTTTGGAATCTTAATGCCTTGTGAAGAGGAAACAGTGTGTCCCATCTTGTCTCACACTCAGCACTTCTCAGTGCAACCACAGCATGGAGGAGAGCGTGCCTGGAGCTATGGGCACCTGGAGGGCTGCAGAGATGCTCAAGAAGGAATAAGAGAATGGTTCAAACTATGCTCACTTGTAACTCATGGCATGATCCCTGGCTCCCACGAGTTAGTTTGCAATAAAATCCACATTAGGTTTTCCTCCTTCCAAAGGATCTAGCAGGGATCACTGACATGAGCTCTCCCACCACTGATGCTCCATATGGAGCTCGTGCATCAGTACCCACGAGCTCTGTATCTGCAAGCAGTGCTTTTGTGGGTGGCAGCATCAGATGAGCTGATGGCATTTATTCGCTCTGGTGGAACCCTTTTTAGGCAAGATGTTTTCACAAACCATATTTCATCATAAAACACTGCTGTCAATCACCTCTAGGCAAATGACTCTCAAAAACCCAACCCTAGATTGAAGGAAATGATAAGTAGCTCTGCTTGTCCTGAAAGCTTTTTTCCCTTCTCCTTGTTTAATATTTTGCTGGGTAAATAATCACTGGCCTCACGTACTGCAAAGTGGGTGTGGAGGGTCAGCGAGCGGCTTGAAAATGGTTTCAGTTCTGTTTGATAGCCCAGGCAGAGGTTTTCACAGGCAAACAGGACTGACTGTGCTGCATTCCTCCAGCCTGGCTGAGGGGTGGGTACAGCAAAAATGTGCCCGAGCAGCTGCATGGTGCTGCTGGACCTGCTGGAATGGCTCCGGCAGGGAGTGGTGCTGGTTTTCAGGGAGAAATGCTGAAAAAAAGGTGGATTTCTTTTGTATAGCAGAGACCAGGAGTGAACTGCAGGCTGGGAATGCTCCACCTTGGCAGCATTGGAGCAGCTGGAGATTAAGAAGCCTTTAATTGGGTACAAGCATCAGGACTTAAATGCTAATTTACATGCCTGACACATGGATGGCAAATATTTTAAGTATTGACTCAGTACAGGAGCAGTGCCCAGCTGGGGTGAGTGGCATGAGGTGAGGTGATGTTCCATCCCACAGAGGCGTTTGATGCATGAACAGTCCCAGTGGTGGAAAGCAGAGACCCAGGGCTGCAAACAGCCACCAAAGTTTGCACTGGAAAAATCACTGCTCCGTTATCTGGTGCCATCCCTCCAGGATTGGGGCTGGCAGCATCTGTTTGTCTCCAGCTCCTTTCACCACCTCCACTGGTGAACCCTGCTGTCACTTTTCTCACCTGCTTGTTTTCACTGTTTCTTTTTATAATTGTGATTGTTGGCTTTTTTTCTTTCCCCCTTTCTCTGTTGCTACCTGTTGGAGCCCTCGGGCCATGAGCTCGGAAATGCATTTGCTGGGGTTTGCCCTGGCCTGCCGCATACATCATCCCGCAGAGGATGGTGTGCATCTGTTTGGCATTTATTAATCGCTGCAGCTTGACAGAGTTCCTTCTCCTCCTCACCTTCTCTATTCTAAAATTCTCTGCTTAAAATAGAGCAGCAGTCAGAGGTGGGGAGGGGGGGGGGAATTATCTCCTTGTGCCCTTATGTAGGTTTTTGTGGGTGTGTGTCCTAAATGTGCTGCTGATAAGTTCCTGAAGGATGCAGGCAGTGCCTGCCCCATTGCAAAATGAGGAGTGGGATCTGTCCAAGGATGGCTTTTTCTTTGGGCATCAGCTGAGAAGGAAGTTAAGCTTGGAAGTGGCCAAAGCTGTTCAATAGCTCCCTATGGACATTGTCCTTCCACTTCACCTCTGGAAGAAAACCAGCTTCTGCCACTGACTGCTTCATGCGATGCTCTGGAAGATCCCAGTGACCCACCTGTGATGCTCCAGGGCACAAGTTCCCCAGGGAGCTCCTAGCTTATCCCATTGGCTTCCCAGCATCCACAGCTGCAAAGTGTGCAGCCCCTAGGGTCCCTCTGCCTGGGGGCTGCTTTCCCATGAGCTGTCCTGGATCCCAGCTCTCTACTCCAGTGTTGCATGTGGCTCACGCTGTTTAAATGGAGGCTTCCCACCTTTCCTCTTTGCTAGAACTATTTATCTATCAGCCAGTTAAAGGCAGCAGGAACTTGTTTCAAGGAGGATGTTTTTTTCCTTTTACACATAATAATGTCTTTAGCTGCGTGTAATTAACTCAGAAGTGATAGGCTCGTATAATTACCCAGCTGAAGCCTGTGAAACAGATTGCGTTAGTCTTTATCTCAGGAGCTTTATTAACAAAGATGTTCTGGGCTATTTTGGGATGTGCCAAAACGTCTGAAGCAGCTGGGGCCATACAGAGCCTGGGATACTGGTGGAGCTGCCATGGTGGCATGTGGTTGGAGATGGGTCCAGGCCTTGGAGTGCTGCTGCCCTCCCTCCCCGAGGTTCTTGGACAACAGAAATCTGTTCACTTGGGCTTTGTGTTGAAGCTGTCTCCTCTTGGTTGTCTGCATTGGGCCTCTTCTAGAGGGGAGGGAAGGGGTGGCACGTGGTTAAGTTGTGGATGCTCTGTGGTATAGGAAAGGACTCTTAAAATAACCATGAGGCATGAACTGGCCATGTCACTGTGAAAATAAATACTTAAGGCTTCTACTGTTTGAGTCTGAGGATGACACAAATTTAGTGTGTGTATGCTGTACATACTGTAAGAATGCTATTAAGGAGATGTGTTTTTTCAGTGCGTGGTTCTCTCAATGCTGGAAGGATCCTGGTGCACCACTCTGTCTCCACGATCCCTGTGGTGGGGAAACACAAATCAAATTGGTCTGCTGGAGATGACTCAGAGCTAAAAACAGAAATCAGAGCCCTCTTCAGAAGTTCTGAAATCATGAGATGTGCCTCTGTGGTTTAGATGCTGATCTGATATCAGAAGTTGGTGTTAATGGAAGGAAAGCTGCCCTTGTTTTGCTCTGCAGCCCACTCCTTCGGAGCAGGCAGTGCTCATCCTGAGCATGTAGCGCCCATGGAATGGAGTAATCTTCTGGTGAGGAAAAAAATGTTACACAAAGTCAAAACTGCTCACATGAATGGGGAACATAGAGCAGGAGCAGCACTAACTGCAGTAACAAGGTTCTGGATAAACTGAAGTTTTGAATAATGATTCTTAAGAAGCTTCAAGCGTCTATTAACTAATTTGTACGGCACTCCTGCGCAGGAGGTGTGGGGACAGGCAGCAATGTTCTCATCTATGATGGTGAAAGTGTGGATGCAAGCTATTTTGAGCTATCGGTGCGTAATGAGCTTTAATAGGCCTAATCTGGAGATGGGCGTAGGTTTGTGGACTTTTACTGGAGCGATTGCCCCTTGGAATGGGCTCCTTGCTCCTTTCTGTCTCTTGATGTCTCCCAGTCCTGCCTGGACCATCTTCTTGGGGATCAAAGAGGGAAAAGACAGTTCAGAGAATCACATGGGAAATAAAGTCCTCTGGGACAAAGTCCTTGCAGGATGCCTTCTGATATGTTCACTCCTCCTATTGCCTGAACGGGCTGGGTAAAATTCTTCTCTTCTGCACCCTTTAATTTTAGCCCATCCGATTCTTTACTTTAGGTCCTGGAATCGTGAGAACTCCCAGTCCCTTGGCACATCCCTCTGAATCACTGACGTTCAGTGGCCACCTCCACCCATGCCTGTCCCCTGCCTGCTCCCTCGCCGGGTGTCAGTTCTCGAGCCTACGTGCTGAGAAGAAAAGTTAAAAAGGTAAAAGTCTGTAATCTGATTCCACGGTGACCTGTCTAATCCTGTTCCCTGGTACAGTGAGAGCTGAAATACTTGTACTGCAAAACAATGGCTTTGGAAAGAAGGAAGATGAGAATCTGCAGGGATTTTTTTTTTCTTTCTCTATCTCCTGTCTCTTTCTGACAGAAGTGTGTCAGCATGAAAGCAGGGGAGGCAAGGGATGATTGGCTTGAGGTTGGGTGCATAGGTGGTAGTATAGGTCCCCCTTTACAGAAAAATAGGGATATGGCTTCAGGCTGCCCTGAGTAAACCTGTGCATGGGAGCAGCTGCACGGAGCTGTCCCAAAGGTGCAGAGTTCAAAATTGAAGAGCAAAACACTGCAGCACTCCGCTGAAATACCTGCCTGTATTTTGGAAAAGCGGCCTTTCCAGATGAGAAACAAGCTTGTTTTAATCGGCTCTGTCCTGCTGAAAGCACAGCATAGAACTGTGTGAGGTCTGGATTACAGATGTTGTGTTTTGAGCTTGCTGTTGTGTCAGAGAGGTGCTCTCATAAGCAGTTTTCTCCTCTTTCCTGGAGATTTTTGTCGTCTCGGGGCTCTGTGCTCTCCCTTACCCCCACCTCCAGTTTGCACTGAACCGAACCATATTTTGAGTACGCTTTCCAGCTGGGAACCTGAATGCTCAGTTCCTCCGACTTCATTTTTCTTAGCTCTTTGGCTGGGTTGCAATACATCCTTCCTTATTTTTTTAGGCAAAGTACCCTTTGGTCCGTCCGGCATTGCCAGCATTGGGCTGCAATGTTAGAGGAAAACTGGGAGAGGTGTGAAATTAACCCAAGGTCAAAGAGAATGAAGTGCTTTGGAGGGTGTCCTGCAGGAGCTGCAATGGGATGGGCTGGAGGGCTGCTTGGCTGATGGGGGGGCTGAAAAACTGTGATTGCAGTGGGGTTTGTCTGCTGCAAAGCTGCATCCAGGAGAAAACGTTTCTCATGGAATTCTTGCAACCGGGGCTCTGTAATGGAAAATTTGCCACACCTTAAATGCTATCGTATTACTCATGAGCGCAATACAGGTAATTAACCGAGTTAAAAAACAGATTTATTGCATGTCAATTATCACCTAACAAGTTGGCATATCTGAGGGATGCATCAGAGGCCGGATGCGCTGGTTTCCCACCTAAGGTAAGGGAGGTCACCTCCTTGCCACCAGGGCAGATTTAATGGATCTTGCCATGTTTCAATACAATCTTACTCATACTCATGTACAGGAATATGTTCAACACCAGTGTACTGCAAGGTTACAATGTGAACTTCTCCAGTGCAATGAGATGCAAAACATCAAGTGGTCTCCTCTCTCATTTCATCCCTGTGGAACCCCCTCATGTCTCCTGATCACTTTGGATATCAGAAGTGTTCTCAGGGTTCACCTCTTCACCCTGAGCCCGAACAACACTGTGTAAATGCTGTGCTGAGTTTGAGCTCCTCTTCCTGACCTGCAGAGAAGGCTGTGGGAACTGATGGTTTTGCTGATTCAGCTCCTTTAAGAGGAAACGTAGAGGCACCGTATGCGTTCAAGGCAGACAGGCAACTCAGTGGCAACACCTGGGCTTAAACTTGCACGTCGCCGATAGCTTTGCATTTCAGTTTGAATCTTACTCTTTGTTGCAGTCTCTGCCCTTGAAGTCTTATTCCAAGCTGTGTGTGGTAGCACCTCCTGCATTATACTGCCCAGAGACCTCGACATGGAGGAAGATCCCAGGTGCAGTGGAGCTGTAGTGATGTGATACGGATGGGCTGTTTTCGGGAGCTGGGAGGTGCCACTGGGACATGTGGTGTTTGGAGGAATAGGAGGCTGCTGCACAGAGCTTTCACTGATGATGCAGTAATCCCAGGAGTCCTGCCCATCTTGCTTAGAATGGGCTTTTCCTCGCCAGTGATGTTTGCACTGGTGTGGGGCTTTGGAAGTAAGCGAATGCAGGGCAGAGAGGAAATCCAACCAGGTGTGCTAAATCCACATCATGTATTCTCTGTGATTAAAGTTGGGAATGGAAGAAGGCAAGTTTG
Source organism: Cyrtonyx montezumae (assembly GCF_038088225.1). NCBI lineage: Eukaryota > Metazoa > Chordata > Aves > Galliformes > Odontophoridae > Cyrtonyx > Cyrtonyx montezumae. The sequence goes on from NW_027071925.1 coordinate 5,353,109, forward strand.
CTGTGGTTTCAAGACCACAAATGTGGATGAGTCTATATTCTGAGTCTCCCTCCTCCTTTTTTCTTCCTGCACTTCAGCTGCTGCAGCCTCACCTGTCTGACCAGGAAGCCTCCAGCCTGCAGGATAATCTGCTTGCACGGAGCTGGTGAGGAGATGTGCCAGCATGGGTGGCACAGGTCAGTGCTTGAGCCAGCCCAGCTCTGCTCTGGTGTCTCTTAATCTGCTTTTCTATTTCACAACATCGTGCTGAGCTTCCCTGACACCAGTCCCAGGCTGAAGTGCCGGCTGGGAAGGGCTGTTCCTTTGCTTTTAAGCAGATAACTGGTTTTCAGCCCGGGGAGTGTTGTTCAGTTGGTGCTACAGTGGATCGTTCCCATGGGGAGGGTGGATCCCACACCTTCATTTCCTGCACAGATCCCGCACAGCACCATCTCTGCAGCCAGGAGAGGTTTCCTGCTCTCTGCACAATGGGGAGGGCTGATGCCTTCAGGCCATGTGGGTTCTTCTACTTTGGGATTCCAGAGCACCTCTGTCAAGGTGCCCAGACTTTAACCTGAATATTGCATGCAAGGAAGTGCTTGTTCTGGATGTATTTAGTGTATTTTTTAAAGTAAAAGGACACTTCACTTGTACCCATTTTTTTTTCTACTTGAGAACACCTCTTGCTGCTGCAGGTGCTAAACTGCATAGATGCTCATTTATATTGTGTTATCCCTGAAGAGCTCTGACCCCTGCACTGCTGTATGAGTGCTGAGAGCTGTTCCATGGAAAGCTGAGATCAGAAGTAACTTGTTTTCTCAGGGTGCAGCAATCAGTGCTCTTTGCAGAGAGAGGCACAGAGCCTGCCACGGTTGAGGTGTTTGGTACTGAATAGGGGTCAGCTGTGCCAACTGGAAGCCTGGAGCTTTCTCATCTCTTGAGCAGTCCTTGGCTGCCTTTGCAGTAGGCTGTGGAGGGGGAATTGCTTATTTTGTGAAAGATTTCAGAGGAAACGCTGTGTCTCATGATACAAAATTCAGGTAAATTGGTGCTTAATTAAATTCTTGGGCCATCAGATTCTTCTGGTCAATGTACTGCCATCTGAGGTGCCTCCTCCTCTGCTTCCCAGGTGGTGATCTGCTGTAGGGGTTGGAAGGGACCTCTAGAGATTATCTAGTCCATCCCCCTTCCAAAGCAGGCTCCCTAGACCAGGTTGTAGAGGTAGGCATCCAGGTGAGTGTGGATTTGGGATACCTGGGGGGTGGGAGAGACCAGGGGGCACATTGTGCTGTGCAGGATGCTGATCTAGAGGGTATGGAAGGGTGAGCAGCTGTTTAAAGCAACACAAGAACAACAAAAAAAAGGGGGGGGGGGAATACTGTTGGAGTTTCTTTTTTAAAGCCCATGCTGTGTTTGTCAGTCTCCCGCAGGTAACAGAGTGCTTCACGTGCACTCAGTCTGTGCTCCCTGCGTGCAGCTGGTGAGGTGTTCTGCCCCACAGGTAGCTCTCCTGCAGAAATACCAGCTGTATTTCCTTCCCCCTCTGCTTCAGCGGGAAGTGTATGTGCTTCCCAGATGCTGCTCCTCTTCCTCAGGCAGGCTCTGATGCTGAAGAAAGGGAAGGATAAGTGCAGGTGAAGCCCACATTGTCCCTGTGCCAGGGTGTGGGACCCTGGGCTATTCCCATCCCCGTCCCTTCCCTCTCCCCCTTCTCCCCCACAGCCCTGCCTTGCCCTTTTGTGGAGATTTATAGAGCTGAGTGGGCTGAGAACAAATGAGCAGACATTAAGGCGATGTGTTCTGCATACTAATGACAAGATACTTCTTCTGCACCTCGGGGCAATACTGGGTCAGGCCAGTTTAGCTGTAAACTTTATTTATGTGCTTATTACATCGCAGCTGCTTTTTGCCGGCCCAGGCCGAGGGTTTGGAGATGTCCGGCAGTAAATTTTGTTTGTTTATTTGAAACAAGGTGCCCCTTCACCCAACCCTTTCTCTCTTTCCTTCCTGGAGAAAGAGATCCTGCTTTCACCATTGCAGATCGGAGAGTGAAGTGGGAATGAGGTGCAAGAATGTGGGGTGGGGAGGACTCACTTTTGTGGGGAGCACTGGGGTTTATTTAAGCCTCGATGGTGTGCAGAGGACTATGCAATGCTCAGCTGAGCTCCCTGTGCTCTTGGTGGCAGGTCCCAGGTCTGTCCTTGTAGGAGGGGAAGGGTCTTTGGATGACAGCTTTAGGAGCTGGGCAGGGGTGGCCGAGTCCCTCTACTTCCACTGCCATCGGTTTGTCACCCAGGGGTCAGGTGCCCTTTTTTTCCTCTCCTCTACACCAGTTTTGCTGGTTGGAGGCTGTGCTGTTACAGCAGGAGCTGGGGAGGTGTGGGTTTGGTTCAACTGCTCTGGGAGAGGACTTGCTGTGTGCTGCCGAGATCTGTGTGGAGATCAGTGGTGATTTATGCCCACAGCAAAGCCTCTCTAAACCACCCTATTTTTATGGTATCCCCTCCTGCCTCCAGCCTGCTTCCTCCTCGTGTTACATCTTGTCTGGGTGGTTTATAGGCGCTCCGGGGGCAGGCACTGCCGTTTTCTCTTGTCCAGGCACCTGGCTGCTCCTCGCCTCACTCTGTCACTTACAACAGGAAAACCCATGGAGGGCACGATAATGTTGGAGCAGGAGCTTTGCCTGCTGCTCTCGTGCAGGGCTGAATTAATTCCTGTGCATTTTTAGAAAGCCCCCATCTAGATCCCTGGCCTGGCTGAGTGTTGCTGTGATGCAAATGAAGGATGCCCTCTCTGGGCTGGTGCTGGGACTTTACTACGTGGTGAGCCCTCACGAGGATGAGGAGTTATTTCACTGTCAGCCCCCAGGGTCTCTGGGGCAGGGCTGGACATTGTCACCTGGAGCAGGGGAATGTCAGTGCTGGGAGCCAGATGGGTCTAGGTCAGCTCATAGAGGGGCTGGTGGGATGGAAGAGGCTTTATGGGACAGGTTGCTTGGCTGAGAAATCTATCTCCAGCCCTTCCTGCTTCTGCCCAGCTCCAGGATGTGCCTGTGTGCCGTGCTGCTGTCAGCTAAGCCCAACTGGGCAAAGGTTCAGCCCTATAAGCAGCTAAAGACTCTCTGCACCCACCTCGGTGTTGACAGAGGTTTCAACAACTGTGTTAAGCATCCAGCGCCGCTCATCCCTGACGGTCAGAGGGAGTTCAGCTTGTGGTGGGGTGCAATAGGGTCCCGACAACTGTGGCAGTGCTGGGGCAATGGATGGAGGCTGTGGTGAAGCCCTGGCTCACAGCCTGCTCTCTCAGCCAGAGGTAACAGGCCAGCCACAAACTGAAGAGGAGATCGACAGGGGGTGGAGAAGGGATGAAAGAAAACAACCTTCAAAAGAACATGCCCTGCTTTTTCTTTTTCTTTTCTTTTCTTTTTTTAAACTGAGAGGAAAGGTACTGGAGTGGTGAGGATTTCTAATGAGCCTTCCTATGGGAAAGCCTGTCTTTTACGTTGAGCCCTTGTGTAAGCGAGCAAGAGGGCTCTATTTGTGTGTGCGTGCATGTGTTTGTGTGTTGCTACATATTGCTTCCCCTTCTTTGCCATTCATGCTCACTGCAGCTTGTGGGCACGTTTTCAGCCCTCCATGTTGGTCTCTGGCTGTTGTGTCCCCACTTTGTTCCCAGCCTGCCCCTTCTCGTTGGATCTCTACTGCAAAATTTAGCAGCTGATGTGGAAGTAGGAAGGAATCCCTTCACTAAGAGCTTTTTGAATGCATCATTTTCAGTGGTTACCTGTTTTGGAGAGTGTGGCTGCATGTTTTATGCTGTGACGGTGTCCTGGGAGGGAGAGAAATGAGTAAGGAGGCATCTCCTTGCCACTGTGGTGTCCTGGGGTGAGGACTGGTAGCGTGACTATTGACTTAACTCAACTGCGAATCCCTCACCACTTGGAGAGTGACTTACTGCATCGTTACGCTAAATTACCTGACAAACCGTTGGCTCAAGCAGCCTATTGTCCCGCCATCAGTTGTGCTGACACAAACGTCTCAAGACTGTCATCTTCTCCCTCGTGGTGGCCAGCACTGGGCTCAGACAAAAATATCATCTCCTGTGTGATAGGCGTGACCGTGTGTTGGATTCCGTGGAGCAGAGGAGCATCACCCTGCGCTCTCAGCTCGACACAGGCTTCTGCTGTGAGACCTCAGCTCTGACACCTTTTTGAAATGGGCTATCTGGTGATTTCATGCCTTTCTTGACTGTGCCTCTGAAAATGGGTTGTTTGGATATCCAGGGTGGCTGCTCTGCACAGCTGCCTCCAAGTGCAAAGAGCTCCATCTCTCATGCAGCCTTTTGTTTATGTGTTGTCTCCATTCATTCAAATAGAAATTGGGTAGAATTTTATTTTTGTGCCCCTTCTTTGCTCTCAGAATACCTGCAGATGGGTTACTTCTGCATGAGCTCCCAGAGCTCAGGGTGCTTTGAAAGGCCTCTGGGGGTTGTTTTATATGCTAGGTGTGGACGTGAGCCCTGTGCACTCAGTGGAAATGGCACAGAGCTGAAGTCAGGGAGTTACCTGATCCTGTGGTAGGAAGAGAAGTCCCCCTAGCACAGCAGCTCCGAGCAGCATCAAGGGGCTGTGGTGCTGCTGAATAAGGTCATGATTGTAATGGGGAAATGGTGGTGGGGATGTGAGTGGATCTGGACCTAGCAGTGAGAATGGAAAGCGTTGATGATGTACCAAAATATCTCCTGGGATAACAGCAGAGAGCAGAACCAGAAGGGAGCCTTATGAGAATGTGGATGAGGTTTAGGGGGAGCCCAACCAGAACTGGGGGAAGGGACCAAACCAGCTCTGGGGTGCACAGTATGTCCTGTGCTTGTGCAAGTGTTGGTGATCTCAGATCCCAATGACTCTGTGGGATGCACTCTGAGTTCCTGTGGATAATCTTCTAGAAGAACCCTGGTCAGGGAATTGCAAAGCTCTTACCAGGGTTTGCAATCTGTTTCTCTGCTCAAGGCTTTTGCTCAGACACTCCCATCAGCTCATGTTTAGAGCACAAAGCTGTGTTTTCGGGTGAAATCCTACCCCAGCAGCAGTGTGCTGCTTCTCATCCCTCCAGCCAAAGGTTCCGTTTGCACTTTCAGAGCGGATGTAGGAGTTTCCTCCTCGAGGCCTTCAGGTAACTTGCCCACCTGCAGCCTCTGAATCAAACCCAAACCTCCTATTGCGACAGCAATTGCAGAACTGGAACATGTTTGCTGGAACACAGCTTTCCAGCAAATCCACCTCATTCAGAGAAACTTCTCAACAAAACCCCACAGGCTGTGCTGCGATGGGGATGGCTGAGCACGGCTTAACCCTTGCAGCTTCGCTCAGCAGTGAGGCCTGGGTGTCAGTCCTGGGGCTGTTCGGTGAAGGGGGGCTGTGGCTGCATCCTTCAGTCTTTGGGGTGTAAACAGGGCAGAGGGAGGTGACACCAGGGTTAATATATTTTTTGGAGGGAGAAGCGTTCTGCTTTGTTGTTGGACACAGCCTCTCAGCACCGCTGACGGGAGCTTTTAGCATGCAAATGCACTTTGTCTCATGCTTTTTAATGTTTTACTTCTTGTAATTGCCGAGACCGGTTGTAATTTTTGGACGTGGCCAGGTTTCTGAAAGCAGCTTCCCCTTGGAAGTGGTTCCCATTACTGATGAGATTTGATTCCTGCCCCTTCCCTTTGCTTGGTCTATCAGGTTGAACGAAGCATAATAGTCACTACTGTTAGTACAGGAAAGTCCTGAGGCGCAATAGTGAAAAATAACACTTGTTAACCTTTGAATGTTGTTGTGTTTTAGCTTGTTGCTGTGCTCCTAGCATCGCTTTGCTGGGAAACAAGAAACATTTTGGGCCAGCACAGCTCATTGACTGAGTAAGCTGCTCCCTCTGGCCCTGGGTGCCCATTGGACTTGCTGCCTCTCCATCACGCTTCTCCTGGAGATGAGCTTTCCAGAACTCCAGCTATTAACCCCGAGCCTGGATTGCAACACCACAGCTCTCCAAAACACCAGAAAAAAAAACAAAACAAAAAAACCCACGACTGGTGTGAACTGTCAAGATGTTATCGTAGCTGTTGCACAATGCACTGTTCCACAGAGGGCTTTCCTGGGGAAACAGTGCTTTGAGGCATGTTGTCCATCCGTACGTCTCTCCATTGAGACAACTTCTGAATCAGCATCAGCAAAATTTACCAGTATGTCAGAGGTATCCAGTACACCCAGTTCCAGCAAGTTGTGTGGATAGTGGTGGTAAAGAGAAGGCCAAATCTGACCTCTCACCAAAGGGAAGCTGGCAGCCTTGTTTCAGCTCACAGCCAACCCTACTGGACATCAGAGAATCCAAGTGTGATGTGCTTAATGCAGAAAGCCAGTGAGTTCCCCTGTTCTCGCTTTCTGCTTTCTCCGTGAAAGCTTTGGCTTCAGAACCTGGAGAATCTCAGCTTTCATGAAAACCCAAGCTCTGACTCTCAAGGTTACAGAGAGAAGCATGGAAATGTGACTCTCTGAGGGCTTGAAGCTTGCAAAACTCAGCAACGCTTGCAGGAAATTTGGCTCAAATTTGGGCTTTGGCAGTCATGCGAGATAGACGTGGTGTCGGAGTTTGTTAGGAAATTTGCACTTGAGCGTTATGTGGATGGATAATTTTTCTGTCTTTGGTCTATGTGATCCTATGGCAGCACAGGCACTGTGCAAAGCAAGTCGCATCAGGCAAGTGGCTTCTGGCAGTGCCTTGCAGGGCAGGTGAAGCTCAGCCCTCTCAGCTGGAATGTGCCCCTTTCCAGTTTGTTTCCCTGAGTGGAATTTCAGGCTGAGAGGCTCAGGATCCCTCTAACCCCTTCACTTCAGTGCAGTTTGCAAGCTGAGAGAAGGGGCAAAGGGATATGGCTGTAGTTCTGGTGCTCATCCCAGGGATGAGATGTCTGGGATTTGGGGTGCTGAGCTCCTTGGATTTGGGGCCTGTGCTGGAGGTGGCTGTGCTCTCAACTGTATTACCAATTTCCTCCTCTTTGCAGTTATTGGCCGCACCATCTCCATGCTGACCTTGTTCTTGTTTAACTTGGCTTTTGCTGCAGCTGCTGTGTGTTCTCGAGTGACGGATTTTACCTTCGTGCCAGTTGGTTTGGGGGAAAGGACTTAGCTTCACTGATTTGTACGGGTTGTGGGTCTCTCTTCTAAGGCCCTGAAAAAATCCTAGAGTGCTCTCACCCTATAAAACATACCCCAGGCAGATATTTTCTGGTGGTAAGATGTTAGTGAGCCAGAGCTAAGTAAGCTGAAGTTCTGTACAAGGGCAACATGGGTCCCAGTGCCCCTCAGTGTGGGCATTTAGCAGAGACACCCAGAGGTGTGGTTTTCCTCTTCTGTTTGCAGGAAGCGCAGTCCTATGTGGTCTGGGACCCACTTGGAGCTGCTATCCCTGAGGAGATGGAGAGAATGCCTATATCTGCTAAGCAAGTTGCTAGGGATGGGTCAGGAGAGGATGAAAGGGGTGAGTTGCCCTCTCAGCGTTGATCCCAGGCAGCCTGAGCAGCCGTGTGGTCACCCAGATGATGCAGGTAGTGAATGATACCCACAGGATGCTCCCTCATCCTGGTCCCTATTGAATCTCCTGTTAACAGCTCAGTGGACTTGGGGTAGAGAAAGCCCTTGTGAGGCTGAGAGGAACAGAGGTGATGTGCTTAAAAAGGCAGAGTAAAAAATATAAGGACAATGGGACCAAAAGGACAAAGTACACGTGACCATATGGCTAATGGGTGGTGTTGATCACCACAGCCCTGGAATGGAGTGGGTTGGAGCATCCTTCCATGCCTGGACAGCAAGGGTTGGTATTTCAGAGCTGACACCTTATGACCATCATCTAACTGTGCCCAGGGACCACCTCACCTGCCAGCCTCTCCCCAGGGATGGTCACTGCTCTGTGCCATCGCACCGCACAGGGGTCCCTACAGTCCAGGTGCAGAGCTGGGCACGCCGCCGCTCCCCTCCCCACCTCCTCCTCCTCTCCCTGAGCCCTTTAACTTGTTTCCTTTCCGCCGAGGAAACATGACTTTCCCATTGATGGAATTCAGCCCCCAACAATGCCGAGTGACACAATTTCCCACTCCGAGCATGCCTTCGTGCTGCGGCCGGTGGGCGATGCTGGGTAGCCCTTTTGGGAGCCATCTGCATGACAATGCAATGGTCTGTGCTACCATTAGCTGCCCTTTTGCTATTAGTACCTAATGAAAATGTAACCATGTTTAACCCCCCACAGTCCTAGATTAGCGAGAAAGGAGCCTAAGTGGATTTAATTCTTTTGTATGGTGAGCATCAAACTCTCCATTTTGATTGCTCTGTCCCCTCTTCCCCTCTCCAGCGGGAGAGGGAGGCAGGAAAGCTGTGTAAGGCTAACTCTATCCTCTCAGCTGTCCGCGGCACAATGGGCAAAGTATCTTTTGTGGCATTAACGGCTTTGGCTGGGGGTGGGGGGAGCCGGGGAGAACAATGTGTGAGAAGCTGAGCCTGTGGGTTTCCCACACGGCCCAATATGTCTCCCCGCACCCCCCTCTGGGACAGGCAGACCTGCAGCAGCCCAGCCCACAGCTGATCCCTGCTTGATTGGCTTTTTTTCTGTTTTTTTTTTTCCTTCCTTCCCCCCTCATTGTGCTCTCGAGAGATGAAAATCCTTTCCTGGCGTGAAAGGAGAGGCGTGCCTTAAATCCCCTCCCTCGGACTGACTGGGCATGTCATATGACGGCCAAATCCACCGGATTAGTGTGTGTGTGTGTCTGTGTGCGTGTAGTGTGGGGCTGGAGGCAGGGGGGTGGGGGATGCCCGATATCTATATTCCTTCCCTGCCCCCTCTGTCCATATTGATTTCTGCAGGGATATTTATTCATTGCACCTGCTGGCCACCAGCTTCCCGCTGCTTGTGGGCTTTTCTGCAAGCTTTTGAAGATCCAACCTCGGGGCAGGGGAGAAAAGTGAATCCCTGACTCTTTTCCCACCTCCTCTTGTCCCTTTGCCTTGAGTTTTGCCATGCTCAAAAGAAAGGGATGAAGAAGCCATCGCTTTGGCTCCGTGTGATGGAAGCAGGGCTTGTGGAGATGGATTTGGGTCTGGGTTGATGGTGCAGCCTCTGGGTAGGCACAGAATTTGAGTTTGACCACCCTCCCTCCCACCTGAGCCTAAACATCGCTGTGTGCAGACCCCTGGGTGCCCTTCTTGCAGCTCTGGACCTGCTGGAGAGGATGCTCCAGCGTTGTGGTTGTCACTGCCTGTGGGACCTTTGATCTCAAGGGTTTGTGCTGGTGGGAACTGGCCACACTCGCAGGGTCACCTCCTCTTTCTGTGTGGAAAGAACTGAGGCAGAATGCTCCAAATTGACGAAGCCAACGTCATGAGCAAAGTCAGAGTTGGAGCCAAGAATAGCATTTGCTACCATTTAATTCTTGCCTCTGTATATTTAATGTCCCAAATCCGCAACTGTCTTGGTTTTCCTTCAGTTTTTTTTTCAGCGGTGCTGCGTCATTTTGTGCTGACATTCCTGCTTTTTCCAAGGAAACTTTTACAGACCCCTCCAACCAAGCCAACACCTCCCGCCCACCCGTGGCGTGAGAACTTGCGTGCTCATACAGGAAGCCTGCCCTGGGTGCCATGAGTTTAGCAACCAGGTCTGCAGCCTCCAGCCAGTCTCTGTGTGCACAAAGGATTGGTTAGTGGGAAAAGAAAACCTCTTCGGGGTTGAGGGTGTGGATGATGCTCTGGCTCAGTGTGTAGGGGATCTGGCGGTGTCAGCATCCCATAATGAAGGGACAGTGGTGCAGCAGGCTAAGGCAGTATGCAATGACACGTCCTTGCAGGTAGAGGGGTCTTGTTACTGGTGAAATTTGCTGTATGGTTCAGAAAGTATCTTGTTTTGAGAAAAATGAACCATGTGCAGCTGCCAGCCTGCTGGTTGGTCCATGGTGAGCACTGGGACACGATGCGACTGAGAGGTGGTGACACCTGGGGTAGGCTTGGAGGAGGACAGTGAGTGGTCCTGGTGGCCACCACTACCATGACCAATAGCCAAGAGAAGGCTGATGGGGATGGTGCTTTGGCGACCAGCTGCTCTGTTGACAGGATTGAGCAATGCCAGTGTACTCCCTGGGGCTGCCTCCTGCCGGTGCTGCACTGGGCTCCGCAGGGTTGCTGGCTCCAGGAATTGGTCTCAATGATCCTTACGGGTCCCTTCCAACTTGGGCTACTATTTGGCTCCAGGGACAGCAGGTCCTCAGCAAGGTGATGCTCAACCATGAGGACCGAAAGGCTCCCGAAGCTGGGGTTGGGCAGGGATGGGGATTAGCAGGCGTTGTTCCCACTGCATGAGGAGTGGGGAGGCTGCAGTCCCAGCGGGGCAGGGGGTGAAGTGCTGCAGGGCCCGGGCGGGAGCAGAAGCGTGCGAGGGGATGGGAAGGGCGGGGGGACGGAGGGGGCTGCTGCTTATGTGAATGTGCCCCACTCATTGTTCTGTGCCTTTATTCTCCGGGCCTCGATGGGACTGATTTAGAAATCCTAATCAGGGAGCAGTCTCTGCGCCTCCCGAGTGTGACACAACTCGAGCTGCTCGGGGTGCCTTTGTTCCCTAATGACAGCTGACTTCATGCGGCAGTGGGAACAGTTTGAGCATAACTCTGCACCGAGGGCTGGCAGCTGCAGCCTTAACTCTTTCTTGCCCACCTGCACGGCGCGATGGGATGGGAGGGGACCAGGAGGGAAGCACAGCAGAGAAATGCACGTAGCCGTTGTGAGGATGCTCAGCTTTGCCTCTGGCATCTCTCCTGGGAGCAAGTGCAGCTCAGAGAACAAAGCTACAGGTGCACATTTTTCTTGGAAGAAAAGCAAACTATTTTCCAGGGGTAGTCACTGCTGCATGACATTCATGGGTCACTGCTGCAGGTACTGATGAGGAGAAATAATCAGATGTGGCCGTGGTGTGGAGGAGGGAGGCTGTGTATCAGGAGCTGTGCGTCCAGCTCTGTTGGTGCTTTAGGTGCTGGAGAATGTCTGCAGCCCTGAGCTAGCGCAGAGCGTTTCCATGCTGGCTGTGGGGCATTACTTGCATTGAAAGTGAAAGGCATTGAGTCACTCCAAGATGTTCCCAGAAGAGATTTCTGGCTCTGCCAGCACAGAGCTTGAGAGCAAGCATCGTTCTCCATCTCTTGGCCTCGGTTTCATCCCTAGCAAAACTGGGGCTTGTGATACAAAGTCCAGTGCAGAGCTGTGTTGTTTGCCATTGGAGCTGCGCTTGGTGACGCTTACAGGGCCAGCGCTAGCAATGGTTAAACCCTTTTCTCTCTCTGTTTGTTGTCAAACCACTGCTCTGACCTGGGAAAAATACTTCTGGAAAATTACCCTTATTAAAGGGGACGGCCCCAGAGGGGCAGAGCCATCCACTCCCCATGCTCCAGGCCTGGGGGCTCGGCTCCCCGCGGGCCAGCAGCCCTTCCCTCGCTGGCTGCAATTAGCACGGTGCTCCCCACTGCCTTCCCAGCACCTGTGTCCCCTCCACCGTCCCCAAATCGCCGCGTCCCGCGCGGCCGCCCATGCTTGGCCGGGGTCTCCCTGGAGACGGGGCCACGGGATGCTGTGCAGTCCATTTGTCACCAATTGTCACTGTTTTGTTCTGCCTTGTATGCGCACTCGATTGTGTCACGGGGGAGGTGAGGAGGAGCAATCAGGCCTTGTCTAATGGGCCGCGGTCTCCCGTGGTGGGGAAAAGCTGAGGGGCTGATTTGGGAGGGAGGGGATGAGGCAATGCTGCAGCGCTGCTCCTCGTGCAGAAGGGTGTGGGTTGGGAGTTCACAGAACCACAGAATGGCTTGGGTTGGGAAGAGCCTTAAAGCCCATCCAGTTTCAACCCTTGCTTGTGGGGCTGGTTGCCACCAGATGAAGTTGGTAAAGCTGACCTTGGGCACCTCCAGAGATGGGATTCCTTCCAGAGCATCCCAGACGTGGAGTGGGGATGGCTTCTGGTGCAGGCAGGCAAAAACTCTTATGCTGATTAAGCCAGGATTTAGGTTCAGAATGAACATGGCTCTATGCTGAGTGCTGTGCTGTATGGTGCAGATGAGGTGAAGCCTGGATGTCATCCCTCCTCCCCATGGCATCGGTGGGACTGCAGTGACCACAGTTATTTTCTGCAATTACTTTCACACCCCACCCTGTCAATGCATGGCTTTGGGATGGGGCCAGACTCTGTCCCCGGGTCTCCCCTTGTCCCAGAGGGATGGGGGTTTCCTGCAGACCCACCCTAGGTGCAGCTGACCTGCGAGGTGTGGGAGCTGCTGCTCCCCAGGGTGAGACTGCTGTAGGCTTCGGGCTGCAGAGGGATTAACACCTCCTTCAGCCCCCAGCTTCTGAGCAATTGTTATTCCCTGAAGTGTGCTGCTGAAAGGGATTTAATGCATCACGGATTTTGGTATTCCTCTGTCAGCATATGTCAGTTCTTGGCTGAAGGTGTGACTTTCTACTAAACCATATATTTTCCTGTCTCCATTTTTTTTTCTCTTTCTGCTCCATCATTCCCAGCCTTCCCAAAGTGCCATGATTCATCTCTCCCCTGCTTGGCTTCACCAGCCCAATTTCTTTTTTTTTTTCTTTTCAATCTTCCAACTCTCAGAGCCACCAGGACTGGCTCAAAGCGAAGCTGTGGCCAGCTCTGTGCCTCAGCACCCATTAAAAACCATTAATTCAGAGCAGGCTGGCCACAACCTTTACGGGAATTCAGAGAAGCTGCTCAGCAGGGCTGCAAGGAGGTCGGGAAAACTGAGCTGTGCCGTCAGCCCCAAAGCAGGCAAGCTGAGGCTGTTCCAGTTTGGCTTTCAGACCCGGAGCTCAGTGTGAAATACCGCAGAGGGAAGGGAAAAGAGGGTGTCTCTGGCAAGGAGTCAGTCGAGGCAACTGAAAGCACTGAGCTTTTGCAGCATGTGGTATTTGGCAGGCTTCTCTCCATGCTCCGTGGTGGTCATGAGTCTGCATCTCCAAACCGCCACGGTGCTTTGTGGGTTGGGGTGGGCTCAGAGTGAGGCTGTGTGGTGGTACCATGGGTCTGTCTGTCGCTCTGTGGTTTGTGCTGGGTGTTGTGCCACTCGCCCACCCAGGCTGTGCCATCTCCAAGCCTGGCAGGGAGCCGCTTCTCCAACGGTCCTTGGTGGTGGTGGCTGCATCCAGCTGAACCGTGGCCAGCAGAGCAGGTCCTGGCCTGGAAAATAAATGTTGGTGCCACTGATGGAGGAGAAAAGGTACAGGAAAGGGTGGGAGCTTGAGGTGAGGTCAGCTGAAGGATAGGGGGAGCTATGTGAGGTTTTGTGACCTTCCAGTCTCACTGCCCAGCATCCCTGGGGCCAGACAGGGATTTTAGGGGGAGCAGGGGTCATTGGGACCACCCCTGATGGATGTTGAAGCCATTGCTGAAGGGAGCAGGAAGCTGAGCTTGAAGATGTGAGTTGTCATTGAGTGCAGTGATGTCTGAGGAGTAACCAGATCCCTGAGCTGCACCACACAGTTGCTGCATCAACCATGGACTTCAGCATCCTCTGGTCCAGCAGTATGGAAACTGCCCCACCGTGTTATAGTGAGGCACAGTGCAACGTGGCTTTGGGACTTCTCCTGGAAACCTCAGAGTTTTGGGGAGACCCATCTGCTGCACACACACAGTCCTCACAGCTGGTACCATGTGCCCTGGGCTGGTTCCTGGGGTCCCTGTGGGGTCAGGGGCTCTTCCTGGGAGCAGGAGGTGCTCAGAGCCTCATTCAGCTGCACAACTCTGAGAGTGCAATGGGAGAGGCAACGGGGAGCAGGGTTTAGAATTTATATAGGATCTTAGTATTATTATTTATTTTTCCTAAAAGAAACAACGCTGACGTTGAGCAGTGCCAGCCTGGCAGTCCGAGCTGAGATTTACAGTGGGCAGCTCTCCTTTCTCAGCACTGCTTTTCACCAGGTGCAGCCCTAGAAAAGTTGCTTTCTACCCCAGCCAAGCTGCTCCCATTGCCCTGTGCCAAGCCTGGGTCGGGCTGCCGGGCTCAGCTGCTTTTCAGGATCTCCAAAAGCCCTGAGTGTTACCTGCCCTGGTGCCATACTGCCTCTCCATCCCTTTGGGCTTTTCTGCTTCTGCCAAAGACTGCTGTTTCTCAATTCTCAAATTCCTCCTCAACCCATGGGTGGGTCTGTTCTCACAGTGCCCCATCTGCGAGAGGAAGCGTCAGAGATAATGAAAATGGTATTCGTAAAAATATTTTTGGGAGAATAAAAATAGCTCTTGGAGCAGAGTCTGTTTCTGTTCCTGGGAAGGAGTGCTTGTTTCGATGGAGAGTTTCCTGCAGGTGCTGTCAGAGCAGGACTGCAAACTGGAAGTGTTCTGGTATGCCTTGCTTTTTGGGTGAAAAACAGCACGTGCAAGGGCTGAGGAAGCATTGGAAGAAGATCTTTCTCCGTGAGCGTGGCTTCCTGGGATGTGGCTGAGACTGCTTTCTTTGCTGTTTCTCACTTGACTTTCCTAATATTGTCTCTTCTCAGGGAGTGGGTTGGTTTCTGTTCTGGCTCAGCCCTGTTGGCCAACCCTATGGGCAGCATCCCCCTGCATGGTGTGCTAGGTTCCCCCCTAGGACAGTGCTGTTGTCCTTGGGGGTGTCAGAACCCATCCCCGTGGTCATCTGTGCATGCACATCCTTGTGTGTACCCACTGGGGGCTGTGCCTGGTGCACCTGCCTGTAAGGATGTACAGCATGCTGACGGCAAATGAGCTGCCTGCATCTGAACCTTCCCATTCCCAAGTGCTTTTTTTTTTTCCCTTCACTTTGTTTTTGTTTTTGTTTTTTCCTGGGAATTTTGTTGTGTGTGTTTAGCAGGCACGTAGCAAGGGTTCTCCATGTAGATGGATTCAGAACCTACAGCTTGGCTGATGCTCAGAGCGTGGCTGTGGTCCCAGCTCTGTAACGTTGCAGATGGTGGGTGGACAGGCTGGGGGCTGCCAGTTCAGGGCTGGGATTGGCTGTTTGGTGCTGCCCATATCTCACTGGGAAAATGATGGGCAACAGCTGGCTTGGCCAGAGGCCTGAGAATGGTTTTATAATGTGTTTTACCCTGAACTGTTGATGCTGCGGGAAATAGATTTGCATTTCCAGCCATGGAAGTGCAGGCCTGGCTGTGGCTTTATGTGCCCATGGATGGGGCGGGGAGAGCCTTCTGCTCACACACGTGGCCAACAAGGGATGATGACAATGAGGAGGTCCCACAGGAGGTGGGCTGCCAGCTCTGTGCAGCTGCTCGCCGCAGGGCCGGCTCCAGGAATCTGTGTTTGCTTTGGCTGCGTGTGCTGTGCAGGAATGGCAATCTTGCAATGCTCTGAGAGGAAGGAGGGGAGAGAGCTTGTGAGTTTCCAAACATGACACTG
Organism: Cyrtonyx montezumae; assembly: GCF_038088225.1. Taxonomy (NCBI): domain Eukaryota; kingdom Metazoa; phylum Chordata; class Aves; order Galliformes; family Odontophoridae; genus Cyrtonyx; species Cyrtonyx montezumae. The sequence continues at coordinate 5,368,534 of NW_027071925.1, forward strand.
TGCCTCGGCCACGTGGAGCCCTGCAGGGCTGTGCCTGGGCTTGGTCGCTGCAGGGTGCTGGCCTGGGGGGGGTCCCCCATTGAACAGCTTGCAGGGCGTTGTGGTTGTCCTGGTTGGAAAGCTTCATGCAAAACTTGCTGCTCTCTCTTCCTGAAACCTCATTACTTTTCTCATGGAAGAAAGAGAGTTCAGATCTAGAATTTTCTGATTTTCAGATATGAGTATTATTTTTCCTGTCTTTATCCCCGTGGCTTTCATTTTGCTGCCTCCATTTTCCTCCTCCTTTTGTCTCAATAAACAAACAAACAAACAAAAAATATATAAAAATTAAAAAAGAAGGGGGAAAGTGATCAAAAACTGTGAAAACAAAAACCTTTTTTAAATATTTGTTTTGGTTTCTTGCAACAATGAGGAGCATCCCTTCATTATGGGTTTGGTGGAGTGCAATTCTTCCCAGGAGAGCCCACGCCGACCTGCTGTGTTTCCTGGTTTTGCTTAGCAGGACAAAGTGATGGCCAGAGGGAGCCTAGATAGAATCTGTGCTTGTAGGTGGCTGCTTGGAGACCACTGGGGAGAGATGCACGTGATGGTGGGAAACCACAGGGCTGGGGGAGCTCCTTGCACACCCCTCGCTCACACCGACCTCTCCCCATGGGTGATTCAGGGAAGCGGGGGCAGCTGAGCTGAAGCAATACAAGCTAGAATAAACCTGGTCCAGGGAATCTGCACATCACAGCCCCAGTGATGGGAAATGAACACAGAGTTTTTGATTTTTCATCCTTCTGTCTCCTCCATGGCATTGAGCTGCCTTCAGAGACCCTAGGCTCAGACGGCTGCCTGCTCTGGCCACATCCCTTGCTCAGTGCCAGGCTCTGAGAGCAAAAAAGGAGCAGAAACAGTCACTGAGAAAGGGAAAGCTTTTGTGCCTCTCATTTTTCAATGGCATTTTTATGTCCGGCGCCCTGTATGAGCAAAGAAAACGGTGGCCCATCTGTTTCCAGCACCATTAAAGGCATCTGACTGCATGTGGCCCTCAAAAATAAAATAAAAATAGGACCCTTTGCTCTGAAAATGTCAAATGCTCTTTCATCTTAGACGACCCCCAGCCGGGACCATATCCTCCCAAACCGAGGCATGGGAGTGGGTTCCCACCAGTCCTCATCGCTGCTCAGGCAGCTGCCCCCTTTCGCTCCCCATTTTTCTGCATGAGAAGGAAGTGAGGGGCTGGAGGCTCACGCTGACTGCTGACCCCACAGTGCTGCTCCCCTGCACCTCTTCCCCTGCTCCATCCCCCTGCAGACTTCTTCGGGCCTCAGGCTGGAAGAGGTTAAAGCCCTGTTAACAAGTGCTGGGAGGAGGGAAGTGTGTCTGACATGCTTTAGGAGAGGGCTGTGCCAGCAGGATGCAATTAATGACAGGGAAGAGAAGATTGCTACAATATGGGGCTGCTTTCTCCTCATCCCTGTCTTTTTCTCCACTTGAAGCCACGGGCTGT